>NC_138506.1:4507542-5775809 GCF_964252035.2 Podarcis erhardii | reverse complement strand
TACAAACAAGTCCAACCGGAGGCAGTCAAAATTTCCAAACAGAAGGCTAAGCTCCAAAAATTTTTACTCCCTTCCAACAAACCCAAAAAAGATACCTTAAATGAAAAGGAGCTGCTCTTTTTAGCCTCCCTTGAGCAGATTCAACAGTCCCAGGATGCGTTAATAGCTAGGTTACAAGCCATCAAAAAATCCTTACTCCTCCAAGGCTTTTCTGCTCCTTTGGAATTTAATTATGCTACCAACACAACAAAGCCCTTATCCAACGATGACTGGACACAGTGCCGGTTCCTGTCCCCCGAAGAAGTGGGTTCTTCCACACACCCCTTAATACCTCAAACAACAACACACCAGGTAGAACTTGCCATGCCGATGAGTAGGAACGGTTCAATCTTTGTGGATGCCTCAGGATCCTTAGATGACATTCAGGTGGAGGATTGAAAGACAGATACAGCGAGGGGACACCATGCCAGGGAAACAAAACTCACTAAGCTAGTCCCTACCACAAATGATCTTAACAGCCCACTCCACCTCTACAAAAACATTCATTCCATCATCCTAAAGAACAAACGGAGGAGTCTACCGTTATTCCCCTCACCACCATATTTCCACATCTTATCATGGAATGTGGCGGGCTGGCTGTCTAAGCAGGGCGATGCTGATCTTCTGGATTTCCTCTCAAAATTCCAGATTATTTGTTTACAGGAGACCTGGTGCCTAGACTCTCATCTCCCTTACTTACAGGGCTATGTGGCTTTTGCTACCCCTGCGAAAAAACTAAATAACCGTGGCCGACCTAGTGGCGGTTTGGTCACTTTTATTCCTATAGAGCAAGGGTACAGGGTGCGACAACTGCAGTGGATGAAGAGCAACAATTTTCAGATTTTACTTATCTCCAATAACACAGGAGGAGATTTTCTATGTTTCAACGTTTATATTCCCCCCGTGTGTACTTCCTCTCAGACAATACAAATCTGGGAAGATTTGGAGTCATGCTTGGAGAAGGTCAAAATAGAATTTCCTGACTGGAATATCCTGCTGGCAGGTGACTTTAATGCCAGGATAGGCAGCGACATCAACTCGTATGGCTCCAAAACCCAGTTTTTACCAGAGGCAGACTGGTTTATCCCTTGGAGCTCTGATGAAAAGGTCCTGAATAAGGCAGGTAAAATATTACTGGAGATTGCCTTTAAGCATAATTTGTACAACCTGCATGGTACTTACATGGATAGGGCAGGAGGTTTCTTTTCTTTCATCGGCCATCGTGGTGCAAGTGTGATTGACCATATCCTGGTCTCTCCAACAATTTTGGAGAGGGCACAGGGTCTCAGCACTTTTAACAGAACTGAGAGCGACCATCTTCCTAGAGCAATCTCACTAACTCCCCTCAAATCAGGGGGATTACAACATCTACATTGTGCAGTCCCTCCTCAAGCACCGGCCCCATGCAGGCGTAAATGGAACAGCGAGCTGGAGCTTAAAATTAAACAACGCCTGCACTCTCCAGATTTATTGGTTCTGAGAGACCAGTGTCTTTTACCTAACTTTGATCCTTTTTCACTATATCAGCGGATCTCAGAGTCTCTTTTCCCATTACTTATAAACACCAGGCCTCCCAAACAACATAACAAATCGGGGGACTGGTTTGACAAAGACTGCCGGAAGCTAAGATCCCTGCTCAGGAAACAACAAAACAAGGTAAAACAGGAGAGGACTCTGTCATCTATGGTAAATTTCCACAGATGGCGCTCTTACTATAAAAACACCTTAAAACTCAAGAAATCCCTTTATAGGAAGGAACAATGGGAGGCACTTGATAAGGCGATTAAATTGCGAGACGATAGAAAATTTTGGGCAATAATAGCACAGGGAGTCTCATCCAAAGGAAAAATTGTAAACAACAGTATTTCATCTGATGTGTGGCTTCAACACTTTTCCCAGCTATACACACCCTCAAATACTGCTAATTCGAGTCCGTCCCTCCCATTGAAGAATGATCATCTAGCTAGTTGGGATCCTGTTACGGAATCAGAGTGCCTACAGCTAATTAAAACATTAAAAAATGGCAAAGCTCCTGGTGAGGATATGATCCCCCCGAGGTATTTAAATCAAATGCCCAATGGTGGGCCATCTTTTTGGCCAAACTTTTTACGGCAATAAACAACACATGTAAAATTCCAGCAAACTGGAAACTAAGTGTGGTAGCCCCTATCTACAAGAAGGGAGATATTCAAGATCCAGCAAACTACCGCCCTGTAAGCCTTCTGGACATCGCATACAAACTTTATACCCGGTACTTATTAAACAAGTTGGTAGACTGGGCGGACCACACTAACCTGTTCAACCAGGAACAGGCAGGATTTAGAAAGGGCCACAATACGATAGGTCACTGTATGGTACTACAGACCCTGGTAGCTAAATATTCAAAAGCATATAAAAGCAGACTCTTTGTGGCCTTCGTAGACTTGACATCTGCCTTTGACTCAATCTGTAGAGATAGACTATGGAAAAAATTATATGAAACGGACATTGATAGATGACTTTTAAAAATTCTCAGAGAGTTACACACAGATACTACAGTTAAAATCAGAACTGGGTCATCGGGAACTCTTACGGACCCACTGCCATTGGGGAAAGGGGTCAAACAGGGATGCCTGCTAGCCCCATTTCTTTTTAACTTTTATATAAATGACATTGTCCAGTACATGGCAAAGTACAAGTCATCGGCTCCAGCCCTCGAAGGAAAACGTCTGAATATATTGTTATATGCTGATGACATGGCTTTAATGGCACTCACCCGAAGAGGCTTACACAGCATGTTGGAGGGAATCGCAGCCTACTGTTCCCATAACTCACTAAAGATAAACTATGACAAAACAAAAATTGTGGTGTTCACTAGAGCTCGCCACACTTTTAGATGGTCTTTAGACGAACATGTGATTGAACAGTGCCCTTTTTTTAAATATCTGGGTGTTACATTCCAGGCTACATCTAGTTGGCTAGCCCACTTTAAGGCTGTAACCATCCTAACACGAAGAACAATTGGTGTCCTGCTTAGTTTCTTCCATACCCGGGGAGGACAATTGGTGATCCCGGCATTAAGAGCTTTTGTTGGGAAAGCTATTCCCCAGATGTTATATGGGATAGAACTCTGGGGGTGGAACCAGAGGCTGTTGGAACGGCTTGAAATTTTGCAAAATTATTATCTCAAGAGGATTCTAGGCCTTCCTCAAGGAACCCCGGCAGCTTTCTTGAGGGTGAAGGTTGGATTACCCTCTGTGTCTGCCAGGGCCCACTTAAGATTCCTACGATTTTACATCAACCTTGCAAACACTTCAAACACCTTATTGGCCAAACAAGCCTTTGTATCTCTTCAAAAGAACACCACTTGGTGTCAAAACCTATCTGAGATCCTGGTTAGATACACCCTACCGGAGTTTAATACTCTCAAACTGTGGAGCCCGGACAAAGTTCGGGAATGGATCCTGGAGAGAGACGCCCTGTTAGACATCACAAAAATACAGAACCCAGGGTCCTCCCACTGGTTTCCCCGACTGAAAACAGTCAAAACCTGCGCCAATTACTTGGCGAATATCACCAATCCCACCCTTCGGAGAGCTTTCACCATGGCCCGTTTTCAAACCATTCCTACGGCCTATCTGTCAGGCAGATATGCAAAAATCCCAGTAGAGCAGCGTATATGTCCTTGTCATATGAGAACCAAAGAGGATCTCACACATTACATGTTGTATTGTCCCATCTATTCAGCCTTCAGGGATGTGATGTTACAAACTATTCCCAAATCAATAGTCAACTCTGAGGACCAAGTAAAGTTTTTACTGGTGGATGCTGATCCACGGATTTCTCACGTGGTAGCGGTCTTTGTGGTGAAGGCTATGAAAACTAGGGTATGGTTCCTGGATGAAATGGTGAGGTCCCTCCCATTGCTCTCCTAACCTGTTGCTGTATCTTCTTTCCTGAATGGTGGTGTTTTTTGGGTAGTTTCCTTTGCTGGGACAGCATGGCATGAATTTTAGCTTATTTTTATAATTTTACTGTTTATCTTTTTAATAATGTTTTATGGTATTTTGTGTAAAGGCATGGACCTCACAAATTTAATAAACTTGAGCTTGAAAAGGTGGATCAACCCAGGATGTACTAATGCCAAAGGAACATAGAATTGTAAAGTGATCTTGCAAGTTTAAACAATCAAATGCCCTGACTGTGTCCAGCATCAGGAGAATAGTAGGTTCTGGATGTGACTGATTCCAAGCTAGGCTATTTTTGCTTCCAGGGAAGGAAGGAGCAGCAGATCAAAATGCCATCTTGATACCAACTTGAGTGATGGTTTTTCTTAAACCATTTCATTTTCACAAGAAGCCTGATGCAGAGGCCAAATAGTTACTGTATTTTTCGACCTATAGGACGCACCGGCCCATAGGACGCACCTAGGGTTTTTTTTGTTTTTTTTGGGGGGGGGAATAAAGGAAAAAAATCCCCCCCAGCCGCGGATGTCTGCCCGAAGCGTGGGGCACTCTGCTTTGGCACTCCCGCGGGCTCCCCAGGCTTGCTGATAGCTTCCTGCGCACCGACCCCTCTCGTTCTCCACGCTTAAGCGAAAGCCTGCATTCGCTGTAATAGTTCTAGGGGGTTGCTCATGCGTAAGTTGCCGCCACTCTTGGCTTGGTTGCCTGGTTGAACCCTTTCTGTCTGGACAGCCCTTCACTTCGTGGCTGCCTCAGTCGCTGGCAGAATCCGTCAGTGGGCGTTTCTTAAACTTCTTCCAGCAAAAAAGTTCTTTGACGCCAAGTCTCCTCCTACTCTCCCTGCGCGGAAGTCTTCTGCGCAGGGAGGGTGTGGGCAGCGGAGTACCCGTGCTCTCCCCACTAGTCTCCGTTGAAGAGTCCTGGAGCCTTTTCTCCGATTCCCCCATCTGCCCCCCCTTCTCTCCTGGTGTTACGTTGATTTCCTTCCCCAGCAGCTGGGCTGCCTCTCTCCCTGCTGGGACCCTCTCCGGCATCGCTCTGGAGCCTTCCCTCTGCCTCTAGCTCTGATGGCAGTTCCCTGACATCCACCTCCCCCCCAGAACCCCCTCCACCCCCGGCCCGACCTTCTGATCCAACTTCGTCCCTTTCCTTGGCCGACAATGCGGGGAATCCCCTGAAGGAGCTGTCGCCATCCTCTGAGGATTCAAAACCCGCTTCCCACCCGCTCCGATCTCTTCCTGCGGGGTGGGCCTCCCAGTCTGATTCTTCTCCCTCGGACTCCTCCCCTCCCTCCTCTTCGGAGGCGGGAAAACCCACAAAGTCCTCTTCATCGTCTGTGGTTCCAAATTCTTCCTCCCAGAATCTCGCTAGTGGTTTTGGTTTATCCGGGAACAGGCTGTGGAATTCTCCCACCAGATACCCCTCATTGATCGCCTCAGCGGGGACCCACGTGTTTTCTGACCTGGGTTCTCCCTCCCAAGCTACCAAGTACTCCACTTGGCGACCTCGCCAGCTTGAATCGAGTATTTCCGTGGCTTGGTTGCGGTGTTCCCTCTCCTCTACCTGTGGGTGGGTGGTGACTCCTCCTTCCCGCCCCTCCCGGTACGGTGAGAGTAAGGACCTGTGGAACACCGGATGTATCTTCATGCTGTCAGGCAACTTGATCTTGAATGCCACTGGGTTCACCTGTTGTGTTACTTCAAAAGGCCCCAGCCGTCTTGGCTGCAACTTTTTGCACCCTCCCTTTAGGGGTAACCCTTGGGTTGACAACCACACCTGGTCTCCCACCCGTATGGCCTCCCCCTCCCGACGGTGCTTGTCCACCTGCCTTTTGTAAACCTCCTTGGCCCGCTCCAAGTTCATTTTGAGTTGCTGGTGCAAGGCCTCCATTTCTTCTACAAACTGCTCTGCCGCGGGCACACTCCATGCTTCCTCCCCCCTCCCCGGGAAGGCTCTGGAGTGACACCCATAATTGGCCATGAACGGGCTCATTCCCGTGGACACATGTTCAGCGTTATTGTATGCAAATTCAGCCAACGCTAGCTTCTCTACCCAATCATTCTGTCTCTCGCTGACGTAACAGCGCAGGTATTGCTGGAGTATACTGTTCGCTCTTTCTGCTTGTCCGTTGGTTTCCGGGTGCCTAGCCGTCGAGAAGCCCACCTCGACCTGTAGCAAGCTCATGAGTTTCCTCCAGAACCGGGAAGTAAATTGTTTCCCGCTGTCAGGGGCTCAGGAGCAGAGGCACAGGAGAGGGAGGAAATGGAGAGCGAGGGGGAGGAATCCGAGGGAAGCACAGGAGATGAAAGTGGTCCGAGGGATTCCATGAGCCTCTCCAGCGAATCGGAAGATTCACAGAAGGGAGCGCCGATGGCCAGGGCAAGGGGGGTGCCAAGGGGGAAACCCCAGAAGGAAGGGGCCAGCGGGGACTCCCAGAGCAGCAGTTGGAAATCAGGACCAGCTTCCCCACCAGAGCGCAGTGGGGGGGAGGAGTCCCAGGCATCGGGACCAGTGTTCTCACCACCAGCGAGAGGAGATGAGTCAGGATTGACTACGCCTCCATCGGAGAGCGGGGAAACGGTCAAGAGGAAAGTTACCGGCTGGACGCGTGCGCCAAGTTCAAATGTACAGGCGAGCGGCACAGCAGGCAGCCCGGATAGGGAGCCAGGTCCTAAAGCCCGCCGGAAGGAGGGGCAGGACTCAGGGGGGTCAGTGTCAGAAGAGTCCAGAAAGGAGGAAACCCCAGGGGGCAGAAGGACCCAGAGGAGGAAAGAACAACAGAAGAGGTGGAGTAAAGCTAGAGTCTTAAACTGGTGTCTAGGAGGCGGAGACTCAGATGGAACTTCGCCGGTCTAGCTTCTAAGACGTAGAGTTGCACGCTGCGGTTTGGGAATGGAAACTAACCTTCAATAAAGACTTTTATACGTTATTACTGGCTAGCGTTGGTCCTCTGTGAGCTGGGACCTAGAGGCAGCTCTGACACCCGCGATCCGAGATGACCCTCGAGGGAGTCCCATGCAGCCTGAAGATGTGATCTACAAACAACCTGGCCGTCTCCTCTGCCGTCACCGCATGTGAGCAAGCTATGAAACTTGGTTAGTAGATCGACTACTACCATGACTGCTGTCTTCCCCCTCGACTTGGGCAAATCGGTCATGAAATCAATGGACACCACCTCCCAGGGTCTCCCTGGTGTGGGTAAAGGTTCCAGTAACCCTGCGGGGGCAGCCCTCTCCCCTTTTGCCCTCTGGCATCTGTCGCACCCCCATACATATTCCCGTACATCCTCCCTCACCTTTGGCCACCAGAACTGCCTGGTGACGAGCAGTATGGTCTTGTGACGAGCAGTATGGAAGTGTCCAGCGGTTGGATTGTCGTGGAGCTGTTTGAGTACCTTCCCCCTTAAGGTCTCCCCCGGTACATACAGTGCCCCCTTATTGTACAGTAGCCCTTCTTTTTCCTCAAACCCTCCATTGTCTCCCCTTCCATCCCGGAGTTCTCTGATTTTGGCTTGAGCCAACGCGTCGTCTCTGGTAAGCCCTGCCAGTTCGCGTTTCCCAACCAACACTCCCCCACACACCCATCTGTCCTCGGGAAACACGTGTCGGATCTCCGGCGTTCCCTCTCCTTCCATGTACTCCGGCTTTCGGGAGAGAGCATACGCTCTTACGTTTTCCTCTCCCGGCACGTATCGTATCTCGAAGGAAAACTTGGAGAACTCCTGAGCCCATCGAATCTGCCTCTGGTTGAGTACTCGCGCGGTCCGCCAGTATTCCAAGTTCTTGTGGTCAGTACAGACCTGGATCTTGTGCCGTGCCCCTATCAACAGATGTCTCCATTGTCGAAAAGCCGCATAGATTGCCAGCAGTTCGCGGTCATACATGGTATAGTTTTGCTCCGACTTGCTCAGCTTCCTTGAGAAAAAGGCACACGGTCTCCAGCCCTGCTTAGCCCCCGGCTGCAAAAGGACCGCCCCAACGGCTCGGTCGGACACGTCCATCTCCAGCCTCATGGGCTTCTCCAGATCCACGTGCAGGAGCTGCTCCTCCGAAGCAAACGCCTTCTTCAGTCTTTCAAAGGATTGCTGGGCACCTTCGGTCCACGTGAACTTCTTTTTGCTACTCAGACAATCTGTGATGGGCGTGGTCAGGTGAGCGAAGTTCTTTATGAACTTCCTGTAGAAGTTGCTGAACCCTAAGAACCTCTGCACATCCTTCGGGGTTTTGGGGGCCTTCCATTCCAGCACAGCTTTCACCTTGCTTGGGTCCATAGCTAGGCCCTTGTCTGACAACTTGTACCCCAGAAACTCCACCTCTCTGGCGTGAAATTGGCATTTTTCCAACTTGACCCACAACTGGTGCCGTTGCAGTCTCTGTAGCACTTCCCTGACGTCCTTGACGTGTTGCTTCTCATTGTCCGAATAGATTAAGACATCGTCCAAAAAGGCTATGCAGTTCTTGTACAGCAGGGGCCCCAACACGTGGTGCATGAAAGCTTGAAAACAGGCGGAGCCCGATTGTAATCCAAATGGCATGACTAATAATAATAATAATAATAATAATTTATTATTTGTACCCCGCCCATCTGGCTGGGTTTCCCCAGCCACTCTGGGCGGCTTCCATAAAAACCAGAAATACATTAAAATATCACAGATTAAAAACTTCCCTGAACAGGGCTGCCTTCAGATGTCTTCTGAATGTCAGGTAGTTATTTATCGCTTTGACATCTGATGGGAGGGCGTTCCACAAGGCGGGTGCCACTACCGAGAAGGCCCTCTGCCTGGTTCCCTGTAGCTTTGCTTCTCGTAATGAGGGAACCGCCAGAAGGCCCTCGGCGCTGGACCTCAGCGTCCGGGCAGAACGATGGGGGTGGAGACGCTCCTTCAGGTATACTGGGCCGAGGCCGTTTAGGGCTTTAAAGGTCAACACCAGCACTTTGAATTGTGCTCGGAAACGTACTGGGAGCCAATGTAGGTCTTTCAAGACCGGTGTTATGTGGTCTCGGCGGCTGCCCCCAGTCACCAGTCTAGCTGCCGCATTCTGGATTAGTTGTAGTTTCCGAGTCACCTTCAAAGGTAGCCCCACGTAGAGCGCATTGCAGTAGTCCAAGCGGGAGATAACTAGAGCATGCACCACTCTGGCGAGACAGTCCGCGGGCAGGTAGGGTCTCAGTCTGCGTACCAGGTGGAGTTGGTAGACAGTTGCCCTGGATACAGAATTGACCTGCGCCTCCATGGACAGCTGTGAGTCCAAAATGACTCCCAGGCTGCGCACCTGGTCCTTCAGGGGCACAGTTACCCCATTCAGGACCAGGGAGTCCTCCACACCAGCCCGCCCCCTGTCCCCCAAAAACAGTACTTCTGTCTTGTCAGGATTCAGCCTCAATCCATTAGCCGCCATCCATCCTCCAACCGCCTCCAGGCACTCACACAGGACCTTCACCGCCTTCACTGGTTCTGATTTGAAAGAGAGGTAGAGCTGGGTATCATCTGCATATTGATGGACACCCAGTCCAAACCCCCTGATGATCTCTCCCAGCGGCTTCATATAGATGTTAAAAAGCATGGGGGAGAGGACGGAACCCTGAGGCACCCCACAAGTGAGGGCCCAGGGGTCTGAACACTCATCCCCCACCACCACTTTCTGAACACGGCCCAGGAGGAAGGAGCGAAACCACTGTATAACAGTGCCCCCAGCTCCCAGCCCCTCTAGACGGTCCAGAAGGATGTTATGGTCGATTGTATCAAAGGCCGCTGAGAGATCCAGCAGAACTAGGAAACAGCTCTCACCTTTGTCCCTAGCTCGCCGGAGATCATCAACCAGCGCGACCAAGGCTGGTACTCAAAGGCCCCCAGGGGGTGAACATGGTGGTTTTCCATTCGTCCCCCTCCCTTATCCTAATCAAATTGTACGCTCCCCTGAGGTCCAGCTTGGTAAAAATTTTCCCCTGCCTCACCCGCGTTAAAATGTCATCAATCCTAGGCATTGGGAAGGTCACGGGTTCTGATACCAGGTTCAAGGCCCTATAATCTACGATTAATCTGGGCTGATTAGTGTCCTTTTTGTCCACAAAGAACACCGGACTGCCCCCCATCGCCTTTGATTCCCTTATGAAACCCCTCTTCAGGTTCTTGTCAATAAACTGCCGCAACTCCTGCATCTCCCGGTCAGACATGGCATACAGCTTGCCCACCGGCAGCTGAGCCCCTGGGATTGATTTGGCAGTCAAAGGGTCTATGGGGGGGTAGTCTATCAGCCTCCTTCTCGCTGAAGACTTCCTTCAGGTCAGCATATTGTGGTGGCACCTCCCCTTTTGTTTCCACCGCCAGCCCAGCCACCCTGGTCACTGTCATCCTTGGGTTCTCTCCCCCCAGACAGTGTTCCAAGCAGTACGCTGACCCAAAGTTGACTGATCGCTGATGCCATGACACTACTGGATCATGCAGCGCCAGCCAGCTCATTCCCAGTATTATTGGGGGCCCTGCCAGTGTGGCCACGTGAAAGGCAATGGTTTCCGTGTGCCTGGAAACCCTCATTCGCATTGGCGGGGTCTGGTGTGTCACTCCCCCCCCCCCCAGAAGTTCCCTGCCGTCTATGGTGGTCACCTGCAAGGGAAAATCCAGGGGCAGTAGGTGGAGTTGGTCTCCAGAGCGAAGTCCCTGCTGAAGAAATTGCAGGAGCTCCCCGAATCCAGCAGCCCCTCAACTTTGACTGGGTGCCCATTCGGGAGTTCTAGCACCACTTCTATGGCTATAGCTGCCCTGGGAGGGTCAGGCTGGGACACTTCTATTAGTTGCTGGCCTGGCTGCTGCCCCGCTGGTTGGCAGCCAGGCATTGCCGTTTCCCTGTGCCTGCCCTTCCTCCCCCTTCTCCTCACAGCCAACAGCCCCCACCATCCCTTGCCAGGCCTTCCTTTGAGGGCAGACCCTGGCAAAATGTCCTGGCCGTTGGCAGAGGAAACACTTTTGGGCGGTCTTCCCGTCCTTCCCCTCCCTCTTCCGACCTTCACTGAGGTTTGAAACCTCACGCACGCACGCGCCATCTATTTCCATTGGCTCAGCCGCCTGGGAAGGCTGTCTCGGTATTTCAGGAATGCGGTAGTCATGGCAACGTTCCCCACTCACTTCGCGTTTCTCTTGAGCCCGCACTTCCTGGCGCACTCCAATCGCAAGCACAGCCTTGGTCAACTAATCCATCGACTGTGGACGGGGCACGCGGGACAGCTGATCCTTCACCGTTGGGGACAACCCCTCCTCAAACAACATTTGAATAGGTTCAGAGTCCAGATCCCACCCAAGCCGGTGGATCAACATCGCAAAGCGCGACCAATAGTCTCTAACTGACTGGTTCCCCTGCTTGCACCCCATCAGTTCCCGACGAGTCACACTTTGCTCCACTTCACTGGAATACATTGCATATATCGCTTGAAAAAATTTCCTAAGGTACTTCAAGGCAGCATTTTGCGTGGCCATTAGGGGCCTGATCCATTCGCGTGCCCCATCCTCCAGATGCCCCACAATGTAGGCTACCCTCTCCCCATCATCAGCAAAGTCATTATGCTGCAGTTCCAAAGCGTACTCTATTTCCGTTCGGAACGCATTGTAGTCCTGGGGCTTTCCCCCAAACTTGTGTACCAGCCCTTGCGGTGTACCTTCTTTGCGATGGGGGTGGGTCTGACCTGTGCATCCTGAGTTCGTCTTTCGTCCAGCCGCGCCGTCAGGAGGGCCACATGCTGTTCCAAATCTCGGTTCCTCTCTACCAGATTTTGCACTCCAGCCACTTGCCCTGTCTCTCCGGTTTCCTTGGGTTGGCTCATTGTGCTGCCTTTCTGTAGCTGCGCACAAGCAACTTCGGGGACTGATGGATTGCTGTAATGGTTCTAGGGGGTTGCTCATGCGTAAGTTGCCGCCACTCTTGGCTTGGTTGCCTGGTTGAACCCTTTCTGTCTGGACAGCCCTTCACTTCGTGGCTGCCTCAGTCGCTGGCAGAATCCGTCAGTGGGCATTTCTTAAACTTCTTCCAGCAAAAAAGTTCTTTGACACCAAGTCTCCTCCTACTCTCCCTGCGCGGAAGTCTTCTGTGCAGGGAGGGTGTGGGCAGCGGAGTACCCATGCTCTCCCCACTAGTCTCCGTTGAAGAGTCCTGGAGCCTTTTCTCCGATTCCCCCATCTGGCCCCCTTCTCTCCTGGTGTTACGTTGATTTCCTTCCCCAGCAGCTGGGCTGCCTCTCCCCCTGCTGGGACCCTCTCCGGCATCGCTCTGGAGCCTTCCCTCTGCTTCTAGCTCTGATGGCAGTTCCCTGACAGACGCACACAGATTTCCCCTTCATTTTTGGAGGGGAAAAAGTGTGTCCTATAGGGCGAAAAATATGGTAAATCAGTCTTCTATTTAAGCACTTGTCTGGTATCCATAGGCATCAAGGAATTTCATGCCAGGCCCTCCACACTGCATTCTAGCATCCAGCTGCAATAGTGAGACTGCTCGTGGTAAACCTCACTCCCACCCTGCTGTGCACAGGCTGGTTCCAATGAATAAAGTGAGACTTCTAAGTAAACATTTGGCAGTTAAATACTATCTATAAGCAGGCAAGTAGTTTAGAACTCATTGTCACTTGGACACTAAAATACTTGCGTGCCAAGTGCCCTCCCCCCTTGTGAAATGAAGACACAGGACACATTATTTAAGGTTAATGGGTGTAAAAGGCCACAACTTTATTGATTACAGGATTTGAGAGGTACTGGCCTTAGGCATTGGTTCCTATCGACTACCCGGCATGGAGACCGGGAAGGGTTAACCACTAGCCGGGGGAGTCCTGCTGAAGTACGCCAACTAGGATCCCCCGGGTGTCACCGCTTGGGGGCGTGCCTTAGGCCCACACCTCCATAGGCTTTGGACAGGGCAACGCCCCCTGGAGTCCTTTACCGGACTACCCTTTGCTTTGTTTTTTTTTTTTTTTTAATAATATTTATTAGAAATTTCCAATTACAACAAAATAAAAAAAAAACCAAAACATCCGAATTTAAAATCTTATTTTCAATAACATATTTCCAGGACTTCCCCTCCCCTCCCCCTCTTGTATTCCAATTCTTACAAATAAATTCAGCAAGTTCTTATCCCAAATTTTGAACTTATTATCATTAGCCCAGTTTTAAAAATATTTTCCCATCCCCTAAAATCGACCTGTTCTCTTCCACGCGTTCCCCCCTTTGATACACAATACAGATTAAAATAATCAAATATAATTAATTAGGATAAAATTATAAAATATAATTAAAATAATCAAATATAATTTTACGCCCTTTGGATTCCAAATTTCCCTCCCCCCTTTCCCGGTTGCGTTCCCAATGTTCATCAATGTCTGATGTCTTCCTGGAGCTCCCACATCTATCTAGACCATAGTCCTTTACCAGTCATCTTTAATTTGGAATGTCCAATCTTGGAAGGAGTCTATCTCAAAAAGGCCCATTTCTTCCATCCAGATTTTTATATTTAGGAGTAAAAACTCCAATTTTATTTCTTTAGACCTTTCAAATCTGGATGTCCCAAATGTTCCCACTTCCAACTTTATCCAATTCTTGTTGTTCTTGTTGATCTCTCTCCTCCTTTTTTTTTTTCCCCCTGCTCTCCTGCACAAATGTTCTAATTCCAAAAGCTTCTAATTCCTCTGCAGAGGCTCTGTTATTCAGGAACAAAACATTATGCCAAGTCCCTTCCATTCTTCAATAGATAAATCTATTGTCTCCTTTAGTGTGTAGACCTCTGTAGACAAAATAGTGTTCCATTTCTGCAGTTTCCCAGGAGATAAAAAGTTCTATTCAGATTCCAAGCCAACAATACTTGTAATATCCCTCAGCTCCTCTAGGTGGATTGCAATAACTCAGTTCCCTTCCAGATCACGCCCACCAGTCAAAATAACTTGTTATTCCTTGTTTTAAACAATTTGTATCCAATTTATAACAAATGTAACCGGCAAAGTCCTCATAACAAAGTTCTCATTTTTGTTCTTCCGCTTTGACAGCTCTTTGACAGCTGTCAAAACCTCTCTTTCTCTTCTCCCGGCGCTCTCACAAATCGCTCCCAGGATTCCGGGGGGGGGGTTGCTTTTTAGTTCAATTCCACTTTTCTCCTCCAGCTCAGTCTTATAATTTTCCATCGCGAAGTTAGTAACTTTGTCAAAATAGGGTTGCACTCGATCTTAGTTGTCAAATCCATTACTTTAACTCCTCTACAACGGGGGGGGGGGCTGACTTCCTTTTTGCGCCTCCCCCGCTCGCTCCGAATTTTTAAAAAATTTATCCCCCTTTTTAGTCCAGGTTCCAATTACTCACGGGTTATTCTTTTAAGTCCAAATTTTCAATAGAAGAAGTCAGCGCTCTCCGTCGAATGGCATGCGGCTTCGTTCGGCAGGGGAAGCGGAGGACTCAAAGCACCACCACCCCGTCACCCGTTCCGCAGCCTTTAAAAAGGCTCCTTCGCGGGTCGGGGGGCGCAAAAGGTGCCAGCCGAGTCACCATGTCCATGGGTTTCAGCGCCCATGTTTTTTGAGGGTCCCCGCGTCGCCGGCGCGGTAAGACCCAGCCCCTGCCGGGCAGGCTCCCTCCGGAGCTCGGAGGGAGTCCGCCATTCGGCGATGGCGCCAACCCGGAAGTCCTCCGGACTACCCTTCGCTTTGGGTGAAGGTGATGGCGCTTCCTTCCCCCCTTCATTTGCATAACAATTACTCCTGCCAATGCCTAACCACCAATCGAGCGAAGCTCGCTGCCAATACCCTCAAACCTGTAACCAACCCCTCATCCCTGCTATGATGTCCCCCAGCCAAATGTCGTTATCAGCATCTGAGAGATGCACGCCATCAACTCTGTAGAGGGCCTCATTGCTGTACTGGATGCCGGGGTGGCCTATGACACACCCTCCCAGAGCCGCCACTATACGCGCCAAGACTTTTCTTGCTCTATTGATTGCAACCAGGCACAAACTATCTCTCCATATCCACCTTTCAAGCAGCGAGGACCACAAGATGGTAAAGTTGGGATAGACGGCCATTAAATTGGCAAAGTCATCAAAGATGTTCCATCTTAAGTCTATAGCTTTACAATATGCTTGATTGTTCTCCCCCAACTGGATAACTAGGGCATCGGGTGGGCCCTCAGAGAGGGCTCTAGCCATCACGGCTGGCTTGAATTCAGCCCAGCACATCCCTCTCCGCACAATCCAAGCCACCTCAACATTTGGAGGTAAGTTTAGGCTTTGCCCCAAGCCGGCACTAATGGCCCGATTCTTTGCCCAATGCACAATGCTGTGGCCCACCAACCATATGCGAACCCTCTTGTGGAAATGGAAAGATAATGGAAAGATAAACCGAGGTCAGATAAGATGTTGCTAGTCATAGATTTTTCCTAACATAGGCTTTGTAGGCATCAGACTTCCACCGGCCCATATCCTTTATCCTCTCGGCCGAAAGCCCAAGGTGTACTGCTGTGGTAGCGGCACCAATTCGGAAGGAGTGAGCCGCAAATTCTGCCGCAGGCAGCCCGCAAGCCGCAATTGCCAAGCGCATGATGCGTGTAAATTGGTGCCTTGCCAAAAGTGAGCCATCTGCGTGTATTAAGAAAGGGCCGGGGTTGTTGGGTCTTAAATAAAGGAAACGCCTAGTATCCCTAACTGGGCAAGATCCACTCCTTTGAGTTGCTAGTAAGCGAAGGAGGGCCCCCCTACCCCGCTGGTTCGTCTTTGAACTTCTCACTTGCACGATTAAGTCAGTGTTAGATAAGGTCAAGTGACTTAAGAGGATGCCCCTCTGGCTGGAGTCTGCGCCCCCCTCGCATACCACCTCACCTATGGGCAACGCGCCGAAGAAGGCAAGGTAATAGGCGGCAGAGAATAGGAGGGCTTCGTATTTGGACCAGCATATTGCTCTTAACTTTTTGTGAATCTGGGTCAGTATGTCATAAGTTATGGGTCTCCTTCTGCCATCACTGGGGGGCTGGAGTCTACGCCAGCCCTCTAAGGCCTTACGCACCACGAAATCAGCACAGGGGTCGGTAGAAAACAGGGCTTTACAAAAAAAAGATATCGCAGCGGACTGAACATTAAGTGTCTTTGCTGCCCTGCCCAACTCCTTCAGGTGAACTAGGTAGCGGAGGACCTCCCTTTTAGAAGGAGGGGAATCCTGCCTCGAGCTGCAGGGTGCGAAGGCCCGCTGAAAATCTTGCAAGGCGGCCGCAGAAGGGGCGGCCGGGCGAAACCACCTTACATGCAAAATTTAGGTGACCCAACAAGGATTGAATTTGCCTAAGGGTCACCTTTTTTAGTGGCAGGAGCTGTTGTATCAATGCCTTAAGGGCAACCAATTTCTCCATAGAAAGCCTGGACGTTTGCGCTACTGTGTCTAATTCGATACCCAGATAGACCAGAGATGTGGCAGGGCCCTCCGTTTTGTCAGAAGCCAATGGTACTCCGAGCTCTTCTGCCAGGGATGTGAATGCCTCCAGAAGGGCCGAGCATCGCTGTCTATTATCTGAAACCAGGATAAAGTCATCCAAATAGTGTGATACTCTGACCGACCCTGTCCTGAAGCGTAGGGCCCACTCCAGAAACGTGCTGAAAGACTCGAATGCTGAGCATGAGACGGAGCAGCCCATCGGCATTGCTTTGTCAACGAAATACGCCCCCTCAAACCTAAATCCCAACCAACAGAAGTCTTTTGGATGCACGGGCAGGAGGCGGAATGCTGACTCAATGTCGCATTTCGCAAGGAGTGCCCCTTTCCCGAATCTGCGGATCATTTTTACTGCCTGGTCAAAGGAGGCGTATTTCACAGTACAAAGTTCCTGTGGTATCGCATCATTGACAGAGCCACCTCTTGGGTAAGAGAGGTTGTGAATCATGCGAAACTCACCCGGTGCCTTTTTTGGGACGATGCCCAGGGGGGATATGTGCAGCCCCTCTATAGGGGGATCGTTAAAGGGACCTGCAACCCTCCCTGCCTCGATTTATTTCTTTATCTTTTTCCTGGCTATTTCAGGCATCGCCCTTACAGACTTCTGGTTTGGGGGATCCCCGGCGTTAGGCGGGAATGCTACTGGAATTCTGAAACCCATGGAGAACCCGTCCCATAGGTATTTTGCAGCTTTTCTATCAGGGTACAGGTCTAGTAGGGTTTTGAGGGGATGGAGCCGAATAGGGGAGAAGGCCAGCCCAAGAGAGATGTTACTGACGGTTACTGGGTCCCGCATGAGAGGATCCGGTGGCACCTCTGGGATTGTTATTGAAGTACCCCCTGCCACCCCTAAAGGGCTGCTGCTTACCCTTAAAGCACGCCATGGCAGGGTGGTTCCCAAGGCACCGTTCACACTCGTGGATATACTTACAGGAAGGCCATTAACATACCCCTTTGTTGTATTCCCAGCACTGGTGCCGCTGTTTTGCTTTTGTCTTACCCGACTTGACCGGTTCCTGATGTTTCTTTTCTATGTAAGGGCCAACGTCCTCAGTCCAGTAATTTGGGTCCCTTAGGTCCCAGCGGGTGGAGGGTAGGAGAGAAGCGTTTCTACGAAAATTCTCGTCATAAGTTAGAGCCGCGGTCTCACCAGCCAGTGCATAAGCCCTCCTCACATGGGCCATATAAGCGACTAGATGCATAGCGCACTTGGGATAAGCCGCACAAACCACTCCCATAAAAACCTGGAACTCGTCCAACCAGTTATAAAAGGTGCACTCAGCCCTAGGTGTCCTGTACCTACGCTTACCGAATGACCGCTTCTTTTCCCCCTTCCCAGTTAATTTATTAGGCGGGAGGAGGGTAAATATATCCACATAGTCACCATTGAGGATCTTAGTCCTCCTCCTCTGGGACAGATGGTTCCCTAATATAAAATCCGTGGATAAGTTGGTGGAAATCTTTACATCTTCCACCAACGCCCCCTCCTTCCATTCTAGTGTTCCATTGAACGTCTTACGATGTGAATTGGCTCTACTTTCGTGCACCCATAAAGGCAAACCAGAACTGTCCTCCCCAAAACCCCAGTACCCCTCCATGGGTACATCGCTATCAGAATCAGAGGAGGACGTACCTGAATCGTCCACTGTATCCGACTGCTTACTTCTCTTGTTCTTCGCCAACGTGTGCTTCCTCTTTGATTTCCTCTTGCCTCCTTGCGCCTCGCTGTTGGCCGAGTTCGTGTTGGCAGCTGGGCGGGTGATCTGGGGTTCCTGTTGCTCTGCTTCAGAGCAGGACCCCGAGCCGCCCTCTGTTGAACTAGGCTGAGGCGGTTGCTCCTGAAAAATACTAGGCATGTCTACAACCTGTGAAATGGAATTGCTATTGGCCCCTTTTGCAGGTGCCTTACCCTTACTGGTGCCCAAAGTGGGCTTATTAGAACTAGATGACTGGGAGCGCATTTGGGGGCGTCCAGCTGCGGTGTTTTCCAGTTGAGTCCCGGCTGACGTAGAAGCTGAGGTGCCTGGTTGCTGCTGGCTACAAGGAAGGGTATCGGGTATAAAATCCTGCGATGCTTCCGGCGCTGGAAGCGCCAGAACCCTCGGTCTACATTGCCTGTAAAAGGTTTCAAAAGCAGCGAAAAATTGAGCAAACGCTTGGGGATCACAAGGCATGGCAGGCAGTTGGGCGCCGCCATTGCTCGGGGAAGAAGACTGCTGGTTTCCTCCAGAAGCCATCCTGCTATTTGAGAGACGGGTTAAGTAAACCTTTTAAATCACTCAAACCCAACAGCTGGTTCAGAATTGACCCCTGGCTACCCCCCCCGTAGCACCCCGACTGGGAAGAACAGAAGAAAAGGCGTACCAGCTACTTCAGTATCAGTATCAGCCCAACTGATTTCCGAGGACAAAGGGGCTAGTTCAGTATTATCTACGCTGTCTTTAGAGAAAAACCACGGCGCTGGTTCAGTATTACCTACACCGGCTGCAAGCCGCTAAAGACCCGGGTTATTTCAGGTAGGAGCTTGGACCATAAGAATTTGCTGAAGCCTTATCAATGGAAACCTCTTAGAAAGAATGAGAGTTAATCAAAGGTGACCCAGAAATCGTGCTCAGATAACAGCGCCAATAGGCGGAAACACAATAAAACAGATTGCCCTTTTTGCCCCACAGCAAATCAACAGCTAGGAGGCTATTCCTCAGACACCACTATTACTGTGTGGTATTGTCAATAACTGCATGCAAGACTCCACAGTTCACCAAGTAATTAGTTCCCAATAAAATAAATCATTAATTAGTAGAGAATTAACACCACCAAGGCTATCAATTTGAGCCAGGGAGTTAAAAGGGTGAAGAGGTGAATGAACCTCCCCAGCGCCACCAATAAAATTTTACAACAGGCAAGCAGCACTTCCGCGAATCAGGCAATAGCCGAATACTTTGTATTGCTTTATACTACTGACCGCTAATCTTTCCCAACTATTAGATTAATATCGACCAGCGCTTCTTTCCTTATGGCCAAGAGGCAATGTGATCAAGCAACAGTAGCTAAACAATGAAATTAAAAGAAAAGAGAACCCGGCTGCTTAGACCTGAAGTTAACTTTGCCCTGAAAACACTGCTGCAGCAGCGGAGACAAGATTAGCAACAAGGTAGCATCAGCCGCCATGTAATTGGAAAGCTAAGCTGCCAGGAAGTATTCACGCCGTGAACTGTTGAATGGTTTCTTTAAATGTAAAGGTTCATCATTGTTCCACTCGATGTGTATGTCTTTAAGGGGCCAGAGCAAGGGCCAGAGCAAAATAACGAGACCCAGCTTTACAGCTGTGAAACATAGCAGGTGCTGCTGAGTTGTACTGATTAAGGTGTGTCAGCATTTGGGTGTAGTATATAAGGAGCAGCACCTAGCTCTCCCATTACCCTGGGGGATGGGTTGGTGGTTGGGTCATGTTTGTTTGTTGATGTATTTAGTGTAAATGGAGTTTTTGTTTTTCTTATTAAAACCTTGTTTAAGTTCCAGTTACAGATAGGTAGCCGTGTTGGTCTGCCATAGTCAAAACAAAACAAATTCCTTCCAGTAGCACCTTAAAGACCAACTAAGTCAGTTCTTGGTATGAGCTTTCGTGTGCATGCACATGTGTATCTGAAGAAGTGTGCATGCACACGAAAGCTCATACCAAGAACTGACTTAGTTGGTCTTTAAGGTGCTACTGGAAGGAATTTGTTTTGTCTTGTTTAAGTTATTTTTGAGTCCCTTTTTAATGCATGGTCTCCCCAGCAAGCTCTCTGCAGCGCTACCATACTGCAAATAGCCAACATCTTTGGTTATGGGCCCAGCTGCTGAGTGGATGACTGCATATTTTTGGACTCTGAGAAAGGTTTGAAAACTCCTTCTCCTGTTAGTGTAGTTCTGTGGGTCTGGAAGAGCTCCAGAATGGTTGACCGGGTTCCAGAAGCTGAGAAGGCTCTGGTCTTCCCACAGCTAACAGATGAGAACTATAGTTTATGGTCTTTTCGGGTGGAGGCGCTTTTGACCTCTAGAGAAGTATGGACCTATGTAACTGATGACCCTCCTGACCCTGTAACAAATGCTTGGTCGAAAGGAGATGCGAAAGCCAGGGCGATAATTAATTTGGCAGTCAGCGACCAGCAAGTAGTCTATATAAGGAATAAGAAAACTGCCAAAGAAATGTGGGACAGTCTTGCAGCAGTGCATGTTAGAAAAGAGTCAGCGTCTGCATTGACGTTTTTCAAGCAGTTGTACCAGACTAAGTTGCAGCCTGGTGGTGATTTGGCAGCACACTTGAGACGTCTGGAGGCAATACGCGGCGAATTAATTCGAAGGGACATGGACATACCTGATATTCAGTATGTTTTTATCATTCTTTGTTCCCTTAATGAGGACTTTGATGGTATAGCTAGCCAGATATCTGCCGTTCCACCAGCGCAATTAACTGTGGAAGGGGTAACAGCAAGATTAATGGGCGAGTTGGATAGAAGGGAGGCTTGTGCCATAAGCACTCCTATTTCCAGAAAGAATGAGGAACGCCATATGCAAACTTGTGGTGATACAACTGCATTTAAAGCTGCCAAGCGTTGTTGGTTCTGCAATAAGCAAGGACATTTTGCAAAGGACTGCAGATCCAAAAGAAAGCAAAGTACTCCTAAGCCTGTTTCTGTTCGTCAGTCACGGTTGTCAGCCCAGCAGTCGACATCGTACCGTAAAGACAGAAACGAGCCGCGAGCTTTTCACACTCAGACTGCAGATCATAAAAGAATTAAAGGTGCCAAGTGGAAATCTTTTATTGTGGACTCAGGAGCATCTCAGCACATTTGCAACGATCGAAGCTTGTTTATTTCTTTCGAAGAGGAAATTGGTAATGTACATTTAGCCAATTCACAAGTCTTGCAGTCACTTGGCAGGGGTACTGTTAAACTTGACTCTTTAAACATTACAATAGCAAACTGCATTTACTGCCCGTCAGTGGACAATTTATGTCAGTGGACAAGTAAGGTGCTTTGCTCGTCAAGGCATAAGTGTGCGTTTCTTAAATTCAATGTGTGAGTTTTTTGAGGGGAACAAACGTCTATTGTATGCCCGGGACTCTGATGGTTTATACAGACTGTATTTTCGCACCTACTCCCAATCGCACCTACTCCCAATTGCAGAGCAGCACAGTCAAGCCAGAGGTTGAGGAATGTAAGGCCTCATTCTGGGTGTGTCCACGAGGCGCACAGAATTCTAGGACACCTGAATTTTGCTGATGTAATTAAGACAAAGAATATTGTTAATGGCCTCAACTTAAAACCATGTAAATTCTTTATGCAATGTCTATCTTGTTGCAAGAATAAGATTAAGGTTGCACGCAAGGGTAGGTGCTCAGATAGGAAAGTAACTGAGCCATTTGAGCGTGTACATTGTGACTTAGTTGGGCCACTCCCACCATCATTAGGAGGTTCAAAGTACTGGCTCACCCTCATAGACCAGTATAGTAGATATTGTTGGACTTATGCAATAGCTGAGAAGTCCCAAGCATTTGAGAAGTACAAAGTTTTTTGCAACTGGGTAAAAACGCACTTTAACAAACCAATTAAGAACCTGTTTTCTGACTGGGGCGGAGAATTTGTTTCTGAGGATTTTGAGAAATTCCTGGAAGCGCAGGGGACTACTCATGAGTTATCTTGCCCCCGAAGTCCCTGGCAAAATGGGCTTGTTGAAGTTGTGCAGCGTGACTTACAGGCAGGGGTTAAAACGTATCTGCACGATGCTAATCTGCCCAAAGACTTTTGGGCTGAAGTGCTTCATGCGTTTTGTTATGTTAGAAATCGCAGTTATCATTCTGGTTTAGATGTCACCCCCTATGAGAAGCTGTTTAAAAAACGCCCTAATCTGAAATACCTACGCATTTGGGGTTCAGATCTAATTATGCATTATCCCGCTAAGCAAAAATTGGGTGAGCGTAGTGTTCAGGGAAAATTAATGGGCTACCAGCAGGGGGCGTACAGAATTTACATACCAGCAACTGGCAAATTTCATATTACCAGAAGCATGATACAAACTGTAAATTGGAATGGGGTTGCTGTTTTCCAAGATACTGACAGTATAGAGAGTACTGAGGAAGAAGAGGAAGCAGCAGCAGCAGCAGCAGGAAATGGTGCTTCTGAATTAATGGAAAAAGACAAAAAGCCTGTTGAATCTGATAATTTATTTGATGATTTAAAGTCACAGGCACCCAAGTGGAGGTTAGATTCTCTTGATTTTTCTGACCGTGAGCTTAGCCTACAGGCATCTCTTCAGCCTGACAATGATGATTTACAACCTGAAACTAGTAGTTCACTTAGTCCCATTAAGTCTGAGGAGTCTGACTCTCCTTCTGGACTGAGACGTTCAGATAGAAAGAGGCAGAAGCCACAACGATTTGCAGATGAACATTTTAATACTGTGTATGCCAATAAGGCAGTTTTTGAGCCAAAAAGCTACAATGATGTTCAGAATTTACCTAAGCACCAAGCTGTAAATTGGTATAAAGCTATGAACTCTGAGATAGCTTCTTTAAAAGAGCATAACACTTGATCTCTTGTACCACAAACCCGAGATATGAGACTTATTGATTCAAAATGGGTTTATAGAGTTAAAATGAACGACAAAAATGAAGTTGTAAGGTACAAAGCAAGATTAGTTGCTAAGGGTTTTCAACAAATTCCAGGCGAAGATTATGATTTGTGTTATTCACCAAGTGTAAAATATGAAACAGTTAAGCTTTTGTTAAAAGATGCATCACAACGTGGACATTCTGTTTATCACCTAGATATAAAAACTGCATATTTGTTTGCAGATTTAAAAGAACAAATTTTTATGCGTGTCCCTGAAGGCATAGACGCCGCTGAAGGTTTGGTATGCAAATTAAATAAATCCCTTTATGGTCTGCACCAAAGTGGAAGGAATTGGCACCAAACTTTAGCAAAAGAATTGCTGGATATTGGTTTTTCACAAGGAAAGGCAGACAACTGTGTGTTTATAAAGGAAAGGGCAAACTCTGTAACAAAGATATGTGTGTATGTAGATGACGTGTTAATTTCTACAAAAACTAAACAGGAATATGAAGAGGTAGTTTCACAGTTACAGAAGAAATTTGATGTGGTGGAATTAGGCATAGCTAAAAATTACTTATCTATGCAAATTGAGAAAGGCAAAAATGGATCTTTTCTGGTTCATCAAACTGCAAAAATTGATGACCTTGTTGAAATGCTACATTTAGAAAATGCAAATGGGAAGGAAACGCCTATGGTGTGTGGTTTCACCTTTACAGGTGAAGATAAGCCATTCCCTAACAAAACTTTGTATCGTTCTGCTATAGGCAAGCTAAATTTCATTCAAAGAATCTCAAGACCAGATATAACTTATGCTTTTCACTTTCTGGCAAAATTTGTGGAAAAGCCCACTACACAATGTTTCTCTGCTCTTAAGAGAGTGGTGATGTACCTTAAACATACCAAACATTATAGGTTGCAGTTTACATCAAGTATTGACAAAGGTTTTGAAATTTTCTGTGATGCATCTCATGCAGTGGAACAAAATAATTGCAGGGGTGTGTCTGGTATGGTGTTTTGTTATAACGGTTGTCCATTTGAATGGAAGTCCCAGACACAAACCATTATTTGTCTCTCCACAACAGAGAGTGAATTATGTGCATGCGTTCAGGCCACTCGTGATGTAGAATGGTATCTGCAAGTATTTGCAGACCTACAGATGCAAGTAACACTACCAGTAAAAGTTTACCTTGATTCCCAGAGCGGACTCACTATCCTGTGTTCAGAGACCAATACGCAGCGCACTAGAGTCTTGAGATTACGTTTGCAGTTTGTAAAGAAACTAATTGCTGATAAAATGATTGTATTTGAATATGTTCCAGGTAACAATCAAATTGCGGACATTTTTACAAAAGCACTTCCAAAGGTTACACATGAAAGACATGTACAAAATATGCTTTATGTTTTCGTTTCACAATGATGAACCGCAGGGGAAATGTTGAATGGTTTCTTTAAATGTAAAGGTTCATCATTGTTCCACTCGATGTGTATGTCTTTAAGGGGCCAGAGCAAGGGCCAGAGCAAAATAACGAGACCCAGCTTTACAGCTGTGAAACATAGCAGGTGCTGCTGAGTTGTACTGATTAAGGTGTGTCAGCATTTGGGTGTAGTATATAAGGAGCAGCACCTAGCTCTCCCATTACCCTGGGGGATGGGTTGGTGGTTGGGTCATGTTTGTTTGTTGATGTATTTAGTGTAAATGGAGTTTTTGTTTTTCTTATTAAAACCTTGTTTAAGTTATTTTTGAGTCCCTTTTTAATGCATGGTCTCCCCAGCAAGCTCTCTGCAGCGCTACCATACTGCAAATAGCCAACATGAACTGCCTATACTAAGATGGCCACCGCTCCCCAGTCATGTGGCACACTCAAAATGGTGGTGGGCAACGCGCCGCCCTAGGGTGCCTGATTCTGCACCGCCATGGCCACGGCTGCAGTGGTTTTTTTAAAATGGGCCCTAGGCGCGACGACGTCGCTACCGTTAACCCTTTCGAAAGGCGAAACAAACGGCCCCTGCATAGTTAAAATTCCAAAGTATATTTGCAAGTACCCCATGCCTCACACAAGATGGCCGCCCGCACTTCACCATGTGGTCACTCCTAAAATGGCGCCGGCCGGCTGCCCTTACTGTAAGCCCTTGTTAAAAATGGCCGCCTGCGCTTCGTCACGTGTGGGAGAAGATGGCCCGGCAGCCCGATCCTCCTAACAAATATGAGCGCTTTTGCCTCCCCATGCGACCCCCCAGCTGCCTCTTACAGTAAGCCTGGCAGCACGGACCCAGAGCGCGGCAACACCGGCAGCTTTAAAGTGATTGTCCCCGCTGCAGTAAATAACGAATGCTGCCACGCAAACAGCGCAGAATGCCACAAAGCGAACCTCCCCGCTAACAGCGCCGGGTATTAATGAGCTGAAGCCGCGAGCAAGAGGAGCAGCCTCACGGGCAACTATAAAACGGCAAACCGCTTCCCTGAAATATTAAGGAAGGTTAGAAAATTAGCTGAGCCGCCCGCTAAACCTATCTCACGCCGAGGGTTACTGCTGCAGATCGCCCCACACAAGATACTTTACCAGCCCCCTGGTTAATCCGGGACGACTTGCAAGTGCAGGACTCCTAGCCTCGTCGATGCAATTAGCCGCACTGAAGCACCAGAACCTCGGTGCATGAAGCCACGCAGAAGCGCTCGACCAGCGCTGTTTCGTCTCCTCCAGATGACCACGAAAGATAAGTAGAAATAATCCACAAAACGAACACAAAAAAATCCCGTAAGCTAACAACCGCGCACGTCCACCAGCTCCCTACTGCCGACACTTCAGCTCAAAGCAGACTGTGATTTCAGCTCTTTTGAGACCTAGGTCCCGTAGTGATTTCAGCTCGTGCAGAGGTCGGCAGAGCGAAGCAGGCAAGCGCGAAGGTCCTACACAAAAAACAGCCAAAATCCCTGTCTGCAACAGTCCCTGAAGACGAAGCAAACCGCAGCAGCTGGAACGGGGAAGAGAGGAAAGTCCCCGGGCGCACCAGCCTTAAGTGTGTTAGGCCACGCCTCCCCGGCCCGCCGATTGGCTGGCCGGGTTGGTGACGCGCCCGAGGATTCCCCTGCTCTCGCGGGGCTGTGCCCACAACCCCACCTCCTCTCCAGCTCGGAAGTGGCTTTGCTGAATTAAATGCCATCTGCTTTTTATGATTGTGTTGAGATGGAAAGAACTGATTTTACCTGTTAACTGCTTTTACGTAATATATTTTCTTTCTTACTGTAGCTCCCCTTTGCCTGTCATGTGCTGTGTTTGCTGACCAGAATGGAGAATGGTGAGATCATAATTAGATTCATGGTACATGTTATGTGATTGCATCACAAGCTTTTTGTCATTTGTCACAAGAGGCAAGTCATCCCCAGCACCCAGTCTTGGGGACCCACTTTACAGATTTACCACCCTCCAAAAGTGTGCTCAGCCCTTTTATTCAAATTGGCTGATTTTGTGCAAGAGAATATGACCTATCTTGTTTCTAGATCTGATATGCTGCTTTACTTGGAATAAAGATCCCCTTGCTGTTTTACCTACAGCTGCCTTGAGTACGGACTCATTGTTAAAACCGTGTTTATGGAAGACAATCATACTCAGCTACGAGTGATTGCCAAAGAAGAAGAATATGTGAAAGGCAGAACATAACTTTTTCAAATAAAGAATAAGTATTGAGTTTTGTTTTCTTCTCCCTAGTGAAACCTTTCCGTGTGAGGAAACTTCTATATTTACACGCCAGGATGGTAAGTCACTTGAGATATGAAAGTTGAGGACTTCCGGAGGCGGTGCAAAACGGCAATGGCGGTCCTCTTTACTCTGTGAAGAGGGGCTCCGCGAAAAAGGGTCGTCCGCTGCGGCAAAGCGGAGACCCACTAAGAAAAACCACAGGCAGAGCGAGCCTGTGGCCGTGGGACTCGGCGGGCGCCAAAAGCCCCCCCAGAAACGAAGAAGGAACCTCGTAAGGGGCTCCGGAACGTGAAAGGGGGAGCGGCGCTGTGAGTTCATCGCTCTTTTCGTGGATGCAAAGCCGCGCTGCTGCTGCCGATGAGCGCTGACCTTTCTTCTTGAAAACACTGAATTTGACAGCTACATACCCGTGAGTAAGGGGTACTAAATTTTGGACTAAATTTGAGGATTTTGACTGAAAACGGGAGGCGAGTAACAGGAAGTCCGTCTTCCGATCCTGCTAACTAGATCAAAGCAAGGGCTCTGAAGAGCGCTGTAGCGTTCAAAAAGGATCGTAAAAGCAGAACAAAGGCGCATTGATAGACTCTGTTTTTAGAAGTCAAAAGGGAAATCTTTGTTAAACCTGTGGATTCTATTTTCGGAACTTTCTTCCTATTTTTGAGCTATACGGAGCTAAAAGGGACAACCTAGTCGTCGGGCTGCCAGAGCGTAATAGAGAACTGTCAAACTGCTGATACTGTTGCTGAAGTTTAAACTGTTACATAGACTGAGATACTAACGTTTAAACATTGTTGCTGGGACCATTCTTGACACCTTGTGGCCTTTATTCAAGAAATAGAAAGCCTTGGGAACCTTCCTTTTGTACTCTGGAATTACAAAGACTTAATACGGGGAATATAGGAACTTTAATGGCGGAAAAGAGTTCTCTCCTTCCTTGAAACTCTGAAATACTCCCCCTAGAGGATTGTGGAGACATAGTGGCCTGGGAACTGTACTTTATTGAGACTTCTTGTGGTTTAATTGTTTATATTTTGGACTTGTCTCTCTTATGGAATAAAAGACAATTTGACCTTGAACTGAGGCAGGTGTGGAATGAGTGGCTCAGGGAAAACAAGAGCAGCCAAAGCTAAAGAAAAAGAAAAAGAAAAGAAATCTGTGCAACTTGTTCAAACAACTTTAACTCATCAACGCAGATCATCTGTCCCAACTGTGCTAACAGCACAGGAGGTGGAAACTGAGCAGCCTGTTACAGAAGATATGGCAACTGGAGGATCTGAAACAGTCCTGAAACAAATTTTGGAGCAACTGGCAATTTTAAACCAAAAGGTGGACAATCAATCATTAAAAACTGACCAAGCTACATCCTCTATTAGTAAATTATCTGATCAGGTTTCCCAGCATACTCAGGCAATAGAGAATTTGCAAGGAGCTACGGCTGAAAATTATAAACTAGCTGTGGAAGCCAATCAAAAAGCAGAACAGGCAAACAAAAAAGTTGATGAGATTAAGGGGGAAGTAAGGCCCCTGAAAAGACAGGTAGGGGAACAACAAGCCTACCTGTCACTAGTTGAATTGAAAAGTAAGGAAAATAATCTCAGGTTAAGGGCCATCCCAGAATTGGAGGTAGGTAATTTAGAGGGATTTCTGACACTTTTATTTTCCAAATTCTGGGGAATTGAGGAAGACAAAGATTTCAAAATCGTGACGGCCTTTAGACTGGGAAGATCGGTAAAGAAAGATAAGGCCAGAGACTGTTTGGTTATTTTGAGATCAAGAGAGGAAAGAGATAAGATATTAGGCCTACATTTTAAAAAATCTTTGGAGATAGAAGGTAAAAAGGCTGAAATCTACAGAGATATACCTAAACATCTATTGGATCTTAGGACCACTTACACAGACCTGACCAAATTGTTAAGACACAACGCAATTCCTTATAGGTGGGAGTTTCCACAAGGACTATCATTTACCTATAAAGGAAGGAAGGTAAGAATCAAAACACCTGAGGATCAACAGAAGTTCCTACACGACCACGAGGAGGACCTACAAAAAGGAGCTGCAGCTTCTTGGCCACCACCACCATCGGGACCACCACCAAAACCTACACCGTCTGGATCTGGACCAGCACCACCACCTCCGGGATCGGAGGAAAACCTAGACACCCCATTGTAGGACCCACCAACTAAACCAGGATGTCTCTGCAGCTCCTCAGTTGGAATATAAATGGCGGAAACTCTCCGGAAAAAAGAAGAAAAGTATTTCATATTTTGAAAAAAGAACAATTGGACATTATTTGCTTGCAAGAAACACATGTGACAAGGCTCCACAGAAAAGTGTTAATTAATAAAAGATTAGGCCAAGAATTTATTTCTTCGGACAAAGTTAAGAAAAGAGGAGTGGTGATATATGCAAAGGAGAGCCTGTCACCGAAATTCTTATTTAAAGATGAACATGGCAGAATTTTGGTGATTGAAATTCAGACACAAGGAGAAAAATTTTTGATTTTAGGAATATATGCTCCAAATGAAGGAAAATCGGAATTCTTTAGGAAGCTGCATGAGATTATGCTGGACTATTTAGACTATAACAACATCATTATGTTGGGTGATATGAATGGGGTCGTATCTGTAAACATGGATAAGTCGCAAAGTGCTAACATAACGAAAGATGGCAGACTACCTAAAACTTTTTTTGAAATGACTGACAACATGGACTTAATTGACATATGGAGGGTTAAGAACCCCCTAGGAAAAGAAGGAACTTTCTTTTCTGAAGCTCATCTGACATGGACACGAATCGACCAAATATGGGTAACTAGAGGACTGGCACCTAAGACTAGAAAAGTGGAAATCTGCCCAAAAACCTGCTCCGACCATAATGCATTGAAAGTGGAACTGAGATTAAACATAACCGGATCCTTTAGATGGAAAATGAATGACACCCTATTAAGGGATCAGGAGATTGTTAAGAAGGCCCAAAAAACTTTAAAGGACTATTTTGAGATAAATTTAAACACCACTGTGGAAAAAAGAACAATCTGGGACGCAAGTAAAGCTGTTATGAGAGGGTTTCTAATACAACAAAATACGATTAAGAAAAAGTTCTGGAATGAAAAGAAGGAGAAGATATTGGAGAAAATAAGAGAAGGAGAGAAAAAATTAAGATCTAGGCCCAAGTCGAAGGAAGTGCTGAGAGAAGTGAAATTTTTCCAGGCACAATATTCGAAATTGATAAATCAAGAGGTGGAATGGAAAATTAAACAAATGAAACAAAGATCCTTTGAATCAGCAAACAAGTGTGGGAAACTGCTAGCATGGCAGTTGAAAAAGAGACAAAAACTTAATACAGTTACAAATCTAGAGATTGAAGGGAGAATGATTCAGAAACCCGAGGAAATTAGAAAGTGTTTCCAGAGATATTTCAAAGAACTTTATTCACAAGGGCCACAGAAAGACTTTGAGGTGGATCAATTCCTTAAAACTAATGGATTACAAAAAATAACTCAGGAAATGAGAACTACCCTGAATAGTAATATTACTCCGCAAGAAATTGAAAGTGCCATTCAGAACCTTCAATTAGGCAAATCTCCAGGCCCTGATGGACTTACCTCCAAATACTATAAGGTCTTGAAGGACTATTTGATACAACCTCTGTTGGAGGTCTGCAATCAGATTATGGAGGGGAGGAAGGCACCGGAGACGTGGAAAGAAGCTTTCATCACATTGATACCTAAACAAGAATCTGAAAAGACCCAGCTTAAGAACTACCGCCCCATCTCACTCCTAAACGTGGATTACAAATTTTTTGCGGACATTTTGGCAAGTAGGTTCAAAAAAGTACTCAATGAAGTGATCCATAAGGACCAGGCTGGCTTTCTCCCCGGTAGGCATTTGTTTGATAATACAAGAAACATTATTGATATTTTGGAACTTCTACAAACAAATCTTAATACTAGAGCGGTTTTAATTTTTATTGATGCGGAGAAAGCCTTTGATAACATTTCTTGGATGTTCATGAAGAAAAATTTGGAAGGGATGGGAGTGGGGTGGGGGTTTGAAAATGGAATAGAGGCAATTTACTCAGAACAAAAAGCTAAGCTGATAGTAAACAATGTGGTGACAGAGGGGTTTAAAATTGAAAAAGGGACACGACAGGGGTGCCCCCTATCCCCCCTATTGTTCATTTCAGTTCTGGAGGTGCTATTGAACATGATTAGAAAGGACCGGTCTGTACAAGGAATTGAGGTCGGAGTGAAACAATACAAACTGAAAGCTTTTGCAGATGACTTGGTATTAACATTACAGGAGCCAGTCTCTAGTACTAAAAGAGTGCTAGAATTAATTTCTGACTTTGGTCGGGTGGCGGGATTTAAGCTGAATAAGCAAAAAACTAAGGTTTTAGCAAAAAAATTGACAACTACAGAAACAGATGAGTTCCTGAAAGAAACAGAATTAAATGTGGTTAAAAAAGTAAAATACCTAGGGGTGTATCTGACCTCCAAAAATTTGAATTTGTTTAAAGATAATTATGAGAAATGTTGGTCAGAAATCAAAAGAGATTTGGAAATATGGTCAAGATTGAAACTTTCCTTGTTGGGCCGAATAGCAGCTATAAAGATGAATGTATTGCCGAAAATGTTATTTCTGTTCCAGGCCCTACAGATCGTGGACAAAGTGGAATGTTTTGGAAAGTGGCAGAAGGATATTTCTAAGTTTGTTTGTCAGGGCAAAAAGCCCCGAATAAAGTTTAAAATACTGATGCGAAAGAAAGAGGGGGATTTGCCCTGCCAGACTTGAGGTTATATTATGAATCTGCAGCCTTCTGCTGGTTGAAAGATTGGATCTTATTGGAAAACACTGATGTCCTAGATCTGGAAGGGTTTGATAATGCTTTTGGGTGGCATGCATATTTGTGGTATGACAAGGTTAAAGTTCACAAATTGTTTAAAAACCATATTGTCAGAAGAGCAATTTTGATGGTCTGGACAAAATATAAGGACTTATTGGAGAGTAAGACTCCGAGGTGGCTCTCACCGGTGGAGGCCAAGGCACGTAAGAGACTTAACATGGAAGCCTACTGGCCTAAATATTGGGAAACAATTGAAAAAATTGGAGACAATTGGAGGTTGCTGAGCTTGGAAAAATTAAAAAACAAGGTGCGAGATTGGTTGCACTATGCTCAAATTCAGGAGGTTTTTAAAGTGGATAAAAAGGTTGGATTCCAGGTGGAAAAATCGAAATTAGAGACAGAACTGTTAGAGCCAAAAAATAAACTACTTTCGAGAATGTACAACTTGCTGCTTAAATGGAATACACAGGACGAGACAGTCAAATCCGCCATGATAAAATGGGCGCAGGACCTGGGGCACAACATTATGTTTGAAGACTGGGAAAGGTTATGGAACACCGGAATGAAATTTACGGCATGTAGTGCCTTGAAGGAAAATATTATGAAAATGATATACCGGTGGTACATGACCCCAGTCAAACTTGCTAAGATATATCACCTGTCTGACAACAAATGTTGGAAATGTAAAGAGGCGGAAGGGACATTCTTTCACCTCTGGTGGACTTGCCCGAAAGTGAAGGCCTTTTGGGAGATGATTCATAATGAACTAAAAAAGGTACTTAGATTTACCTTACCTAAGAAACCGGAGGCCTTTCTTCTAGGCATTGTGGACCAGAGAGTACTTAAGAAAGATAGAACTTTTTTTATGTATGCTACCACAGCAGCAAGGATCCTGATTGCTAAGCATTGGAAGACACAAGATTTACCCACGCTGGAGGAATGGCAGACGCAGTTGATGGACTACATGGAACTGGCCGAAATGACTGGCAGAATCCGAGACTTGGGAGAAGAAACAATCGAGGAAGACTGGGAAAAATTTAAAGACTATTTGAAAAAACATTATAAGTTGTATGAATGTTAAAAAATGCACTTTTGAGGAAATTCTAGCTTCAGCAATTGTAAACTAATGAAATGAAAATTAAGGTACAAGAAGTCAGAGGTGGAATAATGAAATAACTTTATTATGTTTAAGCTAAAACGTATAAGATGTCGGTTACAACACTTTGGAAATTAGATAACATGATAAAATGAAAGATACAATAAGTTTTGAAATAAGTTAACAAATTGCTGATGTTTTGTATCACAGAGAACGCAGGGTTAGGAAGATGTGGGGAAGTCCATTGGATTTGCTGAAAAAAAGGATTATGGAAATTTGTAACTTCTCTACTTTATTTTCTATACCTGTCTTTTATTCTTTTTTTCTGTATTTCATAAACTTAATAAAAATATTATTAAAAAAAAAAAGAGATATGAAAGTTGAATCAAGACAAAACTTATTTTTAAAAAATTGGAATCTAATCTTTATAGGAGCTCCAGTGTAGCATGAAAGCTTAATATTTGGATAGCTGACAAATATCTGATGTAATTTAAACGGTGCATCATCTTGCATTCTAAGACATAAAGCAAAGCTGTAAATAGTAGAATCTACTATTCTTTATAACCTGCTGATGGTGTAGGTCTAATGCTGAGCTCATCTGAGAGAACATGCAAACTTTGTCCTTTGCTCTCTAAGCAAAAGGTATACAGCATAAATGAACAAAAGAGATGGAAGAGATTCTTTTGTTAGCTTGTCATCTCTTTGGATTGGTACACCAATTAAATGAATTTCTACAATTTAGCACAGACTGTCTTATGTGAAGGAAAACTTTTTTTTATATAACATTTTTATTAAATTTTAAACAAAAATAAAAAACAAACAACAACCACAAAGAAAAATATACATAAAAGCAATATCAAATCCATAAAATGGGATTCTCTGAATCCCATGACTCCCCCCCCCCCCCGGTTCCTTAAATTTCCTTTTCAACTGCATATCATTTCTACTCCAAATTACTTATTCTACCTCAAATTTCCTATACTATTTCTATAATTACAAGTGTTCTTAAAATCCTGCCAATGTATTAACCTGTTTACAATACTTTTGTAAATACACGATAAACATTTCCCATTCTTTATAACATTTATTGTCATCTTCATTTCTGAGCTTTCCAGTTAGTTTTGCCATTTAAGAGTGGTCCATTAACTTGGTTTGCCAATCTTCTTTTTTTGTAGATATTTTTTATTAATCAGTTTCTACATAACAAATTATCAAACCATATATTATCCCCCCCCCCCATTTTTCCACCCCCAACCCTCCCTCCAAGGACTTCCCTCAGCTCCTCTCTCTGATTTCTCTACTTGTAATATTCTCCCCATTTTTTAAAATTGTACATATCCTTACATATCTATCCATCATGTTATCAACCAATAAATTTGTGTATGTTTATTCAAAACCTGCCAAGGAGTCCAATTCATTTTGTTGTCTTTTTAAGTAGTTTGTAAAAAGTTCCCATTCCTCCTTGAAGTCACAGTTGTCCTTGTCTTACAGTTTGTATGTCAGTTTAGCCAGTTCTGCATAATTCATCAATTTCTCTTAGCACTGTTCTTTCGTTGAGGTTTCCTCATTCTTCCATCCTTGTGCAATCAAGACTCATACATAAATAAGTTCTTTATTTTCCTTGGCAGGTCTTGCCCTACAATTCCTAACAGAAATGCTTCTTTTTTTTTTTTTTTTTTTTTTACAAATGTCATTTTAAACATTTTTTTTCAATTCATTATATATCATTTCCCAGAATTTTTTTACTTGTCTACATTCCCACCACATATGATAAAAAGTCCCTTCTTTTTCTTTACATTTCCAACAAATGTTTGAGCCAGTTTTATACATTTTTGCTATCTGTACTGGTGTTATATACCATCTATACATCATTTTCATATAATTTTCTTTCAGAAGGGAACAGTCTGTAAATTTTAAATCTATTTCGCACAGTTTTCCCCAGTCCTCAAATTGTATATTATGTCCTATGTCTTGTGCCCATTTGATCATGACCGATTTTAGCTCCTCATCCTTTGTTTCCTATTCTAGCAAGATGCTATATGCTCTCTTCAGCAGCTTCACTTCTTCTATGACTTCCTCTTGAAATCTAGAAGTGGTATAACTAAATCCTTTCTTATTGTCTTCCTTGTACATCTCATGTAGTTGTTATAATGTAACTAATTCTGAAAATGATATTTTACTTCTTCATAATCTTTTAGTTTCCATTTTCCTTCTTGATCCTTTAACAAATCTCTATATGTAAGCCACTTCCCCTTTTAACCAAGTGGTTTGAGCAAGAAAGCTTCAATTGGTGATAGCCACCAAAGTGGTTTTTTGCTCTATTAAATCTTTATATCTCTCCCACACCCTCATTAATGATCTCCTAATTATATGATTTTGACCAAACTGCGAGAGGCAGTGGAAAACAGGAGTGCCTGGCGTGCTCTGGTCCATGGGGTCACGAAGAGTCAGACACGACTAAACGACAACAATTATATGATTATAAAATCCTTTGTGTACTTTTCCTTTCCCATACCATAAATATGTGAGCCATCCGAATCTGTTATCATGACCTTCTAAATCTAGTGCTTCTTCCTTTTCCAGTTTTATGCAGTCCCTAATCCACACCAAACATGCAGCCTCATAATACAGTTTGAGGTCTGGGAGGGCAAAACCGCCTCATTCTTTGGTGTCTGTAAGTATCTTGTGTATAGTCCTTGGCCTTTTGCCCCCCCCCCCAATAAACTTGGAAATTTCCTTCTGCCATCTTTTGAGACAATCATCTGTCACCATTATTGGGACTGTCTGAAAAAGAAAGAGCATTTTTGGCAATACATTCATTTTTATCACTGCTATTTTTCCTAGTAGGGAAAGGTTCATTCTACTCCATATTTCTAGATTCCTTTTTATCTCGAGCCACACTTTTTCATAATTGTCTTTATAGTTGTTTATATTTTTTGCTGTTAACCACATCCCTAAATATTTTACTTTTAAAGGAACTTCTATCTCAATACTTTGCTCCAACTCCTCTCTTTTTTGATTTGTCTGCTGAGATGAAGTCCTATCCTAATTTTTTATTAATTAAAACTCTTTTATGCTTTTTTTGCGATGCGTATTTCCTGAAGACAAATTATATCCAACTTTTGTTTTAGAATTACATGTTGAATCCTGTTACGTTTAGCTTTGTTGTTCAAACCGTTAACATTCCAACTTAATATTTTAAGATTGGCCATTGTCAGAGTCAGTTATATTATCTGTTTTTCCACCTGTTGCTCCTTCCAGTGACAGCCGCTCCATAGCAGCTCTTTGTTTTGCTGATGGGTCTGTTTTTACGTCATGTCCGATGTGCTGGGCCCGGGGGTAATCTGAGTGCTACCAGCACTTTTTGCTGAACATGAGGACACAGGTCCGGGAAGCGCACTGTCTGGCTAACCCAGTCAATCTGCACGTTGTGCAGTACCAACCAGTCCATGTCAGTATATGAGAACATCGCAGCTGCAGACAGCCAGCTTGTTGACATCACATGATGCGGCTAACTGTGGGAAAGAAGATTCCCAAAAGTTCACAGGCTTCTCAGAGCTCTGTGAAGAGTGTAATTTGAGACCTTCCGTTTGCGTATGTACAGAAAGTTTGTCAGACTTGCTAGAAGAACTGAATTGATCAGACATGTTTTTCTCTAGTGCTGTAGTCAGAAATAAAAGAATGTAAATAGACGTTTCTGACTGTCTCCTTTCCCTGCTAGGGAAGCAGGAGGAGGGGGGTGCATTTACCCAAGCTTGGAAAATGTCACCTATCAAAATCTCCCTGGTCTGTCTGGGATGTCAGCCAGAGGAGGTTACCGGTAAGCAAGCTCCGAGAGCAGTGAGAGGGGCCAGACGGCTGGAGGGGGCTTGTAAACCAACAAGTGGTAGCAGAGCCCGATGGTTGCTACAACAAGTGGTAGCACGGCTGATGGCTGAGACTGTGAAGCACTGCTAAAGACGGCTGAAGCACCAGGTGGGAGACGTTTTTTTGCTGATAAGCAACAATCCACGGACCTCTGTGATTGCTGATTTATGGATGGTGGTGAACGCGAATAGAAAACTTCTTCAGTTCACTGAGAAAAGGCTCCTGTTTTGGATAAAACAGAGCGGAGAGAAGCCACATACTTCGCATTCCAGAGAAACTGATAAAGTTCTGCCGTCGCCTGCCAAGTTCCGTTGCTAAGCGACAAGACGTGAGTACTTTTGAGCTAATTTATGGGCTGGTTAGCTTAAAGAGCAAAGAGAGAAAAGAAGCCGAAGAGAAAGCAAGGCTGGGTTTTTCAGCGACGCTTGTTGTAAACAAACTGTTGAAAAGGGACTTTCCAAGCAGCAACGCTTTTTAAGAGCTGTTGGAATTGCAGCGAGGGCTTATTGTTTACAGATTCTCGGAAGGGAATTTCCAAGCAGCTGGGCTGACTGCCAAGTGCAGGCAACTTGTAAACAGCCCAATAGACTTTTGGATTTTCCAGCTTGTAGCTGAAAGCTGCAGCTTGGGATTAAAGATGGCTCTGTTCTCTCAAAAACTGAATAGCCAAAATTGGCTAGAATGGTGTTTTGCAATGGAATTCCTGCTAGTGGGAGAGCAGCTTTGGGACTTAGTCCAACCCCCACGGCCTGTTGCTGTGCAAGCAAAGGCAGAGAAGGCTGAAGTCCAAAGTGAATTGGAGCAGCGTGTGATCAGAATTTTGGCTGAAAATGTGGAAGCTTATCTTGTGCCAGTCCTAAAGGGTGCCGAAGAACCAAGGGTCGCTTGGGAGTCACTCCGGAAAGCTTGTGAAGCTGGGGTGGGAAGCAAGGACCGAGAGTTGGTTGCACCAGAGGGGGAGAGCCAAGATGAAGCTGGCCAAATTCTTGAGAGCTCATCAAAAGCTGGGAGGAGCTTTGAGCCACAAAAGGGAAGTGAAGGGTCTGTTGCTGTTGATGATCCTGTTGTTGCTGCAATGGCTGTTGCTGATGGAGGGAGTGAAGCTCAGAAATCAAGCACCCCCACTACAATTACTACAGAGGAGAAAGCTGTAGCTCTGAACGCTGTTCGTCAGGAGACACCACGTCAGGAGAGAGGAGCTAGAGGGAGCTCTGTAAAGCCTAAGGCTTCAAACAAAGGTCGTACCCAGTCCCAGGCAAAACCAGCTATGGCTTTGATGTCGCTAAAAGCCACATCATCCATGGAGAACGCATTTATTGTAGACACAGGATGCACGCAACACATGGCATCATGCCGGGAATTGTTTTCTACGTTTGAGAAGCAACGCTTCACTGTGAAACTGGCGAACGGTCAGGAAATGGAAACAACTGGGATCGGAACTGTGTATCTAGAAAGCCTGAACTTGACTATAAACAATGTTTATTTTGTTCCTGATTTAAAGTACAATCTGCTGAGTGTTTCTCAAATAACTAAAAAGAAACTGGTGTTGTCCTATGATGAGGAAAGTTGCAAAATCTACAAAGATGGAGAGCTGTATCTTTCTGCAAGAGAGAAAGACGGACTGTATCTGTTAACTTTTGATGAAAATGATTATAAAATGTGTACAGCATGTGAATCTAAAATGCTTTCTCTTGCAGGTATCTTGAAAGAAGACACGAGAGGAAAGGCAACAAAGATTAACAATGTTTTTCAGCGAGTGTATGCTGATGTGATTGGTCCTCTAGCACCATCTAGAGGCAATGCTAAATACTATCTTATATGTGTTGATAATTTCTCTCATTATGTATGGATTTACATTTTGCAGAGTCCCAGAGAAACCTTGGAAAGGTTTAAGGAGTTTTGTGATAAGGTTAAGAATATTCATGATGCTAATATTGATTTTCTTTTCACAGATGAGAAGCCAATTTTTCTTTCACAGGATTTTCAGGATTTCCTTGAGAAGCAAGGGATAGAGCACAAGGTTGCTGTTTCTGAAGCTGCATGGAATAAAACTGTCTATGTAAAAGTGAACAAAGAGTTGCAGAATGGCAGGAATGCACAATTGCTGAGTTCACACTTGCCACATGAGTTTTGGGCTGAATCTTTATCTTGTTTTTGTTACACTTGGGTGAGAAAGGTTTCAAAAGGTATGGAATGTTCTCCTTTTGAGAAGCTGTTCCATAGAAAACCTTCTGTCTCACATTTTAGGGTTTTTGGATCTCAAATCAGGACAGAAACTCCAGATGGGGTGAAGAATGCCAGAGGCATTTTTGTGGGTTATGAAAAGGGTCTCTACAGAGTAATTTTGTCTGAATCTGGTCAGGTGATTGTCACAAAATTTCTAGAAAGTGCTCCTGGGCAGGAGAGAGTAATTTTTCACACATTTCCCACTGCTGATGATTCAGGTGATGAATTTGATTATTCTGATTATAGTGGTACTGAAAGTGACACAAAAAGCTCAGAGTTCTGTTGACACAGTTATTGAGACAGGTTCACACACAAAAGCTAGATCTTCACAGGTTAAGGATGAACCACTGTTTACTATTGGAACTGGTTCTCCAAAAAATCCTGAGACTGAACCAGTTAGCAAGGAGGATCAGCACCTCATACGCAGGTCTGAGAGAATCACAAAGAGCGTACCACCCAAGAGGTATTCTCAAGAGTTTGCTAACTCAGCTGTTGCATGTATTGCTATTGTTGACAACAAAAGCCAGGTTAAGGGTATGTCTAAGTCAGAGACAAAGACACAACAGGGAGTTGCTAAGCGTAACACTACATTTCCTAGCCAAGGTAATGCAGAAGCACTCATTCCTTGGAAAACAGACAACCAGAGAGTTACACTGGTGAAACCAGTGGCGGGTAGTTCCAAGGGTGGAACTGAAACAACAGGGGATTGTTACATGTATAACAACTGTTTGTTTTCTTCTCTGGACCAAGCTTTGTCCACAGCTAACGATAATTCATATGGGGGAGGATGTCAGTATATGAGAACATCGCAGCTGCAGACAGCCAGCTTGTTGACATCACATGATGCGGCTAACTGTGGGAAAGAAGATTCCCAAAAGTTCACAGGCTTCTCAGAGCTCTGTGAAGAGTGTAATTTGAGACCTTCCGTTTGCGTATGTACAGGAAGTTTGTCAGACTTGCTAGAAGAACTGAATTGATCGGACATGTTTTTCTCTAGTGCTGTAGTCAGAAATAAAAGAATGTAAATAGACGTTTCTGACTGTCTCCTTTCCCTGCTAGGGAAGCAGGAGGAGGGGGGGTGCATTTACCCAAGCTGGGAAAATGTCACCTATCAAAATCTCCCTGGTCTTTCTGGGATGTCAGCCAGAGGAGGTTACCGGTAAGCAAGCTCCGAGAGCAGTGAGAGGGGCCAGACGGCTGGAGGAGGCTTGTAAACCAACAGTCCATTCCCAGCACCAGAGGAAACCGGGGCATCGTGGCAATGTCCAAATTTCGTGTCTCACAGTGCTGCACAGGACCAAGGGCTGGGTCTCCTGGGTCACGGCACCTGAGCGCAACAGCCAGCCGTTGATCGCCCGATTGGCTTGACTCACCTTCTGAAGGTTGGTGAATGACACCTCCAGGTGATTGCAGAACCCGATATAGTCTGTCAACAGGGGCAAGTCTTGCTGGAGCAGTGGCAGCGCCCATCTGGCTGCCCCGTCCTTCAGCAGGCTGATCAGAAAATGTACCTTGGTGTGGTCATCGGGGAAGTTCCGGGCACGCCCCTGGATGTACAGCTTGGCCTGGGCGAGAAACATAAGGAAGTTTGCCGGGGTTCCATCAATTTTCTCCAGCAGCACCACTGGGTACTTGCCGGTAGGGTGTCCAAATGCTGTTGTAACGCTGTGACAGCATTGCTTAACTGCTGGATGGTATTGGCCATGGTTTGGTTGTTGTGAGCCAATGACACCAGCGCAGCCACCGGGTCGGCCATGGCTTCCGAATTTGCCCGAACGCACCCCCAGGAGGGGGGGGGAGTGCGGGTTTGGAGGGAGCAAACTGTGCTGGGCCCGGGGGTAACCCAAGTAACGCGGTCCAGGCCCAGTCCTGAGTCCAAGGGTTCCACGAGGAGTCAGTCCGATAGGGCCCAGGCAGGACACGAGGCAGGAAACCAGCCAAGGTCAGGCACAGGATCACAGGCAGGTTCTGGCAAACAGCAACGTTGCTCCCGCAACCTGGGGCGGGGTCCAGCAGCCTTTTATCTCTGTCGGGGTAATGGCCGGTCACCTCCCTGTCTCGCCCGAAGGCGAGCACTCCTCCTGTGAGTACTCAGGTCTCTCCTTCTCTCAGACCTCAGTCTCTACAGCTCGGGAGATGTCAGTGGGTTACTAGAGCCAGAGGCCACCTCAGCCTCTCCTGACCCAATTGGTAGTAGCTGTAAGTGATTGCCCAGCTGGAGGCAATGAGGTAATCCCCACATCTGGAGCCAGGGTAGGCTCAGGCCCCTGACTTGGGCCAGCTGGTGCTTGTTGCAGCAAAACCTGTGCAGACTGGGGCTCTTCAGTATCAGGCCCCAGACTAGGTTCAGATGCCGCCTGGGGCAAAGGATCCGGTGCGGACTGAGACTCCTCTGGCTCCGAGTCCAAGCCCAAGTCCCAGGCCATCACATCTGGGGTCTAAGTCTGTCCTGTGTTTTTCAAAAAATTATTTTGCCTGGTATTCTGTTGTCAGCCTGTATCTCTTTTTTATGAACGTGAAGGCTATAATAAAAACTAGCTTGTGGGATATTGAACACCAAGAACTAACAGTAGCAGCAGAGAAAACATGTTTCCCTCTTTATTTTCAACTTTCTTGGGCACATGAAACTAACCATAATTACCTTGAATTTCTGCTTAACCCTCAAGAAAGAAGGGCATTTTCACTGGCCAGGTTTAATTAAAATCCATCAAACCTCCTTTGGGGAAGGTTCTCAGACAGGGTGGAAGGAGAAAGAACTTGCCCATGTGAAGATCATCTGGTGGAAACCCTTACACATATGGTTTTCAATTGTAAACTATATGCTGATCTCTGCCAGCAATTTCTAGATCAACTCTTTATCCCCAAATGGAAACCAGAGTCAGAGGTCATACATTTTCTATTACTGGGGAATGATCAGGAGCTCAACAAGTGGCTAAATATCTCTATTTGGTTTTTTGTCATCGAACTACACTGCAGACGTCTAATCTCCCTGGAGACCAAGAGATGTGACAATAGACTGCTCTGCCTCCTTTCTTTTAGCAAATGTCTTGTGCCACTGGGGAAATGGTAATTCTGTATTGATTTGTTTTGGATGTTGTATGTGATGCCGATAAAGGTTTTACGATACGAATGTAAATGAGATCCCCTCTGGGTATTCCCATTTATACCTAATGTCTGCTCTTTTCAACGCTATTGCCAAAAACCGGTACAGTGGTACCTCTGGTTACGTACTTAATTCGTTCCGGAGGTCCGTTCTTAACCTGAAACTGTTCTTAACCTGAAGCACCACTTTAGCTAATGGGGCCTCCCACTGCCGCCACGCGATTTCTGTTCTCATCCTGAAGCAAAGTTCTTAACCCAAGGTATTAATTCTGGGTTAGCAGAGTATGTAACCTGAAGCGTATGTAACCCGAGGTACCACTGTATTTGTGCCTCCTAAGTCTACGTTTCTGTGGAATCTCCTGAAAAATGTTGACTTTCTGTCCAGCAACCACGAGATTGTCCTCAAAACTTTTTTGAAGGATTGCATCCTTCATTGTTTTGGAAGCATTAATAGGACATCTCCTGGCTGCTTTCTCAGTCAACTTTCTCCCGTCCTTACTCAAAAACAGCTCTCAGTCATTTCTGCCATCCAGTCCTGCCTCTTCCCCATCCATTCTGCAATTGTCTGTGTAACATATGTTTCTAAATTCTGTTCTGTTTCTGATTCTGATAGGCCTCTTATTCTCACTGTCTTTCCCCTCCCTCTCAGCTGTAAGAGGAGAATTTGATCTTCCAAGTCATTTTGCTTCTCTTGTAGACCTCCCACCGTCCCCATAACTGCTTTCTGTTCTTCCTTCAAATGTCCTAACTCCTCAGTAGTTTTTTTTCCAACTTATCCACTTTGGTTTCCAGATTGTTAACCTTTTCACCTAATTTTCCAAATTGTTCTGTCAGTAATTTATTAGAATTCTCCATGTCCCTCAGATGAAAGAACGTGAAAATCTATTAAGAGTGAGAGGTGCACCCCAATTGGAACAAGATAATCTCAAAGACTGGTTAATTGACAAATTTGTAGCGTGCTGGGACCTCCCATAAGACAAGTTGAATTCTTGGATTGAAAAGGCCTATAGATTTGGGCCTTAAAAAGACTCACAAAATTACACATTATTGCATAATAGTCTTTAAGACTAAGGAGCAAAGAGATACCATTTTGGGTTTGCACTACAAAAAAAGTTTAAAAATTAAGGATAAGCCAATTGTTCTGTTTAAGGAGATCCCAAAGCACTTTTTGAGTTTAAGAAGTAATTACGCGGATCTTGCTGGTGCCTTAAGAAGGAAGAACTGAAGAAATTCTAATCAAGGAATCATGGCAAGAGAAACTGATAGATTATGCAGAATTGGCAAAATTGACACATAAGCTACGGGACAATGATAATTGTGACTTCATAGGTGAATGGGAACCCTTTACAAAGTACTTGAAGATGCAACAAAGTGAATTGGACTCCTTGGCAGGTTTTGAATAAACACTCACAAACCCTTTATTGACAATAATCAGTTAGATAATTTAAGGATTTATACAACTTTGTAACATGCAGAGAACAGCATTTACAGAGAAACCAAAGATTGGAACTGAGGGAAGTTGGGGTGGGGGGTGAGGGTGGGGTTTGTATGGGAGGGTGGGGGGAGGAAGGAAAATGGGGGGGGGAGCCAAAGATGACATGTTTTTGGATAATATGTTTTGTTTAAATTTCTAATAAAAAATTAAAAAGAAAAAAGAAGGAAGAACATCTTTTTCAGGTGGGAATTTCCAGAAGGCCTTCCTTTTAAGTTTCAGGGAACAAAACAAAGAATCAAGACTGTTGGAGAAAATGAAAGGTTTCTGGGGGAAAACGCAGAGGAACTCGGCTTGGAAAGTCCACAGCTACCGGAGGCAGGGGCAGCAGCCTCCTAATACGAAAGGATGACATTGAGCATTTACTCTTGGAATGTGAAGGGACTAAATTCTCGTTTAAAACGGAATCAAGTTTATCATGTGTTAGCAAAACAGAATTTGGACATAATTTGTTTACAAGAAACACGTTACTCTAAATTGGCATTTAAAGACGAGGAGGGAAGATACATTGGAGTTGAGATTAATGCGCAAGGCGAAAAATACCTACTGTTGGGAATTTATGCACCAAATGATGGCAAAACAGAATTCTTCAAGAATCTGGAAACAAGACTTCTGGACTATTTGGATTACAAACTGATTTTGATGGGGGATTTGAATAGAGTTGCATCAACACTTATGGATAGAACACAGAGACAGAAAATAATGAACGCTGGTTGATTACCAAAGACATTTTTTGAAATGGTAGATAAATTTGACCTGTCAGACATATGGAGAGTAAGAAATCCAAACTGAAAAAGACTTCAAATTCTATTTAGATGCAAATTAATCATTTCAAGACTTGACTATTTATGGATATCCAGGGACTTGGTTCCTAGAGTAACTAAAACGGAATTATGCCCACAGACTTGCTCAGATCGTAATGTAGTGTCTATGGAAATGAAATTGTTTCTGCAGGGATCTTACAGATGGAGAATGAATGATGATTTGTTGGGGAATGAGCAAATGATTAGTAAGGCCCAAAAGACTCTAAAAGATTATTTTGAGATAAATATGAACACAGAGATGGAAATACGAGTCGTATGGGACGCAAGTAAGGCTGTAATGAGAGGATTCCTCATACAACAAAATTCAATCAAGAAAAAGATACAGAACGAGAAAAATAATAATATCCTGTCTCAATTAAAAGATAAAGAGAAGAATTGAAGATCCAACCCAAAGAATCAGCAGATCCAAAAGGAAATGAAAGCTCTACAGATTCAGTATTCAGATTATAAACCAGGAAATAGAATGGAAAATAAGGAAGATGAGACAAAGGAATTTTGAATCTGCAAATAAATGTGGAAAACTGCTTGCCTGGCAGTTAAAAAACAGACAGAAACAAAGTACCATTACTAACATTGTATCTGATGGAAAGTCTGTGGAGAACCCTGCGGAGATAAGAAGATGTTTCCAGAAATATTATAAACAGCTGTATAAAAATGGAAAGGAGAACAAAGATAAAATCGAGCAATGGACTGCAAAAAATTCCCGAAAACAAAAGGATCCTACTTAATGGATTAATTACACGGCAGCAGGTTGATAAGGCGATAAACCAGATGCAACTTGGCAAAGCACCAGGCCCAGAGGGTTTGTCGGCGAAGTACTATAAGACTATGAAAGACTGGCTTATCCAGCCACTTGTAGAAGTTTGCAATAAGATATTATTTTTTGAGCAAAAATTTTATTAGTTTTTACAATATCAACGACAAACAAAAACAAAACAAACAAAACATAAAACATAACAAACATAAATCATAACCTTATTGAAAATAACAGTTATTTACGGCCGTTCGAAAGCACTCTTAAGTGGACAGACTTCCGCGTAGTCTTTGCTCACGGTCAGATGCGTCTCTCCCACTTTGCCAAGGTCGGGAGGTACGCGTTCGTTAGCGGAGCTAGAAGGGGGAGCTAAGGCTAAGCTGACCCCGAAGCCTTGGAAGGAGTTTCCAGGGTGATATGGCGTTGCTGCAGCGCGAAGAAGAGGACCCCCAGACCATTTTCAAGCTCCTAAAAGCTGAGCAAGAAGGGGGAGAAGGGGGAGAACTTCTTCGGTGCTAGTTCCTGCAACCCTCCGCTGACGAGAAGCCCGAGCCCGTGGGTATGTCTGTGGCTACACTTCTAACAAACTGAAGCAAACCTAAACGATTAGCCTATTTTACTTACTGAACTTGCTAATTTACGATTAAAACAAAACGTTTGAACCTAAAACAAAGTGTTTGAACCTAAATGGCTTTTCGCAACTGACCAAGATTTACTTACAAGCTATATCAGACTGGTTTTTTTTTAAAAAAGACGTCTATTCCATTAATACCTAAGACGTTTTAGCCATCTTTTCCTGCTGGAGTTATGAACAAAAAGATTACCTGTGGCTTCATTAGTGTTGCGACAGAAATAAACCAAGAAGTCATGAAGAAGAAATAATAAAAAAGCCCCTTCCCAAGTGGTGAAATATATAAAGGGGTTTCCAGACTCTTCAGTATAAAATTAACTGTTGTTCACAAGTTAATTTTCAACTGTCTGTTCACGCTGGCAAAAGGAATATAAGAGGCCAGAGACTCCCAGAGAACGGTGGTGAATGAGAGAGTGGTTGATTACAAAGTTATAAAACTGTCACAAGACTGATAAACATCGCCTCCCCTCTCCCAAGAAGTGTGGCTATCCTCCCTTTCTGGGGATTTCTGTTTTTCTTCGGCTGTGGACTGCTACGGAGTATAAATCAATTTAATAACACCTAAGAGTACTTCTGCTGACTCACGCGCTCCAACATTTTCTTAGACCGACATTTTCCTGGTTTGAGGAACGAAAATGAACTGTATTAGACTGACATAGATTGAGAAGGGGGTCGAAAATCGCAGAGAGGGAGTGACTCAAACAGCGACATCAGCTGGTGAAAGAAAAGTTTGCACTCTTTTGAAAAAGACGTTCCTCTAGTAAGACTTATAAGAGCAATTACAGGGATTTTTTGCAAGATCTGCAACTAGTGAAGATCCCAAAACGCTGCATCATAATCTGCTGAAAGAGACAAGGTTTCATAAATTTTTATAGACCCTATACCCCATTACTGGAATACCATTCCTGTTACCTCTGGAAAAGTAACATCTAGAGAGAACTTAATAGCACATAACATTATTGCTTTGTACATAATTAATTGAAAATACTCCCCAGCTCTTTTCTTATTATTTAAATATACTTTTCATATTTTCTTCCCCCTCTTTATTTATTTACAAATTATAAATTGCATTATTATTATTACTTCTTTTGCTTTATTTTTCTCTTACCCTCCCATCCTTTCTTTGTTTCTTTTGTAATTTTTTTTGTGTTTTTGTTTTGTTTTGTTTCCCTGTTTGTTTCATTTTTGTTGTTTTTCTGGTTGTTTTTGTGTGGTTTTCAACTTGTGTGGTTTTGTCTTGTGTGTTTTTTTGGTTGCTGTTTTTTGTTGCTGTTTTTTTTCTGTTTTTGTTTGCTTTGCCTTTCGCTATCTATTGGTAGCTAATGCAGCTGATATTAGCATCAGATGTCATTAGTTTTGTTGCAAGGTGCTGATTAATTGAGCCACTAACCTGTTTAAAGATTTATATATATGATCTATTACCCTGAATGATTAAGTGAACGCAAGGATTGCAATCATTTATTATATTTATTTGATCTGATGAATTTGTGATATTGCTGTATTGATGCTTGGCTGTAACTAATTAGATAATTGTTCATAATCAATTTAAAATATATTTAGTGAAACTGGGAATATAAAAAATTAGTGGATACATAGGCCGGAGATTACTATCAGACTGGTAAAATTGTCGTAATTGTATTAAGAAAGATTGAACTTAATTGACATTCATTAATTACCACATTGGAAATATTGCCACGATTGTATTAAGAAAGATTGAACTTAATTGATATCCAATCTGTAAGACAGAAGGAAAGAGAACAAATTACCTAGTGAGCTAATTGAATTTCATAGTGATGTATGGTAAAAAAACAACTGTGTCAGGTTCTGTGGCAGTTTCAGCCTCACAAATCAGGAGAACTTCTGTAATTGACATGGATCAACCACTAGATATGAGAGAATTAATTTTAAGTTTGAAGAAAGATATCCAAGATTTAAAAAATAATGTAAATGAAAAGGCAAAAGCAACAGAAGAAAAACTTATTTCAATGGGAGTTAAAATAGAAAATAACAGTTATTTACTTTGTAGAATGACTTCCTCGTTTCCCCTTAGTTGAATTTCATTGCATATCCTTATAACGGTTTTCCAAATCCCAATTTTAATACCCTTTAAATTAAACATTAACATCTTTAAATCTTCTTCTTGTATTAGACATATTATTTTATCAGTTAACATAAATACAATCCTAAACCCATTAAGTATCTGGACGCTATTTCCAGTTATTTTAGCTTAACAAATTTAGCTAAATAATCATTAAATTTCTTCCATTCTTCATGGTGTTCCTCCTCCTTCTGGTTGCGGACTCTTCCGGTTAGATCGTCTAGCTCCATAAAGTCCATCATCTTCATCTGCCATTCTTCTACTGTTGGTATTTCTTGAGTTTTCCACTTTTTCGCTAACAAAATACGAGCCGCAGTTGTGGCATACAAAAATAGATTAACATCTTTCTTGGGCAATTCCGAACCTGTTATTCAAAGAAGAAAGGCCTCTGGTTTCTTTATAAATGTATATTTCAACATTTTTTTCAATTCATTATAAATCTTTTCCCAGAAGTCTTTCACCTTGGGGCAAGTCCACCACATATGAAAGAATGTTCCTTCCTTTTCTTTACATTTCCAGCATGTATTATCACAATTATGATACATCTTTGCTAATTTTACAGGAGTCAAATACCATCTATACATCATCTTCATAATATTTTCCTTTAACAAAGTACATGCGGTGAACTTCACCCCTTTCTTCCACAATCTTTCCCAGTCCTCAAACATTATGTTATGTCCTAAATCTCTTGCCCAATCTATCATCACCGATTTAACTTGTTCATCTTTCGTATGCCACTCCAGCAAAAGCTTGTACATTTTAGATAAGTTTTTACCTTCAGTATCTAACAACTCCATCTCCAACTTAGATTTTTCCTTTTTTTAAAAAAAAAAATAATTTTTATTAATTTTCATAAACAAAAAACACACAAATAAAAACATTCACAAACATGACTTCCCCATACCTCCCCTTCACTGCACCCTTGTTTCCAATTTTTTAGCAATCCTTCATTCCATTTCTATATTTAACTTCCCTCAGGTTCTCTTAACTTAAACATTTACAGCTATAATTCTCTGTTTCTTACCCCTTGACATTTTATCAGTCTGAAATTTTACAGCAGTTCTTAAGATATATTTTAAATTTTTTCCAGTCCTCTTTCACTGTCTCTCTCCTCTGATCACGGATTCTGCTGGTCATCTCTGCCAGTCCCATAAATTCAGTCACCTTCGTCTGCCATTCTTCCAGAGTAGGTAATTCTTGCATCTTCCAATACTTTGCCAAGAGAATTCTTGCTGCTGTAGTTGCATACATGAAAAAAGTCCTATCTTTCTTTGGTACCAATTGGCCGACCATACCCAAGAGAAAAGCCTCCGGTTTCTTTGCAAATGTCCACTTAAGGATTTTCTTAATTTCATTATAGATCATTTCCCAGTAGGCCTTAATCTTTGGGCAGGTCCACCAAAGGTGGTAGAAAGTTCCTTCACATTCGTTACATTTCCAGCATTTGTTATTGGGCAAATGATATATCTTTGCAAGCTTGACTGGTGTCATGTACCACCTATAGATAATTTTCATTATGTTTTCTTTCAAGGCACTACATGCCGTAAATTTAAGGCCTGTGGTCCATAACTGTTCCCAGTCAGCAAACATAATATCATGACCTAAGTCTTGTGCCCATTTGATCATAGCTGATTTAACCGTTTCATCCTGTGTGTTCCATTTCAGCAACAAGTTATACATTTTAGACAAATTCTTAGTATTGGTCTCTAACCGTTCTGTTTCCAATTTTGACCTCTCCTTCTGAAATCCTAGTTTCCTGTCCTGCTTAAAAGTCTCAATTATCTGATAATAATGTAACCAGTCTCGAACTTTGGATTTTAGTTTCTCAAAGCTCTGTAATTTAACTTTTTCACCGTCATATTCTATAATTTCACAATATTTTGGCCAATTAGAATCCATGTTAAGTTTTTTCACCGCTCTAGCTTCCATTGGTGACAACCATCTGGGTGTTTTACTTTCCAACAAATCCTTATATCGATTCCAAACATTATACAAAGCTTTCCTGACAATATGATTTTTAAAGCCTTTATAAACCTTTGCCTTGTCATACCATAGATATGCATGCCAGCCAAAATTATTGTCATACCCTTCCAAGTCTAAAATGTCTGTATCTTCAAGAAGTAGCCATTGCTTCAACCAGCAGAAAGCTGCTGCTTCGTAGTAAAGTCTTAAGTCCGGCAGAGCAAAACCCCCCCTATCTTTTGCATCAGTTAAAATCTTAAATTTTATTCTGGGCTTTTTGCCCTGCCAGACAAATTTGGATATATCTTTCTGCCACTTCTTGAAACAGTCCATCCTATCTAGAACTTGCAGTGTCTGAAACAAAAACAACAATCTCGGCAATACATTCATCTTGATAACAGCAATTCGGCCTAACAAGGATAGTCTCAACCTAGACCATATGTCAAGATCTTTCTTAACTTCCGACCAACATTTCTCATAATTATCTTTAAATAAATTCACGTTCTTAGATGTTAAATTCACCCCCAGGTATTTCACTTTTTTTGTTATTTCCAAACCAGTTTCCCTTTGAAAACTATCTTTTTTCCCCGTCGTTAGATTTTTTTCCAGCACCTTTGTCTTCTGTTTATTTAATTTAAAACCTGCCACTTGACCAAATATTTCAATTAGTTCTAAAACTCTTTTTGTACTGGCTTCTGGCTGTTGCAAAGTCAAAACTAGGTCATCTGCAAATGCTCTTAACTTATAATGTTTAGCTCCGAGGTGTATTCCTTCAACCAGCTGGTCCCTTCTAATCATATTCAACAACACCTCCAGGACCGATATAAACAATAGAGGGGATATTGGGCATCCCTGTCGTGTCCCTTTTTCTATTGGGATCTCGTCCATAACCACACCATTCACAATTAATTTAGCTTTTTGCTCAGAGTATATTGCACCTATACCGTTTTCAAAATTTTGGCCTACCCCCATCCCGTGGAGATTCCTCTTCATAAAGCTCCAAGAAATATTGTCAAAGGCTTTCTCCGCGTCCACAAAAATCAAAACTGCTTTTCTATTTATATCAGTCTCCAATAGTTCCAAAATATCTATAATGTTCCTTACATTATCTGACATATGTCTCCCTGGGAGAAAGCCTGTTTGGTCCTTGTGAATCTCCTCTAACAACACTTTTTAAAATCTTTTTGCTAAAATGTCTGCAAAAATTTTGTAATCCACATTTAAGAGTGATATAGGGCGGTAGTTCTTAACTTGATGTTTCTCAGTTTCTGTCTTCGGTATAAGTGAGATAAATGCTTCTTTCCACGATTCGGGAGCCTTTTTCCCCTCCAAAATTTGGTTACAAACTTCTTTCAATGGTTGTATTAGCCATTCCTTCATTGCTTTGTAGTATCTCGCCGTCAGCCCGTCTGGTCCTGGTGATTTTCCCAATTGCATATTCTGGATGGCACCCTCTATTTCCTGGTTCGTAATTTTCTCATTTAAAATCCTTTTATTTTTTTCCGAAATCTTTGACAGTCCATGTTTTTTAATAAATTCTTCTATCTCTTGTTCATTTTTTGGCCCTTGTGCATACAATTTCTTGAAAAAACTTTGAAAACAATTACTAATTTCATTTGGTTTATTTATAGATTTTCCATCTACCTCGAGAAATGTCACAGTATTCAACTTTTGTCTCTTTTTCAGTTGCCATGACAGCAGTTTCCCACATTTATCTGCTGATTCAAAAGTCTTTTGCCTCATTCGTTTTATTTTCCATTCTATTTCTTGGTTCATCAATTCCATGTATTGGGTCTGGTGATACTTTATTTCTCTTAAAATCTCCTGAGATTTAGGTTTTGATCTCAGTTTCTTCTCTCCTTCTTTCATTTGTTTCCAAATTTTTTCTTTCTTCTCATTCTGTTGTTTCCTCTTTATCGAATTCTGCTGGATTAGAAAACCACGCATCACGGCCTTGCTTGCATCCCATATTATTCTTCTTTCCACATCTGTTCTTAGGTTTATTTCGAAGTAGTCTTTCAATGTCTTTTGGGCCTTTTTATAAATTGCTTCATCTCTAAAAAGGGTGTCATTCATTCTCCATCTGAAGGTTCCGGCTGTTGTCAATTTCATTTCCATCTTTACTGCATTATGGTCAGAGCAAGTTTTTGGGCAGATTTCTGTTTTTTTAACCCTTGGTGCCAGATTGCTAGAAATCCATATTTGGTCAATCCTGGTCCATGTCATTTTTGCTTCAGAGAAAAAGGTCCCCTCTCTTTCCAGAGGGTTCCTTGTTCTCCAAATGTCAATCAAGTCCATTGTGTCAGTCAGTTCGAAGAAAGTCTTTGGTAGTCTCCCATCCTTAGAAATTACTTGTCTTTGAGCTTTATCCATATTTGTGGAGACAACTCCATTCATATCACCCATCATTATCATTTTATAGTCCATAAAGTCCATTAATGTCTCATGCAACTTCTTGAAGAACTCAGCCTTCCCCTCATTAGGTGCATAAATTCCTACAATCAGAATTTTTTCTCCTTGAGTTTGAATTTCCACTGCCAGAAATCTTCCTTGTTCATCCTTAAAGATCATTTTTGGTTCCAATTTTTCCTTGACATAGATCACCACTCCTCTTTTCTTAACTTTATCTGAGGAAATAAATTCCAGTCCTAATCTCTTATTTGTCAGAAGTTTTCTGTGTATTCTGGCAATATGAGTTTCTTGCAAGCATATTATGTCTAAATATTCTTTCTTTAGTATATGAAACACTTGGGCCCTTTTTCGGGGATGGTTAAGACCATTGCAGTTCCAACTCAGAAGTTGCAGAGACATTTTTGTTACTGGGTATCTTTTCCACCGACTGCTCCAAGTTCTTGTTCCTGATCGGTCGGTGCTGGAGTCAATCCAAATGATAAGTTTGCAATATCCGGTATTTCCCTCTCACTCACAGTTCCTTTCTGAAAGTCCTCAAAATTTCTCTCCAAAAAGTGTTCTTTATCTTGAATTGTTTTTATTTTGATTTTCTTCCCTTTAAAGTTAAAGGACAACCCTTGTGGGAACTCCCACCTAAATGGAGTGTTGTTTTGTTTCAATAAATCCACTAAATCTTTAAATTGAGTCCTCACCTCCAAAAAATATTTAGGAATATCTTTAAAAATCTGTATTTGAGAATTCTTAATAATCAAAGCCTTCTGGAAGTGTAGGTTCAATATTTTGTCTCTTTCTTCCTTGGATCTCAAAGTGATTAAACAATCCCTCGGATTCTTGCCTTGCTTCCTGCCAATCCGGAAAGCTGTAGTTATTACAAATTCATCTTCTTCTCCTTCTAGTTCGTCAGTCCAAAATTCTTGAAACTTATCTGTGAGAAATTCCCCAAGGTTGCCCTCTTCCTCTTCTGGTACCAATCTCAATTTCAAATTCTTGCCTTTCCTCTCCAATTCCATAAGGGCCAAAGTTGCATCATGTTCGTGTACCTTCTTTGCAATGGGCGCAAATTTTCCCTTAGTTTCCTCGGCAGTGCTCTTAGCGATCTCGGCTATTTTCCTTGTTTCCGTACTTTCTTGAATTAAACGATTTATAGAGTCTGTATTAGATGATATTGTCGTTGTGTTCAAATCCAATCTTGTTGTCAATTCTGTCAATTTCTTAGAGTTCTCTGTAGATTGCTTAGTAAGTGCTTCTAGAGATTGATTTATTCTGAGCAGTGCCTGTGTCATAGAATCCATTGATGCTGTTGTTACTTTTTCCTGTGCAGCTGCTGCTCCTGATATGGAGCTTCTTTTCTGAGCCTGCTTTTGAGCCTGTTTTGTTTTGCTTCTTGTTGATATTTCATCCAGTGGAGTGCTCATAACTCAAGGTCGTTCACACAGGAAAGTTGCAAGTGGAAAATCCCACTTCTTTACCTCAATACAGCAGTCTCTCTTTTAGTCCTCTAGAGGGAGAGATTGTATCCAGGCAGGAGTAACAAAGAAGCAGGGAAGCAGATAGCCATGCAAAGTCCCAAAGGAATAAAAGTCCAACCCAAAGCCCTACTTTGTTGCAATTTAAAATATTGCAGATTTTGCCAAGTAAAGTCCCGTTATTGTATTTCAAATAAAGTCTTACTTTGTATCCACAGTCCTCTTTTTTTGACAGTTCGTTTCCAGGCGCTCACCACTCAGGCAGCCTGGTCAGAGGTATCGGCAGCGGAGAGTTTCCCGTTCACAACTTTCTTCTTCTAGCGGGTTAAATTAAGTCGATTTTTCTTCCCCCCTTCTCCCGCTCAGTGGGGGGAAGACCCTTTCAATGTCAGGTTTAGCAAAATTTAAAAAGCGTTCCCTTTAAATACAGCTTGCTCTTTTCATTGCTGAGTCAATCGTGCAGTTCCGGGAGGCTGACTTCCTTAATTTTTGCCTTTCCCGTTTTCAGCCAACTCTTCTTAATTTAAAAGTCCCGTTCAGTTTATTTTGCAGTTCTTACTCACGGGTATTGTTGCCAATCGGTAGTTTCAGGAAGGAATCGGCGCTCTCCGTCAATGGCGACGCGGCTTCGCTCCGCGAGCTGGGTTGCGATCCTCAGCACCGCGCTCACACCCGATGCCGCTCCAGAGCCTTTAAAAAGACTCTTTTGCGATACCGGGGGGCGCAAAGGTGCCCACCGAATCTCCTTGTTCACAGGCTTCAGCGCCTGTGATTTTAGGGGTCCCCCGCTCGCCGTAGCGGGTCAGACCCGAACTCACGGAGCAGTCCTGCTTCGGAGCTCGAAGCAAGGACCGCCATTAAACGCTGGCGCCGACCGGAAGTTCCGGAAGTCCAACTTAGATTTTTCCAAGGCAAAACCATTTTTCTTATCCAGTTTATACAATTCATTAATCTGGTGGTAATGTAGCCAATTTAGCTTATCTTTAATTTGCTCAAATGGTCTTAATTTATAACCTTCCTCTTCCTCTATTAATAAGTCATAATATCTCAACCATTTGGTATCCATATTTAATTTTTTCTGGGCCTTTGCCTCCATTGGTGAAAGCCATCTGGGAGCCTTTCTTTCTAAAAGGTCTTTGTATTTTATCCAAACATTATACAACGATTTCCTAATTATATGATTTTTAAATGCTTTATGGGCTTTTACTTCATCATACCACAAATATGCATGCCAACCAAACACATTATCAAATCCCTCCAAATCTAGTAAATCTGTATCTTCTAATTTCATCCATTCTTTAATCCAACAAAGTGCGGCAGCTTCAAAATAGATTTTTAAGTCTGGCAGAGAGAATCCCCCTCTTTCTTTAGAATCCGTAAGTAATTTGTATTTAATTCTGGGTTTCCTCCCCTGCCAGATAAATCTAGAAAGAGCTTTTTGCCATTCTTTAAAACATTTCACATTGTCTATAATTGGGAGGGCTTGAAACAAAAAAAGCATCTTTGGCAGCACATTCATCTTAATCACAGAAATCACAGAAATCCGGCCCATTAATGACAATTTTAAGTTAGACCACACCTCTAAATCTTTTTTAATTTCATTCCATATTTTCTCATAGTTATCCTTATACAAATTCAAATTTTTCCCAGACAGGTTCACTCCCAAATATTTAACTTTTTTCACAAAATCTAGGCCTGTTTTTTCTTGTAATATTTTCCTTTCTTCATTATCCAGATTTTTCTCTATTACTTTGGTCTTGCTCTTGTTTAATTTAAATCCTGCTACCTGACCAAACTCATGTATTAGCTCCAGTGCTTTAACTGCACTGAAGTCTGGATCTTGTAATGTCAGAACTAAATCATCAGCAAAGGCTTTTAATTTGTATTGTTTCAAACCTACTGTAATACCTTTAACTAGTTCATCTTTTCTAATTATACTTAGCAAGACCTCCAGAACAGAGATAAACAGCAGAGGGGACAGAAGTTTGCAATAAGATATTAAGAGGGGACAAAGCACCTGAAACCTGGAAGGAAGCTTTCATTACTCTGATACCAAAACAAGATCAAGATAGATCAAGTGTAAAAAATTATAGACCAATCTCATTACTTAATGTGGATTACAAAATTTACAGGTTGAAGAAGGTATTAACAGATTATATTCAAAGATCAGGCAGGATTCCTGCCTGGAAGGCATATGAAAGATAATATTAGGAATATAATCGATGTATTGGAAAGATTGGAAGTTGAAAAAATAGGAAAGCAATGTTAATGTTTATTGATGCTGAGAAGGCCTTCAATAATATGTCTGGGAGAATTATGATAAAAAACTTAGAAAGTATTGGGGTGGACAAAGATTTCTTAAATGGTATTAATGTGATCTATTATGAACAAAACACAAAAATTATAGTTAACAATGTGGTTTCAGATGAAATTAGAATTGAAAAAGGAACCAGGCAAGGGTGCCCACTCTCCCCCTCTGCTATTTATAACGGTCCTGGAGGTTTTGTTAAGTATGCTAAGGAAGGAGGAAGAAGTAAAAGGTATAACAGTAGGATCTAAACAATGTAAGTTAAAAGCCTTTGCGGATGATTTGGTGTTAACATTGCAAGATCCAGACTCCAGTGCAGTAAAATCACTGGAACTGATTCAGGAGTTCGGGCAAGTAGCAGGATTTAAGTTAAATAAGAGCAAAACCAAAGTAGTGGAAAAAAATTAGATAATGAGGAGAGAAAAATCCTTCAAGAAAAGACTGGCCTAACTTTTGTGAAAAAGGTCAAATATCTGGGTGTGAATTTATCGGTGAGAAATTTGAATCTGTTTAAAGATAATTATGAGAAACTATGGAATGAAATGAAGAGAGATTTGGAGATCTGGTCAAATTTAAAACTGTCACTAATGGCCCGAATATCGGTGGTTAAGATAAATGTATTGCCAAAGATTTTGTTTTTATTTCAAGCTCTACCACTTATTGACAATGTGAAATGTTTTAAAGAATGGCAAAAAGCCTTGTCTAAATTTATCTGGCAGGGGAAAAAACCCAGAATTAAATATAAACTACTTACAGACTCAAAAGAAAGAGGGGGATTTTCCTTGCTGGATTTGAAGATTTACTTTAAAGCTGCAGCTTTATGATGGGTTGAGGAATGGATTCAACTAGACAGTGGGTTTTTTTTCCAAATAATATTTATTCAAATTTTAAAAGGTTACAAAAAAGAACACAATATACAAAAACAAAACATATCCAAGAGAAAAATAAAAAATAAAATAAAAAAGCAAAGACAGCAAAAAAGAAAAAAAGATACAATCAAAAAGACAAAAGAACAAGTTAAACCTTGATATAACTCCCTTTCTTAACTTATCTCCTTGACCTCCTCACACCTTCCCTCTTTGTATTCTAATTCAAATAGATATTTCAGCAAATCCTTCATCTTTGTTTTTATCCTTATAACTTATCTTAATATACTGTAATTTTCCATTCTCTCATTCGCCAATTAACCATCCACTTTTACTTTATTTAATCTTATTTCTCCTTAGAACTTATAAATCTGAGCTTATTCTTTTAAGATGTTTCCCCTAGGGTCACAAAAAATTCCATTTCACGATTTTCCCATCTCTCATAAAAAAAATTTTTTTCTTTTCTTTTCACAATATATACACTTTAAATTCCCAATTTTTTTTTCCACCATCTCCCCTCCCCGGTCTCGGCCCCTGCCAACTGTTCTCCAAAAGTCCATCAACCCGGAGATCTTAAGTCCGAGGCTCTTAACTCTCTTTCATGTCCCCTCTGCCGATCTTTTTTTTTAAAAAATAATATTTATTAAATTTTTCAACAAGAAAAAAGGTTACAAAAATAGTAAAAAAAGAATACAGAGAATACAAGAACCAGAAAAGAAAAAATAAAAAGGAAAAATAAAAAGTTAAAAATAAATCCCTCTTTCTATTATCTTACCACTCATTTACTTATTTTCATGACTTCCTCACACCTCCCTTTTCTGTATTCCATTTAATAATTAGTTCAGCAAATCCATACCCTCTTTGTTTACCCTTAATTTCTTGTCTTCACATATTATAACTTCGAATTTTCATCTAGTATCAATCCATTTTTACATATTCCTTTTGCCTTATTGCTAAAACCACTTCGTTTCATTCCAACATCATTAACATTCAATAATTTTGCAGTGTTTCTGTAAATAGTCTTTAAATTTCTTCCAGTCTTCTTCCACCAACTCTTCTCCCTGGTCTCGGATTCTGCCCGTCATTTCCGCCAATTCCATATAGTCCATTACTTTCATCTGCCATTCTTCCAAGGTGGGTAGATCTTGTGTCTTCCAATACTTTGCGATGAGTATTATCCTTCTTTGGCACCAGTTGGCCGACCATGCCCAAGAGAAAGGCCTCTGGTTTCTTCAGGAAGGTATATTTAAATACCTTTTTCATTTCATTATAGATCATCTCCCAGAAAGCCTTAATCTTTGGGCACGTCCACCAAAGGTGAAAGAATGTACCCTCAGTTTCTTTACATTTCCAGCATTTATTATCGGGCAAATGGTAGGTTTTTGCAAGCTTCACTGGTGTCATGTACCACCTGTATATCATTTTCATAATATTCTCTCTTAGGGCATTGCATGCCGTAAATTTCATACCTGTGGTCCACAACTGTTCCCAGTCAGCAAACATAATGTTATGTCCAACATCTTGTGCCCATTTAATCATAGCAGATTTTACCGTTTCGTCCTGAGTATTCCATTTCAACAGCAAGTTATACATTCTTGATAATATCTTAGTTTTGGGTTCTAATAGTTCTGTTTCCAATTTTGATTTTTCCACCTGGAAGCCAATTTTTTTATCCAAATTGTAGGCCTCCCTTATTTGAAAATAATGAAGCCAATCTCACACTTTATCTTTAAGCTTCTCAAAACTCTGCAATTTCAGTTTATCACCCTCCTGTTCCAGAATCTCCCAATATTTTGGCCAATTGGCCTCCATATTGAGTTTTTTCAGAGCCTTCGCTTCCATAGGTGATAGCCACCTTGGAGTTTTATTTTCAAGTAAGTCTTTATATCTTGTCCAGACATTAAACAATGCTCTTCTGACAATATGATTTTTAAATGCCTTATGTGCTTTAACCTTGTCATACCACAAATATGCATGCCACCCAAAAACATTATCAAAGCCTTCTAGATCCAAAATGTCTGTGTTCTCAAGAAGCAGCCATTCTTTCAGCCAGCAAAATGCTGCTGATTCATAGTACAGTTTTAAGTCTGGCAGGGCAAATCCACCTCTATCCTTTGCATCAGTTAGTATCTTAAATTTTATTCTGGGCTTCTTGCCCTGCCAGACAAATCTAGAGATGTCTCTCTGCCACTTCTTGAAACAGTCCATCTTGTCTAAAATTTTCAGTGACTGAAACAAAAACAGCATTCTTGGCAATACATTCATTTTTATAACAGCAATTCGGCCAAGATCCTTTTTCACTTCTGACCAACATTTCTCATAGTTATCTTTAAACAAATTCACATTCTTAGCAGTCATATTCACCCCCAAATATTTTACTTTCTTTACCAGTGTTAAACCTGTCTCCTTCTGAAACCTCTCTTTCTCCATTGGTGTTAAATTTTTCTCAAGAACCTTAGTTTTTAACTTGTTCAACTTAAATCCTGCCACTTGACCAAATTCCTGGATCAACTCCAATACTCTTTTGGTACTAGATTCTGGCTCCTGTAATGTCAATACTAAGTCATCTGCAAAAGCTTTAAGTTTGTACTGTTTAGCTCCGACCTGAATACCTTTGATCAGATGGTCCCTTCTAATCATATTCAGCAGAACCTCCAGGACCGAAATAAAAAGCAATGGGGAAATTGGGCAGCCTTGTCGTGTCCCTTTCTCCATCTTAAATTCTTCTGTCACCACGTTATTAACTATCAATTTAGCCTTTTGTTCTGAGTAAATTGCACCTATACCATTTTCAAAACCTTGACCAACCCCCATCCCCTGAAGATTTTTCTTCATAAAGCTCCAAGAAATATTGTCAAAAGCTTTCTCCGCATCTACAAATATCAAGACTGCTTTAGTGTTGATATTCACTTGTAGTTTTTCTAAAATGTTAATTATATTCCTCGTATTGTCAGACAAGTGTCTACCAGGGAAAAAGCCAGCTTGGTCTTTATGTATCTCCTCCACTAATACTTTTTTCAATCTTTTAGCCAAAATATCTGCAAAAATTTTATAATCCACATTAAGCAGGGATATGGGGCGGTAATTCTTAAGTTGTGTCTTTTCAGACTCAGTTTTCGGTATAAGTGTAATATAAGCTTCCTTCCACGACTCTGGCGCTTTTTCCCCCTCCAAAATTTCATTGCAAACCTCCTTTAGTGGTTGAATTAGCCAATCTTTCAAAGATCTATAGTATTTTGAGGTTAAACTGTCCGGCCCTGGAGATTTGCCCAACTGCATATTCTGAATGGCACCTTCCACCTCCTGTTCTGTTATTTTATAATTCAGCATTAACTGGTTTTCTTGAGAAATTTTTTGTAATCCATTAGTTTTCAAAAATTGGTCTATATCAATCTCTTTATGTGGCCCTTGTGTGTAAAGTTGTTTAAAGTATCTCTGGAAGCAATTTCTAATCTCCTGTGGATTCTGTATGTTCTTTCCTTCCACTTCCAAATTTGTAACAGTATTTAGCTTTTGCCTTTTTTTCATCTGCCAAGCTAACAGTTTCCTGCATTTATTAGCCGATTCAAATGTCTTTTGTCTCATCTGTTTAATTTTCCATTCTATTTCCTGATTTATCATTTTCATATATTGTACTTGATATAACTTTATTTCTCTCAGAATCTCTTGCGACTTTGGTTTCGCTCTAAGTTTCTTCTCACCTTCTCTTATTTTTTCCAAATTTTTTTCTTTTTTTTTCATTTTGAGTTCTCTTTTTTAATGCATTCTGTTGAATCAGAAACCCTCTCATGACCGCTTTGCTTGCGTCCTAGATTACTCTTTTTTCAATGGTAGTATTCATATTTATCTCAAAATAATCTCTCAAGGTTTTTTGGGCCTTCTTGATAGTCTCTGCGTCTCTAAACAAGGTGTCGTTCATCCTCCATCTAAAGGAACCAATCGGTGTTAGTTTCATCTCCATTCTCACAGGGTTATGGTCGGAGCAAGTTTTAGGGCAGATTTCCACTTTTCGAATCTTGGGAGTCATTCCTCTAGTTATCCAGATTTGGTCAATTCTTGTCCATGTCATTTTAGCTTCAAAGAAGAAAGTTCCCTCGCTACCCAAGGGGTTCTTAGTTCTCCAGGTGTCAATTAAGTCCATATTGTCAGTCATTTCAAAAAAAGTTTTTGGTAGTCTTCCATCTTTAGTAACTACCTGTCTTTGTGACTTATCCATATTTGTAGACACCACTCCGTTCATATCTCCCATCATAATAATATTACAGTCCATATAGTCCAACAATGTCTCATGCAGTTTCTTAAAAAATTCAGATTTCCCCTCATTTGGTGCATAAACTCCTACTATCAGCAGTTTCTCTCCTTGGATTTGAATTTCAATTGCCACAAATCTTCCTTGGTCATCTTTAAATATAAATTTTGGTAATAAGCTCTCTTTTGCATAAATCACAACTCCTCTCTTTTTGACCTTATCTGATGAAATAAACTCTTGACCTAATATTTTATTAATCAGTACTTTCCTGTGTAGCCTTGTCACATGGGTTTCTTGTAAACAAATCAAGTCCAATTGTTCCTTTTTCAATAGATGAAAAACTTTTTTCCTCTTATCCGGGGAATTAAGACCGCGAATGTTCCAACTTACGGTAATATCTGCAGAGACATGGTGAAATTATTTCGTTTTTCCTCCTGCTCCAAGTAATTCTTCTTGTTCTGTCGGTGGTGTCACTTTCTCTAATTTGTCCAATCCCGAAGGAAGCGTTGCTGGGTCTAGTATTCCTGGTTTTAATGCTCTTGGCTCTTCTTCTTCCTCAGCTTCTTTTTGTAGGTTTTCTCCGTGATCTCTCAAAAATTTTCCTTTATCTTCCACTGATCTTATTTTGATTTTTCTCCCTTTAAAGGTAAAAGAAAGGCCTTGGGGAAATTCCCACCTGAATGCAATTCTGTTGCTTCTTAACAGGGCCACTAAATCTCCGTAGTTAGCCCTAAGATCCAATAGATGTTTCGGAATGTCCTTAAAAATCTCTATTCTTGAATGTTCTATTTCCAAGGACTTCTGGTAATGCAGACTCAGTATTTTATCTCTCTCTTCTTTTGTTCGGAGAGTAATCAAACAGTCTCTCACCCTGTTCTTCCTTCCCCCTATTCCAAGTCTGAAAGCGCTTACTATCTTAAAGTCTTGTTTATCTGAATCAAGGTTCCAAAAGTCTGCAAATTCCTGTGTAAGATAATCACTTAGGTTGTCTTTCTCAAGTTCAGGTACAGCCCTGATCCTCAAGTTAGTCTGTTTTTCCTTCAGTTCAATCATAGACAACAGCGACCTATGATCCTCTAGCTGTTTACTTATCGGTGGTATCTTTTCCTCTACAGCCAAAGCTTTCTCCTTTGCTTCTTCAGCTATTTTTTCTATTTAATGTGGATTCTTGCAGCAGTCTGTCAATAGCTTCTGTATTGGAATTCACCTTCTGCCCCAAGTTATTGATACTTGTAGTATTTTGGTCAATTTTAATTGATGCATCAGCAACCTGATTGCTTAGTTTTTCCAAGGATTAAATTTTTTTATTTAATGCTGAAGCTAATCCCTCTTCAGATGCCATTCCTTTTGACCCAACCTGTACAGAATCTTCCCCTTGTGGTACAGAAGGGCCAGATGCTGATGGTCTGCGCTGCTGCTGCACTCTAATTTTACCTGATCTTGTCGTTTTTTCCTGAGGCAGATTTGCCATCACCCTGTATCTGCGGATCAAGGTCAGTCCCACGGCCCAGACTTGGAAATTTCCCTGGCCAGTTAGAATGGAAAATTCCCAGTTGTAACAGTTGTAAAAGTTTCAAAGTTCCTCTAGGGGGACACAGTAGCAGCCAATATTTGTTACGATAAAATGTCTTTTCCAACTTTTCAGGTCCCCTTTCAATAATAAGCAACAGTTTCAAATTTAGAGAAAACCTTCAGAACCTTCAAAACACTTGCAGAGTATCTATCAAAAGTTACATTGTCCATAAACAGTGCAACTCTCAGCACGGCAATTCTATTGTTCCTTGACAGTCCGTTCCCAAAGATTAAGTGGTGGTCTTTGTTCCCTTTTCTCTCCTTTTCTTTTTGCAGGCAAAGAATTAGTTTCCCCTCTTCCCTCCCCTCTCCTGCCCCTCAGGGAGGGAGTCCTCTTAATTTTGACGTTAGGAATTAAGTCCTTTTAAGCACGATTTTTCCAGTTCTTAGCTTAGAAAGTCTTTGCTTTAATCTGTTTACAAAAAGCGGAAGGCGGACTTCCTGTTTACACCTTCCCGCTTCAGTACCAAATTCTAATTTTTTCCTTTAGTTCCCCGGTCTTTAACTTGACCTACTCACGGGTTGTTGTTTAAAAGTCGAATAGTCAGAGGAAAGAGGTCAGTGCTCTCCGACAATAGCTGTGCAGCTTCACTCCGCAGAAGTAGCGATTGACTCTCAGCACCGCGCCAGACTCCCCGTTCCGCTCCAGAGCCCTTTACAGGGTTCCCTTGCAAATTGGGGGGGGGCACTGAAGGTGCCTGCCGAGTCCCACGGTCGCAGGCTTCACCCGCCTGCGGTTTTCGAGAGGGTCCCCGCTTCGCTGTAGCGGCAGGACCCGATTTCTGCGGGGCTTACTCCCTCAGATTTAGAGGGAATCCGCCATTGCCGATGGCGCCGCCTCCGGAAGTCTCCTCTGCCGATCTTTTTGATAGTCTTTGGTGTTAAAGAACAGATCTCAGGGGAGCTCCAACCCAACGGTAGTCATATTCCTTCATAGCGAGTCTGCCAGACTCCCACAGTTAAAGGTAGGGCCCATAGAATATTCCAAATCTTGTTTCACACTCCTTCCAAATCCAAGGGCCCCAGAGGCTCCAATCTCCACCTGGCTCAGATTCAAATCCCAAAAGTTATTTGATCCCCACATAGGGTGATCTCTCCAACTTTCATTTTCCAAACCAAGCCAGGCTCTCATCTCCAAAAACTGGCTTCTCCTAGTTGCAAACGTATAAGGCCTCAAATTATAATCCACCATTTGCCTCTGTAGGGTTGCGACTCCCCCTTGCATCACTTTAACAACAACAACTTTCTCCTTCTCTGGTTCTTCAATTTGTTCAGTTAAAAGAGATTCCTGTGCCGGATTCTTGTCTACTTCTTTGCTGGAGCCCACTTTTGTTCCCAAAATTTCAACATTGGTAGCCATGATGTTTATCTGTTCTTGCAGCTTTCCCAGCAGATAAAATGTCCTATTCAATTCAGATGCAACTTCCTTCTCAGCCACCATCCTTGAAATGTCCAAGGTCAAAGCTAGTTTCTCAAAGGCTTTATCTTTAGAACCAATTTTCCAGCTGCATCCTTGCAACACTATCCCAAAACTCCCTCTAGAGGGCCGCAGTTTCCATTTACACTCCTTCTAGCACAGTCCCAAAAGTCCCAAACGTAAAATTGTAACAATTCCAAATGCCTTCCTTCTTTTTAAACACAGAAACTGACAGTAGCAACAAAGTCCTTCTTTTGTATCTTGACAGCTAGCTGTCAAATTTATCTATTCACCATCCACGGGCTCTCGCAGACCGCTCCCGGGTTTAGGGAAGTGGCCCTTCAATTCCCAAATTTTGACCTTCTCCTGCAGGCTTCCCTGTTTCCAAAAGAATATTGATAGTAGTTTCAATCAGTGGAGTTTTAATCCTTTAATCCTTTAGGTAAGACTCTCCACGACCTTAGTTAACCAATTCTTTGCTTCAGTTTATTTACAGAAAGGGGAGGTGGACTTCCTGTTTAGACCTTCCCCGATCTCGGAGCCAATTTAAAAATACTTTAAAAGCCCAATTTCCATTCTACTCACGGGTTGTTGTTTTAAAATCCAATTGTCCACAAGAAAAAGTCAGCGCTCTCCGGCAACGGCTACGCGGCTTCACTCCGTAAAAAACAGCGGTCGATTCAAAACACCGCGCCGCTTTCTTTCAAGAATGTATAACTTGCTGTTGAAATGGAATACTCAGGATGAAACAGTTAAATCAGTTATGATTAAATGGGCACAGGACATTGGTCATAACATTATGTTTGCTGACTGGGAAAAGTTGTGGACCACCGGTATGAAGTTTACGGCATGCAATGCCTTAAGAGAGAATATTATGAAAATGATTTATAGGTGGTACATGACCCCAGTCAAGCTTGCTAAAATTTATCATTTGCCTGATAACAAATGCTGGAAATGTAAAGAAACTGAGGGTACATTCTTTCACCTTTGGTGGACGTGCCCGAAGATTAAGGCTTTCTGGGAGATGATATATAATGAACTGAAAAAGGTATTTAAATATACCTTCCCTAAGAAACCAGAGGCCTTTCTCTTGGGCATAGTCGGCCAATTGGTGTTAAAGAAAGATAGAACGTTTTTTATGTATGCGACAACAGCAGCAAGAATACTCATCGCAAAGTATTGGAAGACACAAGATTTGCCCACCTTGGAAGAATGGCAGATGCAAGTAATAGACTACATGGAATTGGCAGAAATGACTGGCAGAATCCAAGACCTGGGAGAAGAAGCAGTGGAAGAGGACTGGAAGAAGTTTAAGAACTATCTGCAGAAACACTGCAAAGTGTACGAATGTTAAAATGATGTTGGATATAAAAATAATATGGTATTAGGGATACAGTGTTAAGAAGTATGCAAAAACGTAATAGAAAAAGGGCGAAAGATTAAAGTTATATTATGTCAAAAGTAAATAATATGTTAAAGGTGTTCAAACATAAGGAGGAAAGATCGGAGACATAATAGAAGTGATTTTAACAATTAGAAATTAGTTTTGAAAGAGGGTAAGGATTTGCTGTACTTGATTGGACAAAGAGGAACACAAAAAAGGGAGGCGTGAGGAAGTCAGGAAAGAAAGTTATGTAAACATGAACTAAAAAATTGGAGCTTTTATTTCTATTTTTTTCTTCTTTTTTGATCCATATCTGTGATTGTTTTTGCTGTTTTGTACTTCTCTGATGTTTTTTCCTTTTCTGTTAAAATAAATAAATATATATTTTTTTAAAAAAAACACCGCGCCGCTCACCCCACGTCACTTCGGAACCCCCAAAAAGGGGTTTCCGTGCGGGTAGGGGGGGCACTTCTGGTGTCAGCCGAATCCCACGTTCCCAGGCTTCCTCCGCCTGGGATTTTTAAAGGGTCTCCGCCTTCGCCGCGGTGGCATGACCCGAATTCCACGGAGCGGGTTCCTCTCAATCAGAGGAACACCGCCATTGCCGATGGAGATCTGGTCAAATTTAAAACTGTCGCTAATGGCCCGAATATCGGTGGTTAAGATAAATGTATTGCCAAAGATTTTGTTTTTATTTCAAGCTCTACCAATTATTGACAATGTGAAATGTTTTAAAGAATGGCAAAAAGCCTTGTCTAAATTTATCTGGCAGGGGGGAAACCCCAGAATTAAATATAAACTACTTACAGACTCAAAAGAAAGAGGGGGATTTTCCCTGCTGGATTTGAAGATTTACTTTGAAGCTGCAGCCTTATGATGGGTTGAGGAATGGATTCAATTAGACAGTGTTGATTTTCTGGACTTGGAGGGATTTGACAATGTATTAGGTTGGTATGCATATTTATGGTATGATAAGATAAAGGCCCACAAAGGTTTTAAAAATCATGAAATAGAAAATCTTCATATAATGTTTGGATAAGATATAAAGATCTCCTAGAAAGGAAAACACCCAGATGGCTTTCACCAATGGAAGCAAAGACCAAAGACCCAGAAAAAAATAAATATGGAGAGTAAATGGTTGACATATTCTGATTTATTGTTGGAGGATAATGAAGGATTTAAATTAAGACCATTTGATCAAATTACAGATAAAGTGGATTGGTTACAATATTATCAGATCAATGAATTGTACAGGTGAAACGCGGAAAATTAGAATATCGTGGAAAAGTTTATTTATTTCAGTAATTCAACTTAAAAGGTGAAACTAATATATGAGATAGACTCATGACATGCAAAGTGATACATGTCAAGCCTTTATTTGTTATAATTGTGATGATTATGGGGTACAGCTGATAAAAACCCCAAATTAACAATATCAGAAAATTAGAATATTGTGAAAAGGTGCAGTAGCTATTCAGTCCATAACACCTGCAATGGGTTCAGTAGGAAGCACAATCATGGGGAAGGCTGCTGACCTGACAGTTGTGCAGGAAGCCATCATTGAGACCCTCCATAAGGAGGGAAAGCCTCAAAGGATAATTGCAGAAGAAGTTGGATGTTCCCAAGGTGCTGTATCAAAGCACATTAATGGAAAGTTATGTGGAAGGGGAAAGTGTGGAAGAAAAAGGTGCACAAGCAGCAAGGATGACCGCAGCCTGGAGAGGATTGTCAGGAAAGACCACTCAAATGTGTTGGGGACTTTCACAAGGAGTGGACTAAGGCTGGAGTTAGTGCATCAAGAGCCACCACACACAGACGGATCCTGGAGATGGGCTTCAAATGTTGTATTCCTCTTGTCAAGCCGCTCCTGCACAAGAAACAACGTCAGAAGAATCTTGCCTAGGCTAAAGAAAAGAAAGAAAGAACTGGTCTGTTGCTCAGTGGTCCCAAGTCCTCTTTTCTGATGAGAGCAACTTTTGCATATCATTTGGAAACCAAGGACCCAGAGTCTGGAGGAAGAATGGGGAGGCACACAATGCCAGATGCTTGAAGTCCAGTGTGAAGTGTTGATTTGGGGAGCCATGCTATCAGCTGGTGTTGGTCCACTGTGCTTCATTAAGTCCAGGGTCAACGCAGCAGTCCACCAGGAGATTTTGGAGCACTTCATGCTTCCTTCCGCAGACAAGCTTTATGGGGATGCTGATTTCATTTTCCAGCAGGACTTTGGCACCTGCCCACACTGTCAACAGTACCAAAACCTGGTTCAATGCCCATGGGATTACTGTGCTTGATTGGCCAGCAAACTCGCCTGACCTGAACCCCATAGAGAATCTTCAATACAGAAGAGCTGAAAGCTACTACTGAAGCATCCTGGTCTTCCATAACACCTCAGCAGTGCCACAGGCTGATAGCATCCATGCCACGCCACATTGAGGCAGTAATTGATGCAAAAGGGGCCCAAACCAAGTACTGAGTACATATGCATGCTTCTACTTCTCAGAGGTCCAATATTGCTCTATTTGCAGTCCTTGTTTTGCTGATTTCATTTAATACTCTAATTTTCTGAGACTGTTAATTTGGGGTTTTCATCAGCTGTACAGCATGATCATCACAATTATAATAAATAAAGGCTTGACATATCTCGCTTTGCATGTCATGAGTCTACCTAATATATTAGTTTCACCTTTTAAGTTGAATTACTGAAATAAATGAACTTTTCCACGATATTCTAATTTTCCGAGTTTCACCTGTATAAGCTTGATAAGAAAAATGGTTTTGCAACGGAAAAAACCAAATTGGAAAAGGAGATGTTAGATACCAATGTTAAACATTTATCTAAGATGTATAATTTATTGTTGGAGTGGCATACAAAGGATGAACAAGTAACATCTGTGATGATAGACTGGACAAGAGATTTTGGACATAATATAATGATGGAAGATTGGGAAAGGTTGTGGAAGAAAGGGGTTAAGTTTACTGCCTGCACTGTGTTAAAGGAAAACGTTATGAAAATGATGTATAGATGGTACTTAACCCCAGTAAAATTAGCAAAGATTTATCATATGAGTGATAATTTATGTTGGAAATGTAAAGAAAAAGAAGGTATCTTTTATCATATGTGGTGGACATGTCCTAAGGTGAAAGACTTCTGGGAAAAGATTTATAATGAATTGATAAAAATGTTGAAATATACATTAAGAAACCAGAAGCCTTTCTACGTGGAATAATAGGATTGGAATTGCCCAAAAAGGATGTTAGACTGTTTTTGTATGCCACCACTGCTGTAAGAATCTTACTGGCTAAAAATTGGAAATTGCAAGAAATACCAACAGTAGAAGAATGGCAGATGAAGATGTTGGACTTTTTGGAGCTGGCCGACCTGACTGGAAGAATCCACGATCAGAAAGAAGAGGAACACCAAGACGACTGGAAGAAATTTAAAGATTATTTAGCTAGATATTGTAATATAAGTAGAACTACTTGCAAGTACCAAATTGGCCTTGGACTAAACTATGATTAATTGTATAACATTATGGCTTGAGAATATTATGAAAAGGAAGGTAGATAGTAATTTGAAGAAGTTAATTTTATTAGAAAGAGGATATTGGAAAACTGTTACAAGGGGATACAATGAAATTCAGTTAGGGGGAATTCGAGGAAGTCACCTAAAAATGAAAACTAAATTGGATTCTAGAAGAAATATGTGTTTATTTGTATGTTTTTCTTTTTCTTTTTTTGTTCTCTTTTTAGTATGTTATATTTGTTATAAATATGGAAAAGCAATAAAAAAAATTGGAAAAATAAAATAGAATTCTCCATGTCCCTATGCAATTGTTCTGTCAGCAGTTTATTAGATTTTTCCATATCCATATGCACTTGTTGTGTAAAACTTTTCATTGATTGAACCATCTCTTTCATAAATTCCATAAACTGCTGTGTAAGAAAATCAGTATGCTCTGGTTTCCCTGTTTTTTCTGATACCTCTTGTGCTGGTCCCGTGGGTTACCCGAGAGGCGAGGTCCAAGTCCGGTCCGTGGTCAAAGGTGCAACGTGGAGGCAGTCCGTAGTAGCTGAAGCTGGGTGCAGGGCAGGGAGTCAGGTGAAGTCAGGAACAGGCATGCAAGCAGGGAGCCAGGGCGGGTCAGGAACTCAGGCAGAAACTAGCAACCAACAATGTTGCTCCCGCAGCTTGGGACTGGGGCTGGCCGCCTTTTATCTGCCCCAAGGCATAGGGCAGCCCCGATCCTCTGGTGACTCACCTCTCCTGGTCTGGAGGCGAGCACTCCTCCTGTGGGAACTTCATTCCCTCCGCCTCTCTGCCCTGAGCCTCTGCAGCTCAGGAGAGGCTGGAGGGTTACCGGACCCAGAGGCAACCTCAGGTTCCTCTGATGGGGCTGAGAGTGGAGCACCTGCAGGCAATGGGTCCTCGATCACCTCAGGAGCCAGAGCAGACTCAGCTGGTGCCTGCACCTGAGGATCCAGCACAGGTGAGGACCCTTCAGGCTCATGCCCCAGCCCTGGCTCAACTGGTTCTGGAGGCGGGGAATCCTGTGCAGTCTGGGATCCCTCAGGTTCAGCATCTGAGTCCTAATCCCAGGCCATCACACCTCTTCCTGCACGCTTGTGTGTCTTTTTTCCACAACAGATTTCCTAGTCGCCACTCCTGGCTCTTGTTTACCCGCCATATCTAAACCAACAGTTTTCCCACAGTTCTGAACACTTATTTTGAACTGTTCAAGGTCACACCTGCACTTCCTGACTCAGCCCAGAAGTGAAAGTGTTTTTCCCACTCCCAAGCTGAGCCTCCCTTTATTTTTTCCCTCTTTTCTTTTTTTTATTGGTTTTCACATATTACATTACAATACAGATGTACCAAAGCCAACACCATTTCCTCCCCATCCCCCCATACTTATACATTTCTATTTCCTTAATACATCATATTATTCTTTTCTCCTACCCTCCGCCCCCACTCGATTTCCTCCACATTATACAATTTACATTAATCTTTGCATTCTACAATCTTCTCAAATCATCTATATATTCTTATTATCTTTCCTTACTAATTTTTTTCATCCAGTACTTCACATTTTAATCTAGGCATATTAGCATATCTTTTTTGAGCAATATTTTGCCATATATTCATCAAAACATTTCCACTCCTTTTTAATTTTTGATTTGACTGATTTCTTATTATAGCAGTTAATTTTACCAAAATTAAATATTCATTTAGTTTTCAAATCCATTCCTCCTTTGTGGGTATAGTTTGACTTCCACCTAGCAGCAATCACTATTCTAGCAGCTGTACTAGCATATTGAAAAATTGTTTTCCCCCCGTGGTATCTCATCATCTATCAATCCAAGGAGATATGTCTCTGGTTTCTTTGTTATTGATATTTTCAACATCTTCTTTAGTTCTTTGTGTACTACTATCCAAAATTTCTTAATTTCCTCACACCTCCACCACATATGTATTGTTGTTCCTATTTCTCCACCACATCTCCAACAGAGGTTGGATTTCAATTTGTATATCTTTGCCAACTTAACTGGTGTTAAGTACCACCTATAGAACATCTTTACAAAGTTTTCTTTGATTGCATATGAGGCAGTAAATCAAATATCCTCTCGCCAGAGTTTCTAGCTGAGCCTCCCTTTAAACAGCCTTCCCCCTCTCTCAAAGCAGTAACCAAAAAAAACATGAAATATCTAACTAAATCTGTGACATACAGAAAATAACAGTTCTCACTTCCAGGCCTCAAAGAAAGAACCCCCCCCCCAACCCCATTTCCAGATCAAATCAATCAAAAAAGACAAACTTAATATAAAAACATATACTTATCTTCCTTTTCCAAGTAGTGGTGGCCAATAAAAGTTAGTCCATCTTTCTATATAATCCACAATATACATCCAATACTAGACGTGCATGTCCAAATCCAAATCCATATAGAATCTTCTTTAATATATTGTAATCCAAATTCCAACTTTTTTGGCTTAATGTATAAGTCCCAAATATGCTGGAATGTTCAGTTCTTTCTTGGCAGGTAATATTGCTTAACCCCCCCCCCCAGTCTTCAGTAGCCACTGGTGTTAATTCCAAGGCTTTTCCAGGCTCTCCTTCTTTCTTTAGGGATTTCTCCCTCAATGTGGTAGAGAGTTCTCCTGCTTAGCCCCTTTTCTGCCTACATGTTCCAGGGTCTGGACTTAGTGCCACAGCCTTTTCCTCCCAGCCTTTTTACTTCTTACTCTGCCAAAATTGTCATTCTGTCAAATTCTTTCCAGCTGTCAGTTTGTATCCTTTTTTCCAAAAGGCAGCTTGACACAATTGTTTCTAATATATTCCAAAAGAAGGAAACAGTTCCCAAAGTTTAAGTCAAATTGTTGCTAAATCTCCATGGCTGTAAATGTCTCTTTGTCTCCCATTCACAAAACCGTCCCTTGCAGAGCCTGCCCGCAGAAATCATTTTTTTTTTTAAATAATAATTTTTATTCAATTTTTAAAACACATAATTAAAAGACAAACACATCACAAAATACAAACAAACATAAACAAATCAAACATAAATAAATTCATAATCTTATTTTCTTGTAACTTCTTTCAATCGACTTCCCCATGCCTCCCTTTCGCTGCATCCTTATTTTAGAAAGAATTTTTTTAGCAACCCTTTAGTCAATTTATCCATTTAGTTCCCTTCATTAAATTCCCATAAATTTGTTGGTTACAGCTGTAATTCTCTGCTTCTTACCCCTTGACATCTTAACACTCCTCAATTTTACAACAGTTTTTAAGATATATTTTAAATTTCTTCCAGTCTTCTTCCACTGCCTCTTTCCCCTGGTCACGAATTCTGCCGGTCATCTCTGCCAGTCCCATGAAGTCAATCACCTTTGTCTGCCATTCTTCCAGAGTAGGTAGTTCTTGCATCTTCCAATACTTTGCCAGAAGAATTCTTGCTGCAGTAGTAGCATACATAAAGAAAATCCTATCCTTCTTTGGCACCAATTGGCCAACCATGCCCAGGAGAAAAGCCTCTGGTTTCTTAGTAAATGTCCATTTAAGGACTTTCTTAATTTCATTATAAATCATTTCCCAGAATGCTTTCACCCTCGGGCAGGTCCACCATAGGTGATAGAAGGTACCTTCATTCTCATTACATTTCCAACATTTATTATTGGGCAAATGATAAATTTTTGCAAGCTTGACTGGGGTCATGTACCACCTGTAGATCATTTTCATTATATTTTCTTTTAAGGCATTACATGCCGTGAACTTAACACCAGTGGTCCATAACTGTTCCCAGTCAGCAAACATAATGTCATGACCGATATCCTGTGCCCATTTAATCATAGCTGATTTCACCGTTTCCTCCTGTGTATTCCATTTAAGCAGCAAATTATACATTCTTGACAGATTCTTAGTATTGGGTTCTAACAGTTCCGTTTCTAACTTTGACCTCTCCTTCTGAAATCCTATTTTCCTGTCCTCTTTAAATGTCTCATTTATCTGGTGGTAATGCAGCCAATCTCGAACTTTGGACTTTAGTTTTTCATAACTCTGAAGCTTAACCCTTTCACCTTCATATTCTAAGATTTCACAATATTTTGGCCATTTAGAATCCATATTAAGTTTTTTCACCCCCTTGGCTTCCATTGGTGACAACCACCTGGGAGTTTTAGTTTCCAGTAGATCTTTGTATCTGCTCCAAACATTATATAATGCTTTTCTAACAATATGATTTTTAAAACCTTTGTACACCATTGCCTTGTTATACCATAAGTATGCATGCCAACCAAAACAATTATCATATCCTTCCAAATCTAAGATGTCTGTGTTCTCAAGAAGTAGCCAGTCTTTCAGCCAGCAGAAAGCTGCTGCTTCGTAGTATAATCTTAAGTCCGGCAGGGCAAATCCCCCTCTATCTTTTGCATCAGTTAAAATCTTAAACTTAATTCTGGGCTTTTTGCCCTGCCAGACAAATTTTGATATATCTTTCTGCCACCTCTTGAAACAATCCATCTTGTCCAGAATTTGTAAGTTCTGAAACAAAAATAGCATTCTAGGCAATACATTCATCTTAATAGTAGCAATTCGACCTAACAAAGACAGTTTCAACCTTGACCATGTTTCTAAATCTTTCTTTACTTCTGACCAACATTTTTCATAATTGTCTTTAAATAAATTCAGATTCTTAGATGTTAAGTTTACCCCCAGGTATTTCACTTTTTTCGTTATTTCCAAACCTGTTTCACTCTGAAACCTCTCTCTTTCTTCCATTGTTAATTTTTTCTCCAAAACCTTTGTTTTCTGTTTATTCAATTTAAATCCTGCTACTAGACCAAATATTTCAATTAATTCCAGCACTCTTTTAGTACTAGTGTCTGGCTGTTGTAAAGTCAAAACTAGGTCATCTGCAAATGCTCTTAGTTTATAATGTCTGGCTCCGACCTGAACTCCTTTAACCAACTGGTCCCTTCTAATCATATTTAACAAAACCTCCAGGACTGATATAAAAAGTAGAGGAGATATTGGGCAACCCTGTCGTGTACCTTTTTCTATAGGTATTTCTTCCGTTACCACATTGTTTACAATTAACTTTGCTTTTTGTTCCGAATATATTGCACCTATACCGTTTTCAAAACCTTGGCCTACCCCCATCCCTTGGAGATTCTTTTTCATAAAGCTCCAACAAATGTTGTCAAAGGCTTTCTCCGCATCCACGAAAATCAAAACAGCCTTTCTATTAATGTCAACTTCTAACAGCTCCAAAATATCGATAATGTTCCTCACATTGTCTGACATATGTCTCCCTGGGAGAAAGCTAGTTTGGTCCTTATGAATCTCCCCTAATAACACTCGCTTCAATCTTTTTGCCAAAATGTCTGCAAAAATTTTATAATCCACATTGAGTAAAGATATAGGGCGGTAGTTTTTAACCTGGTTTTTTTCAGTCTCTGATTTCGGTATAAGTGAGATGAAAGCCTCTTTCCACGATTCAGGTGCCTTTTTCCCCTCCATAATTTCATTGCAAACTTCCTTTAGAGGTTGTATTAACCAATCCTTCAGCATTTTGTAGTAACTGGCAGTCAAGCCGTCTGGTCCTGGTGATTTTCCCAGTTGCATATTCTGGATGGCACCCTCTATCTCTTGTTCTGTTATTTTCTCATTCAGGATCCTTTTATTTTGTTCTGAAATTTTTGGTAATCCATAATTTCTAAGGAATTCTTCAATTTCTTGTTCGTTTACTGGCCCTTGTGCATATAATTTCCTAAAAAAACTTTGAAAACAATTACTTATCTCGTTGGGTTTGTAGATGGTCTTTCCCTCCATCTCTAAGCTCGTCACTGTATTCAGTTTCTGCCTCTTTTTTAATTGCCATGACAAAAGTTTCCCACATTTATCTGCAGATTCAAATGTTTTTTGTCTCATTTGCTTTATTTTCCATTCTATTTCTTGATTCATCAATTCCATGTATTGCGTCTGATAATACTTTATCTCTCTCAAGATCTCTTGGGACTTTGGTTTGGACCTCAATTTCTTTTCTCCTTCTTTCATTTTTCCTAAAAAATTTTCTTTCCTCTCATTTTGTCTTTTCCTTTTTATAGAGTTCTGTTGAATTAGGAAACCTCACATCACGGCTTTGCTAGCGTCCCAGATTGTTCTTTTCTCCACATCTGTTCTCAAATTTATCTCAAAATAATCTTTCAATGTTTTTTGGGCCTTTTTATAAATCTCTTCATCTTTAAATAGGGTGTCATTCATTCTCCATCTGAAGGATCCAGTTGTTGTTAGTTTCATCTCCATCTTTACAGCGTTATGGTCAGAGCAGGTTTTTGGGCAGATTTCTATTTTTTTGGTTCTTGGCGCCAGGCTGCTAGTAATCCAAATTTGGTCAATTCTTGTCCATGTCATTTTTGCTTCAGAAAAGAAGGTTCCCTCTCTTTCAAGAGGGTTCCTTGTTCTCCAGATATCAATCAAGTCCATAGTTTCAGTCATTTCAAAAAAAGTCTTTGGTAGTCTCCCCTCCTTTGAAATCACTTGTCTCTGTGCTTTATCCATGTTTGTGGAGACGACTCCATTCATATCTCCCATCAATACAATTTTATAATCCAGAAAGTCCATTAAAGTCTCATGCAACTTCTTAAAAAATTCAGCCTTCTCTTCATTTGGTGCATAAACTCCGACTATCAGAATTTTTTCTCCTTGAATTTGTATTTCAATTGCCAGGTATCTTCCTTGTTCATCTTTAAATATCATTTTTGGAGCCAGTTTTTCTTTTGCATAGATCACCACTCCTCTTTTCTTCACTTTATCTGATGAGATAAATTCCTGTCCCAGTCTCTTATTTATCAATAATTTCCTGTGTGTCCTGACAATATGGGTTTCTTGCAAGCATATTAAGTCTAACTGCTCTCTCTTCAAAATATGAAAGACTTGGCGTCTTTTTCGGGGAAGGTTCAAACCGTTACAGTTCCAGCTAAGAAGTTGCAGAGACATTTTGTTACTAAGTACCTGTTCCTCCAACTGCTCCAAGTTTCTGTTCTTCTTCTGATGGTGGTAACAAAAGTCCAAATGACAGATTAGCAATGTCAGTTGGTTCTTCCTCGTCTACAGTTCCTTTCTGCAAGTCTTCCCGGTGTCTCCCCAAAAACTGTTCTTTATCTTGGATTGTTCTTATTTTGATCTTCTTTCCTTTGAAGTTAAAGGACAAGCCCTGTGGAAATTCCCATCTAAAAGGAATGGCGTTTTTCTTCAGCAGGTCAACCAATTCTTTAAAGAGGGTTCTCACCTCCAAAATGTATTTAGGGATATCTTTAAAAATCTGTACCTGAGAATTTTGGATCACCAAGGCTTTTTGATAGTGTAGGTTCAATATTTTATCTCTCTGTTCCTTGGATCCCAATGTGATTAAACAATCCCTTGGTTTCTTTGTCTGCCTCCTGCCTAGCCGAAAGGCTGTTGTTATTTCAATCTCAACTCCTTCTCCTTCTCCCCATTCCTCATGCCAAAATTCTGCAAAGTTGTTTTTAAGGAATCCCACAAGGTTGTCACCCTCACTCTCAGGAACCAGTCTAAGTTTCAAATTCTTCTCCTTTCTCTGTAGTTCCCATAAAGAGAGGGTTGCATCATGTTCATTTACTTTTTTTTCAATCGGTTCAAATCTTCCCCTTGTTTCCTCTGCAGTATTTTTTGCACTTTCAGCAATCCTTCGTGTTTCAGAACTTTCTTGAATTAATTTATTTATAGAATCTGTATTAGATGACACGCTTGCCGTGTTCAAGTCTTGCTGTCAATTCTGTCAATTTTTTAGAATTTTCTGTGGACTGCTTTGTCAGTTCTATGGATTGCTTTGTCAGAGCTTCCAAAGATTGATTTATTTTGACCAGTGCCTGAGTCATAGATTCCATAGAAGCTGTTACTGTCTTTTCCTGTGCAGCTGGTGTTGTATCTGATATTGAGCTCCTTTTCTTCTGTGCTTGTGCTTGCGCTTGTTTTGATTTATGTCTAGTTACTATCTCATCCACAGGGCCACTCATGGCCTCAAGGTCGTTCTCACAGAGTAGACTTGCAAGTGGAAAATCCCACTGTTTCTTTTTTCAATGTAAAAAGTTTCTCTTTAAACCCTCTAGAGGGAGCTTTCAATTGTGTCCAAAAGGAAATGGGTAACAAAGAAGCAAGGGAAACATAGAGCAATGAGCCAAAAGTTCAAGAGTCGATACTGTAAATCCACAAATGTTTCAGTTTAACCAGAAGTTCAACAGATTTATTAAAGTCCAACAGCTAAGTTTCCAACAAAACCTTACTTTGTATCCAATTTAGACTGACAGTTCTCCTTTCCCGGTGCCTTGCTCAGGCAGCCCGATCTGGGGGAGTTTGGCAGTGAAAAGTCTTTTTTTACGATTATTTCCGCGCAGGAACAATATCCAATTTTATCTTCCCCCCTTCTCCTGCCAATTGGGGGGAATATTAAGTCCGATGTCAGGTTTGACAGTTTGCAAAAGGTTTTTCCTTCAAATACAGCTTGCTATTTTCGTTGCTTCGCTAATCATGCAGTTCGGGGGGGCAGACTTCCTTGTTTAGTGCCTTCCCCGTTTTCAGCCAATTTTCAAATTTAGTGTCCCGTTCAGTCCCTCAATCTTACTCACGGGTGTTGCAGTCAAATCTTTATTTCAGGAAGGAATCGGCGCTCTCCGTTCATGGCAACGCGGCTTCACTCCACAAGCTGGGTAGCGACTCTCAGCACCGCGCTCTCCCCGATGCCGCTCCGGAGCCTTTAAAAAGGCTCCTTTACAGTACCGGGGGGCGCAAAAGGTGCCCGCCGAGTCTCCTTGTTTACAGGCTTCCGCGCCTGTAATTTTAGGGGTCCCCCGCTCGCCGTAGCGGGTCGGACCCGAACTTGCGGAGCAGTCCTGCCGCCATTAAACGAACCGCCATTAAACGATGGCGCCGACCGGAAGTCAGAAGCTGACTTCCTTTTTGGCTTCCATTTCACCAAATCAGTCAATTTAATCCTAATTGTCTTTTTTAAAGCTTTATTTGGCTTTTACCTCTAATTGGAAGATCCGCTGCTTCTGGTGACGGTGTGTGGCTTCAGCAACAGAGTGCATTGGAGCCGTGAGTGGACTCAAGCCCCTTCCCTTTCCCCCGGGGGATTCAGGGGGGCGAGTTTTCACACTCCGCTGGACCGCTAGGACCCCCACTCCTCCGGGGGGGGGTTAGGGGTGCACCGAGCCCTGGTGATCACCCCCAAGGCTCTATTTGCCTGAACCGTGTTGTCCCTTAAGCGGACGACACAGAGCTCACCGCCATTAGCCTCTGCATTGAACTGGAAGTCTCCAACAGTGGTGGAATTCTGAGGGACTGCATCACCATATTCTGGTCTGTCTGTCACAGCAGCATTTGCTTGACATTGGTATAGCCCTCCATCTCCTATTAGTAGGGTCATGGCTAGAGATTTGCAATGTCTAATGCAGTGCAGTGCTTTTTTCTAAAAAAAGAAATGTTTAGGGGCACTCTCATTTTCCTACTCATATTGAAATACTGCCCCTCAGTGAGGCCAAACTTAGATTCACAAAATGTTTAGGGCTATGCACCCCCCCCCCCCCCGGAAAAAACCACTGATGCCGTGGGTTTCATAGTTTCTCAGCTACTATGTTTGAACATTATCAAGTGCAACAACATCGAGCTCTTATTTCTTTTCAGACATCAGTTTCTTCTCTGCAGACTCTGCTATGGAAGTACAAGAGCTTTGCTCCTGAAATGGTAACAATAACTTTGCCTACAAAAACAAAGGTGAGGATGCTTTCAAATGAGATCTGTGCTGTGCTGGGAGATCTGCGCTGGGAGACTAGGCATCTGAATTCAGTGTTGCCAGATTATTAAACTACTCATTGATGAGGAAGAAATGGTTAGATTGGAACTGGTGTACACATAACTGCATTCTTACAAAACAAATTCCTTCCAGTAGCACCTTAAAGACCAACTAAGTCAGTTCTTGGTATGAGCTTTCGTGTGCATGCACACTTCTTCAGATACACACGAAAGCTCATACCAAGAACTGACTTAGTTGGTCTTTAAGGTGCTACTGGAAGGAATTTGTTTTGTTTTGACTATGGCAGACCAACACGGCTACCTATCTGTAACTGCATTCTTACACTTTGCATATCACGTTGCTTAATATTAATTTAATAATGAAGGTGAAGCCAATGGTGTCATGTGATGGTTGTAATTTCTACCAGACAATAATAGCTGTAAAAAATCCTTCATGAGTTACTTTTGAAGTACAGTGGTACCTTGGTTCTCAAACTTAATCTGTTGTGGAAGTCCATTCCAAAACCAAGGTACGCTTTCCCATAGAAAGTAATGCAAAACGAATTAATCCATTGCAGACGTTTTAAAAGAAAAACCTAAAACAGCAATTTAACATGAATTTTACTATCTACGACCATTGATCCATAAAATGAAAGCAATAATCAATGTACTGTACTGTAAAATAAATAAGACAGTATTGTAGATGACAACAATTAAAATTATTATTTTTTCTTACCTGCAATGATGATAGTTATTGTTTGGATGGGGGGCTTTTATCCATTTCTGCAGTCGCACAATCAATCAGCTGAGCTGGGTTCCACACAGTCACAAAAACAAATTAACAGCCATCTGACAGTATTTTACAGCCATTGCTGCACACATGAGAAAGCCTTCTTGCATCTGATCTGCAAAAAAACACTTAAGAAAGCTGCTTTTTGTAGATGGCTGGAAGAGGGACAGCTACCTTTCTCAATGCTTGTCTTTGGCTGCCTGTGCCTGTTCCCAGCAGGAACCAGAGAGTGTGGCTGAACTGAGCAGGATTACGCAAGTCAAGCCAAGTCAAGTTTTGTTGCGGCAAAAGCCAGTGACACAGAACACCACAAGATCAAACAAAAGGAAATCAACAACAGCATCAAGAAAAGAAAAGAAAAAAATTACACAAGGGAACTTCGCAGTGTGCCATTCAACAAAAGAGATTTACGCTTCCTGATTGCTAAAGTGCAAAATTTGGCCACCTCATATGATATTGAGCTTGAGGAATCTTCCAGAAGGTATTTTCGTAGAATTTCGGGGGAGGATTCCAAATAATGTTGAAGGGGTATAAATTTTGATAAAAGCGGCAAAATAAGTTGAACTCGTTCTTCACTATAGAATTCGCAAAATAGAAGGATGTGAGTGACAGATTCTACCTTATTAGACATACAGGGGCAGAGACGCGCATGCATTGGTACCCGCGTAAATTTGCCGTACAGCACTGCTGAGGGCATTGTCTCAAAGCGGGCTCTGGAGAAAGCCCATCTATAAGCTTTGTTAGTGATGTTAGTTAAGTAAGGGGCAGCTGCAAAATTAGGCCAAGCTTTTAAACATCTATACGTCTCCGGGAGTAGGGTGTCTTCTTGTTGTAATTCGACATCGTAAAGTCTCTGAGTGATAATTACTTTTGCCTTGTTCAGAGTTCCAATAAGAAGATTTTCAGGGTTTAGGCCAATTTGTTTGATCTTGTTAGTTATTTGCATAAGCCAAGGAGGATAGGGAACTGCAGCCAGGAAGTAAGGTAACAGTCCCTTAGGGTTGTAATGGATTTTCAACCAGAGGGATATTGCTTGCTCCCAGACTTTTAATTCCACTCTGGGCAGTCCTGCCTCTTGCCTTAAGACTGCATTAGGTGTACACTTTGGGGTAGCAAATAATGATCTTAAGAATTTTGATTGTACTGTTTCAAGGGTCTTAAGGTTGGTAGAAGGGCTAATTTGAGAGCCATACAGGAGTTGGGCTAACGATTTTGCCTGGAAAACTTTAAGGGCCATCGGGAGGAAGCCAGCTCCTTTCCTTCTGAATAATCTAAGGATGGCATTTGCACTTCTTCCTGCTGATATAGCTGATGTGGTCAGGTGTGTTGACAATTTGGCATTATAAGAGAAAGTAATGCCTAGGTATTGGAAGATCTTAGTCTGTTCAATGGCGTTTCCCTTTACGCTCCAATTATCTTTCCTGAAGGAGCGGTTAAAATGTACAATTTTGGTTTTGGCAAAGTTAATTGTTAACAGCTCAGTGTTACATTGGTCACTAAATTTTCCTAAGGCACGTTTCAGACCCTCTTTGGTTTGAGAGAGAAGAACAGCATCATCCGCATACATTAAAACTGGTACTTTTCGGCCGTTAGAGAACACCGGGGGATGGGTTTCGATTTCACAGCAACATGTGACCAGGGAGTTAACATAGATGTTAAATAAAAATGGGGCTAATAGACATCCTTGTCTGACTCCTCTATGGACTGGGATTTCTCTAGAGAGTCTGCCGTCCTGTGCGACTCTTATCTGGAGGGTATTGTTCTCATGAAGCTTGATCACCAGAAGTAATAACCTTCTGTTAATACCCATATTGGCCAATTTGGCCCAGAGCCTACCCCTGGATACAGAATCAAATGCTGCCTTTAGGTCCACAAAGGCCGCATACAATGACTTTTTCCAATGTTTCACATACTTATAAACAAAATAATCTAACACTAAGCAGTGATCAATGGTGGAACGTCCAGATGTAAATCCTGCTTGTTCAATTTCTAGCAAATCATTATGATCTAACCATTCACACAATTTTAGGCATAGGTGTTTTGTATAAAGTTTGCAGATCACATTCAGAAGACTAATTGGTCTATAATTAGATGGGTCAGAGGGGTTGCCCTTTTTAAATATAGGAACAATTATAGCCAGTCCCCAATCTTTAGGGATTTCGGTTGTCTTATCTATATATGAGAATAGATTTGCAAGAACCGGGGCCCACCAGTTTATTTGCGCTTTCAGAAGTTCAGCAACAATGAAATCACTTCCTGGGGCTTTGCCAGATTTCATTTGTAGAATTAACGAAGTGATTTCAGTTTCAGATGTTGGGGGCCATGGTGTATCATTATCGAAAGGGATGTTAAGTAGCGCAGGAGGTCGATGTTCCCTAAACAGCACTTTATAGTGCTCTTCCCATGAATTTGCATGTGTAGTGTAGAGCAGGATTAGCACCCAGTCATAAGCTAATTGAGCCCAAGTTTAATCCTATTGCTTTGCAACACCAGCTGATGGATAGGTGGGCATGGTTTGGGGGAAATTACCTGTCAAACCAAAATGGACCCACAGACTGGAGATTCTTTACTCCTGTTTTAAGATCCTTGACGAAATAATGCCAGCTCCAAATATGGTAAGGGTGTACCCATATAGCTTAGCCAAATCAAAGCAGAAATTAAATTGAGCAGCCAGCTGTCGTCTTAACTGACATTTATTACTCTTGTACTGAGTTCTCCTCTGCCAATAAACTTTGTTGAGGTTTGCTGATAAAAACCCCCCACAATGAACACTTGAAGAGGGCAAGCTCACAAATATATTCAACCAGACCAGTATCTTTTAATGCAGCCCTGTAATCTGCTTTTTTGTCATCATAGCCGAATATGACATTGTCTGTGATGGGCAAAACAAGTATTGGGAAGCTGGAAGTCAGGTCCCTGGAGAAGCAGGATGCCACACTGGTGGGCTTAATACCCCTACTGGGCTGCTCCTACTAAGCCTGAAGCACAGAGTTAATCTTGCCAATGGATTGGCTGAGCTACCTTTTTCATTCTGCTGTGTCTTTTTAAAGCAGACTGCCAGATTTGTCAGCCTGCTCTGTAATGAAGGAAGAAACTTGCTTTCCTCCACAGCAAACATGAAAACAAAGTTGCTGGATAAGGAGTGAGCTACATGTCCTTTCACCACCAACTAGCTCACTCATCTGCATGGAATTCCTAGTTTTTTATGGTACCAGGCTAATTGTTGAGTACAAGGCTGGTATAGAACATCCCATTCAATACAAAACAAATTCCTTCCAGTAGCACCTTAAAGACCAACTAAGTCAGTTCTTGGTATGAGCTTTCGTGTGCATGCACACTTCTTCAGATACACATTCAATGGTAGCCTCCTCCACTGTAGGTAAATAGAACATTGGACTTAGTATGCAAAGTTCCTCTTCCACACTGGATGGATGATAGCTTACCTGCCCTGGAGGGGTGATTCTCATTGCTGGGAAGAGTTGGGGGTGGTTGTATGCTCTCAGTTCTATTTGGGTTTTGATATCACCGATATCAATTTTCCCCCAATGTCTGCTGTTTTTGCTATTAAGGGTTGCAGTCCCTCTTCTATCAAGGACAGTTTGAGCATTCATGGTTCAATTTCTTATGTTATGTCCCAAAAGTGGAGAGGCTCTCTTCCACACATGATGGCAGTAAAAAGTTTGATTTGCGTAGCCTGTTGGAGTAAGTGCAGAGTCAACCCATTTGAGGACAGAAAAGGAACTTAATCTCAACAAAACCAACCTTCTTCTTTTTCTTCCCCTGCCAGATGTCATTTAGAACTTTTTCACACCCATGGAAAACAGCAATTGACAACATAAAACTGCAAATTCATGGAACACCATCTGCATCCCAGCTAACTTTAAAATACATGGAGTATCCCCAATCTCTGAAGAGGGTTTGTTGCTGGGGATAGTTTGAATGCAGTTATTGGGCTACAACTGTGCATGCTAATTTTATTTACTTTATTGACAACTAGTTAGTGTCAATGATGGCATGAGAATCTCTGTCCACTCACAGATATGGAAAGGGTTTCCTGATGGTAGTGCTGAATAACTTTATTATATTTTCATATTTGAAAAAGTTTAGAGTAGCTTAAAGGTAAAGGGACCACTGACCATTAGGTCCAGTCGTGGCCAACTCTGGGGTTGCGGCGCTCATCTCGTTTTATTGGCCGAGGGAGCTGGCGTACAGCTTCCGGGTCACGTGGCCAGCATGACTAAGCCGCTTCTGGCGAACCAGAGCACCGCACGGAAACGCCGTTTACCTTCCCGCCGGAGCAGTACCTATTTATCTACTTGCACTTTGATGTGCTTTCAACCTGCTAGGTTGGCAGGAGCAGGGACTGAGCAACGGGAGCTCACCCTGTCGTGGGGATTCGAACCGCCGACCTTCTGATCGGCAAGTCCTAGGCTCTGTGGTTTAACCCACAGCACCACCCGCGTCCCATATTTAGAGTAGCTTACATGATGCTTTTAGTAGACTCCTGTTCTGATTATTATTGGATTCACACCTGCTATAGCAACAGATGCTCTCTGGTCATTTATTTTTTCAATTACATTATAAATGGAATGCAATATGTAAAGCTCACACATTTATTATTATTATAATTCTGATCAGGAAGAGGCAGACTTTAAGGAGGAGTGTAAACCTTTTATTGAATATTTAAAGCTCACCAATCTTGAAATATTCTTTGGTTTTCTTCTTCTACCTGAACATTACAATTACACAGAATTGTAAAGAAAATTAATCACTTAAGGCACAACTTTAGAAAAGATTTGGAAGATTATATGATAGCTGAAATTGGGATTAGGGTGGGGCCACCAGGTGGCGCGTTGGAAGATGGCCGACAATAACATCTCTCTGACCCATACGAGGTAATTAAGAGGCTGCTATGGGAAGTATGCAGTCTTCCTACCCCCCCCAGGAGATGGGGGGGGGCTGCCTTGCCAGCGATGTCCACAATGCACCCCCTGATCCGAGAGATGGGGGTGCCGGTCACTTGGTACGAGCCCTCGATGAAGTCAGATCTTCCTGACGCCGATTCCAATCAGCGCGTGCTGGTTAGCTTCAGCTCAGAATTATAATTGGAAACATATGATTGGAATGAAGCTGAAGCACATACATCAAGTAACGCTTGAGAGATAAGACTGCTGATTAATGGATCTCTCTGACCGGGAGTGACGGACGGATAAGTAAATCTTCTGATGAATCACCATTAAGAGACTATATGTTTGGAATGAAGGGGGGGTGGAGGAAAAAACCCTTTTTCTTTGCACGATGTGATATTAATAACCCTCCACCCCAGATAGAAACAAGATTGTTGCATTTTACTAATCACAAGCAGGAATTCAAGAACTGTGTGGGATGGATTATAGCTGGAGAGAGAATTGGTGAACGGTGAGAACGGAGGAAAATTCTATGACGCAGTTAAAAAATGGCGTCTCGCCAAGACAGGCTTGCCGGAGAAAGAAGGACAGGGGGAGGAAAATCAGGACCATTGGAATGAGAAGGAATGTTAGAATGCAATCTTGACCTGACAGAGCCTCCTGATATACTTGGCAAGTCTGAGAAAAGTAAAGGACAGACCAAAGATTAATTTTTTTATGGAAGCGTTGAACAGCGGCTGTCCCTGAGTGATATGATATTTGGAGAGTACAAAACCCACACAGAGGATGCCTGTTTTCAATCTGCTTGTGAAAATTATCAGAGATCGTAAAGAAAGGAATATACGATAACAAGAAGATTAAGAAAGTAATAAAGGACTATCTGGATTGAACTGGATAGAACTGTTTAATTAAAGCAGTAATATAAGTGATGTTTGGACTTGTTCGGAGCTTTGGACTCATTCGGAGCTTGATGTATGGGTACCCCCAACAAAATTTAAAATTCGGCTGTATAATTTGGAACTAATGTGATTTGGATAATGTGATGTGATTGGCCTGTTAATAAAAAATATTTAAAAAGAAAGAAAGAAAGAAATTGGGATTAGGGTTGACAGAGGCATAATCTAGAAATGTAGCCATGAGTCGTTTAATTTTGGCATTTTTTTTTCTCCATAGGAAAGGAATACAAAGTTGATTCCGCCTGTATGCAGCTCCAATGCAGAAAGCTTAGCTGAGAGTGAAAAGCATAAATTATTTTCGTTGGGACAGCTGCAGACCTTTCCCCAGCTTCTGCAGAACATGCAATATTTAGAGGTAGGTTTGTGAATAGCACTTGACTAATATAATGCAGGGGTCAAATAGACCCCAAATGAAACACAGCTTTAAAACAATTAAGAATGTATGACAATGATTCTAATTTAATGTAAAAATGTGAATGTAAAGATTATTGTAGCCTTCTGTTAAACAACCATCATGGCCTTTCTCCTAATTTCCTAATTTCTAGCCATAGGGTCTTTGCTTACTCATGCAATTTTTTCCATAACTTAACCTGGAAGCATGGATTCTAAACAAAAAGGAATGGTTAAAGGTGAATGTTACATCAGTGCAACCATTAAGTGAGATACTGTGGTAGTCATAATATTTTGCTTGAACCACTGCTACTGTAGAAGTGCAACAATTCATTCACCTGCCAAGAAAAAAAACCCCACTTAAAATGAGGGCTTAACTAAACTGGTTTGAGTGAAATATTCAGAGTGGAAAAGAGGCACTATGTGTGCACAATAGGTGAGAGATTTGAAACATGGCAAAAAGCATAATGTAACAAAACCTACAGAATATGAAATTGCACATATATGGGGGGAAATATTGTTGGAAAAATGCCCGGGAAGGCCGCCACCTTCCCAAGACACCGAGGCATCTCTCCGGTGGTCACCCTCTGGCTGTAAATCTTCCTCAGTCCAGAGAGACCGGTAATAAGCGACCCCTCCCTCCTGAGAGGAGCACACTTGTCTTCTGGCATCTCATTGCAGAAGAAAGAGACAATTCGTAGCTCTAAACTACTTTATTTACATTGTCTATACACAGAGCTTCCATGAGCGTGTCTGCTCTCCCTGAGCAGCAGTATGGAAGAGCACACTTCACTCAGAAGCAAAAGTACCGGTAACTTCTTACAGTACTGAGACCAAGCTGAGACTTCCTGTCTCACGCTCTCAGACACTCACATGATGTCAACAACCATTGTGCTGCTCTCTGTGCAGCTGGTGTGATAAAAATCCTAACAAATATGTGTATTTAATGCCACATTGGAGCTAAAAGTTACTAAAAGTGTAGGATAGCTAGCTACATGATGGATTTTTAATTAGACGTGACTAGACTTGATCCTTTTGTGTGAGTGGCACTTATGAACTATATTTATACTAAGATTTACTAAGCACTTACACAGATTAAGAACAAGACAGTTCCTGCCCACAGACTTGCAATCTAAAAGACGTAATGCAAAAAGAAAACAAGGAAATGCTGATGCCAGTTTTTGAGAGCACTAGCTTGAACAGAAACAGTCCAGGGAGCAAAATGGAACTTGTACATCAGCCAAGTCAATGGTGAAGGCCCTATTGCTTGATCCATCTCTTTGTTCACTACAGCCAGATGTGGGGTGGCTACTGTTAGGGGAGCTGGGTGGGCAGCAGCTGTGCTAGGGTAGTGCCAATGAATAGCCATATGCAGTGGCGTAGCGTGGGTTGTCAGCACCCGGGGCAAGGCAAGTAATTTGTGCCCCCTAACCCATGGATTTGCCCTAACCCCAGATGTTGCGCCCGGTGCGGCCGGCCCCCCCTGCACCCCCCACGCTATGCCACTGGCCATATGTTCTGCTTGCTCAGGGTGCAGCAACCATGTTAATTAAGCAACTTCTGTGAGGCAAGGTTCCTTTTGGCTATGCAAAACACTTAGGGACATGAGGACCTGCATGCTGTTGGCAGCAAGGGTATGGACAGGCAAAGAAGAGCAAGTGGGTTGAAGAACCATGGGTTGGGGTGTGGTGGGAAGGCTCTAAATTTCCCATTGACTTGAACCAACCTGTTCAATTCTGATTATGTGAGATCTCTAGTATATGTGTTCTAAGAAGCAATGGCTTTTCTATAAACTGAATATATATATATATATATATATATATATATATATATATATATTACTGCTGATTAAATGAGGCATTCTGTTAAAAGCAAAATCTTTGACTGTTTGCAAGTTGGTGGTAGTTTTCAGTTTACAGAGACAGCTGCTTAGAGGAGGTTCAGGGCTCCTGAGTGCAGCAAAACAAGGAGTATTGGCTCTACTGTGGAGTTTTTGTGTTCCCTTCTGTATAATAAAATTTATTAATTTTCATTTACCATTATCCAATAAGAGCCGCATTATTAGAATACCAAATTACAATACAATTAAAATGCCAATTATTCAAATACCAAATTAAACAATTTTGAGTGACTTCCCAGTGTTGAATTTCAAGGTACTCCGATCTTATTTCTTTCTGCTTCCTTGATCTTGATTAATCCAATTACAACAATTCTGATCTTAATCCTTAATTTAATAGCCACTGGTTTCTTGACTTTCATTCATAAGTACTTATTTTATAAATTTTACTTCTGCAAGAAGTACATCCTGTGAATTTTCTGTGTGAGATATTTATTTCCCTTTACACTTGATCTTAGCCAAAAGGCCGAGAAGCGCCTTTGGCAGATCCAGAATTTCACCACTCTTTACCCCGGCTGGAATCTGATCAGCCAATGCCAAGTGACGCCCCTCCCAAGGGAAATGGGACACATAGAAAGCCAGAGAAAGATTTAATCGTCTTTGACGAAGACCCCCCAATGGTCCCAGCAATTCAGAAAACACCGTTGATGCCGGGAAATTGGGAAAATGCTGCAAATCAACCCCGAGAACAACAACACTGTGCATATCCTAAGAACGGTTGCATCATTTCCGAACCAGTGGGAGAGCTGATAACAATTTCCCCATCACAATGAAGCCAAGCCAGTTATGGAACATAGTGGGTTGGGCCAACAAACTAGGGGACGAGCCATTTCATGAATATATAATGGGGTTTGACATAATAATGCTGCAGGAAACTTGGGCAACTGACAACATAGTTTTCGACGGTTACGACGCCTATGAAATCAAGGCCTCTAAACCGCTCGGAAGGGGACGACCAAGGGGGGGCCTAGTAACTCTGGTTTCCACTCAATTGGCGTCACAAGTTACTGAGTCCTCAGTTTTCGAGCAGCTGGTACGGGCTTTCGAGCAGCAGGCCGGGCTTCCGGGTTAGCGCGAACGGCTAATGGCGGATTCCCTCCGAGCTCCGGAGGGAATCGGCTCTGCTGAGGACGGGTCTTGCCGTGCCGGCGACACGGGGACCCTCAGAAACCGCAGGCGCGGAAGCCTGCGGACTTGGTGACTCGGTGGGCACCTTAAGCGCCCTCCCCGACCCACGAAGAGCCTTTTTAAAGGCTGCGGAGAGGGTACGGAGAGTGGCGTGGTGCTGAGAGTAGACCGCTACCTCAGTAGAGCGAAGCCGCAAGCCATGGCCGGAGAGCGCTGACTTTCTTCCCAAAATTTGGACTGGATAACAAAGGACCCGTGAGTAGTGGAATTTGGACTTTAAAAATTTTATCCTGTGAATTCGGCACGATCGGGGGATGTGTTAAAGGGAAGTCCGCACCCCCTCTACTTATAGACGTTTCAAAGCAAGGAACGGAGAATTAAGGCGGAATGAATACTGTTTTGATGATTTAAAAGTTTCTCACAAATTTGATAGAACAAGATTTTTGTGCTGGAGAGAAAGGGAATTTGGAACTTTGTGTGTATCCCCCCCAAAAAACCCGGGAGTGTCCTATTTGGGTCCCGGAGGAAGAAGTGAAAGGAGTTTGACAGCTGTCAAAGAAGCTGTCAAACGGGCGGACAAAGTAAAGAATTTTGCTATTTAATAACTCTTGGAATTAAAGCTGATACATTTGGACTGAGGCGATTGGAAACAAAGTATTGATAATAACAAAGTAACAGATTATTGGAAAAGGACTACTAAATAACTGAAAGCCCCCTAGGGGGAATTAGTGACATTACAATGGCTGCAGAGGGAAAATTACTGGCGGAGATAGAAAAAATGTTTTTTCTCGTGGGAATCCTGCAGGAGCAGAGTATGGCTCTGAGTAAAGTTTTTATGACCTTGAATTCTGAAACAAACAACTCTGCTGAATGCACAAAGGAGATGTACGATAAAAATTCTGCAGCTGAGCAGGAAGAGATGCCTTTGGAATTGACAGAGAAAAAAGAAGGAGTTCAGACACTACAAGTGGAAAATATCAACCAGAAATCTGCAGCGTTAGAGTATGAGCAAGAAGACCTCTGGATTACAGATCTGCGAAAGATGAGAAAGAAGAAGAGAGAAGCCCCTGGAGTACTTGGAATATTAAAACTAGAAAGAACAAAGCAATATGATTGGGACTTTTCTCTTGAGTATGGAAAACTAGATGGTCTTTCGCAGCAAACACTCTTCAACATTCTGAATGAAAGAAAATATGATCTGACTCTGACTGAACTCCTTCGGGGTCTTAGGACCATCAAAGAGGACTACCAATATAGCTGGCAGAGAGGGACTGACAGAGAATCAGACGCCTCGGACGTGAGGAATCCGGGCTAGAAATATTTTTTGTTTGTTTTCTGGACATTTGTCTAGGAAGGGACAGAAACCGGGGCAGGGGGGGGAGAGAATAGAATTATAAAATGTTATGTTTTGTTTTACTTGGTCAATGTGACCTATAATTAATATAATAAAGGGAAAATTTGTGAAGGGGAAGTTATATCGACCTTAAAAAAAAAGAAATTAATGATTATAAGAGAATTGGATAGTTGAATACAGATAAACAAAAGATTTTAATTTTTAAAAGCAATGTGAATATCTTTAAGAGGTTAGGTAAGAACTTGCTGAATTAATTTTGGAATTGGGATGTAAGAGGAGGGGGTGGGGGGAAGTCAATGAAAGTGGGTAAAGAAACTTAGGGTATGTGTATTTGTGTGCTTGTTTGTCTTTGTTTTTGTGTGTGTGTCTGTTGTTATAAAATGTAAAAACCCAATAAAAATTATTTTAAAAAAAAAAAAAATAATAATGCTGCAGGAAACTTGGGCAACTGACAACATAGTTTTCGACGGTTACGACGCCTATGAAATCAAGGCCTCTAAACCGCTCGGAAGGGGACGACCAAGGGGGGGCCTAGTAACTCTGGTTTCCACTCAATTGGCGTCACAAGTTACTGAGTCCTCAGTTTTCGAGCAGCTGGTACTGGGGATCACTTTGCATCTGGAATCCAAGAGTATCATTCTTCTTTCAGCTTATATCCCACCATATACAGTGCAAACACAGATCGAGAGCACGTGGCGTAAATTCCATAGTTTCCTTTATTCTCTACAAATTAGGCACCCTGGATCGCCTTTTTACCTAATGGGAGATATGAATGCCAGAATAGGCTCAAATGATGATAGCCTGGAAATAAAATTCCCAATATTAAGAGATCTAAAGGAAAATAGCGCCCTCTTTCTAAACCCACCCCCTCGTAGACATTCGAAAGATTGCCAAATCAACTATGCTGGCTTCTGCCTGGCTTTTTTACAAATAAGTCTTGACCTCATCATTGCTAATGGGGCATTCCCCGGGGACAGAGAAGGTGAGTACACATTCATAAATACAAATGGAGCCAGCACAGTAGACTACTGCCTCACTAACAGAGAGGCCTTCGAATCAATTAAAAAATTCACCATAGATAATAGGACTGAAAGCGACCACCTACCTCTAATCATCTCCACTACTGGCCAAAATTCAATTCAGCGCTCTCACATAGAACATGAGGTCATAGATAAAGCATATTATCCAGCATTGCGTAACATAAACTCAGCTGGCAAGCCACGCACTGCAAAAGGACATGGTTGGTTTGACCAAGAGTGCCGCACAAAGAAGGAAGCCTTAAGGAACGCTTATTTGGCCTATAGAAACGCTGGATTAAACTACTTACCTCCAGCTTATTTCAAAATCAAAAAAGAGTATAAAGCCCTTTTGGCCTCAAAAAAAAGGCAGTCCGAACAAAATTCCTGGTCCCTGATATTGAATGCCTCACTAAACAATGAAACTAAACTCTTTTGGCAACTGGTCTCTGACTCAATGAAAAATAGTTCCTCAGCCCCCAGCTGTGTCATTCCAGCTCAGGTTTGGGAGAATCACTTCAGAAATATATTTATGGAAAATCCAAACCTCCCTTCCAGCTTACAGGATGATGACAGGGCAGAATTGCCACTGCTCCCTAATTGGAGGCCGGTTACTGTGGAGGAAGTCCATACATTAATTGGGAATCTGAAGAGTGGAAAGGCTCCGGGGAAAGACTTTATCCCAGCAGAGTTGATTACATCAAACCAGCACTGGTGGGCTCCGCTTCTGGCAGCACTCTTTAGAATGTTTGGGCCTGCTTATTTCCCAAATGGAAATATAATCCAGTCAAGCACTGATAATAGAAAAAAACAACTAGAACTAAACCAGGCCAGGAAGAACTACTACTTGCCCCCAAGAAATCTTCCTTAAAGGGAAAGTCAAGAAGAAGAAATCTAAGAATGTTAAAATGGGACACCGAAAGGCAAAGCTATCCTCTCGTACTTGAAAAATGAATTTCTCAAAGTAATTTAAGCTGTTGGAGAATTCAAACACAAAGCACTCCAGTACAGTGATACCTCGGGTTACAGACGCTTCAGGTTACAGACTCCGCTAACCCAGAAATAGTACCTTGAGTTAAGAAATTTGCTTCAGAATGAGAACAGAAATCGCGTGGTGGCAGCGCGGCAGCAGCAGGAGGTTCCATTAGCTAAAGTGGTGTCTCAGGTTAAGAACAGTTTGAGGTTAAGAACGGACCTCCAGAACGAATTAAGTTCTTAACCCGAGGTACCACTGTACAACAACCCAAAATAAGAGCCAAAGCCCAAGCATATTAAAAAAGCATCAAGGAGGTTAGGCCTCAAAACCTAGTAGAACAAACATCACCCCCAGTGGAGTCTCAGTAAAATTAAAGGAAATCCCAGATCCTAATGTAAGGGAAACTGCCATTGGCTCAGGGGCGAGAGGGGAAAAGCCGGATGGATTACAGAGAGCCCCCAAAGATCGTGGGAAGCAGCACCTCCTCAGCGGAGGAGAGTAACCACGCCTCCAGTGGAGAGGAGCTTCAGGGCTCAGAGGAGGCGAGGTGGTGCCAGGACACCTTGCCTGGGCAAAGCAGGGAGGAGAGAGGTCCTCCGTTACCCACGCTCTCCCTGCGCAGTAGGCTTCCGTGCCTAGAGGGGAGGTGCAGATTGGGCGTCAAGAAACTACTCTGCTGGGAACCCCAAGATGGTTGTCACCAATGGAAGCGAAGGCACAGAAAAAACTCAATATGGAGGCCAAATGGCCGAAATATTGGGAATTTTTGGAACAAGAGGGAGACAGAGTAAAACTGCAGAGCTTTGAAAAATTAAAAAACAAAGTGCGAGATTGGCTCCATTATTACCAAATAATGGAGACATATAATTTGGATAAAAAAGTTGGCTTCCAGGTGGAAAAATCAAAATTGGAAACAGAATTGCTAGATCCCAAAATTAAGAATTTGTCAAGAATGTATAACTTGCTGTTGAAATGGAACACTCAGGATGAAACGGTGAAATCTGCTATGATTAAATGGGCACAAGATGTTGGACATAACATTATGATGGCTGACTGGGAACAGTTATGGACCATAGGTATGAAATTTACGGCATGTAATGCCCTAAGAGAGAATTTAATGAAAATGATTGATAGGTGGTACATGACACCAGTCAAGCTTGCAAAAATTTACCATTTGCCCGAAAATAAATGTTGGAAATGTAATGAGACTGAAGGTACATTTTTTCACCTTTGGTGGACATGCCCAAGGATTAAGACATTCTGGGAGATGATTTATAATGAATTGAAAAAGGTATTTAAATCTACCTTTCTGAAGAAACCAGAGGCCTTTCTCCTGGGCATGGTCGGCCAAATGGTGCCAAAGAACGACAGAACTTTCTTTATGTATGCAACAACAGCAGCAAGAATACTCATCGTGAACCTTTGGAAGACACAAGATTTACCCACCCGGGAAGAATGGCAGATGAAGTTGATGGACTATATGGAACTGGCGGAAATGACTGGCAGAATCCGAGACCAGGGAGAAGAGTCGGTGGAAGAAGATTGGAAAAAGCTTAAAGATTATTTACAGAAATATTGTAAAATTAATGAATGTTAGAAAAATGATGGAATGAAGTTATATGGCTTTAGCAGAAATGTTATAAGGAATTAGGTACAGACAGATTGTAAATGTATTAAAGGGAAAAAACAAGGTTAGAATATGTTAAGATAAATTACAGGACAGAAAACAGAGGAAGATGGAAAGGAATTGCTGAAACAGTTAATTGAAGTGGAATACAAAAAGGGAGGTGTGAGGAGGTCGCTGAAACAAGTGAACGAAAGTTATGATATCGAAATTAATGGATGTGTTTTTAATTGTTTTTGTCTTGTTTGGTTGATTTAATGTTTTAGGGTTTGGGTTGTGTGGTGTTTTTGCTTTTGTTCGTGTATTGTATTGTATTGTATTGTTTAATTCTTTTTCTTTTTTTGGTAATTTTTAAACTGCTAATAATTATTATTAAAAAGAAAAAAGAAACTACTCTGCTGGGGAAGGTTTAAGGACCGCCCACTCACAGATTCTGCCAGTGAATGAGCGAGCCACAGAATAGTGGCGCTCTGCATGGTGAAGGGTTTTTGGCACCAATAAAGAGGCTTTACAGCCGACCAGGGAGGCATTTGCCTCATTGCTCTCAAGTAACCCCCTGAGATCCTTACACCTAAGCAATCAACTTCCTACAAGACTCCTCAAGGAAAACATATATACTCAAATCTACCCAAAAAGGCTCATGACAAAATAGCCTGAAACAGTCAAAATTTAATCCTAATCAGACATAAACTTGTCTTCCTACCCCTCTCCAAATACAGAGGCTTCCCCATGCTTGCACAATGGAGAGCCAATATTCTCAAGAAAATCGACTTAGCCATTAGAGGCCTCGTCTCAGCAAAAAATATTATCAACGTAAAATTTCTCTCATCTGACAATGTCCAAAATACAGCAGTGGTGACCTTTAGGGACTGGTCTACAACCAAACAAATTTTAGCCAATAAAGACAAGCTCCAAAGGGCTGGACTGTTGGTGATCTGTCTTTTCAAAGATTTTGGTGACCCTTCACCACTCATAGAAACACACAAGTTCGTTAGACTAAAAACAAAACCTAACACTGCTGAGAATTGCAAGCTGCCACAGCCAGAAGCAGACAAAGTCCCCCAACAGATGGTTAAGCTTCAAAAAACCTTATCCTCCTCTTTCGAACAAAAAAAAAAAAAAAAAAAAATGCCATCAACGAGAATGAGCAGTTCTTCATAGCCTCCCTTGAGCAAATTCAACAGTCCCAGGACGCGCTAATTGCTAGATTATCAACCATAAGAAAGTCCATACCTCTCCTAGTCTTTCCTGCCCCTTTGGAATTCAACTATGCAAACCACACAACAAAACCCTTATCCAATGAAGATTGGACATTAAGCCAGTACCTGACCCCAGAGGAAATGGGGGTCCCCAGCACCCCCTTCAATACCTCAAACAATAATGCACCAATTCGAACTAGCGGTGCCAGCGACCGGGAACAGCTCAATCTTTGCGGATGACCTAGGATCTCTAGATGCCATTCAGACAGAAGATTGAAATACAGATACAGTGGGTGGACAGTCAGAGATACAGTCAGAGAAACTAAACACACCAAATCAGTCCTTACTACAAAAGGTTTTTCTATCCTACCCCACCTCCCTACAAATACGCCAGACTCCACCACCCTAAAGAATCAACGGCTGAAAATCTCTGAGGGTGCCCAAAATCCAAGAATCAGTCAATGCCCTAAATATCCTTTCCTGGAATGTGGCTGGTTGGTCTAGATGTTTATCTCAATCTAAGGTATTCCATTCTATTGCCAAAACTTTAACATCATCACCCTTCAAGAGACATGGGCTGCGGAAACTCCAGCTCTGGAAGGTTTTTATGCTTATGCAATTAGGGCCATCCCGGGCAGAGGCCCGGGGAGGCTAAAAGGGGGGCTTTGCATCTTGATTTCTCAATGTCTAAATACCACCTGTAAAGAGCTGCCTTCCCTAGACCAACTAGCAATGGCCTTAGTTATATCACAGGGAAGATGTAAAGTGTTATTTATAAATGTTTATATTCCTTCAACTAGCTTAAATATTGACATCGATAGCAAGTGGAAAAGATTAGAAACCTTTGTTAAGTTGCTGATTTCGGATTATCCAGGGGCAAAGGTTCTGCTGGTGGGTGATCTAAACACAAGGCTAGGGCCAGATGACTCCAGTTTAGCAACCAAATACAGGTGCAAAGTTGGGTTTCCCAAGACGTCTAGCCCAGAAGCCCGCCAGACCCCAAGGCTATCTAAGGACCAATATTCAAACTACGCCAGTGCCTGCCTTTTCAAATTTTCGAGGCAGCTAAGTTTATACATTCCCTGGGGAATACATTCCCTGGAGAATATACATTCCTGACAGGGTCAAAAACTAGTACAATTGACTTTATATTGGTTGATAGCAAATTAGTAGCAAAAACTGAGAGATTAAAAGTGCTCCCATATGTAGAAGGGGATCACTTCCCATTACACCTGCAGGTATCCCTCAAAAACAAGACAATCTTTCTGAAAACAATATACCCTGCAGAGATTATTGCTTTAGAGCGCCCTGGATGTCGAGCTAAATGGACCCCCACACTTGACATCCAACTAAAGGAGATTTTAACTTCTGAAAAACCATATACACCTACAAAGGGCTCCAGGAGCAACCTCTATCCAGAAGATCCTCTTGTTGAATATGAGCGTTGAATAAGAAAACGTTACAAACTGCCTATAAAACTGCCCAGACAGCTGAGAACGCTATTAGACAACAAGCCTATCTTTCTGTCCCCTCTCTTAAAAAACAAAAACAAAGCCCTAATAACCCACCAAAAATATGCCTACAGCAGAAAACGCTGGTTGAATCTAATTAGTGTGGCAAAGGGAAAAAAACAGTCACTATTTTGGAAATTGGTTACCTCCGGCTCCCCCAAGGCTGTTTCCCCTCTATCCACACAAATCCCACCTGACCACTGGGTCTCCTATTTTCAAGCTATGTATGAGGATGTTGAATATCCCATTCAGGAACATGAAATAGAGCAGCTGGCTAAATGGCCAGCAGTCTCGGAAACAGAAGTGAAATCACATATAAACCAACTGAAAATGGCTAAAGCTCCTGGACCTGATGGCATCCTTCCAGAAATGCTAAAATCATAGGCAGACTGGTAGGTCCCTTTCCTAGCCACTCTTTTCACTCATATATGTGGGAATGTTCTGGGGTGCAGGAGAGGATATATTGACTAATTATATCCTTATCCAACTTGTGCTAACAAGTTCCCAAAATATCAGCAGAGTTTATAACATTCCCCTTTAAGTTCGCAACGGTAACGCTTGCACAGGTTCGCTAGAACCTCTATAATAATTACTCTGGTAATTTCCCCTTTTGTTCCCTCTTAAAATACAAGACACAACACAGTCTTTATAAAAGTATAAAAGAGTTTACTCACGTTCTGTTCACAATATGATCCCAGAAGGCAGACAGCTTTAAAAAGGTTACATACATTCAGAATCTATCTTATAGCAAGATAGTCCAGTCCTCTCTTGGCTGAGAGCCAAGAGGGCATGTTGCTCCTTCAGAAGATGAAGATCAGAGAGAGGCAAGAGAGCAAGAGGGGCAAGAGAGAGAATGGCTGCCTGCCCTGTGCTTTTATCATTTACCTGCACAGGTGAGGCCACACCCACCTCTGGTCACATGCGGAGGAAGTCCGTCCCCAGGAAGTTTACCTGCTTGCTGGACAGACATCCCTCCCTATGTTCTAACATGTACACTCTAGGAATGTTGTCATTGACTGCTCCTGTGTTTACATCCCACAATATAGGCAATACTTGCCGCATCCCAAGGGACTGGGGAACAGCCATAGTCATTCTATTCTATAAAAAAGGCAACAGAGGAGATTCATTGAACTACAGGTCTATCAGCTTATTAAGTGTAATTAGCAAACTTTACACAAAGCACCTGCTGGAAAAATTCACAGAGTTGCTAGAGGATAAAGACATTCTGGCAGCAGAACAAGTGGGATTTAGACCCAGCAGGTCCACACTAGATCACTGCCTAACGTTACAACACCTTATAGAAAAATATAAGTCAGGAGGGCAGGTCTCACTATATGCAGCTTTTGTTGATCTAAAAGCAGCCTTTGACTCAGTTCCCAGAACGAGACTCTGGGACAAGCTTTGGGCCACTACCATTGATAGAAGGCTACTATATTTAATTCAGGTAGTACATTCAAATACGGCCCTTAGAGTCAGGTGCTAGGGCACTTAACAGATCCCATCAAAACATTTAAGGGTGTTAGGCAAGGATGCCTTTATTACTTAATCTTTATTTAAATAACTTGGTAACCACTCTCCATAACCTCAACTTCCACCCTCCGAAGTTAGCAAACCAGCACATCACTGCTCTGCTTTATGCAGATGACGCTGTAATACTATCCAGAACCCCCATAGGGCTTAGAAGAGCACTAAGAAAATTAGCTGCCTATTGTGAGATGGAATGCCTCAAAATATATTATCAGAAGACCAAAATTCTTGCTTTTGGGAAAAAACCAAAGCTCAGAAACTGGAAACTTCAAGGCCAAAATTTAGAACGTCTCAAGCCATAAATATTTAGGAATGGCGGTCCAGGCATTAGGATCCAACAAAATTCATATGAACTCAAATGGGTGTGCCGGAGAAATATCTGCAAATGCTATCCTTAAATTTTTTAGAACTCAAGGGGTTTTTTATGTCCCTGCAGCACTAAAATTATATAAAGCCAAAACACAACAAATTCCTTCCAGTAGCACCTTAAAGACCAACTAAGTCAGTTCTTGGTATGAGCTTTCGTGTGCATGCACACTTCTTCAGATACTCTTCAGATATTCAGATATTCAGATATTCAGATATTCTTCAGATACTCTTCAGATATTCAGATATTCTTCAGATATTCTTCTTCAGGTATCTGAAGAAGTGTGCATGCACACGAAAGCTCATACCAAGAACTGACTTAGTTGGTCTTTAAGGTGCTACTGGAAGGAATTTGTTTTGTTTTGACTATGGCAGACCAACACGGCTACCTATCTGTATATAAAGCCAAAACGTTGCCACAGCTTCTTTACAGATCGTTTCTGGGCCTGCCTCCCTCCTCGTTCATTCCTTTTGAAAGAGTGCAATCCAAACTCCTTGGAGCCCTTCTACAAGTTCCTAGATGCGTTTCAAATGCATGGGTCAGACTAGAAACAGGGATGATGAAAGTTGAAGCTCATATTAGTCTAACATCAATATATAAGTGACTAACTCTGAAACTGCTCCCCTGAGGAATAGCCCCATTGGTTCTGAGCAACCAGTTTCAGTCTGGCTGGCAGACAGCAGTCTTAAACACTCTTCAGAAACTGGGCCTTGCTTACCAAACCCTCATAACTATGGGCCTGGGCCAAGCTAGATCTGTGGTTAGGCAAAGAATCATGGACACAGAGAGACAACAGGACTGTACAAGGGTCCCCGATTATAAAATAATAGAAAACGGGAGATACATAGCCGCTCCAGCAACATATCTCTATTTCTTCGCATCCAGAAATGCAAGAAGGGCTTTCACTCTTGCTAGAAGCTCAGCCTTGCCCTCACCGGTTCTGGAAGGCTCCTATACAAGAGTCCCGTAGCACAGAGACTTCGCTCCTGCCTGTGATGGGTCTGGAAGCCTTTCGCAAGAAATACCTCTGCTCACTCAGAGATATATTTACATTCTTTATTTACATAGTATAAACAGATTACAGAACATAGCTTCATGCATCCGAGTCCTCAGCAGCAGATCCAGGAAGTGGGGGCTTTCAGCTCCTCTTCCAGCCCGGCGAATTGGCTGGCATCCTTCCGCTTCTCCGTCAAAAGCGAAAGAGAACACACACAGAGAGAAACATTTCCGTATGTGAACATGGCCACGCCTCAGAATGTGAGACGTCACTCAGAACTGTTTAACCCTGTAAGTTCTGATTCTCCTCACACCCCTCTCGTCTCGCATTCTGAGGGAAACTGTGAGTATAACTCTCCCCAAACACAACCCTTCACAGAGTTGGACTCCATGGGCGTTCTGACCTCTGCACAGTCAGACAACAGGAACTTCTTGCCAAGCTCTTTGGCAAAACCTTGCATCTGTCTATCTGTGCACAGCTCTCGGCCTGCTTGCCCTCTGGCAGCTTCGTGGTCGAGCACACATCCAAAGACCTCATTGAGTTCAGCTCCTTTCCCATTGCCTCTTGCCCCTTCCTGGCTTTTGTCTCAGGCAACTGTTGAACCTCCTCAAAACTCTCAGGTTCGCACTGTGCGAAACCAACCCACGCGCTGGTGACCTGAAACCTCTCAGGTGGTACCCCCTTCGTGGAGCGTGCGGAACGTCTGAGCACTGTCTCAGGTGCTCCCTCTGACCCACTGGGGTCAGCAAGTGTGTCACTGGTACCAGAAGACTCCCCCTCTGACTTACTGCGTCTTCGGGCCTTCTGCACTTTGCTAACGGGAGACGAAGGCTCACTCTTGGGCTTTCTTTTAACAACCTGTGGAGATGCCCAATCCTGTTCTTGACCCTGGTCAGCGACCTGGTCCTCATCAACAGGTTCAGCTTCTGCCTCTCCCTCCTCATCAGAATCAAGCAGACATTCTGAGAGAACGTCAGGATTCGCATGGATCCTTGACCAACCATTCTGCTCACAGAACTCAGCATTTCTGCTGATCAGAATCCTGGACTGATCACCATCTGGATATGCAAACCTCCACCCTTTTGTCGCAGGCTCATACCCACAAAAGATCATTCTCTGGGACCTCGGGTCACCTTTCTTTCGTTGAGCCTTTGGCACAAGCACCCAGGCTTCGCAACCAAACACACAGAAGAAATGCACCTTCGGCTTCTTCCGGTGCAGCAAGAAATACGGTGTGTCACCTACCACTGAACTATAGGACCTGTTCAAAGTGAAATTGGCCGCCTTCCAAGCTTCGGCCCAAAAACTCTGAGGCAAACCAGAGTCAAACAGTAAAGCGTCAGCTGCTCCAGCCAGTGCCTTGCTCCTGCGCTCCGCCACACCACTCTCCTGAGGTGAAGTAGCAACCGTCAACCTGTGACGTATTCCCTTCTGGCGGAAGAAACTCTGCAGAGCAGACCCAGTGAACTGCTCGCCTCGGTCACTCTGAAAACCCTGCACCTTGGTGGAAAACTGTAGTTCCACCGCCACAACCCAGTCTTTGATCAGTTGCGCTGCCTCGCTTTTGTGTTTCAGCGAGAAGACCCACCCATTCTGGGTAAAATCATCTGTCAGCGTAAGCGCATATCTGGCCCCGCCCAGACTCTCTGGCATGGGACCACAAAGGTCTGTGTGCACAAGCTCAAAAGGCTTTGTGGTTACCCTCTCCGATCTGGGATAACTGCACCTTTTTACCTTTGCCCTTCTGCATGCCCTACAATCAAGGGATTTATCACATGCTTTCATCTTGCAACCTACAGTGCATTCGGGCAACTTCTGGATATCTTTCCAACAGCCATGTGACATTCTCCTCTGCCACAGGTGAGCACATGAATCATGAATGGGAACATTTGCACACTTCGCCTGTGCTTCCTCAGCGTCCCCCTTACCCTCCAGCGGTGTCTCCAGAACAAAGAGGTTGTTCTGACATGCAACACTGACCAGTTGTCTCCCACCCCTGGAAATAGAACAGACATTATTTTCAAAGCAAACCTTGTACCCTTCCTGTAAAAGAGAAGATACAGATAAAAGACAATATTTCATTCCAGGCACAACGTAGACCTCCAGCTCTGCCTGTAAAAAAGAAGCAAACACATTTCCAACAGTAGTTAAATGTCTCTGTGAGCCATCAGCAAAGACGACTGTCTTCCCAGTTGAAACAGCCCTGCAGTTCCACATTTCACCACTAGGTGTCATCAGGTGATGGCTGGCTCCTGAGTCTATGACCCAACGCAGCACTCTGCCCTCACTGGAGTTGTTCTCTAGCGTTGCCATGGAGGCTAGATAAGAACCGTCCTCCACGCTTGCTGTGTCACGTCCTCCCTTTGCATTCCCACGCTGGCCCCCTCTCCTGGACTGGCTGCCATGGAAACCTGGCTGACTGCCATGAGAAGCGACCTTGGAGACATCCTGCCCAGCCTCTCTGGCTCTCCGCGGACAGGAACGACGCAAATGGTTAGCAGACTTGTAGACAAAACATTGCCGAGTGGAAAAAACCTGAACTGCGCCTTCAGCTGGCCTGGCCCCCCCTCTGCTACTAGATGGGCTCTCTGTGCCAGCTCGGCCCTCTCTGAGATGGCGTTCCTCCTCGTCACACACAGTGGAAAACTTTACAAACTTGCCTTTGGATTTCTCTGCCGCCCCCTACTCACGGGGCTCCCAGGACGTTTTCCTGCACCCCCTCTGGTGGGTAAAGGGCTCCCAACACTTGGCCTCTCTCCTGGCTCCTCACACAGACACGTTGCAGCATCCATACAGCTCTCAGGCTCAGCAAAAGCACCAGCAGCATTGCCAGCAACAGCACCAGCAACAGTCCCTTTGCCCCCCCCCCGTGGGGGCTCCCAGCTCCTCCCAGCTGTGTGTCGGCTCTCAAGAATGTGGCCAGCGCCATCTTGCCTCTCCCCTTCGGATGCAGCCACGTCTCGGCCCTTGCTTCCCACCCCAGCTCCACAAGCTTCTCGGAGTGCTAGCCAAGCAGCCTCTGGCCCTTTAGCATCCAGGACAACTGGCACTAGATGAGCATCCACATTTTCTGCCAAAAAAGCAAGCACACGCTTCTGCACTTCACTTTGCTCTGCAGCCCTCTCAGCCTCTGCTTTCCCAGCCGCCTTCTGTGGTTGCTGGACTACGTCCCACAGCTGCTTCCCCACTAGCAACAGCTCCATTTGAAAGCTCCACTGCAGCCAATTTCTCCCATTTAATTTTTCAAAAGGGACGGAATATGACTCCTGGCCATCTGCCATCTTCTCCCCCGGGGCTCAGCGTACTCACGTAACAGCAGCTCCTTGGCACCCGGTCCCGAAGATGAGATCCTCCCCAGCAAGCTTCTCTCTGCCTCAAAACGTTAGGCAAAAGCTCCAACTGGCTCCAGCTCAGCTCAGCTGGCTTCTCCCACACACCGGCACGACGTGGCAACAGCTTCCAAAGCTTGGCTGACTTCCCATAACCTGTGAAGATAAGTTGGCGTCCGGCACGTTTCCACTGCGCCACTGGACGTCCGTGCCGATTGTTCAGCTCCCTTGGCTCTCTTACTTAGCAGAGTTAAATCAGCCCGGCGAATTGGCTGGCATCCTTCTGCTTCTCTGTCAAAAGCGAAAGAGAACACACACAGAGAGAAACATTTCCGTATGTGAACATGGCCACGCCTCAGAATGTGAGACGTCACTCAGAACTGTTTAACCCTGTAAGTTCTGATTCTCTTCACACAGAATCTCTGCTTTGTGCTATGCGCAAACGAGGAATCGTAGCTTGCAACAATCACTGGTGGTTACCAAGCAAGCTCACTTCAGACAATGGGCTATGAAGCTGGTTTGTATAGCTACAAACTGTTTGCCATAAGCCATGATTCTTATTTCACATATAACACTAGTGCATTATAACAGCAGAGGCACTTTTATAACAATAATGCACATAATAATGAGCATTATGTGTGAACTAGCCCTTTGGAATTACAAATACAGCACCATAACAAGAAGAATGGTTGCTGCTTTTCTTCCTTCAGTTGGAAGTATGCAAGTTTCCTACAATTTTTCTCTGGTTTTATCTCCTGTCTCTCTTGGGGCTAACATCACAACTGCAGGGTACTGAAGTACCGTAGGATAATTCTTAAACTTGTGTGTATGGATAACCTGGGCTTTAAAAACCTTTTCAAGCATTTTACTGCAATTCTGCTGGTATGGACCTCCCCCAAATCTGAAATACAATGGAAGGTAGGGTAATTGCGGTACAAGTCACATGGCAAGGTGAAAAATTGATAATAGTCGGAGTGTATGCACCAAATGGAAGTAAAACTGGATTTGAATTTGTGGATCAGAAAATCATAATAATGGGTGATATGAATGGAGTGGTTTCGATGGAAATGGATAGGTTGAGATCAAGAGGAAAATCGAAAGAAGAGAAACTACCTAAGACTTTTTTCTCAATGGGCTTCCGGGTTGGCGCCTCCAGGCAATGGCGGAGTTCCTCCGATCGGGAGGAATTTGCTCCATGGAAATTAGGGTCTGACCGCCACGGCGAAGGCGGAGACCTGTTGAAATCACAGGCGGGAGAAGCTTGTGAACTTGGGATTCGGCTGGCACCTTTTGCGCCTCCCCTACTCGCGGGGAAACCCTGATTTGGGCATCCGGAGCGAAGTGGGGTGAGCGGCACGGTGCTTTGAATCGACCGCTTCTTTCACGGAGTGAAGCCGCATCGCTGTTGCTGGAGAGCGCTGACTTTTTCCTGTGGACAATTTGACTTTAAACAACTACCCGTGAGTAGAACGGAAAATTGGATCTTTAAATTCATTAATTTGGCATCAAAGCGGGAAGGTTTTAAACAGGAAGTCCGCCTTCCTCTTTTGTAAATAGATTGAAGCAAAGGCGTTGCAAGTTAAAGCCTTGGAAAGTATTTTGTAAAGGATTAAATCTCCATCGGTTAAAACTGTTACCCCCCCCTCTTGGAAGCAGGAGAAGAGGGGAAAATTTTGGACTTAGTGAGCCTGCAGGAGAGAGTGAAAAATTAAATTACCACTGCTCTGAACCCGGAAAAGGGCTGCCAGCAGAATTAACGTTTTGGGAGAGTTCATTGACTGTGAATGGATAGCATGTTGACAGATGGCTAAATAAGAGAAATATATTGTTTCCATTGTCCTCTTCTGCGTTCGAAAAGGAGGAAAAGTAATTGAAAATTGAAACTAACTTTATATTTTAAAATGCGCATGAAAGGATCGATACAAGTGGAGACTGTTTCCCTCTAGAGGGAGCTTTTGAAACTGTTACGAGAGTGTTTTTTCCCAGCTGCAAGCTAAGAGCTGTGAGAATCAGAGATTGACCTTGGACTTTAAGAATGTTGACAGAAGGAGCTTTAGTGACTGTTTTATGTAAGATAAGCTACTCGCTGGAACAGCTTCATAAAAAGATGGATGTTATGAATTCCAAACTTGAGAACTTGGAACAAAAAGTGATAAATTTGGGACAAAAAGTGACCATTAATACAGAAATTGCTCAGGATTTGATACAGGAAACTACTTTGACAGGACAAACTGGGGAGAAGAAGGAGAAAGTTGTGGTTGTTGAACCTAAAGTAATACAAGTGGAAGCCCCAGCCTTTCAGAGGCAAATCGAGGACTATAAGTGGAGGCCTCTTATGAATGAATATAGAAAAAGTCAGAATTTGAAGATTGGAGCCCTGCCTGCACTGGAGAAGGAAGGTTGGATAGACTCTTTCATGCAGGGATTTATTGACCTTTGGGTTCTGAATCTAGGTCAGGAGGTGATTGGAGTTGTGGGGGTCTTTGGATCTGGATGAGTCTTGAAACATGATTTGAGATATTGTATGGACCTTGGTTCTAGCTGTGGAGAGTTGGCTGGCCTGTCGAGAGGGAATGGGGGCATGGCTGGGTTGGGGCCTCCCCGAGACTTGCTCTTCAGCATTTTCAGCATCAAAGAATATGAAGAAGAATTGCAGAAGGGACTTGGAAAAGATTTAAGAGCCTCAGACAGAAGATCTCCAGGTTGATGAACTATATGGAATGGACGGAAATGATTGGCAGAACTATATGGAATGGACGGAAATGATTGGCAGAATCCGAGACCAGGGAGAAGAGATGGTGGTAGAAGATTGGGAAAGTCTAAAGTTTGTACATAGAAATATTGTAAAATTAATGAGTGTTTGAAAATTGTTGGAATGAAACTTTATGGCTTTAGCAGAAATGCTATAAGGAGTTAAGTATAAATAAGTATTTTAGTATTAATGGAAAATAAGGTTAAAAATATGTTAAGACATTCATAATGATAAAAATAGAGAAAGATGGAAAGGATTTGCTGAAACAAGTAACAGAAGTGGAATACAAAAAGGGAGGTGAGAGGAAGTCGATGAAATAAGGGAATGAAAGATAGACTAATGAAATGGTATGCTATATGTTTTTTTAAAATTGTTGTTGTTTTGTTTTGTTTAATTTAGTGTTAAGGTTGTGTTTTGTATTGTTTATTGTATTTTTTTTTGTTCTTTTTTTCTTTTCTGCCGTAAATTTGAAAAGTAATAAAGATTATTTTAAAAAAAGACTTTTTTCAATGATTGAGAATTGTAATTTGATAGATGTTTGGAGATTAAGACACCCATTAGAAAACCAATTTACTTATTTCTCAGGACCAAATCAATCAATGTCAAGAACAGACTATATTTGGATATCCAGCGAGTTAACACCAAGAGTGACAAAAATGGAAATACAACCAAAAATACTTTCGGAGCATAATGCAATAAAATGTGAAATAAAATAAATGGAGGAAAAAACTTTTCTATGGAGACTAAATGAGAACTTATTGGATGATCAAAAAATAAATGAGAAAGCGCAGAAGACTCTGATGGACTATTTTGTGAATAATAGTAATAAAGGAACAAAAACGAGTGTGGTAAGGGATGCTAGCAAAGCAGTAATGTGAGGCTTCTTTATACAGCAGAACAGTATTAGAAATAAATTCAGAGAAAAAGGCAAGAAAGAAATACTAAAACAAATAATGGAAAATGAGAATAAATTAGTTAAAAACCCAAATAATGTGAAAATAAAACAGAATATTAAAATCTTGCAAAGTCAATTTGCAATTATAATAAACTGAGAAGTAGAATGGAATATTAAAAGAATGAGACAAAAGAACTTTGAATACGCTAACAAATCTGGAAAGTGGCTGGCATGGCAGATCAAAAAGAGAAAGGAACAGTGTCAGGGAACTGTTCGCTAAGAAGGGGGAAAGCCTGGAATGTACAGAGAGCAGCCTCCGATAATGAGCAGCTGCACTTCGTCAGAGAGGGAAGAGGAGGAGGGGCTGTCAGGAAACAATGAATCAGGGAGAAAGGAACAGCTTCCGGCGCTTCGCTCTTTACGTAAGGGGGGAAGGAAAAGGGCGGGCTTCAGGAAGTTTCTATGCTGGAAAAGCAAGAGGGAGGAGCCACTTTCGGCAACTGACACTGACTGAGAAAGACATGCTTTTAAGAGCTCCGGATTGTACATAGTTTTCTGGACTTAATAAATCTTGTAAAGCTGGCTGGAGTCCCGGGCTGTTATCTCTGCTAGCATCCACCAATCATCCTGACAAACAGAATACAATTAATAAGATTGTAGTGGAAGAAAAGGAAGTAGATAACCCGAAAAAAAATAGAAAAAGATTCATAAATTTCTATAGACATTTATATAAAAGAGCTGGAGAGAATGACGTAAAGAAAATAGAAGATTTCTTGCGACAGAAGGGGGTGCAAAAAATTCCGACAGAAAAGAAAGACAGACTGAATGACCTAATTGAAACAGAAGAAATTAAAGCTGCTATAAAAGAACTAAAAAGTGGAAAGGCACCGGGACTGGATGGATTCACAGCAAAATATTATAAAGAAATGAAATACGCCCTACTTGTACTGTTGAAATAAGTGATGAACAATATATTAAGAAAAGGAGAATTACCAGAAACATGGAAAGAAGCATATATTACATTAATATCAAAACAAGATTCGGATTTAACACAAGTAAAGAACTATAGGCCGATTTCGCTGTTAAATAATGATTACAAACTATTTGCAAGCATACTGGCAAATAGACTGAAAAAGATATTGAATGAGATAATTCATACGGACCAAGAAGGCTTTTTACCTGGCAGACAGATGAAAGACAACATAAGAAATATAGTTAATATAATTGAATATCTGACTGCTAGAAATGAAAAGCAAGCGGTGTTAATTTTTGTGGATGCGGAAAAGGCCTTTGATAATATATCTTGGGAGTTCATGTTAAAGAATTTGGAATTGGACTTCCGGGTTAGCGCCATCGGCAATGGCGGAATTCCTCTGACTGGGAGGAATTTGCTTCGTGGAAATTTGGGTCTGGCCGCCACGGCGAAGGTGGAGACCCACTATAAATCACAGGTGGGTGAAGCCTGTGAATGTGGGATTCAGCTGGCACCTTTTGCGCCTCCCCTATTCACGGGGAAACCCGGTTTCGGGGATCCAGAGCGACGTAGGGTGAGCGGCGCGGTGCTTCGAACCGACTGCTTTCTTCACAGAGCGAAGCCGCACAGCTGTTGCCGGAGAGCGCTGACTTTTTCCTGTGGACAATTTGATATCAAAGCAACTACCCGTGAGTAGAGTGAAGAATTGGATTTTTAAAACGTCTTAATTTGGCATCGAACGGGGGAGGTTTAAAACAGGAAGTCCGCCTTCCCCTTTTGTAAATAGACTGAAGCAAAGAGGCTGCAAGCTAAAGTCTTGGAAAGCTTACTCTAAAGGACTAAATTTCCATCAGTAAAAAACATCTAACCCCCCTTGGAAGCAGGAGAAGAGGGGGGAAGTGTTGGATCGTATATGCCTGCAGGAGAGAGTGAAGGAAGTTAAAACACTACCGCTCCGAACCTGGAAACGGGCTGCCAGTGAGATTGACGTGCTTTGAAATGTTTATTCACTGCAAATAGAACGTTCATTGACAGTTTGCCAAATAAGAGAGATACATTGTTTTGACTGTCTCCGTCTGATTATAAAAAGTAACTGAAAACTGAAACTAACTAACTTTACTGCTTGAACTGCATTTTATTTTATTTTATTTTATTTTATTTTATTTTATTTTATTTTTTGGAAATCTTGAATTCTATTTTTTTTTATATATATATAAATATTTATTAACAATTTTTGAATACAATACAAAAGAAAAAACAATATAACATGTATCTTAACATAATTTCTTAACTTCTTTGGACTTCCTCACATCTCCCGCTCCTGCGTTCCTCACACACACAAAAAATTTTCCAGCAATTTATCGCCTTGTTTCCAATCTTATTATCTAATTTTCCCATATTTTTTCTCTAATTTTAGATATCCTTTGTTCAAATCCTAAAAATTTAAATGTAATCTAATAATTATCCAAAAATTTATCTTTTCTTTAATCTCACTTATCTTCATAACACCATCTAACTTAGTGGTGCCAGATTATTTATGATCTAGCATCCTTCTTAACATTCATACAATTTACAATATTTTTGTAAGTAAATCTTGAATTTCTTCCAGTCCTCTTCAACCATCTCTTCTCCCAGATCTCGGATTCTGCCGGTCATCTCGGCCAGTTCCATATAGTCTATCAGTTGCATCTGCCATTCTTCCAGTGTGGGTAAATCTTGGGTTTTCCAGTGCTTAGCGACGAGTATCCTTGCTGCCGTTGTTGCATACAAAAAAAATATTCGGTCCTTCTTTAACACCCTCTGGCCGACAATACCCAAGAGGAAGGCCTCTGGTTTCTTAGGGAAGGTATACTTAAATACCTTTTTCAGCTCATTATATATCATTTCCCAGAAAGCCTTCACTCTAGGGCAGGTCCACCAGAGGTGAAAGAAAGTTCCTTCGCTTACTTTACATTTCCAACATTTATTATCGGACAAATGGTATATTTTTGCAAGTTTGACTGGGGTCATGTACCATCTGTATATCATTTTCATAACATTTTCTTTCAAAGCATTACATGCAGTGAAGTTCAGCCCAGTGGTCCACAACCTTTCCCAGTCCTCAAACATGATATTGTACCCAATGTCCTGTGCCCACTTTATCATAACCGATTTTACCGTTTCATCTTGTGTGTTCCATTTTAACAGCAAGTTATACATTCTTGAAAGTACCTTAGTCTTAGGTTCTAACAATTCCGTTTCCAGCTTCGATTTTTCCACCTGAAACCCTAACTTTTTGTCAAGTTTAAAAACTTCCTTAATCTGAGCATAGTGTAACCAATCTCGCACTTTATCTTTCATTTTCTCCATACTCTGCAATTTCCAATTATCTCCGTCTTTTTCTAGTATTTCCCAATACTTTGGCCAATTGGCCTCCATATTAAGTCTTTTTCGGGCCTTAGCTTCCAATGGTGAAAGCCACCTTGGAGTTTTATTTTCCAGTAAGTCTTTATATTTTGTCCAGACGTTAAACACTGCTTTTCTGACAATATGGTTCTTGAAAACCTTGTTAATCTTAACCTTGTCATACCATAGATATGCATGCCAACCAAAGGTATTGTTAAAACCTTCTAAATCCAGTACATCAGTATCTTCAAGAAGTAGCCAGTCTTTTAGCCAGCAGAAAGCTGCTGATTCATAATACAACCTTAAGTCTGGCAGGGCAAAGCCCCCTCTTTCTTTCGCATCAGTTAATATCTTAAACTTAATTCTGGGCTTTTTGCCCTGCCAGACAAATTTGGAAATATCTCTCTGCCACTTCCGAAAGCACTCTGTTTTGTCCACAATCTGTAATGTTTGAAACAAAAACAGCATTTTTGGCAGTACATTCATCTTAATAGCAGCAATTCGGCCTAACAAGGAAAGTTTCAATCTTGTCCAACTATCTAAATCTCTCTTAATTTCTGACCAACATTTCTCATAGTTGTCCTTAAATAGACTCAAGTTTTTTGCTGTTATGTTTACCCCTAGGTATTTTACTTTTTTAACCACATTTAACTCTGTCTCTCTCTGAAACCGTTCTGACTCTGTGACTGTCAAATTTTTTTCTAATACCTTGGTTTTCTGCTTATTTAATTTAAATCCCGACACCTGACCAAACTCTTGAATCAGTTGTAATACTCTTTTCGTACTAGGTTCTGGCTCCTGTAAGGTCAAAACTAGGTCATCTGCAAAAGCTTTAAGTTTGTACTTGTCAGGGAACTGCCATCGGAAAGACAGGAGGTGGAGGGGCTCTCAGAAGTCAGGAGAGAGTCAGCAGCGGAGGAAGGCACCAGCAGGGGGAGAATGGGAGATCAGAGAGAGAGAGGGAGGCGAAGGAATGGCTCAGGGAGTCTTCTAGCGATAACAGCGGAGAAGTCTCAGGACCTCCCATAGGTACACCCACTCCTCGCCGGAAACTGTCGCGCCGTGAATCCAGACGACGCGTTTCCGTCAAGGAGCTTTTATGCTGGAGTAAATTCCGTAAACGCCCACTGTCGGATTCTGCCAGCGATTGACGGAGCCATGCTTAAGGGCTCCCCTAAAGACAGAGCTTTGCTAAACTGAGCAAACTCTGAGGGACTAAGCTTTTACGCACAAGCAGCTCATCATCCCATCACAGCAATCTGACAGTCTCTGAAAGCAGCTTGTGCAAGGAGAGGCATCATGAGCAACCCAGCCGGAGCCGGAGAAGCGGGAGGAGCTGGAGCGGGTCCAAGCCTGGAAGAAAGGTACAGGATGTTGGAGGTCCAGCTAGCGCTGCAAATGGCTAGGCTCGAGGAGAGGAGGGCTCAGGATGCAGAAAAGGGAAAAGCCACCCCACTCTCAAGGAAGGTGCCAGGATTGGTGCAGAAGTTTGGGGGTGATCCCAGGAACTATCAAGCCTTTAGGACAGAGATGCAATATGCCCTCAATCTGCAGTTTGATGACTTTCCTGATGAGGAATCGAGGGTAGCGTTTGTGATTGGCCATCTCGAAGGGGGGGCGAAAGCCTGGGTGAGACCCCTGATGGCAGCTAATAATGATGCCCTAAAGGACACAAGGAAGTTTTTTCGCGCCATGGATCTGATGTTTTCCAGCGAGATTGAGCAGGGAGTGGTGCGCAGACAGTTAATGGGGTGTAAACAAGGGAGCCGATCTGTCCGTGAGTACTGGACTGAGTTCACCATGCTGATCCATAAATTGGGTTGGGATTTGTCGGCGGAACCGATACAAATGCTGTTCGAAGAAGGACTATCTTCGGCAGTGAAGGACGAACTTTCCTGGGCGCCCAGGGCGGAGTCTATGGACCAGCTGACTAAATCCGCGCTGGCCATAGGAGAACGCCAGGAGGCGAGAGCCTTGGAGAAGCGGGAAGGGAAGGGGGAACGTTGGAGGGATTTCCGCATTCCAGAGATTCCCGAGCAGCATTCCCCGCCAGCAGAGCCGATGGAAATTGGAACAGCGCGCGCGCAGTTTCAAACCCCAGTGAAGGGCGGAAGAAGGAGGGAAAGAGCGCCAAGAAATGTTTTCTCTGCCAACAGCCAGGTCACTTTGCCAGAGTCTGTCCGCAAAGAAAGGAATGGCAAGGGATGGCGGGAGCTGTTGGGGGGAGGAGGAGGGAGCTAAGGAGCAAGTAAAAGCCAACGCCTGGCTGCCACCATCGGGGCACAGCAGCCAGGCCAAGGGGCAGTGAATGTGCCCACGCCGGAACCCCCAAGACCAGCGCTTGTAATAGAGGTGTCGCTAGAGCTGCCAAACGGGCACCCTGTAATTTTATGAGTAAGGAGTTTGCAGCCGAACACCAGATACAGACTATCCCTTTAAGTAACCCTTTGCAGGTGACCACGATTGATGGGAGGGCGCTGTTGGGAGGAGAAGTGAACCAGCAGACTGTCCCAATGATAATGAGGGTGGCAAGGCACACAGAACTGATAGCGTTTAATGTGGCCACCTTGGGAGGAGCGCCCATTATTTTGGGGATGAGCTGGCTAGCGCTGCATGATCCGCTAGTGGGATGGCACCAGAGAGTAGTCTCATTTGGGTCAGTGCATTGCCTGGCACACTGCAAGGAAAGGGAAGCCCAAGTAGGAACCCAGGCCACGCTAGCAGGGGTGGAAATAACAGACAAAGGGAAGGTACCACGACAATACGCCGACCTGGCTAACGTCTTCAGCGAAAGGGAAGCAGATAAACTGCCCCCGCACAGACCCTTTGACTGTCAAATCAACTTACTCCCAGGAGCACAATTGCCAGTGGGCAAGCTGTATGCAATGTCAGACAGAGAGATGCAGGAGTTAAGGGAGTTCATTGACAAGAATCTCAAGCGAGGTTTCATCAGAGAGTCACGAGCGGTGGGGGGCAGTCCAGTGTTCTTTGTGGACAAAAAAAATACTAATAAACCCAGATTGGTCGTGGACTTCAGGGCCCTAAATGCGGTGTCAGAACCAGTGACTTTCCCCATGCCCAGAATCGATGACATTCTGACCCGGGTGAGGAAAGGAAAATTTTTTACCAAGCTGGACCTAAGGGGGGCGTATAACCTGATACGTATGAGAAAGGGAGACAAGTGGAAAACCACTATGTTCACCCCCTTGGGGGCCTTTGAGTACCTCGTTATGCCCTTCGGTCTACAGGCGGGCTCGGCCTGTTTTCAATCGTTCATGAATCACGTCCTGGGACCATTGCTTTACAAGAACTGCGTAGTGTTCTTAGATGACGTCCTGGTGTACTCAGAGAATGAGGAGCAGCATGTGCGAGATGTAAGAGAGGTACTGAGCAGACTGCAAGAAAACCAGCTGTGGGTGAAACTGGAGAAGTGTCAGTTTCATACCAGAGAGGTGGAATTCCTGGGGTACCGGTTGTCAGACAAGGGATTGGCCATGGATCCCAGCAAGGTTCAAGTGGTACTGGAATGGAAGACACCGAAAACTAAGAAGGACGTGCAAAGGTTCCTGGGTTTCGGAAACTTCTATCGGAAGTTCATCAAGAACTTTGCCCACTTAACGGCACCCATCACTGATTGTCTCAGCAGCAAGAAGAAATTTGTCTGGACAGAAGAGGCGCAGCGAGCGTTCGAAAGGTTAAAGGCGTTTGCGTCGGAAGAACAACTTTTGCACGTGGATCTACAGCAACCAATGAGAGTGGAGACTGACGCCTCAGACAGAGCGGTGGGGGCAGTGCTTCTACAGCCGGGAAAAGATACGTCGGAATGGAGACCGTGTGCCTTCTTCTCGCGGAAGTTGAACAAATCCGAAAGGAACTACACCGTATACGACCGAGAACTACTCGCCATTCATGAAGCGTTCCGGAGATGGCGACACTTGCTGATTGGGGCGCAGCACAAGGTCCAAGTGCGGACCGACCACAAAAATTTAGAATACTGGAGAACTGTCCGAGTACTGAACCAGAGACAAGTGAGATGGGCCCAGGAGTTCTCCAAATTCCATTTTGAAATCCGTTACGTACCAGGACCAGAGAACGTCAGGGCGGACGCTCTCTCCCGAAAACCTGAGTATTTAGAGGGGGAGGGAGCGCCTGAGGAAAGGCATATCATCCCCGAGGACCACTGGATGTGTGGGGCGGCATTGGTGGGGCAAAGAGAACTGGTAGAGGGTACCGAGAACGATGAATATGCCCAAGAGAAACTCAGAGAACTCAGGGGGACAGGGGAGAACACAGGGGGGTTTGAGGAAAAGAACGGAGCGTTGTATTACAAAGGGGCACTGTACATACCCGATGGGGAACTGAGGGGCAGAGTGCTCAAGCAGTTACATGACAACCCCACAGCGGGGCACTTCGGGCAGCACAAAACCATGTGGTTGGTTACCAGGGAGTTTTGGTGGCCCAAGGTGAGGGAAGACGTACGGGAATATGTTAGGGGGTGCGACAGGTGCCAGCGAGCGAAAGGGGAGAGGCTGTCACCAGCGGGGCTATTGGAACCCTTACCCACACCAGAAAGGCCATGGGAGGCAGTATCCATAGATTTTATGACGGATCTGCCAAAATCCAAAGGGAAAACAGCTGTCATGGTGGTGGTAGACCTATTAACTAAGATGTGCCATTTCATAGCCTGTTCACACGCAGTCACAGCGGAAGAAACCGCCAAGTTGTTTGTAAAGCATATTTTCAGGTTGCATGGCGCCCCCTTGAGGGTGGTCTCAGACCGAGGGAAACAATTTACTTCCAGGTTCTGGAGGAAGCTAATGAGCTTACTGCACGTGGAAGTCAATTTTTCAACGGCCAGGCACCCAGAAACAAATGGGCAGGCGGAAAGGGCAAACGGGATTTTACAACAATACCTGAGGTGTTATGTAAATGACAGAGAAAATGATTGGGTAGATAAGTTGGCCCTGGCAGAATTTGCCTACAACAACGCGGAGAACGTGTCCACAGGGATGAGTCCCTTCCTGGCAAATTATGGGTGTCATCCCAGGGCATTTCCAGGAGAAGGAGGGGAGAGGTGGAGTGTCCCGGCGGCGGAACACTTTGTTGAAGAGATGGAAGCGATCCACCGGCAACTCCAACTCAACTTAGAGAGAGCCAAGGAAGAATACAAGAAGCAAGCAGACAGAAGCAGAAGGGAAGGTGAAACCATAAGGGTGGGGAACCGGGTGTGGCTATCCACCCAAGGACTGCCGTTCAAGGGAGGGTGTAAGAAATTGAGACCCAAACGGCTGGGACCCTTTGAGGTCATACAACAGGTCAACCCGGTAGCATTCAAACTCAGATTGCCCAACCATATGAAACTGCATCCAGTATTTCACAGGTCCTTACTGTCACCGTACCGAGAGGGGCGAGAGTGGGGAGAACGTGAGAGGGAGGTTACTCAAACACCAGTCATAGAAGAAAGGGAACGCAACATGCATGTGGCAGAAATCATTGATTCCAGGTGGAAAGGGAATCAAGTAGAGTATTTGGTAGAATGGGAAGGGGAAGCGGAGTCAGAAAACACATGGGTACCGGCAGAGGAGGTCAATGACGAGGTTTTAATAGAAACGTTTCATCAACGGTTCCCGAGGAATCCTCAGCCCGTGGCACGGTTCAGGAGGGAACACTTCGGCACCACCGATGAGGAGGGGGAGTTTGAAGGGTTCCCAGAGTCAGGGGTGGAGGAGGGAGTAGACTCCGACGAGGAAGAGGAATCAGGAAGAAGAGACGGGAGGCAGTGGCGAGAAGTGTTTGAATCCTCTGATGAGGAAGAGTGTTCCTTCCGGGGTTTTCCATCCTCACCGCCAGTAGGGGAGGAGGCGGGAGGGGGTGAAGGGGGCCCTGGAGGGGAGGTGGATGTCAGGGAACTGCCATCGGAAAGACAGGAGGTGGAGGGGCTCTCAGAAGTCAGGAGAGAGTCAGCAGCGGAGGAAGGCACCAGCAGGGGAAGAATGGGAGATCAGAGAGAGAGGGAGGCGAAGGAATGGCTCAGGGAGTCTTCTAGTGATAACAGCAGAGAAGTCTCAGGACCTCCCATAGGTACACCCACTCCTCGCCGGAAACTGTCGCGCCGTGAATCCAGACGACACGTTTCCGTCAAGGAGCTTTTATGCTGGAGTAAATTCCGTAAACGCCCACTGTCGGATTCTGCCAGTGATTGACGGAGCCATGCTTAAGGGCTCCGCTAAAGACAGAGCTTTGCTAAACTGAGCAAACTCTGAGGGACTAAGCTTTTACGCACAAGCAGCTCGTCATCCCATCACAGTACTGTTTCGCTCCGACCTGAATTCCTTCAACCAACCGGTCCCCCCTAATCATATTCAAGAGCACCTCCAGGACTGAGATGAATAACAGTGGGGAAATAGGGCAACCTTGTCGTGTTCCTTTTTCAATTTTGAACTCTTCTGTAACCACATTGTTAACTATCAATTTAGCTTTTTGTTCTGAATAGATTGCATCTATCCCATTTTCAAACCCCCGTCCCACTCCCATCCCTTCCAAATTTTTCTTCATGAATTTCCAAGAAATATTATCAAAGGCCTTCTCTGCATCTATAAAAATTAACACAGCTTTTGTATTGATATTTGTTTGCAGTAGTTCCAAAATATCAATAATGTTCCTTGTGTTGGCAAACAAGTGTCTACCTGGGAGAAAGCCTGCTTGGTCCTTGTGAATTACTTCATTTAAAACTTTTTTAAATCTGCTTGCTAAAATGTCTGCAAAAATTTTGTAATCCACATTTAAAAGGGAGATGGGACGGTAGTTCTTAAGTTGTGTCTTTTCAGTTTCCAATTTAGGTATCAATGTGATAAAAGCTTCTTTCCACGATTCCGGTGCCTTCTTCCCCTCCATAATTTCATTGCCCACCTCCATCAATGGTTGTATCAGATAGTCTTTCAATGTCTTATAGTACTTGGAGGTGAGCCCATCTGGCCCTGGAGACTTGCCCAGTTGCATATTCTGAATGGCTTGTTCAATCTCTTGTCGTGTTATTTTACAATTCAGGATTGATCTTTTTTCTTGTGACAGTTTTGGTAATCCATTCTTTGTCAAAAATTGTTCTATCTCAGTCACATCTTCCGGCCCTTGAGTATATAATTTTTTGAAGTATCTCTGAAAGCACTTTCTAATCTCCACAGGGTTCTGAATGTTCTTTCCTTCAATCTCTAGATTTGTAACTGTATTTAATTTTTGTCTCTTCTTCAACTGCCATGCTAGCAGTTTCCCACATTTATTAGCCGATTCAAATGACCTTTGTTTCATTAATTTAACTTTCCACTCTATTTCCTGGTTTATCAATTTGGAATATTGTGCTTGATAGAGTTTAATTTCTCTCAGAATCGGCTGTGACTTCGGATTTAATCTTAACTTCTTCTCACATTCTTTAATTTTTCCCAAAATCTTATCTTTTTTCTCATTTTGTGTCCTTTTCTTTGCAGCATTCTGTTGTATCAAGAACCCCCTCATCACAGCCTTACTTGCATCCCAGATGATTCTTTTTTCCACCGTAGTGTTCAAGTTTATCTCAAAGTAATCCTTCAAAGCTTTTTGGGCCTTCGTAGTAATCTCCTGATCTCTAAACAAATTGTCATTCATCTTCCATCTAAAGGAGCCGGCTGGTAGTAGTGTCATATCCATCTTTACTGCATTATGGTCGGAGCAGGTTTTTGGGCAGATTTCCACCTTTCTGGTCTTGGGTGCCAGACCTCTAGATATCCATATTTGGTTAATTCTTGTCCATGTCAGTTGGGCTTCAGAAAAGAATGTTCCCTCTCTTTCCAAGGGGTTCTTTGTCCTCCAAATGTCAATCAAGTCCATATTGTCAGTCAGTTCGAAAAAAGTCTTAGGTAGTCTGCCATCTTTTGTCACGTTTTGGCTTTGTGACTTGTCCATGTTGGTTGATACCACCCCATTCATATCTCCCATCATGATGATGTTATCATAGTCCAGATAATCCAGCATGCTCTCATGCAGCTTCTTGTAAAATTCCGATTTCCCCTCATTTGGTGCATAGATTCCTAATATCAAAAGCTTCTCTCCTTGGTGTTGTATCTCTATTGCCAAAATTCTTCCTTGCTCATCTTTAAATAGAAATTTAGGTGACAGGCTCTCCTTTGCATAAATCACCACTCCTCTTTTCTTTACTCGATCCGAGGAAATAAATTCTTGGCCTAATCTTTTGTTTATTAACACTTTTTTATGGAGCCTAGTCACGTGCGTTTCTTGCAGACAAATGATGTCCAATTGTTCTTTTTTCAATATATGAAATAATTTCCTCCTTTTTTCCGGGGAGTTGCATCCATTAATATTCCAGCTCAGAAGTTGCAGAGACATCCTGAATAAATCTGTTATTTCTCTGGTGGTGGTATCTTTTTCTCTGGATCTTCAGGTTCCAAGGATGGGGGTGCAGCTAATGGTCCAGGCCCCGAAGGTGTTTCAATTCCTTTCTGAAGGTCCTCTCCGAGTGCAATCAAAAATTTATCTCTGTCTTCAGGTGTTTTAATTTTAACCTTCTTCCCTCTGAAAGTGAAGGATAATCCCTGAGGAAATTCCCACCTAAAGATAATTGAGTTGCTCCTTAACAATCTAACCAGTTCAAGATAGGTGGATCTAAGGTCCAAGAGTTGTTTCGGGATATCTTTGTAAATCTCAGCTCTTCTATCCAAAAAGTCCAGTGACTTTTCGTAATGTAGGCCCAATATCTTGTCTCTTTCCTCCTTCGACCTCAAAGTTATCAAACAGTCTCTGGGCTTGTCTTTCCTTGCAAATTTTCCAAGTCTAAAAGCTGACACAATTTTAAAGTCCTTTTCCTCCTCTAAGGGCCAAAATTTAACAAATTCTTTAGTCAGGAACTCAATTAAGTTTCCTTGTTCAAGCTCTGGTATAGACCTTAACCTTAAATTATGTACATCTTGACATCCTTCCAAAAGAACAGAATATCATCAACATAAAACAAGCAATGCAGCTTCTTTTGCCCTTCCTCTTTGACAAATACACATGGATCAGCTTTACCTTGCTGAAAACCTATAGAAAACAACACTTCAGTGAGTTTAGAGTGCCAGCATCGTGCACTTTGCTTGAGACCATATAGGGACTTCTTCAGAGAACAAACAAATCCCTGTTTTACCTGTATGCCATCAGGTGGAAGCATATAAAGTGATTTGCCTAAGGTTCCATACAATAATGCTGTATTCATATCGTGATAAGAAACTTTTAGAATCTCCTCTGCAGAAAGTTTGAGTATAAGCCTAATGCTCTCATATCTCACGGTAGGTGAGTAGGTCTCGCGATAGTCTTCTCCTGGTACCTGTGAAAAACCTCTGGCTACCAATTTGGCTTTGTGTCTGACTACCTTGCCATTTTGATCTGTCTTTGCTTTCAAGACCCATTTGCTGTCAAGCAGTTTCATCCCTGGAACTGTTGGAACTAGCTCCCATGTTTTATTCCTCTCTAAGGAATCAAGCTCAGCATTCATGGCAGTTAACCATGGCTCAGCATCCTTCGAGTCCAAAGCCTGGATCTCTTGGAAACTTGAAGGTTCAAATACCTTCTTGGAGCTATTAACAGCTGTTACAGCTTTAGCTGCTTTAGCAAATTCATCAGCAAATCTCTTTGGAGGTCTTCCTTTTGTGGCTCTTTCAGACCTGTGAATTGGACGTAAGTCTTCAACGCTCTCCTCTTCTTTCTTAGGAGAAAAGTGACCTATAGTGAACAGTGCTTCCTCCAATTTTTGATCAGAGGCTTCAGAGGGTCTCAGAGAGGCCTTGGCACTCTTGAAATCCTCTGAACTATCTGATTCAGTTTCAGATTCAGAATCAGAACCTTCATCAGTGGGTGTGGGGTTTTGCTGCTGTTTATCCTCAGACTCTTCACTGTCATCTGGATAACACTGGAAAATCCCCACATTCTCCCCCCACTTGGCATTGTACTCAACACTTCTAGTGAGTCTAACTGTATTAGTATCAGTCATTATTACTCTGTAAGAACCTTTCTGATATCCTAGAAAGATACCATGCAAACCACGTTTGCCTAACTTGGAGCTTTGTGGTGTGTGAACTCACATGTCAGAAACAAAAATTCTCATGTGCTTGATGTATGGTTTCTTGCCAAACATCTTTTCATAGGGAGTACAACCAATCGGTGATGACAATCTGCAATTAAAGGTGTAAACAAAACAGCTGAGCGCTTCTGCCCAATAACTGAAGCAATGTTTGGCCTGCCCTTTCACAAAGTCCATTCATCCAAGGAGACCGTGGACTTGAAAAGTCATGTTGAATTCCTTTCTCAGTCAGAAAAGGTTCAAACTGCTGAGAAGTGAATTCTCCCCCGCGATCTGTAAACAAACATTTCACTTGTCTATCATGCACATTTTGCAACCAAGCACAGAATTCCTTGAACCTAGGAAACGCTTCTGATTTCTGCTTGAGATTCAACACATGAATATACCTGGAAAATGAATCAAAGAGGACCATGAAGTAACTGGCTCCACCCAAAGAGGGTGTTAGTGGACCAACGAGATCAGCATGCACTACCTGGTATGGTTCTGTAGCTTGTCTACTAGACACCTTACCTTTTGCAGCCGTCTTTACCTTGTTTGCTGCGCATGCCTTACACTTCATGTGGTACCTGCAGGGTTTTATAGTCATAGCTTCAACTAATGCAGGCATATTGGAAACTGTCTCGAAGTTTAAACGACCAAGTCTCCTGTGATAACCATGAATACATCCTGCATGCAAAACCTTGTTAGTATCTGCAATACAACAAGTTTCATCCTGCACAATATCAACAGAATCATAATAATGCAATACAAACAAATTATCAACATAATCAGCATGCAATACAAAGTCATCTTTCTTGGTGATGGTGCACTTCCCCTTCTTGAAGGAAATGTCTATGTCCTGTTCAGTCAGCTGCGAGACACTCAATAGGTTGTGTGCAGCATCTGGAACAAAAAGAATGTTGCGTACCGATGCATCCAAGCTGTGAAGAACAACCGTTCCGTAGCCTTGACTGGAGATCGTGTGGTCATCTGCTTGGTGAATCGCACCTTCCTGCGGAGTAAAGGACACGAACAGGTGTTTGTCTTTGCAGACGTGCCGGGTCGCTCCCGAGTCGACGATGAAGCAAGATCTACACGTCTTCTGGACCTTTGTAGTGTAGCGTGAGACCATGGCCTTGTGTTGCGTTGTCCTGGACATCAGACCTTTGCCTTTTCCACGCTGTCAGAGCTGCCCGAGGTCCCAGCTCACAAAGGACCAACGCCAGTTCTTATTATATACAAAAGTCTTTATTGAAGTTCAGTTTCGATTTCAAAGCCGCGGCGCGCAGCTCTACGTCTTGGACTCTAGACCGCTGAAGCTCCGTCTGAATCTCCTCCCCCCAGACACCAGTTCAAGACTCTAGCCTTGCTCCACCTCTTCCTCTGCTCTTTCCTCCTCTGGGTCCGCTTGTCCGCTGGGGTCTTGCCCTTTCTGGACTCTTCTGACGCTGAGTCCCCTGATTCTTCCCCCTGCCTTCGGCGGGCTTTAGGACCTGGTTCCCAATCCAGGCTTTCTGCTGTCCCGCGCGCCTGTACATTTGAACTTGGCGCGCGCGCCCAGCCGGCAACCTTTCTCCTGACCGTTACACTGCTCCTGTCACTGCTTCCCCCTTCGGGAGTGCTAGTTGGACCTGACTTCCCCTCTGTTCCCTCACTCTGCGATAGAGGCGTGGCCAGCCCTGACTCATCTTCTCTCCCTACTGGAGGAGACGCTGGTCCTGACACATGGGACTCTTCCCCCCCACTCCGCTCTGGTGGGGGAACTGGTCCTGATCTCCCGCTGCTGCTTTGGGAATCCCCGCTGGCCCCTTGCTTCTGGTGTGTCCCCCCTGGGACCCCCCTTGCCCTGGCCATCGGCGCCCCCCTCTGGGAATCTTCTGAATCGCTGGAGAACCTCATGGAATCTCTCAGGCCACTGTCATACTCCCCTACGCTGCCCTCAGATTCCTCCCCTTCGCTCTCCGTTTCCTCTCTCCCCTGTGTCTCTGCTCCTGAGCCCCTGACATCCATCCCCCCCTCGAAGCCCCCCCTTCCCCCTCCCCCTCTTCGGGTGCGGGTTCCGGGTGCTCCAGCGCTGTGGGGGTGAGCGCGGGATACGGTTCTTCCCCTCTGGTGTGCAGCTGGCCGGCTGGGTCCGGCCAGTCCGTAATGGGCTCGTCGACGTCGATCTCCTCTGCTTCCATCTCTCTGCAGCTGTGCTCAAACTCAGGATCCTCCCCCAACACGTCCATGTCCGTCTCCCCCCCCCCGTTGCCTCGGGGGATGCTGCCTGTAAAGGCCCCTTCAGCAGTTCCCTGCTCCACCCCACCTCCGGTTGATCGTCCCACCAATAAGAGCGGTCTGTGACAGACCCCGAGAGTGATCCCTCCGGGGAGCATGTGTCGGGTGCTGGTTCCTCATCTGATGAGAACCCCTGGAACGTGCTGGCTGAAAGCATGTGTGTGAAAAGATATTCGTCGAAATAATCTGCCGGCATAGGTCTGTGTGGGAAGAGTGCATGGAACTCGTCTTTGAGGTAGTGCTCCTCCACGGCATAGTACGGTACCCACCTGTTGGCGCTGGCCGGGGTACCTTCCCTGGCGAGGAGATATTCATCCCCCTCTTCCCCCCATCTCGAGTCCAAAATCTCCGTGACCTCGTTGAGTGGCGCTGCTCTCGGCGACCCCCCCTGTTGGCGATTTGCTGGGTTGGTCTGGTGCGTTCCCAGGCGCCTGAAACCTGTGGGGTTCCTTGTAGGGTGTGAGCACTGATCTATGAAAGACCGGGTGCATTCTGGAGCCCTCCGGGAGTGTCAACCGGAAGGCTACCGGATTGATTTGTGCCTTGACTTGGTAAGGCCCTAGCTGCTTGTGTCTGAGCTTCTTCTGAGCTAACGTCCTGGCCGGCACTGCCTGGGCTGCTAACCAGACCCAGTCCCCCACCTGGATGTCTTCCCCGACTCTCCTGTGCCTGTCTGCCTGCACTTTGTATGCGTGTTTTGCTAGTTCTAAATGCCTTTGGAGCTGCTCGTGGACCTCCCGTAATTCCGCTGCCCAAGCCTCTGCTCCCTGTGTCTCCCCCTCCCCCACTTTCTCTAATCCCGGGAAGGTTCTGGGATGCCGCCCATTGTTGGCGAAGAACGGTGTCACCCCCGTGGACACGTGCTTCGTGTTGTTGTAGGCAAACTCGGCCAGCGGTAGGTAGTCCACCCAGGTCGAGGGCTGTTGATTCGCATAGCATCTCAGGTACTGCTGCATGATGGCGTTGACCCTCTCTGCGTGCCCGTTGGTCTGCGGGTGTCGTGCCGACGCTAAGTTGATCTTGACTTCCAGGATGCCCAGCAGCTTCTGCCAGAAGCTCGAGATGAATTGGCGACCCCGGTCGGACAGGATGGACCGCGGTAAGCCGTGAACCTTGAACACGTGGTCTATGAACAGCTTGGCGGTCTGTTCCGCTGTGGCCACCTTCGCGCAAGGAATGAAGTGTGCCATCTTGGTGAACAGGTCTACGACCACGAGTACCGCTGTTTTGCCTCGCGAGCTGGGCAGATCTGTGACAAAGTCCAGGGCCACTTTCTCCCACAGTTTGAGCGGCGTCTGTAGCGGTTCCAGCAGTCCCGCCGGCGGCCTGTGTACTGGTTTCGCCCTTTGGCATGTGTCACACCTAGTGACGTAATCCGCGACTTCTCCCCTCATCTTGGGCCACCAAAAGTCTCTGGCTACTAATTCCGCCGTCTTGTCCTTGCCGAAGTGCCCGGCGCTAGGCGCGTCGTGTAACTGCTGCAGCACTTTCGCGCGGAGGTCGTCTCCCGGCACGTAGAGGGCCCCTTTGCGGATGAGCAGTCCGTCGCGTATCTGGAACTCGTCGTCCTTCGCTGTGCCTCTTTGCACCTCCTCCATCTTGGATTGTGCGAACGAATCCGTCTGCAGCGCGCGACCTACCACTTCCAGATCCATGGTGGCTGAAGCGCACGCCCACGCTTTCGGTGCGAAAATGTGTTTGGCTGCCACCGGTGCCGCTTCCTCGAGATATTGCGGCTTCCTGGATAGCGCGTCCGCCGTGACGTTGTTGTCTCCCGGGATGTATTCTATCCGGAGATCGAAATCCGCAAAGAACTCCGCCCAGCGGATGTGTCTCTGGTTCAGGAACCGCGCCGTGCGCCAGTACTCCAGGTTCTTGTGGTCCGTGCGGACCTGCACCGTGTGCTTGGCTCCGATGAGGAAGTGCCGCCACGCCTTGAAGGCTGCATGGATGGCCAGCAACTCCCTGTCCCAGATGGTGTAATTCTGTTCCGACTTGCTGAGTTTCCTGGAGTAGAATGCGCACGGCCTCCAGTCCCCTTGCGGATCTTGCTGCAACAGGACTGCCCCCACCGCTCTGTCCGAGGCATCCGTTTCAACCCTCATTGGTTTGCAGGGGTTGACGTGTAGCAGCTGTTCTTCGGACGCAAAGAGACGCTTGAGTCTCCGAAAGGACTGCTCCGCCTGGTCTGTCCAGGTGAACTTCTTCTTCTTGGAGCTGAGGGTGTCCGTGATGGCCGCCGTCTCCATCGCGAACCCCTTGATGAACTTGCGATAAAAGTTGGCGAAGCCGACGAACTTCTGGACCTCCTTCCGATTGCGCGGGCTCTTCCAGTCCAACACCGAGCGGACCTTGGTGCTGTCCATGGCGAGTCCCTTGTCGGACAGCTTGTAGCCCAGGAAATCCACCTCCGTCATGTCGAACTGGCACTTCTCCAGTTTGGCGTAAAGTCTGTGCTCCCGTAGCCTCTGCAGGACCTCCTTGACGTCTCTCTCGTGAGCCTCCTGCGATTCCGAGAAGATCAGGATGTCGTCTAGGAAGCAGACGCACTTCTTGTAGAGGAGTCCCGCTAACACGTGGTGCATGAAGGCTTGGAAACAATGGGAGCCATTTTGCAAACCAAACGGCATAACTCGATTTTCATAGGTGCCTAAAGGCGTAAACATGGCCGTCTTCCACTCATTGCCCTCCCGCATGCGTATAAGGTTGTACGCCCCTCGAAGATCCAACTTGGTGAAGATGCGTCCCTTCCTCACCGTCGCGAGCAGGTCGTCGATCTTGGGCATGGGGAATGCTGTGGGCTTTGTTCTGGAATTGATGATTCTGTAATCAACTACCAACCTCCGTTGGGGCGTGTTTTTTTTCTTCACAAAAAACACGGGACTGCCCCCCACTGCTTTGGACTCTTGGATGAATCCTCGCTTCAAGTTGTGATCTATGAACTCCCTGAGTACTTGCAGTTCGTCTTCAGACATGGAATACAGTTTTCCAGTCGGCAGCGTCGCCCCCGGCAGGAGGTCAATCTTGCAGTCGTAGGGCCTGTGGGGAGGCAGCTTGTCCGCTTCCTTCTCGCAGAAGACCTCCAAAAACGCCTGAGTGAGTGCTTGAGGGCCCTGCTCTTGCCACTTACCATCTGGCCTGGGGCGGGGCCTGAAGCCTCACAAGGACTGCGTGCTGCTTGCTGCCTGCTGCCCAGGAGGACTCCCCTGAGTGAGTGCTTGAGGGCCCTGCTCTTGCCACTTACCATCTGGCCTGGGGCGGGGCCTGAAGCCTCACAAGGACTGCGTGCTGCTTGCTGCCTGCTGCCCAGGAGGACTCCCCTGAGTGAGTGCTTGAGGGCCCTGCTCTTGCCACTTACCATCTGGCCTGGGGCGGGGCCTGACAGGCCTCATAAGGACTTTGTTGATGCTTGCTGCCTGCTGCCCAGGAGGACTCCCCTGAGTGAGTGCTTGAGGGCCCTGCTCTTGCCACTTACCATCTGGCCTGGGGCGGGGCCTGAAGCCTCACAAGGACTGCGTGCTGCTTGCTGCCTGCTGCCCAGGAGGACTCCCCTGAGTGAGTGCTTGAGGGCCCTGCTCTTGCCACTTACCATCTGGCCTGGGGCGGGACCTGACAGGCCTCACTAGGACTGCTTGCTGCTTGCTGCCTGCTGCCCAGGAGGACTCCCCTGAGTGAGTGCCTGAGGGCCCTGCTCCTTCCTGCCACTTACCATCTGGCCCAGGGCGGGGCCTGACAGGCCTCACTAGGACAGTGTTACTGCAGGAGGGGCACAGAGTGTTTTTAAAATGTTTTTTAAAAATTTCTTTTGGATTTTTTGTATGTGGGGGGTGGGGGTGGGATGGAAGTTTGGTTGGGTTTGGGGAATTATTTTTTTATTTTGATGTTCTTGTAATTTTTACATTTTTTTGTTTGTATTGTTTTATTGGTTTTGTTTGTTTGTATAAGTTGTTATTTTGTTCTTAGGGGGAGGGGTCAGGGCTGCCGGGGAGTGGGCCACAGCCCACAAAATGGCTGGGGCATGTTCCACAGGGGGGAATGCACTGGGACAACCGATCTCAGTGATCACGGGTAGGAGGAGGAGTTACGCTAAGACCAGACCATGTCATTACAGAGGAGGCAGGTTTAGTCGTTGTCTGAGGACTATTCCTGCCTCCGGGTCTGGTCCTGACCGGATGGATACTAGAATCAGCAAGGGATACCCACATGACCTGAAAGTGTTGCTGTGCAATGCCAGGTCAATGATTTATAAGACCACTGCCATCCATGACTTGATCATGTATGGAGGATTTGATCTGGCATGTGTAACAGAGACTTGGTTGGATGAAGCAGATGGGCCTGTCCTTGCCGCTGCTTGCCCACCAGGTTTCTCTTACGCACAGCAACCCAGGTCATGTGGGCGGGGAGGGGGGGTTGCAGTGATTTTTAGGAAGTCATTAGTCTGCACCAGGCGTCCTATTGGGAAGACCCAGTTTTCTGAGTGCATGTTCTGGAAGTTGGGCAATAGGGGCAGTACAGGATTCCTATTGGTGTACCGACCTCCCCGCTGCACCAAGGATTCCCTGCCCGAGCTGCTTCAGGTCGTGGCGGATATGCTCCTGGAGACACCTAGCTTGGTTGTCCTGGGGGATTTTAACATCCATGCCGACACGACCTTACAAGGGGCCGCTCGGGACTTCGTGGAAAGCATGGCCTCCATGGGGCTGTCCCTGAATAAGTCTGGCCCAACTCATAGCCACGGACATGCCTTAGACTTGGTGTTTACCTCTACGGATGCTGGTGATCTGACATTAACTAAAAGCGAAACAAAAGAAGTGCCATTGTCAGATCACTTCCTGGTGCAACTGGACTTCTCCGCAACCCTTCCCCTCCGCAGGGAGGTGGGACCGATTCGGATGGTCCGCCCCCGCCACTTAATGGATCCAATTGGCTTCCAGAGAGTGGTAGGGGATGCTTTATCCCAAGTTGATGGCCTTTCAGCTGATTCCCTGGTGGCCCGCTGGAATGTGGAGTTAACCAGGGCTATTGACTGTCTGGCTCCGAAGCGCCCTCTCCGATTGCATGGAGCCTGGACAGCCCCGTGGTTTTCCCCGGAGCTGAGGGTGATGAAACAATCGTTGAGACGGCTAGAGCGCCGGTGGCGGAAAACTCATTCTGAATCAGACCGGACACGGGTTAGAGCTCAACGTTGAGCCTACCAAGTGGCAATGGCGACGGCGAAGAGGGCCTTCTTCACCGCCTCCATTGCATCTGCAGAAAACAGCAGCAGGAGACTTTTTCAGGTGGTTCGCAATCTATCAGAACCACCTGTACCACCGGGGCCTGGTAGGGACCCCAAGATCTCCTGCAATGCTTTTGCAAAGTTTTTTGCAGATAAAACCACTCAGATTCAGAAGGAGGTAGACTCCACCGTGGGAGCAGGGCCAGGGCGGGAGAGTGCTAGAGTTCTGTCTGGTCCTGTTACATGGGATCAATTCCAATCTGTTACCTCCGAGGATGTGGACAGGCTGCTTGGACGAGTGAAACCGACCACCTGTCTCTTTGATCCTTGCCCATCCTGGCTGATAAAAGCGAGCCGGGAAGGGCTGGGCGATGGGATCTGCGGGGTGGTGAATGCTTCCCTCTGTGAGGGAGCCTTCCCAGACCCGCTGAAAGAGGCAGTCATTAAACCGCTTCTTAAAAAAACATCTTTAGACCCGGCCAATTTGGCCAACTATCGCCCAGTCTCAAATCTGCCATTCTTGGGCAAGGTGATTGAGCGGGTGGTTGCTGAACAACTCCAAGCACACCTGGAGGAAACGGACCATTTGGATCCCTTCCAATCGGGATTCAGGCCTCACCATGGGACTGAAACTGCCTTGGTCGCGCTGGTTGATGATCTCTGGCGGGCTAGGGACAAAGGTGAGAGCTGTTTCCTAGTTCTGCTGGATCTCTCAGCGGCCTTTGACACCATCGACCATAACATCCTTCTGGACCGTCTAGAGGGGCTGGGAGCTGGGGGCACTGTTATACAGTGGTTCCGCTCCTTCCTCCTGGGCCGTGTCCAGAAGGTGGTGGTGGGGGGTGAGTGTTCAGACCCCTGGGCTCTCACTTGTGGGGTGCCTCAGGGTTCTGTCCTCTCCCCCATGCTTTTTAATATCTATATGAAGCCGCTGGGAGAGATCATCAGGGGGTTTGGACTGGGTGTTCATCAGTATGCAGATGACACCCAGCTCTACCTCTCCTTTAAATCAGAACCAGTGAAGGCGGTGAAGGTCCTGTGTGAGTGCCTGGAGGCAGTTGGAGGTTGAATGGCGGCTAACAGATTGAGGTTGAATCCTGACAAGACAGAAGTACTGTTTTTGGGGGACAGGAGGCGGGCAGGTGTGGAGGATTCCCTGGTCCTGAATGGGGTAACTGTGCCCCTGAAGGACCAGGTGCGCAGCCTGGGAGTCATTTTGGACTCACAGCTGTCCATGGAGGCGCAGATTAACTCTGTGTCCAGGGCAGCTGTCTACCAGCTCCACCTGGTACGCAGGCGACCCTACCTCCCCGCGGACTGTCTCGCCAGAGTGGTGCATGCTCTAGTTATCTCACGCTTGGACTACTGCAATGCGCTCTACGTGGGGCTACCTTTGAAGGTGACCCGGAAACTGCAATTAATCCAGAATGCGGCAGCTAGACTGGTGACTGGGAGTGGCCGCCGGGACCACATAACACCGGTTCTGAGAGATCTGCATTGGCTCCCAGTACGTTTCCGAGCACGATTCAAAGTGTTGGTGCTGACCTTTAAAGCCCTAAACGGCCTCGGTCCTGTATACCTGAAGGAGCGTCTCCACCCCCATCGTTCAGCCCGGACACTGAGATCCAGCGCCGAGGGCCTTCTGGCGGTTCCCTCATTGCGAGAAGTGAGGCTACAGGGAACCAGACAGAGGGCCTTCTTGGTAGTGGCGCCCGCCCTGTGGAACGCCCTCCCATCAGATGTCAAAGAGATAAAGAATTACCTGACGTTCAGAAGACATCTTAAGGCAGCCCTGTTCAGGGATGTTTTTAATATGTAATGCTGTATTGTTTTTAATACTGATTGGGAGCCGCCCAGAGTGGCTGGGGAGGCTCAGCCAGATGTGCGGGGTATAAATAATAAATTATTATTATTATTATTATTGTACTTGTTGGGTACCGCTTGCACCATGCCTAAGTGTAGCCGTGGGTCATCCTCTTGCCCCTCATCTTCCTGGCTGGTCAGGATGCAGTGTTCTGCGCAGTAGGAGGAGCAGAAGGTTAATTGACGCTGGTACCATGCTAATGCTGGGCTGTGCCTGTCCAGCCAACTCATGCCCAACACTATGGGCGTGTCCGACAGGTGGGTGACGTTGAAGCTGATGACTTCGCGGTGATTTCCAATTTGCATCACCATTGGCGGTGTTTGCTGTACCACCTGTCAGTCAGTCAGTCAGTTTTATTGCACATAGCCAAAGGCTGCCGCAATGTACACAGAATTATTTGACAGTTAAAAATAAATATACTGAATTGGTAAAAAAAGGCTTAAAACATTTATATTATTAAAACATTACATACTCTAAACAAAGCTATAAAAGTACCCCAATTTACAAATAAAAACATTAAACAATAAAATTCATAGGCTAAAATCATCACATGGTCACTAATGTTAGAAACAATATCAATTAATACAGTGTGCAATTTATACTCAGAGTTTGGTGAGAAAGATAGAGCATAGCCTGAGGTAGATAGATAGGATCAGATAAATTCATCTCCTTTACAGTTAATGGCTACCTTAGCTATATAATTTGCTCTAATTTTCCTGGCAGCAGTTGCAAAAAGTGCTACCCGCCAGGTCACATACTTATCTGTGTCTGCAAGGAGATATAACATCATATCGAGGGGGTTCTGGCCAGGGGACCCCGTCATTATAGGTACCAAAAATCTTTGTCTTGCATCATTATATAACGGACAGTGCAAGATATAATGCATAAGGTCCTCTACTTCAGAACATCCCCTAATGCAAACACGTTCGTTTTTTGGTATGCCTCTATATCTCCCATCTCTATAAGCAGAGCTTATTGTATTTAGTCGTAGCTCTGTGAAAGCTTTTCGAAGCTGAGCAAAAGTCAATTCATTAAAATAAGATATGTGTTCATTGACCTCTCTAAGTTTAAAATACAATGGGGCGCATGTAGATGTGCACATAGAGTTTAAATCGTTTTTAGTTGCCACTGCCCTTATGGTTCGTTTAAAAATATTTTTCTGTGAATATAAGGGGAGTTCTTTAATCTCAGTCACTGAGAGATCATATTTGCCCATCAGTTGGGCAGCATGATGTACCCAGTTTTTAAGGGGTAATCCATTTGAGAGCTCAATCAGGCATTTTTTTGGTAGCCTAGTGTTGTCCATCTGTTGAACTCTAAACCAGTAACAGAGAATTCTTTTATCTATTTGGCTCTCTATGCTCAACATGTGAGTTTCCAACCTGACCATGGCAGATTGCACGTCTTTGCGTAAACCTAAAAGAACTCTTAAAAAATAATTCTGTGGGGGTTCCAGACCGGAGACCTTTGAGGTACCCCACCTGTCCTCCCAGTAGCTCTCTGCCATCGACCGTGACGACGTTTAGGGGCATCGTGGCTGGTAGGAGCGCTATGCGATGTTGCTTGATGAAATCCACTCCTACAAAGTCTGCATTACTACCACAGTCAATAGTAATAGGGACTTCCAGGGTGAGTCCATTGGGCAGCTGGAGCGATGCGGTGAGTTGCACCACTGGTTTGGGCGGGAGGGGGTCTGTGGGCTGTAAAATCTCTGGGGACTGCTTCACTGACTCGCCTGGCTGGGCCCCAGTGCCTCTGCCTCCAACCAGGCTTCGTCGTTTCCCTGCAGCTGTTCCCCCTGCTGAACTGCTCCCTTTACTGTTGCTGAAGCTGCAGTGTGCCTTTGGAGCCTCTGGGGACACTCTTTGGCCATGTGCTGTGCACTGTCGCAGATATAACACTTCCTGCTCCCTCTAGGAGTCTTCGCCTTGACTGCTCCTGGTGTTTGGGCTCTGGCTGCTGTCTGAGCCCTGGCACCACCTATCTCCATCGGCTCTTCTCCCCCTCCCACTGGAGGCGTGGATTGCGCCCGCGCTGTCTCTCTGGGTATGAAGGGAGTTGTTCTGACTGGTGTGCGTCCCATACGTCCCTCATCCCTCCTCCAAGGGCGTTCTTCCAGGCGCACCCCTATCGCCAGCGCTCTTTGGACAACTTCTGTGGTGTTGTTGGGTCTTTCCCCTCTCGCTAATTCATCTTTCACAGCCCCATTCAGCCCCTCCCAGAACAGATCTCGGATGGCAGCGGAGTCCTTCTCCCAGCCCAGCACATTTACTAGCGCAAAAAAGCGGGAGTGATACTGTCTCACAGTGGCTTTGCCCTGCTTCAGCCCATGCATTTCCCTCCTGGCCACATCCACATCTACCGTTGATTTAAAACAATTGTCCATAGCCTCAATAAAGGCTTTTGAATCTTTGAGGGCGGGGTCATTTTCGCGCCATAAATTGCGCAGCCACGATTTAGCTTCCCCATGGAGATGAGTTATTATGAAGCCTACTTTCTCCTCCTCATCTCTGAAGTCTTTCCGAAGCAAATTGAGCGCGAAAACTAAGTCTGCTCTGAAGTTAGGATACTGCTGCAGATTCCCGTCAAAGTGGGATACGATGCTGCCCCCCCTCTTCCCGAGGCCGACTCCTTCCGGCTTGGGTCCCGGCAGCCCCTCTTTGCCCAAACGTTCCCACCTGGCTTGCAGATCCCGGCAGAGCGCTGTTGCTTCTTCCTCCCTCTTTCTGGAAGCTGCTACTTCTGCGTAAAGCGCCGAGACTGCGTCTGTCAGCTCTTTCACCTTGTCCTCGGTAGTCATCCTTGCCGATCTTCGTGAGCTCGCAAAACACCAAGTTTTGCCCCTCGCTGCGCCAACTCACGCTGCGAGGGTTCAATTTTTTGTGAGACGGAGCTTACTGTCAGAGCTGCCCGAGGTCCCAGCTCACAAAGGACCAACGCCAGTTCTTATTATATACAAAAGTCTTTATTGAAGTTCAGTTTCGATTTCAAAGCCGCGGCGCGCAGCTCTACGTCTTGGACTCTAGACCGCTGAAGCTCCGTCTGAATCTCCTCCCCCCAGACACCAGTTCAAGACTCTAGCCTTGCTCCACCTCTTCCTCTGCTCTTTCCTCCTCTGGGTCCGCTTGTCCGCTGGGGTCTTGCCCTTTCTGGACTCTTCTGACGCTGAGTCCCCTGATTCTTCCCCCTGCCTTCGGCGGGCTTTAGGACCTGGTTCCCAATCCGGGCTTTCTGCTGTCCCGCGCGCCTGTACATTTGAACTTGGCGCGCGCGCCCAGCCGGCAACCTTTCTCCTGACCGTTACACTGCTCCTGTCACTGCTTCCCCCTTCGGGAGTGCTAGTTGGACCTGACTTCCCCTCCGTTCCCTCACTCTGCGATAGAGGCGTGGCCAGCCCTGACTCATCTTCTCTCCCTATTGGAGGAGACGCTGGTCCTGACACATGGGACTCTTCCCCCCCACTCCGCTCTGGTGGGGGAACTGGTCCTGATCTCCTGCTGCTGCTTTGGGAATCCCCGCTGGCCCCTTGCTTCTGGTGTGTCCCCCCTGGGACCCCCCTTGCCCTGGCCATCGGCGCCCCCCTCTGGGAATCTTCTGAATCGCTGGAGAAGCTCATGGAATCTCTCGGGCCACTGTCATACTCCCCTACGCTGCCCTCAGATTCCTCCCCTTCGCTCTCCGTTTCCTCTCTCCCCCGTGTCTCTGCTCCTGAGCCCCTGACACACGCGTTGAGCTTTCGCTTCGCTGCTCTGCTGCCTTGGCCTTGAGATGTTTGCAATCCCTCTTCACCTGGCCTAGACGTCCACACGAGTAGCATTTCACTGCCTTCAAAGCTTTGGCGCCATCTAGAGACTTCCGGAGGCGGCGCCATCGGCAATGGCGGACTCCTTCTGAGTAAGAAGGGGAAGCTCCGCAGAAATCGGGTCTACCCGCTACAGCGAAGCGGGGACCCTTCCAAAAACCACAGGCGGGTGAAGCCTGCGACCGTGGGACTCGGTGGGTACCTTTGCGCTCCCCCCGCTTTGAGAAGGGGCTTGGAAAAAAGCCCCGGAACAGGACGGGGTGTGTGACGCGGTGCTGAGAGTTAATCGCTACTTCTGCAGAGTGAAGCTGCACAGCTGATGCCGGAGAGCGCTGACCTTTCTTCTTCTGAAAATTCGGCTTTAAACTACAACCCGTGAGTAAGAACTTGATAAAAACGGGGGATCAAGGGACTTGCTTCCTTTGATCGGCACAAGAACTTGAATTTGACTCTGAAGCGGGAAGGCGCAAAAGGGAAGTCCGTCTTCCGATTTTGTAAATAGGATCAAAGCAAAGACTTTGGAAGCTAAGAACCGGGAAAAGTGGAGATATAAGGAGCTTAATTCCAACGCCTGTTGAAAGAACCCCCCTTAAAGTTGGGGGGAAGAAGAAACTTGTTATTTAAAGGGGGGGAAAGGGCGGAAATTAAGACCAGCGCTCAATCCCTGCTATTGGGCTGCCAGAAACAGCAAGGAAAGCCCTGCACCGTTTATTGCTACATTATATGGTTACTCTGTTTTTGAATTGGAAATTTTGAGAGACTCTCTTTGTAACTGTTGCCCTTGACTGAAGGATACTATTGTATATAGAAGCAATCCATTTTAAAGTGAACATTGTTGCCAAGCTCCCCTAGAGGAAGTCTGTGTTATAACTGGGGTTTTTCCATTGCAGCTGGCCAGGAAACTTCTCCCATAACAAAGAATTTGACTGTGAGAGTGACCTTGAGGGAGATAAAGTAATGGATCAACTTCAACCTCAGGAAAAACCCCAAGAAAAACCTGCAAGAGTAAAAACTAGGCTGCAGCAGCGAAGACAATCAATTGTAGCCCCTCCAACTATAGAAAAGGAAGAAACTGGCCAATCTGGGACAAAAGGTGGGGGCTCTGATGAGACACTTAATGCATCATTAGATAAAATCTTTGGAGAATTGGAAAAATTGTCAGCTAAAATTGATTTAAATACTACAACTATCAGTTCTAACACACAGGCCATCGATAGGCTGCTGCAGGAATCTAAACTGACAAGAAGGATTGAAGAGGACACTAAAGAAAAGGTATTGGAAGTAGAAGGAAAGATTCAGCCAATCAATAGACAACTAGAAGACCACAAGACGCAATTGTCTTTATTTGAACTTAGAGATAAACAGGCCAACTTAAGGATCAGAGCGGTCCCAGAATTGGAAGAAGAAAATTTGAGTGAATATTTGACACAGGAATTTGAAGAATTCTGGGGCCTGGACCAGGATAAAGATTTTAAGATAGTGGCGGCCTTTAGATTTGGCAAAGGTGGTAAAGGAAAAAAGAATAGAGCAAGAGATTGTTTGATTACACTCAGATCTAAGGAAGAGAGAGACAAAATATTGAGCCTGCACTACAAGAAATCACTGGAGATAGAGGACTCCAGGATTGAGATTTATAAAGACATCCCAAAACATCTTTTGGACCTCAGGGCCAAATACAGAGACTTGGTGTATTTGTTAAGAAGAAATAGCATCATTTTCAGGTGGGAGTTCCCCCAGGGTTTGTCCTTTACCTATAAAGGGGAAAAAGTGAGAATAAGATCAGAGGAAGATAAAGAGAGATTTTTGAAAGACCACGAGGAACATTTACGGAAAGAGTCAGAGGAAGGAGAACCGAAGATACCAAAGCCAGGAGCTTTGGACACAGCAAAGTTACCACTGGGACCGGACAAACTAGAGAAAGCGAGACCACCAACAGACCAAGAACAACTACTGGGAGCAGTTGGAGGAACAGAATAACTACACAATGTCTCTGCAGGTACTAAGTTGGAACATTAGAGGGCTGAACTCCCCTGATAAGAGGAAGAAAATTTTTCATTTGCTGAAAAAGGAGAAATTGGACTTGATTTGTTTGCAAGAAACTCACGTGACCAGAACACATAGAAAAGTTTTAATTAACAAAAGATTAGGTCAAGAATTTATTTCATCAGACAAAGTTAAAAAGAGAGGAGTCGTGATTTATGCAAAAGAAAGCCTACTACCCAAATTTGTCTTTAAAGATGATCAAGGAAGATTTGTGGCAATTGAGATACAATTTCAAGGAGAGAACTTTTTGATTGTAGGGATATATGCACCAAATGAGGGGAAATCAGAATTTTTTAAGAAACTGCATGAGACACTGTTGGACTTTATGGATTACAAAATCATCATGCTCGGAGATATGAATGGAGTGGTTTCGACAAATATGGATAAATCAGAAAGACAAGTGGTAACTAAAGATGGAAGACTACCGAAAACTTTTTTTGAAATGACAGACAATATGGACTTGATTGACACTTGGAGAACTAAGAACCCCCTAGGCAGAGAGGGAACTTTCTTTTCTGAAGCCCAAAAGACCTGGACAAGAATTGACCAAATCTGGATTACCAGAGGACTGGCTCCCAAGATTCGAAGGGTGGAAATCTGCCCAAAAACTTGCTCCGACCATAACCCTGTGAAAATGGAAATGAAAGTAACATTGAATGGCTCCTTCAGATGGAGGATGAATGACACCTTGTTTAGAGATCAGGAAATTATTAAGAAGGCCCAAAAAATTATGAGAGACTATTTTGAGATAAATTTGAAGACTTCTGTGGAAAAAAGAGTAATTTGGGACGCTAGCAAAGCTGTAATGAGAGGATTTCTGATTCAACAAAATGCAATAAAAAAGAGAATTCAAGAGGAGAAAAAAGAAAAGATCTTGGGAAAAATAAGAGAAGGAGAGAGGAAACTTAGATCCAAACCGAAGTCACAAGAGATCTTAAGAGAAATTAAGCTACATCAAGTACAATATATGAAAATGATAAATCAAGAAATAGAATGGAAAATTAAACAGATGAGACAAAAGACTTTTGATTCAGCGAATAAATGTGGGAAGTTGCTAGCATGGCAGTTGAAGAAGAGACAAAAATTGAACACGGTAACTAACCTTGAAGTTGATGGAAAGAACATACAGAATCCACAGGAGATAAGAAGTTGTTTCCAGAGATACTTCAAACAACTTTACACACAAGGGCCACAGAATGAGATTGAAATTGACCAATTTTTGAAAATTAATGGATTACAAAAAATTTCTCAAGAAAATATAAATTGTTTTTGAACTATAAAATAACAGAACAAGAGGTGGAAGGTGTCATTCAGAATATGCAACTAGGCAAATCCCCAGGGCCTGATGGACTAACCTCCAAATATTATAGAACTCTGAAAGACTATTTAATTCAACCACTAAGGGAGGTTTGTAATGAAATTATGGAGGGGGGAAAAGCGCCAGAGTCGTGGCAAGAAGCATATATCACACTTATACCGAAAAATGAGACTGAGAAGACACAACTTAAGAACTACCGTCCCATATCCCTTTTAAATGTGGATTACAAAATTTTTGCAGACATTTTGGCTAAAAGATTGAAAAAAGTATTAGCTGAAATGATAAATAAAGACCAGGCCGGCTTTCTCCCTGGTAGACACTTATCCGATAATATGAGGAATATAATTAATATTTTGGAAAAGTTACAAGTGAATATTAATACAGAAGCAGTTTTGATATTTGTAGACGCGGAGAAAGCCTTTGACAATATTTCTTGGAGCTTTATGAAGAAAAATCTTCAGGGGATGGGGGTAGGACAAAACTTTGAAAATGGTATAGGTGCGATTTACTCTGAGCAAAAGGCTAAACTGATAGTTAATAATGTGGTGACAGAAGAGTTTAGGATTGAGAAAGGGACACGACAAGGCTGCCCAATTTCCCCATTACTTTTTATTTCAGTCCTGGAAGTTTTGCTAAACATGATAAGAAGGGACCACTTGATACAGGGTATTCAGGTCGGAGTTAAACATTACAAACTTAAAGCTTTTGCAGATGACCTTGTTTTGACATTACAGGAGCCAATAGCTAGCACTAAGAGGGCACTAGAACTAATCCAGGATTTCGGTCAAGTGGCAGGATTTAAGTTAAACAAGACAAAAACCAAAGTTTTGGAAAAAAATTTGTCTCCGACTGAGAGAGAAAGGTTTCAGAAGGAGACAGACTTAACATTGGTAAAGAAGGTAAAATACCTGGGGGTGAATATGACTTCTAAGAATGTTAATTTATTTAAAGACAATTATGAAAAATGCTGGTCAGAAGTGAAAAAAGATTTGGAAATTTGGACAAACTTGAAGCTTTCCTTGCTAGGTCGAATTGCTGTTATTAAGATGAATGTATTGCCGAGAATGCTGTTTTTGTTTCAATCTTTGCAAATTATTGACAAGATGGATTGTTTCAAGAGGTGGCAAAGAGATATTTCTAGATTTGTCTGGCAGGGCAAAAAGCCCAGAATAAAATTTAAGATACTTACGGATGCTAAAGATAGAGGGGGGTTTGCCCTGCCAGATTTGAAACTCTACTATGAATCAGCAGCTTTTTGCTGGTTGAAGGAATGGCTACTTCTTGAGAACACAGACATCTTAGATCTTGAAGGTTATGATAATGTATTCAGGTGGCATCCATATTTGTGGTATGGCAAGGTTAAAGTACACAAGGCCTTTACAAACCATATTGTCAGGAAGGCATTGTTTAATGTATGGTCGAGATATAAAGATTTTCTGGAAAGTAAAACCCCAAGGTGGCTCTCACCTATGGAAGCGAAAGCTTTGAAAAAACTTAATATGGAGATTAAATGGCCAAAATATTGGGAAATTTTGGAACAGGAAGGGGACAAATTGAAATTGCAGAGTTATGAGAAGCTTAAAGATAAGGTGCGAGACTGGTTACATTATTTTCAAATAAGAGAGGCCTATAACCAGGATAAAAAAGTGGGTTTCCAGGTGGAAAAATCTAAGTTAGAGACAGAATTGTTAGAACCCAATGCTAAGATATTATCAAGAATGTATAATTTGCTATTGAAATGGAACACTGAGGAAGAAATGGTAAAATCTGCTATGATAAAGTGGGCACAAGATATAGGATATAACATTATGTTTGCTGACTGGGAGAAGTTGTGGACCACCGGGATTAAATTTACGGCATGTAATGCCTTAAGAGAGAATATTATGAAAATGATGTATAGGTGGTACATGACCCCAGTCAAGCTTGCAAAAATATATCATTTGCCCGATAACAAATGTTGGAAATGTAAGGAAACAGAAGGTACATTCTTTCACCTTTGGTGGACGTGCCCTAGGATTAAGGCCTTTTGGGAGACGATATATAATGAACTAAAAAAGGTACTCAAGTATACTTTCCCTAAGAAACCAGAGGCCTTTCTCCTGTGCATAGTCGGCCAATTGGTGTTAAAGAAGGATAGAACTTTTTTTATGTACGCAACAGCAGCAGCAAGAATACTTATCGCAAAGCATTGGAAGACACAAGACCTACCCACCCTGGAAGAATGGCAGATGCAAGTAATAGAATATATGGAGATGGCGGAAATGACTGGCAGAATCCGAGACCAGGGAGAAGAGTCGGTGGAAGAAGATTGGAAGAAATTTAAAATTTATTTACAGAAATATTGTAAAAATTTTGAAAGTTAATGGCATTGAAATGAACTGAAGGGGTACTAGCAACGAGGTTAAAAATAAGATTGGATGGATAATTAGACAAATAAATTGGATATGAATTTGCTGAATTAATTTTCAACAGGGATACAAAAAAGGGAGATGTGAGGAAGTCAAGAAAATAAGTGAATCAAAGATGAGAAGTAAAAGAGGGATTTTTGTGTTGTTTTTTTCTTTTTTCTTAAAATGCGTTTTTTCTTTTCTTTTTTGAAACTACTTTTTCTTTTTACTTATGTATTTTGTATTTTTGTGTATCTGTTCTTGTTTTTTTTTCTTATGTTTGTTGTCTTTTCTGAAACTTAATAAATATTTATATATATATAAAAAAAACCAAAGCTTTGGCGCCACCTAGTGGTTGCACTGCATTCTGGGATGACGTTTGTGAGGACTCGCTCTTAGTGATACAGCTGGCACTACGCCGATCCGCTTCATTCAACACCACAGCAGTAACATGCCCTACTGTAAGCTGAGCAGTAGGCAAAACAGCAAGCTGGCTGGCAATCGCTTCCCAACTTGAACCCAAAGAATGTAGAATCATGAAGGAATACACAGCCTCTGGAAAGGTGATTCCATGCTGTTGCAACTCATGTCTAAGATTCTGCATTTCCATGAGGTGAGCACATACACCTGCTCCTTCAGCAAGTGCCATATGATGCAACTTGGCATAAAAGAACAAAGAAGCTCCCAACTCTGTTCTTAAATGTGACTCTTGGAGACTGTCCCACATCTCTTTGGCTGAGGCCTTGTCACGCAAAAAACATAACTCTTTAGGGGACACAATAAGCGTCAGAGTTCCCATTGCTTTGGAATCCTTAGCCTCCCATTTTTCGGTTATTGGAGCTGGGGGGGGGGGCGTCTGATATCACATTAAACAGACCCTCTTTTCTTAGTAGAGCTTCTGCATACTGCACCCAGTCCTGATAATTCCCTTTTGAGAGCTTTGGAATTCCCATTGCAAATTGAAGAGCCTCTGTCACTTTTGGATTGGCCATTGTGTCTTTAAAGCAGGCTGCGTCTTTTTACGAGCAGCTGCATTTCAAATGAGGCCTTTGCATTCACCTGAGCGTCTGCTCCAGCCAATCAGAGCTTTGGCTAAAAGTTCAAAGTCCACCCTTATTGCCAATTAATTAGGGACTGGCAGGCTTCCCGGGGCAAGAGCACATACCTCTTATCAATCTTCTTGACACACAGAGAAGATAATCTACATTCCGTTCTTTCTGCCGTTCTTCTGGGCCCATAACCAAAAATGTCGGAACCTGCGCTCGGCCAAGCTGATAAAGCTCATCCTCCTCCAACCGAGTCCTCTGGAATCGCCTTCGATGTGATTAACGACCTGAGCCTCTGATAAGGCTCCAGGCACATCCCATTCAGCAGAGAATCAAAGCAGCATGCAGGGAAGGACGAGATAGTATGAGCTACATGGCTAGGTTTTATTTCTTACTACGCAGACAGAAAAGACATCCTCTCTCTGTGAGAGCAGAGAGCAACTGAAACACAAAGGAACAAAGGAACAGGAAACCAGTAACGTCACATCTGTCTCCCGTCTCCTGTGAGACTTCCAATAGTATGGAATGTGTGGGATGTAAACAGAGTCTTGTGACTCCAAAGCACTGCACAGTGGCACAAACAGAAACCAACAGTTTCTCACTACCTGCTGATCAGCTGGCAGAGTTGTGAGTGTGAAAACTCCTAGAGACTTCATGGCAGTAAGCTCCTTTTCCATGGCTTTCTGCCACTTGCTGGATTTTGCCTGAGGTAACTTCTGAACCTTAGCAAAACTTTCTGGTTCGCACTGAGCAAAACCAGCTCACACATTTGTGACTGTGTAACGGTCAGGTGCTTTACCTTTCGTGGTCCGCTTGGACCGTCTTTGTCCCATGCCAGACTCCCCCTCTGACCCAGACGTGCTGGACTCTTCCTGTGAGTCCCTGGCGTCTGGTGAACCACCAAGCGACTTGTTGCGCCTGCATTGCGCTTCTGGACTGCGCTTGTCTGTGGGACACAAGGGAGACCTTCTGTGCCTGTGCCAACTAGGCCAAGCCTGAGGAAAGAAGGGTACACTCCTGGGTTCTGACTTCACCTCTCTCTTTGGAATTGCCCCCTCTGGCACTGCACCCTGGTGGTGATTGGCAACTCTGCTTGGACCGCCAGCAGGTGCATCGCCAGCAGCTCCACCAGCAGGTGCAATTGGTTGATCCCCTGGACCAAGACCTCTAAACCAATCTGTGAGCACTTTGGGGTTTCCGTGAATCCTGTCCCAACCAGCCTGCTCACAAAATTCAGCGTTCCTGCTGATTACCACACGTGAGCGATCTCCACTTGGATATGTAAGCCTCCAGGCTTTTGACCCTGGCTCGTATCCACAGAAAATCATTTTGCATGATCTAGGGCCACCTTTCCTGTGCTGCTGTTTGGGAATCAATACCCAAGCCCCCACCCCAAAGGTACGAAAGTAGTGCACCTTGGGCTTCCTTCCATGGAGCATGAAATAGAGCGTGTTCCCAACCACAAAGTTATACGTCCTGTTCAAAAAGAACAACGCTGCCTTCACAGCCTCGGCCCAATAGCATTTGGGCAGCCCTGAATCAAACAGAAGAGCCTCCATGGCCTCTTGCAGGGTTCGATTCCTGTGCTCCGCAACTCCATTTTCTTGCAGGGAATAAGCTGCTGTCTTCCTGTGCTTAATACCCTTCACACGGAAGAAGTTTTGCAGACTAGAGGCTATAAACTCCGACCCTCTGTCTGTCTGAAACGCTTTGACACGGGTGTCAAACTCCAGTTCTACTGCCACCACCCACTCTTTGATCTCCTTGGCTGCTTGCCCTTTATCTCAGAGTGTGATAATCCATCCCACCCTCAAGAAATCATCGGTGAGACGCAGAATGTATCTGGAGTTACACAAGCTAGCCACTGGCATCGTGCACGAGCTCAAAGGCTTTCTTGGCAGCGTGCACGAGCTCAAAGGCTTTCTTGGTCACCTCGGGTAATTGGTGGTGTGCACTTTGGCTTTTTTACAAGCTCTACATTCAAGAAACTTAGAGCACTCCTTCATTTTACAGCCATCAGCACACTCTACCTGTTTGCGCACATATCACCAGTTCGCATGCGGAAATCTTTTATGCCATAAGTGCATACACTGGTCATGAGTGGGGACGTTGGCACACTTTGCCTGTGCTTCCTCAGAAGCATCATCACCTGTTTCTAGTATGTACAGCCCATCGTGGCCTCGTACCTGTACTAACTGCTCCCCATCTTTGGAAATGGTGCTTACCTGGTTCCCAAACTGCACCTGAAAACCAGCATTGTCAAGAGCATAAACAGAAAGTAACCCACATTTCATACCATCAAGTAAATACACATCAATATCAGCTTTCAAACAAGGCATAAACGCAACACCAGCTTTTGAAATAGCTCTCTTGGTTGTATCAGCCAATGTGACTGTTGTCCCATTTGAAATCTGAAAGCAGTCTCGCAACTGGCCACCAGGTGGAGCTAGATGCCTGCTGGCCCCACTGTCAATGATCCAACGCTGTTTGCTGTTGGCTGCAGCCTGTCCAACAAAAGCATACATAGCAGCCTTTTGATGTGTTGCTGGTTCTCCGCCTCTGCCCCCTCTCACCGGGCCTCTCCTCCCACGACGTGGTCTGCCTTTGATCTCTCGGTTGCTATGGGAGATTTTTTCCGGTTTTGTCCCCAACATGAGAACTTAGTCACCCCCAAACCTTTTCCTTCCTTCTTTGCGTTTTACACCTCTGCGCAGAGTGGGAGACGGAAGGGGCGTGCTTCCCTCCTGGCCGGCTTGACCAGGAGCGGTGCTGGGGCTCACAACAGCATCCCCTGATCCCTTTCCCTCTCCCCCACTGGAGGCGTGGCTTTCCCCACCGCAGGAAGAGGAACTGCTTTGCAAGACTTTCGGAGGATCCCTGTATCCCAACGGCCCCTCTACCTCCCTTCCCTGTTCTGATAGCAGTTCCCTGACAACAACTATCTTTCCTACTTGTAGGTGTCTGCTATATATCTAAAGTACAACCTCCCCTTGGTTATGATGCTTCCTACTGGAGTCTTCTATCCAGCACTTCTCAGCATGAATTCTGCCACACTTGACCAACTCTGCTACATCATGCCACCTTTGTTTTTGTTTTTTGTTTTTTTAAAATAATATTTATTAAGTTTTCCATTTTAACAATCCAATAAAAGCCACATTAAAAACATTCCAAATTATAAAATAATCAAACAGTCCAAATTTTATGCCAAATTATAAGTCTTTGGTTGACTTCCCATGCTCTGAGGTTCGGGGAGTGATGATCTCACAATTGTGCTGCTTCTCTTATTAGTCCAGATAGTTCCAAATAAGACATTCTGATGTTGATCCTTCGTTGTGTTTTTTTACAGCCTCTGAGTTCGTCTAGCAAGCGGATTAAACCAATATAGTGTGATTCTATGCGAAAAAGTTCCTTCGTGTTCATTTTCTTCTTTGTACTCCGGCAGTCGGTCTGTGGCAATTCACTTTCACTTTCTCATGCATGTAATTTTCCACTGCGACAGATCTCGAGCTGGAGGAAATCTGGCATTCCACTATTTGTACCAGGCATATGTCCAAACTTCTTTGTTTTATTTCCTTCCAAGACAAATAACCCTGTACTTTAGCTTGTTGTTGTTGTTTAGTCATTTAGTCGTGTCCGACTCTTCGTGGCCCCCTGGACCAGGGCACGCCAGGCACTCCTGTCTTCCACTGCCTCCCGCAGTTTGGTCAAACTCACGCTGGTAGCTTCGAGAACACTGTCCAACCATCTCGTCCTCTGTTGTCCCCTTCTCCTTGTGCCCTCAATCTTTCCCAACATCAGGGTCTTTTCCAGGGAGTCTTCTCTTCTTATGAGGTGGCCAAAGTATTGGAGCCTCAACTTCATGATCTGTCCTTCCAGTGAGCACTCAGGGCTGATTTCCTTCAGAATGGAGAGGTTTGATCTTCTTGCAGTCCATGGGACTCTCAAGAGTCTCCTCCAGCACCATAATTCAAAAGCATCCATTCTTTGGTGATCAGCCTTCTTTATGGTCCAGCTCTCACTTCCATACATCACTACTGGGAAAGCCATAGCTTTAACTATACGGACCTTTGTTGGCAAGGTGATGTCTCTGCTTTTTAAGATGCTGTCTAGGTTTGTCATTGCTTCGTCATTGCTTTTCTCCCAAGAAAAATAAGTATTACAAAGCAGCAACTAAGGTAACAAAGGTAAATGGAGAGGTATTTTATTATAAGAACAGACAGAGAAGAATAACAGGAAGCTCACCGTGTGACGATGTATACAAGTTGCGCTGAGAGACCTTACAGCGGGAGTAATGAAGAGGTTCGAAGCGTATTAGAGAGACCAAACCACCACGTTGAAAATGTAAAGAGCAGAAGGGACCAGAGAGAGACAGAGAGACAACAGCGAGGATGTGGCAGAGAAGCGGGTGAGAAAGGGACATTCAAGAAGGGAATTGGGAGGAGGAAAAGAACGGAATTTATAGAGGAAAGGACAGAAGGGATAGAAAACGCAGACAGAGAGAGGATAAGGAGTGAGACAAAGGAAAGACGACGTGGGAGGAGGCAGGACATCGTGGGATCGTGCAGAAGGCAGGAGACGATTAAAAGGGAAACTTTTGAAAGCAGGAAATTAGAAGGGGGAACAGACAGAGGAGAAACGGAGGAACAGAGGAGGGAAGAAAATGGCAGAGCGGTGCTGAATCACTGTCTTCAGGAGAGAATAATAGGAAGGAGTATAAGGACTACAACCATAGAGAAAGAAAAAAACACCAGGAACTTAGAAACCCCAAGAGGAGTCAAGCAAAACAGGAGCAACAGCGCCACCTGGGGGTGGGAGGGAAAATAATAATATAACTTTAAACTGATTCTCTTCATGCCATTGTCATTACCCACGCTATATCGCATAGCACTTTATACAATAATTTAAAACTTAAGAGCAGTAAATTTAGAAATCCATTAAGTCAAATAGGTGCATAAAGGGGACAAATAAATTAAAAATTGTGTGTCTTCAATTAAGGGGAAAAAAATATTTAGGAAGGGAAAAATTATAAAAATAAGTCCAAGTTAATTCTCAGACAGGAATAAAAGAGAACAGTAAATAGCATTTTCATAATAAAAGAAATTTTAAAAGAATGGAATAATAATTAACTGGCACCCTTTCAGGGAAGACTCACCAATTAACCAACATCACATGTAAGAGAATTTATAGGAAGAATTTAGCGGAAACAATGGATCAATAGGAAGCCAGAACCTTACAAAGCTCTGGTTCTGCTTTTCAATCTCCCCTCTTGTCTTGTTTTCTCGAATAGCAATTTTGGGTAGAACAGTGATTCCAGGATGAGTGTGAGAAACAAGCAAGCAACAATTACATCAACTCTTGGCTCACAATTAAGAAGATAATCACTAGTTGAATCGGATCCAAACACGGGCATTAAAGAGATGTTAGTAAAAATGGATAAGAATCTAAATGATAAACTGGATGCAATGGATTTAAAGATTGAACAAATGAACATTAAAATTGAACAAAATACAAAGATATCTAAAGAATTATCAGATCAAATAAAGGACCTGGTGAAAAAAATATAAGGATGTGGACAAAACGGTACATGACCTCAAGACGAGAGTTAACAAACAAGAAGAAACAATTAAGAAATTCTCATCTGATAATATAGAAACAAAAGAAATCCAAGAGACAATGAAGGTAGAAACACAGGAATTAAGGATATTTCACGAAGAGGTCCTGGACCAGATTGCGATGCTTGAAATGCATCAGAGAAAATTGATTCTCCATCTGAGAGGTGTCCCGGAGGAACAGGAGGAAGAGATTGAGCAGAAACTGATCCAGGAAATTGCAAAATGGCTGGAAGTACAAGAAGACGAGCTGTTGATGGACATTGATAAGATTTTTAGAATCAAATCAGATAACATAAAGTCCTACAAGTGACCAGGTGACTGCTTGATCTTTTTGAATTCAAGGCTCTTGAAAGATAAGATATTATTGAAAACAAAACAGAGGAAATTAATAATAGAAGACAAAAGCATTAAAATATTTAAAGAATTACCCAAGAGAATTTTGAAGAAAAGACAGAATTACAAACCGCTGACTGAAACACTGATAAGGAATGTGGTTCGATTCAGGTGGAAATTCCCTGAGGGGATAACCTTTACCTTTAAAGACAGGAAGAAATCTATCAGATCTGTAGACGATCTGTCAAAGTTCTGAGAAAAACACAGAAAGGAATTAGGAGAAGTCTCCCTGAGAAGAGGTCAACAGGGGGCAACCCTGTAAAAAATCAAAAGTACCATATTTTTCGCTCTATAACACGCACCTGACCATAACACGCATGTAGTTTTTAGAGGAGGAAAACAAGAAAAAAAATATTCTGAATCAAATGTACTAAACTATTTAATAAACAACCGGTATATCAGAATCATATTACAACCATGTAAAGTGAACAGCAGTCAACAGTGGCATTAAGAACCATCATCACCGTCATTAACAAATGAAGAGAGAATATTAGGTTCGAGTACTCTTCTAGTCTTCTGTGAACCCCAAGAACTCATCAGTGTCAGTGTCAGAATTTATGAAGTTCAGTTACTCACAATCACCGACATCACTTTCTTCGCTATCTTCATATAACATGTCATCTTCTTTTGCATCCAAACCATTGCTAATGCCACATTTTTTGAATGACTGTGCAACGATTTCCTCCTTCACCGAGTGCCATGATGTTTTCACCCATTCACAAACTTGAGTGATAGTGGGCCTCTTCATTCATCCAGTAGGTGTCAGATCATGATTACCAGCAGCCATCCATTTGTTCCACTCTTCTCGCATAAAGACCTTAAATGGCTTGTTGATGGAAATGTCGAGAGGTTGCAACTGGCTGGTAAGACCTCCAGGAATTACAGCTAGATGAGTTTTCGCTTCTTTAAAGCACTTTTTTGTAGTTTCGCTAATATGTGCTCTAAACTGGTCCAGTACTAATAAGGCAGGTTTTTTCAAAAGCCCTCCAGGACGTTTGGACCACACTTTTTCAACCCATACTCTCATTCCATTTTCGTCCATCCATCCTTTCTCATGAACATGTACAGCAATTCCTTGTGGAATCACTTCTTTTGGAAATGTTTTCCTTTTGAAAATTAACATGGGTGGCAATTTGGTGCCGTCTGCACAGCAAGACAACACAACCGTGTAATGGGTTTTCTCATGTCCGGAGGTTTTCACAGCAATAGTTTTGGCACCTTTCAGATCAACAGTCCTATTAGATGGCACATCAAAGGTTAGCGGGACCTCATCCATATTCCCAATCTGGCCAATTTCAAATCCATTTCTCTTCCTAGCATCAATTACAAATTTATGAAAAGACAGAATCTTAGATTCATATGCTTCTGACATTTTTTGTGCAATTCTAGTTTTCGTGCGCATAGCAAGACCACATCGCTTCATAAATCTGTAGCACCATGATGGTGAGCCAGTAAAATCATGAATGCCTTTCTCTAAAGCAATGCGTTTGGCTTCATATATTATCATTTTTGTGGAGACTGTGAAGCCATTATTCCGGTGATGTGTGATCCATTCTTTCATGGCCACGTCCAACTGTGGCCACTTTGCAGCATGTCCACGAAAAGTGTGCTTACTTTTATCTGCTTTTTGCAGCTGATCCTCCTGTTTCCTCCAATCTCTTATCATTCTTTCTGTTGGAGGTGGCCCAAAACGTCTCTCTGCCGCTCTGTTTCCATGCTCCTTAGCATATTTTACTACCTCTAGTTTAAAAGGAATCTTATATGCTAGTCTTCTCTGCTTTATCGTCCTTATCAGAACAGTGGAGGTTTTCTGCAAGAAAATGATGAAGGAACTGTCAGTAATGTATGGTATCTCCAATACAGTGATGAAGGAAGAGAGATGGAGAGCTCACACTTGTCCTAGGCAAAGCAGCCAACTCTTATAGGCCTAGGTGCCTTCACCCCCCCCCATTAATATTTGAGGGAGTCATCCTCCCCCCATGCTGATGGGCATTGCCATTCATATAAGGTACCAGTGTGCATGCACTTTGTCTTGAGATCATTGCAGTCTGTGAGATGGGGCTTACCTGTACCTGCCCCCCCCCCAAATATTTTATTGAAGTTGGAAGAGGGAGGGAGGGAAGGAAGAGAGAGGGGGAACTCACATTTGTGCAGCTGCCTTGCCTCGAACCAGAGCAAAAAGAGGAGGAGGAGACGCAGGGACACGAGCCTTGTAAGCCGCTTTGTTTGAATTTACCGGTGAGGTGCTGGGGGATGGACGGAAGGGGATGCCCTCTTTGTCCCTCCTTCCAGCTCATTGTAAAGAAAGCAGAGTAAGAGCCGCTTACATGTGTGTAAGGGAGAGCCATAGAGCAGGCAGACACTGAGGAAGAGAGGCTGTCTCCCCTTTCCCCACCTTGGCTTTTACACGCTGTGCGCAGCTCTTGCCGGCTTCCGAGCTCCCACCTCGCCAAAAAGCCATAGAGCAGGCAGACAGGAGGAAGAGAAGCTGTCTCCCTTCTCCCACCTTGGCTTTTACATGCTGCGCACAGCTCTTGCCGGCTTCCGAGCTGCCTCCCTTCTCCCACCTCGCCAAAAAGCCATAGAGCAGGCAGACACGCTGCCCTCAGCTGTTGCCGGCTTCCCAGCGAGCCAAGCCGGAGGAAGAGAGGCTGCCAAAAAGCCAGCAAGAGCGGCTCCTCCCGCCTGAATTCACTCCATAACGCGCACACACATTTCCCTTTACCTTTTAGGGGGGGGAAAACTGAGTGTTATGGTGCGAAAAGTACGGTAATTGCGATTATTTTAGATATATCCAAGAAATTTGTATAGTAGCTTAATTTCACATTAACATCCTCCTTTTAGTCTTCTTTTTTCTTCTTCTTGCTTATTTTGTCTTTTTTTAACAACCTATTAATTAAGTTACAGATAGGTAGCCGTGTTGGTCTGCCATGGTCAAAACAAAATAAAAAAATTCCTTCCAGTAGCACCTTAAAGACCAACTGAGTTAGTTCTAGGTATGAGCTTTCGTGTGCATGCACACTTCTTCAGATACACTGAAACAGAAGTCACCGGACCTTTCTATATAGTGAGAAGGTGGGGAGGGGTATTACTCAGAAGGGTGGTGGGAATGGGTGATTGGCAGATAGCTGCGATGAGTCTGTTGACGACTCTTAACGACTGCAATAGGTCTAACAGGAAAAAGCAAGGGGTGAGAAGGTGAAAAATGGCTTTGTCATGTATAATGAGATAAGAATCCAATGTCTTTGTTCAAACCAGGTCTCTCCATAGTTTTAAGTTTGGTGATAAGTTGCAATTCAGCAGCTTCTCTTTCCAGTCTATTTCTGAAATTCCTTTGTAATAGAACAGCTACTTTGAGATCTTGTATAGAATGTCCTCAACAGTGTAAGGTTATGCCATCAAATGCCAACAGTGTCCTTCAGCTCTCTATATTGGACAAACAGGCCAAACCTTACGCCAAAGAATAAACGGACATAAATCCGACATCAGGAACCACAAGACAGAGAAACCAGTAGGAGAACACTTCAATCTCCCAGGACATTCTATACAAGATCTCAAAGTAGCTGTTCTATTACAAAGGAATTTCAGAAATAGACTGGAAAGAGAAGCTGCTGAATTGCAACTTATCACCAAACTTAAAACTATGGAGAGACCTGGTTTGAACAAAGACATTGGATTCTTATCTCATTATACACGACAAAGCCATTTTTCACCTTCTCACCCCTTGCTTTTTCCTGTTAGACCTATTGCAGTCGTTAAGAGTCGTCAACAGGCTCATCGCAGCTATCTGCCAATCACCCATTCCCACCACCCTTCTGAGTAATACCCCTCCCCACCTTCTCACTATATAGAAAGGTCCGGTGACTTCTGTTTCAGTGTATCTGAAGAAGTGTGCATGCACACGAAAGCTCATACCTAGAACTAACTCAGTTGGTCTTTAAGGTGCTACTGGAAGGAATTTTTTTATTTTCTATTAATTAAGGATTGCCTGTAAATGAATTTGAAAATAATATCTTGGAATGTGAACAGGTTACATGATAAAGTGAAAAGGAATAAGATTGAACATATTTTGAGGAAAAAGAAATGGAACGTGACTTATTTACAAGAAACGCACATAAGCGAGAAAACATAGGAAAATTTTGATTAATAAACGATTGGGACAGGAATTTATAACTTCAGATGTGAAAGAAAAAAGTGGAGTGGTGTCAGGCTTCCAGGTGGTTGCTCACGAGTAAACAGCCAGGACTCCGACCTGTCTTTTACAGGTTTTATTAAGTGCAAACTATGTACAGTTCAAGGGATGCGGGTGGCGCTGTGGGTAAAACCTCAGTGCCTAGGACTTGCCAATCGCATGGTCGGCGGTTCAAATCCCCGCGGCGGGGTGCGCTCCCGTCGTTCGGTCCCAGCGCCTGCCAACTTAGCAGTTCGAAAGCACCTCTGGCTGCAAGTAGATAAATAGGGACTGCTTACCAGTGGGAAACGGTGTTCCGTGTGCTGCGCTGGCTCGCCAGATGCAGCTTGTCACGCTGGCCACGTGACCCGGAAGTGTCTGCGGACAGCGCTGGCTCCCGGCCTATAGAGTGAGATGAGCGCACAACCCTAGAGTCTGGCAAGACTGGCCCGAACGGGCAGGGGTACCTTTACCTTTTTATGTATAGTTCAGAGATCCAAAGTTCATGTCTCTCTCTCTCTCTCTTTTTTTTATTAATTTTTATTAATAAATTTTCTTTTACAAATTTGTTCAAATACAACCATATTTTCCAATTTACAAATTTTTTTGACTTCCACCAGCTCCCCCCACAATCCTCATATTTTAATATTTATTCCGCATTTCCTTTATAATATATTGCCAGTTTATAATATCTTTACATCTCTTTTTCTCTTTACAATACCCTTTCTCATCACAGAGCCTCTTTAAATCCAACTAGCGTTGTCTGTTCATCACAAATATTTTCCAGATATATCGTAAACTTTTTCCAGTCCTGAGTGAACTTGTGATCTTTTTGGTATCTAATTTTTCCAGTCATTTTATCTAATTCCACATAATCCATAAGTTTCAGCCTCCACTCTTCCAATGTCGGTAGTTCCTCTTGTTTCCATTTTTGGGCCATAAGGATTCTAGCCGCAGTCACTGCATATTGGAAAAGTTTATAATCACTTTTATTAATTTCTCTTCCTGTAATTCCTAACAGAAAAGCTTCTGGTTTCTTCACAAATGTATACTTAAACATATTTTTCAGCTCATTATATATCATTTCCCAGAAGCCCTTCACTTTCTTACATTCCCACCACATATGGTAGAACGACCCTTCCTTTTCTTTACATTTCCAACACTTATTACATGTTTTATACATTTTTGCAAGTTTAACTGGAGTAATGTACCATCTGTAAACCATTTTCATAATGTTTTCCTTTATCGTTATACATGCAGTGAATTTCATATTTTCGTTCCATACTTTTTCCCAATCTGGTAATTGTATATTATAACCAAAATCCCTGGCCCAGTGTATCATAACCGATTTGACTTCTTCGTCCTTTGTTTGCCACTCCAATAACATTTTATACATTTTTGACAATATTTTGCAATCATTATTTATAATCTCTTTTTGAAATCTAGACTCTCCTTCAATATATCCCCTCTCTTTGAAATCCTTTTTAAACATTTCATTTGTTTGGAGATAGTGCAACCAATCATATATGTATTTTTTAACTTGTTCATATGGCTTCATTTTCCATTTCCCCCCTTCTTTAATAACTATATCTCCATAAGTCATCCAGTGTTCTCTCATATTTGTCTTTTTCACACTCATGACCTCCAGTGGGGACAACCAATGTGGTACTTTAGGTTCCAAAATATTTTGGTACCTATCCCATATTTCTATTAGAGAACCCCTAAATATATGGTTCTCAAAACCTTTATGAACTTTCTTCTTCCCCAACCATAAATAAGCGTGCCAACCAAATCTATTATCAAAACCTTCAAGGTCTAATAACTTATTATTTTTTAATGTTATCCAATCCTTTAACCAACAGAGACAAGATGCTTCATAATATAATTTCAGATCTGGCAGGGCGAAGCCACCTCTTTCTTTCGCATCAGTTAGCAACTTGTATTGTATTCTTGGCTTTTTGCCCTGCCAGATATATTTTGATATCATTCTTTGCCACTCTTTGAAGATCTTTGTCCCCTTGATTATTGGGATCATTTGAAATAAGAATAACATCTTTGGGAGCACGCTCATCTTGATTGTTGAGATTCTACCCCAAAAGGATAGTTTCATCCTACCCCACACTTCGAGGTCTCTCTTTATACCATTCCAAGTTGTTAAATAGTTATTTTGATATAAATCAATGTTTTTTGGGGTTAACCATATTCCTAAATATTTTACCTTCTTAGCCATCTCCATTTCTGTGTCTTTTTGCACTTCTTCTATTATACTTTGGTCCATATTCTTCACCATTAATTTGGTTTTTCTTTTATTTAATATAAACCCTGCCACCTTTCCAAATTGGTCAATTTCCTTTATAACCTCCTTTAAACTAATTTCTGGGTCTTCTACCATAATTACCAGATCATCGGCAAAGGCTTTTACTTTGTATTCGTTTCGACCTACTGTGACCCCTTTTATTAATTCATTTCGTCTGATCGAACTAAGCAGGACCTCCAGGACCGTGATAAATAACAGTGGTGAGAGAGGGCATCCCTGTCTTGTACCTTTCTTTATATTCACTTCTTCTGTAATTACATTGTTTATGATCAATTTAGCTCTTTGTTCTGAATAGATTGCCTTTATACCATTATAAAAGTCTTTTCCCACTGCCATCATTTCCAAATTTTTCAACATAAATTCCCATGATATATTATCAAACGCTTTCTCTGCGTCTACAAACATTAATATGGCTTGCTTCTCATTCCTGGCATTCAAATATTCCAAAATATTTATTATATTTCTCACATTGTCTTTCATTTGTCTGCCAGGAAGGAAACCAGCCTGATCCTCATGAATATATTCCTGCAATACCTTTTTTAGTCTTTTTGCTAAAATACCCGTAAAGATTTTATAGTCTGTATTCAGCAAAGATATCGGTCTGTAATTCTTTACTTGTGTGGGATCACAATCTTGTTTCGGTATTAGCGTTATAAAGGCATCTTTCCACGTATCTGGTATTTCCTGTTGTTTCATAATGTTATTCATAACTTCTTTAAGTGGTACCGTCAAGGAGTCCCTCATTTCTTTATAATAAGTCGCCGTAAAGCCATCCGGTCCCGGTGCCTTTCCTTTTTTCATCTCTTTTATGATTTCTATTATCTCATCGTTCTCAATTGGGGCATTCAGTCTATCTCTTTTTTCTGTCGGGATCTTTTGCACCTTTTTTTCTTTTATAAATTTCTCTATTTTCTTCATATTATTTTTTTCTCGTTTTGCATACAAATGTTTATAGAAATCCAAGAATCCTTTTCTGATTCCTTTTGGATTTTCTATCTCTTCTCCATCCACGATAATTTTATTAACTGAACTTTGCTCTTTTCTTTTCTTGATTTGCCATGCAAGCCATTTTCCAGGTTTATTTGCAAATTCAAAGTTTCTTTGTCTCAATTTTTTAATATTCCATTCCACTTCTTTATTAATGATCATGGCAAACTGTGTTTGTAAATCTTTGATATTTTGTTTAATTTTGGCATTGTTCGGTTTTTTAATTAACTTTTGTTCATTGTCCATTATTTCTTTTAGGATTTCCTTCTTTCCTTTCTCTCTTTTTTTATTTTTAATCGCGTTCTGTTGGATGAAGAATCCCCTCATTACAGCCTTGCTTGCGTCCCAAACTGTACTCATCTTTGTACCTTTGTTCATATTCTCTGAAAAATACTCCACCAGCCTTTTCCTTGCTTCTTGGGTAATTTTCTCATCCTCCAAAAGGTAATCATTCAATCTCCATCTAAATGTTCTTTCTTCATAGGCTTTAATTTCCATTTTTATCGGATTATGATCCGAAATTACTCTAGGTTGAATTTCAATTTGTCGGATTCTTGTAGTTAATTCATTCGAGACCCAAATTTGATCTATTCTTGACATTGACTGATTCGGTTCCGAATAAAATGTGAACTCTTTTTCTAGTGGGTGTCTAAGTCTCCAAATGTCAATTAAATTATAATTCTGAACTAGTGAAAAGAAAGTCTTTGGTAATTTACCTTCTTTGCTGTCGACTTTTTCTCTCAGTCTATCCATAGCGCTTGAAACAACTCCATTCATATCTCCCATTATTATCATTTTTTGGTCCATATATTCAAACAATCTTTCTTCCAATTTTTTATAAAAATCAGTCTTATTTCCATTAGGTGCATAGATCCCGACAATTAATAGTTTTTCGCCCTGCCAATTGATCATTCTCCCTTCTTCATCTTTGAAAATCTGTTGAGCTTCTATATTTTTCCTTACATAAAGAACTACTCCTCTCTTCTTTTCTTTATCCGAAGATATAAATTCTTTTCCCAATCTGTTATTAATCAAAATTTCCCTGTGTTTCCTTGCCACATGAGTTTCTTGGAGACAAATGATATCCAAATTTTTCTTTTTAAAATATTGTTCAATTGTATTTCTTTTCTTCTTATCATTCATTCCATTAATATTCCAATTCCATAATTTCATTTTATTTTTTTTATAAATATTTATTAAAGTTTTTAAATATAAATGCACAAACAATAAACAATCTTACTTCTGTCACAAACATAATTTCATCACTTCTTTGGACTCCCTCGCGTCTCCCGCTCCCATTTACATCGTTAAAAGTTTTTTCCAAACAAATTATCAACTTGTTTACAATCTCATGTCCACTCATTCAAATATAATCTAGCACTTCTTCTAAAAAAAAATTTATATTTTCTTTTAGTCTCACTTATCATCAAATTTAAATCTAATTTAGTGGTGGCCAATTTTTTATAATCTAGCATCCTTCTTAACATTCAGCCAAATTACAATGTTTTTGTAGATACATCTTGAATTTCTCCCAGTCTTCCTCCATCTTCTCTTCTCCCAGATCACGGATTCCATAATTTCAGAGCCATATTTTTTCCTGATTAAAAATATAAAATTTTTTTCCCCACTTGTTATAATCTTTCTTCTTCTTCTTCTTCTTCTTCTTCTTCTTCCTCTTCCTCTTCCTCTTCCTCTTCCTCTTCCTCTTCCTCCTCTTCTTTCTGTTTCTCCTCCTCGTCCTTCCCTCTATTCTTCTTGTATTTTTCTTTTAGGAATTTTCCTCCCCTGGGATCAGTTCCTCCCACCGCTCCAGCTTCTTCCTCCTCTTCTTCCATTAGTTCTTTATATCTTCTCTGAAATTTACTTGTTTCCTCTGGACTTGTTAGTCTGTGTCTCTTACTTTTGTAAACAAATGAAATCCCCTGTGGGAATTCCCATTTGAATTCAATCTTGTTCTTCTTCAAAATTTGAACCAATGGTTTATAAGGGTCTCTTCGTTTCAACAGCCTGACCAGTATATCTTTAAAGATGATTATATAACTCCCATCGATGTTCAGTCGCTTCTCTCTGTTTTTTTGAAGTATTAAATTTCTCATGTCTTTATCTTTAAAAGTAATCAAGCAATCTCCAGAAACCTTCCTTGTTTTGGTTGTTCTTACTCTCATTCTGAATGCATTCTGAACCTTCTTCTCCACATCTTCTTTTTGTAATTCCAACCATTGAGCAATTTCTGTTATTAATTTTTCTTTGATATTTTCACCTTGCACCTCTGGAACTGCTCTCAGTCTTAAATTCACTTCCTGCTGTCTCAATTCATTCATGGAGATTGTGTCCCATACTTCCTCCTGTGTCTTATTTATTTCTGACATTCCTGCTTTAATCTTCTCTTCTTCTCTTCTAACTTCTTTCATCTTGACTTTTGTCTTTTTTAATCCTTCTTCAACAGCTTGTGTTCTTTTAGTAACTTTCTTTTATTTGGCCTTTTAACTCTTTTACTGTATCATCAATTTTTTGATCCATTTTCCCAATTTTTGTATCCACCTGTTCAATTCTAGTATCTACATGTTCTAATTTTTCCTCTAGATTTTTTTCGCTTTGTCTTATTTCTGCAAACATTTTTAGAATTTCTGCCTTAAAATCTGCTTCTGGCTTTGAACCTCTTCTTTCTCCCGGTGTTCCTCCCTCCCCTCCTTTCTTTGGTAAATGAGACATTCTCTTCCACCCTTTAACTTCCCTAATCCAATCACAATTCGTATATTCAATCCCACCACCTTCCAAAATTCAAATGAATCCAACCACAATATACAATTGTGTATATGTTAACCAACCAATTTTTGTACAACCAATAATTCAAACATATAAATCTCAGTCCAAATTTTAAGTCTCAGTCCAAATTTTAAATCTAAAAGCTTGGAGGAAATAATATAAATTTGAAGCTGGACTCAAATAAATAGATAAATCTTTAAAATTCTTCTTGCCACCAATTAGGCTATTTCCAAAAACCACTCGGATTGGTTATAAACTGTTGCCACATAAATAATTCCGGGGGGAAGTAGAGGAAAACTGTGTTTAGTTTCTGTATAAACCAAATCTTCTGCCACCAATTAGGCTAATCCAATTAGTCTTCTGCCACCAATTAATCTTCTGCCACCAATTAGGCTAATCCAATTATATCTTGTGTGCGACTCAACCTTATATTCCAAAAGCCGAAAGAAGTTCGTTAAACAAAAAAGTACAATCAGAGAGAATCAGATTGTTGTTTGCCTTCTGTCCGCTAGGAGCCGAAAATTCCCGAAAGTTCCCAAAACTCCAACCGTCTTAATGTTAATCCGAAAATTAAATAAGAAAAAAAGAGAGGAGTACAAAATCCCAAAAAATAAGAAAAACCACGTATATAATCTCATAAAATTCCATAAGATCCAAGAGAGTTCTCTTTCCAAATTCGGCAAACGCTGGACACACTAGTAATCAGTTAACAATGGAGTCGGCTACAAAGCCGGAATTCCCCTTCCGTTGCGCAGTTTTATTTAGAAGCGATACCACAGTCCTATTTCTTTAACTCCACTCCACAAGTTACTAAAAGGACCTTAGTAACTCAATCTTCTTCTTCTGTCTCCCCTTCTACCTTCCGTCTGCTTTGCTACATTTATATCTTCCAAAAAGAAGGTTATTTTTTAACTAGTTGAAGGGGAGAAGAAACAATAGCCGCAAGCGGTAACTTACTTTCACTTTTGCTTGCTCTGCTGTTTCAATGCGATTGTGGTGATTGCGGATAAAAGCCGGTCTCGTAATTTCTAACTTTGCATCCGGTTTCTTTTCTTGGTTTAATTTATTCTTTCCATCCAATTAAGTCCGAATTCCTTCCAAATCGAGAATTGAGAGCTCCCCTTGCAAGCTCGGGGCTTCGTTTCTCGGAGGTAGCTATGGCCTCCCTTCAGCCCGCTCTCCCTCCCCGCCGTTCTCTTCACCCCTTTAGGAGTTACCTGACGGCTGGGTGGTTCGCGTTTCGGCTGTCTGCGGGAACCTGAGTGTCGGAACACCCTTCCGACACTACTTCTGGGGGTCACTGCGCCCTGCGACACCCCTAAATCCTCCGAAAAACCCGGGATTTCCCAAGAGAGAAAATCCCCGCTTGCACTCGGGTCGCTGTCAACCGGAAGCCTCAGTTCATGTCTGTCTCAGTCACTTGCAGATTCCGGGAGTGGCCCCTTCCGTCCCCCCCCCCAACATAAATACTTGGCCACCCAAATCTCCGCCTCCCCTCCTTACATTTGACCCCCTTGCAAAACCTGGGTGATGGAAGCAGCATGTCCGTTTCCTGACCAGCCTTGGCTGAGTGAGGTGCTTGGGCTCACAGTAACGTCTGTGAGCCTTCGCCTTGCCTTGCCCCTCCTTTCCCCTTCTGCTTCACTGGAGGCGTGACTCTCTCCACTGCCTGACAAAGTGCTACTTCTCTTCAACATTGGAGGCTCCCTGTATTCTTCTGCCCCCTTCCACCTTTCGATGGCAGTCCCCTGACATCTACCCCCCCCAAAAAAACCTCCCCTTTGGTGGGGTTCTGAGCTACCTCCCCCTCACTGGCGACAGGAGGAGAGGGTGGGAAGCCAAGGAAAGAATCGTCGTCCTCCTCTGTGTCCTCAAAAACCACTTCACAACCCCATCCCTGTTGGAGAGCCCTCGGGGTGTTCCTCCTCATCAGAGCTCTCGGCAACTTCCTCAACTATTCCCTCCCTGTCCCCTGAGGGTGGGAATCCCTCGAAGTCCCCCTCGTCCTCTGTGGGTCCAAACACTTCTCCAATAAACCTCCCCGGGGGTTTGGGCTTGTCTGGGAAGAGAGCGGGGAATTCCTCTATGAGAAACTCCTCTGTTACGCACCCCTCAGGAATGCACACATTTTCCGAACTGGGAGCCCCCTCCCAGGCAACTAGATATTCTAGTTGATGTCTGTTCGTTTCTGTGTGCCTTGCTGTTGAGAAGCTCACCTCTACCTGCAACAAATTCATGAGCTTGCGCCAGAAACGCGAGGTGAACTGCCTTCCACAGTCCAAAATTACCCTTGAAGGGACCCCATGCAGTCAAAATACGTGATCCATGAGCAACTTGGCAGTCTCCTCCACTGTCACTGCATGGGAGCATGCCACAAAGTGACACATCTTGGTCAGTAGGTCCATCACCACCATAACCGCCATCTTACCTCTGGATATGGGCAGGTCCATCATGAAATCTATGGACACCACCTCCCATGGTCTCCCGGGTGTGGGCAAGGGTTCTAGCAACCCTGCCAGAGCCGCCCTCTCACCCTTTGCCCTCTGGCACATGTCGCATCCTTGCACATAATCTTGCACATTCTCCCTTACTTTGGGCCACCAAAAATCCTGCGTAACTAACAACATGGTCTTGTGTTGCCCAAAATGCCCAGCAGTTGGGTTGTCATGGAGCTGTTTGAGGACTCTCCCGGTACATACAATGCCCTTCTGTAGAACAACAGCCCCCCTTTCTCCTCAACCCCCCCTCTGCTCCCAACCCCCGCTTGAGCTTGCTGAATTTCCTTTGAGCAAAGTCATCTTCTCTGGTGAGTCGCACCAGTTCTGCTTCTTCTGCTAGTGCTCCTCCACAGGCCCATTTGTCCTCCTGGAACATATATCTGGACACGGGGGGCCCTTCTTCCTCCAAGATAACACATCTGCCCTCATGTTCTGCTCTCCCAGGACGTACTGGATCTTAAAGTTAAAGTTGGCAAAAAAACTCCGCCCAACGGATTTGCCTCTGGCAGTTCCCACGCATGGTGCGCCAGTATTCCAAGTTCTTGTGGTCTGTACGCACCTGTATCTGCTGCTGAGCCCCAATCAGGAAGTGTCTCCATTGCTTAAAAGCCACAAAAATTGCCAACAATTATTTGTCATAGATGATGTAATTTTGCTCCGATTTGTTCAGTTTCCGGGAGAAAAAGGCGCAAGGCCTCCAATCCTCCCCCTGCATCTTGCTGCAACAGGAATGCTCCGATGGCCTGATCGGAGGCGTCAGTCTCCACTCATAATGGTTTGTCAGGGTTCAAGTGCAGTAGCTGCTCCTCTGATGCAAAAACCTTCTTCAGTTTCTCAAATCCCTTTTGTGCCTCCTCAGTCCACAGAAACTTTTTCTTCCCACTGAGACAATCAGTTATGGGCCCTGACAAATGGGCAAAGTTCTTGATAAACTTTCTGTAGAAGTTGCTGAAGCCAAGGAATCTCTGCACATCCTTCTTGTTTTGGGTCTTTCCCATTCCAAAACAGCTCTCACCTTCTCCTGATTCATGGCCAGTCCCCTATCCGACAGCCAGTACCCTAGGAACTCCACTTCTCGAACATGGAACTGGCATTTCTCCAGCTTGACCCATAATTGATGCTCCTTTAGCTTCTCCAACACTTGCCAGACATCTCTCATGTGCTGTTCCTCGTTCTCCGAAAAGACTAGTATGTCATCCAAGAAACAGATGCAGTTCCGGTACAGCAGAGACCCCAGTACGTGGTGCATGAACACCTGGAAATAGGGGCTTCTGCTTTGTAATCCAAACAGCATAATGAGATATTCAAATGCCCCTAGGGGGGTAAACATGGTCGTCTTCCATTCATCCCCCTTCCGCACCCTGATCAGATTGTACGCTCCCCTGAGGTCCAGTTCGGTAAAAATTCTGCCCCACCTGACTCTCGCCAAAATGTTGTCGATTCTCGGCATGGGGAAGGCCAGGGGTTCCGTCAAGGAGTTGACAATCCTAAAGTCCACCACTAGGCGGCATTCTTTTGTCCCTTTTTTGTCCACAAAGAACACGGGACTCCCTCCCACCGAGGATCTATTAGCAGTATTTGAAAATAACCCAGTTATTCTCGAACCTGTGGCTAACCAAAATTTGATGCCCATGGAGGACAATGATTGTTATTATAAGACTATACAGGAATTATTTTCTTCTTTTTTAGACCCTCAGTTCAGCAACAAACCTTTAAATAAGTATAACTGGTTTGATAAAGATTGTATTAACTATAAGAAAGAACTTAGAACTTGTCTAAAAGAAGCCTATATTACCAACTCTCAAGGTCTCTGGAAGACTTATTTTGAAATGAAAAATGCTTTTAAGAACATGCTCCTGGAAAAAAAATCTGAGTTCGCACTAACCAAATGGTCTAAAATTGTTACTGCATTAGAAATTAAAGATACCAAAACTTTTTGGTCACTTCTCTCAATAAAAGGTATCACTGATTTCCCTAATATAAGTGATGAGGCTTGGATTTCACATTTTACTGCTGTTTTTTATGATCACCAAGTTTGTAAAAAGGAAAATTTTAAATTTTCTCTGGCAAAAACCACACATTTTCAAATTACTGTTGAGGAGATGAAAAGGATAATTTTTTCGTTTAAGCAAGGGAAATCACCTGGTATGGATGGCATTCCAATAGACCTGTTGAGATTAGATGTAGAATGGTGGGCCAATAAACTTGTGCCGCTTTTTAATTCTATCTATCACTCAGCCCTTGTACCTAAGTCGTGGAACAACTCAATAGTGGTACCGATCTTTAAAAAAGGTGATAGGAATCGCCAAGAGAATTACAGGCCTATAAGTTTGTTACCATGCATAAGTAAAATCTATGCCAAATCTCTGCTTATTAAATTGGAAGAATGGATGCTGACAAAAGGTCTACCTGGTAAAGAGCAGGCTGGTTTTAAGGCAGGCTCGTCAACTCTTGACCAGTGTCTAGTGTTAAGTCATCTTGTGGATAAATATGTCATGAGAAATAAACGAAAACTCTTTGTGGCATTTGTGGATTTAAAAAGTGCCTTTGATTCGGTCGACCGCAACAAACTATGGACTAAACTAGAACACCTTGGTATCGACCCATATCTACTCACACTGATTCAAAGTTTACATTCTAATAACCAAATATATGTTAAAGTATCAAAAAATGGTAGACTTGCAGGTCCTATTCTGAATAATCGAGGAGTTAGGCAAGGCTGTATCTTGGCCCCTACCCTATTTAATTTATTTTTATCTGACCTACCATTATTCCTTCAATACGCAACCACTCATACTCCTTATTTAAACAATAGCCTACTCTTTTTATTACTTTATGCAGATGATGCTGTAATTATTTCACTCTCTGTTTTGGGTTTAAAAAAATTATTTAAGAGTTTCTCAAATTACTGCTCTCTCAATAATCTCAAAATTAATTATGATAAGACAAAGATTATGCAATTCAGAAAGAGAGGGAACCCAAAGGGCTGTATAATTAATGGACATCTAATACAGGAAGTTAAGCACTTCAATTATCTGGGAATCACAATTAAAAATAATATGAATTGGAATACACATATGTGTGTGTCAGGGAACTGCCATCCGGCCTCTGAGGGGGAGGGAGGAGAAGTATCGGAGGATATGGAATCGGATTGGGAAGATTCTCCAGTGGGAAGAGATAGTAGTAGGTGGAGAGCGGTGTTTGAGTCATCAGAAGATGGGGAAGGTTCCTTCCGGGGGTTCCCGGCATCAACGGCCAAGGAAAGGGGATGGACCGGGGGTGAGGGGGGCCCTGGAGGGGAGGTGGATGTCAGAGAACTGCCATTGGAGCCCAGGGTGGTGGCAAGGCTCCCAGACGCTGGGGAGGGAACCAGCAGGGGGAGAACTTCCGCTGAGGAAGTAGAGGAGGGGGAAGCGTCGGAGGGAAGGCTCAGAGACACTTCCAGCGAGGGCAGCGGAGAGAGCTCAGGACCTCCCATTGGGACGCCCACTCTGCGCAGAAAGCTGTCGCACAGGGAAGCTAGGCGGAGACTCTCGGTTAAGGAGCTTTTATGCTGGAAGAAATTCAGGAAATGCCCACTGACGGATTCTGCCAGCGATTAAGACAGCCACTAAGTAAGGGCTGTCCGGGCAGGGAAAGTTTTAGCCAACTACTCAGCTTGGAGCGGTGTGGTGCTTACGCACAAGCAACCCCTTATCCCATTACAATGTGCTGCAATAGTTAAGGCCAAAGTGACAGCCCACCGTATTAAATCCTATTTTTTTCCTCCAGTAGGAAACAGATTTATTCCAGCTGTATTGCAAGTGATTGACATGAAACTTTGTGCCCAACTTCTACACGGCACACCAGTGTGGATTTCGGGTGACCTCAAGAGGTTGGATAAATTTCATGCATCCCTTCTGAGGTCACTATTAGGACTTGCAAACTCTGTAAAATATGAAACAATATGTTGTGAGCTGGGAATATTGCCTTTATCAGTAAGAGCTTGGCTGAGGACCTTGAAATATTGGATCTTCCTCCATTATAGAGCCCTATCCCCTAATTCTCTACTTTACGATCTTTTAAGTGACAGTGCAATCTACAACCTATCATTGATTTGTAGGAGAAAACTGGATTCGATAGGGCTCACTCTAACCGACTTTGAAATTTCTGATCCCAAAGATACATGGGAAATTATCAGGAAGACTCTTACAGAAAAAAGTGTTCTCGCCATGCTTGAGGTTGCAAAGCACAGCACCTGCTCTCCTATCCACTTAAATCTCCCTTTGTGTAGAGATTTCCAAAAGGGATACATGACAAATCTGAAGAAACATGAATCGTGTAGGCTGTTTATGTTGGCCAGATTTAACATGTTTCCCTCGGTGGTAGTGAGAGGAAGATACTTAGCTATCCCAGAATCAGAGCGTCTCTGCAAATGCAGAAAACAGGAACCCGATACTCTAGAGCATATATTCTTTTCCTGTGATTTTGGCAGCTATGCCAGAAGACAATTATTTGAGGCCCTAAAATTTAATAGACAGATCTCTACACAACCAACTGTTCAGGACCTGCTGGCGGACAGCGATGAGCAAATTACTTTAATAGTGGCTGAATTTTTAACTGCAGTCCATGAAGAAAGAATGGGCCATGATAAAGAGATTTAGTGGTTTTTAATGGTAGGTGATGTTGCTGTGTTGTATTATATCATTTATGTACATCGATTTATTTCTTGGAGTCAAGAATAAGACTGGGATAAACTGTGTTCGCTGAGCCCGTATTTTATACAGTGTGTATATGATGTTTGTTTGTTAATGTGTGGTGTGCTATGCCTAATAAAGGATTTTGAATTTGACTCCCTCCCACTGCCTTGGATTCCCTGATGAAACCCCTTCTTAGTTCTTGTCAATAAACTCCTTCAAATCCTGTATCTCTTGGTCGGACATTGAGTACAGCTTACCCACCGGCAGCTTGGCCCCTGGGACTAAATTGATCTGGCAATCATACGGCTGGTGTGGGGGTAACTTGTCAGCTTCCCACTCGCTGAACACCTCAAAATCCACATACTGCTGAGGGATTCTCTCCTTCTCCCCCAGACGCACCGTCACAACCTTGGTTTTCCTCTCCTTTGGCTCCTCCCCCCCGACAGTGCTCTACACAGTGTGCCAACCCGAAAATAAGGGATCGCTGGTGCCACGACACCACCGGGTTGTGGAGAGCCAACCAACTCATTCCCAGAATAATGGGAGGTCCTGCCAAGGTGGCCACGTGAAAGGCAATGGTTTTGGAGTGTGTGGAGATCCTTATTCTCATGGGGGGTGTCTGGTGTGTCGCTTCCCCCCCAGCAACTCCCTCTCATCAATGGTGGTTACTTGCAATGGAAAGTTTAGAGGAAGCAGGTGCAGTTGATGCCGCAAGGCAAAGTCTCTGCTGAAAAAAATCATACTGGCTCCACAATCCACTAACACTTGTACTTTCACTGGGTGGCCATTAGGGAGCTCTAGCAACACCTTGACCACTATGCCTGCTTTGGGAGGGCATGGTTGGGGCTCTTCTACTGTGCTCCTGCCTGGCTGCTGCCCCAGTTTCCCATCAGCCAGGCATCACTGTTTCCCTGCTACTTGGCCCTCTGTCAGCCTTGATGCTGAGGGCAAGCCTTGGCAAAGTGCCCTGGTTGTTGACAGAGGAAACACTTTTTGGCTGATTTCCAGTCCCTTCCCTCCTTTTTCTTTGGATGCTCAGCGTTTGAATCTTTCCGCACGCAGGCTCCATCAATCTCCATCGGCTCTGGCTGAGCCTGCCTGTGAGAAACCCCTGCTGGTATCCCAGGAATGCAGTTTCCATGGAAGCGCTCTGCTCTGGGCTCCCTCCTCTCCAGCGTGCGGGCTTCTTGACGCACACCAATAGCTAACACTGCCTTGGTTAGTTCATCCATCGTTTTGGGTTGTGGCCCCCTGGAAACCTTATCTTTCGCGTCTGAATCTAAGCCCACCCTAAAAAGAGCTTGCATGGGTTCAGACGACAAGTCCCAGCCCAGCTTGTGCACCTGCATCGTGAACCGTAACCAATAGCTGCGGACACTTAAGGACCATTGCTTAAAATGTCAATAGCTCCTGCTGCGTCATATCCCACTGGATCTCACTGGTAAACATTGTATCCATAGCCTCATAAAACTTTCCCAAGTCCTGGAGGGCATCGTTTTTAGCTGCAATAAGGGGTCTCACCCATTCCCTGGCAGCCCCCTCTAAATGAACCACCACAAAGGCAACCCTCTCCTCATCATTGGGAAACTTTTGCAAGTCCAGGGCGTATTTGATCTCAGTCTTAAAGGCAAGGTGTTCCTGAGGGTTCTCACTAAATTTGCTCACCAGTGACAGTACCTTTCTTCCCACCGGAGTGGCCCTGATTTGCTGGTCCTGTGATCTGCGCTCCTCCAGTCTGATTCTGAGCTCCGCTACGCGCCCTTCCAGGTCTGCGTTCCTCTGCCTTAGGGCTGCTACTTGGCGCTCAGTCCCTTCAGCCATCATGCTGCTCTGCCCTACTACACGCAAGCAACCGCAGTGTCTCCCGGAATGCTGTCAGGTTTGCAGGTGGTTGCTCATGAATAAACAGCCAGGACTCCGACCTGTCTTTTACAGGTTTTATTAAGTGCAAACTATGTACAGTTCAGAGATCCAAAGTTCATGTCTGTCTTAGTCACTTGCAGATTCCGGGAGTGGCCCCTTCCGGTTTCCCCCCCGACATAAATACTTGGCCACCCCAAATCTCCACCTCCCCTCCTTATGTTTGACCCCCTTGCAAAACCTGGGTGACTTCCGGTCGGCGCCAGCATTCAATGGCGGTCCTAGCCTCGAGCTCCGAGGCAGGACTGCTCCGTAAGTTCGGGTCTTACCCGCTACGGCAAGCGGGGGACCCCTAAAATCACAGGCACTGAAGCCTGTGAGCAAGGAGATTCGGTGGGCACCTTTGCGCCCCCCGGTATCGTAAAAGAGCCTTTTTAAAGGCTCCGGAGCGGCATCGGGGCGAGCGCGGTGCTGAGGATCGCTACCCAGCTTGCGGAGTGAAGCCGCGTCGCCATTGACGGAGAGCGCCGATTCCTTTCTGAAATTAACGATTGGCAACAACAATACCCGTGAGTAAGAACGGAAATTAAGGAAACGGGACTTTTAAAATCTAGAAGATTTGGCTGAAAACGGGAGATAAAATTAAGGAAGTCAACCTCCCGGATCTGCATGAGTAACGAAGCAATAAAAAGACTGAGCTGTACTTAAAAGGGAAATTATTTTGAACTTTACCAGACCAGACATCGAAAGGATCCCCCCCCCTATAGAGCAGGGGAAGGGGGGGGGAATAGAATTAATTTAACCTGTAAAAGAAAGGAGTAACGAACGGGGAAGCTTCTGCTGCCGACACTTCTGGCCAGGCTGCCGGAGCAGCGATTGCCTAGAAAAGGAACTGTCAAACGAGCTGTCAAAAGATAGCGGTTACAAAATAAGATTTATTTGAAACATTTTAACGGGACTTTGGTGGATTACAGTTTTAATACTATAAAGTGCTACAAAGTAGGGACTTTTGGTTGGACTTGTGCCTTTGGAACTTTCTGTTTCTTTGTAGCTGTTACCTCTACTTGGACACAATTTCTCCCTCTAGAGGGCTTCAGTTGCATTACGGTGTATTCAGCGGGATTTTCCACTTGCAACTTTCCTGTGTGAATGACCTTGAGTTATGAGCAACCCACAGGAAGAAATTTCAACAAGAAGTAAAACAAAGCAGGCTCAAAAACAAGCTAAAAGAGGTTCTATATCAGGAGCAGCAGCTGCACAAGAGAAAACAACAGCAGCATCAATGGATTCAATGACACAGGCTCTGCTCAGAATAAACCAATCTCTAGAAGTACTTACTAAGCAGTCTGCAGAGCTTACTAAACAGTCTACAGAGAACTCTAAGAAACTGACGGAGCTGACAACAAGACTAGACTTGAACACAACGACAATATCATCTAATACAGACTCTATCAACCGTTTAATTCAAGAGACTACAGAAACAAGGAAAATAGCTGAGAGTGCCAGGACCACTGCTGAAGAAACCAAGGGAAAATTTGCGCCAATTGCAAAAAAAGTACATGAACATGATGCAGCTTTAGCCCTATTGGAATTGGAAAGGAAAAGTAAGAACCTGAAACTGAGATTGGTACCAGAAGAGGAAGAGGACAAGCTTGGGGAATTCCTTACAGATAAATTTCAAGACTTCTGGAATGACAAGCTAGATGGAGAGGAAGATGAATTTGTAATAACTACAGCCTTTCGGATCGGCAGGAAGCAAGGCAAGAAACCAAGAGATTGTTTAATCACCCTGAGATCAAAGGAACAAAGAGATAAAATATTGAACTTACATTTCCAGAAGGCCTTGGTCATTAAAAATTCTCAGATACAGATCTTCAAGGATATTCCTAAACACTTTTTGGAGGTTAGAACTCAATTTAAAGAATTAGTGGATTTACTCAAACAGAACAATATCCCATTTAGATGGGAATTCCCACAAGGGCTGTCCTTCAACTATAAAGGGAAGAAAATCAAAATAAAAACAAATCAGGATAAAGAACTTTTTCTGGAAAGAAACCTAGAGGATCTTCAGAAAGGAACTGTTAGTGAGAGGGAAATACCGGACATTTCAAACTTATCATTTGGATTGAACCAAGCACCGACCGAGGAGGAACAACAGCTGGGTGCAGTCGGTGGAAGAGGTACCCAGTAACAAAAATGTCTCTGCAACTCTTGAGCTGGAATTGTAATGGTCTAAACCATCCCCGAAAAAGGGGTCAAGTGTTTCATATTTTAAAGAAAGAACATTTAGATGTAATCTGTTTACAAGAAACCCACATTGCCAGGACACACAGAAAACTCTTAACAAATAAGAGATTAGGAATAGAATTTATTTCATCAGACAAAGTCAAGAAAAGAGGAGTAGTGATTTATGTTAAGGAAAAACTCGAGCCAAAAATGATCTTTAAGGATGACCAAGGAAGATACCTGGCAGTGGAAATTCAAACTCATGGAGAAAAGATTTTGATTGTTGGAGTTTATGCACCAAATGAGGGGAAGGCTGAATTCTTCAAGAAGTTGCATGAGACTTTAATGGACTTTTTGGACTTCAAAATTATAATGATGGGCGATATGAATGGAGTTGTCTCCACAAACATGGACAAGGCCCAAAGACAAGTAATATCTAATGATGGAAGATTACCAAAGACTTTTTTTGAACTGACTGACACTATGGACCTGATTGACATTTGGAGAACTAGGAACCCTCTGGAAAGGGAAGGGACCTTTTTCTCTGAAGCAAAAATGACATGGACTAGAATAGACCAAATTTGGATTTCTAGTAATTTGGCATCAAGGGTTAAAAAAACAGAAATTTGCCCAAAAACCTGTTCCGACCATAATGCCGTGAAGATGGAAATGAAACTGACAACATCTGGAACCTTTAGATGGAGAATGAATGACACTCTTTTTGGAGATGAAGAAATTTGTAAAAAGGCCCAAAAGACACTTAAAGACTACTTCGAGATAAACCTGAGATCAGATGTCGAAAAAAGAGTAATTTGGGACGCAAGCAAAGCCGTGATGCGCGGCTTCCTAATACAACAGAATTCAATAAAGAGGAAAAAACAGAATGAGAGGAAAGAGAAAATTTGGAACCTAATAAAAGAAGGGGAGAAGAAACTGAGATCTAAGCCTAACTCACATGAGATTTTAAGAGAAATAAAGTTTTATCAAACACAATATATGGAACTGATGAATCAGGAAATAGAATGGAAAATAAAACAAATGAAGCAAAAGACCTTTGAGTCAGCAGATAAATGTGGGAAGCTACTGTCATGGCAATTGAAAAAGAGACAAAAGCTAAATACGGTGACATCACTCGAAGTAGATGGGAAGTTTATTAATAAACCAAATGAGATAAGTAACTGTTTTCAAAGTTTTTTTAAGAAACTGTACAAACAAGGGCCAAAAAATGAACAACAGATAGAAGAATTCATTGAAAAATACGGCCTACCAAAAATTTCGGAAAAAAACAGAAGGAGTTTGAAAGAGAAAATTACAGACCAAGAAATAGAGAGTGCCATTCAGGATATGCAACTAGGGAAATCACCAGGACCAGATGGACTAACTGCGAAATACTATAAAGCACTGAAGGAATGGCTAGTACAACCATTGAAAGAAGTTTGTAACCGAATCTTGGAGGGGAAAAAGGCTCCCGAATCGTGGAAGGAAGCATTCATCTCACTTATACCGAAGACAGAAACTGAGAAACATCAAGTTAAGAACTACCGCCCTATATCACTTTTGAATGTGGATTATAAAATTTTTGCAGACATTCTAGCAAAAAGATTTAAAAAAGTTTTGTTGGAGGAGATTCACGGGGACCAAACAGGCTTTCTGCCAGGTAGACAATTGTCAGACAATGTGAGGAACATTATAGACATTTTAGAACTTCTGGAAACTGACATAAATAGAAAGGCTGTTTTGATTTTTGTGGACGCAGAGAAAGCCTTTGACAACATTTGTTGGAGTTTTATGAAGAGGAATCTCCAAGGGATGGGGGTAGGCAAAAATTTTGAAAATGGTATAGGTGCAATATATTCTGAGCAAAAGGCTAAACTAATTGTAAATGGTATGGTTATGGACGAGATTCCAATAGAGAAAGGGACACGACAGGGATGCCCAATATCCCCCCTATTGTTTATATCGGTACTGGAGGTTTTCCTGAACATGATTAGAAGGGACCAGATGGTTAAAGGAATACAAGTCGGAACTAAACAATATAAGTTAAGAGCATTTGCAGATGATCTAGTTTTGACACTACAACAGCCAGAAGCCAGTACAAAAAGAGTTTTGGAACTAATTGAAATATTTGGTCAAGTAGCAGGTTTTAAATTAAACAAACATAAGACAAAAGTCTTGGAAAAAAATCTAACGATGGGGGAAAAAGATAGTTTTCAAAGAGAAACCGGTTTGGAAATTGCAAAAAGAGTAAAATATCTGGGGGTGAACTTAACATCTAAGAATGTGAACTTATTTAAAGATAATTATGAGAAATGTTGGTTGGAAGTGAAGAAAGATTTCGATATATGGTCTAGGCTGAGACTTTCCTTGTTAGGCCGAATTGCTGTTATCAAGATGAATGTACTGCCGAGATTGTTATTTCTGTTCCAGACATTGCAAATTTTAGACAAGATGGATTGTTTCAAGAAGTGGCAGAAAGATATATCTAAATTTGTCTGGCAGGGCAAAAAACCCAGAATAAAATTTAAGATTCTGACCGATGCAAAGGATAGAGGGGGCTTTGCCCTGCCGGACTTAAAACTTTACTATGAAGCAGCAGCTTTCTGCTGGCTGAAACCATGGCTACTTCTTGAGAATACAGATATTCTGGATCTGGAAGGTTATGATAACAACTTTGGTTGGCATGCATATCTATGGTATGACAAGGTAAAGGTACATAGAAACTTTAAAAACCATATTGTCAGGAAAGCACTGTATAATGTATGGAATAGATATAAAGATTTGTTAGAGAATAAAACCCCCAGGTGGTTGTCACCAATGGAAGCCAAGGCGGTAAAAAGACTGAACATGGACTCAGATTGGCCAAAATATTGTGAAATTATAGAATATGATGGTGAAAACCTGAAACTACAGAGTTTTGAGAAATTGAAACCTAAAGTCCGAGACTGGTTACATTATTACCAGATTAATGAAACCTTTAAGCAGGACAGGAAACTAGGATTTCAGAAGGAGAGGTCAAAGTTAGAAACAGAATTGCTAGAACCCAATACTAAGAATTTGTCTAGAATGTATAATTTGCTGCTAAAATGGAACACACAGGATGAAACGGTTAAATCAGCTATGATTAAGTGGGCACAAGATGTTGGTCATGATATTATGTTTGCTGACTGGGAGCAGTTATGGACCACAGGTATTAAATTTACGGCATGTAGTGCCTTGAAAGAGAATATAATGAAAATGATCTATAGGTGGTACATGACCCCAGTCAAGCTTGCAAAGATATATCATTTGCCCAATAACAATTGCTGGAAGTGTAATGAATGCGAAGGAACTTTTTATCATCTTTGGTGGACCTGCCCGAAGATTAAGGCCTACTGGGAAATGATCTATAATGAAATTAAGAAAATCCTTAAGTGGACATTTATAAAGAAACCAGAGGCTTTTCTCTTGGGCATGGTGGGCCAAACGGTTCCAAAGAAAGATAGAACATTCTTTATGTACGCAACAACAGCAGCAAGAATTCTTTTGGCGAAGTATTGGAAGACTAAAGAAGTACCTACTCTGGAAGAATGGCAGACCAAGGTGACTGAATTCATGGGACTGGCAGAGATGACCGGCAGAATCCGTGACCAGAAGAGAGAGACAGTGGAAGAAGACTGGAAAAAATTCAAAATCTATCTTAAAAATTGTTGCAAAATTTCGGAATGTTAAGATGTCAAGGGATTGGATATAAAGAATTACAGCTGTAAAAATTGAATTTTAGAAAAAAAAAAAAGCTTTAAAGAGAATTAAATATAAAAAGGGATGAAGGATTGCTAAAAAAAATTTAAAATAAGGATGCAGTGAAGGGGAGGTTTGGGGAAGTCGTGTTATGTTTGTTTGGTTTTTGTTTATGTTGTAAAATTAATAAAAATTATTTTTTTTAAAAAAAAAAAGCAAAACTTGGGTGACGGAAGCAGCATGTCCATTTCCTGACCAGTCTAGCTGAGTGAGGTGCTTGGGCTCACAGTAACGTCTGTGAGCCTTTGCCTCACCTTTCCCCTCCTTTCCCCCTCTGCTTCGCTGGAGGCGTGACTGTCTCCACTGCCTGATGAAGTGCTACTTCTCTTCAACATTGGAGGCTCCCTGTATTCTTCTGCCCCCCTCCCACCTTTCGATGGCAGTCCCCTGACACGTGGTAATGTATGTGAATACTAAATTCCAAGCAAGACAAATATTTAAGGATGAAGAGGGAAGATTATTGGGGGTAAAATTAACAAAGGGTAAAGAGCAATTAGTTTTAGTGGGATTATACGCCCCCAATGGAAATAAAACAAACTATTTCAAACAAGTAGAGGAGAAGCTACTAGAATATAATAATGAAGAGATTGTATTGATGAGTGACTTCAACAGAGTCACCTCATTGGAATTTGACAGAACAAAAAAGGAAAGAATAAGTAAAAAGGGGAGATTACGGCATTCTTTTTTCCAGTTGGTGGAGAATTTTAATTTTCAGGATGCCTGGAGGTATAAAAAGCCATTGGAAAGACAATACACACATTTTTCAGAATCATACAAATCGGTGGGCAGAATAGAGGCCATTTGGATTACTAATAATCTGATCCCAACAATCAAGAAAGTAGAAATCCAGTCTAAGACAATAACAGATCATAACCCAGTAATTATGGAATTAGAAAGTAAAAAGAGATGGAACAGAAGATGGAGATTAAATGAAGCATTATTGAACGACGAAAGTATAGTAAAGAAGGAGTCTAACAGAACTTTGCTAAGTAAAGTATCTTTGTCTGCTGAAAAACAAATATTTAGCCAACATAAAAGAAAACTTGTCCAGGCAACTGTCTCTAGCTTATGTTGGCCTCCCTCTAAACACAGGGCTGCATAAGGTATGCAGCGTGGGACAGTGAAAATCTTAAATAGAAAGGCTGCCTGCACTCGTTCCACTGACTGGGTAAACCCTGACATCCAGATTGAAATTCCATAGAGCAGTTTGTCTCTAACTTTAGCATTAAAAACCTTGAGGGCAGAAGGGATGTGTTGGTTACCTCTTGTTGCACAGAAGCGCAATACGGCCTGCATAGACAGCTTGCTGGTGTTTACCGCCCCTGCCCAGTGCGAAGACCACCGAAGCCTGTGATGGAAAGTGATCCCCAAATAGTTGAATTCAAATACCTGCTGGATGTGTTTCCCACCAAAAACCCAACTATATATCTTTCGAGAATTCCCAAAGACCATTATTTTGCTTTTATCGAAGTTCATACTCATTTTCATTGTAGACAGATAGTCAATACAGGCATTTAACAAATGCTTTAAACCGATTCTAGTCCGTGAGAGCAAAATCATATCATCTGCATATAGAAGAATGGGAATTTTTGATGCATTGAGTTTTGGGCTGTGAGCATCCATCAGTTTTAGTAATGGGTGGGGCAAGGTCATTTAAGAAGAGATTAAAAAGAGGGGGAGCAAGAACACAGCCCTGTTTCACACCTTGATTTATAGCAACAGGGTCTGACACCTCATCCCCTGGAGTTATTCTTATACTATAGGAGTTATTTGAGTAAAGCTTTTTAATCAGGTAAAGTAACCTGGGGTCTAAGCCCAGTGACTCCAGTTTGGACCATAACAGCCCCCTGTCGACTGAGTTAAAAGCAGCCTTAAGATCTAAAAAGGCCACAAATAGGCCTTCTTTATTGTGCCGCATATACTTGGCGGCTAAATGGGATAACACTATACAGTTACGTAAAGTGGATTTCCCTGGTCTAAACCCTGCCTGCTCTGGGCCTATGATGTTGTTCATGTCAATAGATGTTTTGCATACAATTTCCCAATATTTGACAATAGGCTTATTGGTTGATAGTTGGAAGGTAAATTTTTGTTCCCCTTTTTAAAGATTGGGATAATTATGGATTTCTGCCATGAATTAGGCATAATTCCAGTTCTGTCCACCACAGTGAATAGTTCCCCTAGAATCGGAGCCCACCAGTCTGGCTTGGCTTTAATTAGTTCAGATGGGATGGCATCAGGGCCTGCGGCTTTGCCTAACGGATGGGGTGGCTGGCAGGGTGCTAAGAGATTGTTCGGACCAACTGGCAGGAATCTTTATGAAGATTTTTAACCAGTCTCTGGCCCAAGCCACTGTTCCACCCTGCCTGAAATCCGCTACCATTATATTCCTGCCAAAAAAATCAAAGATAGACTAAAGGGAAGTTTTCCCTCTGCACATAACTGTTGCATTATAGGGAAGCATTGCATCGTTCTCTTTCTACACATAACTGTGGCCTTATGGGAAGCATTGCTTCTTTTCTCTTGCATTCTGGGAACTCTCGCTTATAATCTTTTCTCTGTTTCTGCACACACTGTACGAACCTGTTCCAAAATGTTCACATGTAATTCCCACCCCTCACATGTAATTCCCGCCTTGCATTTGCATTAACCAATAAGCAACGAGTTTCTTTGTGTTTGTATCAACCAATCAGCCACAAGCACACCTGTGGCAATGTTTGTAATATTCAATAAAAGAGAGTTCCCGGGACTTTTCCCGGCAGACGCCTCTCATGACACCCACTACTCGTCTGTCGTGATTTTCATTCCAACATCTGGTGACCCCGACGTGATCCAGATCCCTTATGCAGCCTAGCCCCTGTACTTCACTCGACTGGAAAAGTCTCAGCGCGCTACTTCGTGAGTATGGGGGGCGATTTGACTCGGATGCAGAAAGAGCATGCCAAGGAACTTTTTTCTTTAGTTAGGCAACGGGTTGTGGGTGTTCAAATTTCCTTAAAAGAAATTGAACAATTACTTTTGGAGATCAATTGCCAATATTCTTCCTACCCCGAGAAGGGCTCTCTGGAGGTGGAGACTTGGCAAAAGATCGGGAAGACCCTCTTTGCAGAACCGAGGGCTTCAATTCATTGTCTGCTCACCTGGCAGAAATGTGCAGCTGCCGTTGCTAAATTAGGACCCCAGGTCCACCAGGCGTCTCCTTCGGCCCCTGCCCTTCTGGCTGTAGCAGACAATCCCCCCCCTCCTTATCCCAAGCTTTTGCCTCCATTGCAGCCTTGCCAACCCCTCCCTACACCTCAGCCCACAAACCCATCCACCCCTCCCCTTCCTCCTTTGCCTGCTTTGCCTGCCACAACCCCTGCGTGCTCTCCTACAGGAGCTGTGCGCACCTCAATTTCTCTGGCTAGGCAGAAAGGAATTCTGTCCTTAGAGGAGGAATCTGTGTGGGCTGGGGAATTGCCTTCTGCTTTCCCTGTTAGCTCTTCTGTCACCAGGCAGGTTGATAATACTACAGCCCAGAATGAACTCATGAAGAAATTGGCTTTTGAAAATGCAAACACCGATCAATCTTGTGCGGAAATTGGCAACCAGAGCCATGCCATGTCCTTGCTTGCCGGAGCCAATCCAAATTTGGCAGCCAACCAAATGCTTTTATTTGCTGTTCAATATGTAGTTTTTGAAAGTGAATTTAAGCATAGTGCAGTAGCCCTGTCCCGTTGGATGCCCTTACTGTGTTTACTAATGGAGCCCCCTCCAGGGGGGTCGTTGCATGGCAACAAAATGATAAATGGCACAGCCTCTACATTCTTCCACAGAAGTTTGCCCAGCATTCTGAGCTGGCAGCTGCTGTTAAAGTTTTGCATCATTCCTCCACGCAGCCAATTCCATGACCCCATACGTGGCTTCCTTTAATGTTACTTGTGCCCGTATGGTGAATTGCACAAAAACCAACTGTGTGAAAATGGGCAAGGATAATTTTAATTGCTCTGATTATGCAAATATTTCCTATGTATATAAATACACAGAGCTGCCTGAAGGCTGGTTTTGGTCGTGTCCAGGCTTTACATTTAATTACATTCCTGCAAACATCAGCCATGGCACACCTTGCTGCTTAAGCGGTATGTCTATTATTTTACCAAAAAAGCATCATTTGTCCCGCTCTCGATATTGACGCACTGTGCAATTGACTAATGATTATAACGATTTTGTTTTTCTCCCTAGCAGATCTGAATATTTCTCTCTAGCTGTCTCTCTTTTAGGAGTTCCTGGATTGGCTGTACGAAATAGCAGGAATATTAACTCTTTAGCTTGCTCCGCAGCAAAAGCCTTGAATTCTACTTCACAAGCTCTTCACCTTTTGAATAAAGAACAGAGTGAATTGCGTCATGGACTCTTATAGACCGCTGCTATCGATTATCTATTGATGCTCCATCATTACGGATGCGAACAAGTGGAAAACATGTGCTGCTTTAATATCACTGACAATTCTAAGGCTATCCAAAAACAAATCTCTCATTTGCAAAATCTCACACATCACATCAAACAGGATGTTGGTTTTCTGCTTACTGCTTGGCTGCCAAACTTTACTTGGCTTCGTAGTCTTTTTCAATATGCCATTGTTATTATATGTATATTAATTTTGTTTTGCTGCTTCCTCCAATGCATTCCTGGCCTCATAAGTCTTTTCTCTTGGCTTCTCTCTCCCCCTCAGCCACCCAATAAAATCCTTGCTGCTTATCTTGCGAAATGGCAACACCAACAGTAAACCAAAGGGGAGAAATGGGCAGATTTATTTCGAGCATGCGCTGGCAAACCACGTATCTCGTAGTATCTTCTGTCCCATCCTCCCTGGCGAACTTATTTTGGGCATTTGCTGGCACACCACTAATCCCGAAATATTTTTTGCCTTACCCAGTATGCCTCGCAAAAAAGAAAAGAAAGGGGGAGATAAAGGGAAGTTTTCCCTCTGCACATAACTGTTGCATTATAGGGAAGCATTGCATCGTTCTCTTTCTACACATAACTGTGGCCTTATGGGAAGCATTGCTTCTTTTCTCTTGCATTCTGGGAACTCTCGCTTATAATCTTTTCTCTGTTTCTGCACACACTGTACGAACCTGTTCCAAAATGTTCACATGTAATTCCCACCCCTCACATGTAATTCCCGCCTTGCATTTGCATTAACCAATAAGCAACGAGTTTCTTTGTGTTTGTATCAACCAATCAGCCACAAGCACACCTGTGGCAATGTTTGTAATATTCAATAAAAGAGAGTTCCCGGGACTTTTCCCGGCAGACGCCTCTCATGACACCCACTACTCGTCTGTCGTGATTTTCATTCCAACAATAGACAGTCTGAATGATTTTCACCCTGTGGGGCTGACACCCATTATAATGAAATGTTTCGAAAAACTGGTGAGGAACCGCATCATATCTTGTCTGCCAGTGGGATTTTACCCTTACCAGTTTGCGTACAAAGCAAAGAGATCCACGGAGGATGCTGCGGCAATGGCTTTACATGCTGTCCTGACTCATTTGGAGAAGCAGGGGAACTATGCAAGATTGTTATTTGTAGACTTTAGTTCTGCATTTAATACTATTCTTCCGCATAGATTGGTGCCCAAACTATTAGACCTGAGACTTCCACCGTGTTTGTGCAGGTGGATATTAGATTTTCTATCAAACCATTCCCAACAGGTCAGGATGGGTTCCCACGTCTCTGCAGATCTCATCATGAATACGAGGACGCCACACGGGTGCGTGTTGAGACCGCTTTTATATACGCTCTATACAGCTGACTGTGCCCCCAAATACCCCAGTAATAAGATCATTAAGTTTGCAGATGATACAACAGTGGTTGGTTTAATCATGGCTGGAGAGGGGGAGGCGGCCTATAGGAAGGAAGTTGAGCAGTTGGGGGAGTGGTGCAGGAAAAACAACTTACTCCTTAACTTAAAGAAAACAAAAGAGATTATTGTGGACTTTAGGAAATGTAAATTGAATATTCAGCCACTTATTATTGAGGGGGAGTGTGTGGAACAGGTCTCGGTGTTTCGATTTCTGGGAATGGAGTTGAGAGATGACCTAATCGGGGGAGAAAACAGCGAAGACCTGATGAAGAGAGCACAGCAGAGGTTATATTTTTTGAGAATCCTCTGGAAAAACAATCTCTCAAAGGACCTGTTGATGGCATTTTACCATTGTACTTTTGAGAGTGTATTAACTTATGGTCTGTGTGTGTGGTTTGGGAGCTGCACGGTCGGGGAAAAACAATGCTGTCCAGGGTTGTAAAGACTGCGGAGAGAATAAATGGGTGCACTCTTCCCACCTTGGATCAAATCTATGCTTCTAGGTGCTATAAGAAACCTGCAGAGATAGCGCAGGATAGTGCACACCCCGGAAATGATCTCTTTCAGCTTCTGCCTTCTGGAAGAAGGTACAGGGTTATAAAGACTAGGACTAGCCACCTGAGAAACAGTTTCTATCCAAATGCAATTTTGGTTTTAAATGCAGTGTAAGGAGTCTCTATGGGAGTATATTGTATTTTAAAAACGGGGTATCAGAGTTTTTAGGGGGCTAACCAGGTTGGGATAGCAGGCTTGTTGGTTTTGAATGTCTTATGTAGATTTTTTTTTTTCAATTTTGTTGTTCTGTATGGGACAATGACAATAAAGATTATTGTATCGTATCATAATTTCATCTGAGAAATTAAATTTTTGACTTCAGTAATGGACACAGGGGGCCACTCAACCAGGGTCGAGGAAGGGGCAAGATTTTGGCTGTCTGATGGAATACAATCGTCATAAAATATCGCCTTAAAATGCTCTACCCAAAGCATAGATGGAATCAATGTCAGTCGGTGCTCTTGAGTCTGTGGGCGTCTGCAATAGCCTTCCAAAATTTCTTATGATCATTGGTAAGGATGGCTGAAAGCAGCGAGTCCTAGCAAGCCTGGTTGTATCTTATCCGGCTAAGCTGGAGAGACTCCCTAAATTGCCTGGTTCTAACAAAATATGTATCAGGCAATCGGGAGCTGCCTGCCTCTCTAGATTCTCTGTAGATTCTCCTAACTTCTAATGCCTTTGATTTTGTTATCAGTCCACTTGTCAAACCCCGATTTCTTAGGTGGCCTGTGTGAGTGAGAATGGGGCAATTCAGTTATTAGGATGTCCATAAGCTCCTCAAACCAAGCGACTCTAGCTACTGGAGAAAGTTCACCACTCCCTACCGAGATTACGGTAAGTGAATCACCCGATCAGAATACACCAAGGTTTGGAAAGACGATAGAGTAGGGGGGCTGCTAGGGGCGTCTTGGAAGATGGTTGACAATACCATCTCTCCGGCTCACACAAGGTAATTTAGGGGCTGATTATGGGAGTACATCAGTGTCAGGGAACTGGAGCCAGAGAAGCGGGGGGGGGGGGGGAATGGGAACTTACCGGGAGAAAGTTCCTTTAATAAGCAGCTGTTCGTCTTCGGACGAGAGAGAAGAAGAAGGGGGGTCAGAGGGGAGTGAATCTGAGAGGGAGGAGGAACTTCCGGGGCCAAGTGCCTCTCGTCAGAGAGGAAGGAGGGGGGCCGGGTTCCAGAGGTGGTTCTGCTGGTCAAAAATGAAAGCAAGACAGTCGGGACAACTATCCGACCATGATTGAGTCGCACTTTTGAACTGCTCTGTAAATAGCTTCAAAGAGGCAATAAACCTTTGTAAATAAAGGACTGCTGGACTCTGCTGCCCGGGAGGACTCTCCTGTATGTGAGTGTCTGAGGGCCCTGCTCCTTCCTGCCACTCACCATCTGGCCTGGGGCGGGGCCTGAAGCCTCATAAAGGACTGCTGGACTCTGCTGCCCGGGAGGACTCTCCTGTATGTGAGTGTCTGAGGGCCCTGCTCCTTCCTGCCACTCACCATCTGGCCTGGGGCGGGGCCTGAAGCCTCATAAAGGACTGCTGGACTCTGCTGCCCGGGAGGACTCTCCTGTGTGAGTGTATGGGGTCCTGCTCCTTCCTGCCACTCACCATCTGGCCTGGGGCAGGGCCTGACGGGCCTCACTAGAACAGTTGCTGTTACTGCCGGAGGGGTGCAGAGTGCTTTTAAAATGTTTTAAAATTTTTATTTTGAATTTTTTGTATGTGGGGGGGGGTGCGGTGGATGTTTATTGGGCCTGGGAATTTGTTTGATTTTATGTTTTTGTAATTTTTGTAATTTTTATTGTTTTTTGTTTATATTGTCTTATTTGTGTGTTTTTTTTGTTTGTTTGTTTCTTAAAGGGGTTATTTTGTTCTTAAGGGGAGGGGTCAGGGCTGCCGGGGGATGGGCTCCAGCCCACAAAATGGCTGGGATATGCTTCACAGGGGGGAATGCACTGGGACAACCGATCTCAGTGATCACGGGTAGGAGGAGGAGTTACGCTAAGACCAGACCATGTCATTACAGAGGAGGCAGGTTTAGTCGTTGTCTGAGGACTATCCCTGCCTCTGGGTCTGGTCCTGACCGGATGAATACTAGAATCAGCAAGGGATACCCACATGACCTGAAAGTGTTGCTGTGCAATGCCAGGTCAATGATTCATAAGACCACTGCCATCCATGACTTGATCATGGATGGAGGACTTGACCTGGCATGTGTAACAGAGACTTGGTTGGATGAAGCAGATGGGCCTGTCCTTGCCGCTGCTTGTCCACCAGGTTTCTCTTACGCACAGCAACCCAGGTCATGTGGGCGGGGAGGGGGGGTTGCAGTGATTTTTAGGAAGTCATTAGTTTGCACCAGGCGTCCTATTGGGAAGACCCAGTTTTCTGAGTGCATGTTCTGGAAGTTGGGCAATAGGGGCAGTACAGGATTCCTTTTGGTGTACCGACCTCCCCGCTGCACCAAGGATTCCCTGCCCGAGCTGCTTCAGGTCGTGGCGGATGTTCTCCTGGAGACACCTAGCTTGGTCGTCCTAGGGGATTTTAACATCCATGCCGACACGACCTTACAAGGGGCCGCTCGGGACTTCGTGGAAAGCATGGCCTCCATGGGGCTGTCCCTGAATAAGTCTGGCCCAACCCATAGCCGCGGACATTCCTTGGACCTGGTGTTTACCTCTACGGATGTTGGTGATCTGACACTAAGTAAAAGCGAAACGAAAGAAGTGCCATGGTCAGATCACTTCCTGGTGCAACTGGACTTCTCCGCGACCCATCCCCTCTGCAGGGAGGTGGGACCGATTCGGATGGTCCGCCCCCGCCACTTAATGGATCCAAATGGTTTCCAGAGAGTGGTTGGGGATGCTTTATCCCATGTTGATGGCCTTTCAGCCGATTCCCTGGTGGCCCGCTGGAATGTGGAGTTAACCAGGGCTATTGACTGTTTGGCTCCGAAGCGCCCTCTCCGATTGCATGAAGCCCGGAGAGCCCCGTGGTTTTCCACGGATCTGAGGGCAATGAAACAATCGTTGAGACGGCTAGAGCACCGGTGGCGGATAACTCATTCTGAATCTGACCGGACACGGGTTAGAGCTCAACGTCGAGCCTACCAAGTGGCGATAGCGATGGCGAAGAAGACTTTCTTCACCGCCTCTATTGCATCTGCAGAAAACAGCAGCAGGAGACTCTTTCAGGTGGTTCGCAATTTAGCGGAACCACCTGTAACATCGGGGCCCAGTACGGGCCACATGTTCTCCTGCAATGATTTTGCAAATTTTTTTGCAGATAAAATCGCTCAGATTCGGGAAGAAGTAGACTCCACCGTGGGAGCAGGGCCGGGGCGGGAGAGTGCTAGAGTCCTGTCTGGTCAAGTTGTGTGGGATCAATTTCAATCTGTTACCTCCGAGGATGTGGACAGGCTGCTTGGACGAGTGAAGCCAACCACCTGTCTCCTGGATCCTTGCCCATCCTGGCTTATAAAAGCTAGCCGGGAAGGACTGGGCGATGGGCTTCGTGGGGTGGTGAATGCTTCCCTCCGTGAGGGAGCCTTCCCAGACCCGCTGAAAGAGGCGGTTATTAAACCGCTTCTTAAAAAACCATCTTTAGATGCGGCCACGATGGCCAATTATCGCCCAGTCTCAAACCTCCCATTCTTGGGCAAGGTGATTGAGCGAGTGGTTGCTGAACAACTCCAGGCACGCCTGGAAGAAGCGGACCATTTGGATCCCTTCCAGTCGGGATTCAGGCCTCATCATGGGACTGAAACTGCCTTGGTCGCACTGGTTGATGATCTCCGGCGGGCTAGGGACAAAGGTGAGAGCTGTTTCCTAGTTCTGCTGGATCTCTCAGCGGCGTTTGATACCAATGACCATGACATCCTGCTGGACTGTCTTGAGGGGCTGGGAGCTGGGAGCACTGTCATACAGTGGTTCCGCTCCTTCCTCCTGGGCCGTGTTCAGAAAGTGGTGGTGGGGGATGAGTGTTCAGACCCCTGGCCGCTCACTTGTGGGGTGCCTCAGGGTTCTGTCCTCTCCCCCATGCTTTTCAACATCTACATGCAGCCGCTGGGAGGGATCATCAGGAGGTTTGGGCTGGGTGTTCATCAGTATGCAGATGATACCCAGCTCTACCTCTCTTTTAAATCAGAACCAGTGAAGGCGGTAAAGGTCCTGTGTGAGTGTCTGGAAGCGGTTGGAGGATGGATGGCGGCTAACAGATTGAGGTTGAATCCTGACAAGACAGAAGTACTGTTTTGGGGGGACAGGAGGCGGGCAGGTGTGGAGGATTCCCTGGTCCTGAATGGGGTAACTGTGCCCCTGAAGGACCAGGTGCGCAGCCTGGGAGTCATTTTGGACTCACAGCTGTCCATGGAGGCACAGGTCAAATCTGTATCCAGGGCAGCTGTTTACCAGCTCCATCTGGTACGTAGGCTGAGACCCTATCTGCCTGCGGACTGTCTCGCCAGAGTGGTACATGCTCTGGTTATCTCCCGCTTGGACTACTGCAATGCGCTCTACGTGGGGCTACCTTTGAAGGTGACCCGGAAACTACAACTAATACAGAATGCGGCAGCTAGACTGGTGACTGGGAGCGGCCGCCGAGACCATATAACACCGGTCTTGAAAGACCTACATTGGCTCCCAGTACGTTTCCGAGCACAATTCAAAGTGTTGGTGTTGACCTTTAAAGCCCTAAATGGCCTCGGTCCAGTATATCTGAAGGAGCGTCTCCTCCCCCATCGTTCTGCCCGGACACTGAGGTCCAGCTCTGAGGGCCTTCTGGCGGTTCCCTCACTGCGAGAGGCCAAGTTGCAGGGAACCAGGCAGAGGGCCTTCTCGGTGGTGGCGCCCGCCCTGTGGAATGCCCTCCCATCGGATGTCAAGGCGATGGACAACTACCTGACATTCAGAAGACATCTGAAGGCAGCCCTGTTCAGGGAAGTTTTTAATATGTGACATTTTAGTGTATTTTTTATCTCTGTTGGAAGCCGCCCAGAGTGGCTGGGGAAACCCAGCCAGATGGGCGGGGTACAAATAATAAATTATTATTATTATTATTATTATTATTATTATAAATATGGCTGGATTCCCGGATTCTTATCTTCGCTGAGCACTCATAACTCAACGCTGACAATCAGCCTCCCGATTTCTTCCCAGGGGATGGGAAGATGCAGCCTCGTCCGCGGTTGCCCATAAATCACCCCCGAGTTCGAAAGAAGGAGGGGGTGGGGGCACTGGACGGAAAGCTCTCGAGCAAGTTCTGGATCTCCCGGACGCTACTTCCAAGAGCGAAACTAGTTGCATTGCTTAAGATAAAATAATTGGAGAAAGTAAATGCACATGTTTTGAGCGAAGGAAAGGGTATATTAACTGCTAATTAAATCTACCACTGAGAAGTCAAGAGTGATGGGACGGAATGAACAGAAGATTACATCAAAGAATTACAGCTATGTTGGTATGTTGAAACAGAACGGGAAGGGGGGGGCTTTCTTTCTTTTTCATTGCGATTTACCTAACAACCCCTCCCCTAGAGGAACCGTCACATGATTGATAGCAAGTGAGATTGGAAAATAAACTGTGGAAATAAAAATATTAACTAAAGGCTTTGTTCTGTGGAAGATCTGGAAAGAAAATGAAAGGCTTTCCTGTGGCGCAGTTACTATCGGGATTCGCCATTATGAGACAGACTTTGTTGCGAGATTTACAGTCAAAGGGGGAGGCGAGCCACTGTTCTGTTATCATGTTTGGATTGTAGATCTGATTTGGCAAAAACTCCCCTGGAAAGGCTGATTTATGGTGCAACTGGTCTGGGAAAATTAAGGAGCAGACACTTAGACTGTATTTCATCGGAGCTGACGAAAATGGTGCCGGCTGCTTGAACAGGATTTTTATTTAAAAAAAAACAAAAAAACACTTTTACTTTGCTTTAAACAGGTACATGTAAACAGGTACATATAAATATAGACAACCAAAATTACAAAGGAAAATTCCTTAATAGTAATGAAAAAAAACTAAAACAACTACAAAAAAACGAAGTACATGACACAGAACATAAGCAATTATAGGAAAGATAAAAGAAAAGAAAAAAGGAAAAGGAAAAAAGGGGGGGGGGGAGAAAAAGGAAGATGAGCCAAAGCAGGAAAGCTCCTCTATTGTACACTTCCATCAAGCTCACAACAGATCATTATTCTTATCAATTAACTCTATCTGCATTCCAAAGGAATCCCTCATCTTGGTATCAGGGAACATTTCTCTATGCGGTATCATTCCAAACATAGCCAGATCTTTCTTGCTGAGCCCTTGTCCCCTAAATAATTATTTAAACATTCCCATTCTTCTTTCACCAATTTCACCACATAAATAGCCTAGTTTTGTTTTTGGGAATATTATCTGAAACCATTCCTAGTAAAAAAAAGATCTGGTTTCTTGCTAAATGTAGTTTTTATCAATCTCTTTATCTCTTCATAAATCATGTTCCAAAATCTTTGTATCTCTAGACAGGACCACCACATATGGTAGTATGTTCCTATCTGTTCCTTACATTGCCAGCACTTGTTATTATTTGATTTATTTATTTTTGCAAGTTTTACAGGGGTCAGGTACCACCTATAGTACATTTTCATAAGATTTTCCTTTATAAGGAAACAAGCCGTGAATTTTATATTTTTAGTCCATAATTCATTCCAAATATTGGGTTTGATCGTATGCCCCAGGTCCCTCTCCCATTTTACTGTAATTTCTTTGATATCTTCCTCCTTTCTTTGCCAATTCAAAAGTAGTTTGTACATTTTTGAAAGTGTCTTTTGATTATTATATAAAATATCCTTCTCCAGATAGGATATTTTTTTGTCAAATCCTTTGGTTCTTTTATCCTTTTCAAGGGCGGCTTTTAATTGATAATACTCCAGCCAGGTTATTCCCTTCTGTTTCAATTCGCTTAGGTCCTTTATTTTCGGATCACTACTTGTTTCCTCTACTAAATCCTTATATGTTAGCCAATCGCTGTTCATATTCATCCTGTGAACCGACATAGATTCCATTTGTGACAGCCACCAAGGTGTTTTGGTTATTACTGATTTTTTACTCCTCTCCCATAATTCATATAATGCCCTTCTCACAATATGATTTAAAAATCCTTTGTGGGATTTAACCTTGTCATAGCCTATGTAGCCATGCCACCCGTACACAATATCCCATCCCTCCAGATCTAGGATTTCCGTGTTTTTAATTAATATCCGGTCCTTAATCCATGTCCAGCACGCTGCCTCAAAGTACAGTTTAAGGTCAGGGACCGCGAAGCCTCCTTTTTCCTTCAACTCTGTTAGTAGCTTAAATTTTATGTGTGGTTTTTTCCCTTGCCAAATAAACTTGGCAAGGTCTTTCTGCCAATCCTTAAAACACTTTATGCCTCTAATTATAGGTATTGTTTGGAACATAAAAATCATCTTTGGCAATACCATAATTTTAACTTTGGATATTCTCCCCCACAGGGACAAATTCAATTTCCCCCAAGTCTCTAATTCTTTTTTTATTTCCTTCCACTTCTTCTCATAATTGTCCTTATATAAGTTTATATTCTTATTGGTGATCCAAACCCCCCAATAATTTACCTTATTGGCTACCTTTAAACCTGTTGTATTTTCCACTTCCTCTTGTTCCGACTTACGTAATTTTTTTGTTAATAATTTGGATTTTCCTTTATTCAGTTTGAACCCAGAGACCTTCCCAAATTCTTCCAGTTGTGCAAGCGTTTTTTGGATACTTTCCACTGGGTTTTCAGTGGTTACGATTACATCATCGGCAAAGGCTTTAATTTTGTAGTATCGAGTTCCTAGGTTAATTCCTCTTATATTTTTATCCTTTCTTATTGCTATTAAAAGTGGTTCCAAGGTGGCAATAAAAAGAAGTGGGGAGAGAGGGCACTCCTGTCTTGTCCCCCTTTCGATGCTGAACTCTTCGGTGACCTTGTTATTTATTAGCAATTTTGCTTTTTGGTTATCATATATCGCCCTAATTCCATTAATTATTTTCTCCCCTATGTCCAGACCTTTGAAAGTTTCCAATAGGAAATTCCATGATACTTTATCAAAAGCTTTTTCTGCATCAACCAATAACATGACCATCTTTTTACTTGGTTTCATTTCCACATATTCCAACAGGTCAATTATTATTATTGTATTGTCTTTTATATGTCTATCCGGTAAGAAGCCCGCCTGGTCTCTGCTGATTATTTATCCTTTCTTATTGCTATTAAAAGTGGTTCCAAGGTGGCAATAAAAAGAAGTGGGGAGAGAGTCTTTTTTAATCTATTAGCCATCACCCCAGCATAGATTTTATAGTCTGTATTCAGCAGGGAGATTGGTCTATAATTTTTCATGTCTGTCAACTCCACTCCCTGTTTTGGGATTAGAGTGATCAGTGCTTCTTTCCATGCTTGTGGTATATCTTTCCCTCCCAGTATATTATTCATTATTCTTTGTAATATAGGGAGGATTACTTCTTCCAGGTTCTTATAGTACATTAATGTGATTCTGTCAAGACCTGGCGATTTGCCACTCTTCATTTTTTTTATTACTTTTGCTATTTCATCTATTTCTACATTGGAGTTTAGGGCCTCAACTTCTTTTTCAATTCTTGGTAATTTATTTTGTTGTAAATACTCTTCCATTTTATTAACCTCTAAATGTTCTTGTTTATACAAATCTTTATAAAAGTTTAAGAATTTTATTTTTATTTTTACTGGGTCTGTTATTTCCTCTCCTTGGTCCAAAATTTTATTTATAACTTTTTTTGTTTGCTTTTCCTTTATCATCCATGCTAACAACTTACCGGGCTTATTGGCGGACTCAAAATACCTTTGTTTTGCCCATTTAATTTTATTTTCTACTTCCTTATTTAATATACTAGAGATATGGGATTGTAATATCTTTATTTTTTGTAATATTTCATGACTTTTTGGATTTTTGATCAACTCTTTTTCATTAATTCTTATCCGTTTAGTTAGCTCTTGGATATTATTGTCTTTTATCTTCTTCAGCCTAGCCATTTGTTGTATTCCAAGACCCCTCATGTATGCTTTACTTGCATCCCAAACTACATTTATGTCTGTATTTTGTTTCCCATTTATCTCGAAAAATTCCGCTAACTTGATTTTTGCTTGCGTCACCCATTGGTCGTCTCTCCATATCTTATACCTCATCGCTCATCCTCCACCTTCCCTTTGTTTGCTTTTTAATTTCCATATGTATTGTTACTGGATTATGGTCTGATACAGTCCTTCCCAGAATTTCTGCTTTTTCTAAGAAGAGGGTCAGCCCTTTAGAAATCCAAATAGCATCTAACCTTCCCCCTGATTTTTTAGCTTCCGAGAAGTGTGTAATATCTTTCCCATTAGGGTGTTTAATTCTCCATGAGTCATAGAGGTAAAAATTGTCCACCATCTGGAAAAAGGAGAGCGGTAATTTACCTTCATTGGTAAGTTTCCCTCTAAAAGTTCTATCCCATTCAACCGAGACCACTCCATTCCAATCTCCCATAAGAACAATATTCTCCCCAATATAATTCCATAACTTCTTTTCCAGCTCATTGAAAAACTCTGATTTATTATTATTTGGAGCATAAATGCCCACTATGATTATCCCCCCCCCTTCTATAGTAATCCGCACTCCTACAGTTCTACCTTCTTCATCCACAAAAAGTAATTGGGGGTCTAGGCTTGCTTTAGCATAAATCACAACACCCCTCTGTCTCTCTGTTCCTGATGCAATAAACTCTAGACCCAGGTTTCTATTCTGTAAGACCCTTGTATGACTTTTAGATATGGGTCTCTTGTAGGCATATGATATCTCATTTTTTCCTCTTTAATACATGATTTATTTTATTCCTTTTAAGATTACTGTTTAACCCATTTACGTTCCAAGAAATGCACTTTAGTGCCATAAAGTCTTAATAATCGTACGTCACCTTTTCAAAATTAAAATTTAGAAATAAAGTCCTATTTTCCAGTTCTGTTACAATCTTGCTTCTTTGGCTTCTTGTGGTTTCCCCCCCCCCCCCCCAGTCCTTCCAGTTTTTTTTTATGAAAAGAGTTGGCTTCTTCTGCCGATCTGAAGGTCTTACGTCTTCCTTTATAAGTAAAAGTTAACCCTTCGGGGAATTCCCATCTAAATAAAATTTTGTTTTTCTTTAGAGCAGTTGTCAGGGGTTTGTAGTTTCCCCTTTTCTTCAGGAGGCGAGTTGGGACCTCTTTCATTATTTCTATGACTTTGTCATCTATACATAAGGCATTACTTTTACTTTTCAGTAATATTTTTTCTTTAAGAAGTCTTGAGTTCAAGAAGACCAGGCAATCTCCTGGTCCTTTTTTGGTTTTAGGTTTATGCAGTTTTATCCTGAAGACTTTATCAATATCAAGTGATAAGTCCTCCTCCTGAACCCCCAACCAGTCCGCCAGGGCTTTTAACAATTTTGTCGAAATGTCCTCATCCTGTCTCTCTGGTATTCCTCTCAGGTGGAGAATCATTTCCTTTTGTCTCAGCTCAAGGACAGACAATTCATCCCAAATCGCCTCCTGCATCTTCCTTAGGTCCTCTATTTCCCCCTTGTTTTTGTCTTGGGTTTTTTCCAGTTCTTTTTGCTCAGCCCCCATCTTTTTGGTTATTTCCTCTTGCTTCAATGTCTTTGCCTTCACTTCTTCACTTCTTGTCAGCATCGCCCTTGAGCCAGTGTACCAACTGGACTCATGCACTACAGCCCCGACTGGGCTAGGCGAGCTGGGTAGCACTGCCAGAGACCTCCTTTCCCACAGGAACAGGTCACAGTGCTGTGGACTCACAGCTTGGAGCTGAGAGCACCGGTTTCACTGTCTCAATTATACAGTCGTTGCGCAGCAGCGTTTTGCAGAGTCTTGCAGAGTATAAACCACTCGGAGAGCAGCTCTGTAAAGTATCCTCCTTTTATTCTATAACTACAGCTATAATACAAAACTATATACAGAGCTAAATAATCTGAGCATAAATCAATGCTATACTCTGAGTGCCTGCAGCTGCTCTTAGCAGCAATCTTATCTATAAACACGATCTCTTGCACTCTCTCTCCGACACACTGACTGACTGACTCTCTCTCACACACAGAGACTGACTCACTCACTTGACTAATTAAGTAGAGAGCAGTACATTGCTCCTCCTCTCTGTAGAGTCAGCAGAGACCTCAGGAGATCATCAGGAGATTCTTGGGTATGGGAGGGGTGAAATCTCCTCAGTCTTATCAATTTCTTTATTCTTCGTTGTCAATTGGTTCATTTGATGTGTAAGGTCCATTATAAGAGCTGATTTTTTTTCAATTTTATTGCCCATAGTTACTACTTTCTCTTCCAGTGATTTTATATTTCCGCCTACTGAGTTTATTCTGTCCCCTAAGTCTTTTTGCATGGCAATAATCAAATCCTTTACATCCATACTTGCGTCACATTCCGCCATCGAAGTTCTCCTTGCTTGGCTGGCAATTAAAGTTTGGCCAGTTGTTGATTGTGTTTTCTTTGAACCCATTTGGGTGTTTGGGTATTTTTGGATGGCTGGTTGTTTTGAGAGTGAGTTCACTTGTCTTTCGATTCCGCTTCTCCGCCTCGGATTCTATATAGTCTCCAAAGATTAAAGCTATTGGGAGTTCCCCTGTGGGAAGTTTAATTAGATCTAATTTTCATGGGTAATTAATCTTATCTTTATGCTGGAAATATTTGGAATTTTAAATTTCCCCTTTGATGTTTATGCTTTACAGTTCCTTTAAGCAAGTATTGGTGTTGCGGGTATGGCTATTACTTTTCCTCTTGGCTGTTGTATCTTTTCCTTCCACAAGTAGCCGCTGTGCCGCTCTTCCTACTATACTTGAGTATTATGTCTCTTGGCTGTTATGTCTTTTTTTAAAAAAATAATAATATTTTATTGCATTTTAACAGTAAAAAAGTTATAAGACAATATATAGAAGAAAAAACACAAGAGAAATACAAGAATACAAAAATACAAAAATGCAAACATTTAACATAAAACAAAAAGAAAAAACAAAAAACAAAAATCCCTCTTTTTTAATTTCTCGTCTTTGATTAACTTATTTTCCTGACTTCCTCACGCCTCCCTTTTTTGTATTCCATTTAAAGATTGGTTCAGCAAATTCATATCCTGTTAGTTTATCCTTAATTATTTTTCCTCACATATTGTAGCTTCAAATTTTCATCTAATGTCAATCCATTCTTACATATTCTTATACCTTATTACTAGAACCCCTTCATTTCATTTCAATGTCATTAACATTCAAAAACTTTACAGTGTTTCTGTAAATAAATTTTAAATTTCTTCCAATCTTCTTCCACCAACTCTTCTCCCTGGTCTCGGATTCTGCCAGTCATTTCCGCCATTTCCATGTAGTCCATTACTTGCATCTGCCATTCTTCCAAGGTGGGTAGGTCTTGTGTCTTCCAATGCTTTGCGATGAGTATTCTTGCTGCTGCTGTAGCGTACATAAAGAAAGTTCTATCCTTCTTTGACAGCAATTGGCCGACTATGCCCAGGAGAAAGGCCTCTGGTTTCTTCAGGAAAGTATATTTAAATACCTTTTTCTTTTTTTTTCTTTTTAAAAAATATTTATTAAGGTTTTTTTAGATATAAAATGCACACATAAAACAATCTTGCTTCTATCACAACAAATTCTTCGCTTCTTTGGACTCCCTCACGTCCCCCTCTCCCATTTACGTCGTTAAAAATTTTTTTCCAAACAAATTATCAACTTGTTTACAGTCACATGTCCACACATTCAAATATAATCTAGCACTTTTTCCAATAAAATTTTTATATTTTCTTTAATCTCACTTAGCATCAAATTTAAATCTAGTTTAGTGGTGGCCAATTTTTTATAATCTAGCATCCTTCTTAACATTCAAACAAATTACAATGTTTTTGTAGATACATCTTGAATTTCTCCCAGTCTTCCTCCATCTTTTCTTCTCCCAGATCTCGGATTCTGCCAGTCATCTCGGCCAGTTGCATATAGTCCATCAGCTACATCTGCCACTCTTCCAGTGTGGGTAAATCTTGAGTTTTCCAATTTTTTGCGATGAGAATCCTTGCTGCCGTTGTTACATACATGAAAAATGTTCGATCCTTCTTTAACACCCTCTGGCCGACAATACCCAGAAGGAAGGCCTCTGGTTTCTTAGTGAAGGTATACTTAAATATCTTTTTCAACTCATTATATATCATTTCCCAGAAGGCCTTCACCTTAGGGCATGTCCACCAGAGGTGAAAGAATGTTCCTTCATTTTCTTTACATTTCCAACATTTATTGTCAGACGAATGGTATATTTTGGCAAGTTTAACTGGGGTCATGTACCATCTATATATCATTTTCATTACATTTTCCTTCAGAGCATTACATGCAGTGAAGTTCAGCCCAGTGGTCCACAACCTTTCCCAGTCCTCAAACATAATGTTATGCCCAATGTCCTGTGCCCATTTTATCATAGCCGATTTAACCATTTCGTCTTGTGTATTCCATTTTAGCAGCAAGTTATACATTCTAGATAGTACCTTGGTCTTTGGTTCTAACAATTCTGTTTCTAACTTCGATTTCTCCACCTGGAACCCTAACTTTTTGTCATTTTTAAAAACTTCTTTAATCTGAGCATAATGTAACCAGTCTCGCACCTTGTCCTTCATTTTCTCCAAACTCTGCAATTGCACAGTATTTAAATACCTTTTTCATCTCATTATAGATCATCTCCCAGAAAGCCTTAATCCTTGGGCACGTCCACCAAAGGTGAAAGAATGTACCTTCAGTTTCTTTACATTTCCAGCATTTATTATCGGGCAAATGATAGATTTTTGGTACATCATTTTCATAATATTCTCTCTTAGGGCATTACATGCCGTAAATTTCATTCCTGTGGTCCACAACTTTTCCCAGTCAGTGAACAAAATGTTATGTCCAATATCTTTCGCCCATTTTATCATAGCAGATTTTACTGTTTCATCCTCAGTATTCCATTTCATCAGCAAGTTATACATTCTTGATAGTGTCTTAGCTTTGGATTCTAACAGTTCTGTTTCTAGTTTTGACTTTTCCACCTGGAAGCCATTTTTTTGTCCAAATTATAAGCCTCCTGTCAGGGAACTGCCATCGGAGAGTCAGGTGGTGGAAGGGCTCAAGGAGGGTAGGAGAGCCCCGGATGCTGAGGAAGGAACCAGCAGGGGGAGAGAGAGAGTTCCCACAGAAACTCAGTCGGAGGGATGGCTCCAAGATACTTCCAGTGAGAACAGCGGAGAGGTTTCAGGACCTCTGCTGGGGACGCCTACTCCGCGTAGGAAACTGTCACGCAGAGAATCCAGAAGGAGAGTTTCCGTTAAGGAACTCTTATGTTGGCGCAAATTCCGGAAACGCTCACTGACGGATTCTGCCAGCGATTGAGGTAGCCATGCACCCATGGCTCCGCGGACTGGGAGAGTTTAGAAACTGATTGCATGAGTTGAGAGCTCAACCATTTACGCACAAGCAGCCCCCTTAACCCATAACACCTCCCTTATTTGAAAATAATGAAGCCAGTCTCGCACTTTATCTTTAAGTTTTTCATAACTCTGCAATTTCAATTTATCACCCTCCTGTTCCAAGATTTCCCAATATTTTGGCCAGTTGGCCTCCATGTTAAGTTTTTTCAAAGCCTTCTCTTCCATAGGTGATAGCCACCTTGGGGTTTTGTTTTCAAGTAAGTCTTTGTATTTTATCCAGACATTAAACAGTGCTTTTCTGACAATATGATTTTTGAAAGCCCTATGCACTTTAACCTTGCCATACCACAAATATGCATGCCACCCAAAAGCATTATCATAACCTTCTAAATCTAAAATGTCTGTGTTCTCAAGAAGCAGCCATTCTTTCAACCAGCAAAATGCTGCTGATTCATAGTATAATTTAAGGTCTAGCAGGGCAAATCCCCCTCTTTCTTTAGCATCAGTAAGTATCTTAAATTTTATTCTGGGCTTCTTGCCCTCCCAGACAAATCTAGAAATATCTCTTTGCCACCTCTTGAAACAATCCATCTTGTCTATAATTTGCAATGATTGGAATAAAAACCGCATTCTTGGCAATACATTCATCTTTATAACAGCAATTCGAGCAAGCAAGGAAAGCTTCAGGCTTGACCATATTTCAAGATCTTTTTTCACTTCTGACCAGCATTTCTCGTAATTATCTTTAAACAAATTCACATTCTTAGCAGTCATGTTCACCCCCAGGTATTTTCCTTTCTTTACTAATGTTAAACCTGTCTCCTTCTGAAACCTCTCTCTCTCAATCGGTGTTAAATTTTTCTCCAAAACCTTGGTTTTTTGCTTATTCAACTTAAAACCTGCCACCTGACCAAATTCCTGGATTAATTCCAAAACCCTTTTAGTACTAAACTCTGGCTCCTGTAATGTCAATACTAGGTCATCTGCAAAAGCTTTAAGTTTGTACTGTTTTAACTCCGACCTGAATACCTTGGATCAGATGGTCCCTTCTGATCATATTTAGCAGGACCTCCAGGACCGAAATAAACAAGAGAGGGGAAATTGGGCAGCCTTGTCGTGTCCCTTTCGCCATCTTAAATTCTTCTGTCACCACATTATTAACTATCAATTTAGCCTTTTGTTCTGAATAAATTGCACCTATACCGTTTTCAAAACCTTGACCAACCCCCATCCCCTGAAGATTTTTCTTCATGAAGCTCCAAGAAATGTTGTCAAAGGCTTTCTCCGCGTCTACAAATATCAAAACTGCTTTTGTATTGATATTCACTTGTAGCTTTTCTAAGATGTTAATTATATTCCTTGTGTTATCAGACAGATGTCTACCAGGGAGAAAGCCAGCTTGGTCTTTATGTATCACCTCTGCTAATACTTTTTTCAGTCTTTTTGCCAAAATGTCAGCAAAAATTTTATAATCCACATTGAGCAGGGATATGGGGCGGTAATTCTTAAGTTGTGTCTTTTCAGACTCAGTTTTGGTATAAGTGTGATATAAGCTTCTTTCCACGACTCTGGCGCTTTCCCCCCCTCCAAGATTTCATTACAAACCTCCTTTAGTGGTTGAATTAAGTAGTCTTTTAAGGATCTATAATACTTGGAGGTTAAACCATCCGGCCCTGGAGATTTACCCAATTGCATATTCTGAATGGCACCTTCTACCTCTTTGTGATGGGATGATGAGCTGCTTGTGCGTAAAAGCTTAGTCCCTCAGAGCTTGGGCATGGTTCTCAAAACTCTGTCTTAAGCGGAGCCCCTTAAACATGACTCCCTTAATCGCTGGCAGAATCCGACAGTGGGCGTTTGCGGAATCTGCTCCAACATAAAAGTTCCTTAACGGAAACGCGTCTTCGGGATTCTCGGCGCGACAGTTTCCGGCGAGGAGTGGGTGTACCTATAGGGGGTCCTGAGACTTCTCCACTGTTTTCACTAGAAGTCTCTCAGAGCCCTCCCTCCGACTCACTTTCTCTCTGAGCTCCTTCTCTCCCCCTGCTGGTACCTTCCTCCGCTGCCAAGTCTCTCTTAGCGTCCGAGAGCCCTTCCACCGCCTGCCTTTCCGATGGCAGTTCCCTGACATCCACCTCCCCTCCAGGGCCCCCTTCCCCCCCTCCCGCCCCCTCATCTACGGGCGGTGAGGACGGAAACCCCCGGAAAGAACCTCCCTCATCGTCAGAGGACTCGAACACTTCTCTCCACTGACTCCCGTCTCTTCTTCCCGAGTACTCCTCCTCGTCGGAGTCTATTCCCTCTTCCAGCCCTGATTCTGGGAACCCTTCGAACTCCTCTTCCTCATCGGTGGTGCCGAAGTGTTCCCTCCCGAACCGTGTCACCGGCTGAGGTTTCCTTGGGAACCGTTGATGAAACGTTTCTATTAAAACCTCGTCATTGACCTCCTCTGCCGGTACCCATGTGTTCTCTGACTCCGGTTCTCCTTCCCATTCTACCAAATACTCCACCTGATTCCCCTTCCACCTGGAATCGACGATTTCTGCCACATGATTGTTGCGTTCCCTTTCTTCTATCACTGGTGTTTGAGTAACCTCCCTCTCACGTCCCCCCCACTCCCGCCCCTCTTGGTACGGTGACAATAAGGACCTGTGAAATACTGGGTGCAGTTTCATGTGGTTGGGCAACCTGAGTTTGAATGCCACTGGGTTGACCTGTTGTATCACCTCAAATGGTCCCAGCCGTTTAGGTTTCAATTTCTTACACCCGCCCTTGAACGGCAGCCCTTGGGTGGATAACCACACCCGGTCCCCCACCCTTATGGTTTCACCTTCCCGTCTGTTTCTGTCTGCTTGCTTCTTGTATTCTTCTTTGGCCCTCTCTAAATTAAGTTGGAGCTGCCGGTGGATCGCTTCCATCTCTTCTACAAAGTGTTCCGCTGCCGGGACACTCCATCTTTCCCCTCCTTCTCCTGGAAATGCCCTGGGATGACACCCATAATTTGCCAGGAAGGGACTCATCCCTGTGGACACATTCTCCGCGTTGTTGTAGGCAAATTCTGCCAGAGCCAACTTATCTACCCAATTATTTTCTCTGTCATTAACATAACACCTCAGGTATTGTTGTAGAATACCGTTTGCTCTTTCCGCCTGCCCATTTGTTTCTGGGTGTCGGGCAGTCGAAAAATTGACCTCTACGTGCAGCAAGCTCATGAGCTTCCTCCAGAACCTGGAAGTAAATTGTTTCCCTCTATCTGAGACCACCCTCAAGGGGGCGCCATGCAACCTAAAAATATGTTTTACAAACAACTTGGCGGTTTCTTCCGCTGTGACCGCATGCGAGCAGGCTATAAAGTGGCACATCTTGGTTAATAGGTCTACCACCACCATGACAGCTGTTTTCCCCTTGGATTTTGGCAGATCCGTCATAAAATCAATGGATACTGCCTCCCATGGCCTTTCTGGTGTGGGTAAGGGTTCCAGTAGCCCCGCCGGTGCCAGCCTCTCCCCTTTTGCCCGCTGGCAGCGGTCGCACCCCCTTACATATTCCCGTACGTCTTCCCTCACCTTGGGCCACCAAAACTCCCTGGTAACCAACCACATGGTTTTGTGTTGCCCGAAGTGCCCCGCTGTGGGGCTGTCGTGTAATTGTTTGAGTACCCGGCCCCTCAGTTCTCCTTCGGGTATGTACAGTGCCCCCTTGTAATACAACGCTCCGTTCCTTTCCTCAAACCCCCCTGTGTTCTCTCCACCTCCCTGGAGTCCTCTGAGATTATCTTGAGCGTATTCATCGTTCTCGGTTCCCTCTACCAGTTCTCTCGGCCCCACCAATGCCGCTCCACACACCCAGTGGTCCTCGGGGATGATATGTCTCTCCTCTGGCGCTCCTTCCCCCTCTAAATACTCTGGTTTTCGAGAGAGAGCGTCCGCTCTGACATTCTCCGGCCCTGGCACGTAGCAAATTTCAAAATGGAATTTGGAGAACTCCTGGGCCCATCTCACTTGTCTCTGGTTCAGTACTCGGGCAGTTCTCCAGTATTCTAGATTTTTGTGGTCGGTGCACACTTGGACCTTGTGCTGCGCTCCAATCAGCAAGTGTTGCCATCTCCGGAACGCCTCATGAATGGCGAGTAGTTCTCGGTCGTACACGATGTAGTTCCTCTCGGACTTGTTCAGTTTCCGCAAGAAGAAGGCACACGGTCTCCATTCCGACGTATCCTTTCCCGGCTGAAGAAGCACCGCCCCCACCGCGCGGTCTGATGCATCTGTTTCTACTCTCATCGGTTGCTGCAGATCCACGTGCAAAAGTTGTTCTTCCGACGCGAACGCCTTCTTTAACCTTTCGAACGCTCGCTGCGCCTCTTCCGTCCAGACAAATTTCTTCTTGCTGCTGAGACAATCAGTGATGGGCGCCGTTAAGTGGGCGAAGTTCTTGATGAACTTCCGGTAGAAGTTCCCGAACCCCAGGAACCTTTGCACGTCCTTCTTTGTTCTCGGTGTCTTCCATTCCAGTACCGCTTGAACCTTGCTGGGATCCATGGCTAATCCCTTGTCTGACAAACGATACCCCAGGAATTCCACCTCTCTGGTATGAAACTGACACTTCTCCAGTTTCACCCACAGCTGGTTTGCTTGCAGTCTGCTCAGTACCTCTCTTACGTCCCGCACATGCTGCTCCTCATTCTCTGAGTACACCAATACGTCATCTAAAAATGCCACACAGTTTTTGTAAAGTAAAGGTCCCAGGACGTGATTCATGAATGATTGAAAACAGGCTGAGCCCCCCTGTAGACCGAAGGGCATAATGAGGTACTCAAAGGCCCCCAAGGGGGTGAACATGGTAGTTTTCCATTCGTCTCCCTTTCTCATTCGTATCAGGTTATACGCCCCCTCAGGTCCAGTTTGGTAAAAATTTTCCCCTTCCTCACTCGGGTCAAAATGTCATCGATTCTGGGCATGGGGAAAGTCACGGGTTCTGACACTGCATTTACGGCCCGGTAATCCACTACCAACCTGGGTTTATCCGTGTCTTTTTTGTCCACAAAGAACACTGGACTACCCCCCACCGCTCGTGACTCCCTGATGAAACCTCTTTTGAGGTTCTTGTCAATGAACTCCCTTAACTCCTGCATCTCCCTGTCGGACATGGCGTACAGCTTGCCCACTGGCAGCTGGGCTCCTGGGAGTAGGTTAATTTGACAGTCAAAGGGTCTATGCGGGGGCAGTTTATCTGCTTCTCTTTCGCTGAAGACGTTACCCAGGTCGGCGTATTGTCGTGGTACCTTCCCTTTATCTCCTACTTCCATCCCTGCTAGGGTGGCCTGGGCTCCTCCCTGAGCCTCCCCCCCCTTGCAGTGTGCTAGGCAGTGTGCTGACCCAAAGGAAACTACCCGCTGGTGCCATCCCACTAGCGGATCATGTAGCGCTAGCCAGCTCATTCCCAATATGATGGGCGCTCCTCCCAGGGTGGCCACATTAAACGCTATCACCTCCGTGTGTCTTGCCACCTTCATTATCATGGGGACAGTTTGTTGGTTAACTTCTCCACCCAACAGTTCCCTCCCATCAATCGTTGTCACCTGCAAAGGGTTACTTAAAGGGATAGTCTGTATCTGGTGTTCAGCTGCAAACTCCTTGCTCATAAAATTGCAGGAGCTGCCTGAGTCCAATAGCGATTTTATCTTTAGCGGATGTCCGTTTGGTAGCTCTAGCACCACCTCTACGACAAGCGCTGGTCTTGGGGGTTCAGGCTTGGGCACATTCACTGATCTTTGGCCTGGCTGCTGTGCCCCGATGCTGGCAACCAGGCGTTGGCTTTTACCTGCTCCTTAACCCCCTCTTCTTCACCCCCAACAGCTCCCGCCATTCCTTGCCATCCCTTCCTTTGAGGGCAGACTCTGGCAAAGTGACCTGGCTGTTGGCAGAGGAAACATTTCTTGGCGCTCTTTCCCTCCTTCTTCCGCCCTTCGTTGGTGTTTGAAACTCTGCGCGCGCGCGCGCTGTTCCAATCTCCATCGGTTCTACTGGCGGGGAATGCTGCTCTGGCATCTCTGGAATGCGGAACTCACTCCAGCGTTCCCCTTTCCCTTCCCGCTTCTCCAAGGCTCTCGCCTCCTGGCGCGCTCCTATGGCAAGCGCGGATTTAGTCAGCTGGTCCATAGACTCCACACTGGGCGCGCGGGAAAGTTCATCCTTCACCGCCGAGGATAAACCTTCTTCGAACAGCATTTGAATCGGGTCCGCAGACAGGTCCCACCCCAATTTATGGATCAGCATGGTAAACTCTGTCCAGTACTCTCAGACGGATCGGTCCCCCTGTTTACACGCCATCAACTGTCTGCGCACCACCCCTTGCTCAATCTCGCTGGAAAACATCAGGTCCATGGCGCGAAAAAACTTTCTCGAGTCTTTTAGAGCGTCATTATTCGCTGCCATCAGGGGCCTCACCCAGTCTTTTGCCCCCCCTTCGAGATGCCCAATGACAAACGCCACTCTCGATTCCTCATCGGGAAAGTCATCAAACTGCAGATTGAGGGCGTATTGCATCTCTGTCCTAAAGGCTTGATAATTTCTGGGATCACCCCCAAACTTTTGCACCAACCCTGGCACCTTCCTTGCGAGTGGGGTGGTTTTTCCCTTGTCTGCATCCTGAGCCCGCCTCTCTTCGAGCCTCGCCGTTTGCAGCGCTAGCTGGAGCTCCAACACCCTGTACCTTTCTTCCAGGCTTGGACCCGCTCCAGCTCCTCCTGCGTCTCCGGCTCCGGTTGGGTTGCTCATGATGCCTCTCTTTGCACAAGCGGCTTTCAGGGACTGTCGGATTGCTGTGATGGGATGATGAGCTGCTTGTGCGTAAAAGCTTAGTCCCTCAGAGCTTGGGCATGGTTCTCAAAACTCTGTCTTAAGCGGAGCCCCTTAAACATGACTCCCTTAATCGCTGGCAGAATCCGACAGTGGGCGTTTGCGGAATCTGCTCCAACATAAAAGTTCCTTAACGGAAACGCGTCTTCGGGATTCTCGGCGCGACAGTTTCCGGCGAGGAGTGGGTGTACCTATGGGGGGTCCTGAGACTTCTCCACTGTTTTCACTAGAAGTCTCTCGGAGCCCTCCCTCCAACTCACTTTCTCTCTGAGCTCCTTCCCTCCCCCTGCTGGTACCTTCCTCTGCTGCCGAGTCTCTCTTAGCGTCCGAGAGCCCTTCCACCGCCTGCCTTTCCGATGGCAGTTCCCTGACACTCTTGTTCAGATATTTTATAGTTCAGTAATAACTTGTTTTCTTGAGAATTTCTTTGTAATCCGTTGGTTTTCAAAAATTGGTCTATTTCAGTCTCTTTCTGTGGCCCTTGTGTATACAATTGTTTGAAGTATCTCTGGAAGCAATTTCTAATTTCCTGCAGATTCTGTATGTTCTTTCCATCCACTTCGAGGTTTGTTACGGTGTTTAACTTCTGTCTTTTCTTCAACTGCCACGCTAGCAGCTTCCCACATTTATTAGCCGATTCAAAGGTCTTTTGTCTCATCTGTTTAATTTTCCATTCTATGTCCTGATTTATCATTTTCATATATTGTACTTGGTATAACTTTATTTCTCTCAGAATCTCCTGCGATTTTGGTTTCACTCTAAGTTTCTTCTCTCCTCTTATTTTCTCCAAAATCTTTTCTTTTTTCTCATTTTGGGTTCTCTTTTTTATTGCATTCTGCTGAATCAGAAACCCTCTCATTACAGCTTTACTTGCGTCCCAGATTACTCTTTTTTCCACGGTGGTTTTCAAGTTAATCTCAAAATAGTCTTTAATTATTTTTTGGGCCTTTTTGGTGATTTCTGGATCTCTAAATAAGGTGTCATTCATCTTCCATCTGAAGGAGCCTATCGGTATTGGTTTCATTTCCATTCTCACAGGATTATGGTCGGAGCAGATCTTAGGGCAGATTTCCACTTTTCGAATCTTGGGAGCCATTCCTCTAGTTATCCAGATTTGGTCAATTCTTGTCCATGTTTGATGTTTATGCTTTACAGTTCCTTTAAGCAAGTATTGGTGTTGCGGGTATGGCTATTACTTTTCCTCTTGGCTGTTGTATCTTTTCCTTCCACAAGTAGCCGCTGTGCCGCTCTTCCTACTATACTTGAGTATTATGTCTCTTGGCTGTTATGTCTTCTTCTTCCACTAGTGGCCGCTGTGTAGCTCTTCCTACGGTTCTTGACTGTTATGTCTTTTACTTCCACTAGTGGCCGCTATATCTTTCTCTATATGCAGTTCCTCACTCTATCTTTCTCTGGTGTTAAAGCGGCCCTTCAAAGTCTTTTCCAGTGTAGCCTCTCAGCAATGGCCGCCACCCACCTCACTCAATCTGCTGACTCACTCCTCCAGCCTTCTCCTCGCCTCTCCAGATCTCCGCAAGTCTCTGGTAAAGAACTCTCCTTATTTCTGTTGTCTGTTTAACTGGTCTAAACTGTTCCCCCGCTCCACACTCCAGTAACACTTCTTAGGTTAACTGTGTTGTTTTGGGAGTGCAGAGAAGCCCCTCAAAAACTCTACCGCACTGCCGGTTCTGCAGCATTAATTTCTGTTGTGAGGGATGACCCCCTTTTAGTATTCCACTTGCAACTTCTTAATTTTATGTTTGTTAGTTCCCCCCTTTTTTGTTTCTGATGTATTGTTGGGGCTTAGATAACCCCTTTCTCACTGTATAAATTGGGGGGGGGACGCTCCTTGAATTTGTGTCAATATCTTACTGGAGGGTGGAGTACCTAGTGGCGTGGGAAGGGGAACCGGAGTCAGAAAATGCATGGGTACCCGCGGAAACCATCAAGGATGAGTTTCTCTTGGGAGAGTTTCACTGTAGGTTCCCAAGGAGGCCCAAACCCTTAGATAGGTTCTGGGAGGAGCAATTTGGCACCACCGACGATGAAGAGGAGTTTGAGGGATTTCCGGACTCTGGGCAGGAAGAGGAAGAAGAATCTGAAGAGGGGGAATCAGATTGGGAAGATTTTTCAGGAAGATGGGATAGTAGTAGGTGGAGAGCAGTTTTCGAGTCATCAGAAGATGGGGGAGATTCTTTCCGGGGGTTCCCAGCCTCACCGCCCAGAGAAAGGGGGAGGACAGGGGGTGAGGGGGGTCCTGGAGGGGAGGTGGATGTCAGGGAACTGCCATCGGAGCTCAGGGTGGTGGAGAGGCTCTCGGATGCTGGGAGACCCTCGGATGCTGAGGAGGGAACCAGCAGGGGGAGAGGGAGAGTTTCCGCTGAAGAAGGAGGGAAGGAGGAGACAGCGTCGGAGGTGAGGCTCAGAGACGCTTCAAGCGAGACCAGTGGTGAGAGCTCAGGACCTCCCCTTGGAACGCCCACTCTGCGCAGAAAGCTGTCGCGCAGGGAATCAAGGAGGAGACTTTCTGTCAAAGAACTTTTATGTTGGAAGAAATTCAGGAAACGCCCACTGACGGATTCTGCCAGTGATTAAGGCAGCCACGCACTTATGGCTGTCTGGTTAGGGAGAGTTTAAAACTAACTACAAAACTGGGAGCGTTTTAGCGCTTACGCACAAGCAACCCCTTATCCCATTACACATGGCAAATTAAAAAGAGAAAGGAGCAGAATACAATCAACAAAATTACTGTTAATGGTGAAGAGACAGCCAATCCGAAAGAAATTAGAAAGGGATTCTTGGACTTCTACAGACAATTATATAGAAACAAGGAAAGGAACAATATGAAGAAAATAGAAAGATTTTTAAAAGATAAAAAGGTGCAGAAGATCCCGAGAGAACAAAAAGACCATCTGAACGCCCCAATAGAAATTGATGAGATTAAAGAGGTTATAAAAGAATTGAAGAGGGGAAAGGACCAGATGGATTTACATCAGGCTATTACAAAGAAATGAAAAACGTTTTGATGATACCATTGAAAGAAGTTATGAATAATATTTTAAAAGCAAGAGAGATTCCAGAAACGTGGAAAGAAGCATTTATTACTTTGATCCCAAAATAAGACTCTGATTTAACACAAGTTGAAAATTATAGGCCTATTTCATTGTTGAATGTGGATTATAAAATATTTGCGGGAATCTTAGCGAAGAGAATGAAAAATATATTGGTAAGAATCATCCACAAAGACCGGGTTAGCGCCTCCGGTAATGGCGGAATTCCTCTGATCGGGAGGAATTTACTTCATGGAAAATCAGATTTTGAGGATCAGAGCCCTACCTGAACTGGAGAAGGAAAGTTTGATAGATTTCCCCACACAGGAATTAGATGATTTTTGGGACCGGGACTTGGGTCAAGAAGAGATTAAAACTGTGAGGGCCTTCGGACTTGGAAGAGGAAGGAAAAAAGAGAAGAACAAAACAAGAGACTGTTGGAACTACCAGAAGAACTTAGAAGAACAACAGTCAAGAGTGGAAATTTTGAAAGACGTCCTGAAATACCTTTTGGATCTTAGATTTAACTACGGAGATTTGGTTGCCCTGTTGAGAAGGAATAAAATCATCTTTAGGTGGGAGTTTCCTCGAGATCTACTCTTTAATCTCAAAGGAAGAAAAATAAAAATAAGATCAGTGGAAGACAAAGTAAAGTTCATGTATAAATATGAAGAAGACTCGCAGAAGGGACTTGGAAAAGAGTTAAGAGCATCGGACAGAAGATCACCAGGTTGATGGACTATATGGAATTGGTGGATATGACTGGCAGAATCCGGGACCAGGGAGAAGAGTTGGTGGAAGAAGATTGGAAAAAGTTTAAAGACTATTCATAAAAATATTGTAAAATTAATGAGTGTTAGAAAAATGTTGGAAAGGAGTTATATGGCTTTAGTAGAAATGTTATAAGGAATTAAGTACAAATAGATTATTAGAGTATTAAAGGGAAAATAAGGTTAAAATATGTTAAGACAATTATATATTAAAGGGAAAAAATAAGGTTAGAATATGTTAAGATAAATTACAGGACAGAAAACAGAGGAAGATGGAAAGGAATTGCTGAAACAGTTAATTAAAGTGGAATACAAAAAGGGAGGTGTGAGGAGGTCGTTGAAACAAGTGAAGGAAAGTTAAGACACTGAAAGTATTAGATGTGTTTTAAATTGTGTTAGTTTGGTTTTGTTAAGTTAATATTTTGGTGTTGGTGTTGTGTGGTGTTTTTGTATTTGTATTGTATTGTATTGTTTAATTCTTTTTATTTCTTTTGTAGTCTTTAAAATGTTAATAAATATTATTATTTTTATTAAAAAAAGAATCATCCACAAAGACCAAGCAGGTTTTCTGCCAGGCAGACAAATGAAAGACAGGGACTTCCGGGTTAGCGCGAACGCGAATGGCGGATTCCCTCCGAGCTCCGGAGGGAATCGGCTCCGCTGAGGATGGGTCTTGCCGCGCCGGCGACGCGGGGACCCTCAGAAACCGCAGGCGCAGATGCCTGCGGACCTGGTGACTCGGTGGGCACCTTAAGCGCCCCCCGACACATGAAGAGCCTTTTTAAAGGCTACGGAGGGGTACGGAGGGCGGCGTGGTGCTGTGAGTAGATCGCTACCTCAGTGGAGTGAAGCCGCGAGCCATGACCGGAGAGCGCTAACTTTCTTCCTGAAATCTGGACTGTAAAACAAGCTACCCGTGAGTAGAAGGGAATTTGGACTTAAAATTTCTTGGCTTTGAATTTGGTACGACCGGGGGATGTGCTAAAGGGAAGTCCGCACCCCCCCATCTACAAACGATCTATTTTTTTTTTATGTATAAATATTTATTAGAGTTTTTAAATACAAATGCACCAATAATAAACAATCTTACTTCTATCACAACGTAGTTTCATCACTTCTTTGGACTCCCTCACGTCTCCCGCTCCCATTTACATCGTTAAAAGATTTTTCCAAGCAAATTATCAACTTGTTTACAATCTTATATCCACTCAATCAAATATAATCTAACAATTCTCCATAAAATTTATGTTTTCTTTAATCTCACTTATCATCAAATTCAAAATCTAATTTAGTGGTGGCCAATTTTTTATAATCTAGCATCCTTCTTAACATTCAACCAAATTATGTTTTTGTAAATACATCTTAAATTTCTTCCAGTCTTCCTCAATCCTCTCTTCTCCCAGGTCTCGGATTCTGCCAGTCATCTCGGCTAATTGCATGTAGTCCATCAGTTGCATCTGCCACTCTTCCAGTGTGGGTAGATCTTGAGTTTTCCAGTTTTTTGCGATGAGTATCCTTGCTGCCGTTGTTGCATACATAAAAAATGTTCGGTCCTGCTTTAACACCTTCTGGCCGACAATGCCCAGAAGGAAGGCCTCTGGTTTCTTAGGGAAGGTATACTTAAATACCTTTTTCAGCTCATTATAAATCATTTCCCAGAAGGCCTTCACCTTAGGGCATGTCCACCAGAGGTGAAAGAATGTTCCTTCATTTTCTTTACATTTCCAACATTTATTATCAGACGAATGGTATATTTTGGCAAGTTTAACTGGGGTCATGTACCATCTATATATCATTTTCATTACATTTTCCTTCAGAGCATTACATGCAGTGAAGTTCAGCCCAGTGGTCCATAACCTTTCCCAGTCCTCAAACATAATGTTATACCCAATGTCCTGTGCCCACTTTATCATAGCCGATTTAACCATTTCGTCTTGTGTGTTCCATTTTAACAGCAAGTTATACATTCTAGATAGTACCTTAGTCTTTGGTTCCAACAATTCTGTTTCTAACTTCGATTTCTCCACCTGGAACCCTAACTTTTTGTCATTTTTAAAAACTTCTTTAATCTGAGCATAATGTAACCAGTCTCGCACTTTGTCCTTCATTTTCTCCAAACTCTGCAATTTCCAATTGTCTCCATCTTTTTTCTAATATTTCCCAATATTTTGGCCATTTGGCCTCCATATTGGGTCTTTTTCGGGCCTTAGCTTCCAGAGGTGAAAGCCACCTTGGAGTTTTGTTTTCCAATAAGTCTTTGTATTTTGTCCAGACATTAAATACTGCTTTCCTGACAATATGGTTCTTAAAGGCCTTATTGATCTTAACCTTGTCATACCATAAGTATGCATGCCAACCAAAAGCATTGTTAAAACCTTCCAAGTCCAGTACGTCAGTGTCTTCGAGAAGTAGCCAGTCTTTTAGCCAGCAGAAAGCTGCGGCTTCATAGTACAACCTTAAGTCTGGCAGAGCAAAGCCCCCTCTTTCTTTAGCATCTGTTAATATCTTAAACTTGATTCTGGGCTTTTTGCCCTGCCAGACAAATTTAGAAATATCTCTCTGCCACTTCCGGAAGCACTCTGTTTTGTCCACAATCTGTAGTGTTTGAAACAAAAACAACATTTTTGGCAATACATTCATCTTAATAGCAGCAATTCGGCCTAACAAAGAAAGCTTCAGTTTTGTCCAACTGTCCAAGTCTCTCTTAATTTCAGACCAACATTTTTCATAATTATCCTTAAATAGACTCAGATTTTTTGCTGTTATGTTTACCCCTAGGTACTTTACTTTTTTAACAACAGTTAGTTCTGTTTCCCTCTGAAACCGTTCTGACTCTGTATCTGTCAAATTTTTTCCCAACACCTTAGTTTTCTGTTTGTTTAGACTTCCGGGTTAGCGCGAACGGCTAATGGCGGATTCCCTCCGAGCTCCGGAGGGAATCGGCTCTACTGAAGACGGGTGTGCTGGACCCGGGGGAAAGGTACCTTGAGCGTAGTCTGAGTCCACACGAAGAGGGGCGAGGTCCGAGGCGGAGAGCCGGGCGGGGAACAGGAACGCTGGAACAGGAGGCCGAGCAGGGTACAGGAACACCGGATGGTCAGGAACAGGAGGCCGAGCAGGGAACAGGAGCACCGGATGGTCAGGAACAGGAGGCCAAGCAGGGATCAAGAACACAGGAAGGTCCAAAGCCAACAACGACGTTGCTCCCGCAACCTGGGACCGGGCTGACTGGGCTTTTATCCTCTTCTAAGGCCAGGGGCGGTCCCGGCCCCCAGGAGCCCCGCCTCCTCTGGCCTTAAGGCGAGCACTCCTCCTGGGAGCAACCAGTTCCCTTCGCCTCTCTGCCCTAAGCCTCTGCAGATCAGGAGAGGCCGAAGGGTTACTGGGCCCTGGAGGAGGCTCACCTGTAGCCACTGAGTCCTCAAGCCCCTCTGGGGCCTGAAGGGTTTCACCTGGGGCCAGCTCCTGGTGCTCTGCCACAGGTGCAGGCTCTTCAGCATCTAGGCCTTGCCCCAGTTCAGCCGGCCCTGGAGGCGGGGACTCCTGTGCAGGCTGGGATTCCTCTGGTTCATCCTCTGAATCGGAATCCCAGGCCATCACAACGGGTCTTGCCGTGCCGGCGACACGGGGACCCTCAGAAACCGCAGGCGCGGAAGCCTGCGGACTTGGTGACTCGGTGGGCACCTTAAGCGCCCTCCCCGACCCACGAAGAGCCTTTTTAAAGGCTACGGAGAGGGTACGGAGAGTGGCGTGGTGCTGAGAGTAGACCGCTACTTCAGTGGAGCGAAGCCGCAAGCCATGGCCGGAGAGCGCTGACTTTCTTCCCAAAATTTGGACTGGATAACAAAGGACCCGTGAGTAGTGGAATTTGGACTTTAAAAATTTTATCCTGTGAATTCGGCACGATCGGGGGATGTGTTAAAGGGAAGTCCGCACCCCCTCTACTTATAGACGATTTAAAGCAAAGAACGGAGAATTAAGGCGGAATGAATACTGTTTTGATGATTTAAAAGTTTTTCACAAATTTGATAGAAGAAGATTTTGTGCTGGAGAGAAAGGGAGGAACTTTGGAACTTTGTGTGTAATCCCCCCCCCAAAAAACCCGGGAGTGTCCTATTTGGGTGCCGGAGGAAGAAGTGAAAGGAGTTTGACAGCTGTCAAAGAAGCTGTCAAACGGGCGGACAAAGTAAAGAATTTTGTTATTTAACAACTCTTTGAATTAAAGGTGATACATTTGAACTGAGGCGATTGGAAACAAAGTATTGATAATAACAAAGTAACAGATTATTGGAAAAGGACTACTAAATAACTGAAAGCCCCCTAGGGGGAATTAGTGACATTACAATGGCTGCAGAGGGAAAATTACTGGCGGAGATAGAAAAAATGTTCTTTCTCGTGGGAATCCTGCAAGAGCAGAGTATGGCTCTGAGTAAAGTTTTTATGACCTTGAATTCTGAAACAAACAACTCTGCTGAATGCACAAAGGAGACGTATGACAAAAACTCTGCAGCTGAGCAGGAAGAGATGCCTTTGGAATTGACAGAGAAGAAAGAAGGAGTTCAGACACTACAAGTGGAAAATATCAACCAGGAATCTGCATTGTTAGAGTATGAGCAAGAAGACCTTTGGATTACAAACCTGCGAAAGATGAGAAAGAAGAAGAGGGAAGTCCCTGGAGTACTTGGAATATTAAAACTAAAAAGAATAAAGCAACATGATTGGGACTTTCCTCTTGAGTATGGAAAACTAGATGGTCCTTCGCAGCAAACACTTTTTAACATTCTGGATGAAAGAAAATATGATGTGACTCTGACTGAACTCCTTCGGGGTCTTAGGACCAACAAAGAGGATTACCAATATAGTTGGCAGAGAGGGACTGACAGAGAATCAGACGCCTCGGACGTGAGGAATCCGGGCTAAGAACTATTTTTTGTTTGTTTTTTTGGACATTTGTCTGGGAAGGGACAGAAACCGGGGCAGGGGGGGAGAGAGAATAGAATTATAAAATGTTATGATTTGTTTTACTTGGTCAATGTGACCTATAATTAATATAATAAAGGGAAAATTTGTGGAAGGGAAGTTAGATCGACCTTAAAAAAAAAGAAATTAATGATTATAAGAGAATTGGATAGGTTGAATATAGATAAACAAAAAGAATTTAATTTTTAAAAGCAATATGAATATGTTTAAGAGGTTAGGTAAGAACTTGCTGAATTAATTACTGGAACTGGGATGTAAGAGGAGGGGGTGGGGGGAAGTCAATGAAAGTGGGTAAAGAAAATTAGGGTATGTAATTGTATTTGTGTGTTTTTGTCTTTGTGTGTGTGTTTGTTGTTATAAAATGTAAAAACCCAATAAAAATTATTTTTTTTTAAAAAAAGTTTTCTGTTTGTTTAATTTAAATCCCGCCACCCGACCAAAGTCCTGAATCAATTGTAATACTCTTTTCGTACTAGATTCTGGCTCCTGCAGGGTCAAAACTAGGTCATCTGCAAAAGCTTTAAGTTTATATTGTTTCGCTCCGACCTGAATCCCTTCCACCAACCGGTCCCCTCTGATCATGTTCAAGAGCACCTCCAGAACCGAAATAAATAACAGAGGGGAAATCGGGCAGCCTTGTCGTGTTCCTTTTTCAATTTTGAACTCTTCTGTAACCACATTGTTAACTATCAATTTAGCCTTTTGTTCTGAATATATTGCATCAATCCCATTCTCAAACCCTCGTCCCACTCCCATTTCTTTTAAATTTCACTTCATAAATTTCCAAGAAATATTATCAAAGGCCTTCTCCGCATCTATAAAAATTAACACTGCTTTTGTGTTTATATCTGTTTGTAAAAGTTCCAAAATATCAATAATGTTCCTTGTATTAGCAAACATGTGTCTACCTGGGAGAAAGCCTGCTTGGTCTTTATGGATTACCTCGTTCAAAACTCTTTTAAGTCTGCTTGCCAAAACATCTGCAAATATTTTGTAATCCACATTTAAAAGGGAAATGGGACGATAGTTCTTGAGTTGTGTCTTTTCAGTTTCCAGTTTTGGTATCAATGTGATAAAAGCTTCCTTCCACGATTCCGGTGCCCTCTTCCCCTCCATAATTTCGTTGCAGACCTCCATCATTGGTTGAATCAGGTAGTCTTTTAATGTCTTATAATACTTGGAGGTCAGGCCGTCTGGCCCTGGAGATTTGCCGAATTGCATGTTCTGAATGGCTTGTTCAATCTCTTCTCGTGTTATTTTGTTGTTCAGGATTGATCTGTTCTTTTGTGACAATTTTGTTAATCCATTTCTTTCCCAAAATTGTTTAATCTCAACCTCGTCTTGCGGCCCTTGAGTATATAATTTTTTGAAATATCTCTGGAAGCACTTTCTGATTTCCATGGGGTTCTGAATATTTCTTCCTTCAATTTCTAGATTTGTAACTGTATTTAATTTTTGTCTCTTCTTCAGCTGCCACGCAAGCAGTTTCCCACATTTATTTGCCGATTCAAAAGTTTTTTGTTTCATTAATTTAATTTTCCACTCTATTTCCTGGTTTATCAGTTTAGAATATTGTGCTTGGTAGAATTTAATTTCTCTCAGAATCGGCTGTGACTTCGGATTTGATCTTAACTTCTTCTCCAGTTCTTTAATTTTCTGCAGGATCTTGTCTTTCCTTTCATTTTGTATCCTTTTCTTTACAGCGTTCTGTTGTATCAAGAACCCCCTCATCACAGCTTTGCTTGCGTCCCAGATAGTTCTTTTTTCCACCGTAGTGCTCATATTTATCTCAAAGTAGTCCTTCAAAACTTTTTGGGCCTTCTTAATAATCTCCTGATCCCTAAACAAGTTGTCATTCATCTTCCATCTAAAGGAACCGGTTGGCAGTAGTGTCATGTCCATCTTCAGTGCATTATGGTCGGAGCAGGTCTTTGGGCAGATTTCCACTTTTCTAACCTTGGGTGCCAGACCTCTAGCTATCCATATTTGGTCGATTCTTGTCCAAGTCAGCTGGGCTTCAGAGAAGAATGTTCCCTCTCTTCCCAGGGGGTTCTTGGTTCTCCAAATGTCAATCCAGTCCATATTGTCTGTCATTTCAAAAAAAGTCTTTGGTAGTCTGCCGTCTTTTGTAACATTTTGGTTTTGTGACTTATCCATGTTAGTCGATACGACCCCATTCATATCTCCCATCATAATGATGTTGTTGTAGTCCAGATGTGCTGGTCCCGGGGGAAGGTACCGTGGGTGTAAGCAGAGTCCACACGAAGAGGGGCGAGGTCCAAGGCGGGGAGCCGGGCGGGGAACAGGTACGCTGGAACAGGAGGCCGAGCTGGGAACTGGAACACCGGATAGTCAGGAACAGGAGGCCAAGCAGGGATCAGGAACACAGGAAGGTCCAAAGCCAACAACGACGTTGCTCCCGCAACCTGGGGCCAGGCTGACTGGGCTTTTATCCTCTTCTAAGGCCGGGGGCGGTCCCGACCCCCAGGAGCCCCGCCTCCTCTGGCCTTAAGGCGAGCACTCCTCCTGGGGGCAACCAGTTCCCTTCGCCTCTCTGCCCTAAGCCTCTGCAGATCAGGAGAGGCCGAAGGGTTACTGGGCCCTGGAGGAGGCTCACCTGTGGCCACTGAGTCGTCAAGCCCCTCTGGGGCCAGAAGGGCTTCACCTGGGGCCAGCTCCTGATGCTCTGTCACAGGTGCAGGCTCTTCAGCATCTAGGCCTTGCCCCAGTTCAGCCGGCCCTGGAGGCGGGGACTCCTGTGCAGGCTGGGATTCCTCTGGTTCATCCTCTGAATCGGAATCCCAGGCCATCACACCAGATAGTCCAGCATAATCTCATGCAACTTCTTATAAAATTCCGATTTCCCGTCATTTGGTGCATAAATTCCTAGTATCAGAATCTTTTCTCCTTGATGTTGTATCTCAATTGCTAGAATTCTTCCATGTTCATCTTTGAATAAAAATTTAGGTGACAGGCTCTCTTTTGCATATATCACCACCCCTCGCTTCTTTACTTTATCCGAAGATATAAATTCTTGGCCAAGTCTTTTGTTTATTAACACCTTTCTATGGAGCCTAGTCACATGTGTTTCTTGTAAGCAAATAATGTCCAATTGTTCTTTTTTTAATATGTGAAAATTTTTCCTCCTTTTTTCCGGGATGTTACAACCATTAATATTCCAGCTCAAAAGTTGCAGAGACATCCTGAATAAATCTGGTTACTTTTCGGGGGGTGGTACCTTATTCACTGGGTCTTCAAGATCCAAGGGTGCAGGTACCTCTGGTGTTTCAGGCCCTGGAAGTAGCTCAGTTCCTTTGTGAAGGTCCTCTCCGTATGCGTTCAGAAATTTATCTCTATCTTCCAATGTTCTGATTTTAATCTTCTTCCCTCTAAAGGTGAAAGATAATCCTTGGGGAAATTCCCACCTAAAGATGATTGAGTTGTTCCTTAGCAATCTTGTCAGCTCCAAATAGTTAGATCTAAGATCCAACAGTTGTTTAGGAATATCCTTGTAAATCTCAATTCTTTTGTCCGAAATGTCCAGTGACTTTCCGTAGTGTAGGCCCAGAATCTTGTCCCTTTCCTCCTTTGACCTCAATATTATCAAGCAGTCTCTGGGCTTCTCTTTCTTTATAAGTCTTCCAAGCCTGAAAGCTGAAATAATTTTAAAATCCTTTTCCTCTAAGTTCCAAAATTTGGAGAATTCTTTAGTCAAAAACTCAGCTAGGTTGCCTTCTTCCACTTCTGGTATCGCCCTTATCCTTAAATTACTCTCCCGGTTCCGCAGTTCGATCATAGAAAGATAGGTCTGGTGTTCACCTACTTGTTTGCAGAGTGGTCTTACCTCTTGTTCTAAATTTTCAAGTTTTTGGCTGGTATCTTCAGCCAATTTCCGATTTTCCCCTGCAGCCTCCTTCAATTCTCCAATTGCTTGTGTATTCTGTGCTACTTGTCCAGTTAATTTATTTAAACATTCTGTGTTTTGGTCAATTTTATATGTTTGCTCATCGGCCTTCTTGTCCAAAGATTCTACTTTCTTGTCCAGAGATTCCAATTTTTCAAAGATTTTCTCTAAAATAGCAGTGCTTGCCCCTGAGGCCATATCTTCCAATTGTAATTCCTCAGTTTCTCCCTCCCCTGCCCGTGGCAGAGAAGCAGCTTCTTCCTCAGAAGGCAAAGTAGGCACAGATGATCTACGTGTCTGTGAGGCTGCGGTTAAAGTTGTCAAAGTTGTTTGTCTAGCTCTTCCTCTCCTTCTTGCACCACTCATTCCAAAGTTATCTAAAAGTCAAGGTCAAGCTCAGTTGTTCCCATGAGAAAGCAGCGGCCCAGATGGTAACAATCAAACAGAGGGCCGGGAAAAGGAAAGTAAAAAAAAAAAAGTCACTGCTGTAAGTCCCAAATCCTCTAGGGGGAGTTTAAAATGTTTCTGAGGAAGAGATCAATTCCACTAAAGTTAATAAAATCAGATTTCAAAGTCCAAGAACCTTCAATAAAAAAAAAAAAATTCCAGCAGAGTTAGGATTTAGTATTTAACAGCAACAGTGTTTCTAGTAGTGCATACTGGTAATCTAAATGCTTCAAAGTAACAAGTTCAGACGCTCTCAGATTGTTTCAAAGTTCAGATTCAAAATATCCAAGCTGCAAACTGCAAACTGACAGCTCAATTTCTCAGGCAGCTCCAGCACCTGGGTTTTTTACTTAAAATGTAGCTCCAAGAGAAGAAAGGTATCCCCATGCAGCTAAAACTCATAAAGTCCAGCACTTGAAATTATTATTCCACTTAAGATAAAGTTCAATGGGTGCTCAGATCAATTAGTTTAAAAGTTCTCTCTTTGCCTCCACTCCTCCAGCTCTTTGCGTTCAAGTTCAACGATAGCGGAAGACGGACTTCCTGTTTTTCGTCACTCCGCTTTCAGCCAAATTTAATGCTTTAAAGTCCCAAGTTGTACAAAGTCTTTTATTTACTCACGGGTTGTTGTTTCCAGAACAAAAATTTCAGGAAGAAAGGTCGGCGCTCACCGGCAACAGCTACGCGGCTTCGCTCCGTTGATTGCGGAACGACCCTCAGCGCCGCTACCCCCTCCGCGATCCGGAGCCCCTTACGGGGTTCCTTCAACGTTTTGAGGGCAGCTCCTGGCACCCACCGGGTCCCAAGACCGCAGGCTTCTGCCGCCTGCGGTTTTCCGATGTGGGTCTCCGCTTCGCCGTAGCGGACGACCCCTTTCAGCGGAGCTACCCTCTCCCGGTTAGAAGAGGGCAGCCATTACCATTTCGCGCCGCCTCCGGAAGTCCTATCTACAAACGATCTAAAGCAAGGATCGGAGAACTAAGGTGGAAAAATTGCTGTCTGATCAGGGAAAAAAAGATCTTTCCATGAATCTGACAGGTGAAGATTTTGTGCTGGAGAGAAAGGGAGGAATTTTGGAACTTTTAATGTAACCCCCCCCGAACCCGGGGGCGTCTTGCCGGAGGGAAAAAGAACAAAGAGCGTCTTGCCGGAGGGAAAAAGAACAAAGAGTTTGACAGCTGTCAAAGGAGCTGTCAAACGAGCGGCCAAAGTTAAAATTTTGTTATCTAATAACTCTCTCTTTTAAAAGCGATACATTTGAAATGAGATGGTTGGAAACAAAGTAGTAAATAAATGACAAAGTAACAGACTGTTGGAAAGGACTATCGAGCAATTGGAATCCCCCTAGGGGGGACCAGAGGCACTACAATGGCTGCAGAGGGAAAATTACTGGCAGAAATAGAAAAAATGTTTTTTCTCGTGGGAATTTTACAAGAGCAGACTACGGCTATGAGCAAAGTACTCATGACCTTGAATTCCAAAACAAACAATTCTGCCGAATGTATAAACGACACGCCTGAAAAAGAATCTGCAGCCGAGCCACAAGGAGGGTTGGAAAGGAAAGGAGGAAGGGAGACAGTTCAAGTGGAAAATATCAACCAACTAAATACCAACCAAAAGCCTATACTGACAGAAAGTAAAGAAGAAGACCTTTGGATTACAACTCTGCAAAAGATGAGAAAGATGAAGAAGGAAGCCCCTGGATTACTTGGAACACTGGAATTTAAAAGAATAAAGAAATATGACCGAGACTTTCTTCTTAAGCATGGGCCTGATCTTCAGAAACAACAGTTTTTAAACTTTTTGGATGGAAGAAAACTTGATGTGACTGTGACAGAACTGTTTCGAGAACTGAAGACCAACAAAAAAGACTACCAACAAAACTGGCAGAGAGAGACTAACAGAGAATTAAGGGCCTCGGATGTGAGGAATCCGGACTAGGAACTCTTTTTGGGGATGCTTCTCTGGGGACGGAAGCCGGGGTAGGGAGGGAGGGGAGAACAAAAACTTTTAAAACTTTATAATCTTTTATCAGGCCAAATGGATTTACAAGTAATATTAAAGGGAGAAATTCATGGGAAGGGAAATGGGGTCGACCTTAGGAAAAAGAGAATTGGAAAGTGAAAAGTTAAATGTTTTTAAGTAATTTTTTTTTTCTTTTTTTAAAACAACAATAATAATAATAATAATATGTATAAGATAATGGATAGGAACTTGCTGAAATAATTATTGAAATTGGGATGTAGGAAGAGGGGGTGGGGGGGAGTCAGAGAAAGAGGGTAATGAAAGTAAGGGCATGAAATTACATACGTGTTTGTCTGTGTCTTTTTGTGTATGTATGTCTTTAAAAAATGTGAAAACCTAATAAAAAATTATATATATAAAAAAAAGACAAATGAAAGACAACACAAGGAATATAATTAATATTTTGGAATATCTGTCTGCCAGGAATGAGAAGCAAGCGATTCTAATATTTGTGGATGCAGAAACGGCCTTTGATAATATAGTATGGGATTTTATGTTGAAAAATTTGGAATATATGGATGTGGGGAAAGAGTTTTTCAATGGAATCAAGGCAATATATACAGAACAGAGAGCTAAACTGATAGTCAATATTGTAATTACGGAAGATATAAAAATATCTAAAGGAACGAGACAGGGTTGTCCACTCTTGCCATTGTTATTTATAACGGTCCTAGAGGTCTTTTTAAATGCGATTAGACAAAATAGATTAATAAAAGGGGTGACAGTAGGTCAGAATGAATATAAAGTAAAAGCCTTTGAAGATGATCTGGTAATGATACAATGGGCCAAAGATTTTGGGTATAATATCCAATTTGATGATTGGGAAAAATTGTGGAAAGAAAATTTAAAATTCACTGCATGCACGGCGTTAAAGGAAAATGTTATGAAAATGTTTTATAGATGGTATATAACACCGGTAAAATTAGCAAAAATGTATAAGACATGTAATAAGTGTTGGAAATGTAAAGAAAAAGAAGGAACGTTCTACCATATGTGGTGGGAATGTAAGAAAGTGAAGAGTTTCTGGGAAGCGATATATAATGAATTGAAAAAGATGTTAAAATATACTTTTGTAAAGAAACCAGAAGCTTTTCTTTTAGGGATCACAGGAAAAGAAATAAGAAGAAAGGATTGTAAACTTTTTCAGTATGCAGTGACAGCAGCAAGAATTTTATTGGCCCAGAAATGGAAACAAGAGGCAATACCGACGATACAAGAATGGAGAATGAAATTGACAGATTACGCGGAATTGGATAAATTAACTGGGAAAATTAGATACGTACGAAACCAAAAATTTATTGAAGACTGGGGAAAGTTTGTAGAATATCTGAAAAATGTATGTGATGTGCAAACAACGCTAGTGGGGTTTCAAGAAGCATTGTAAAAGTTAATATGTATTGTCAAAAAGAAATAGAAGGGGGAGGGAAGCCAAATGGCAATACAATGAAGGGAATGTGTACTAGAGAATAATAATGGATGATTACCAGAGAAGCTGAAGGAAGTCCAAAAAGATTTAATTTGTTAAAATTTGGATTAAATTGTATAATTTTGTTGGAAAATTAATAAAAAAATATTTTTTTTAAAAAAAGGAAAGAGACCAGGAAGTGTTTCCTATGCAACCAGCCCGGACATATTGCCAAGCAATGTCCAAAACGACGTGCCTGGGAGTCACTGTCAGGAGCAGAGGTGAAGGAAGGTGACGGAGCACAAGGGCAGGAGCAGGGAAACGGGAATGCCTGGCTGGAAGTGGTGGCCCACAGCCAGGAAAGGAAGAACTAAGAGGTCTCCAAGCCAGTCCGTGGAATCACTTTGGCAGTGAAACTACAACTCCCAAATGGGCGCCACCTGACTGTTCACGCATTAGTTGATTCTGGAGCTTCAATGGATTTTATTGACATAGACTTGGCACTGGAACAACGGATGGCACTAATCCCTTTAGATTTTCCCTTAAAGGTCCAGACAATTGATGGACAACCCCTGGTGGCAGGGGATGTCGCGCACCAGACCCTGCCCATGAGGATGGAGGTGGATTGCCATGCAGAAACTCTGTCTTTCCATGTGACCAAGCTGAGTGGACACCCAGTGGTACTGGGCATGAGTTGGTTGGCCAAACATGACCCTGCTATAGCTTGGCACCAGAGATCACTCACTTTTGCTTCGGCACATTGCGTCCAACATTGTTTGGGGGGGAAGCGGGGTGAACCAGTGGGAGCAAGGAGGGCAAATGTGGAAAGGGAAGGGGTCCACAAGGGGGAAGTAAGCATACATCATTACTATGCTGCCTATAAAGATGTTTTTAGTGAACAGGAGGCAGATAAGTTACCCCCCCCCCCCCCCGCAGAGAGTATGATTGCAAGATAGACCTGGTGAAGGAATGGGTTTCCCAAAACCCAAAAACTGACTGTGCAGGTAGTTTTAAACTGCACCAAAATCCCTATTTTTCCTTAGCTAAAATCCATTAACTTGAGCTCTGAGTCAATGTATTAAAGGGAAGTTTTCCTTCTGCACATATGTTTTCCCTCTGCACATAATTGTGGCCTTATGGGAAGCATTGCTTCTTTTCTCTTGCATTCTGGGAAGTCTTGCTTATAATCTTTTCTCTGTTTCTGCACACACTGTACGAACCTGTTCCAAACACCAAGACATTCCCTCATCGCTCAGTTCACCTTAAGTTCATGGTGACTCGTTCTCCATGCATAATTGACCACATCTATAGAACTTGATTATTGTATTCTTTCATGTTATGATCAATCATTAGTAATTGTTTTATGCCATATTAATCTTTAGTTATTATTAATTAGGAGGTTTCATGCTTGTCTAGTCCCAACCTCGTCTCCCAGCCTTTAATCCACCAGTGATTAATGTTCACATGTAATTCCCACCCCTCACATGTAATTCCCGCCTTGCATTTGCATTAACCAATAAGCAACGAGTTTCTTTGTGTTTGTATCAACCAATCAGCCACAAGCACACCTGTGGCAATGTTTGTAATATTCAATAAAGGAGAGTTCCCGGGACTTCCCGGCAGACGCCTCTCATGACACCCACTACTCGTCTGTCGTGATTTTCATTCCTACATCTGGTGACCCCGACGTGCCAGATCCCTTACGCAGCCCAGCCCCTGTACTTCACTCGACTGGAAAAGTCAAAGCGCGCTACTTCGTGAGTATGGGCGGCGATTTAACTAAATTGCAGAAACGACATGCTAGGGAATTGTTCTCTTTAGTTAGACAGCGGGTTGTGGGTGCTCATGTTTCCTTAAAAGAAATTGAACACCTCATTTGTGAAATTAATCGCCAATGTCTTTTCTATCCTGAGACTGGCTCTCTCGACGTGGAGACTTGGCAAAAGATCGGAAAGACCCTCTTTGCAGAACCGAGGGCTCCGATTCATTGTCTGCTTACCTGGCAGAAATGTGCAGAGGCCGTTGCAAAGTTTGGACCCCAGGTCCCCCAGGCGTCTCCTTCGGCCCCTGCTCTCCTGCCTGCAGCAGACAATCCCCCCCCTTACCCCACTTCTCCACTGATTCTGCCTCCTTCTCCTTCGCAGCCCGGCAAACCCCCCCCTGCTTCTCCTCCATCTCAACCTGCTTCCACCCCCCCCATCCCCCTTCCCCCCCTCCTTCTTTGCCTGCTCCTACTGGAGCCGTGCGTGCTGCACTTTCTCAGGCAAGACAGAAGGGGCTTTTGTCCTTGCAGGAAGAATCTGAGTGGGCGGGGGAAATGCCATCTGCCTTCCCTATCACCTATGCAAACGCAGGAAATGCTCAACAACAGGTGTTTTATGAAACCCTTCCTTATTCTGTATTGAGAGAATTGAGGAGGGCCATTGCTGATTCTGGCTTAAAATCCTCCTATGTCACAGGGATGCTGGAGGGGATTGCGTCTGGTTATACCATGCTGCCCCAAGATTGGAAGGATTTAATGCGCATGTTGCTCTCACCAGCCCAGTATGTTGTCTTTGATAGTGAATTTCGGCTTAGTGCTTCAGCCCTGTCTGATGCCCAGCATACAGCTAATGAACTTTATGGTGCCGGTCTTTTTGATAATATAACAGCCCAGGCGACGCTGACGCCTGCACATTTTAGCCGCACCGCGACTTGCGTACAGCGCGCCTTTCGAAAAGTCCCTGTCTCAGGGCAGCCGCTGAGCTCTTTTGTTAATATTAAACAACTTAATTCAGAGCCCTACCACCAATTTATAGATAGATTGAAAGAAGCAGTGACCAGGCAGGTTGATAATACTACAGCCCAGAATGAATTGATGAAAAAATTGGCGTTTGAAAATGCGAACATTGACTGTAAGAAGGCTTTGCAGTCGATCACTAATCGCCCAAAATATGATCTGGCGCAGATGATTCAAGCCTGTGCGGACATTGGAAGCCAGAGCCATGCCATGTCCTTGCTTGCCGGTGCCATCCAGGCTGGCAATAAACCAACTGGTAACTGTTTTAATTGCAAGCGCCCTGGTCATTTTGCAAAAGAATGCAGGGCACCTGGCGGTGGGGCGCACAGGGATGGTACTGCCAATAAGGCTAAACCCTCCAAGAAATGCCCAAAGTGCGGTAAAGGCTATCATTGGGCTAATCAGTGCAGGAGTTTGGGAAACTCCATGCTGGCCCCGCCCTCGGGCCACGAGAATTAGAGGGCCCATTGCCATCGGCTACCACCATTGATGCTTTTCCTAAGGAGACACCCTCAGATTTCACCATTGATTTAATTAATCAGGAATCCAAAGACTCTGTTTTGCCTGGTGAAATCGTGCTCATGCCCACCCAACTTGCAGGTCCACTACCTCCCAAGGTCGCAGGTTTGATTTTGCCGAAATCTTCTGCAGCCAAAGAAGGAATCATGGTTATTCCTGCAGCCTTGGATCCTGACTATGTGGGCACAATAATGCTTCAACTTTGGAGCCATATGCCCATGCAGTTAAAAAAGGGTGACTCCTGGGCACATTTGGTAGTGCTTCCTACCCCTCCTACTGCTTCTATTATGGATAGTAATTTGCACCAGCTCTCTTCTCTCTCTCCACAGTTATTAGCTGTAATCCAGAGGATCGGTGACCAAAAAATTCTTCGTAAGTATAAAATTAATGGCAAAGTTCTGGAAGGCTTGATTGATACTGGCGCGGACATTTCTGTAATTTCCAGTAATTGTTGGGACCCCACGTGGCCCCTTGAGCCTGCCTCTGCAGTCTGGGGTGTGGGTGGCCCACAAAATTCTTCCAAAAGCGTACAATGGCTGCCTGTTTCTCTGCCTGATAGCTCTGATACCATTGCATTTATTCAGCCCTGTGTGCTAAAAATCCACCTCAATCTGTGGGGAAGAGATTTATTGCAACAATTACAAGCTTCCATTCAATTTAATGAGTAAGCTTGCGCTTCCCCTTACCTGGAAATCTACCAGTCCGATATGGGTGGAACAATGGCCCATCACGGGCGAGAAACTCATTGCTTTAAAGAATCTGGTGAATCAACAATTATTGGCTGACCACATAGAGCCTTCTGTAAGCCCCTTTAATACCCCTGTCTTTGTCATACGAAAGAAAAGCGGAAAGTGGAGATTTCTCCAAGACCTCCGGAAAATAAACCAGATCCTTGAACCCATGGGGCCTTTGCAGTGTGGTCTGCCTAATCCAAATGCGATTCCACATTCCTATCAATTGGCTATAATAGATTTGCAAGATTGCTTCTTCTCCATTCCCCTACAGGAGAAGGATCGTAAATTTTTTGCCTTCACTGTTCCTGTCTTAAATAATAGCCAGCCAACAGAAAGATTCCAATGGAAGGTTTTGCCGCAAGGAATGTTGAATTCCCCTACCATGTGCCAATATTATGTGAATCAAGCCCTCCAGCCCTTTCGCCTTCGGTATCCACATCTCCTTATTTATCATTATACCGATGACCTGCTCATCAGCGGGCCAAGCCTCCCCCCCCAATGGAAACAGGAATTGATAACTTGTTTGTCACTTTACGGTTTGAATATCGCCCCAGAGAAAGTCCAGGAATCCTCTCCCTTTCATTATTTGGGGCACAAAATGATAGCTAGCTATTCCATTCCTATAGTCCCCGAATTACATATCCCAAAAACAATGAAATATGTCCAGCTGCAGCAATTGCTGGGCAACATCAACTGGATAAGACCCTATTTTAAAATCCCTCTTGAAGTTTTACGGCCACTTTTTTCAGCCTTAAAAGGCCACCATTCTCCTGGTGCTAAAATTATCTTGACCTCTTCTCAACAGCAGACTGTTGCCCAGTTAAAGGAACTTATGCGTCTCCACTGGGTTGATCGTGCAATCCTTAATGTTTTGCCCGATGTGGTCATAATGACAGACTCTGTCCAACCCTTTGCAGCCATTATTCAGTTAGGCCCATCAAAAGTTCATATAATCGAATGGCTGTATTTACATCATACACCAAAGAATACGGTAACTCCTTTAGTGGATCTCCTTGCTCAGCTCATCAGCAAGGGACGCCGTCGCTGCAAAAGCCTCTTTGGCGTTGATTGCAACCAAATAATTGTGCCCATGCCCCTGGAACAATGGGAAACTGCTCTCTCCAATAGTATGGATTTGCAGTGTGCTTTAGCTGAGTTTGTCGGCCAAGTGGGTTGCCATATCCCAGCCGACCCTCGCCTGCAAATGAGCAAACAAATTTCCCTATCTTTTTCTTCCATATTATCTCCTGTCCCTTTGGATGCCCCTACTGTCTTCACTGACGGAGCCCCCTCCAGGGGAGTAGTCGCGTGGCAACAGAATGGGGAATGGCAAAGCCTTTACACTCTTCCACAAAAGTCTGCCCAGCGTTCTGAGTTGGCAGCCGCTGTCAAGGCCTTGCACCATTTCTCCAAACAGCCATTTAATTTGATTGTGGACAGTCTTTATGTCGCAAATGTCATAACCCGCCTACAAGGCAGTTATGTAAGTCCTTCATTGGATGACAATTTATTGAGCCTTTTTTTGTCTTTACAATTGCTTATTTCCAATCGCTCCCACCCACTTTTTGTGGTGCACATTCGCTCCCACCAACCTTTCCCAGGTTTCCTCAATGACGGCAATGCAAAAGCAGATTCTTTGCTCAGGGTTTTGCCTGTCTCCCCCATTGAAAGTCACGCTTTCCACCATCAAAATGCGAAAGCTCTAAGCCGCCAATTCCAAATTCCGTTGGAAGCGGCTCGTGCAATTATCCAACAATGTCCTCAATGCTCTAATCAGATTGGCCACCCTAGCCCTGGTGTCAATCCCCGTGGGCTGGAAGCCAACCAGTTGTGGCAAATGGATGTAACTCACTTTGCCCCCTTTTCACCTTGGAAGTTTATACATGTCTGCATTGATACCTTCTCAGGTTATATTTGGGCCACCCCTCAAAGGGGTGAGCAAGTTAAGCATGTTTGCAATCACCTTGTTCGTACTATGTCAGTCATGGGCAAGCCCCATTCTTTAAAAACTGACAATGCCCCAGCATATTGTGCAAAAAGCTTTGCTCAGTTTTGTGAGACTTGGAATATTCACCATTTATTTGGCATCCCTTATAATTCTCAAGGCCAAGCCATTGTTGAACGTGCTAACCGCACTTTAAAAACTGCTTTAATCCGGCAGGAAAAGAAGGCCGGAATCCCAGCCTCGCTTTCTGAAAAAGAAGCCTGGTTGGCCAGTGTTCTCTTTACTCTCAACCATTTGAATATTTCCATACAGGATCATCAATCTTACACTCGCCTCCAGAAGCATTTTCAGCAGACAGAGATACTCCCAGCCCCACTGGTCCGCTATAAAATATTACCCTCCAATGAATGGAGTGAACCAGTGAAATTGATTACGTGGGGAAAGGGTTATGCTGCAGTTTCTACTCCACAGGGTGCTCGCTGGGTTCCCGCACGCTGCGTCCGCCTCCATCATGGCTTGGCAACAGGCTCTGCAGAATCCAATACCGCAGTTCGACGGTCAGCTGCAGATCACCCAGGATGCGACGCCCGCTCCCCCCAGGACTCGCAAGCGGGGAAACCGTAATGGACCAGTGACGTGGGGCCAAATAAAATCACTTTCATTTCAAGCTGAACAGCTTAGAAAGGAACAGCAGCTTGAAGCGACCCCTAATAATTTGCTTTTGTGTCTCATCTCCTGTCTTAACATAAATTCCATGATAGTGCTCATTTTTAGTGTTTTGTTTTTGCCCCTCTCAGCCTCCGCTCCTAACGGCGGTGATTCCACACCAATAAATGTGTGGGAATCTTTTGCAAAAACCCTTAATGTTTCTTCTTTCTGCCTCACCCAGCAAGTATCCATCGGCGAAATCCTTGGTTCTTGCCTTATCCCTGTTTGTCACGATCCCTTTGATATACAAAATGACACCTGGTGGTTCTCGTCCCTACCCCAAAATGACTCTCTCCGCACCCTTGGTTATGACGGTTACCAACTTTGGGGTAACCAAATGCGCCGACGCCCACCTTTGGCCATTGATCTGTCAACCCCGTACGTGGCTTCTTTTAATGTTACTTGTGCCCGTATGGTCAATTGCACAAAAACCAACTGTGTGGAGATGGGTAAGGATAATTTTAATTGCTCTAATTATGTAAATATCTCATATATATATAAATATACAGAGCTGCCTGAAGGCTGGTTCTGGTCGTGTCCTGGCTATACGTTTAATTATATTCCAGCAAACATTAGCCACGGTACACCCTGCTGTTTAAGCCGTTTGTCCATCATTTTACCCAAAAAGCATCATTTATCCCGATCTCGATATCGACGTGCTATAGAATTGAATAACGATTGCGATGATTCCGTCTCCCTCCCTAGCAGAACTGAATATATTTCTTTAGCTGTCTCTCTCTTAGGAGTCCCTGGATTGGCTGTCCGGAATAGCAGAAATATTAACTCTTTAGCTTGCTCCGCAGCAAAAGCTTTGAATTTTACTTCACAAGCCCTTCATCTTTTGAATAAGGAGCAGAGTGAACTCCGGCATGGCCTCCTGCAGAATCGCGCTGCTGTCGATTATCTGTTGATGCTCCATCATTACGGATGCGAACAAGTGGAAAACATGTGCTGCTTTAATATCACTGACAATTCTAAGGCCATCCAAAAACAAATCTCCCATTTACAAAATCTTACACACCACATTAAACAAGATGTTGAATTCTCCGGTCTCTGGGATTCTTTCACCCAGTGGCTTACTGCATGGCTGCCAAATTTTACTTGGCTTCGTAGTCTTTTTCAATATGCCATTGTTATTATATGTATATTAATTTTGTTTTGCTGCTTCCTCCAATGCATTCCTGGCCTCATAAGTCTTTTCTCTCGGCTTCTCTCTCCCCCTCAGCCACCCAATAAAATCCTTGCTGCTTATCTTGCGAAATGGCAACACCAACAGTAAACCAAAGGGGAGAAATGGGCAGAGTTATCTCGAGCATGCGCTGGCAAACCACGTATCTCGTGGTATCTTCTGTCCCATCCTCCCTGGCGAACTTATTTCGGGCATTTGCTGGCACACCACTAATCCCGAAACATTTTTGCCTTACCCAGTATGCCTCGCAAATAAGAAAAGAAAGGGGGAGATAAAGGGAAGTTTTCCTTCTGCACATATGTTTTCCCTCTGCACATAATTGTGGCCTTATGGGAAGCATTGCTTCTTTTCTCTTGCATTCTGGGAAGTCTTGCTTATAATCTTTTCTCTGTTTCTGCACACACTGTACGAACCTGTTCCAAACACCAAGACATTCCCTCATCGCTCAGTTCACCTTAAGTTCATGGTGACTCGTTCTCCATGCATAATTGACCACATCTATAGAACTTGATTATTGTATTCTTTCATGTTATGATCAATCATTAGTAATTGTTTTATGCCATATTAATCTTTAGTTATTATTAATTAGGAGGTTTCATGCTTGTCTAGTCCCAACCTCGTCTCCCAGCCTTTAATCCACCAGTGATTAATGTTCACATGTAATTCCCACCCCTCACATGTAATTCCCGCCTTGCATTTGCATTAACCAATAAGCAACGAGTTTCTTTGTGTTTGTATCAACCAATCAGCCACAAGCACACCTGTGGCAATGTTTGTAATATTCAATAAAGGAGAGTTCCCGGGACTTCCCGGCAGACGCCTCTCATGACACCCACTACTCGTCTGTCGTGATTTTCATTCCTACAATGTATAAACAAAAACCCGGCTGTGCTCAAAGCTCTCTCCCTTATCAGTCCGTGACGGCAATGAGTGACCTTGCCAAGTTCCAGTAGAGCAGGAATGATGCGTCTGTACCTTATCTTATGTCCTGACCACAAAGACCACAGACCCAGTCTGGGAACAACGCCAGAAGTGTGTTCTCGGAAATGGTGACCTCTGGCTCCAAGATAAGAGTAGGAACAGGAATATCCTTTTATGGTCAGGAGTGCAGGAAGGAAATCCCTTTTATGGTTAAGAGTGCCAGAGCAGGAACATCTGTGATGTCAACCTGCGTGTACAAGCTGACGTGGCTGGGGAAGGGGGAGAGGGTGTCTGGAGGATATATATACTGCATGAAACTTCTCATTTCTTTGGACTTGCTGTGGACTCACCACGCAAGTGCCTTCTGCTATCCGGAGAGCAGAATAAACTCTTTCTTTGAATCAACCTCGGCGTCATTTGACTTCCTTCCTCCTGTCCCGGAGCAATGCAGACCCAATCGGTGAACTCCAATAAGGCTACACTGGTGCCAGGGGCCAAGTTACCCCCTGGAAAGCTTCATTCTATGTCAGAGGCAGAGACACAAGCCCTGAAGGAGTTCTTGGACAAAAACTTGAAAAAGGGTTTCATTAGAGAATCCACTGCAGCAGGAGGTTCCCCAGTTTTCTTTGTAGGCAAGAAAAACACAGACCAACTTCATCTCGTGTGTGATTACAGACGGTTAAATTCCGTGACTGTATCTATAGCCTATCCCTTACCAAAGATAGGAGATTTATTGGCAAAAATTAGGACTGGGGAAATCTTCACTAAATTGGACTTGAGGGGAGCGTATAATCTGATCAGCATCTAAGAGGGAAATTAGTGGAAAAACACCTTTTACACCCTTTTTGGGTCATATGAGTTCTTAGTTATGCCCTATGGTTTACAGGTGGGCACGCCCACGTTCCAATCCTTTATACAGCATGTATTGGGGTCACTGCTGTACAAAAATTGCACGTCTGAAGCACAAGCGACCTTTGAAAAATTGAAGAAGGTGTTTACCTCAGAAGAGTACCTGATACATGTAGAGCCACAAAAACCTATGAGGGTTGAGACAGATGCATCAGACAGGGCCATAGGGGCAGTGTTGCTGCGGCAGGATAGGGAAGGAAACTGGTGGCTGTGTGCTTTTCACTCCAGGAAGCTAAGCTGCTCTGAGCAGAATTACACGATTTGGGACAAAGAGCTTTTGGCCGTTTATGATGCTTTTAAAATTTGGAAGCATTTCTTAGCAGGGGCCCAGCAACAGGTGCAGGTATATTGAGATCACAAAAACCTGCAGTACTGGAGGAAGGCTAGACTTCTTAATCAGAGACAGGTAAGATGGTCGGAATTCCTTTCAGGATTCCACTTCAAGATAGGATATGTGCCAGGAGTACAGAATGCGAGGGCAGACGCGCTGTCTAGGGAGCCAGAATACATGGAAGGGCAACAGGCTCCAATGGAGAGGTATGTGTTTGAACCTGAGCAATGGCAATGCGCAGCCACCATAGTAAGGGAGTAGGAACTGCACGCACTCACAGAAAGGGATGAGTATGCACAAAGGAAACTGTCAGAAGTAAGACAAAACAAAGGCAGAGAAGGGGGTTTTGAAGAAAGAGAGGGTTTGCTTTATTACAAGGGGGCGCTGTATGTGCCAGATGGGGAGCTGAGAGCAAGCATTCTCAGGCAACATGACAATCCGACAGCGGGGCATTTTGGGCGTAATAAGACTATGTACTTGATTACCAAGGAATTCTGGTGGTCCAAAATTAAGGAGGAAGTAGCAGAGTACGTCAGGGGTTGTGCAGTTTGCCAAAGGGGAAAGGGCAGCACCTGCAGGGTTGCTCCAGCCTTTGCCCACACCTAACAAACCATGGGAGGCGGTATCTATGGATTTTATCACAGACCTGCTGGTATCTTAGAGGAAAACAGTGATTCTAGTAGTAGTGGACATGCTGACGAAAATGGCACATTTCATACCCTGTACCAAAATACCTTCGGCGCAGGAGACAGGTAAGCTGTTTGTGGACAACGTAGTCAGGTTGCATGGGATCCAGGCTGGTTACAGATCAGGGAAGTCAATTTACTTCACGCTTCTGGAGGAAGTTGATGGAGCTGCTGGAGGTAGAAGTAAACTTCACCTCAGCTAGATATCCCCAGACAAATGGGCAAACAGAAAGGGTGAATGCTATCTTGCAGCAATACTTGAGATGCTATGTGAATCATCAACAAAACGACTGGGTAGAGAAGTTGAGTCTGGCTGAATTTGCATACAATAATGCAGTGCACACCTCTACAGGGGTGTCGCCCTTCATGGCAAACTATGGGAGACATCCAAAGGCCTTCCCTGGGAGGGAAGAAAGATTGTTGGTACCTGCAGTTGAAGAGTTTGTAGAAGAAATGGAGTTTCTGCATAGGATGCTGAAGGAGAACTTGGAAAGGTCAAAGTTAGAATATAAGCAGACAGCGGATGCTCAGAGGAGAGAGGGAGAAAGGATACAAGTGGGAGATAAGGTTTGGTTGTCCTCTGGAGGTTGGGACCTTTTAAGGGTAGGTGTAAAAAGCTGGAACCCCAGAGGTTAGGACCATTTGAAGTAATAGAGCAAATTAACCCAGTGTCCTTCAGACTCCGTGTAATGGGATAAGGGGTTGCTTGTGCGTAAGCGCCACACCGCTCCAAGCTGAGTAGTTGGCTAAAACTTTCCCTGCCCGGACAGCCCTTACTTCGTGGCTGTCTTAATCGCTGGCAGAATCCGTCAGTGGGCGTTTCCTGAATCTCTTCCAACATAAAAGCTCATTGACCGAGAGTCTCCGCCTAGCTTCCCTGCGCGACAGCTTTCTGTGCAGAGTGGGCGTCCCAATGGGAGGTCTTGAGCTCTCTCCGCTGGTCTCACTGGAAGCGTCTCTGAGCCTTCCCTCCGACGCTTCCTCCTCCTCTACTTCCTGAGAGGAAGCTCTCCCTCTCCCCCTGCTGGTTCCCTCTCCAGCGTCTGGGAGCCTCGCCACCGCCCTGGGCTCCAATGGCAGTTCCCTGACATCCACCTCCCCTCCAGGACCCCCCCACCCCCGGTCCATCCCCTTTCTTTGGCCAGTGATGCAGGGAACCCCCGGAAGGAACCTTCCCCATCTTCTGATGACTCGAACACCGCTCTCCACCTACTACTATCTCTTCCCACTGGAGAATCTTCCCAATCCGATTCCATTCCCTCAGATACTTCTCCTCCCTCCCCCTCAGAGGCCGGAAACCCCTCAAAATCCTCTTCGTCATCTGTGGTGCCAAATTGCTCCTCCCAGAACCTCGCTAAAGGTCTGGGCTTCCTTGGGAACCTGCGGTGAAACTCTGCCAGGAGAAACTCATCCTTGATGGTTTCCGCTGGCACCCATGCATTTTCCGACTCAGGCTCCCCCTCCCAAGCCACCAGATACTCCACCTGTCTTCCCTTCCACCTTGAATCTAGTATCTCCGCTGCGTGACTACTGCTCTCCCTCTCTTCTACCTGTGCGTGTGCGGGAACCTCTCCCTCTCGTCCCTGAAATTCCCGCCCTTCCCTGTATGGTGAGAGTAATGACCTATGGAATACCGGGTGTAGTTTCATGTTGTCAGGCAATTTGAGCCTAAAGGCCACCGGGTTCACCTGCTGTGTTACCTCGAAGGGTCCCAGTCGCTTTGGCCTTAATTTCTTGCAACCTCCCTTGAACGGTAACCCTTGGGTTGACAACCACACCCGGTCCCCAACCCTTATGGTCTCCCCTTCCCGACGGTGCTTGTCTGCCTGCCTTTTGTACACTTACTTGGCCCTCTCCAAGTTCATCTTAAGCTGTTGGTGCAGGGCTTCCATTTCTTCCACAAACTGTTCCGCCGCTGGTACACTCCATCTCTCCTCCCCTCCCCCTGGGAAGGCCCTGGGGTGACACCCATAATTGGCCATGAACGGGCTCATTCCCGTGGACACATGCTCCGCGTTATTGTAGGCAAATTCGGCCAAAGCTAATTTCTCTACCCAGTCATTCTCCCTCTCGCTGACATAGCATCGTAAGTATTGTTGGAGTATACTGTTCGCTCTTTCCGCCTGCCCGTTGGTCTCCGGGTGCCTGGCTGTCGAGAAATTGACCTCGACGTGTAGTAGGCTCATGAGCTTCCTCCAGAACCTGGAAGTGAATTGTTTTCCTCGGTCTGATAACACCCTCAAGGGGGCGCCATGCAGCCTGAAAACATGTTCCACAAACAGCTTGGCGGTTTCCTCCGCCGTCACCGCATGCGAGCAGACGATGAAATGGCACATCTTAGTTAACAAGTCGACTACTACCATGATGGCCGTTTTGCCCCTTGACTTGGGCAAATTGGTCATAAAATCTATGGACACTGCCTCCCATGGTCTTTCTGGTGTGGGTAATGGTTCCAGTAACCCCGCGGGTGCCGCCCTCTCCCCTTTGGCTCTCTGGCAGCGGTCGCACCCCCTTATGTATTCTCGTACATCTTCCCTCACCTTTGGCCACCAGAACTGCCTGGTGACTAGCAACATGGTTTTGTGTTGACCAAAATGTCCCGCCGTGGGGCTGCCGTGTAATTGTTTGAGTACTCTACTCCTCAAGTCCCCCTCTGGTATATACAATGCCCCCCTGTAATACAGTGCCCCATCCTTTTTCTCAAAACCCCCCGGGTTTCCTCCTGCCCCCCTGAGCTCCCTGATCTTGTTTTGGGCATACTCGTCGTCTGCCGTCCCCTCTGCAAGCTCCCGTCGCCCTACCAGCACTCCCCCACACACCCATCAGTCCTCGGGTATCACATGTCGCTCTTCCGGCGCTCCCTCTCCTTCCAGATAGAGGGCGTCCTGGAGAGGGCTTCCTGGAGAGGGCGTCTGCTCTGAGGTTTTCCTCCCCCGGTACGTAACGAATCTCAAAATGGAACTTGGAAAACTCCTGAGCCCACCGCACCTGTCTCTGGTTGAGTACCCTTGCCGTCCTTCCGGGTCTTTGGTGTCTTCCATTCCAGTACCGCTTGTACCTTGCCCGGATCCATAGCTAGTCCCTTGTCTGACAACCGGTACCCCAGGAACTCGACCTCTTGGGTGTGGAACTGGCACTTCTCCAGTTTGACCCACAGCTGGTGTGCCTGTAACCTCTTTAGCACTTCCCGGACATCTCTGACGTGTTGTTCCTTGTCCTCCGAATAAATCAACACGTCATCTAAAAAGGCTACGCAATTCTTGTACAGCAAGGGTCCCAAAACGTGATGCATGACAGATTGAAAACACTCCGAACCCGCTTGTAATCCAAAGGGCATAACGAGGTACTCGAAGGCCCCCAGAGGGGTGAACATGGTGGTTTTCCATTCATCTCCCTCCCTCATCCTGATCAGATTGTACGCTCCCCTTAGGTCCAGCTTGGTGAAAATCTTTCCCTTCCTCACCCTGGTCAAAATGTCGTCTATCCTGGGCATGGGGAAGGTCACGGGTTCCGACACAGAATTCACGGCCCGAAAGTCCACTACAAGCCTGGGCTTATTAGTGTCCTTCTTGTCCACAAAGAACACTGGACTGCCTCCCACCGCCCTTGATTCCCTTATGAAACCTCGTTTCAGGTTCTTGTCTATAAATTCCCTCAACTCCTGCATCTCCCTGTCCGACATGGCATACAGTTTGCCCACTGGCAGCTGGGCTCCTGGGAGTAGGTTGATTTGACAGTCAAAGGGCCTATGAGGGGGCAGTCTATCCGCTTCTTTCTCACTGAAGACATCTTGCAAGTCAGATGTCAGGGAACTGCCATCGGAGAGTCAGGTGAGCTCAACCATTTACGCACAAGCAGCCCCCTTAACCCATCACAGCAATCCCCACTGAAATGCCCACTGACGGATTCTGCCAGCGATTGAGGTAGCCATGCACCCATGGCTCCGCTGACTGGGAGAGTTTAGAAACTGATTGCATGAGTTTAGAGCTCAACCATTTACGCACAAGCAGCCACCTTAACCCATCACAGCAATCCGTCAGTCTTCGACGCTGCCTGTGCGAAAGAGAGGCATCATGAGCAACCCAACCGGAGACGGAGCAGCGGGAGGAGCTGGAGCGGGACCAACTCTGGAGGAGAGAAACAGAGCGTTGGAACACCAGCTGGCACTGCTAACGGCGCGTCTCGAGGAGAGGAGAGCTCAGGATGCACAGGGGAAGCCCACCCCCATCGCAAGGAAGGTACCGGGGTTGGTACAGAAATTCGGGGGTGACCCAAGAAGCTACCAAGCCTTTAAGACAGAAATGCAGTACGCACTGAACCTGCAGTTTGATGACTTTGCCGATGAGGAATCGAGAGTGGCTTTTGTGATTGGGCACCTCGAGGGGGGAGCTAGAGAATGGGTGAGGCCCCTGATGGCATCGAATAATGATGCCTTAAAAGACTTGAGGAAATTCTTTATCGTGATGGACTTGATGTTTTCCAGCCAGATTGAACAGGGAGTGGTACGCAGACAGTTAATGGCGTGCAAACAGGGGAATCAGTCCGTCAGAGAGTATTGGACACAGTTTACCATGCTTATACATAAATTGGGGTGGGACCTGTCTTCGGACCCAATACAAATGCTGTTTGAAGAAGGGCTAGCCCCAGCGGTGAAAGATGAACTTTCCCGCTCGCCCCGTCCGGAGTCCATGGATCAGCTGACCAAGGCAGCGCTTGTGATTGGAGCATGCCAGGAGGCAAGGGCTCTGGAGAAGCGGGAAGGGAGAGGAGAGCGTTGGAGTGATTTCCGCATTCCTGAGATGCCGGAGCAACCTTCCCCGCCAGTGGAACTGATGGAGATTGGGACTGCGCGCGCGCGCGGGGAATTTCAAACGTCAACGAAGGGCGGAAGAAGGAGGGGAAGAGCGCCAAAAAATGCTTCCTCTGTCAACAGCCAGGGCATTTTGCCAGGGTCTGCCCACAAAGGAAGGGATGGCAAGGAATGGTGGGGGCTGTTGGGAGTGAGGAGGAGGGGGTTAAGGAGCAGGTAAAAGCCAACGCCTGGCTGCCAGCGACAGGGCACAGCAGCCAGGCCAAGGATCAGTGAACGTGCCCAAGCCTGAACCCCCAAGAGCGGCTCTAGTCGTAGAGGTGCTGCTAGAGCTACCCAATGGACATCCACTCACAATAAAAGCCCTGTTAGACTCAGGCAGCTCCTGCAATTTCATGAGTAAGGAGTTTGCATCAGAGCACCAGATACAGACGCTGCCCTTAAGTAATTCCTTGCAGGTGACAACGATTGATGGGAGGGAACTTCTGGGAGGGGAAGTGAACCAACAAACGGTCCCCATGACAATGAGGGTGGCAAGGCACACGGAAGTCATTGCATTTCATGTAGCCAGCCTGGCGGGGCCGCCCATCATATTAGGAATGAGCTGGCTGGCGCTACATGACCCGCTAGTGGGATGGCACCAGCGGACAGTTTCTTTTGGGTCAGCTCATTGCCTAGAACACTGCAAGGGAAGAGAAACTCAGGGGTTGGCCAGGGCAAGTCTGGCAGGGATGGTGGTGGGGGAAAAGGGAGAAATACCACCACAATACGCCGACCTGAGTGACGTCTTCAGCGAAAAGGAAGCAGATAGACTGCCCCCGCATAGACCTTTGACTGTCAAATTAACCTACTCCCAGGAGCCCAGCTACCAGTGGGCAAACTGTACGCCATGTCGGACAGGGAGATGCAGGAGTTAAGGGAGTTCATAGACAAGAACCTGAAACGAGGTTTCATCAGGGAGTCAAGAGCGGTGGGGGGTAGCCCAGTGTTTTTTGTGGACAAAAAAGACACTACTAAACCCAGGCTGGTCGTGGACTTCCGGGCCGTAAATTCGGTGTCAGAACCAGTGGCCTTTCCCATGCCCAGAATCGATGACATTTTGACCAGGGTGAGGAAGGGAAAGATTTTTACCAAACTGGACCTGAGGGGGGGCGTATAACCTGATACGGATGAGGAAAGGGGATGAATGGAAAACCACCATGTTCACCCCCTTGGGGGCCTTTGAGTATCTCGTTATGCCCTTCGGTTTACAGGGGGGCTCAGCATGCTTCCAATCCTTCATGAATCACGTCCTGGGTCCTTTGCTTTATAAGAACTGTGTGGCCTTCTTAGATGACGTGTTGGTCTACTCAGAGGATGAGGAGCAGCATGTCCAAGATGTCCGGGAGGTCCTAAGCAGGCTGCAAGCAAACCAGCTGTGGGTAAAACTGGAGAAATGCCAGTTCCATACGAGAGAGGTGGAATTCCTGGGGTACCGTTTGTCAGACAAGGGATTGGCCATGGATCCCAGCAAAGTCCAAGCGGTACTGGAATGGAAGACACCCAGAACCAGGAAGGACGTGCAGAGATTCCTGGGGTTTGGAAACTTCTATCGGAAGTTCATCAAAAACTTTGCCCATTTAACGGCTCCCATCACCGATTGCCTCAGTAGTAAGAAGAAATTCGCCTGGACGGAAGAGGCGCAGCGAGCGTTTGAACAGCTAAAGAAAGCGTTCGCGTCGGAGGAACAGCTCTTGCATGTAGATCTACAAAAACCGATGAGGGTAGAAACGGACGCATCGGATTGAGCGGTAGGGGCGGTGCTTCTCCAACCGGGAAAGGATGCGTCGGACTGGAGACCGTGTGCCTTCTTCTCGCGGAAGTTGAATAAATCCGAAAGGAACTACACAGTGTACGACCGGGAGCTGCTCGCCATTCATGAAGCGTTTCGGCGGTGGCGACACCTGCTGATTGGAGCGCAGCACAAGGTCCAGGTGTGCACGGACCCCAAAAACCTGGAATATTGGAGAACGGCCCGAGTACTGAACCAGAGACAAGTGAGATGGGCACAGGAGTTCTCCAAATTCCATTTTGAGATTCGCTACGTACCGGGGGCAGAGAACGTAAGGGCGGACACCCTCTCTCGTAAGCCAGAGTATATGGAGGGGGAGGGAGCGCCCGAAGAAAGACATGTCATACCCGAGGACCACTGGGTGTGCGGGGCAGCATTGGTGGGGCAACGAGAACTATTGGAAGGGACAGAGAACGATGAATACGCCCAAGATAAGCTCAGAGGGCTCAGGAGGGCCGGGGAGAACACCGGGGGGTTCGAGGAAAGGAACGGGGCGTTGTATTACAAAGGGGCCTTGTACATACCAGAAGGGGAGTTGAGTACTCAAACAACTGCACGACAGCCCCACCGCGGGGCACTTTGGGCAACACAAAACAATGTGGTTAGTTACCAGACAGTTCTGGTGGCCCAAGGTGAGGGAAGATGTACGAGAGTATGTAAGGGGGTGCGACCGCTGCCAACGAGCAAAAGGGGAGAGGGCGGCACCGGCGGGGTTGCTAGAACCATTACCCACACCCGAACGGCCATGGGAGGCAGTGTCCATAGATTTTATGACGGATTTACCAAGATCCAAGGGGAAAACTGTGGTAATGGTAGTGGTAGACCTGTTAACCAAGATGTGCCACTTTATAGCTTGCTCACATGCGGTAACGGCCGAAGAAACCGCCAGGTTGTTCATAAAACACATCTTTAGGTTGTTCATAAAACACATCTTTAGGTTGCATGGCGCCCCCTTGAGGGTGGTCTCAGACAGAGGAAAACAATTCACGTCCAGGTTCTGGAGAAAGCTCATGAGCTTACTGCACGTGGAGGTCAATTTCTCGACCGCCAGACACCCAGAAACCAATGGGCAGGCGGAAAGAGCAAACAGTATTCTGCAGCAATATCTGAGGTGTTATGTGAATGACAGAGAGAATGATTGGGTAGAGAAACTAGCCCTGGCCGAATTCGCCTACAATAACGCGGAGAATGTGTCCACGGGCATGAGTCCATTTATGGCCAATTATGGGTGCCACCCCAGGGCCTTCCCAGGGGAAGGAGGGGAAAGATGGAGCGTACCGGCAGCGGAACATTTTGTGGAAGAAATGGAAGCTATACATCAACAGCTCAAAATGAATTTGGATAGGGCCAAGGAAGAATACAAGAAGCAGGCATATAAGAGCAGAAGGGAAGGAGAAACCATAAGGGTGGGGGACAGGGTGTGGTTGTCAACCCAAGGGTTACCATTCAAGGGAGGGTGCAAGAAATTGAGACCGAAACGATTGGGACCCTCTGAGGTCATACAACAGGTCAATCCGGTGGCCTTTAAACTCAGGCTGCCAGACAACATGAAACTGCACCCTGTATTCCATAGGTCATTACTATCACCATACCGGGAGGGGCGGGAATTTTGGGGACGTGAAGGTGAGGTTCCCGCGGCACCGCAAGTAGAAGAGAGGGAGCGCAGCAGTCATGTAGCAGAAATACTCGACTCTCGGTGGAAGGGCAAACAGGTGGAGTATTTAGTGGCATGGGAAGGAGAACCGGAGTCCGAAAATACCTGGGTACCAGCAGAAACAGTCAGAGATGAGGTTTTAGTGGGAACGTTTCATCGCCGGTTCCCACGGAAGCCTCAGCCCATGGCTAGGTTCTGGGAAGAACAATTCGACACCACTGACGAGGAAGAGGAGTTCGAGGGGTTTCCAGAATCAGTACAGGAAGAGGACGAAGACTCAGATGGGGAAGAGTATTTGGGAAGAAGGGACAATAGTAGGTGGGGAGCAGTTTTCGAGTCATCCGAAGATGAGGAGGATCCTTTCCGGGGTTTCCCAGTCTCACCACCCAGAGATGAGGGGGAAACGGGGGGTGAGGGGGGTCCTGGAGGGGAGGTGGATGTCAGGGAACTGCCATCGGAGAGTCAGGTGGTGGAAGGGCTCACAGAGGCTAAGAGACCCTCGGATGCGGAGGAAGGAACCAGCAGGGGGAGAGGGAGAGTTCCTGCAGAAACTCAATCGGAGGGATGGCTCCAAGATGCTTCCAGTGAGAACAGCGCGGAAGGTTCAGGACCTCCGCTGGGGACGCCTACTCCGCGCAGGAAACTGTCACGCCGAGAATCCCGAAGGAGAGTTTCCGTCAAAGAACTCTTATGTTGGCGCAAATTCCGGAAACGCCCACTGACGGATTCTGCCAGCGATTGAGGTAGCCATGCACCCATGGCTCCGCTGACTGGGAGAGTTTAGAAACTGATTGCATGAGTTTAGAGCTCAACCATTTACGCACAAGCAGCCCCCTTAACCCATCACATCAGCGTACTGCGGTGGTACCTGCCCCTTCTTCCCCACTGCCATCCCTGCCACTCTGGCTATTGCCATCCTCGGGGTTTCCCCCCCGTGGCAGTGTTCCAAGCAGTGAGCTGACCCGAATGAGAGCGTCCGCTGGTGCCATCCCACTAATGGATCATGTAGCGCCAGCCAGCTCATTCCCAGTATGATTGGCGGTCCCGCTAGGGTGGCTACGTGAAAGGCAATAATCTCAGTGTGCCTGGCAATCCTCATTCTCATGGGGGGCGTCTGGTGTGTTACCTCTCCTCCCAGGAGTTCCCTCCCATCTATGGTCGTGACTTGCAAAGGGCTCCCTAGAGGCAGAGTCTGCAGCTGATGCTCTAACGCAAATTCCTTGGTAAGAAAATTGCAAGAACTGCCTGAGTCCAACAGCGCCTTTATCTTGAGTGGGTGGCCGTTGGGGAGCTCTAGTACCACTTCTATGGCGATGGCTGCTCGGGGGGGCTCTGGCTTGGGTACATTTACTGGTTGTTTGCCTGGCTGCTGTGCCCTGTCGTCGGCAGCCAAGCGTTGGCTTTTCCCTGCTCCTTAAGCCCCTCCTCCTCACTCCCAGCCGCCCCCACCATTCCTTGCCATGCCTTTCTTTGAGGGCAGACCCTGGCAAAATGCCCTGGCTGCTGGCAGAGGAAACACTTCTTGGCTGTTTTCCGCTCCTTCTTTCGAACTTCGCTAGAGTTTGAAACCCCGCGCGCGCGCCTCCAATCTCCATTGGCTCCACTGGCGGGGAAGGTTGCTGTGGTATTTCAGGAATGCGGAAGTCATTCCGCTTCTCTAGAGCCCTTTCTTCCTGCCGCGCTCCAATAGCAAGCACAGCCTTGGTCAGCTGATCCATCGACTGCGGGCGGGGCGCGCGGGAAAGTTCGTCCTTCACTGCGGGGGCCAGACCTTCCTCAAATAACATCTGAATCGGTTCCGAAGTCAGATCCCACCCAAGTCAGTGTATGAGCATGGCAAATCGCGACCAGTACTCTCTGACCGATTGGTTCCCTTGTTTGCACGCCATCAACTGCCTGCGCACAATGCTCTGCTCAATTTGGCTGGAAAACATCAGATCCATGGCTGCAAAAAACTTCCTCAAGTCTTTTAAGGCATCATTATCGGAGGCCATCAGTGGTCTAACCCACTCTCTGGCTCCAGCCTCCAGGTGTCCGATCACGAAGGCTACTCTCGCCCCCTCGTCTACAAAGTCATCATACTGCAGGTCCAGTGCATACTGCACCTCTGTCTTAAATGCCTGGTAGTCCCTCGGATCGCCCCCGAACTTATGCACCGGTCCCGGTACCTTCCTTGCAATGGGGGTGGGTTTCCCCTGTGCATCCTGAGCCCTCCTCTCATCGAGCCGCGCCGCTAGTAGAGCCAGCTGTAGTTCCAAATCTCTGTTTCTCTCCTCCAGAGTTGGTCCTCCCCTGGCTCCCTCTCCACCGCCGGCTCCTTCTGTTTTGCTCATGATGCCTCCTCCGCACAAACAACGTCGAGGTCTGACGGATTGCTGTAATGGGATAAGGGGTTGCTTGTGCGTAAGCGCCACACCGCTCCAAGCTGAGTAGTTGGCTAAAACTTTCCCTGCCCGGACAGCCCTTACTTAGTGGCTGTCTTAATCGCTGGTAGAATCCGTCAGTGGGCGTTTCCTGAATTTCTTCCAACATAAAAGCTCCTTAACCGAGAGTCTCCGCCTAGCTTCCCTGCGCGACAGCTTTCTGCGCAGAGTGGGCGTCCCAATGGGAGGTCCTGAGCTCTCTCCGGTGCCCTCGCTGGAAGCGTCTCTGAGCCTTCCCTCTGACGCTTCCCCCTCCTCTACTTCCTCAGCGGAAGTTCTCCCCCTGCTGGTTCCCTCTCCAGCGTCTGGGAGCCTCGCCACCGCCCTGGGCTCCGATGGCAGTTCTCTGACACACATATATGTGTATTCCAATTCATATTATTTTTAAATGTGATTCCCAGATAATTGAAGTGCTTAACTTCCTGTATTAGATGTCCATTAATTATACAGCCCTTTGGGTTCCCTCTCTTTCTGAATTGCATAATCTTTGTCTTATCATAATTAATTTTGAGATTATTGAGAGAGCAGTAATTTGAGAAACTCTTAAATAATTTTTTTAAACCCAAAACAGAGAGTGAAATAATTACAGCATCATCTGCATAAAGTAATAAAAAGAGTAGGCTATTGTTTAAATAAGGAGTATGAGTGGTTGCGTATTGAAGGAATAATGGTAGGTCAGATAAAAATAAATTAAATAGGGTAGGGGCCAAGATACAGCCTTGCCTAACTCCTCGATTATTCAGAATAGGACCTGCAAGTCTACCATTTTTTGATACTTTAACATATATTTGGTTATTAGAATGTAAACTTTGAATCAGTGTGAGTAGATATGGGTCGATACCAAGGTGTTCTAGTTTAGTCCATAGTTTGTTGCGGTCGACCAAATCAAAGGCACTTTTTAAATCCACAAATGCCACAAAGAGTTTTCGTTTATTTCTCATGACATATTTATCCACAAGATGACTTAACACTAGACACTGGTCAAGAGTTGACGAGCCTGCCTTAAAACCAGCCTGCTCTTTACCAGGTAGACCTTTTGTCAGCATCCATTCTTCCAATTTAATAAGCAGAGATTTGGCATAGATTTTACTTATGCATGGTAACAAACTTATAGGCCTGTAATTCTCTTGGCGATTCCTATCACCTTTTTTAAAGATCGGTACCACTATTGAGTTGTTCCACGACTTAGGTACAAGGGCTGAGTGATAGATAGAATTAAAAAGCGGCACAAGTTTATTGGCCCACCATTCTACATCTAATCTCAACAGGTCTATTGGAATGCCATCCATACCAGGTGATTTCCCTTGCTTAAACGAAAAAATTATCCTTTTCATCTCCTCAACAGTAATTTGAAAATGTGTGGTTTTTGCCAGAGAAAATTTAAAATTTTCCTTTTTACAAACTTGGTGATCCTAAAAAACAGCAGTAAAATGTGAAATCCAAGCCTCATCACTTATATTAGGGAAATCAGTTGTCAGGGGCTCAGGAGCAGAGGCACAGGGAAGATGGGAAATGGAGAGCGAGGGCGAGGAATCAGAGGGCAGTGTAGGAGGAGACAGTGGTCCGAGGGATTCCATAAGCCTCTCCAGCGAATCGGAAGATTCACAGAAGGGAGCGCCAGTGGCCAGGGGTAGGGGGGTCCCAAGGGGAACGCCCCAGGAGCAAGGGGGGAGCAGGGACTCCCAGAGTAGTAGTTGGAGATCAGGACCAGCTTCCCCACCAGAGCAGAGTGGGGGGGAAGGGTCCCAGGCATCGGGACCAGTACTTCCCCCACCAGGGAGAGAAGACGAGGCAGAGCTGACCACGCCTTCCTCGGAGAGTCGTACAACGGAGGGGAGGTCAGATCCGGCCAGTGTCACGGAAGAGGGAAGCAGTGATAGAAGCAGTGTAACGGTTAGGAGAAAGGTCACTGGGTTGGGGCGAGAAGCAAGTTCAAATGTACAGGAGCGCAGACAATTGGAAATTGCAGAGTTTGGAGAAAATGAAGGATAAGGTGCGAGACTGGTTACATTATGCTCAGATTAAAGTAGTTTTTAAAAATGACAAAAAGTTAGGGTTCCAGGTGGAGAAATCGAAGTTGGAAACAGAATTGTTAGAACCAAAGACCAAGGTATTATCTAGAATGTATAACTTGCTGCTAAAGTGGAATACACAAGACGAAATGGTTAAATCGGCTATGATAAAATGGGCACAGGACATTGGGCATAACATTATGTTTGAGGACTGGGAAAGGTTGTGGACCACTGGGCTGAACTTCACCGCATGTAATGCTCTGAAGGAAAATGTTATGAAAATGATATATAGATGGTACATGACCCCAGTTAAACTTGCCAAAATATACCATTCGTCTGATAATAAATGTTGGAAATGTAAAGAAAATGAAGGAACATTCTTTCACCTCTGGTGGACATGCCCTAAGGTGAAGGTCTTCTGGGAAATGATATATAATGAGCTGAAAAAGGTATTTAAGTATACCTTCACAAAGAAACCAGAGGCCTTTCTTCTGGGCATTGTCGGCCAGAAGGTGTTAAAGAAGGATCGAACATTTTTCATGTATGCAACAACGGCAGCAAGGATTCTTATCGCAAAAAACTGGAAAACCCAAGATCTACCCACACTGGAAGAGTGGCAGATGCAGCTGATGGACTATATGCAACTGGCCGAGATGACCGGCAGAATCCGTGATCTGGGAGAAGAGAAATTGGAGGAAGACTGGGAGAAATTCAAGATGTATCTACAAAAACATTGTAATTTGGTTGAATGTTAAGAAGGATGCTAGATTATAAAAAACTGGTCACCACTAAAGTAGATCTAAATTTGATGATAAGTGAGACTAAAGAAAATATAAAATTTTTTGGAAGAAGTGCTAGATTATATTTGAATGAGTGGACATGAGATTGTAAACAAGTTGATAATTTGTCTGGAAAAAATTTTTAACGATGTAAATGGGAGCGGGAGACGTGAGGGAGTCCAAAGAAGTGTTGAAACTGTTGTAAAAGAAGTAAGATTGTTTATTATGTGCATTTATATTTAAAAACCTTAATAAATATTTATTAAAAAAAAAAAACAAATGTACAGGAGCGCGGGACAGCAGAGAGTGAGGATTGGGAACCGGGTCCTAAAGCACGCCGGAGGCAAGGGGAGGAGCTAAGCGACTCAGCGTCGGAAGAGTCCAGGAAGGGCAATGCCCCAGAGGGCAGGAGGACCCAGAGGAGGAGAGAGCAGCGCAGAAGGTGGAGCAGGGCTAGGATCTTAAACTGGTGCGGAAGGGGAAGTGATTCAGATAGGACTTCGCCGATCTAGAGTCTAGACGTAGGGTTGCACGCTCTGGCTTTAAAATGGAAACTATACTTCAATAAAGACTTTTGTACATAATATCAGCCTGGCGTTGGTCCTCTGTGAGCTGGGACCTAGAGGCAACCCAGACAGTAAGTCCTATCTCCAGAAAAACCTCGCAGCGTGAGTGGACGCAGCGGGGGGCGAAGATTGGTGCTTCGCAAGCTCACGAAAGCAAGACAAGATGACTACCGAAGAACGCATAACAGCCCTGCAAAACGCAGTGACACAACTCAACGCGGAAATTCTTGCATCTAGGAAGAGGGAAGAGGAAGCGGCTACTGCCTGCAAGGATCTGGAAATCAGGTTGGAAATGTTGACTAAACAGGGGGCGCCGGGAACCAGACCAGAGGGAATTGGGCTGGGAAAGAGAGGAGGCAGCCTCGTGTCTCATTTCGATGGGAATCTGCAGCAGTATCCTAACTTCAGAGCAGACGTGGTTTACTCGCTAGAATTGCTGGAGAAGGATTTTAGAGATGAGCGGGAGAAAGTAGGCTTCATATTAACGCATCTTCACGGAGACGCTAAAGCGTGGCTGCGTAATCTGTGGCGAGATAAGGACCCAGCCCTCCAAAATGCGGATGCCTTTCTTAAGGCGATGGACGATTGCTTTCTATCAGCGATAGATGTAGATCTCGCCAGGAAAGAGATACATGGATTAAAACAAGGGAGGGCCACTGTGAGGCAATATCACGCACGCTTTTTTGCATTGGTCAACGCGCTGGGATGGGAGAAAAATTCAGCTGCCGTCAGGGACCTTTTTTGGGAGGGGCTGAATGGGGCTGTGAAAGACGAAATCGCAAGGGGGGAGAGACCCCAAAGCACTCAAGAAGTGGTCCAGAGGGGGCTGACGATTGGGGTGCGTCTGGAACAACGTTCCTGGAGCAAAGACGAAGGGAGTTGGGGACGCGCGCCAGCAAGAGCACCTCCTTTCTTTCCCAGGGACACAACGCGCGCTCAATCCACGCCTCCGCTGGGAGGGGGAGAGGAGCCGATGGAGATAGGTGGTGCCAAGGCTCAGTCAGCAGCCAGAGCCCTAACGCCGGGAGCAGTCAAAATGAAGCCTAGAGGGAACAGGAAGTGTTACATCTGCGACAGTGCTCAGCACATGGCGAAAGAGTGTCCCCAGAGGCTGCACAAGCACACTGCAGCCTCAGCGACGATTACAGAAGCAGTTCAGCAGAATGTACCACAGCAGGGAAACGACGGAGTCTGGCTGGAATCATAGGCACTGGGGCCCAGCCAGACGAGTCAGTGAAGCAGTCCCCAGGGATCTTACAGCCCACAGACCCCCTCCCACCCAAACCAGTGGTGCAGCTCACCGCAGCGCTCCAGCTTCCCAATGGGCTCACCATGGAAATCCCCATTACCATTGACTCTGGCAGCAATGCAGACTTTATAGGAGTGGATTTCATCAAGCAACATGGCATAGCGCTCCTGCCTGCCACGATGCCCCTGAAAGTAGTGACAGTCGACGGCAGAGAACTACTGGGGGGACAAGTGCTACAGCAAACACCACCAATGGTGATGCGAATTGGAAACCACCGCGAAGTCATCAGCTTCAATGTTACACACCTGTCAGACACACCCATAGTGTTGGGCATGAGTTGGCTGGACCGGCACAGTCCGGCATTAGCATGGTACCAGCGCCAATTGACTTTCAGCTCCTCCTACTGCGCAGCAAACTGCATACTGCCCACCCAGGAAGATGAGGGGCTGGAAGATGGGCCACAGTTACACTTGGGCATGCTGCAAGCGGTACCCGACAAGTACAGAGACTTTTTGGAGGTTTTCTGCGAGAAGGAGGCGGACAAGCTACCCCCCCACAGACCATACGACTGCAAGATTGACCTCCTGCCGGGGGCGACGCTGCCGACGGGAAAACTGTATTCCATGTCTGAAGATGAACTGCAGGAACTCAGGGAGTTCATAGACCTCAACTTGAAGCGGGGATTCATCCGGGAGTCCAAAGCAGTGGGGGGCAGCCCCGTGTTTTTTGTGAAGAAAAAAGACACGCCCCAAAAGAGGCTTGTAGTTGATTTCAGAATTTTGAATTCGAAAACCAAGCCCACAGCCTTCCCCATGCCCAAGATCGATGACCTCCTGGCGACGGTGAGGAAGGGTCGCATCTTTACCAAGTTGGATCTACGCAGAGCGTACAATCTCATACGCGTGCGGGAGGGCGACGAGTGGAAGACGGCCATGTTTACGCTGCTAGGCACCTATGAATATAGAGTTATGCCTTTTGGATTACAAAATGGCTCCCACTGTTTTCAAGCCTTCATGCACCACGTCTTAGCGGGTCTCCTCTACAAGAAGTGCGTCTGCTTCCTGGACGACATCCTGATCTTCTCGGAGTCGCAGGAGGCCCACGAGAGAGATGTCAAGGAAGTCCTGCAGAGGCTGAGAGAGCACAGGCTTTATGCCAAGCTGGAGAAGTGCCAGTTCGACGTGACGGAGGTGGATTTCCTGGGCTACAAGCTGTCCGACAAGGGACTCGCCATGGACAGCGCCAAGGTCCGCTCGGTGCTGGACTGGAAGAGCCCGCGCAATCGGAAGGAGGTCCAGAAGTTTGTCGGCTTTGCCAACTTTTATCGCAAGTTTATCAAGGGTTTCGCTATGCAGACGGCGGCCATCACCGACACCCTCAGCTCCAAGAAGAAAAAGTTCATCTGGACGGAGCAGGCGGAGCAGTCCTTTCAAAAGCTCAAGCGTCTCTTCGCGTCCGAAGAACAACTACTACATGTGAACCCCAGCAAACCCATGAGGGTTGAGACGGACGCCTCAGACAGAGCCGTGGGGGCAGTCCTGTTGCAGCGAGACCACCAAGGGGACTGGAGGCCGTGCGCTTTCTACTCCAGGAAGCTCAGCAAGTCGGAGCAGAACTACACCATCTGGGACAGAGAGTTGCTGGCCATTCATGCAGCATTCAAGGCATGGCGGCACTTCCTCATCGGAGCCAAACACACAGTGCAGGTCCGCACGGACCATAAGAACTTGGAGTACTGGCGCACGGCGAGGTTCCTAAACCAGAGACACATCCGCTGGGCGGAGTTCTTTGCAGATTTCGACTTCAGGATAGAATACATCCCAGGAGACAGCAACATCATGGCGGATGCGCTGTCCAGGAAGCCGCAGTATCTCGAGGCAGAGGCACCGGCGGCAGCCAAGCACATTTTCGCACTGGAAGCGTGGGCATGCGCCTCAGCCACGGTGGACCTGGACGCAGTACGTCGCGCGCTGCAGACAGACTCCTTTGCACGATCCAAGATGGAGGAGGTGCGAAGCGGCAAGGCGAAGGACGACGAGTTTCAGATACGCGACGGACTGCTCATCCGCAAAGGGGCCCCCTACGTGCCGGGAGACGACCTCCGCGCGAAGGTACTGCAGCAGTTACACGACGCACCCAGCGCTGGGCACTTCGGCAAAGAGAAGACGGTGGAACTAGTAGCCAGAGACTTTTGGTGGCCCAAGATGAGGGGGGAAGTCGCGGATTACGTCACGAGGTGCGACACATGCCAAAGGGCCAAACCGGTGCACAAGCCGCCGGCGGGATTGCTGGAACCGCTACAGACGCCCCTCGAGCCGTGGGAGAAAGTGGCCCTGGACTTTGTCACAGATCTGCCCAGCTCGCGAGGCAAGACAGCGGTACTCGTGGTAGTAGACTTGTTCACCAAGATGGTCCACTTCATTCCTTGCGCGAAGGTGGCCACAGCGGAACAGACAGCCAAGATGTTCATAGACCACGTGTTCAAGGTGCACGGCCTACCACGGTCTATCCTGTCCGACCGGGGGCGCCAGTTCATCTCGAGCTTCTGGCAGAAGCTGATGGGCATCCTGAACGTCAAGGTCAACCTATCGTCGGTGCGACACCCGCAGACCAACGGACAAGCGGAGAGGGTCAACGCCATCATGCAGCAGTACCTGAGATGCTACGCGAACCAGCAGCCCTCGACCTGGGTGGACTATCTGCCGCTGGCCGAGTTTGCCTACAACAACACGAAACACGTGTCCACGGGGGTGACACCGTTTTTCGCCAACAATGGGCGGCATCCCAGGACCTTCCCGGGTTTAGAGAAAGTGGGGGAGGGGGAACCGCAGGGAGCTGAGAACTTGGCAGCGGAGTTACAGGAGGTCCACGAACAGCTCCGAAGGCAGTTGGAGCTAGCTAAACACGCTTACAAAATGCAGGCAGACCGACACAGGAGAGTTGGGGAGGACATCCGGGTGGGGGACTGGGTCTGGTTAGCAGCCCAGGCAGTGCTGGGCAGATCGTTAGCTAAGAAGAAGCTCGGACACAAGCAGCTAGGCCCTTACCAAGTCGAGGCACAGATCAACCCAGTGGCCTTCCGGCTGACACTCCCGGAGGGATCCAGAATGCATCCGGTCTTTCATAGATCAGTGCTCACGCCCTACAAGGCACCTCACAGGTTCCAGGCACCAGGGACTGCCCCCAGTCCGCTCAGAGACGCACCCACACAGGGGGGGCCGCCGAGTGCGGACCCGATCAACGAGGCCACAGAGATTTTAGACTCGAGATGGGGGGAGGAAGGGATTGAATATCTCCTCGGCAGGGAAGACACCCCAGCCAGCGCCAACAGGTGGGTACCGGACTATGCAGTGGAGGAGCAATGGCTCAAGCACGAATTCCATGCACTTTTCCCGCACAGACCCATGCCGGCAGATTATTTCGACGAATATCTTTTCACACCAACACTCTCCACCAGCACGTTCCAGGGTTTCTCTTCAGCTGAAGAGGCGTCACCGGAGACCAGCTCCCCAGAGGGGTCCCTCTCAGGGTTTGGCACAGGAGGATCTTATTGGTGGGAGGATCAGCCTGAGGTGGGCTGGCGCAGAGATCTGCTGAGAGGACCATGGCACGCAGTGTCACCCCAAGCGACAGGGGAAGAGGGGGTCACGGGCGAGTTGGGGGTGGATCCAGGTTTCGAGCACACCTCCCAAGAGATGGAAGCAGAGGAGATCGCCGTTGACGAGACCATGGAGGACTTCCCGGACTTATCCGGCTGGCGGCACGCCACGGGGGAAGAACTGTACCCCGCACTCACCCCCACGACATTGGAGCACCCAGAACCCACTCCGGGAGAAGGGGAGGGGGGAAGGGGGGCTTCGAGGGGGGGATGGATGTCAGGGGCTCAGGAGCAGAGGCACAGGGAAGATGGGAAATGGAGAGCGAGGGCGAGGAATCAGAGGGCAGTGTAGGAGGAGACAGTGGTCCGAGGGATTCCATAAGCCTCTCCAGCGAATCGGAAGATTCACAGAAGGGAGCGCCAGTGGCCAGGGGTAGGGGGGTCCCAAGGGGAACGCCCCAGGAGCAAGGGGGGAGCAGGGACTCCCAGAGTAGTAGTTGGAGATCAGGACCAGCTTCCCCACCAGAGCAGAGTGGGGGGGAAGGGTCCCAGGCATCGGGACCAGTACTTCCCCCACCAGGGAGAGAAGACGAGGCAGAGCTGACCACGCCTTCCTCGGAGAGTCGTACAACGGAGGGGAGGTCAGATCCGGCCAGTGTCACGGAAGAGGGAAGCAGTGATAGAAGCAGTGTAACGGTTAGGAGAAAGGTCACTGGGTTGGGGCGAGAAGCAAGTTCAAATGTACAGGAGCGCGGGACAGCAGAGAGTGAGGATTGGGAACCGGGTCCTAAAGCACGCCGGAGGCAAGGGGAGGAGCTAAGCGACTCAGCGTCGGAAGAGTCCAGGAAGGGCAATGCCCCAGAGGGCAGGAGGACCCAGAGGAGGAGAGAGCAGCACAGAAGGTGGAGCAGGGCTAGGATCTTAAACTGGTGCGGAAGGGGAAGTGATTCAGATAGGACTTCGCCGATCTAGAGTCTAGACGTAGGGTTGCACGCTCTGGCTTTAAAATGGAAACTATACTTCAATAAAGACTTTTGTACATAATATCAGCCTGGCATTGGTCCTCTGTGAGCTGGGACCTAGAGGCAACCCTGACATCAGTGATACCTTTTATTGAGAGAAGTGACCAAAAAGTTTTGGTATCTTTAATTTCTAATGCAGTAACAATTTTAGACCATTTGGCTAGTGCGAACTCAGATTTTTTTTCCAGAAGCATGTTCTTAAAAGCATTTTTCATTTCATTTTTCATTTTTTCATTTCATTTTCATTTTTCATTTCCGCTGGTCTCGCTGGAAGCGTCTCTGAGCCTTCCCTCCGACGCTTCCTCCTCCTCTACTTCCTCAGCGGAAGCTCTCCCTCTCCCCCTGCTGGTTCCCTCTCCAGCGTCTGGGAGCCTCGCCACCGCCCTGGGCTCCGATGGCAGTTCCCTGACACTCCGCTTACCAGAGAACATGAAAATACATCCTGTGTTTCATAGATCCTTGCTATCACCATATAATCCTGCGCATAGGTATCAATTGGAGGCCAGGGAACCTCCTCCATCTCCGACACTGGTGGAAAAAGAGGAGGGGGAAGAGGTGGCAGAGATTCTGGATTCCAGGTGGCATAGAAATAGGCTGCAATACTTAGTGGCTTGGGAGGGTTGTCCTGAAACTGAGAACTCTTGGGAACCGGCAGAGAGTATCCAAGTGCCGGAGTTACAAGAGGAATTTCATGCACAATACCCCCCCAAACCCAAACCCCACAATCGGCTACTAAAAGAGATATTTGCGCAGACTGATGAGGAAGAGGAAGACTTTTTCGGGTTTCAATCCTCAGAAGAGAGTGAGAGTGACGCAGGTGGGGGGGGGGTCTTAGAAGGGGGGGTGATTCATGGTACTGCCAGAGAATGCAGGGGAGGAGCAGAGGCAGGCAGAGGCAGGGGGGCAGGAAGTGGCGATTGAGGAAAGAGGGGAAAGCCAGGAGGCTGGACGGCTCACAGATGTTGAACCAGAACCTCAACACTGCACAGGAAGTTCTGGCACAGACAGTGAAACAATACCTATTCCGTCTGCCAGGGAAAGGAGAGTGTTAAAGAGGAGGGGGGAGAGGCATCACATGAAACTTCCCCACCTTTTCTGTTGGAGAAGGAGCTGGCATAAGCCACTCCCAGAATCTGAGCCGGAGGATTCGGATGCATGATTGTAATGCGCTGCCTGTACATATGTAAAATAAAGGCTGTATATATATATATATATATATATATATGAGTGAGCAGAGGTATTTCTTGCGAAGAGCATTCACAAGCCATCACGGGGGGGGGGGGGGGGGACTTTAATGTTGATTTGCAAGGGGGAAATAGTTCCAAAAAGCGAAAAGGTGTGAAGTTAAAAAAACTATGTGGAAAGTTTGGATTATTGGAACTATGGATGGAGTTGTTCCCCAAGGATCACTCATATTCATTTTATTCTAGCCCATATGGAACATTCTCAAGACTGGATGGTATCTTAATATCGCAAGAGGCTAAGGAATGGGTGAAGGGAATGGATATCGGAATGATTATGATTACTGACCATGCCCCCATATCTGCTTTCCTTCAAATAGGTCATATTAATAGGTCCTATTCTTGGAGATTTAACCCTTGGTTGATAGCTGATGAGTGGAGTAAGGTTAAAATTAAAATAGTGTTAGAAAGGTATTTTGAGAAAAATAAAGACCCAGATACCCCATTAACAACAAAATGGCAAGCAATGAAGGCAGTCATTAGGGGAGAATGTATTCGGAGCTTGTTGATGTTAAAAAAGGGGAAAGTTAGGGGGATTAGGGAAGTAGAAGAGGAGATCAAGATATTGGAGGAGAAATTTAGGGTGTCTAAGTAAAAGAAGGATAAGGAAAAATTACATCAAAAGGGAGAAGAGTTGAAAGTCCTAGATATAAATAGAACTACATTAAAGATATGGAACAGTAAACAAAAATATTATGGATTTGAAGGGAAAGGAGGGAAATTATTGGCAAATAAAATTAAGAATTATCAGGTAAGGAAAAATATTAGAGCTATTAGAGATAATAAAGGGGAATTGGAAACAAACCCTAAGAAAATATTAGAGACCTATTTAGGTTTCTATAATAGATTGTATGCAAATAAAGGAATTAAGGACGAAGAGGTGGATCAATTTTGTGAAGGATTGGAACTCCCAGAATTAAATGAAGAAAATAGAAGGGAATTGGATGAGGATATATCAGAGGAGGAAGTTAGATCAGCAATCGACTCTAAGAATGTGCAATTGGCATCAGGACTGGATGAGTTCAATGTGGTGTTCTATAAGCATTATAAGGATATATTGGTGCCACATATGACTGTACTGTACCATAGAATTTTGAATGGAGCTTCAACCCCACCTACCTGGTTGGAGTCAAGGTTGGTATTAATTCCCTAACCAGGGAAAGCTCAAACCCTGTCGGATTTGTACAGGCCAATATCTATTACTAATATGGATTATAGAATATTTGCTAAAGTTATGGGAAGGGAAGTAGATAAAATATCAACATTTACGGGGTCCATCTGGGTATGGGAGAAGTGGAGAAGGGAGCTTTTTCCTGACCTCTCTCCCCTTACCAAAATGCGGTATTATGATGAAATGGCCCCGTTAAGGGAGCTCATCCCAAAGGAGTTAGGGGATAAATGAAAGGAGATCTCAATTGAGGAGATGGAGAATAGTTGGGGAATAGAAGGTACAATGGAACAGGAAAGTGGTATTTGGAATAAAATTAATTGGTTACAGAAGAGACAAATTTCCTCTCTGCTAAAGGAAGAAGTTAAAAAGTGCGAGGTTAAAAAGTGCGAAGTTAAAAAGAAGTTTAAAAAGTGCGAGACTGGCTTCACTATTACCAAATAATGGAGGTTTACAAGACGGATAAGAAAATCGGCTTCCAGGTGGAGAAATCTAAACTGGAAACAGAACTGTTAGAACCCAATACTAAGAATTTATCAAAAATGTATATAACCTGCTGCTGAAATGGAATACACAGGATGAAACAGTTAAATCAGCTATGATTAAGTGGGTGCAAGATATTGGTCATAATATTATGTTCGCTGACTGAGAAAGGTTGTGGACCACCGGTATGAAATTCACGGCGTGTAACGCCTTGAGAGAAAATATTATGAAAATGATCTATAGGTGGTACATGACCCCAGTCAAGCTTGCAAAAATTTACCACTTGCCAGATAACAAATGTTGGAAGTGCAAAGAAAATGAAGGCTCTTTCTTTCACCTCTGGTGGACATGCCCAAGGATTAAGGCTTTCTGGGAAATGATATATAATGAAATGAAAAAGATGTTTAAATACACTTTCTTGAAGAAACCAGAGGCCTTCCTCCTGGGTATGGTCAGCCATGTGGTGTTAAAGAAGGACAGAACTTTGTTTTTATATGCCACAACAGCAGCAAGGATCCTTATCGCAAAGTATTGGAAGACATCAGACCTACCCACCCTGGAAGAATGGCAGATGAAGATGACAGACTATATGGGACTCGCAGAGATGACGGGCAGAATCCGAGACCAGGAGAAAGAGACAGTGGAAGAAGATTGGAAGAAATTTAAGGACTATCTCAACAAATATTATAAGATTAAAGAATGTTAGATTGACATGGATCTAAAAATATTGTGGTTTTCAGAGACATTAGAGTAAGAAAAGGAACGGAATTCGTAAAAAACTTTTGGGAAATAAGGGAATGGAGTTGCTGATGGGATAATGAAACTAGAATACAAAACGGTGAGGTATGAGGAAGTCGGGGAAATTAGGTTGAGAAAATAAGTTTTGGAATTATACTTGTTGTTTTTTGTTTGTGTTTGTCTTTATTGTAGTTGTTTTGTATTTGTATGTTTTTATTGGAAAGTTCAATAAATATTATTTTAAAAAATAAAAAATAAAAAATGTAGTAAAAGAATTATTACACCCTTTGAAGAATTAGTGAAAGGCTATAGGACAGATAGGGCCAAAATAGTTTCAAAATTGTATAAGGTGTTATTAAACAAGGGGAAATCACCAAAGGAAAGTTTGAAAGACTATTGGAGGTTAGATACTCAGGAACAGATTTTAGATGAAGATTGGGAAAGAATTTTTCAACAACCACCCTTTGTTGCGACCTCTAGGATAATCCAGGAACAGGGGTTGAAGCTGGTACACCAGTAAGGTTATATCATATTACAAAATCTGGAAGTAAGAATTGCTGGAGGAAATGTGGAGTGATGGGAACGTACAGTCATATGTGGTGGGATTTTCCATTAGTTAATGAATTTTGGAAACAGATTGGTATAGAAATATCGGGAATTGTGGGAAGGAACGTGAAAATAACTAAATTAATGGTTATTACCCTGAGTCGTACCGAGTTAAAAACAAAAGAGGAAAGCAAATGGGTAAAATTGATGGTAATTGCAGCCAGATAGGTTATAGCGAGTAATTGAAAAAATTCAGAAGAGCTAGGGGTGAAGCAATGGAGGAAAAAACTGAATAATATTATAATTTTAGAATACCTAACTGTGAGGATACATAGAATGAAAGGATTTAAGGTCACTGAGAAAGAGGAGGATTGGTTTGAGAAGATATTGAATTATTTGAGTAGGTTTGAACAATTTGGGGCAATTAAAATGTTAAAAGTTAAATAAACCTTATGGAAGGAGGCATGTTAAGCTATATAGAAGTGTACATGTGGTTAATTTGAATATGTTATTATTGAATATGTATATTATTGAATATTGTATACCTAATGTATCAGCCGCCTGGGGGGTTTCACTGTTTGTGTTTTGGTGGTTGGTAAAAAATAATATATATATATATATATATATATATATATATATATATGTGTGGAAATATATATATATGGAAATATATATATATATATTGTAATGGTTCTAGGGGTTGCTCGTGCGTAAATCGGCACCACACCTGGCTGGGTTGCCTGAGTGAACCCTTTCTGTCCGGACAGCCACTTACCCGTGGCTGTCTCAATCGCTGGCAGAATCTGTCAGTGGGCGTTTCTTGAACCTCTTCCAGCAAAGAAGCTCTTTGACGCCTAGTCTCCGCCTACTCTCCCTGCGCGGAAGCCTTCTGCGCAGGGAGGGTGTGGGCAGTGGAGGACCCATGCTCTCCCTGCTGGTCTCCGGCAAGGAGTCATGGAGCCACCTCGCCGATTCCCTCATCTGCCCCCCTTCTCTACTGGTGCTACGCTGATTTCCTTCCCCAGAAGATGGGCTGCCTCTCTCCCTCCCGGGACGCCCTCCGGAATCCCTCTGGAGCCCTCCCTCTCCCTCTGGCTCTGATGGCAGTTCCCTGACATCCACCTCCTCCCCAAGACCCCCTCCACCCCCGGCGCGATTTTCCGATTCAACCTCGTCTCTTTCCTCGGCCGACGATGCGGGGAATCCCCTGAAGGAACTGTCACCATCCTCTGAGGATTCAAAACCAGCTTCCCACCCGCTCAGATCTCTTCCCGCAGGGTGGAACTCCCAGTCTGATTCTTCTCCCTCTGACACCTCCCCTCCCTCCTCTTCGGAGGCAGGAAAACCCACAAAGTCCCCTTCGTCGTCTGTGGTTCCAAATTCTTCCTCCCAGAATCTCGCTAGTGGTTTTGGCTTATCCAGGAACAAACTGTGGAATTCTTCCACCAGATAGCCGTCATTGATTGATTCGGCGGGGACCCACGTGTTTTCTGACCTGGGTTCTCCCTCCCAAGCTACCAAGTACTCCACCTGGCGACCTCGCCACCTTGAATCGAGTATTTCTGTGGCTTGGTTGTGGAGTTCCCTCTCCTCTACCTGCGGGTGGGTGGTGACTCCTCCCTCCCGCCCCGGAAATTCCTGCCCCTCCCTGTACGGTGAAAGTAGGGACCTATGGAACACCGGATGTATCTTCATGCTGTCAGGCAACTTGAGTTTGAATGCCACTGGGTTCACCTGCTGTGTTACCTCAAAAGGCCCCAGCCGCCTTGGCTGCAACTTCTTGCACCGTCACTTTAGGGGTAACCCTTGGGTTGACAACCACACCCAGTCTCCCACCCGTATGGCCTCCCCCTCCCAACGGTGCTTGTCCTTCTGCCTCTTGTAAACTTCCTTGGCCCGCTCCAAGTTCATCTTGAGTTGCTGGTGCAAGGCCTCCATTTCTTCTATAAACTGCTCAGCCGCGGGTACACTCCATCCTTCCTCCCCCCTCCCCGGGAAGGTCCTGGGGTGACACCCATAATTGGCCATGAACGGGCTCATTCCCGTGGACACATGTTCAGTGTTATTGTACGCAAATTCAGCCAAAGCTAGTTTCTCTACCCAATCGTTCTGTCTCTCGCTGACGTAGCAGCGTAGGTATTGCTGGAGTATACTGTTCGCTCTTTCTGCTTGTCCGTTGGTTTCTGGGTGCCTCGCCGTCTAGAAGCCCACCTCAACCTGTAGCTAGCTCATGAGCTTCCTCCAGAACCTGGAAGTAAATTGTTTCCCGCGATCTGAGATTACCCTCGAGGGAGCTCCATGCAGCCTGAAAATGTGATCCACAAACAACCTGGCTGTCTCCTCTGCCGTCACCACATGTGAGCAAGCTATGAAATGGCACATTTTTGTCAGTAGATCGGCTACTACCATGACTGCTGTCTTCCCCCTTGACTTGGGCAAATCTGTCATAAAATCAATGGACACCACCTCCCAGGGCCTTCCCGGTGTAGGTAAGGGTTCCAGTAACCCTGCGGGGGCAGCCCTCTCCCCCTTTGCCCTCTGGCATCGGTCGCACCCCCGTACATATTCCCGTACGTCTTCCCTCACCTTTGGCCACCAGAACTGCCTGGTGATGAGCAGCATGGTCTTGTGCTGTCCAAAGTGCCCAGCTGTTGGGTTGTCATGGAGTTGTTTAAGTACCTTCCCCCTCAAGGTCTCCCCTGGTACATACAGTGCCCCCTTATAGTACAGTAGCCCTTCCTTTTCCTCAAACCCTCCATGGTCTTCCCTTCCGTCCCGGAGTTCCCTGATTTTTGCTTGAGCGAACGCGTTGTCTCTAGTAAGCCCTGCCAGTTCTCGTTTCCCAACCAACGCTCCCCCCCCCACACACCGGTCCTCGGGAAACACGTGTCGGATCTCCGGTGGTCCCTCCCCTTCCATGTACTCCGGTTTCCGGGAGAGAGCATCTGCTCTTACGTTTTCCTCTCCCGGCACGTATCTGATCTCGAAGGAAAACTTGGAGAACTCCTGGGCCCATCGAATCTGTCTCTGGTTGAGCACTCGTGCGGTCCGCCAGTATTCCAAGTTCTTGTGGTCAGTACAAACCTGGATCTTGTGCCGTGCCCCTATCAACAGATGTCTCCATTGCCGAAACGCCGCATAGATCGCAAGCAGTTCTTGGTCATATACTGTGTAGTTTTGCTCTGACTTGCTCAGCTTCCTTGAATAAAAAGCACACAGCCTCCAGCCCTGCTTGGCCCCCGGCTGCAAAAGGACCGCTCCAACGGCTCGGTCGGACGCGTCCATCTCCAGTCTCATGGGCTTCTCCAGATCAACGTGCAGGAGCTGCTCTTCCGAAGCGAACGCCTTCTTCAGCCTTTCAAAGGATTGCTGGGCACTTTCTGTCCACGCGAACTTCTTTTTGCTACTGAGACAATCTGTGATGGGCGCTGTCAAGTGAGCGAAGTTCTTTATGAACTTCCTGTAGAAGTTGCTGAACCCTAAGAACCTCTGCACATCCTTAATAATAATAATAATAATAATAATAATAATAATAATAATAATAAATTTTATTTATATCCCGCCCTCCCCAGCCGAAGCCGGGCTCAGGGCGGCTAACAACACTAAAACAGTACAACATTATAAAAACATTATAAAAAATAATTAAAATCAAAATTGATGGCAACCATAAACTAAAGTTTTGTAAAGATTGCCAAAGGAGGGAGTCAGGCTGCGCCCAGACCAAAGGCCAGGTGGAACAGCTCTGTCTTGCAGGCCCTGCGGAAAGATGTCAAGTCCTGCAGGGCCCTTGTCTCTTGTGACAGAGCGTTCCACCAGGTTGGAGCCGCAGCCGAAAAAGCCCTGGCTCTAGTTGAGGCCAGCCTAACCTCTCTGTGGTCTGGGACCTTCAAGTTGTTTTTATTTGAAGACCGTAAGTTCCTCTGTGGGGCATACCAGGAGAGGCGGTCCCGTAGGTACGAGGGCCCTAGGCCGTATAGGGCTTTGAAGGTTAAAACCAGCACCTTAAACCTGATCCTGTACTCCACCGGGAGCCAGTGCAGCTGGTGTAGCACCGGATGAATGTGATCTCTAAGCGAAGACCCCGTAAGGAGTCTCGCTGCGGCATTCTGCACCCGCTGGAGTCTCTGGGTCAGTCTCAAGGGCAGCCCCACGTAGAGCGAGTTACAATAATCCAGTCTGGAGGTGACCGTCACGTGGATCACAGTGGCTAGGTCAGGGCGAGAGAGGTAAGGAGCCAACTGCTTAGCTTGGTGGAGATGAAAAAATGCCGCCTTTGTTATAGCTGCAATCTGCGCCTCCATGGAGAGGGAGGTATCGAAGATTACACCCAAACTCTTAACGGACGGTGCTGGCACTAATTGCACCCCCGCAAGAGATGGGAGTTGCCCCCTCAGTCCCATGTCGTCCCGTCCCAGCCAGAGGACCTCTGTCTTCGAAGGATTTAACTTCAACCGGCTCCCACGTAACCATCCAGCCACAGCCTCCAAGCATCTGATCAGTGTGTCTGGGGCCGAGTCAGGGTGGCCGTCCATCAACAGATAGAGTTGGGTGTCATCAGCATACTGATGGCAGCCCAGCCCAAAACTCCGGACAAGCTGGGCGAGGGGGCGCATAAAGATGTTAAAAAGCATCGGGGAGAGTATCACACCCTGGGGCACACCACACACTAAGGAGTGGCGGGATGACAATTCCCCCCAAGCGCCACCCTCTGTCCCCGACCAGAGAGAAACGAGCGCAGCCATTGAAGGACTGTGCCCTGGATCCCCACGTCGGCAAGGCGGTGGTCCAGGAGTTTGTGATCGACCATGTCGAAGGCTGCTGACAGGTCTAGAAGAATCAGCAGCCCCGACCCGCCTCGATCCAGCTGCCTGCGGAGATCATCTGTTAGGGCGACCAGAGCCGTCTCAGTCCCATGACCAGCGCGGAAGCCGGACTGGAATGGATCCAGAGCCGATGTTTCATCCAGAAACCTACCAAGCTGTTCAGCAACCGCTCTCTCACTCACCTTACCCAGGAATGGAAGATTCGAAACCGGGCGGTAATTGGATAGATCTTTTTTTTTTTAAAAAAAATATTTTTTATTAATTTTCATAAACAAAAAACACACAAATAAAAACATTCATAAACAACACATGACTTCCCCATGCCTCCCCTTCACTGCACCCTTGTTTCAAATTTTTTTTAGCAATCCTTCATTCCATTTCTATATTTAATTTCCCTCAAGATTCTCTTGACTTAAATATTTACAGCTATAATTCTCTGTTTCTTACCCCTTGACATTTTATCAGTCTGAGATTTTGCAACAGTTCTTAAGATATATTTTAAATTTTTTCAAGTCCTCTTCCACTGTCTCTCTCCTCTGATCACGGATTCTGCCGGTCATCTCTGCCAGTCCCATAAATTCAGTCACCTTCGTCTGCCATTCTTCCAGAGTAGGTAATTCTTGCATCTTCCAATACTTTGCCAGGAGAATTCTTGCTGCTGTAGTTGCATACGTGAAAAAGGTCCTATCTTTCCTTGGTACCAATTGGCCGACCATGCCCAAGAGAAAAGCCTCCGGTTTCTTTACAAATGTCCACTTAAGGATTTTCTTAATTTCATTATAGATCATTTCCCAGTAGGCTTTAACCCTTGGGCAGGTCCACCAAAGATGATAGAAAGTTCCTTCACATTCGTTACATTTCCAGCATTTATTATTGGGCAAATGGTATATCTTTGCAAGCTTGACTGGAGTCATGTACCACCTATAGATCATTTTCATTATGTTTTCTTTCAAGGCACTACATGCCGTAAATTTAAGGCCTGTGGTCCATAACTGTTCCCAGTCAGCGAACATAATATCATGACCTAAGTCTTGTGCCCATTTGATCATAGCTGATTTAACCGTTTCATCCTGTGTATTCCATTTCAGCAACAAATTATACATTTTAGACAAATTCTTAGTATTGGTCTCTAACAATTCTGTTTCCAGTTTTGACCTCTCCTTCTGAAATCCTAGTTTCCTGTCCTGCTTAAAAGTCTCATTTATCTGATAATAATGTAACCAGTCTCGAACTTTGGATTTTAGTTTCTCAAAGCTCTGTAATTTAACTTTTTCACCGTCATATTCTATAATTTCACAATATTTTGGCCAATTAGAGTCCATGTTAAGTTTTTTCACCGCTCTAGCTTCCATTGGTGACAACCATCTGGGTGTTTTATTTTCCAACAAATCCTTATATCGATTCCAAACATTATACAAAGCTTTCCTGACAATATGATTTTTAAAGCCCTTATAAACCTTTGCCTTGTCATACCATAAATATGCATGCCAGCCAAAATTGTTATCATACCCTTCCAAGTCTAAAATGTCTGTGTCTTCAAGAAGTAGCCATTGCTTCAACCAGCAGAAAGCTGCTGCTTCATAGTAAAGTCTTAAGTCCGGCAGAGCAACCCCCCCCCCCTATCTTTTGCATCAGTTAAAATCTTGAATTTTATTCTGGGCTTTTTGCCCTGCCAGACAAATTTGGATATATCTTTCTGCCACTTCTTGAAACAGTCCATCCTATCTAGAACTTGCAATGTCTGGAACAAAAACAACAATCTCGGCAATACATTCATCTTAATAACGGCAATTCGGCCTAACAAGGATAGTCTCAACCTAGACCATATGTCAAAATCTTTCTTAACTTCCAGCCAACATTTCTCATAATTGTCTTTGAACAAATTCACATTTTTAGATGTTAAATTCACCCCCAGATATTTCACTTTCTTTGTTATTTCCAAACCAGTTTCCCTTTGAAAACTATCTTTTTCCCCCATCGTTAGATTTTTTTCCAGCACCTTTGTCTTCTGTTTATTTAATTTAAAACCAGCCACTTGACCAAATATTTCAATTAGTTCTAAAACTCTTTTTGTACTGGCTTCTGGCTGCTGCAAAGTCAAAACTAGGTCATCTGCAAATGCTCTTAGCTTATATTGTTTAGCTCCGAGGTGTATTCCTTCAACCAGCTGGTCCCTTCTAATCATATTCAACAACACCTCCAGGACCGATATAAACAATAGAGGGGATATTGGGCAACCCTGTCGTGTCCCTTTTTCTATTGGGATCTCGTCCATAACCACACCATTCACAATTAATTTAGCTTTTTGCTCAGAGTATATTGCACCTATACCGTTTTCAAAATTTTGGCCTACCCCCATCCCATGGAGATTCCGGTAATTGGATAGATCTAAGGGATCTAATGATGTTTTCTTTAAAAGCGGGCGCACCACTGCCTCCTTCCGGGTTTTGGGGGCTTTCCATTCCAGCACTGCCTTCACCTTGCCTGGGTCCATAGCTAGGCCCTTGTCTGACAACTTGTACCCCAGAAACTCGACCTCTCTGGCGTGAAATTGGCATTTTTCCAGCTTGACTCACAACTGATGCTTCTGCAATCTCTGTAGCACTTCCCTGACGTCTCTGACGTGTTGCTTCTCATTGTCCGAATAGATTAGGACGTCATCCAAAAAGGCTACGCAATTCTTGTACAGCAGGGGCCCCAACACGTGGTGCGTGAATGCTTGAAAGCAGGCGGACCCCGATTGTAATCCAAATGGCATGACTAAGTACTCAAAAGCTCCCAGGGGGGTGAACATGGTTGTTTTCCATTCGTCCCCCTTCCTTATCCTAATCAAATTGTATGCTCCCCTGAGGTCCAGCTTGGTAAAAATCTTCCCCTGCCTCACCCGTTTTAAAATGTCATCAATCCTGGGCATTGGGAAGGTCACGGGTTCTGACACCAGGTTTAAGGCCCAGTAATCCACGACTAATCTGGGCTGATTAGTCTCTTTTTTGTCCACAAAGAACACCGGACTGCCCCCCACCGCCTTTGATTCCCTTATGAACCCCCTCTTCAGGTTTTTGTCAATAAACTGCCGCAACTCCTGCATCTCCCGGTCGGACATGGCATACAGCTTACCCATCGGCAACTGAGCCCCTGGGAGTAAGTTGATTTGGCAGTCAAAGGGCCTGTGGGGGGGGTAGTCTATCTGCCTCCCTCTCGCTGAAGACCTCCTTCAGGTCAGCATATTGTGGTGGCACCTCCCCTTTTTGTTCCACGGCCAGCCCAGCCACCCTGGCCACCATCATTCTTGGGTTCTCCCCTCCCAGACAGTGTCCTAAGCAGTAAGCTGACCCAAAGGTGACTGACCGCTGATGCCATGACACTACTGGATCATGCAGTGCCAGCCAGCTCATCCCCAGTATTATTGGGGGTCCTGCCAGTGTGGCCACATAAAAGGCAATGGTCTCCGTGTGCCTGGAAACCCTCATTCACATTGGCGGGGTCTGGTGTGTCACTCCCCCCCCCAGAAGTTCCCTGCCATCGATGGTGGTCACCTGCAAGGGAAAATCTAGAGGCAACAGGTGGAGTTGGTGCTCCAGAGCGAAGTCTCTGCTGAAGAAATTACACAAGCTGCCCGAATCCAGCAGTCCCTTAACTTTGACGGGGTGCCCATTCGGGAGTTCTAGCACCACTTCTATGGCTATAGCTGCCTTGGGGGGGGGTCAGGCTGGGGCACTTCTATTGATTGCTGGCCTGGCTGCTGCCCCTGCTGGTTGGCAGCCAGGCGTTGTCATTTCCCTGCGCCTGCCCTTCCTCCCCCTTCTCATCGTGGCCTGCAGCCCCCACCATCCCTTGCCAGGCTTTTCGTTGAGGGCAGACCTTAGCAAAATGTCCTGGTCGTTGACAGAGAAAACAGTTCTTGGTAGTTTTCCACTCCTTACCCTCCCTTTTACGACCTTCACCGGAGTTTGAAACCTCGCGCGCGCCATCAATTTCCATTGGCTCCACCGCCTGGGAAGGCTCCCTTGGTATCTCAGGAATGTGGTAGTCATGGAAACGTTCCCCTCTCATTTCCCGCTTCTCCTGAGCCCGCGCTTCCTGGCGTACGCCGATCGCCAGCACAGCCTTTGTGAGCTCATCCATCGACCGTGGCCGGGGTGCTCGGGACAACTCGTGTTTCACTTCGGGGGACAGACCCTCCTCAAACAACATTTCTATCGGTTCAGAGTCCAGATCCCACCCGAGCCGGTGGACTAACATCGCAAAACGCGACCAGTAGTTTCTGACGGACTGGCCCCCCGCTTGCACCCCATCAGTTCCCGCCGTGTCACACTTTGCTCCACCTCGCTGGAGAACATCGCGTCCATTCCCTGGAAGAATTTCTTAAGGTCCTTCAGGGCATCATTTTGCGTCGCCATTAGGGGCCTGATCCATTCGCGCGCCCCATCCTGCAGATGCCCCACAATGTAAGCCACCCTCTCCCCGTCATCAGCAAAGTCATCTTTCTGCATTTCCAAAGCGTACTGCACTTCCATTCGGAAAGCATTGTAGTCTTGGGGCTTTCCACCAAACTTGTGTACCAGCCCCGGTACCTTCCTTGCAATGGGGGTGGGTCTGACCTGTGCATCCTGAGCCTGTATTTCGTCCAGCCGCGCCATCAGGATAGCTACATGCTTCTCCAAGTCTCGGTTCCTCTCAACCAGACTCCGCACTGCAGCTGGTTGCTCCGTCTCTCCGGCTGTCCCTGTTTGGCTCATCGTGCTGCCTCTCCGGGGCTGCGCACAAGCAACGTCAGTGACTGACGGATTGCTGTAATGGTTCTAGGGGTTGCTCGTGCGTAAATCGGCGCCACACCTGGCTGGGTTGCCTGAGTGAACCCTTTCTGTCTGGACAGCCACTCACCCATGGCTGTCTCAATCGCTGGCAGAATCTGTCAGTGGGACTTTCTTGAACTTCTTCCAGCAAAGAAGCTCTTTGACGCCTAGTCTCCGCCTACTCTCCCTGCACGGAAGCCTTCTGCGCAGGGAGGGTGTGGGCAGCCGAGGACCCGTGCTCTCCCCGCTGGTCCCCGGCAAGGAGTCATGGAGCCACCTCACCGATTCCCCCATCTGCCCCCCTTCTCCACTGGTGCTACTCTGATTTCCTTCCCCAGAAGATGGGCTGCTTCTCTCCCTCCCGGGACGCTCTCCGGAATCCCTCTGGAGCCCTCCCTCTCCCTCTGGCTCCGATGGCAGTTCCCTGACATATGTGTGTGTGTGTGTGTGTGTGTGTGTGTGTGTGTATATATACCGTATATATGGAAATATATATATATGGAAAGAGGATAGAGTATGCTCGTTAATTCGAATCCTTATGTGGTGAGGACGTTGTACCTGAGGGGAGTGAATTGATTAAATTTTCTGGCACTCTCGATGGAAAGACAAATTTACATTGAAGGGGGAGATGGTCACTAAGCATAGGATCACCTATGTGGAACTCAACCACGTGGGGCAGCAATTTAGTGGGGACCAGAATATAGTCTACCACACTATTTCCTTGTGGGGAGAGGAAGGTAAAGTTCCCAGAGCCTTCCCAATCTGGCGGCCCATTAAGCCACACCAAGGCCCTGGTGGTAGACAGCTTGGTGAGCCATAAGCCTGCCAGGTTGATTTCTAAATCTTGTGATTCTCGTTCCCATAAGCAGAAGTCAGGAAGAGCCGTATAGTCCATGATCTCCCAAGCTTTTGTATATACTACCCTCCCTTGGCCTAGGCGGGCATTAAAATCCCCTGTCAGGACAATAGGTAGATCGGGGCAAATCGTGTCCAAATTCACGAGCCCATGTGCAGGAAGATCCCTTTGATGGTTCTTGGCTACGACAGTAGAGGTGGGAGGAATATACACATTGACCAGTAACATGACCTGGCTCTCCAGCTCTATCTTTGTTGCTAAAAGTTTGCAATTTGCATTAGCTGAGAGAATGTGTTCACATTTTATATGGGGAGCCACCAGGTTTAGCAAGCCACCCGAGGGCCTGCCTTTTTTGTGGAGTTTGACTGCCAGAACCGCAAAGACGTTATAGTCAGCAAAGTCAATGTGCCGTGTCAACCAAGTTTCTTGTAGACAAACTGTATCCTGCTCTCTTATTAACATAACAAAGTCAGGATAGCATAACTTTGAGGACCATCCTGCCAAGTTCCATGATAGCAACTTCAAGGAAGAAAGTTGCACCGAGTTCCCCACCTTGGCACAAAGTCAATCTAAGTGGATGTCATTAGATTGGCTAGCACTAGGGGCCCCAGGCGGAACCTGTAGCAATTCCTCTAGTGGTCTGAAAGTATCGATGAGACTGTGCGTTCCAGAAATTGTTTCTGGGAGTTCTTTTGTTGTGGTGTTCTCTAGTGCCAGCATAGCCAAGTCAGCATTTGCGGGGCAAGATGAACTAAAATATTAACTTCTTGCAGATGGGCTTTGAGGCAGTCCTGGAACACAGGTGGGAGAATATGGGAGAATAGGTTGCTTAACAGTTTGTGATACATCCGGCAGGTTTGGCATTATGTTATCTATCGGGAAGGTTTCTGGTTAGTCCTCAGGTGGGGGCAATCGCAGCTCAGCGCTCAGGGTGACTGGCTTCCCAGTGTGCGTCTCCTGATCGAGTTGAGACAATCCCCCAGACATCTGTGTAGTTTCTGATCTTGCTTGCTCCTCCTCCATAACTGTGGGCAAAGTCTGTTCTATGGACAGAGGTGAGGATGAAATATCTATAGTGTCATACATGTTGATTCGGCGTGTAGTTGGGTCCAGTCCCTTAGTCTGCAAACGCCTTTCTTGGTGGGGTGAGTCCCTTACCGGGGATTCTTCCTGTAGAAAGGCCAGTATCTCCTCTTTTCCAGACCTATCATTATTTGTATTCCTGCTGCCCACATTAGCAGGTTCATGGGGGTTTGTCCTAGGCTTGTTGAGGTCACGCATCGTATCTTGAATACTGTTTGTTATTTCATCAATTTCCTCTAGTATGGAGTTAATTGGGGTTGTGTTTATTGTTGCTCTTTCCTCAATATTCCTAAGGAGCAGAGATTTCTTTAAAGTCACTCTTTGAGGTCCTCCTGTATTAACTGCAGCTGTGTTAGTGTCAATCAGAGGAAATGGAAGATTTCCACGTTGGCTTAATCTTAAAGGTGGAGCAGAGCTTGAGTCAGGGGGGTGCTCAGGAGATAACCGACTTGGCAGCCTTTGTATAGCTGGGAGTAGAGGTACAGTGTCCAAGTCTGCAAACACACTTTTAACTGTAATGTGGAAATGACTCAGGAAGCCACACATTTTGGGGAAAAGCAGGGGGATGGCATGACTTTGAAATTTGAGAAGTAGCTTTGTTACTCTTGGATGGCTCAGCAGTTTTTCCAGTGTTTTTAAGTCCAGAGAGCCTATATCCAATCTCAGAAGTTCAGATAAGGAGAGGCAGACTCTCAGTCTGGAGATCCAACGCCCTTTGTTCTCCCAGTTGTTTTGGATAATCAGAACTATCTGAACCAGCTGCAAACACCTCCTAGTATGGGGGGGACCCTTTGGCTCCTTCCTGGGGTTATATATGGACTGTGCAGCTTGGGGGCTCTCCCTGGAAGGATTAGGGGGCTCCACCCTGCCCACTCAGCATTCCTCTCCCGGGGCCTGGGGGACTGTACCGGGCTTTCTGCCTCCCGACCACTGACTGCAAAGTCCTCAATACTCTCCAACTTTCTAAGAATCAGTACCAATGACCTTCTGGTAAGTAAGCTCTGTTCTCCTAACAAACTTAGCAATTGCCCAGCTGAAATCTCCTTGTTAGCTTCATACAGTGTAGATAGCTTTGGAGGAGTTGTCTGGGCAGCGGCGTGGGTCAATTGGGTTACTTTAATCTCTGAAATCTTTCCTGTGGTTCCGTTGTTCTTTGAGCCTTTCGGCCTTGGGCCTTTTGGCTGCTTGGGGAGTTCTTCAAAACAGCTAGTTAACTGCTGATTAGAACAGTGGGGAGACTGTGGGTCGGTGTCATGCCCATTGCCCCCCTCCTCCACCTGCTCCCCCAACCTTGTTTCTAGGCCATCAGGCACCTCTTGTGCAAATTCAGCAATTGCCCAGTCCGAGAGGTCTGTCAGGCTTAATTGTTTTTGTTTTTGATCTGGTTAAGCGGCTTGGCTCGGATGGCTCTCGCTGCCGCTGCAGCTTCTTTTCCTTAGCCATCTATCCAAAACAATTCTCCTTCGTCAAACTTAATTAAAACCTGGCACCACACCAGTGGGGAGTCCAGAAATTACTTGTCTAGCAAAATGCAAAACTAAAGTAAATAACTTACTCCAGTGGTTGTAAAATCCAATTCAGGAGAAGAGGTCGGAGACAGCTGGAAGGAGAAACCTTACACGGCCAGATAAATAAATGTTTTGTAAGATATTTCCAAAAGTTGTATAAGGAGGGGAATGAAACAGAAAAAGAGGTATCAGAATATTTGCAAGAAAAATGGTCACCAAAAATTGTAAAGGACAAATTAGTGTATTTGAATGCCCCAGTATCTTCAATGGAGGTGCATGAAGCCATTTTAAAAGTGAAACCAGGAAAATCACCAGGCCTGGGTGGTCTCACAGCATTACATTACAAAAAATTGGAGAAGGTGATAGAAACTCCCATGAAGCAATTGATAAACAGCGTATTGAAGGAAGGGAAAACCCCACAATCATGGAAATTGGCACATATCATAGTAATCCCCAAACAAGAGAAAAATAAAGAAAATGTTAATAATTATAGACCAATATCTCTGCTAAACAATGATTATAAAATTGATGCAGATATATTAGCCCAGAGATTGAGAATAGTGTTGAATGAATATATCCATCGAGATCAGACAGGATTCCTCCCTGGGAGGAGGACGTGGGCTAATATGAGATTGGTGATAGATGCCATAGAATATCTAGACATGAACCCAGGGAAAACGTCAGCCTTCGTCTTAATTGATGCCGAAAAGGCTTTTGATAATGTATCATGGAGATTTCTGGGGAAATTACTGGAAAAATTGGAATTGGGAACATCAATTTTAAATGGAATAAGAGCAATGTACCAAGATCAGAAGGCAAATGTTATAATAAATGGCAATATGATGGAATATTTCTCAATACAGAAAGGAACGAGAGGGGTGCTCGCTTTCCCCGTTATTATTTATATTAACATTGGAAGTGCTTAAGAAGATTATCAGAAAAGAGCAGGAAATAAAAGGCATAACACATGGGGAAAATGTTTATAAAATTAGAGCATTTGCAGATGATATGATTGTGATGGTGGAAAAGCCAATTAATAGTATAAAGAAACTTTTAGAGAAAGTGGAAGAATTTGGAAAAGTGGCAGGATTTAGATTAAATAAAGAAAAAATGAAAATGGTGGTTAAAAATATGGATAATCAGAGCAAAAAGGATTTAGAAGAAGCAACAGGATTGCAAATACAGTGGAGTGGTGCCCCGCAAGACGAACGCCTCGCAAGACGGAAAACCCGCTAGACGAAAGGGTTTTCCGTTTTGGAGGCGCTTCGCAAAACGAATTTCCCTATGGGCTTGATTCGCAAGACGAAAATGTCTTGCGAGTTCCTGCGGGGTTTTTTTCCTCCCCCCCCCTTTTCCTAAGCCCTAAGCCGCTTATCAGCTGATCCGCTGATAAGCCGCTTATCAGCTGATCTGCTAAAAGCCGCTAAACTGCTAATAGCGCTAATCCGCTAAGCTGTCAATGGGCTTGCTTCGCAAGACGAAAAAACCGCTATACGAAGAGCCTCACGGAATGGATTAATTTCGTCTTGTGAGGCACCACTGTAGTGAAAAAAGCAAAATATTTGGGGATTTACTTAACAATGAAAAATATAAATTTGTTTGATCAAAATTATGTTAAAACGTGGAAAGAAATAAAAAAGCAATTAGAGAATTGGCAGTGATTAAAATTATCCTTATGGGGCAGGATTTCGGTAATAAAAAGGAATATTTTACCAAAATTATTGTTTTTGTTCCAAGTGATACCAATAATTAGTAAATTGGATATTTTTGAAAAATGGAGGAAAGATATATCCCAATTTATATGGTTAGGGAAGAAGCCTTGTATAAAATTCAAACTATTATCAGACACGAAAGAAAGGGGAGCGTTTGGTTTACCAGATTTGAAGTTGTATTACCAAGCAGTTTACTTTGAATGGATTAAGGACTGGGTTACGCTAATGAATACGGATATATTAGATTTGGAAGGGTGGAATAATTGCTATGCCTATCTAATTTATGATAAAGTTAACTGAATCACATAATCAGGAAGTCACTATATAAGGTTTGGAAAAGTTACCGATGGCTTATGGAACCCAAGATTCCATCTGTGGGCATAAATCATTTGAGCAGTTGTGGTAGCGTACATAAACATCCCCCCCCCCCCCGTTTGCTGGGTACTTCTCCATCAGTTATATCTAAAATAAAAGCTGCTGTTTTTTTCACAAGTTATATTCCTCATTTTTAAAAACTCATTATAAATCATTTTCCAGAAAGCTTCTTTCTTTCTTTTTAAAGTTATTTATTGACATAAACATAAACAAAAATACATACCAATTGCAAAGTATCTTTTTATAATATACTAAAACAGCTACTTAGTCTAAAAAAGAACAAAGTTAGAAAGAAGAAAAGATAAGATGAGAAACTTAAAGAGAGAGAAAGTAAGAGAAAAGGGAAAGAGAGAAAAAAAACTAAAGAAATGTAGAAAAGAGTGTAATAACTTCCGGTTCTTTGTCCTGCAGCTTCATATGATATTCATGTGTTAAAATCCAACCATTCTGTGTTCTGCAAACCAGTACTTTTTCTATCTTCAAATCCTGATATTACAAGTTCGTTTTCTTTAAGGTTGCCATATTTCAAAAAGTAAAAACCAGGACACCCCGAAAGTTGTGTTGCTTTTTTTAAAAAAAGGAAACCCCCAAAATTGTTGAGCTTCTCTCCCTCCCCCGCGACAAACTACAAAGCACCACATTTCAGAAATCCCCCCCCCCCCGACATCAATTCCACCTTTGAAATTCTGGTAATGTCCAGGAAAATCCAGATATATGGCAGCCCTAATTTTCTTATCATGCAAATTTCTGACAAATTAAGCATGTTAACTTGGCTATCTCTTTTTTAAAATAATTTTTATTAAGAATTTCAACATAGCAATTTATCAAAGACATATCATCCTCATTCCCCTCCCCTAATTTTCCCTCCCCCCTCCCCAAGAAAAACCCACCCACCCGGACTTCCCTCAGCTCCTCTCTCTGGTTTTTCAGCACATGTTATTCTCTGCATATTGTAAGATTATAAAGATCCTTAACTTATCTGTCATATGTTACCAATAATAAATTTGTGTTTGTTTATTCAAAACCTGCCAAAGAGTCCAGTTCATTTTGTTGTTTCCTTAAGTTCTTTGTAAAAGGTTCCCATTCTTCTTTAAAGTCACAGTTGTCCTTATCACGCAGTTTGTGCGTCAATTTTGACAGTTCCACATAGTCCATCAATTTCCCTTGCCACAGTTCTTTTGTCAGGATTTCTTCATTCTTCCATCCTTGTGCTATTAAGACTCTTGCTGCCGTTGTCGCATACATGAACATGTTCTTCAATTTCCTTGGCAGGTCTTTTCCTACAATCCCTAACAAAAATGCTTCAGGTTTTTTTACAAATGTTAATTGGAACATTTTCTTCAAATCCATTGTATATCATTTCCCAGAATTTTTTAATTTCACTACAATCCCACCACATATGATAAAAAGTCCCTTCTTTTTCCTTACATTTCCAACATATATTTTTTTGTACATTCTTGCTATCTGTACTGGTGGTATATACCATCTATACATCATTTTCATATAGTTTTCTTTTAGTAAAGAGCAATCTGTAAATTTTAAATCAGTTTTCCGCAAGCTTTCCCAATCTTCAAACATTATATTAAGGCCTATGTCTTGTGCCCATTTAATCATGACTGATTTCACCTCCTCATCTTTTCTTTCCCATTCTAGCAGAATACTATATGCACCTTTCAGCAACTTTACTTTCCCTTCCACAACATAACTGAATCCTTTCTTATTATCTTTTCTATATATCTTGTGTAGTTGCCTATAATGTAACCAACTCTGAAAATGATTTTTTATTTCCTCATAGTCTCTTAATTTCCATTTTCCTTCTTGGTCCTTTTAACAAGTCAGCATACGTAAGCCACTTTCCTTTCTTTCCAAGTGGTTTGAGCAGTAAAGCTTCATGCCACTCTAGTTGGTGGTCATAGTGCATCTTTTTTTTTTAATTTTCAAAAAAAAAAATTAAAACAGAGAAACAAACAAACAAACAAACAAACATCCTATTTGTAATTAAACCAATCTTGGTAACATTGTTAAGTGACTTCCTCAAATCCCCTGGTTGAATTTCATTATATATCATTTTAACAGTTTTCCAAAATCTATCATCTCAACAAAAAATTATCTTGATCACTTAACATCTTTCATTCCTTCTAATCTGGCTTTAAACATCTTAATTCCTATCCTTACATATTTAAGTCCTAAACCTATCTCATATTTGCAAGCTTTTCCAATTAGGTTATCTTAACGTATTTAGCTAAATAGTCTTTAAATTTTATCCATTCTTCCTGGTACTCCTTGTTAGGATATTTCCGTTCCACCTTAAAAAGAGAGCAGGTTGTTGTGTCACAGCCTGCGTATTTCCTGTTCACAGGAATTTTATGTTTTGTATATGCTTTCATTTTCTCTCTGCACCCGAGACATCGAAGCAGGCAGTCATGTTTTTTCTTTGTTCTGATCAACGCTGAATAAAGTTGTAAATAATGCTCTCCTGAGTGCACCTTTCATTGTACGAACTCTGCTGAAAGAGCGTGCACCAGCCTTGGAATGTGGCATGTTATTTCTGAGGCTCGTGTCGCTAATTAACTGATACTGTATCTACGGGAGATCAATGGATCGTCCGGAGGCGACATGGGGCATGATGGACTTTGTCTCCCTGGCAGTATCCCAACAATAGGTTTCGGGCCCAGATTCACGGCACTTACAGGAGAGTAAGACTGCAACAGACTGCTGTGAGAGGCTTTTCTATTGCCACGGCAGAGTCTTTGATGAACTCCGGCAGGCTAATTGGCCTGGGAGCTGCGCCAGAGCCTTCGTGATTTATGAGCTGCCGAGATAAGAAGTTTTTGAAGGCATAAAGGCTCAAGGCTCAAGTAGAACTCTGGAATGGAGTTTTTACAAGCCTCAGATGATGGCACTGAGTGCCCAAAGTTAAATCGGCACAATTATGAGACCTGGGCAAAATGGTGTGATAGTATACTACGACAGTTTGGAGTGTGGCATACTGTGTGTGAAGCCCCTCCAGTTCCTCTGACAGATAGATGGAAGGCCGAAGATTCAAGGGCCATAGACGTAATTGTCTTGTTCGTCTCTCTGGAGGAAATTGCTATGCTAGCTGGCAACACGACTGCACGTCAGATGTGGAATGCTTTCAAAGTAGCCCATCTGCCAGTCATCCCAGCCCAGAGTTTGACTGCATTGGAGGTCCTGGCTGTTTCCCAGAATGCGAGTGAATGCAGGATGCCGAGGGCACCGGTTGCAAGCTGCAGGGGGAGCTGACTGTGATGTCATCCCAGGCAGCATTCCAGCCTCCAGGGGGAGCCAAGGAGTCGGCAGCTGAGAGCTCTGATTCCCATGAGAGCCAAGGTCATCTTTGCAGAGGCCGGAAGGCCAGAAGTAAACAGAGACTGAAGCCAGCAGATGGCCCGGAGCAGAAGGGGGGGTGGAAAGCCCACGCCAGTGGAAAACAAGGCTTTGTTTGCTGGCACAGCTTCACCAAAGGCTAAAGGCAAGTCTGATGGCCAGGAGCAGGGGGGCAAGCAGCAAAAGCCCAAGCCAGTGGAAAACAAGGTTTTGCTTGCTGGAAAAGCTGCTCCAAAGGCCAAGGCCAGATTTGTTGTAGATTTGGGAGCCACGCGGCATTTGGCCAAAGATAAACATCTTTTTATCTCCTTCACGCCTCAAGATGGTGAGATCCACCAGGCTGATGGAAAGAATTCCAGGAGCTGGGACTGTGAAACTGCCAAGTCTGCACACTACCATCAGAGATGTACTTTATGTTCCAGATTCTGCAGACAATTTGCTCATTGTCCCACAGCTGACTGGGCGTGGCTTTGAGAGTGACTAGTGGGGTGCCACAGGGTTCTGTCTTGGGCCCGGTCTTATTCAACATCTTTATCAACGACTTGGATGATGGACTCAAGGGCATCCTGATCAAATTTGCAGATGACACCAAACTGGGAGGGGTGGCTAACACCCCAGAGGACAGGATCACACTTCAAAACGACCTTGACAGATTAGAGAACTGGGCCAAAACAAACAAGATGAATTTTAACAGGGAGAAATGTCAAGTATTGCACTTGGGCAAAAAAAAATGAGAGGCACAAATACAAGATGGGTGACACCTGGCTTGAGAGCAGTACATGTGAAAAGGATCTAGGAGTCTTGGTTGACCACAAACTTGACATGAGCCAACAGTGTGACACGGCAGCTAAAAAAGCCAATGCAATTCTGGGCTGCATCAATAGGAGTATAGCATCTAGATCAAGGGAAGTAATAGTGCCACTGTATTCTGCTGTGGTCAGACCTCACCTGGAGTACTGTGTCCAGTTCTGGGCACCACAGTTCAAGAAGGACACTGACAAACTGGAACGTGTCCAGAGGAGGGCAACCAAAATGGTCAAAGGCCTGGAAACGATGCCTTATGAGGAACAGCTAAGGGAGCTGGGCATGTTTAGCCTGGAGAAGAGGAGGTTAAGGGGTGATATGATAGCCATGTTCAAATATATAAAAGGATGTCACATAGAGGAGGGAGAAAGGTTGTTTTCTGCTGCTCCAGAGAAGCGGACACGGAGCAATGGTTCCAAACTACAAGAAAGAAGATTCCACCTAAACATTAGGAAGAACTTCCTGACAGTAAGAGCTGTTCGACAGTGGAATTTGCTGCCAAGGAGTGTGGTGGAGTCTCCTTCTTTGGAGGCCTTTAAGCAGAGGCTTGACAACCATATGTCAGGAGTGCTCTGATGGTGTTTCCTGCTTGGCAGGGGGTTGGACTCGATGGCCCTTGTGGTCTCTTCCAACTCTATGATTCTATGATTCTAGGAGCGTCTGTGTCATCAGGAAAGGCAAAAAGGACATTTTGCATGCAAAGTTTATAGATGGTTTGTTCTGTATAACTTATGATGACGATGGTGTTGCTGTGTCTAATGTTGATTCTTGTTGTGTTGCACAAACTAACAAAGTTCTTCATGCAGGATGCATTCACGAGGCACACAGAAGGTTTGCTCACATGTCTTGGCAGGCACTGGCCAAGATGCCTGAGTTGGTTCAGGGTTTGAACATCAAGCCGTGTAAGTTTCACATGAAATGTGTATCTTGTGCAGAGAACAAGGTGAAGGTTGCTCCAAAATGCAAGGAGTCTAGCAGGCAGGCTTCCAAACCCTACCAGCTAGTCCACGCAGACCTGGTTGGTCCACTTGTGCCCTCTGTGGGTGGATCAAGGTACTTCATGGTTTTGTTGGTACTAAAGGGTTAAGAGGTAACAAGTCGCTCTAATCACTGAGCAGCTGGAAGTCATTAAGCATCCAGGAATGTGAGTTGGTTTGTATAAATAGTCAGTTCACACGTGTTTCTCTCTCTCTTCCCCCCTTGCTGATATGAGTTAAGTTTAGAGTAAAGTTTTTCTTTATGCCGGAGATAAAAGCATGTGTGCTTTATCGCCAGGGTTTTTGCTTTTGTAAATAAAGTTTTTTCCTGAGTTCCAAAGTGCTTGCTCCAGGATTCTTCATTGAAAGGTACTGCCTCTCCTGCCTCCTTCAGCCGCTGCACGAAATTCTCTGCTGAGATAAGATTTATGGCATTGGATGTGCGCTGGACGTTCACTTAACATTATACTAATTAAAATTTAATGGACAGGTTTTAATTGATTCTTTTTCCAGGTACATTCATGTGTTTATGCTCCAGCAGAAATCGGAAGCATTTCCTAGGTTCAAGGCATTCTGTGCATGGTTGGAGAATGTTCACAGTAAACACATTGGCTGTTTGTTTACTAATTGAGAGGCTGAATTCACTTCTCGGCAGTTTGAAGCTTACCTGACCGAGAAGGGAATCCAGCATAGCCTCTAAAGTCCTGGATCTCCATGGGAGATTTGTGAGCAAGCAAAGCAAACATTGCTTCAAGGCATGAAAACCTTGTTGCATGATGCCAGTCTCCCTGAGAAGTTTTGGGGGGAGTCTTTGTCCATGTTCGTTTATTCCTATAACAGGAGACTGTCATCACCTATTGGTTGTACTCCCTATGAGAAGACGTTTGGTAAGAAACCTTACGTCAAGCACATGAGAATCTTTGGTTCTGACATGTGGGTACACACCCCACAGAGCAACAAGGTTGGGAAGCATGGGGCACATGGTTTGTTTATGGGGTACGATAAAGGTTCATACAGGGTATGGATGACTGACTCTAAGTCCATTAAGTTCACAAAGAGTGTTGAATACAATCCTAAGTGGGGGGGAAATGTGGGAATTTTCCAGAGTTACCCAGAGGAAGATGAAGAAGATGTGAAAAAGGCAGCTGATGTTGAGGTAGAAGAGGAAGCTGAGGATGATGATGATGATCAGAGTTCGGATTCCAGCTCAGTGGGCGGCGCTGCTGCTGGTGTCAGCGACAGTGATGACACAGCAGACTACAAGAGCGCAAAGGCCTCAGTCAGACCATCTGATGCGTCTGACAATGAACTGGAAGAACCACTGTTCACCATTGGTCACTTTTCTCCTAAGAAGGAGGAGATGAGTGAAGAAGACTTGTGTATAGTACGCAGATCTGAAAGGGCCACCAAAGGCAGACCTCCAAAGAGATTTGCTGATGAGTTTGCTAAGACAGCAACTGCTGTTCTTAGTAGCTCAGAGAAGGTATGGGAACCTTCAAGCTTCAAAGAGGTTCAGGAGTTAACCTCTAAAGATGCTGAGCCTTGGCTTAATGCCATGAAGGCTGAAGTTGATTCCTTGAATAGGAACCAAACTTGGGAGCTGGTACCGGTAGTCCCAGGAATGAGACTGGTTGGCAGCAAATGGGTCTTCAAGGCCAAGACAGACCAGAATGGCAAGGTTGTCAGACACAAAGCCAGATTGGTTGCCAGAGGTTTTTCACAGGTACCAGGACAGGATTACCACGAGACCTACTCACCCACCGTCAAGTATGAGAGCATTCGGCTAATGCTCAAGATTGCTGCAGAGGAGAAACTGCATGTTTCCCATCATGACATTAATACAGCTTTTTTGTACGGGGTTTTGGGGGAGGAGCTGTTTATGCTTCCACCTGACGGGATGTAGATACAGAAGGGAATGGTCTGTAAACTGCGGAAATCCTTATATGGTCTCAAGCAGAGTGCCAGGTGTTGGAACACAAAACTCACTGAGACATTGCTTTCTCTAGGTTTTCACCAGGGCAAAGCTGATCCATGTGTGTTTGTCAAGGAGGAGGGGCAAAACAAACTGTATTGTTTATGTTCTGTTGATGATCTTCTGATGTTTTGGAAGAATCAGGCTTTGTACCAAAGCACCCTAGCTCAGCTGAAGGAGCACTTTGACATGAAGGATCTTGGTGAGGTATCCAACTATCTTTCTCTGCAGGTGGAGAGGGACCAAGCAGGTAATTTTCTGGTACACCAAACACAGAAAATTGCTGATGTATTAACCAGGTTGAATTTGGTTGATGCAAACCCAGCAGACACACCGATGGTGACAGGTTATCAGGTAGATAGTACTGCTGAAGCGTTTTCTGACACTACGCTGTACAGATGCATTCTAGGCAAGCTGAATTTCATTGTTAGATGTTCAAGACCTGACATAGCTGTAAGCACTAACCTGCTTAGCAGACATGCTAACAATCCTACTGTTCAGGATTGGAAAGCTCTGAAGCGCATAGCCCGCTATTTGAAAGGGACTTTGCACTACAGGCTGAGGTTCACCAGTCAGAAGACTGGAGGTCTTGAAATCTTTGCAGATGCTAGTTTTGGAAGTGACACCACGGATGGTACAAGCACTTCTGGAGTATGCTACATGTACAACCACTGTCTGTTTGACTGGTTGTACAAGAAGCAGACGACAGTAAGCCTAAGTTCCTGTGAAGCAGAACTCAATGCTGTCATTTTCACTCATGGATTGTGAATGGTTGATGCAACTGTTAAGGACATCAGAGTTTCTGTGAAATGTCCTATACAAGTGTATCAAGACAATAGATCCTGTTTGGCTTTGCTGAACTCAGAGAGTTGCAAGCAAAGAACCAAGTACTTGCAGATTAAGCTACATCATGCAAGAGTGTGTATTCAGAAAGGACTCATTCAGGTGTCCTACATGGCAGGAAATGAAATTCCTGCTGATCTGTTGTCTAAGGTTGTTAACAGAGAACAACTTAAGGTTTATGTACAGAGGTTGCAATTGGGATGAACCACAGGTACTACAGGTTACACGGAAAGGGGGAGGATGTTAGGATATTTCCGTTCCACCTTAAAAAGTGAGCAGGTTGTTGTGTCACAGCCTGCGTATTTCCTGTTCACAGGAAGTTTATGTTTTGTATATGCTTTCATTTTCTCTCTGCGCCCGAGACATCGAAGCAGGCAGTCATGTTTTTTTCTTTGTTCTGATCAACGCTGAATAAAGTTGTAAATAATGCTCTCCTGAGTGCACCTTTCGTGGTACGAACTCTGCTGAAAGAGCGTGCACCAGCCTTGGAATGTGGCATGTTATTTCTGAGGCTCGTGTCGCTAATTAACTGATACTGTATCTACGGGAGATCGATGGATCGTCTGGAGGCAACGTGGGGCATGATGGACATTCTCTCCCTGGCAGTATCCCAACACTCCTCCTCCTTCTGGTCGTGGACTCTTCCAGTCAGGTCGGCTAGCTCCAAAAAGTCCATCATCTTCATCTGCCAATCTTCCACTGTTGGTATTTCTTGTGTTTTCCAATTCTTTACTAACAAAATTATTGCTGCAGTTGTGGCATACAAAAATAATTTAACATCTTTCTTGGGCAATTCCAAACCTGTTATTCCAAGAAGAAAGGCCTCTGGTTTCTTAATAAATGTATATTTCAACATTTTTTTTCAATTCGTTATAAATCTTCTCCCAGAATTCTTTCACCTTGGGGCAGGTCCACCACATGTGATAAAAAGTTCCTTCTTTTTCTTTGCATTTCCAACATAAATTATCACTATTGTGGTATATCTTTGCTAATTTTACAGGAGTCAAATACCATCTATACATCATTTTCATTATATTTTCCTTTAACATCGTACATGCAGTGAACTTGACCCCTTTCTTCCACAATCTTTCCCAGTCTTCAAACACTATATTATGTCCCACATCTCTTGCCCAGTCTATCATTACTGATTTAACTTGTTCATCCTTTGTATGCCATTCCAACAGTAAATTATACATTTTAGACAAATTTTTAACTTTAGAATCCAACAACTCTGTTTCCAACTTAGATTTTTCTGAAGCAAAACCATTTTTCTTATCTAATTTGTACAATTCATTAATATGGTGATAATGTAACCAATTTATCATATCTTTAACTTGATCAAATGGTTTTAATTTATAACCTTCTTTGTCCTCCAGTAACAAGTCTGAATATCTCAACCACTTGATATCCATATTTAACTTTTTCTGGGCCTTCGCCTCCATTGGCGAGAGCCATCTGGGTGTCTTCCTTTCTAAGAGATCTTTATATTTTATCCATACTTTGTACAGCGATTTCCTAATTACATGGTTTTTAAAAGCATTATGGGCCCTTACTTTATCATACCATAAATATACATGCCATCCAAACACATTGTTGAATCCCTCCAAATCTAAAACATTGGTATCTTCTAGTTGTATCCATTCCTTAATCCAGCAAAGCCCAGCTGCTTCAAAATAGATTTTCAAATCTGGCAGGGAAAATCCCCCTCTTTCTTTAGAGTCTGTTAGTAATTTATATTTAATTCTGGGGTTTTTCCCCTGCCAGATGAATCTAGATAAAGCTTTCTGCCATTCTTTAAAACATTTCACATTATCTATAATTGGGAGGGCTTGAAACAAAAATAACATATTTGGCAATACATTCATCTTAACCACCAAAATCCGGCCCATTAATGACAATTTTAAATTTGACCATATCTCTAGATCTCTCTTAATTTCATTCCATAATTTCTCGTAATTATCTTTGTATAAATTCTAATTTCCCCCCGACAAATTCACTCCCAGATACTTAACTTTTTTCACAAAATCTAGGCCGTCTTTTCTTGTGATAGTTTACTTTCATCATTATCCAGATTTTCCTCTAATACTTTGGTTTTGCTCTTATTTAACTTAAATCCCGCAATCTGTCTGAGGTCATAGTGCATCTTGTGGGAATAAATTCCATAGTTAAACTAAGCACCCTATGAAGAATTTTTCTTCTTTTTCTCTGTCCTGAATCTTCCACCAACATTATAGCTTCATTATTTGTCCCCAAGTTCTAGTATTATGAGGGAGGGAGAAAAATGTATCCCTATCTACTTTCTCCAAACCACACATAATTTTATACACATCTGTCGCATGCCCCCATTGTTGGGGGCAAGGGACAAAGCCCTGAGGAACAGCAAAAGCTAGCAACTCATGCCAAGCTCCCCCCCCCCTTTTTAATAAGGCATCCCAGTGATTAACAAGATTAAAGTTTGGCAACTCTAGCAATAGATAGGAGCCAAAAGGGTAAGGGGGCATCATTCACAGTCCCTTCTCCCACTCTGTCTTCCTGTATTCCAAGGATACACTTTGTGATTTGGAGAACAAATACCTCATGCAGCAACAAAAATTCAAACTCCTGTCTCTTAAAAGCACTGTGTCTGACAATGCCTTCCTGCTGATAAGGCTCTACTCTCTTATTAGCTTGTCTCTATTTTGTTTGCATTCAGGGTAAGATATGGGATTTGAAAACTGGAAATAAATAGCAGCTTCAGGCACTGATTACCACTGGGGAAATGGTATGATGGGGGCAATGATTCAAATGTCTCTCCCTGCCCCCCAGGGGGTTAAAATATGTACTCTGTTTCATACAGTGTTTATGAAGCATAAGCCAGAGTGCTCCAGGAGCCCTGTTGCACCCAGCCTCCCCAAAAACCCCTTCTGTCTAGGAAGTCTGACTTCAGTCCCTAGCTCTGCAAGTCACTAATCTTTCTGGCCTCAGTCCTCTATCTGTAAAATGGGAACAAATTGTGGCGTACCCATAAGGAATGCCCTGAGGGGAACACAATATATACAATAGGTAGTTTTGCGGGCAAACACGTGGCCACACCTCATTCCTGCACCAAAGTAACAGCCTTGCTTTTGGGAAGAGTCCCAAAGGAGCAGGCACTGAAAATAGACCTGTGGTTCTTTGCAAAGATCACTGCGACCCACCTCACTGGTCTGACTGAAGAGGGAAGGAGTGGGGTCCAGTTACACTCATCAGCAGACACACCTAATAAGGCCAGATGACCTTGAGGTTTTGCTGACTTCAGAGTTCTAAGTATGGGGCACCCATAATAATTCTCAGAGGGGTCACAGCCTTGTGATGGAGAAGACACACTGGCATTGTACAGCAAGGTGGAGGTTTTTCTAAAGTTAAAAATGACCTGTGCATATGGATGGATGGATCTTTTTTTAAAAAAAAATTATTAGGAATTACAGCATAACATTTTATCAATAAAACATATCATCCTTCATTTCCCACCCTATTTTTCCCTCCCCCCCCCTCCCCGAAAGAAAGAACCCACCCACCCTCCCCACCTCCCCAGACTTCCCTCAGCTCCTCTCTCTGGTTTTTCCATACTTATAATTCTCTGCATATTATAAAGTTGTATAGATCCTTAGCCTATCTATGTGATAATAATCATCATCATCATCATCATCATCATCATCATTATAATTATAATTATAATTATAATAATAATAATAATTATAATTATAATTATAATTATAATTATAATTATAATAATAATAATAATAATAATTTATTTATTTATACCCCGCCCATCTGGCTGGGTTTCCCCAGCCACTCTGGGTGGCTTCCAACAAAACACTAAAATACATTTTGTGTATGTTTATCCAAAACCTGCCAAGGAGTCCAGTTCATTTTGTTGTTTCTTTAAATACTTTGTAAAAGGTTCCCATTCTTCTTTGAAGTCACAGTTGTCCTTGTCCTGCAATTTGTGTGTCAGTTTAGCCAGTTCCACATAGTCCATCAGTTTCTCTTGCCACAGTTCTTTAGTCGGGGTTTCTTCACTATATGCACCTTTCAGCAGCTTCACCTTCCCTTCTACGACTTCCTTTTGAAATCTGGAAGTCGTATAACTAAATCCTTTCTTATTGTCGTCTTTATATATTTCATGCAATTGCCAATAATGTAACCCACTCTGAAAATGGTCTTTTATTTCCTCATAATCTCTTAGTTTCCATTTTCCTTATTGATCCTTTAACAAATCAGCGGATGTAAGCCACTTTCCTTTCTTTCCAAGTGGTTTGAGCAGTAAAGCTTCATGTGGTGAGAGCCACCAAGGAGTCTTCTGTTCTAACAAATCTTTCTATCTCTCCCATACTCTTATTAATGACTTCCTAATTAAATGGTTATAAAAACTTTTATGTAACTTCACTTTTCCATACCATAATTATGCGTACCAGCCAAATCTGTTATCATGTCCTTCCAATTCTAATGCTTCTTGCACAATGGACCAACACCAGCTGGTGACATGGCTCCCCAAATCAACACAGACTGTGGAAACTTCACACTGGACTTCAAGCATCTGGCATTGTGTGCCTCCCCATTCTTCTACCAGACTCTGGATCCTTGGTTTCAAAATGAGATGCAAAAGCTGCTCTCATCAGAAAAGAGATTTGGGGAGCCATGTTATCAGCTGGTGTTGGTCCACTGTGCTTCATTAAGTCCAGGGTCAACACAGCCATCTACCAGGAGATTTTGGAGCACTTCATGCTTCCTTCCGCAGACGAGCTTTATGGGGATGCTGACTTCATTTTCCAGAAGGACTTTGTCACCCGCCTACACTGCCAAAAGTATCAAAACCTGGTTCAATGCCCATGGGATTACTGTGTTTGATTGGCCAGCAAACTCGCCTGACCTGAACCCCATAGAGAATCTATGGGGCATTGCCAAGAGAAAGATGAGAGACATGAGACCGAGCAATGCAGAAGAGCTGAAGGCTGCTATTGAAGCATCCTGGTCTTCCATAACACCTAAGCAGTGCCACAGGCTGATAGCATCCATGCCACACCGCATTGAGGCAGTAATTGATGCAAAAGGGGCCCAAACCAAGTACTGAATACATATGCATGCTTCTACTTCTCAGAGGTCCAATATTGCTCTATTTGCAATCCTTGTGTCAGGGAACTGCCATCAGCTCAGAGGCGAGAAGTGGAAGGGCAGTTGTGTTATAGGGAACCTCCGGAGATCTTGCGAAGCAGTTCCTCCTCTAGCGAGGAGGAAAGCCACACCTCCAGTGGGGAGGAGGTGCAGGGACCAGGAGATGCTAGGGAGAGCTTCAACACAGAGCCTGAGCAAAGCAGAGGGGAGGGAAGTACCCCTTTGCCAGCGCCCTTTCTGTGCAGTAGGTTTCGGCGCAGAGAGGAGAGGAGAAGGATGGTGGTCACACGGCTGTTATGCTGGGGAGGTACAAGGACCGGCCACTCCCAGATTCTGCTAGCGACTGAGCCAGACATGAACTTGCGACACTCTTCACTGTAAATAGTTTGCACTAAGAATAAAGCTTGGAAAGGACAGGTTGGAGTCTTGCCTGTTTGCTCTTGAGCAACTACACCACCACCTGACACCTTGTTTTGCTGATTTCATTTGATATTCTAATTTTCTGAGATTGTTAATTTGGGGTTTTCATCAGCTGTATGCCATGATCATCACAATTATAACAAATAAAGGCTTGACATATCTTGCTTTGCATGTCATGAGTCTATCTAATATATTAGTTTCACCTTTTAAGTTGAATTACTGAAATAAATAAATAAATAAATAAATAAATAAATAATAATAATAATAATAATAATAATAATAATAATAATAATAATATATCTTTATTGTCATTGCCCCCTCTCGGAAATGAACCTTTCCACTATATTTTAATTTTCCGAGTTTCACCTGTATGTTTATATTTCTTGATGTTAATCATATCCCTAAATACTTAACCTTTTTATGGACTTCTATCTCAGTGTTTTGCTCCAATTCCTTTTTTTTTTCTTCCTTCAAATTTTTAACTAATAATTTTGTTTTATTCCTGTTTAATTTAAATCCTGCCACTTCCCCAAAATTCTGAATCTTTTCTATAACTTTAGGGAGTGAAGTTTTTGGGTCTTCCACAGTTATCTCTAAGTCGTCAGCATATGCTTTTAATTTAAACTCACTTTTCCCAGTTTTTACGCCTGTAATCTCTTTATCTGCTCTTATGTTTCTGGCAAGTACTTCCAGTACCAGGATAAACAACAATGGTGATAATGGACACCCTTGTCTAGTTCCTTTTTGTAGCTTACATTCGTCCGTTATCACCTGATTTATGATTAGTTTTGCTTTTTGCTCTGAGTAAATTGCTAATATTCCTTTTAGAAATTTAGGACCACATTTAATTTCTTCAAGTAGCTTTCTCATGAATTTCCAAGAGACCTTGTCAAAAGCTTTTTCAGCATCAGTATACATCATTGCTGCTTTCTTTTCATTTTTATCCTCCAGGTATTCTATTATATTCAGAATATTCCTTATATTCTCCTTCATTTGTCTACCTGGAAGGAACCCTGCCTGAACTTGTTGTATATACTCATTTAGTATTTTTTTCAATCTATTAGCTAATATGTTTGCAAACAATTTGTAATCATTGTTTAATAGAGAAATAGGCCTGTAATTTTTAATTTGCAACAAGTCTGCATCTTGTTTTGGAATTACTGTAATGTAGGCCTCTTTCCATGTTTCTGGGATTTCACCTGTGATCAATATCTCATTCATGGCATCTTTCAAGGGATTCACTAATTGCTCACTTCATTTTTTATATTATTTTGCCATAAGTCCATCCAGGCCTGGTGACTTGCCATTTTTAACCCTTTTATTACCTCTAGCAGTTCTTGCACTGTTATTTGGGTGTTTAGAATCTTCATTTGTTCTTCTTTTATATGTGGTACATTACTACTTCTGATAAACTCTTCTATCTTGAAGATTTTTTCTTTCCCTTGCCTGTACAAATCTGAAAAATATTTAGCAATCCTACTCTTATTTCTTTCAACTTATCTGTGATCTTTCCATTTAAATTGATTTTATTTATGGCATTCCTCTGTTCACTTTTTTTTAACTGCCAAGCTAGCAGTTTTCCCGGTTTGTTTGCATGCTCAGAATATTTTTGTTTCACTCTTTTTATTTTCCAGCTAATTTCCTCATTGACTATCATTGAATATTGAGTTTGTAGAGTTTTTAATTGCCTGTTTCACTGCCTATTTATTTGCTTTATTTGACAGTTGTTTCTCCTTTTCTGTAATTTCATCTAAAATCTCCTTTTTCTTTTTCTCTTTCAGTTTCCTTTTATATGAGTTTTGTTGTATAAAGAGTCCTCTCATCACCGCCTTACTTGCGTGCCAGACAGTCTGTAATTTTATCTGTCCTTGACTGTTTATTTCAAAATAGTCAGTCAAGGCCTTTTTTGTTTTTTCCATAAATTTTTGATCGTCCAATAAATCATCATTTAATCTCCATCTAAACAACATTTGGCTTTATTTTTGCAATTCCATTATTAAGGAATTATTATCTGAAAAAGTTCTGGGATTAATTTCAATTTTTTTGACTCTTGTTTCCAATTCTTTAGAGATCCACAAAGAATCTATTCTCGAGCTGCTATCATGTACATGGCTGTAATAAGTGAACTCTTTATCAAACATATGTCTTGTTCTCCATATGTCTATCAAATTTAAATTTTGAGCCATATCGAAAATAGACTTTGGTAATTTACCTTCTTTTGTCTCTTTTTTTCCTGGCTGATCTATCTTTTTCTAAAGATGGAACTCCGTTTAGATCTCCCATTAAGATCATCTTTTGATCTGCAAATTCAAGTAGTTTGGTTTCTAATTTTTTGAAAAAAGGTGCTTTCTTATCATTAGGTGCATAAATACCAACCAATATCACTTTCTCTCCCTGAATTTTAACTTGTATTATTAAGGTTCTGCCTTTTTCATCCTTCTGAATCAATTTGGGTTCTAGTGCAGGATTAATATAAAAGACTACTCCTCTTTTTTTTCTTTTCTTTTTTTTGTCTGATGAGATGAAGTCCATACCTAATTTTTTATTAAGACCCTTTTGTGGTTTTTTGCAATATGTGTCTCTTGTAAACAAATTATATCTAACTTCTGTTTTGCCTTGGTCGCGCTGGTTGATGATCTCCGGCGAGCTAGGGACAAAGGTGAGAGTTGTTTCCTAGTTCTGCTGGATCTCTCAGCGGCCTTTGATACAATCGACCATAACATCCTTCTGTACCGTCTAGAGGGGCTGGGAGCTGGGGGCACTGTTATACAGTGGTTTCGCTCCTTCCTACTGGGCCGTGTTCAGAAAGGGGGGGGAGGACTTCCGGGTTAGCGCCATCGTTTAATGGCGGATTCCCTCCGAGCTCCGGAGGGAATCGGCTCCGCAGGATCGGGTCTTGCCCGCGGCGGCGACGCGGGGACCCTCAGAAATCACAGGCGCGGATGCCTGTGAACTTGGTGACTCGGCGGGCACCATCTGCGCCCCCCCAAACCGCGAAGGTGCCTTTTTAAAGGCTTCTGAACGGAGACAGGGTGAGGCGCGGTGCTGTGAGTCCACTGCTCCTTCTGCGGAGCGAAGCCGCAAGCCATTGACGGAGAGCGCTGACTTTTTCCTTGGATCAATTGGACTTTAAACTAAAAACCCGTGAGTAACATGGAATTTGGAATTTAAAGGAAAAATTTATTTTGAATCAGGAACGAGCGGGGAAGGGTTAAAAAGGAAGTCCGCCCCCCCCCATGTAGATAATTTTAAAGCAAAGAACTTATTACCTAAGGTCGAGAGGATCTTCTTTTTTTTATTAAATGATTTCAACCCTCATGGTTTGACATTATAAGAAATTTTACTGGAGGATATAAGACTAAAGTGTGGGAGCTCAAGTTTCACCCCCCTGGACCCAGGAGTGTCCCGCGAGAGAGCCTGCTGATGAAGCATTGAGGACTTTGACAGCTGTCAAATTGGCTGTCAGAGGGGAAAAGAAAACTTTGTTTCTGTTGTTTCTGCTGGTTATTTTTGTTATAATTTGTTGCGAACAAGGAAGAACTGATACAAATAAATTGGCCTTTGGGCTGGAGCTGAAAAATATTAACAAACTAAAATCCCCCTAGAGGGGGTTTTGGACATTACAATAATGGCTGGAGAAGGGAAAATCCAGACTGAACTGGAAAGAACATTTGTTCTCTTGGGAAAATTACAAGGGGAAATTCGTGTTTTGGCTACAAATGTCACAACTCTAGCCTCAACAGTAAACAATGCTGGTGGAGCTGATAAAGATTTGAAGCAGGAAGCTCATATATTTGAACATTTAGGCAAACTTGAATGTTATGAGAATATGGAAGAGGAGATATGTGCTGTTTCTGGAGCCAAGGAAGGTGGAGTTGTAACTTCCCAGATGTTAAAGGAAAGCTGTTGTGAGAGCTGCAATTGGTGGCCTGACATGAAAGCAACAAAGGAGAATGACAATCTGATGTGGAAAGCCTGGCCTGAATTGGTGAGCCTGAAATTAAGAGATCCCCTTTTGTGGAGATCTGAAGACCGAAGGATTACAAACTTGATCTTGGGGACATTTGGACTCGATAGGAGTATGTTGGGGTACCCTAGAGGTTTTAAGTATGGAGGGCTGGCTGGGAAGAATATGGACCCTGTTGGGCCAAAGCCTTTTCGAAATCTGTGGTTTAACATTAAGGACTATCAAAAAGGCCGGCAGAGAGGGGCTGAAAGAGACTTAAAAGCCTCGGACGTGAGATCTCCAGGCTAGACAAGATATTGAACTGATGAACTTTTTTTGGGGGGGGGACTGAAACCGGGAATTATATCTTGCTTTATTTTTATTATGTTCTGTTATTTGTTTGGAATTGGGGAAAGCCATGGAAGGGATATTTTTGTCGACTTTAGGAAAAATGTAATGAGCAATGTTGTTTAAGTATTTGATGTCTAATTTTGAATATAAGGATTTGTTGAATGGAAAATTTAAATTGGAATACAAGAAGGGGAGGTGAGAGGAGGTCTGAGAAACAAGTTAATGGAAATAAGTTTTTGAAATTGTATCTGTTTTAATTTTGTGTATTTTGTGTATTTTGTATTTTTGCTGTTTTTTCTTTCTTTTGTTTTTTAAACTATTTTTTGGAAAATTCAATAAATATATTTTAAAAAAACAAAAACAGAAAGTGGTGGGGTGGGATGAGTGTTCAGACCCCTGGGCCCTCACTTGTGGGGTGCCTCAGGGTTCCGTCCTCTCCCCCATGCTTTTTAACATCTATATGAAGCCGCTGGGAGAGATCTTCAGGGGGTTTGGACTGGGTGTCCATCAATATGCAGATGATACCCAGCTCTACCTCTCTTTCAAATCAGAACCAGTGAAGGCGGTGAAGGTCCTGTGTGAGTGCCTGGAGGCGGTTGGAGGATGGATGGCGGCTAATGGATTGAGGTTGAATCCTGACAAGACAGAAGTACTGTTTTTGGGGGACAGGGGGCGGGCTGGTGTGGAGGACTCCCTGGTCCTGAATAGGGTAACTGTGCCCCTGAAGGACCAGGTGCGCAGCCTGGGAGTCATTTTGGACTCACAGCTGTCCATGAAGGCGCAGGTCAATTCTGTATCCAGGGCAGCTGTCTACCAACTCCACCTGGTACGCAGGCTGAGACCCTACCTGCCCGCGGACTGTCTCGCCAGAGTGGTGCATGCTCTAGTTATCTCCCGCTTGGACTACTGCAATGCGCTCTACGTGGGGCTACCTTTGAAGGTGACTCGGAAACTACAACTAATCCAGAATGCGGCAGCTAGACTGGTGACTGGGGGCGGCCGCCAAGACCACATAACACCGGTCTTGAAAGACCTACATTGGCTCCCAGTACGTTTCCGAGCACAATTCAAAGTGCTGGTGTTGACCTTTAAAGCCCTAAACGGCCTCGGCCCAGTATACCTGAAGGAGCGTCTCCACCCCCATTGTTCTGCCCGGACGCTGAGGTCCAGCGCCGAGGGCCTTCTGGTGGTTCCCTCATTGCGAGAAGCAAAGCTACAGGGAACCAGGCAGAGGGCCTTCTCGGTAGTGGCGCCTGCCCTGTGGAACGCCCTCCCATCAGATGTCAAAGCGATAAATAACCACCTGACATTCAGAAGACATCTTAAGGCAGCCCTGTTCAGGGAAGTTTTTAATCTGTGATATTTTAGTGTATTTTTGGTTTTTATGGAAGCCGCCCAGAGTGGTTGGGGAAACCCAGCCAGATGGGCGGGGTACAAATAATAAATTATTATTATTATTATTATTTTACTGTTACATGCTCAACAATTTAACCCATTCACATTCCAACTCAATATTTTAAGATTGACCATTGTCAGAGTCAGTTACTGTCAGGGAACTGCCATCGGAGAGTCAGGTGGTGGAAGGGCTCAAGGAGGCTAAGAGACCCTCGGATGCTGAGGAAGGAACCAGCAGGGGGAGAGGGAGAGTTCCTGCAGAAACTCAGTCGGAGGAATGGCTCCAAGATACTTCCAGTGAGAACAGCGGGGAGGGCTCAGGACCTCCGCTGGGGACGCCTACTCCGCGCAGGAAACTGTCACGCAGAGAATCCAGAAGGAGAGTTTCCGTCAAGGAACTCTTATGTTGGCGTAAATTCCGGAAGCGCCCACTGACGGATTCTGCCAGCGATTGAGGTAGCCATGCACCCATGGCTCCGCGGACTGGGAGAGTTTAGAAACTGATTGCAAAGCCTTGAGGGCTTAAACGCTTACGCACGAGCAGCCCCTTATCCCATTACAGTTACAATATCTGTTTTTTCCGCTGTTGCACCTTCCAGTGATAGCCGCTCCAAGGCAGCTAGCTCTTTGTTCTGCTACTGGAATCCTCCTGTCATGTCTTGGGTCTAAGGCTCTCCTGTGTTTTTCAAAGAATTCTCTCGCCTGAAATTCTGATGTTAGTCTGTATCTCTTTTTCATGAATGTGAAGGATATACCTTCTGGGAATTCCCATTTGTATCTGATGTCTACTCTCCTGAGTGCTGTTGTTAAAAACCTATATTTGGTCCTTCTGAGTCTCAATTTCAGTGGGATTTACCAAAAAATGTCCACTTTCTGTCCAGCAACCACGAGATTGTCTTCAAAGCTCTTTTGAAGGATTACATCCTTCATTGGTTTTTTTTTTTAATACTAATGTTAGTAAGACATCTCCTGGCTGCTTCCTCTCCTTGCTTTCATGTGATATAATTCTGAAAAAGCTCTCTGAAAGTCAATCCAACCAATCTTTCCTTTCTCCCATCCACTCTGAAATTGTCTGTGTGACATATGTTTCCAGATTTTGCTCTATGTCTGATTCTGGAAGGCCCCTTATCCGTATCATTCTGTCTCTTTCCCTTAACTGCAAGAGGAGAATCTGATCCTCCAATTCATTCTGCTTCCCCTGAACCCCTTCCAATGCCCCCCTCATCCCTTTTTGTTCCTCTCTCAGCTCTCCTACCTCCTCTTTGGTTTTTCTAGTTTATCTACTTTGGTTTCCAACTTATTGACCTTCTCTCCTAATATCCCAAATTGCTCTGTCAATACTCTGTTTGAATTTTCAATGTCTCTATGGACTTGTTCAATCAATGTTTGGTTGAATTTTTCCATATCACTATGAACCTGTTGTGTAAAGTTTTGCATCGACTGGACCATTTCTTTCCTGAATTCCAAAAGTTGCTGTGTAAATAAATCTGTCTGCTCTCTCCCCCCTTTATCAGGCAGTTCCTCTTCCACACTAGCTCTTCTTCTGTCTGCTGCAGTCACAGCTTTTCTGGTTACTGCTCCTTCCTGCTTACCTGCCATCTCTATATCAGTTGCTTCCCAGTGTTATTTTGAACTGTTCAAGGTCACACCTGCAAATTCCAGCTCTGCCCAGCCATGAGACTGTTTCCCCCCTCCCAGACTGATTTTCCAGTTTCCCTTTCCTTTTAGTCTTCCTTCTCCCTCCCCCACTGCAGCAAATCATACAATAACAGAGAGACAGAGAAAAAAAATCCAGTAAAATAAAGAGACTTAGAATATACAATTAAGAGGGGAAAACAAAACAAAACAAAAATCAGGAGAATACAGTTTCAGTTTTGTGTCTTTAAAAGCAAGGTTGTACTTGACTTGTACTTATCTGTTTGTAATTATTCAAAACTGCGGTAGCTTGTAATAGTTCCAAGTCTATGTCGCAACTTTATTTCTTATTTGTAATCCCATGGCATTCTGACTTGATGTTTAGTTCTCAAATGTGCAGGAGTTCCAAATAGCAAGTCTTTCTTGGCAAGCGCTTGTAATCTCTTGGGGCAATGAAGTTAGTTTTGAAGCTGTTCCAGGCTCTTTTCTACTTTCTGATGTTTCCCCTCAAAAATACTAAGAGTTCCCTGCTAATTCCACTTTTATGCGTCCAGACCCCAGAGTCTGGGATTTTTTCTTTGCCCTTTCCTCTTCTGCACCAACAATTTTTAAAAGACTGTTCAGGATCCTCCAGCTGTCAGCAAGTTTCTTACTTTGTGTTTCAGTAGACAACTTGATACAATTGTTCTAATATGTATCCGTTAGAATGTAACCATACCCCAAATCAGAGTCAAATGTTTCAGCTCTCCATGGCTGTAAGCAGTCTCTGTATCCCATTCACAAAAAATTCCCTTTGCAGAGCCAGTCCACAGAAATCAGAAGCTGACTTCCTGTTTTGCTTCCGTTTCGCCAAATGGATTTTTTAGAGTCTAATTTTTACTTTTAAATGTTTTATTTGACTTTTACCTCTAATTGGAAGACCCACTGCTTTTGGTGAAGGTTCGTGGCTTCGGCAATAGGGTGCTTTGAAGCCGAGATCGAACTCAAGCCTCTTCCCCTTCCCCCCCACTCATGCAGCAGTGGCCGGGAGATATTCGGGGGGCGAGTTTTCTTCGCTCCGCTGGAGCCCTAGGGTCTCCACTCTTCCGTGGGGAGTTTTTCAGGGGTGCAGTGCGCCCTGGCGGCACCCTCAAACCCTATTTTGCCAGCACTGTGTCGTCTTCTATTCGGACGACACAGAGCACACCGCCATTACCTCCGCAGTAGACCAGAAGTCCATTAACTTGGCTATCTCAGCCAGATCCAATAATTTTATCAGCCATTCTTCTATAGTGGGTAGTGCTGTATCTTCCCATCTTTATTCGTAAAGCACACTTGCTGCTGTAATCATATATTGGAGTAATCTTCCATAATCCTGTTCTAATTGTGTATCAATTAGCTCTAAGAGAGAAAGTTCTGGCTTAAATTGAATATTAGCCTTTTAAAGTCTGCTGTATATATTTATGTATGCATGTATGTGTAGCAATGAAAATCACGACAGACGAGTAGTGGGTGTTCATGAGGCGTCTGCCGGGGGAGGCCCCGGGAACTCTCTTTTATTGAATATCACAAACATTGCCACAGGTGTGCTTGTGGCTGATTGGTTGATACAAACACAAAGAAACTAGTTGCTCATTGGCTAACATGAGTACAAGGCGGGGATTACATGTGAGAGGTGGGAATTACATGTGAACATTAATCACCGATAGATTAAAGGCTGGGAAACGAGGTTGGAACCAGACAGGCATGAAACCTCCTAATTAAATTATAACTAAAGATTGATATGGCATGAAACAATTACTAATGATTGATCATAACATGAAAGAATACAGTAATCAAGTTCTATAGATGTGCTCGGCTATGCATGGAGAACAGGTCAACATGAACTTTAAGATGAATTGAGCAAAGGAAGGAATGTCTTGGTGTTTGGAACAGGTCTGTACAGTGTGTGCAGAAACAGGGAAAAGATCATAAACAAGACTTCCCAGAATGCAAGAGAAAAGAAGCAATGCTTCCCCATAATGCAACAGTTATGTGCAAAGGGAAAACATATGTGCAGAAGGAAAACTTCCCTTTATCTCCCCCTTTCTTTTCTTGTTTGCGAGGCGTTCTGGGTAAATAAGGCAAAAAAATTTCGGGATTAGTGGTGTGCCAGCTGAGGGGGAGAGAGAAGCCGAGAGAAAAGACTTATGAGGCCAGGAATGCATTGGAGGAAGCAACAGAACAAAATTAATATACATATAATAACAATGGCATATTGAAAAAGATTACGGAGCCAATCCAAATTTGGCAACCAACCAGTGAGCCACTAGGTAAACAACTCCCATAGGCCAGAGAATTCAACGTCTTGTTTAATGTGGTGTGTAAGATTTTGCAAATGAGAGATTTGGCGTTGAATAGCTTTTGAATTATCTGTGATATTAAAACAGCACATGTCATCCACTTGTTCGCATCCATAATGAAGCATCAATAGATAATCGATAGCAGCGCAGTTCTATAAGAGTCCGTGACGCAATTCACTCTGTTCTTTATTCAAAAGGTGAAGAGCTTGTGAAGTAGAATTCAAGGCTTTTGCTGTGGAGCAAGCTAAAGAATTAATATTCCTGCTATTTTGTACAGCCAATCCAGGGACTCCTAGGAGAGAGACAGCTAAAGAAATATATTCAGATCTGCTAGGGAGAGAAACGGAATCGTCACAATCATTAGTCAAAAACAAAACGCTGAAAATGAACACTATCATGGAATTTATATTAAGGTTCCTTTATAAGCTGTTCAGCTTGAAATGAGAGTGATTTTATTTGGCCCCACGTCACTGGTCCATTATTCCACCCATAAAGGGGTGGTGGATTTCCAGTTGAGGGGGAGTGCAAGCTTACTCATTAAATTGAATGGTAGCTTGTAATTGTTGTAGTAGGTCTCTGCCCCACAGATTGAGGTGAATTTTCAGTACACAGGGCTGGATATATGCAATGGTTTCAGAGCTATCAGGCAGAGAAACAGGCAGACTTCCGGTTTCCGTCGCGAACAGAAAGGGAGCGCGGAAAAACTCCGGAGAGTTTTTCCGAGTAATACAGCGATCAGGGGGGGTTGCAAAGGCACTGCACCCCTCCAGAAATCTCAAGGGGGGAATCCCTTGAGGGAGAGAGCCCCAGCCGTGTGGACGCGGCTCGCCGTTTTTCGGGATTTTTTTTTAAAAGCCTGAAGTGGCGGACCGCTAGCACCAAAGGGGAAACAACGATCCTGTGTTACGATGCCTCTGGCTCCCACTGAAGAAGGCGACGGACCTCCAAATTTATAAGTGCGGGACCCTTAGTGTGAGTAGATGTTTTTTATACCAAAGGATTTGAATTTACACTAAGAGAACGTCGGATGTTGGAAGATTTAACTTAAAGGGTTTATCCCGATTGAGGCTTAAAATGGCGCTGGCTACAAAGTAGCAAGGAGATAACAGGAAGTCTCTTCGCCGCTTGACTGTGTGAGTTACAAAGTAATTTATCTTGGGCTTTTGGAGTTACAAAGTAAAGATTATGGACTTTTAAAGTAGCAACTTAAAAAAACAAAAAAACCGAAACATTCCACTACCACGAACCACGGATTGTTAGCGTCTATATAGACTTTGGACTGCAGACTTTGAAGTGCTTTGAACTGCCTTGAACTGCCTCCTCAATGGTCCTCCTCAAGCCTCCCCAAGTTAGGATCTTTGCGGGTTTGACTGTTTCTACGAACTGCCTGTAAAGGTTCCCGGGGGAGAAAAGTAAAAGTATCCGGGGAAAAGATTTGCAAGACACGGGAGAGAAGCGCCTTTAAGACTCTTATTGCTAAGATAAAACTTTACGAAACAAAAGCATAACTACCCGCTTTATACATATTATCTAGTGTTTTCTTCCCTCCCCCTTTGTGTTCCCCAGTTGCCCCCCTTACTTCCTCCTCCCTCTGCTTCCCCCCTTTCCCCCCCCCCGTTCTTTCTCCTGAATACTTATCCCCCTTATCTTCTTTCCTTCTCTCCCCCCTCTAATGCAATAATTTAACCCAACTAAAAACTTATTTAACTCATTCTTAACCTCATTTTTTACATTTTTGGCTACGGAAAGATTCTGAACTTTTTGAACCACCTGAATAACATTTGAATTGGATGCTTGGTTAGTTGTTAGATAAATCCCACCACGTTAGAGGATAAGAAACTGTGGATAGAAAGTCATTGGAATTTGGACCCAGAGTCACCAGAGTGTAAAACCCAACACAGCCTCTGAAAAGTGAATTAAGCCAGTCAAGTGGCTGAAATTTCTGGAGCACAGAAAAACTACTCAATCCCCCTGGATTACAAAAGAAGGACATTATATTTGACTTTTGCCTACACCCTTCTAATTTGGTTAACCCTCTCTGTCTCTAAAACAATTATACTAACATACTAACTTAATTTTGAGTATCTAACAACAAAAGGTTCTTGAAAACGTAATTGAAGTGAATAGGGGAAATAGGTAGATTGAATTAAGAAAACGAAAGGTATTGAAAGGGGGGAATTGAAAGAGGTTCAAAGACAAAAAACAAAAAATAAAAAATAAAAAACAAACAAACAAACAACAAGATAAATAAGATTGTGAGCCCCTTTGGGGAGAGAGAAATAACCCATAGGATGTCGGGGAAAGATGCAAAAAAAAACCGGAGGGACCCCGGGGGAAAGGAAGGTATCCAGGCAGGAGGAGGTCAAAGATCTAGACATTCTATGGTTAAAAATCAAAGAAGAATTCAAGCAAAGGGAAATACATATGGAAAGTAAATTAGGAGAACTACAGGAGCAAATAGATAACAAAATAGAAAGTGCTGTAGGGGAACTTACTAAAAATATACAAGACTTGACAGTCAAATCAAAAATATTTGAAGAATCAAATAAAAGAACACAGAAAGACTTGAGGGACCAAAAGAAAGAAACTGAAAGGTTAAAGGATGAAATAAAAAATTTAAATAAAACACAAGATCAACTGTGGGACAACTTAGCTATGACAGAACTGCGCCAAAAAATATCTTAATTTAAAATTCAGAGGGATAGTAGAAGAAGCAAATGAGAATATAAGGGAAAGAATAGTCAAAGAACTTGCAAAATGGTTACAGATGGGAGAAGAACAAGTAGCATATACTATAGAGAATGCGTTTAGAATAAGAGGGAAACCACAACAAAACAAATTAAAAAAAAACACCTGGAGATTGCTTAGTAATTTTCAATACTATTGAAATGAAGAATACAATACTAAGAACGAGCTTTAAAAGAAAGTTAGTGATTGGAGACCGCCCAATCATTATTTTCAAAGAAATTCCAGTTAGGATTCTCCGCAAAAGGGAAGGATATACTCAGTTGACAAGAGTGTTGAAAAGAAACGCAATCCAATACAAATGGGAATTTCCAGAAGGGGTTTCTTTCTATTACAAGAACAAAAAATTCAAGTTGACAGATACACTTGAAGCAGAAAAGTTCCTGAGAAGATACGAAAAAGATTTAGGTAGAGAGGAGGCAGGACAGCGAGCAGGTGACTTGGTTGCGGGGGGGGCGGGGGGACATGGGGCCGGGGGTGGGGGGTCGGGGGGGAGACGGAGGACTCAGGGTCGGAGGAAGAAGAAGAAGGAGAAAGCAGAGAATCTAAAAGAAAGAATAATACCAGATTATAAAGCAGAAATAAGGATAAAGTGAATTCAGTAATAACCCAAAATGTCTCTTAAGTTTTTTTCGTGGAATGTGAACGGCTTTAACGACAAGTCCAAGAGAAATAAATTTGAAAAGATTATAAAGAAAAAAAACATTGATGTCATTTGTTGCCAAGAAACCCATGTTGCTAAAAAACACAAGCATATTTTAATAAATAAAAGGTTGGGAATAGAATTCATCAATTCAGACTCTAAGAAAAAGAGAGGAGTAGTAATCTATGCGAAAGAGAAATTAGAACCCAAACAAATATGCAAGGATGAGGAAGGAAGAATCCTAGGTATCCAAATTAATTACCAGGGAGAGAGAATAAATGTGGTAACAGTTTATGCCCCAAACTCAAATAGAATGGAGTTTTTTAAAAAATTGGAACAACTTCTATTAGATCTAGATAACAATAAACTAGTCCTACTTGGAGATTTAAACGCGGTACCGACACCAGAACTAGATAGAAACACAAGGGAAAAAAATCTAAACCAAGGGAAATTACCAAAATCGTTCAATGATCTGGAAGAAAACCTGGACTTAATAGATATATGGAGATACAGAAACCCCACAACGAAACAATTTACTCATTTCTCTGAACCACACCAGAGTTGGAGCAGACTGGATCAAATATGGATCTCGAGAGAATTAATAATAAGAACGGAGAGATGTGAAATTTTACCCAGGACCTTATCGGATCACAGCCCAATAACATTACAATTAAAATGGAAGACCCAAGGTCTATACAGATGGAGAATGAATGATTACTTATTTGAAAAAGAAGAAGTGATCGAAAAAGCAAAAACCACTATAAAAGATTATTTTGCCTTAAATATCACTAAAGAGATTGGAATAGATACAGTATGGGATGCTAGTAAGGCTGTGTTAAGAGGTCTCCTGATACAACAAAACTCTCAAAGAAAGAAGGCTAAGGAAAGGAAGAAAGAAGAATTAATCCTTCAACTGAAAGAATGTGAAAAAATATGATAAAAAATCCAAAAGATGACGGCCATAAGCAACAATATAAAATGCTCCAAACACAATATTCAACATTAATAAGCCAAGAGGTTGAATGGGGGATAAAGTTAATGAAACAAAAGTTTTTCGAAACGGCAAATAAAATTGGAAAACTTTTGGCTTGGCAACTGAGAAAAAGAAGAAAAAGTAGCATCATAAACAAAATAAAAGTAGAAGAGCAAGTTCTGGAAGATCCTATTGTAATAAAAAAGAACTTCCTTAAATTTTATGAGAACCTATACAAAAGAGAAGAAGAAGATTTAACGAACATTATAAAATACCTAGAAGAAAATAGTCCCAAAAAAATAACAGAAGAAGAAAGAACCGCCTTAAACAGACCCATAAAAATAGAGGAAACTCGAGAAGCGATCAAGAGAATGAAACTAGGAAAAGCCCCAGGACCAGATGGGTTATCAGCTAAATATTACAAGGTCCTAGAGGAATATATAACACCAGTGCTATGTGATGTTATGAATGAGATATTAAGAGGAGGAAAAATGCCAACATCTTGGAAAGAAGCCTACATTACGCTGATCCCGAAACCAGATTCAGATAAACTTAACATTAAGAATTACAGACCGATTTCTCTACTGAATAATGATTATAAAATTTTTGCAGACATAATGGCCCATAGACTTAAAAAGTGTTTAATTAACCTTATTCATAGTGATCAGGCCGGCTTTCTTCCTAATAGACAAATAAAAGACAACATCAGACACACAATAGACATTATTGAATATCTAGAATGTCATAATGAAATTCCTGCCGCTTTACTGTTCGTTGATGCCGAGAAGGCTTTCGATAATGTTTCTTGGGGTTTCCTAATAAAATGCCTGGAAAAAACAGGGATAGAGGGCACATTCCTAGGAGTTAGAGCAATATACACACAACAAAGAGCCAGATTAATAATAAATAATAACCTGACAGAACAGTTTGAAATAGCAAAAGGTACCCGACAGGGGTGCCCTCTATCACCGCTGTTGTTTATCACGGTTTTAGAGACAATTACAAATAAGATAAGGAAAACCCCAGAGATCCGGGGCATAAAAATCGGCGTGCAAGAATACAAATTGAAAACATATGCAGACGATCTTATGTTGTCATTGGAAGAACCAAAGGAGAGCATCGGCAAAGCTATAAAATTACTGGAAGAATTTGGAAAACTATCGGGATTTAAATTGAACAAGGAAAAAACAAAAATAATGACTAAAAATATGAAAGAAGATACCAAAAATGAGCTTGAAAGACAAACTGGAATTAAAATAGCTAAAAAAGTTAAATACCTTGGAATTTGGATAACTATGAAAAATATAAATTTGATGGAAAATAATTATAAGAAAACATGGAAAGAAATAATGAAGGACTTAGATACATGGAACAGATTGCATCTTTCGTGGATGGGTAGAATGGCGGCGATTAAAATGAGTTTATTACCCAAATTACTCTTCTTATTCCAGAACATTCCAATAATTAGGGGAATTGCAATATTTAAAGAATGGCAGAGATTACTTTCCAAATTTATTTGGCGGGGGGAAAGACCCAGAATCAAATTTAAATTGCTTACAGACCAAAGAGATAGGGGGGGTTTTGCGCTTCCAAATCTGGGGCTATATTATGAGGCCGCATGCCTTTGTTGGGTAAAAGATTGGATCGTCATCAAAAATAAAGAGATGTTAGACCTAGAGGGGTTTAACTTAAGATTTGGTTGGCACGCCTATCTATGGCGAGACAAGGGAAGGGTCCATAAAGGTTTTTCTAACCATATCTTCAAAGGGCCACTACTGGAAGTCTGGGAAAGGAATAAAAAATTGCTGGAGCAGAAAACACCCTGGTGGCTATCACCAATTGATATTTTAACAATTAAAAAATCAAACCTTGAGGGGGAACGATGGACATATGAGGACCTACTAACCAAAACAGAATCCGGGTGGAGGATTAGACCATATGAAGAAATAAAAAATAAGTTGACTGGTTGGATTCAATATCATCAAATAAATTCAATGTGGACGGAAGATAAAAAGATTGGAATAAGTGAGAAAAAATCCAGATTCCAGATTGAAATAATAGAAAGTAAAACAAAATTACTATCAAAAATGTACAACCAGTTGCTTGAGTGGGACACCAAGGACGAGGAAGTAAAGGAGGTGATGGTGAAGTGGGCGGTAGATCTAGGGTACAATATAGAATTTGATAAATGGAAGGCTTTATGGCGTAAAGATATGAATTATTCAGCATGCACGACACTCAAGGAAAATATGTACAAGATGATGTACAGATGGTACATAACGCCGATAAAATTGCATAAAATTTATAGAACAGGTGATAAATTGTGTTGGAAATGTAAGAACAAGGAGGGCGAATTCTTCCACATGTGGTGGACGTGCGAGATTCTCAAGAAATTCTGGGAATCTATTTATAATGAATTAAAAAAAATTCTTAAATATACGTTCGTCAAAAAGCCTGAAGCCTTCCTGCTGGGGATAATTGGCAAGGATATTAAAGAAGAAGATAGGACCTTTCTTCAATATGCAACAGCGGCCGCTAGAACCCTCATAGCACAGTACTGGAAAACACCAAAAATCCCAACATTAAAGGAGTGGCAATTTAAATTATTGGACTATTTAGAATTGGCAAAATTGACACAGAAAATAAGAAATCAAAAACGTACAAAATTTAGTAATGAATGGGATAAATTTAGAACATATATGGAAATAGAGACAAGGGGAAAATCAAAATGTTAATCAGAAATATATATGTATCAAAAAAAACAAAAACAAAAACACAGTAGGCATGAGATAACGCTTACTATGTTATAAATTTCATTTTGGAATAGATACAGCAGATAGATAACTAAGATAACATTATCTGAAATCGAGATAAAGGGAAGTCGATCAATGTTGTTGTAAAATTAATGTTAAGTTGTGTTGTTTATGTAGTATGTATTGTATGTTTTTCTTTTTCTTTTTCTTCTTTTTTATGTTTGTTTTATTTATTTTTGTCTTTTGTATGTCTGCGAAATATATTTATGCAAAACTTAATAAAAATATATTAAAAAAAAAAATTGAATGGTAGCTGTAATTGTTGTAGTAGGTCTCTGCCCCACAGATTGAGGTGAATTTTCAGTACACAGGGCTGGATATATGCAATGGTTTCAGAGCTATCAGGCAGAGAAACAGGCAGCCACTGTACGCTTTTGGAAGAGGTTTGAGGTCCACCTACACCCCAAACTGCAGAGGCAGACTCAAGGGGCCACGTGGGGTCCCAGCAATTACTGGATATGACAGAAATGTCTGCGCCCGTGTCAATCAAGCCTTCCAGAACTTTGCCATTGATTTTATACTTACGAAGAAGTTTCTGTTCACCGATCCTCTGGATTACAGCTAAAAGCTGTGGAGAAAGTGGACAGAGCTGGTGCAAATTATTATCCATAATAGAAGCAGTAGGATGAGAAGGGAGCACTACCAAATGCGCCCATGACTCACCCTTCTTTAGCTGCATGGGCATATGGCTCCAGAATTGAACCATGATTGTGCCTACATAATCAGGATCTAGGACTCCAGGGATAACCTGGATTCCTTCTTTCGCCGCAGAGAATTTGGGCAAAATTAAGCCTGCGACCTTGGGAGGTAATGGGCCTGCCAATTGGGTGGGCATGAGCACGATTTCACCAGGTAAAGCAGTATCTTTGGCTTCCTGGTTAATTAAATCAATGGTGAAATCAGAAGGTGTTTCCGTAGGAAAATTGTTAATGGTGGAAGCTGACGGCAGAGAGCTCTCTATTTCTCCTGGCCCGAGAGCGGGGCCAATATGGAGTTTCTCGAACTCCTGCACTGATTTGCCCAATGATAGCCTTTACCGCATTTTGGGCATTTTTTGGAAGGTTTAGCCTTATTGGCATCACCATTCCTATGCGCCCCGCCGCCAGGTGCTCTGCATTCTTTTGCAAAATGACCAGGGCGCTTGCAATTAAAGCAGTTACCGGTTGGCTTGTTGCCAGCCTGGATGACACCGGCAAGCAAGGACATTGCATGGCTTTGGCTTCCGATTTCTGCACAAGCTTGGATCATATCTGCCAAATCATATTTAGGACGAGTAATGATTGATTGCAAAGCCTTCTTACAGTCGGTGTTTGCATTTTCAAAAGTCAATTTTTTCATCAATTCATTCTGGGCTGTAGCGTTATCAACCTGCCTAGTAACTGATTCTTTCAATCTATCTATAAATTGATGGTAGGGCTCAGAATGTTGTTGCTTAATATTAACAAAAGAGCTCAATGGTTGCCCTGAGACAGGGACTTTCCGAAAGGCGCGCTGTACACAGGTCGCAGTGCGACTGAAATGCAAAGGTGTCAGCGTCGCCTGTGCTGGTATGTTATCATATGGACCAGCACCGAAGAGTTGGTTGGCTGAATGCTGCAGATCAGCCAGGGCTACTGTGTTATGCTTAAATTCACTTTCAAAAACTACATATTGAGCAGGAGATAAAAGCATGCGCATCAAATCTTTCCAATCTTGGGGTAGCATCGTATAACCACTTGCTATCGCCTCCAGCATCCCTATCACATAAGAGGATTTTAAGCCAGAATCAGTAATGGCCCTCCTTAGTTCTCTCAAAACAGAATAAGGAAGTGTCTCATAAAACACCTGTTGTTGAGCAGTTCCTGCATTTGCATAGGTGATAGGGAAAGCAGATGGCATTTCACCAGCCCATGCAGACTCCTCCTCTAAGGACAGGAGCCCTTTCTGCCTAGCTAAAGAAAGCGCAGTGCGCACAGCTCCTGTAGGAGAGCACGCAGGGGCTGTGGCAGGCAAAGCAGGCAAAGGAGGAATGGGAGGGGTGGATGGGTTTGTGGGCTGAGGCGTAGGGAGGGGTTGGTAAGGCTGCAATGGAGGCAAAAGCTTAGGATAAGGAGGGGGGGATTGTCTGCTGCAGCCAGAAGGGCAGGAGCCGAAGGAGACGCCTGGGGTCCTAATTTTGCAACGGCGTCTGCACATTTCTGCCAGGTGAGCAGACAATGAATCGGAGCCCTTGGTTCTGCAAAGAGGGTCTTTCCGATCTTTTGCCAAGTCTCTACCTCCAAGGACCCACTCTCAGGGTAGGAGGGGCATTGGCAAGCAATCTCCAAAAGCAATTGTTCAATTTCTTTCAAGGTAATATGAACACCCACCGCCCGCTGTCTAACTAAAGAAAGCAATTCTCTAGCATGCATTTTCTGGAATTTAGTCAATTCCCCCCCCATACTCACGAGGTAGCGCGCTGAGACTTTTCCAGTCGAGTGAAGTACAGGGGCTTGGCTGCGTAAGGGATCTGGCACGTCGGGGTCACCAGATGTAGCAATGAAAATCACGACAGACGAGTAGTGGGTGTCATGAGGCGTCTGCCGGGGGAGGCCCCGGGAACTCTCTTTTATTGAATATCACAAACATTGCCACAGGTGTGCTTGTGGCTGATTGGTTGATACAAACACAAAGAAACTAGTTGCTCATTGGCTAACATGAGTACAAGGCGGGGATTACATGTGAGAGGTGGGAATTACATGTGAACATTAATCACCGATAGATTAAAGGCTGGGAAACGAGGTTGGAACCAGACAGGCATGAAACCTCCTAATTAAATTATAACTAAAGATTGATATGGCATGAAACAATTACTAATGATTGATCATAACATGAAAGAATACAGTAATCAAGTTCTATAGATGTGCTCGGCTATGCATGGAGAACAGGTCAACATGAACTTTAAGATGAATTGAGCAAAGGAAGGAATGTCTTGGTGTTTGGAACAGGTCTGTACAGTGTGTGCAGAAACAGGGAAAAGATCATAAACAAGACTTCCCAGAATGCAAGAGAAAAGAAGCAATGCTTCCCCATAATGCAACAGTTATGTGCAAAGGGAAAACATATGTGCAGAAGGAAAACTTCCCTTTATGTATGTGTTGTGGTTCTGGACAGTCAAGAGTTAACACTCCAGGAAGCGTTCTGATTCACTGGGCGCATTGCCCAAATGACCCGGGCATTTTCCTTTGATCTGTGCTCTGTGGGGGCTGAGCTCCCTCTGGAGAGCAGTCTGTCTGAGAATGTGAGCAAGGTAGTTTCATTTTTGTTAGAGGTAGAAAGCTGCAAGCATGCAACTAGATTCTGTAGGTTTTCTTTTCTGTTTATGTATGCTTCTAAATAAAGAATGATAGAGTTATTGTCGAGCTGAGTTATTGAAGACACCACGTCAACACAGAAAAGCCATTTTATGCCGCATGTGAACTCTGCTATTATCCGGCAACTGAGAAGAGTGACAGCACGCAGAGTGGCAGCATGTGGGTGCCATTGGAGTTTGTTGGAGTGGCAATAAATCAAGTTTATTGCAGGGCCGTTGCAGCAGACTCCGTGGGTCAAACGATTTATGACCCACAAACTTTAACAGGTTATGGACGGCAGTAACGCGCTAATGGCTGAGTGTCCTGAGGTGATTGATGGCCAAGACTGGAGATCTGTGTCTCTGCTGCAGTCGGCAGCTTGAAGGTCCAGCTGGAGGCCTGTTTTTGTGCCATGCTTGAAGGCACAGAACAGTAGAAACTTGCTGGTGAAGCAAGCCATTTTTCTGGAGCTGGGAGCTGAGAGCTGGGAGCTGGAGATAGTGGCAGCCGTGTGAGTAACACAAGCCCCGGGGGGGGGATGGCAGAGGTGCAGGAAAGCTTTATGGCGGCTTTCCCAAAGCTGATGGGGAAGAACTGGGCGGACTGGTCCAAGAAAATGCAAATTTTGTTAACTGCTAAAGGCCTTTGGACTTGGACGCAGAACCCACCTATGCAGGCCCAGGATGGGGCTGCAGCTGGAGTTGTAGCTGCTGCAGCCGAGGAGCTGAGGAGGGACCAGAGAGCCATTGCTCACTTAGTCATGGCCATAGATGAAGCCCAGATGGTTCACATTGACCACGCCACCTATGCTCATGAGGTCTGGGGGGCCCTGTAACGCATGCATCAGCGGGACACGGCTGGGGCCCGGATTCACGTCACCAGACAGCTATTTGATTTACAGTTGCAACCCGAAGGCTGCGTCAAAGAGCACATTTCACAGATGCTGGCGCTGTACAACCGTTTGAGGCAACTACAGATTCCCTTCACTGAACAGCAAAAAGTCTATATATTGCTGAGTTCTTTAGACTCTAGCTATCAGACTCTTTCTCTCACGTTGGAAGCTATTCCAGCTCAGGAGCTTGACCTTGAATATGTGTCAGGTCAACTGCAAGATGAGCAGGATAAAAGGCTGAGAAAGGAGGGGCTGCGAAGGGGGGTTGCTTTTGTTATGATATGGAAGCAATGCAGCTGCAAACTGATAGCTTGAAAACATCACATGATGGGAATGATGGGACTGACTGTGGGAAACAGTGGGACAGTCAGTTCACAGGGCGATGCACCGGAATTTACTCAGAGTGTAATTTGAGACCTTCCTCTTGCGTTTGTACAGGAAGTCTTAGCCACTTGCTGGAAGGAGCTTGAAGTAAACGAACATGTTTTCTGTAGTGCTGAGAAGTCAAAATAAAAGCATGTAAATAGACGTTTCTGTCTATCTCCTTTCCCTGCTAGGGAAGCAGGAGGGAGTGGGTGTGTACTTCCCACGCTGGGAAGTATCGCCTATCGACACCTAGCCTGGATCCTGCGGGGATTGCAGCCAGGGAGGTCACCGGAGACCAAGCCGGGAGTCTGGGAGAGTTGCCAGCTTCTCCCGAAGAGGGCTTGATTTCCAACAGCTTTGTGCCAAGGAGTGGGAGTGCAGAAGACACTGGGAGCTCTGTGCAAGCTTTTGCAGCGAGGAGGTGCTATGTTTGCAACTCAGACCAACATCTGCTGAAAAATTGCCCCAGGAGGAGGTTTTGGATGCGATTGCAATGAATGAATTGAGACAGAGGGAAACCAACTTGAGGCTAAGAGCTATACCAGAGACACAGGGGGAGAATATCAAGGAGAAATTAATTAAGGAGTTGGCGCAATGGTTAGAGATGGAACCAGATGAGGTAGCAAAAACAATTCAAAGTGCATTCAGAATGAGAGTAAAATCAGTTAAAACACGAAAATTTCCTGGAGACTGCTTAATAACATTCAGAGACAGAGACATGAGGAATCTGATATTACAGAAGAACAGAGAAAAAAGACTGAATATTGACGGGAGTTATATCATTGTCTTTAAAGACATACCAATAAGATTATTGAAACGAAGAGACCCTTATAAATCATTTGCCCAAATCCTTAAGAGAAACAACATTGAATTCAGATGGGAGTTTCCTGAAGGAATCTCCTTTTTTTACAAGAGCAAGAAACATCGACTGACAAGTCCAGAGGAGACAAGTAAGTTCCTGAGGAAATATAAGGAATTAAGAACAGAAGAAGAGGAGGAAAGAGGAGCTGTGGGAGGAGTTGCACTAAAAGACACTGGTGATGAGAATGGGGAAAAGTCGGAAGAAGAAGAAGACGAACAAGAAGAAGAAGAAGAAGAAGAAGAAGAGAAGTAAATATTTAAAAACATATATTTAATTCGGAGCTACAATGGCATTAAAAATTTTGAATTGGAATATTAATGGGATGAATGATAGGAACAAAAGGAATAAAATTGAACAATGTTTAAAAAGGAAGAATCTGGATATAATCTGTCTGCAAGAAACAAATGTGGCAAGAAAACACAGGAAAATTCTGATTAACAAAAGATTAGGAAATGAATTTATATCTTCCGACAAAAGTAAGAAGAGAGGGGTTGTAATATATGTAAAGAACAAAATTGAAGCTCAACAACTTTTTAAAGATGAAGAAGGAAGAATTATCGCAGTCCAGATCAAATGGCAAGGGGAAAAAATAATAATTGTCGGGATCTACGCACCTAATGGAAATAAAGCAGACTTTTTCAAGAATTTGGAAGAAAGACTGTTCGATTATGTAGATCAAAAGATTATCATAATGGGGGACTTCAACGGCGTGGTGTCAATGGAAATGGATAGACTAAGAGCGGTTGGGCCCAGCAAGGAAGGAAAATTACCAAAGACGTTTTTTACAATGGTTAAAAACTGCAATTTAATTGATATTTGGAGATTGAGGCACCCACTGGAAAAACAATTTACATTTTATTCTGACCCGAACCAATCAATGTCAAGAATAGACCAAACATGGGTATCAAATGAATTAACCCCACGAATCAGACAAATAGAAATCCAACCGAGAACAATTTCAGACCATAGTTCAATAGAATTTGAGCTACAAGGATGTGAAGAAAGAACTTTTAGATGGAGAATGAATGACTACCTCCTAGATGACCAAAAAATTGTGGAGAAAGCACAAAAGAATCTGATGGACTATTTTGTAAACAATTCCAACAAGGGTACAAAAATGAGTACAGTATGGGACGCCAGCAAAGCAGTTATGAGAGGATTTTTCATCCAACAAAATGCAATCAAGAATAAAAATAGAGAAAAAGGGAAGAAGGAAATTTTAAGACAAATAATGGACAACGAGCAGAAATTGGTGAAGAAACCGAATAATGTGAAAGTAAAACAGAATATAAAGGTTTTACAAGCCCAGTTTGCGATGATAATTAACAGAGAAGTGGAATGGAATATAAAAAAAACGAGACAAAGGAATTTCGAATTGGCTAATAAGTCAGGAAAACTGCTGGCATGGCAGATTAAAAAGAGGAAGGAACAGAATACTATCAACAAAATCATCGTGGAGGGCCAAGAGATAGATAACCCAAAAGGTATTAGAAAAGGATTTTTGGATTTCTACAGACATCTGTATAAAACAACAGAAAAGAACAACATGAGGAAGATAGAAAGATATTTGAAAGAAAAAAAGGTGCAGAAGATCCCGACAGAAAAAAAAGAAAGGCTGAATGCCCCAATAGAAATTAGTGAAATAAAAGAAGTTATAAAAGAACTCAAAAGAGGGAAGGCCCCGGGGCCAGATGGATTCACAGCACGTTATTACAAAGAAGTGAAGCACATCGTGTCAGTACCTTTGAAAGAAGTTATGGACAATATTCTTAAGGAGAAAGAAATCCCTGAAACATGGAAGGAAGCGTTTATCACCTTTATTCCAAAACAAGATTCGGATTCGACACAAACTATAGGCCAATTTCATTGTTAAATACGGACTATAAAATTTTTGCAAGTATCTTGGCGAGGAGAATCAAAATAATATTACAAGAAGTTATTCACAAAGACCAAGCAGGTTTCCTACCTGGCAGACAGATGAAAGATAATGTAAGGAATATAATGAATATTTTGGAATATCTGACTGCCAGGAATGAGAAACAAGCAATGTTAATATTTGTGGATGCGGAAAAGGCCTTTGATAATATATCATGGGACTTTATGTTAAAGAATCTGGAATTTATGGAGGTGGGGAAGGAATTCCTTAATGGAATAAAGGCAATATACACTGAACAAAGAGCTAAGTTAATTGTAAATAATGTGATTACGGAAGAAATAGGGATAAGCAAAGGTACGCGACAGGGATGTCCACTTTCGCCATTGTTATTCATCATGGTCCTAGAAGTCTTTCTAAATACTATAAGAGAAAATAAGGAAATAAAAGGGGTAGAATTAGGCCGGAATGAGTATAAGGTTAAAGCCTTTGCCGATGATCTGGTTTTAACGGTAGAAGAACCTCTAGAGAGTACCAAAAATATTCTTGAAGAGGTGGAGAGATTCGGCCAAGTGGCAGGTTTTAAATTAAATAAGAGAAAGACCAAAATAATTGCTAAGAATATGGATCAAGAAACGATAGAGATAATGCAACAGCAAATAGGAATAGAAATAGTGAAGAAGGTGAAATATCTTGGTGTTTGGTTAACCCCAAAGAGTATTGATTTATATCAGAATAATTATATACCAGTGTGGAATGGAATAAAGAAAGATCTGGAGGTGTGGGGACGAATGAAATTATCGCTGTGGGGAAGGATTTCAACGATAAAGATGAGCGTTCTGCCAAAACTATTGTTTTTGTTTCAAACAATTCCAATAATCAGAGGGACGGCTATTTTCAAGGAATGGCAAAGAACAATTTCAAGGTATATTTGGCAGGGTAAGAAGCCTAGAATTCAATTTAAGTTACTAACAGATGCGAAAGAAAGAGGAGGCTTCGCCCTGCCAGACCTGAAATTATATTATGAAGCAGCATGTCTCTGCTGGTTAAAGGAATGGATAAAATTAGATAATACGGAGCTGTTAGATTTAGAAGGGTTTGATAATAGATTCGGGTGGCACGCATATTTATGGTTGGGAAAGAAGAAAGGTCATGTAGGCTTTGAGAACCACATTTTCCGAAGATCGTTGAAAGAAGTCTGGGATAGGTATAAAAACCTTCTCGAGCCAAAAACTCCACACTGGTTGTCTCCATTAGAGGTTATGAGTGTTAAAAAAACTAATATGAGGAAAAATTGGATTACATATGGAGAGTTAATTGTTAAGGAAGGGGGGAGATGGAAAATGAAACCTTATGAAGAGATAAAAGAGCATGTATATGACTGGTTGCATTATTTACAAACAAATGAAATGTTTAAGAAGGATCTCAAGGAATATGGATATGCAGAGAAAGAGTCGAAATTTCAAACAGAAATAATAAATAATGAATTTAAGATATTATCTAAGATGTACAAAATTTTGCTGGAATGGCATACTAAGGACGAGGAAGTAAAATCAGTTATGATAAAATGGGCCAGGGATTTTGGATATAATATACAAATGGATGATTGGATTAAATTATGGAATGAAAACATGAAATTTACTGCATGTACAGCGTTAAAATAGAATATAATGAAAATGATGTATAGATGGTACATTACACCGGTAAAACTTGCAAAACTGTATAAAACATGTAAGAAATGTTGGAAATGTAAAGAAAAAGATGGCACTTTCTATCATATGTGGTGGGAATGTAAAAAAGTGAAGAGCTTCTGGGAACTAATCTATAATGAACTGAAGAAAATGTTGAAATATACATTTGCTAAGAAACCAGAGGCTTTTCTTTTAGGAATTATAGGAAATGAAATAAATAGAAAGGATTGCAAACTCTTCCAATATGCAGTAACAGCGGCGAGAATACTACTGGCCCAGAATTGGAAACAAGAACAAGTACCAACATTAGAGGAGTGGAGAACAAAGTTGATGGACTATGCAGAACTGGACAAACTGACAGGGAAGATCAGATATCTACGAGATCAAAAGTTTATCGAGGACTGGAAAAAGTTGGTGGACTATTGGGAAGGTATAAGTGATAGAGAAATAACGTTAGTGGCATTTAAAGAAGCTCTGTAAAAGTTAAAGAAATATTGCAAAAAAGAAAAATAGGTTTCAAATGGTATTCGAAAGGCAATAGTGAATTTAAAAACTGTGTATTTAAAAATTAAATTTGGATGATTGTCAGAGAGGCTGAGGGAAGTCCAAAATTGGAAAATTTGTTAAAGCTGAAAATGTGATGTGTTATGTATTCTTTTTGTGGAAACTAATAAAAATTATATTTTTTTTTAAAAAGAGAGAAATTGCCCCAGGGTCATCTCCAATAGCAACTGAGAGATCAAAGGCAGACCACGTCATGGGAGAAGAGGCCCGGCGAGAGGGGCAGAGGCGGAGAGCCAGCAACACATCAAAAGGCTGCTACGTATGCTTTTGTTGGACAGGTTCCAGCCAATGGCAAACAGTGTTGGATCATTGACAGTGGAGCCAGCAGGCATCTAGCTCCACCAGGTGGCCAGTTGCGAAACTGCTGGCAAATTCCAGATGGGACAACAGTCACATTGGCTGATACAACCAAGAGAGCTATTTCAAAAGCTGGTGTTGTTTTTATGCCTTGTTTGAAAGCTGATATTGATGTGTATGTACTTGATGGTATGAAATGTGGGCTACTTTCTGTCTATGCTCTTGACAATGCTGGTTTTCAGGTGCAGTTTGGGAACCAGGTATGCACCATTTCCAAAGATGGGGAGCAGTTAGTACAGGTACGAGGCCATGATGGGCTGTACATACTTGAAACAGGTGATGATGCTTCTGAGGAAGCACAGGCAAAGTGTGCCAACGTCCCCACTCATGACCAGTGTATGCACTTATGGCATAGAAGATTTCCGCATGTGAACTGGCGATACGTGCGCAAACAGGTAGAGTGTGCTGATGGCTGTAAAATGAAGGAGTGCTCTAAGTTTCTTGAATGTAGAGCTTGTAAAAAGGTGAAAATGCACACCACCAATTACCCGAGGTCTGAAAGAGTGACCAAGAAAGCCTTTGAGCTCATGCATGCGGATCTTTGTGGTCCGATGCCAGTGGCTAGCTTGGGTAATTCCAAATACATTCTGTGTCTCACGGATGATTTCTCGAGGGTGGGATGGATTATCACACTCCAAGATAAAGGGCAAGCAGCCAAGGAGATCAAAGAGTGGGTGGTGGCAGTAGAACTGGAGTTTGACACCCATGTCAAGGAGTTTCAGACAGACAGAGGGTCAGAGTTTATGGCCTCTAGTCCGCAAAACTTCTTCCGTGCGAAGGATATTAAGCACAGGAAGACAGCGCCTTACTCCCCGCAACAAAATGGAGTCGTAGAGCGCAGGAATTGAACCCTGCAAGAGGACATGGAGGCTCTTCTGTTCGATTCAGGGCTGCCAAAATGCTATTGGGCCGAGGCTGTGAAGGCAGCGTCGTTCACATTGAACAGGACGTATAAGTCTGTGGTTGGGAACACACCCTATTTCATTCTCCATGGAAGGAAACCCAAGGTGCACTACTTTCGTACCTTTGGGGCAGAGGCTTGGGTATTGATTCCCAAACAGCAGCGCAGGAAATGTGGCCCTAGATCGTGCAAAATGATTTTCTGTGGATACGAGCCAGGGTCAAAAGCCTGGAGGCTTACATATCCAAGTGGAGATCGCTCATGTGTGGTAATCAGCAGGAATGCTGAATTTTGTGAGCAGGCTGGTTGGAACAGGATTCACGGAAACCCCGAAGTGCTCACAGATTGGTTTAGAGGTCTTGGTTCAGGGGATCAACCAATTGCACCTGCTGGCAGTCCGGGCCAAGCTGCCGACCACCACCAGGGTGCAGTGCCAGAGGGGGCAATTCCAAAGAGAGAGGTGAAGTCAGAACCCAGGAGTGTGCCCTCATTTCTGCAGGCTTGGTCTAGTTGGTGTAGGTGCGGAAGGTCTCCCCTGTGTCCCACAGACAAGCTCAGTCCAGGAGCACAACGCAGGCACAGCAAGTCACTTGGTGGTTCACCAGACACCAGGGACTCCCAGGCAGAGTCCAGCATGTCTGGGTCAGAGGGGGAGTCCGGCATGGGACAAAGACGATCCAAGCGGACCACGAAGAGTAAACCACCTGACCGTTTCACAGTCACGAATGTGTGAGCTGGTTTTGCTCAGTGCGAACCAGAAAGCTTTGCTGAGGTTCAGAAGTTACCTCAGGCAGAATCCAGCAAGTGGCAGCAAGCCATGGAAAAGGAGCTTAGTGCCATGAAGTCTCTAGGAGTCTTCACACTCACAACTCTGCCAGCTGATCAGCAGGCAGTGAGTTGTCGCTGGGTCTACAGGTTGAAACCCACTGCAGGTGGAGAGCCACAATATAAAGCCAGATTGGTGGCAAGAGGTTTCAGCCAGCGACCAGGGCTACACTATTCCCAGGTGTACGAGCCCACGGCCAGAAATGAGACCATGCGATTGCTCTTGGCAACAGCAGCGCAAAGAGGTTCTGAGGTCACTCATTTTGACATTGATGTTGCCTCTTTAAACTCACCGCTGCAGGAGGTGATCTACATGTTACCTCCACCAGGATTTGAAGGCGACAAACCAGGTCTGGTATGGAGACTGCACCGTTCTATTTATGGCTTGAGACAGTCAGCGAGAAAGTGGAATTTATGTCTCAACGAAGCTCTGGGGAAGCTAGAGTTCCAGAAGAGTCTGGCAGACAGCTGCCTGTACCTGAAGGGGACAGGCCAGCAGCAGGAACTGGCTCTTGTCTTTGTTGACGACATTGTATTTGTTGCCAGGACAGGTAAACAGCTGCAGGAGTTTGCAAGAAAGCTGAAGCAGCACTTCAAACCCAAGGAATTTGGTCCTCTGAGCTTGTATCTTGGGGTGCAGATTCACAGGGACAAGGATGGCAGTTTTTTGCTAAATCAGAGAGCAAAGATAGAGCAATTACTGCAAAAGTTCAAGATGGCAGACTGCAAAGGTGTCAGAACACCAATGGATATATGTTTTCTGAAAGACAGCCAGTCTGAGGCAAAGCCAGAGTTCGAGAACCGGGAGGTGTTTCAGTCTGCTCTGGGGAGTCTGCTATATCTGTCACAATGGAGCAGACCCGATATAGCCTTTGCTGTAAATCTCCTGAGCAGAGAGGCTGCAAAACCCAGTGTGGTGGCCTGGAATGGCATAAAAAGGGTCCTTAGGTATCTGCAAGAGACCAAGGAGTATAGCCTCACACTGTCAGCTCAGGGAGATGCACAGATTCAGTGCTGGGCAGATGCAGATTGGGCCAACAACTCAGACAGGAAATCTATTTCTGGAATGGTTGTAATGTACGGAGATTCTGTAATTGGCTGGATGGGAGGTCCAAGAAACAAAGCCTCATTGCTGTGTCATTGACTGAAGCAGAATTCAGTGCTCTTTCAGGAATGTGTAGAGAGCTGGAATTCTACACATGTCTGGTCCAGGAAATATGTGGAGATTGTTGCCTACCCACAACAGTATGGGAGGACAATCAAGCTTGCCTGAAACTGGCAGAGTCAGGCCAATTCAACACCCAGACCAAGCATTTGGACATACGGTTCAAAAACGTGTGTGAGGGTGTTAGGACAAACGTGATCAAACTGAAGTATTGTCCTAGCGAAGAGAACCTTGCTGATGGTTTTACCAAGCCCTTAAGTTTCCAGAAGCACAGAGAGTTCTGTGAGGGGCTAAACATGAGTTGAACTGTTTGTACATTCACACCCAGGTCATTGAGAATGAGAGGGGGTGTTGTGGTTCTGGATAGTCAAGAGTTAATACTCCAGGAAGCATTCTGATTCACTGGGTGCATTGCCCACATGACCTGGGCATTTTCCTTTGATCTGTGCTCTGTGGGGGCTGAGCTCTCTCTGGAGAGGAGTCTGTCTGAGAATGTGAGCAAGGTAGTTTCATTTTTGTTAGAGGCAGAAAGCTGCAAGCATGCAGCTAGATTCTGTAGGTTTTCTTTTCTGTTTATGTATGCTTCTAAATAAAGAGTGATAGATTAGAAGCACTGGTGTCGAGCTGAGTTATTGAAGACACCACGTCGACACAGACAAGCCATTTTACGCCCCGTGTGAACTCTGCTATTATCCGGCAACTGAGAAGAGTGGCAGCACGCGGAGTGGAAGCGTGTGGGCACCATTGGAGTTTGTCAGAGTGGCAATAAATTGAATTTATTGCAGGGCCGTTGCAGCAGACTCCGTGGGTCAAAGGATTTACAACCCACAAACTTTAACAGTATGTATATATGTATTTGCAGCCAATTTTTTTTAGCTTTTTTACATGTCCACTGGAATGATAAAAATGTCCCTTCATGTTCTTGGCATTTCCAGCAAATGTTTGAAACATCTTTATACATTCTGAATAATTTCCCCAACAGTTAAATACCAAATATTATTTTATAAAAATTCTCTTTAAGATTGTAACACAATGTAATTTTTAAACCCCTTAGTTCACATATGTTCCCACTTTTCAAAGTGTTTTTATTTTAAAAAGTACATACATTTTCTCAATCTTCAGATCTTGAAGTCCTTTCTACAGATGCATCATATCTGATGTGAGGTGGGGAGAGAGTAGGGGGTGGTAGACTTTCATTCTTTTACATAGTGTATGTGCAAGATTTCTGTGTCCGTGTCACTTGGGTAGGTTCTCTTTTTATTCACTTACTAGTTTTCATTGGAATTGAGAGAGGTTGTGGGGCCTAGGGCATGGCTGGTTGCCTTAAGTTGGCTGCAGTCAGTTTTGCTGGCATCTGTATGAGAGAGAGGGGTTGTTGGGTTAAGTTAGCCATATTGATTCTTATGCTATTGTAACCTTATTGGAGTTCACCAATTGGGTCTGTGTTGCTCCGGGACAGGAGGAAGGAAGTCAAATGACACCGAGGTTGGTTCAAAGAAAGAGTTTATTCTGCTCTCCGGATAGCAGAAGGCACTTGCGTGGTGAGTCCACAGCAAGTCCAAAGAAATGAGAAGTTTCATGCAGTATTTATATCCTCCAGACACCCTCTCCCCCTTCCCCAGCCACGTCAGCTTGCATACGTAGGTTGACATCACATATGTTCCCGCTCTGGTATTCTCAACCATAAAAGGATCTTCCTTCCTGTACTTCTGACCAGAAAAGGATTTTCCTCTTCCTACTCTTATCTGGGAGGAAGAGGTCACCATCTCCGGGAACACGCTTCTGGCGGTGTTCCCAGATTGGATCTGTGCATCTTTGTGGTAAGAACATAAGATAAGGCACAAACGTGTTTTCTCTGTTCTACTGGTATAGTCAGGGTCATCCTTGACGTCACAAACTGATAAAGGAGAGGGCTCTGAGCACAGCCGGGTTTTTGTTTATACATTGTCTCAGAGCTCAAGTTAATGGATTTTAGCTAAGGAAAAATAGGGATTTTGGTGCAGTTTCAAACTGCCTTCACAGTCAGTTTTGGGTTTGGGAAACCCGTTCCTTCATTCCCTCCTCTTCTCATGTCAGTGCTGTAATCTGGGGCCAAATCATTCATGACATCATTTTACGCATCATATTTTGCAAGCATTGCATTAAGCAGGGTATACAGGAGCAGAAAAGAAGCAAGATTCACTGACCTGGCATTCAGCAGTGTACTATTAAGACAAAATGAGGACCCTGGGTGGGAGAAGGACCATAGGGAGCCAGGGCTTAAGTCAGTTAATTTAGCCTCTGGATTCAATTATCTTACTGGTGATACTTCAAAAGGTGGCATTTGATTCCTCATGCATTTTGGGTCCTGCTTGCGTATGCTACAGAGAGTGTAAACAAACCTTACACTAGAGAAATATAAACTTGAAAGTCTTTTGAGTTCTGGGAAAATGCAGTTACAATCAGAACACAAAATTCTTCCTCTTCCAATTTTTTTACCATGGTTCAGTAGCATACCACTGATGAATTCATTGTACATACTTTCTCCATTTACCTTAATACATCAATTTGCATGCAAACATTAAAAATCACTTTTCCTTCAAAGGAACCATACATAAGGTAACTTTGTTCAATATTGCCTTTCACCCAAGAGAAACCTAGGAGGGATCTCCTCCTGGGTAACTGTATCAATTAAGCATTGAGGTATTTGTCTATCAACATCTTGATTCTGCTGTCACTAATGCATTTGACAACTTTTGATTCTGGCAACTACCCTGAGTATATGTGTGTCTCAGAACAGGAAAATTTCAAAGCATTTTAACACTTTCCACACCCTAATGTGAACAGGGAAATAAAAGGTATTTTGCCTAAGACCTCTCCTGGCATGTACACTCAGATACCAATACAGCCATCTCAATTTTCAATTAATAGATGTCAAAGGAGTATCTTTCATGGGAGGGACATACTAAAAAGCACAAGCAACATTCCAGGTCCCTACTCTTGCCATTAATTTATGGATGGTTAGCTGTCCAGCCAGCCAAAAAGAAGGCTGTTCTATAATATATTATATTCTTAATTCAGAAGGACTTTCTTAGTTCCTGAAAGGAACTTTTTGAAAGTTTCGAAAGCCACATATTAGGCTGTGGATTAATTCTTTAAAAGCTGGGGGGTTTTTTACTCATGAAAACCTCAACCAAGAATCTTAGTGTGGATCACTCCATTCCTCCATGTAGGACTGTGACTAAAGTGTGTTGCTGGTCACACAGCCTCTATCTATTCAGCTTTTACTATATTTAGTAAATTCTCTCTCTATAATAGCATATGAATAATTTATTTCAGTAATACTAATCAGCATAAACACTCAACGATCTTTACATCAAACCCCTACCCAACTTTTCTTTTGTTCCTACATTCTCACTTCTCTCCTCATCTCTTTTCTACTTCTCCCCTACCTTCTCCAGCTCTTACTACTTCAACACCTTCCCCATAACATTTGGGACATCCCTTCTAAATAAAAATTTTACGTATTTCAAAAATATCAGAAGAAAGGGAATGCAAAAATCAATTTTGGTATCAAATAGTGTGCTCATCCTTATTTTAAACTGAGCTGAGATTTATAATAAAATCTAACTTGCACACCCCTTTAAGTTTTAAAAGGTACAAATTATAATTAAAGCACATAATGTCCCGTGTTTCACAGGGGTACTCTTGCTCATGCTCTGGAGGCTGGCATGCCATGCAATATTTGGTAATTTTGTAATTTTCCTGAGTGTTCTTTGGCCCCATTTTCTGTGTTTAACACACACACACTGCAGGAGGGGAGCGATTTACTGCCTTGTCTCCCCATAACCCGGGACACTCCAACCAGGGAGTTGGTGCTTAAGGCACTTCTTAAGGCGGTGTGCGCACCGATAGTCAGAAGAGGAATACTCTCCTCATCTGTATGAACATGGGATTTAAATTCCCATCCCTTTTGACAACACTACTTTTTCCCATACATTTGTACATTTTTACTTTTGATCAACATTTAACAAGTGACAGATAGGTAGCCGTGTTGGTCTGCCATAGTCAAAACAAAACAAATTCCTTCCAGCAGCACCTTAAAGACCAACTAAGTCAGTTCTTGGTATGAGCTTTCGTGTGCATGCACACTTCTTCAGATACACAGAAGTGTGCATGCACACGAAAGCTCATACCAAGATTTAACAAGTGGTTTCTAAATCACCCAGGGTACCTTATGCAACAGAGTCAATAAGAAACAAACTTTTAACAAAAATATTAAGATACCAGGTAGCTCAAAGCACAGTGAATTGATGACATTCAAATTCTGAAACCAGTACATGATTACATGATTGTATTAGTAATTGAAACCTTCCCACCTTTAACATGAAAATACAAAATTTGACCTCATGAGCAACTCATGTCACTTTTAGTGTTAAAGACCAAATAATCTTTTTTTATACTTGTACTCTGCAAGATTCTAGGTGTTTTAGGGTCTGTTTCCCAATCCCCTAACATGCAGCACAGTGAATGTGGCAGAATTGAGAACCCCTTCATGCAGGGTTCTATTCCTGGCGCCTCTGCAGAGCACATATCTTTTTTTCCCCGGCCCCCACGTGTTGGCAATACAATACAAGCCAACTGGACGCACCTATGCTGGTCACTGCCAGAATACAGAAAGGAGCTTAAAGAGTTTTTTTTCAACTGTAGCTCGACATTTCCAATTGTCCAAAAAGAACAAACACTGCAAGGGGTTCCTTTTGCTGTTTGTTTTGTTTTTGTTTTTTCCCCATAGCCCTGAGACACTCCGTCCACCTAGCGTTGTTTCTCACCCAGTCACCTTTCTCCGCGTCCTGTTAGTGGCCTAGACGGACTCGCCAGGAACCGCACCTTACAAGGACCACACTTCGCTTCGTCAGTGCCTCTGAGCCCCAACGTCTCATCCACTCAAAACATTCACTGGAGTGTCCCTATACACATACACATACGGACATACAAACCCCCATGCACACACAAACCCCATGCACCTCCTCAATCCCCTTTACCCACAAACTTCCCAAAACCGATGGCACTTTTACTGCTCTTCTACCGGCAAACCAGCGGCACACTATTGCTCTCTACTGGTCAAACCCAGCAGCACTTTTACTGCTCCTACTGGGCGGGGCTTGATCAGACCCCTGACTCCCACAAAACAAGCTGTGGAGCCTACCTTTCCCCTGGGTACCCTTCTCCCGTGCAGCTGCTGTCTCTTTCTTCCGTCTCTGCTGTGTCTCCACTCAGGTACGGGGTGGGGGGCTCCCCCTAGAAATGGTAGGGTGCGCGCTTGGAGCCACCGACACCGACCGAGCTGTTCGCTTCGCAGTGACCCCCTGGTCCTTCGTCCTTGTCCTCGGAGAATGCAGATTCCCAGCCAACGCACCAAGAAATGTAGCCTTATTGGAGTTCACCAATTGGGTCTGCGTTGCTCCAGGACAGGAGGAAGGAAGTCAAATGACACCGAGGTTGGTTCAAAGAAAGAGTTTATTCTGCTCTCCGGATAGTAGAAGGCACTTGCGTGGTGAGTCCACAGCAAGTCCAAAGAAATGAGAAGTTTCATGCAGTATTTATATCCTCCAGACACCCTCTCCCCCTTCCCCAGCCACGTCAGCTTGCATACGTAGGTTGACATCACATATGTTCCTGCTCTGGTATTCTCAACCATAAAAGGATCTTCCTTCCTGTACTTCTGACCATAAAAGGATCTTCCTCTTCCTACTCTTATCTGGGAGGAAGAGGTCACCATCTCCGGGAACACGCTTCTGGCGGTGTTCCCAGATTGGGTCTGTGCGTCTTTGTGGTAAGAACATGAGATAAGGAACTTCCGGAGGCAGCATGGCGGCTGCAGCAGCAGAAAAGAGCTCCTGAAGCCAGCCAGAGTGAAAGGCTCTGTCTGGCCGATTCCCGGGCTCCCAGATCTGCTGCTGCCAGCACTGCCAACGGAGAGGAATCGGGGGTGCCCGGGGCGTCTTTCAAGGGAGCCAAAACACCCCCCCACGACCTTGATTGAGCCGGAAAGGCACCCGCCCCCCCCCCAACAGCCGAGAGGAGCTCCAAATCCAGGAAGACAGTGGAGCTAACGCAGAGAGGGAGAAAAAGAGAAGGAGGAAGGAAGAAGGGAAAAAGAAAGAAAGAAAGAAAGAAAGAAAGAAAGAAAGAAAGAAAGAAAGAAAGAAAGAAAGAAAGAAAGAGGAGCCCTAGCTTTGCCGGCAAGGAAGAGGGGAGGTAGGTGAACACGGGAAGGCAAAGGACGCTGCGAAAAAAAAACACGTGGCTGAGCCGACCGGAGCCTACCCCTCCATGCAAAGCCGCATGACAAAGGAGATCACAGACAGGAAGAAACTACCCCCTTCTTTTCTCCTTTTTTCTATAAAAAACAACAGCCAACAAACAAAATCCTTTTTTTTAACTCCTTCCTACCCCTCTCCCCCCCTTCTTAAAAAAGAAATTCTTTTTTATTCCCCCCCCCCATATACCTACTTTTATCATTTTTCTTTTTAAGAGAGGGGCCATTGCTGCTGCAGCCACCCTTTATTTGAATCTCTATTTTTATGTCTATCTTTTCTACACACTATTTAAAGACACACTTTTCCACACACACACACCCTCAATTTAAACCTCATTTTATTTTCACCTCAAACCCCCCTCTTAAGAATTAAAATGGCAGTACCCAGAAAACAGCCCTGAACCATCACAGGCCATTTCCTGGGACTGCCACTTCGCCCCAGACTTTCCACTCTCTTTTACCTATCCTCTTTTACCTATACTTTACTCATTTTTATTTTCATTTTTAAATAAAAAGCTCTATCTATCTATCTAAAGACAACCCCCCCCCTTTTTTTTTTTTACCTTTAATTCTCGTTTTTATCTTTTACCTGTACATTTTTAATTACTTTTTTACAAATAAAAAATAACAACAATAATTAGGGGAAAATATTATTATTATTATTATTATTTTATTTTATTTTTTTTTAAAAAAACACCACACATTTTTTCCCCTCTCTCTTTTTAAAGCCCGTTCTTGTCTATTTGTTGGCTTGTTCTTGAGGGGGGAATCTTTCGCCCCCAGCTACGACCACCACTCTCTTTTAAAACAAAAATTTCCTCTATATCACTGCTATTGTTACTGATACTCTCTCCCTCAACTCCCCCCTTTTATTTTTCTCTCCCTTTTTGCTCTCCCCTCTCTCTCTTCACCCCTCCTCATTTTTTCCCCTTATCCCACCTTTCATTTTCCATCCCCAACTTTTTTTTTCTATCCCTTTTATTTTTTAAAATCAACCCCCCCTTTTTTAGCCTGTCCGTCAGTTTGTTTTTGAGAGGGGAGCCCTTTCCCCCCCACCCCCTCTTTTGAAATAAGACTTTCCCCCATACCATTGCAGCAGCTCACCCTCCCTCCCTCCTCCCCTCTCCCCCTCTCTTTTCTTCTCCTTCCCTCCCCCACCCTTCCCCCTCCTCCCCTCATTCTCTCTCCCTCCTCCCTCTCCATCCCCCCCCTTCCCCTAAAGGAAACACATACACACATTCATATCACCCTATCATAATTTGCCCCCTCATACTATAGCTAAAACTACTGCTGCAATCTAATACCTCTGATATTACTGTACTATCTCTCCTCTCAACTCTTTTTGTCTCTCTCTCTCTCTTCTCTCTTACTCCAATCTCCCCTCTCCCCCCGCCTCCCCCTTCTTCTCTCTTTCTTCTTCTTCTTCTTCTTCCCTTTTCTCCCTCCACCCTTTACATATAGCCTATTTGTCTGTCTCTGTTTCTAAGCGCACTCCCAACCCCAATTTCCACCTTAACTGGACCCCAGTACCCCTTTGGGTATATACAACCCCCTCCTAAAGACATATTTCCCCTGGCCCCACCCCTCTAATCTCTTGCATCTCTACCTGCTAACCCCCCTCCCTTTATATGAACTGTCTGTCCGTTAGTCTACCCACCTCTGCTTACCTGCCCTCCCCCCCAGCCTCGGCGGCACCGCTGAGGCAACTACAGAAAACCCAAGAGAAGTTCTTAAAACACAGGCTAGAAGTGACACAAATGACCGCCTAATCCAAACGCTCTGTAAAAGCCACCAGCCAACAAAGCCTGATCAGCTCAACAACCCAACAATACCCAGGAATCACCACAAGCACAACTCCTAACCACCACACGCCCTACCCCAAGTGGACGCCAAGCCAACCTCAAACCAAAACTATCAGGGAGACTGAGATTACACCAACCAGGGAGATGGCAAACAATGCTAAGATGGTAACTCCCCTTCAAGATGATGACCACCCAATAACGAAACGAGATCTGAGGGAAATGGAAGCAAGATTAGAAGAAACACTGAAGGCCACAATGGCTCCCATGCAGGTACTAATCAACAATCTAACCTCCAAAGTGGAAGCTCTAGAGAACAAAAACCAAATGCAAGAAAAAATAATAGAGCAATACCGGGAGGAGAACGCACGTGTGAACAAGAAACTGGACGAACTGGTAAACCAAATGGAAACAGAACACAGAGAGATGAAAATTAAGCAAGCCGACCTTGAAGATCGCAATAGACGCTGTAACATCCGCTTCCGCAACTTTCCTGAAAAAGCAGAGGAGAAAAGCCCAACAGACCTAATTATACGCTGGCTGAAAAACACAATCCCAGGCCTGAAACTTGAGGCAGATGACTTGGAGAGGGCTCACAGAGCCCTAAAACCTATGCCAAAACCCAGCGCCCCCCCAAGAGACATCATTGTATGCTTCACGCGCTACAAAAAGAAGGAAGAGGTATGGAACAACCTCAGAAACTCAACCAACCTTCGATATGGAGAAACCCCCATTCTGGCCCTACAGGACCTATCTCAGGATACTCTAAACCGGAGGAAAAGCCTGCGCCCATGCACCCAGCGTCTCCAACAAGCAGGGATCAAATACCGATGGGGCTTCCCCTTCCGTCTCATTGTAACAACCAATACAACACAACACATGGTTACCAGCATACCTGAGGCCCTGCAACTACTAAAGAACCTTGAACTCGACCTCCCACCGGAATGGCAACCGACAAACCCACCAAGTGACAGCCCCAACCACGAGGAAACAACAGCAAGCAACTGGACGACGGTACAGAGCAAAAAGAAACAACAGAAGCGGCAGAACAACGCAAACCAATACAGACAAGCACAACGCTCAGAACCGTCCCGCCGGCCATACGACACAAGAAACCAGACCAAGACTAACCAAACCAATTCATCGCAGATGGACAACCCTACAACAACAACAACAACAACTGCAGCTCAATGAAGCAACCAGGAAAAAACCCCACAAACCGAAGGACTGGTGATTTCTCCCCCCCCCTTTTCCCCCTCTCCCCCCCCAAAACATAGATTTAGTTAACACCATCAACATTCCCCCCAGCCCCGCACCCCCACAGAAACCCCCACCCCAACACCAGTCCAGACGACCTCAACCACATTCCCCATCACCCACACCTTCAACATCCTCATACTCCATACTAAGGAAAAACAACTCCAACCTTAATAACACAACCCACAATCAGGCTAAAATCTGATACCCAACCAGCAATATGGTGGCACCAGAGCGTACCAGCACCCACATCCCCACCCCAACACACCAACAATGTTGCTTATAACATTGGCAACATTGCTTACGAACCTTATACCTGACAGCGACGTTACAAAGTCACTTCACACTGTCTCGCTGATCACCCCCTATCGCAGACAACAGGGGAGATGGCCTGTCCTTGAACATGGCCTTCCACACCAGCTGAGACCTAGGACCAACCGGCTAAATGCCAGATGGCCCAAAATACCCCAAACAAACACCTATATGACTATATATAGGAAACTCCCTACAACTTACCCCCTACTCTTTAACCCAAATCTCACTCTACTCCCACTAGCCCCCCACCCACCACACCCTAGGTCAGCGCAACCCCACTGGTTCTTTAAACAACACGAAGAGAGAGACACAAGACAACCCGAACGGGTTGGCAGGGAATCGCCCCACATAAAAGATAAGCAAGATGGCTAACCTAAAAGCAATTACATTAAATGTGAGGGGGCTGGGAAACCCCATCAAAAGAAAACGCATCACCTCATACATAAACACCATGAAACCACACATCACCTTCCTACAAGAAATACACAACCCACCCAAAGGCAGCAAACTCCTGAGCGACCCCCGCTTCAGTCAACAGTGGGTCGCACAAGGCTCAGGGAAAGCTCGTGGTGTAGCCATAATACTCAGTAGAGACCTGAACTTCACTGCCACAACAGTCCTCAAGGACAAAAAAGGCAGATTCATTTTCGCTAAAGGGACACTAGATGGCAAAATCAAACTGACAATCGGCTCCATATATGCCCCAAACACCAAACAATTAGAATTCTTCCAGAAGACACTAAACAAATTCCTCTCCTTCTCTGAAGGGGAAGCAATCCTAGGAGGGGACCTCAATCTAAATATGAAAGGTTTATCCCTGAAAGATATCCACCCCACAACCCCATGGGCAACCTTCCTCCGAAGGAAACCCCCAACAACTAGGAACTCTTACAAGTTACTAAAAATGCTAAAAAACAGGGGTCTCTACGACATTTGGGGTGAGCAAAACCCGGGAGACATCAGCCATACATTCCAATCAGGACGCCATGATACAGTGTCCAGACTGGACAGCATTTTACTCACACAGGGTCTGATCCCCTCAGTGGAATCAACAAACATAGGTAACATTAAAATCACAGATCACGCCCCAGTAGAAGTCATCGTTAAAATAGGAGAAGGAACACAAACCACCCCATCATGGTCCTTCAGTCCCATCCTAACTACAAACAAACAAATTAGAGAGAGTCTCACAAAAACCCTCCAAAACTACTTCAAGGAAAATGATGTAAACAATATAACAACCCCCCTCCTATGGGACGCAATGAAAGCGGTCACCAGAGGAGCTTGCATAAAAGAGAAAACATTCCTTAAAAAACAAACCTCCTCAAAAATTAGCAAAATAGAACAAGACATCACAGCCCTCTCATCACGCTACAAACAAACAGGATCTAAAAAACTCCTCAAACTTAGAGAACAAAAAAGGAGAGAACTAGACTCCCTAGAAATTAACAAAACAATGATCAACATTCTATACTCTAAACAACGTTTCTACGAATATGGAGGGAAAAACTCCAGATTACTAGCAAATAGATGTAGGAAAAAAGCACTCAAAACAAGAATACACTGCATCACCAAAAAAGACGGCAACATAACATTCTCCCCCGAAGAAATAACCTCAGAATTTGCAGAATTCTACGCCAACCTATACACCTCCCATAACCCACCAGAGAAGGAAATCAGAACATTTCTAGCAGGACTGACCATGCCTACCCTAACTGATGAGGAACAGGAATTCATGGACAGCCCTATCACCCCAGAGGAAATAGATGCGGTCCTCAAAAACCTGAAACCACACAAAGCCCCAAGCCCAGATGGCTTCACAGCAGAATTCTATAGGAAATTCAAAGAACCCTTGATGCCCTACATGACCCGCCTATTCAACGACATCATAAAAGGGGCCCCCATCCCCAAAACCTGGACCCACTCCAAAATAGTCTCCATCCCAAAACCACTAAAAGACAGCCTCAAAGTAGAATCATACCGCCCAATCTCATTAATAAACCAAGACTACAAGATATTCACATCAATCTTGGCCAACCGCCTAAAAATCTTCCTACACAAGTTAATAGCCCCAGACCAGACTGGCTTTGTCCCTGGCCGCAATATAACAGACCCCATCAGGAAACTACTGAACCTGATCGAACACAGCAAGGCAACGAAACTCCCATTGACAATCATGTCCCTAGACATCCTCAAAGCCTTTGATTGCTTGGAGTGGAAATACATATTAGCAGTACTAACTAACATGAAATTTGGCCCCAACTTCCTACAAATCCTCAAACAAATATACTCCCAAGCCTCAGCAAAATGCAGAACTAACAATATGGATTCTAATACTATAGCTATCCAAAGAGGCACAAAACAAGGATGCCCACTGTCTCCCTTCTTATTTATCCTGGCTCTGGAACCCTTAGCAATCCGCATCCGAGCAGCCACAGACATCAAGGGAGTGGAAATAAAAGGCAGAACCTATAAATTAGGGCTCTTTGCAGATGACCTAATGGTCACAACACCAGACCCCATAAGCACAGCAACCTCCCTAATCAGAGAACTCAACACATTTGCAATGGTGTCGGGCCTACAGGTAAATTTTACAAAGTCAGAAGCTATGTGCTTCAACACCCCTCCTCACACCCAAAAAGAACTCACGAAGGTCACCAAAATAAAACTTTGCCACACCAAGTTCAGATACCTAGGGGTACAAATAACCAGAAACCTCAATAAACTGTACCTCCACAACTACAAGCCCCTGTGGCGACAAATTAACAAAGACCTAAAGAGATGGAATAACACGAATTTCACTCTCTCAGACAAAATAGCCATGATCAAAATGATCACACTCCCAAAACTAACTTACCTATTCCAAACCCTCCCAATCTGGATCCCCTCAACACAACTTCGCAGTTGGCAGAGAAAACTACACTCCTTCATCTTCTCACATAAAAAACCAAGAATAAGCCCCAAATACCTGCACCTCCCCACCTCAGAAGGAGGATGGGGAATCCCCAACATAGAAGCATATTACAATGCCAACCAAATACGCCATATAATCCCATATATACTAGAAGATGAGACAAAACAATGGGTACACCTAGAGAGGGACACAATTGAAAACACCTGCACCACAACATACCCACTCCTCCCAAACAAACTAAAGAAAATTCCCACAACACTTAACAGGTACACACAGACCATGCTCAAAGCATGGAAAACACAAATAGGCAAACTCTCCCCAACCCCATCCCCACTAATCCCCCTGGCGTACCACCCATTATTCCACCATGCAGCACAAAACCTCCAGATAAAAACCTGGCGAACCAAAGGCTTATATCGCCTAATAGACTTTTATAAAAATAACAAACCCTTGTCAACACAAGAAATACAAGACAAACTAGAAGACACCCAAATGACCTGGTTAACACAACACCAACTACATGCCTTCTTAAACAACCCAACAGTAAAATCAGCAGCAACTAGGCCCCTGACAGCCTTCGAAAACCTCCTCCTAACAACAAAGGGAAACGGTAAAGGGACGGTATCCGCAATATACAAAATACTACTCCAAAATCCCGCAAATCCCCTAGACACAATCAAAAAACAATGGGAGAATGACATAGGCTATGAGATTAACCCCACTCAATGGACCAGAATGTGGTCTAAACCCCCCTTTAAATCCATATCAACAAAAAGAAAAGAACTCACACTGAAACTCACCTACAGGTGGTACCTAACACCAAGGAAACTAGCGCTAATACACCCAGGAACCTCACCAAAATGCTGGAGAGGGTGCACCTCCTCAGGCACATACCTCCACATGTGGTGGGAGTGTCCCAAAATTCAACTATTCTGGACAACAGCCATACGAGAAATATGTAAAATAACTAAGCAAGTGTCAGGGTTTCTGGGAGAAGTGAGGAGATGGCAGAGGAGACGGAAAGCGAGTGGGAGGAGGGAGAGAGAGACGAGGAAGAAGATGACGGAATTCGAAGGGAATCTATGAGCCTAAGCAGTGAGTCAGAGGATTCCCAAAAAGGAGCTAGCATGATCAGGCGAAAAGCAGGAGAAGAGAGAAGCTGTGAAAAGTCAGGAAAGGAGGGGAGAAAGCCCAGTGAAGCACAGACGCTGTCAGAGGGGTCTCAGCCGGAACGGAGTAAAGGGGGTGGAGTTGTCAGCCTCTCGGAGGGAGGAGGAACAGGAGAAAACAGAGAGAGGGGGTTGGAGCAAGGTGTTCAGCCGGAAAGGGTAGAGAGTGGAACAGGGGGCAGTATAGAGGACGAAGGAAAGGTCAAAAGCAACGTACGCGCGCCAAGTTCAAACATAGAGGCGCGCGGAAGTGGGGAAAGCTCAGAGGAGGAGCCCGGCCCCAAAGCCAGAAGGAGGGGGCAGGAGGCGGCAGAGGATTCAGCCTCAGGCGAATCCCGGAAAGAGAGAACCCAGGGGGGCAGAAAGACCCTGCGGAAAAGAAAGGAGAGGAAGAGGTGGTCTAGAGCCAGGCTATTAAGTTGGTGTGGAGGAGGGGAGGAGTCAGAGGGGGACTTCGGCGGTCTAACGTGACAGACGTACAGCCACAATGCTGAACTGTGAAAGAAGCAATTATCTTCAATAAACTTTTCCTGTAAGTAAACTACAACGGAGTAAGGTCTCTCGTGAGCTGGGACCCACCTGGGTGGCTGTGACAGAAAGTCCCCCTCCCTCTGAAAGCAAAAATTTTTTTTTTGCGAAGCTCACGAACGGGGCAGCCATGAGTGCTGAGGAACAGCTGGCTGCACTCCGGGATCAGATTACCACTCTCACAACGGCAGTCATTGCTTCGCAGAAGAAGAATGCTGACTTGGAGAAAGCGTGCCAGGATTTGCAAGCAAGGTGGGAAAATGCGGACAAGGCGGGGACCCCGGGCTCCAGAGCGGAGGGCATTGCGCTTGGAAGGAGGGGGGGTGCCCTAGTTTCGCATTTTAATGGCAACTTGCAAGACTATCCCAACTTCAGGGCAGATGTCGTGTATGCACTGCATTTACTCCGTCATGATTTTAGAGATGAGGAGGAGAGAGTGGGATTTATTGTTTCGCACCTGCATGGGGAGGCCAGGGCTTGGCTACGCAATCTGTGGCGCGAAGATGGACCAGCCCGTCGCAATGCAGATGCGTTTATCAAGGCAATGGATGCTTGTTTTCAATCCTCTGTGGATAAGGACATTGCGCGCCGGCAGATGCACGGGCTGAGGCAGGGGAGAGCCACTGTACGCCAATATCATTCTAAATTTTTTGCATTGCTCACCGCCTTAGATTGGCCGAAGGACAGTCTACCGGTCAGGGATCTTTTTTGGGAGGGATTGAGCCCCTCCGTCAAGGATGAGATCGCAAGGGGGGACAGACCCCAGACCCTGGAAGACGTGGTGCAACGGGCTTTGGCTATAGGAATTCGACATGAGGGACGTCCGTGGCACGAGGAGGGGGGGCCCCAAGCGCGCGCGCAAGCAAAAGCTCTCCCTTTTGTGCACAGGGATTTCAGCCGTGCGCACCCCTCACCAATGGGGAAGGAAGGCGAAGAGCCAATGGAGATTGGTGGTGCTAGGGCTCAAAAGCCATCCCAGAGCCCCATCCCTGCTGCAGCCAAAGCGAAGCCTCCTAGAGGGACCAGGAAGTGTTACATCTGCGACAGTGCACACCATATGGCGAAAGAGTGCCCCCAGAGGCTCCAGAAGCACACTGCAGCACTAGCAACTGTGACAGCAGAGGTGCAATCAGAGGAGCAGCTTCAGGGAAACTGCAGTGCCTGGCTGGAAGCAGAGCTACTGGGGCTCAGCCAGGCGGATCTGTAGAGAAGTCCCCAGCATCCTTGCAGCGCATGGACCCTTTACCTCCCAAACCAGCAGTTTTACTCACAGCAACACTCCAGCTGCCTGATGGGCGACTTCTCGAGGTTCCAACAACCATCGATTCGGGAAGCAACGCCGATTTCGTGGGATTACAGTTCGTCAAGCAGCATAACATAGCGCTCCTGCCTGCAACGACGCCTCTGAACGTGGTCACGGTAGACGGCAGGAAGTTGCTGGGGGGGCAAGTGGTGCAGCAAACCCCTCCCATGATGATGCAAATTGGAGACCATCGAGAGCTTATTAGTTTCAATGTCACCCACTTATCGGACACGCCCATCGTGTTGGGCATGAGTTGGCTGGACAGGCACAGTCCCGCGGTTGCTTGGTACCAGAGGCAGATCACCTTTTGTTCATCGTATTGCGCCCAGAATTGCATCCAAACCGATCAAGGAGGAGAAGCCGAACAGCAGCTGCATCTGAGTATGGTGCAAGCGGTTCCTCACAAGTACGCGGAGTTCTTGGAGGTTTTCTGCGAAAAGGAAGCTGACAAATTGCCGCCTCACAGACCTTACGACTGCGCGATTGACTTAGTGCCAGGCGCGCAGTTGCCAACTGCCAAGCTGTACTCCATGTCGGAAGACGAGCTGCAAGAGCTTCGGGAGTTCATAGAACACAACCTCAAGCGCGGATTCATCCAGGAATCTAAAGCAGCGGGAGGCAGTCCTGTTTTCTTTGTGAAAAAGAAAGACACGCCCCAGAAGAGGCTCATTGTGGACTACCGGTTCATAAACAGACTAACTAAGCCCAAGGCCTTCCCCATGCCCAAAATTGACGACCTTTTGGCTACAGTCAGGAGGGGGAAGATTTTTACCAAGCTGGATTTACGTGGAGCTTACAACCTCATCCGCATCAGGAAGGGCGATGAGTGGAAGACGGCCATGTTCACTCCTTTGGGCACGTACGAATACAGAGTTATGCCCTTCGGTCTACAAAATGGCAGCCATGTTTTCCAAGCATTCATGCATCACGTCCTGGCAGGTCTCCTCTACAAGAAGTGTGTCTGTTTTCTCGACGATATCCTGATCTTCTCGGAATCGCCAGAGGATCACGATAAGGACGTGAAGGAAGTTCTGCAGAGGCTGAAGGAACACAGGCTGTACGCCAAGTTGGAGAAGTGCCAGTTTGATGTGAGAGAGGTAGATTTCCTTGGCTACAAGCTGTCCGACGAGGGACTGGCCATGGACAAGACTAAAGTCCAAGCGCTGTTGGACTGGAAGAGCCCTCGAAATCGGAAGGAGGTCCAGAGGTTCATCGGCTTTGCCAATTTTTATCGCAAGTTTATTAAAGGTTTTGCAAACGCGACGGCGGCAATCACTGACACCCTCAGTTCCAAGAAGAAGAAGTTCGTCTGGACCGAACAAGCAGAGCGATCCTTTCGGAAGCTTAAAAGCCTTTTCGCCTCCGAGGAGCAGCTGCTGCACGTGAATCCTGGCAGGCCCATGCGGGTAGAGACAGATGCATCAGACAGAGCAGTTGGGGCCGTCCTCTTGCAAGAGGATTCGCAAGGCAACTGGAGACCGGGTGCATTCTACTCCCGGAAGCTCAGCAAGACGGAGCGCAACTACACCATATGGGACAGGGAGTTGTTGGCCATTCATGCAGCTTTCAAAGCGTGGCGACACTTCTTGATAGGAGCCAAGCACACGGTGCAGGTCCGCACGGATCACAAGAACTTGGAGTATTGGCGGACGGCTAAATTGCAAACCCAACGACACATGCGCTGGGCGGAATTCTTTGCGGATTTCGATTTCAAAATAGAATACATCCCTGGAGACTCCAATGTTATAGCAGACGCGCTGTCCCGAAAGCCTCAATACCTGGAGGAAGTAGCTCCAATCGCAGCAAAGTACATTTTCGCACCGCAGGCGTGGACGTGCGCTACCATCGCAGTCGACCTGGACGCGGTGCGACGCGCGCTGCAAGAGGATCAGTTTGCACAATCCAAGATGGAGGAGCTCCGCAGAGGGTCGCCTGACAACAATGAGTTTCAGTTGCAGGATGGACTTTTGACTCGCAAGGGCGCCCTTTACGTGCCCACCGACGAGCTTCGCGCCACGGTTTTGCAACAATTGCACGATGCCCCGAGTGCGGGCCATTTCGGCAAAGAGAAGACGGTGGAGTTGGTGGCAAGGGACTTTTGGTGGCCCCAGATGAGAGGAGAGGTGGCGGACTACGTAGCCAGGTGCGATATCTGCCAGAGGTCCAAACCAGTGCATCAGAAGCAGGCGGGATTGTTAGAACCGCTGGAGACACCGCAGCAACCGTGGGAGAGGGTAGCGTTGGACTTTGTTACAGACCTGCCCAGCTCCAGAGGTAAGACGGCGGTGTTAGTGGTTGTGGACTTGTTCACCAAGATGGCGCACTTCATTCCTTGTGCCAAGGTGGCGACGGCAGAACAGACCGCAAAGCTCTTCATCGATCACGTCTTCAGAGTGCATGGACTACCGCAGTCCGTCTTGTCCGACAGGGGGCGCCAATTTGTTTCCACTTTCTGGCGGAAGCTTCTGGGCATCTTGCACGTCAAGATCAACCTGACGTCGGCGAGGCATCCACAGACCAACGGTCAAGCGGAGAGGGTCAACGCGATCATGCAGCAGTACCTACGGTGTTACGCCAACCAGCGACCCGCGGCGTGGGTGGACTACCTGCCGATGGCTGAGTTCGCCTACAACAACACGAAGCACGCATCCACCGGGGTGACGCCTTTCTTCGCGAACTATGGACGTCATCCCAGAACCTTCCCGAGCTTTACAGCACCTGAAGGGGGGGGACCTCAAAATGCCGACCAGTTTGCAGCAGAGTTGCAAGAGGTGCACGAGGAGCTGCGGAGACATTTGGAGCTGGCAAAGCAGGCGTATGAGGTGCAAGCCGATAAACACAGAAGGGCGGGGGAAGACATTCAGGTTGGGGACTGGGTATGGTTAGCAGCCCACGCGATGCCGGCCAGGTCGTTGGCCAAAAAGAAGTTAGAACACAGGCAGCTAGGACCATATCAAGTTGAGGCTAAGATCAATCCGGTGGCTTTTCGCCTAGCCCTTCCGGAGGGCTCCAGGGTGCACCCGGTCTTTCATAGGTCGGTGCTCACTCCCTACAAAGCCCCACACAGGTTTCAAGAGTCAAGAGCACCTCCAGAGCCACGTAGAAGGGCGCCTGAGGGAGGGGAGTCGCCAAGACCAGAACCTCTTAATGAGGTCACAGAGATACTGGATTCACGATGGGGGGAGGAGGGAGTTGAATATTTTCTCGCCAGGGAAGGCACTCCAGTCTCTGCAAATAGCTGGGTGCCGGGTTACGCTTTGGACGAACCCCTGTTGAAGGAGGAGTTTCATGCAATTTTTCCGCACAAACCCATGCCCGAGGAGTATTTTGATGATTGGCTTTTCACGCCCACTTTGTCGGGCAGCACGTTCGGGGGTTTCTCCTCGCCCGAGGGCTCTACGCCCAAAACAAGCCCGACCAGGGATCCCCGCCTGGGGGGGGGAGAGACAAACCCTTATTGGTGGGTGGATCAGCCAAGGGAGGTATGGAGTCAGAGGTGGATGATAGGTCCTTGGCAGGCAGCGCCAGGAGAAGCAGTGAGGGAGGAAGAGACTGTGATGCCTTCAGGGGGGGAACCCGAGTTCGAACACACGTATACGGAGCTGCCAGAGGAGAAGATTGACGTGGACACCCGGTATCCTGAACCGACCCAGGAAGAACCACATTTCCCTCAACCTGCACCCAGCGACCGGGAGGGGGGAAGGGGGGGCTTCGAGGGGGGGATGGATGTCAGGGTTTCTGGGAGAAGTGAGGAGATGGCAGAGGAGACGGAAAGCGAGTGGGAGGAGGGAGAGAGAGACGAGGAAGAAGATGACGGAATTCGAAGGGAATCTATGAGCCTAAGCAGTGAGTCAGAGGATTCCCAAAAAGGAGCTAGCATGATCAGGCGAAAAGCAGGAGAAGAGAGAAGCTGTGAAAAGTCAGGAAAGGAGGGGAGAAAGCCCAGTGAAGCACAGACGCTGTCAGAGGGGTCTCAGCCGGAACGGAGTAAAGGGGGTGGAGTTGTCAGCCTCTCGGAGGGAGGAGGAACAGGAGAAAACAGAGAGAGGGGGTTGGAGCAAGGTGTTCAGCCGGAAAGGGTAGAGAGTGGAACAGGGGGCAGTATAGAGGACGAAGGAAAGGTCAAAAGCAACGTACGCGCGCCAAGTTCAAACATAGAGGCGCGCGGAAGTGGGGAAAGCTCAGAGGAGGAGCCCGGCCCCAAAGCCAGAAGGAGGGGGCAGGAGGCGGCAGAGGATTCAGCCTCAGGCGAATCCCGGAAAGAGAGAACCCAGGGGGGCAGAAAGACCCTGCGGAAAAGAAAGGAGAGGAAGAGGTGGTCTAGAGCCAGGCTATTAAGTTGGTGTGGAGGAGGGGAGGAGTCAGAGGGGGACTTCGGCGGTCTAACGTGACAGACGTACAGCCACAATGCTGAACTGTGAAAGAAGCAATTATCTTCAATAAACTTTTCCTGTAAGTAAACTACAACGGAGTAAGGTCTCTCGTGAGCTGGGACCCACCTGGGTGGCTGTGACAGCAAGTAATAGACATCACCCCAGAATTGGCCCTACTAAACATCTTCCAAGACAACAATGCCCATTTACACCACAAAGAACTCATAACCCACCTGCTCTCAGCAGCCAGAAGCATCATAACCAGACACTGGAGAGACCTGTCAGGAGTAAGCATGGACCAATGGTACCAAATAGTATGGGAAACAGCCCTACTAGAAAAATTAACTAATAAACTGAAACTGACACGGGGACAAACAGAAGAAGACGCCTTCACCCCGGTATGGCTCCCCTTTATCACATACACAGCCCAACAGGACAATGACAATAATCCACCAACAGCATACAAATCAATATGGCTAACCTGATCCAAAACACCCACCCACCTCACTCACACACGAAAACAAAGATCACCACAGCCAATCACAAGCAAACAATCACACCCTAAGCCAACCCCAACCTCTCTCACCACCAAAGGAACACAAGTGAACAACACAAGCAACGCTGACACCAAACTCTACATACATTAAACATAATAGAAACACCGCCACCCGACCCCACCCCCATCCATCCCCCCCTCTCCCCACCCCCCCTTTCTTTTTTATTTCTGTTTTCTTCTCCCCCTAATGCCTCAACAAATGAAACGGATTTGTAAAAACGTTACATGGAAGAAGAAGAAGGAAAAAAAATACGAGGCACTACCCTTCTGTAAAACAAGAAAATCCTTAATAAAAAAAAAAAAGAAAAAGAACATGAGATAAGGCACAAACGTGTTTTCTCTGTTCTACTGGTATAGTCAGGGTCATCCTTGACGTCACAAACTGATAAAGGAGAGGGCTCTGAGCACAGCCGGGTTTTTGTTTATACATTGTCTCAGAGCTCAAGTTAATGGATTTTAGCTAAGGAAAAATAGGGATTTTGGTGCAGTTTCAAACTGCCTTTTGGGTTTGGGAAACCCATTCCTTCACCAGAGACTCTGTTTCTCAGCAGTTTGGACTATTGTTTACTGTCTGTAAGCTGTTTGATTAATGCAGGGTATAGTGTTAAGTTCATGCAGGATGGTTGTCTGATAAAGAATGGAACTCAGGTATGTGGCCATGCAAAGATGGAAAATGGGTTATATGTAATGCAGGACAAGCCTGTTAAAGCAGCTCAGGTGGTTCAGGATAATTTGCCAGTTCATAAGGGGTGTGTACATGAACTGCACAGGAAACTAGGTCACGCAAATTTCCGTGTGCTTTCAGAGATGCAAAAGGTGTGCAAGAACCTAAAAGTAAATAGCTGTAACTGTTTCCTAGATTGCAACGTATGTAAAATGGCGAAATCTAAGAGGAAGCCTGTGGCTTCTAAAAGTGACAGAGTATCTAAAGAGGTTTTAGAACGTGTCCATTGTGACGTGATAGGTCATTTTCCACAGAAGACTGAAGGGGGCACTAGATATGCTTTTCTGGTAATGGATGATAAATCACGTTTTAGTTGGTTGTTTTGGTTAAAGCAGAAATCTGAGTGTTTCCCCACATTCAGAGAATGGGTTGCCCAAGCTGAAAAGCTCTTCGCTCGCCCTGTTGTGCAGTTGCAAACAGATAGGGGTGGAGAATTTCTGAACAAACAATTTGGGGCATGGTTGCGATGTAAGGGGATCACTCACCGTTTGACTAACCCTTATAGCCCTTCTGAAAATGGTCTGTGTGAAAGACGTGGGGCTGTAATACAGTCAGTAAAGGACTGCCTGCTAGTGGATGCAGGATTGGGTTGCAACCATAGGCTGTGGGGTGAGGCTTTCCTCACAGCAAACTTTTTGATTAATAGAACCTGGTCTAGCTCTATTTTTTTTTAAAATAATTTTTTATTAAGATTTTAAAGGTTACAGAAAAAAAGAAGAAAGAAGAAAAAAAAGAGAAATCAAAAATGAAGAAAAAAAAAGAAAAACAATATACATCCAAAAACCGCAAAAAGAGAAAAAAGAGAAAAAGAAATAAAAAACAAGTCAAACCTTTAACTCACTTACTTACATTCACTTATTTTCTTGACTTCCTCTCACCTCCCATTTTTGTATTCTAATTCAATTAGATATTCCAGCAAATCCTTCCAGCTTTATTTTAATCCCAATAATTTATCTTAACATACTATAATTCCCCTCTTTGTATTCTAATTCATATAAATATTCCAACCAATCCTTCATCTTATTTTTATCCTTATATCTTATCTTATTATACTATAATTTCCCATTCTTTCTTTCACCAAATAACCATCCACTTTTACTTTATCCAATCTTAACTCTCATCCAAACCTATATATATATACTTATTCTTAAGAAGTTTCCCTAAGGTCAAAAAAGATTCCATTCCACGAATTTCCCATCTCTCATTAAGAAAACAAAAAACAAATTATATTATATACACTTTAAATTCCCAATTTCCTTCCACCAGATCCCCTCCCCGGTTTCGGTCCCCAGCAAAAGTCCATCAATCTCGTAAAGCCATCAACCCGGAGATCTTAAATCCGAGGCTCTTAAATCTCTTTCATGTCCCCTCTGCCGGTCTTTTTGATAGTCTTTGGTATTGAAAACCAGATCTCGGGGAAGCTCCAACCCAACGGTAATCATATTCCTTCCTGCCAAACTTCCATGGTTAAAAATAGGGCCTATAGGATATTCCAAATCTTGTTTCACGCTCCTTTCAAATCCAAAGGCCCCTGAAACTCCAACCTCCACCTGGCTCAGATTTGTAATCCAAAGGTCATCTGATCTCCACATAAGGTAATCTCTCCATCTTTCATTTTCCAAACCAGGCCAGGCTTCCATCTCCAAAAATTTACTTCTCCTTGTTGCCATCATCTCAGGCCTCAAATTGTAGTTCACCATTTGCATCTGTAGGGTTACGGCTCCCCCTTTCTTCACTTCAATCACAACATGATTCTCCTTCTCAAATTTTCCGGTTTGTTCAGTTGAAGGAGGTTCCTGTGCCGAATTCTTATCGAGTTCTAGCTCTATAAAAGATATTCCTTATCGTGTATTGTTTGGGACAGAACCAGAGTGGACAATGCTCCATAACTGAGGTTCTTGGGCACATGTAAATCTCCCCAAAGCTCAGCACCAAAAAGGGGGTGCTAGAGTGCAGAGACTGTAGTTTGTGGGATATCAGTCCTATGGCAAAGGGTGGCATTTCAATTTATGCCCAGGACGCGTGGTTCTGTCACGAAGTGCAGACTTTGCTGACCAGGACAGATGGACTGCGATCCATGCCAACCCGGATTGCCTACTGCCCCTGCAAGTAAGAGAAGAGGTTTCTTCCCAGCAATTGGCAACACAGGAGCAGGATGAGGAGGAGGCACAGATTTCCCCAAAAGATGTGGCAATAGATAATACTTCTCTAGAGGAAGAGGAAGAGGAAGAGGAAGAGGAAGAGGAAGAGGAAGAGGAAGAGGAAGAGGAAGAGGAAGAGGAAGAGGAAGTAGAGCCTGAGATAAGGTGGGAAGTAGTAGTAGTTGTGCCTAGGTGCTCCCAGCGTTCAAACAAGGGTGTACCTCCTCAGCGTTTGACCCTAGGAGGAGTGAGAGTATACAATGTGAGTTGTGTGGAACCACAAAGTTATAATGAAGTCTTAGACTTACCCCCTGGGGAACGTGCTTTGTGGCAACAAGCTATGAAAGAAGAAATAGACTCTTTTAAACGTAACAAAGCGTTTGAGGTCATAATGCCGCCACCTGGTGGCAGAGTGGTGTCATGCAAGTGGGTTTATAAAAGGAAAACCCTTGCATCTGGGGAACAATGTTTTCGGGCCCGATTAGTAGCCAGAGGGTTCACTCAGATTAAAGGGGAGAGTTATGATGAAGTGTTTTCTCCCACTGTAAAGAGTGAAACTTTTCATTTAATGCTTTCCATTGCTGCCGTAAGACAACTAGCAGTACACCATTTTGATGTTGATGTTGCATATCTGCATGCAAATTTAGACCATGAAGTGTTAATGAGACAACCCCCTGGGTTTGAAGAGGGGAATGGTGCAGTCTGGCATTTGAAAAAGGCTGTTTATGGTCTCAAACAAAGTGGAAGGTGTTGGAACCAGTGTTTAAATGAAGCCCTTGTAAAACTTGGTTTTAAAAGGAGTGTGGCTGATCCATGCTTGTGCACCAAGGGGACGGGCAACAAATATCTAATGCTCTTAGTCTTTGTAGATGATTTGCTTGTAGCAGGGAGTTCCACAAATGAGATCCAGAAGCTCACAAGTCAGCTAGAAAAGAGGTTAAAGCCTTAGGGCCTGTAAGCAATTATTTAAAGCCTTAGGGCCTGTAAGCAATTACTTGGGAGTAGAAGTAAGGCAGGAAGCTGATGGAAGCTTCCTATTCAGCCAGAAAGAGAAAATTCTTTGTTTAATAGAGCAGTTTGGCATGGAAAACTGCAAGCCAGTTCAGACTCCCATGACACCAGATTTCCCAAAGACAGTGTGTGATGATGAATTTGATCAGCCTGAGTTGTATCACTCAAAAATAGGTTCACTGTTGTATTTAAGCCAGTGGTCAAGGCCAGACATTGCATGTGCTACAAACGTTCTGAGCCAACGTGTTGCTAAACCCAGAACTGCCGATTGGTGTGCTTTGAAAAGGCTTATCAGAGATCTAAAGGGGACATTAAATGTATGTTTGAAGATATCTAGTACACAAGACGAAAAACTAGAATTATTTGTTGATGCGGACTGGGGAAGCTGTGTAGCTACCAGAAAATCTAAAAGTGGAATGGTTATGATGTTTGCCAATTCCATAATTGGATGGAGGTCAAAGAAACAAGGATTTGTTGCAACCTCATCCTGTGAGGGAGAATATGGGAGCCTGTCACTAGCATGCAATGAAATCATGTGGTTTATTCAGATACTGTGATGAGTGTGTTTGCTGCCAAGCTAGTAAAGATAAAGTTCCAGGCACTGAGCCATTTCTGTCTGGTAGATTTCTTACTAAATGTTCAAAAGCAAATACAGGAGTTCAAACAAACACATCCATGCTACTCAGTCAGTTGTCTCTTCTGACTCTTTGTGACATCTTTTTGTCCAGCATGCCCATCGGTGCAGGGCACGCCTCCTACTTCCTTTGTTCTGTGACTGTCCCCTCCCTATTTCTCCCTCCGAGTCGGAAGACAAACTAGAAAAAGGCTCTTTTGGCTCTCGGTAAGTGCTTCCATGCCCCCTCCCCTCTCTAGCTGCCTCCCTTTCCCTGACATCCACCCCCTCCTCAAAGGCCCCCTCCCCTTCAGGAGATTCGACTGTCTCCATTTCTCCCTTTTCCGGGGTGGCGGATGGAAAACCTGGAAAACTACCCTCCTCCTCATCCGTCTCTTCAAAAACCTCCTTCAAACCCCCAGTTCCTCGTGTTCCCCAATAGATGCCCTCTTCTTCCTCCTCCTCGTCAGATGGTGGGAATCCCTCGAACTCCTCTTCATCGTCCGTTGTCTTGAACACCTGTTGAAAAAACCTACCTCGGGGTTTGGGTTTGTCAGGGAAAAAATTGTGGAACTCCTCCAACAGGCCCTCCTCGGTGATACAGCTTTCCGGGACCCAGGTGTTCTCTCACCTTGGGGCCCCTTCCCACGCCACCAGATACTGTAACTGTCCCCCATGCCAGCGAGAATCCAGTATTTCCGTCACCTCGTTACACTGCTCCCGTTCCTCCATTTCAGGTGGTGGGAGTTCCCCATCCCCACTACCCTGCTTCCTACCCCCTTCCCTGTAGGGGGACAGCAGTGACCTGTGAAACACTGGATGGATTCTCATGTTCTCTGGCAACCTTAGTTTGAGCCACCAGCTTGATTTGCTGGATTACCTCAAATGGTCCCATCCTCCTAGGTTTGAGCTTTCTGCACCCTCCCTTCCAGGGCAGCCCTTGTGTGGACAACCACACCTTGTCCCCAACCCGGATCACTTCCCCTGGTCGTCGACGCTTGTCAGCCTCCCTCTTGTAAATTTCCTTGGCCCTGTCCACGTTCAACTGAAGTTGTAGGTGGAGCGCCTCCATTTCCTCCGCAAAACGTTCTGCTGCCGGCACACTCCACGTCTCCTCCCCCCTTCCCGGGAATGCCCTTGGGTGACGCCCGTGGTTAGCAAAGAATGGAGTCATTCCCGTGGAAACGTTCTCCGCGTTGTTGTAGGCAAACTCGGCCAGAGCAAGTTTGTCCACCCAATCGCTTTGTCTCTGACTAACGTAACACCACAAATACTGTTACAAAACAGCATTTGCTCTCTCTGCCTGCCCATTTGTCTCGGGATGCCTTGCTGTGGTAAAACTCACCTCCACCTGCAACAAACTCATGAGTCTGCGCCAGAAACGCGAGGTGAACTGAGTCCCCCTTTCTGAGACCACCTGCGTGGGTACCCCATGTAATCTAAACACGTGCTCAATGAACAGCTTGGCTGTTTCTTCTGCCGTCACGGCATGCGAGCACGCCACAAAATGGCACATTTTGGTTAGGAGGTCCACCACCACCATGATCGCTGTCTTTCCCTTAGACCTGGGCAGATCAGTGATGAAGTCCACCGCCACCACCTCCCATGGCCTTCCCGGTGTGCATAGAGGTTCCAGTAAACCTGTGGGCGCCGCCCTTTCCCCTTTGGCCCTCTGGCAAGTGTCACATCCTCTCACATATTCCTTTACATCTTCCCTCACTTTGGGCCACCAAAATTCCCTGGTAACAAGTAACATGGTTTTGTGCTGCCCAAAATGCCCCGCCATGCAACTATCGTGGAGCTGCTTGAGCACCCTGTTCCTAAGGTTCTCACCTGGGACATACAACGCCCCCCTGTAGTATAGGAGCCCCCCTTTCATCTCGAAACCACCCTCGACACCTCCCCTTTGCCTTAACTTCCCCATCTTTTGCCTGGCAAAGTCATCCTCTCTGAGCAATCCCATCAGTTCATCATCTTTGACCAACGCCCCCCCACACACACTCATCCACTTGCTCTCAGGGAACATCAGTCGAGCCACCAGAGGCCCTTCTTCCACCATATACTCTGGTTTCCGTGACAGTGCATCCGCCCTCACTTTCTGTTCTCCTGGCACATACTGGATCTTAAAGTTAAAGTTGGCAAAGAACTCCGCCCATCTTATCTGTCTCTGGCACAACACCCTCGCCGTCCGCCAGTACTCCAAATTCTTGTGGTCGGTGCACACCAAAATTTGGTGCCTCGCACCAATCAGGAAATGTCGCCATAATAATAATAATAATAATAATAATAATAATAATAATAATAATAATTTATTATTTATACCCCGCCCATCTGGCTGGGCCTCCCCAGCCACTCTGGGTGGCTTCCATAGTGTCAGGGGTTCAGAAGGAGAGACACAGGAGGGGGAGCAAATGGAGAGTGAGGAGGAGGAGTCCGAGGGGGGCGCAGGCAGTGACAGTGGAAAGAGTTATTCCACAAGCCTCTCCAGCGAATCGGAGGACTCACAGAAGGGAGCGCCGATGGCCAGAGCGAGGGGGGTTCCAGGGGGGAAGCCCCAGGAGGAAGGGGCCAGCGGGGAGTCCCTGAGCAGCAGTTGGAAATCAGGACCAGCTTCCCCACCAGAGCGCAGTGGGGAGGGGGAGTCCCAGGAATCGGGACCAGTGCTCTCACCACCAGCGGGAGGAGAGGAGTCAGGTTTGGTCACGCCCACATCAGGAAGCGGGGAAACGGTCAGGAGGAAGGTTACCGGCTGGGCGCGCGCGCCAAGTTCAAATGTACAGGCGAGCGGCACAGCAGGGAGCCCAGGTAGGGAGCCAGGTCCTAAAGCCCGCCGGAAGGAAGGGGAAGACCAAGGGGGGTCAGCGTCAGAGGAGTCCAGGAAGGAGGAAACCCCAGAGGGCAGAGGGACCCAGCGAAGGAAAGAACAGCGTAGGAGGTGGAGCCGGGCTAGGATCTTAAACTGGTGTGGGAGGAGCAGTGAGTCAGAGGGGACTTAGCCGGTCTAGCGTCGAGACGTGGGTCTGCGCGCCCAGAGCTTTGAAATGGAAACTAAACTTCAATAAAGACTTTTGTATATTATATCCACCGGGCGTTGGTCCTCTGTGAGCTGGGATCTAGAGGCAGACCTGACAGTAAGTCCCCTCTCTCTCCTTTCACCAAGAACCTCGCAACGTGAGTGGACGCAGCGAGGGGCGAAGATTGGTGCTTAACGAGCTCACAAAAGCAAGGCAAGATGACTACCGAACAGCAAATGGTAGCCCTGCAAAATGCAGTGACGCGACTCAACGAGGAGATACTCGCATCTAGGAGGAGGGAAGACGAAGCAGCTGCTGCCTGCAAGGATCTACAAGCCAGGTTGGAAGCGCTTACAAAGCAGGGGCACCCCCCCCCCAAAGCCAGAGGGGATTGGGCTGGGGAAGAGAGGGGGCAGCCTTGTGTCTCATTTCGATGGGAATTTGCAGCAGTACCCTAACTTCCGAGCACACGTGCTGTTTGCGCTGCAATTGCTGGATAAAGACTTTAGAGATGAGCAGGAGAGGGTGGGATTTATATTATCTCATTTGCATGGAGAAGCTAAAGCGTGGCTGCGCAATCTGTGGAGAGATAAGGATCCGGCGCTCCGAAGTGCGGATGCCTTCATTAAAGCGATGGATTCGTGTTTTTTATCAACAATAGACATTGATATCGCCAGAAAAGAGATACATGGGCTGAAACAAGGGAGAGCCACTGTGAGGCAGTATCATTCCCGCTTTTTTGCATTGGTGAATGCGCTGGGATGGGAAAAAGATTCAGCTGCAGTCAGAGACCTTTTCTGGGAAGGGCTGAATGGAGCTGTAAAAGACGAAATTGCAAGGGGAGAGAGACCCCATACCACCAAAGACGTTGTGGAGAGGGCACTCACGATTGGGGTTAGGCTGGAAGGACGCCCTTGGAACAAGGAGGAAGGGCATTGGGGACGCACGCCAGTGAGAGGACCGCCCCCCTTTCCCAAGGAAGCGGCGCGCGCTCGATCCATGCCTCCGCTGGGAGAGGGAGAGGAGCCGATGGAGATAGGTGGTGCTAAGGCTCAGTCCGCAGCCGGAGCCCTAACGCCGGGAGCAGTCAAAATGAAGCCTCCTAGAGGGACCAGGAAGTGCTACATCTGCGGCAGTGCTCATCACATGGCGAAAGAGTGTCCCCAGCGGTTTCACAAGCACACTGCAGCCGCAGCGACAGTAACAGAAGCAGTTCAGCAGAGTGAATCACAGCAGGAAAACTCCACTGTCTGGCTGGAAATGGAGTCACTGGGGGCCAGCCAGACAAGTCAGTGAAGCAATCCCCAGTAATGTTACAGCCCACAGACCCCCTCCCACCCAAACCAGTGGTGCAACTCACCGCATCCCTCCAGCTTCCCAATGGGCTCACTGTGGAAATTCCCATTACCATTGACTCTGGGAGCAATGCAGATTTTATAGGCATGGAGTTCATCCAGCAACATGGCATAGCCCTTCTGCCAGCGACGGTACCTCTGAACGTCGTCACGGTGGACGGCAGGGAGCTACTGGGAGGGCAAGTGCTACAGCAGACGCCGCCAATGGTGATGCGCATTGGTCATCACCGCGAAGTCATCAGCTTCAACGTCACCTGCCTGTCAGACACGCCCATAGTGTTGGGCATGAGTTGACTGGATAGGCACAGCCCGGCATTAGCTTGGTACCAGCGTCAACTAACCTTCGGCTCCTCCTACTGCGCAGAACACTGCATCCTGGCTGACTTGGAAGATGAGGGGCATGAGGATGGACCACAGCTGAACTTGGGCATCCTGCAAGCAGTACCTAACAAGTACAAAGAGTTTTTGGAGGTCTTCTGCGAGAAAGAAGCGGACAAGCTGCCTCCCCACAGACCCTACGACTGCAAGATTGACCTCCTGCCGGGGGCGACGCTCCCGACGGGGAAACTGTATTCCATGTCGGAGGATGAATTGCAGGAGCTCAGGGAGTTCATAGATCACAACTTGAAGCGGGGATTCATCCGAGAGTCCAAGGCGGTGGGGGGCAGTCCTGTATTTTTTGTAAAGAAACGGGACACGCCCCAGAAGAGGCTGGTCGTGGACTTTCGCGTCTTAAACTCGAAGACCAAGCCCTCAGCCTTCCCTATGCCCAAGATCGATGACCTGCTGGCGACGGTGAGGAAGGGTCGCATCTTTACCAAGTTGGATCTGCGAGGAGCGTACAATCTCATTCGCGTGCGCGAAGGTGACGAGTGGAAAACGGCCATGTTTACGCCGCTGGGCACCTATGAGTATAGAGTTATGCCTTTTGGATTACAAAATGGCTCCCACTATTTTCAAGCATTCATGCATCATGTCTTGGCGGGTCTTCTCTACAAGAAGTGCGTCTGCTTCCTGGACGACATCCTCATCTTCTCGGAGTCGCCGGAGGCTCACGAGAGAGATGTCAGGGAGGTCCTGCAACGGCTGCGGGAGCACAGGCTTTACGCCAAGCTGGAGAAGTGCCAGTTCGACAAGACGGAGGTGGACTTCCTGGGCTACAAACTGTCCGACAAGGGACTCGCCATGGACAGTACCAAGGTACGTGCAGTGCTGGACTGGAAGAGCCCACGCAATCGGAAGGAAGTCCAGAGGTTTGTCGGCTTTGCCAACTTTTATCGCAGATTCATCAAAGGTTTCGCCATGCAGACAGCGGCCATCACTGACACCCTCAGTTCCAAGAAGAAGAAATTCATCTGGACGGAGCAGGCAGAGCAGTCCTTTCAAAAGCTCAAGAATCTCTTCGCGTCCGAGGAACACCTGCTACACGTGAACCCCAGCAAGCCCATGAGAGTGGAGACGGACGCCTCAGACAGGGCTGTGGGGGCCGTCCTGTTGCAGCAAGACCACCAGGGGGACTGGAGGCCGTGCGCTTTCTACTCCAGAAAACTCAGCAAGTCGGAGCAGAACTACACCATCTGGGACAGGGAGTTACTGGCCATACATGCAGCCTTCAAGGCGTGGCGGCACTTCCTCGTCGGAGCCAAACACACGGTGCAGGTCCGTACAGACCATAAAAACTTGGAGTACTGGCGCACGGCGAGGTTCCTGAACCAGAGACACATCCGCTGGGCGGAGTTCTTTGCAGATTTCGACTTCAGAATAGAATACATCCCTGGAAACAACAACATCATGGCAGACGCGCTGTCCAGGAAACCGCAGTATCTCGAGGAAGAGGCACCGGCGGCGGCCAAGCACATTTTCGCACCGAAGGCGTGGGCATGCGCGTCAGCCACGGTGGACCTGGACGCAGTGCGGCGCGCGCTGCAGACGGACTCCTTCGCGCGAGCCAAGATGGAGGAGGTCCGTAGCGGCACGGCGAGGGACGACGACTTCCAAATACGCGACGGCCTGCTCATCCGCAAAGGAGCCCTCTACGTACCGGGAGACAACCTCCGAGCGAAAGTCCTACAACAGATGCACGACGCGCCCAGCGCGGGACACTTCGGCAAGGAGAAGACGGTGGACTTAGTAGCCAGAGACTTTTGGTGGCCCAAGATGAGAGGGGATGTCGCGGAATACGTCAATAGGTGCAACACCTGCCAAAGGGCCAAGCCAGTACACCAGCCGCCGGCAGGCCTGTTGGAACCGCTACAGACACCGTTCGAACCGTGGGAGAGGGTGGCCCTGGACTTTGTCACAGATCTGCCCAGCTCGAGGGGCAAGACGGCAGTACTCGTGGTAGTAGACTTGTTCACCAAGATGGCCCACTTCATTCCTTGCGCGAAGGTGGCTACAGCCGAGCAGACCGCCAAGCTGTTTATAGACCACGTGTTCAAGGTGCACGGCCTGCCACGGTCCATCCTGTCCGACAGGGGGCGCCAGTTCATATCCAACTTCTGGCAAAAGCTGATGGGTTTCCTGAACGTCAAGGTCAGCCTGGCGTCGGCGCGACACCCGCAGACCAATGGGCAGGCGGAGAGAGTCAACGCCATTATGCAGCAGTACCTGAGATGCTACGCGAACCAGCAGCCCTCGACCTGGGTGGACTATCTACCGTTGGCCGAGTTTGCCTACAACAACACGAAGCACGCGTCCACGGGGGTGACGCCGTTTTTCGCCAACAATGGGCGGCATCCCAGAACCTTCCCGGGTTTGGAGAAAGTGAAGGCAGGGGAGCCGCAGGGAGCAGAGGCCGTGGCAGCGGAGTTGCAGGAGATCCACGAGCAGCTCAGGAGGCAGTTAGAGGTGGCGAAACAGGCTTACAAAGTGCAGGCAAACCGACACAGGAGAGTGGGGGAAGACATCCGGGTAGGAGACTGGGTGTGGTTAGCAGCCCAGGCAGTTCCAGCCAGAGCGCTGGCCAAGAAGAAGCTAGGGCACAAGCAGCTAGGGCCGTACCAAGTAGAGGCGCAGATCAACCCAGTGGCCTTCCGGTTGACACTCCCGGAGGGGTCCAGAATGCACCCGGTCTTTCATAGATCAGTGCTCACACCCTACAGAGAGCCCCACAGGTTTCAGGCACCAGGGACGGCGCCAGACCAGCTCAGGGAAGCGCCCAAAAAGGGGGGGTCGCCGAGAGGGGAGCCACTCAATGAAGCCACAGAGATTTTAGACTCAAGGTGGGGGGAGGACGGGATCGAATATCTTCTCGCCACAGAGGACACCCCGGCCAGCGCCAACAGGTGGGTGCAGGATTACGCATTGGAGGAGCAGTGGCTCAAGGAAGAATTCCATACACTTTTCCCGCACAAGCCCATGCCGGCGGGCTTTTTTGACGACTGTCTGTTCACACCCACACTCTCAGCCAGCACTTTCCGGGGTTTCTCTTCAGCTGAGGAATCGACTCCGGGAGGCAGTTCCCCAGAGGGATCACTCTCAGGGTTTGGCACGGGGGGATCTTATTGGTGGGAGGACCAACCAGAAGTGGGCTGGCGCAGAGACATGCCGAAGGGACCCTGGGAAGTGGAGTCACCTCAGGCGACAGAGGGAGAGGGGTCTTGGGTGATTTGGGGGCGGCTTCAGATTTCGAACACACGGCCCAGGAGATGGAAGCGGAGGAAATCGCCGTCGACGAGCCCATGGAGGACTTCCCGGACTTATCCCGCTGGTTGCACCCCTCGGGGGACGAACTGTATCCTGAAATTACCCCCACAACACTGGAGCACCCGGAACACGCACCTGAAGAGGGGGAGGGGGGAAGGGGGGGCTTCGAGGGGGGGATGGATGTCAGGGGTTCAGAAGGAGAGACACAGGAGGGGGAGCAAATGGAGAGTGAGGAGGAGGAGTCCGAGGGGGGCGCAGGCAGTGACAGTGGAAAGAGTTATTCCACAAGCCTCTCCAGCGAATCGGAGGACTCACAGAAGGGAGCGCCGATGGCCAGAGCGAGGGGGGTTCCAGGGGGGAAGCCCCAGGAGGAAGGGGCCAGCGGGGAGTCCCTGAGCAGCAGTTGGAAATCAGGACCAGCTTCCCCACCAGAGCGCAGTGGGGAGGGGGAGTCCCAGGAATCGGGACCAGTGCTCTCACCACCAGCGGGAGGAGAGGAGTCAGGTTTGGTCACGCCCACATCAGGAAGCGGGGAAACGGTCAGGAGGAAGGTTACCGGCTGGGCGCGCGCGCCAAGTTCAAATGTACAGGCGAGCGGCACAGCAGGGAGCCCGGGTAGGGAGCCAGGTCCTAAAGCCCGCCGGAAGGAAGGGGAAGACCAAGGGGGGTCAGCGTCAGAGGAGTCCAGGGAGGAGGAAACCCCAGAGGGCAGAAGGACCCAGCGAAGGAAAGAACAGCGTAGGAGGTGGAGCCGGGCTAGGATCTTAAACTGGTGTGGGAGGAGCAGTGAGTCAGAGGGGACTTAGCCGGTCTAGCGTCGAGACGTGGGTCTGCGCGCCCAGAGCTTTGAAATGGAAACTAAACTTCAATAAAGACTTTTGTATATTATATCCACCGGGCGTTGGTCCTCTGTGAGCTGGGATCTAGAGGCAGACCTGACACATAGAAACCAAAAATACAGTAAAATATCACTCGTCCAAGCAGCCTGTCCACATCCTCGGAGGTAACAGAATGGAATTGATCCCACTCAACTTGACTAGACAGAACTCTAGCACTCTCCCGCCCCGGCACTGCTCCCACGGTGGAGTCTACTTCTTCCCGAATCTGAGCGATTTTATCTGCAAAAAACTTTGCAAAATCATTGCAGGAGAACATGTGGCCCCTACTGGGCCCCGATGTTGCAGGTGGTTCCGCTAAATTGTGAACCACCTGAAAAAGTCTCCTGCTGCTGTTTTCTGCAGATGCAATAGAGGCGGTGAAGAAATTCTTCTTCGCCGTCGCTATCACCACTTGGTAGGCTCGATGTTGAGCTCTAACCTGTGTCCGGTCAGATTCGGAATGAGTTATCCGCCACCGGCGCTCTAGCCGTCCCAACGATTGTTTCATTGCCCTCAGATCCGTGGAAAACCACGGGGCTGTCCGGGCTCCATGCAATCGGAGAGGGCGCTTCGGAGCCAAACAGTCAATAGCCCTGGTTAACTCCACATTCCAGCGGGCCACCAGGGAATCAGCTGAAAGGCCATCAACATGGGATAAAGCATCCCCTACCACTCTCTGGAAACCATTTGGATCCATTAAGTGGCGGGGGCGGACCATCCGAATTGGTCCCACCTCCCTGCAGAGGGGATGGGTCGCAGAGAAGTCCAGTTGCACCAGGAAGTGATCTGACCATGGCACTTCTTTCGTTTCGCTTTTGCTTAGTGTCAGATCACCAACATCCATAGAGGTAAACACCAGGTCCAAGGCATGTCCGCGGCTATGGGTTGGGCCAGACTTATTCAGGGACAGCCCCATGGAGGCCATGCTTTCCACGAAGTCCCGAGCAGCCCATTGTAAGGTCGTGTCGGCATGGATGTTATAATCCCCTAGGACGACCAAGCTAGGTGTCTCCAGGAGAACATCTGCCATGACCTGAAGCAGCTCGGGCAGGGAATCCTTGGTGCAGCGGGGAGGTCGGTACACCAAAAGGAATCCTGTACTGCCCCTATTGCCCAACTTCCAGAACATGCACTCGGAAAACTGGGTCTTCCCAATAGGACGCCTGGTGCCATTGTTTGAACGCAGCGACGATCACAAGCAATTCCTTATCGTAGATAGTGTAGTTCTGCTCCGATTTATTCAGTTTCCGCGAAAAGAATGCACACGGCCGCCGCTCCCCTTTTTGATCTATCTGCAGCAACTCGCCTGCCCCAATCGCCCCAATCGCCTGATCAGAGGCATCCGTCTCAACTCGCAGTGGTTGATCGGGGTTGACGTGGAGTAGTTGCTCCTCTGATGCGAAGACCCTCTTAAGCTTCTCAAACCCCTCTTGTGCCACCTCAGTCCAATGAAACTTTTTCTTAGCACTAAGACAGTCCGTTATGGGCGCCGTCAGTTTCGCGAAACCCTTGATGAATTTCCTGTAGAAATTGCTGAAGCCCAGGAAACGCTGAACATCCTTCCTGGTCTTAGGGCTCTCCCATTCCACCACCGCCTTCACCTTCTCCGAATCCATGGCTAAACCCTTGTCCGACAGCCTGTAACCCAGAAACTCGACCTCTTTTGCGTGGAACTGACACTTCTCCAGCTTCACCCACAGCCGATGCTCCTTCAGTTTGCTCAGGACCTGACGTACATCCTTTACGTGCTGTTCCTCGTTGTCCGAGTACACTAACACGTCATCCAAGAAACAAACGCAGTTCCGGTACAGCAAAGGCCCTAGCACGTGATGCATGAAGGCTTGGAAACAGGGGCTTCCGCACTATAAACCGAAAGGCATGACGAGATACTCAAACGCCCCCAGCGGGGTGAACATGGTGGTTTTCCACTCATTGCCCTCTCGCACTGTGATGAGATTGTACGCCCCCCAGAGGTCCAACTTGGTGAAAATTTTCCCTTTTCGCACCCTGGCTAGAACGTCGTCAATCCGGGGCATTGGGAAGACCACAGGTTCCGTCAGGCTGTTTAGGATTCTGAAATCTACGACCAATCTGCGCTTGTTCGACGATTTCTTGTCCACGAAGAACACGGGGCTCCCACCAGCCGCCTTGGATTCTCTGATGAATCCCCTTCTCAGATTTTTCTCAATAAAGACCGTTAGGTCCTTGATCTCTCCTTCCGACATGGCGTAGGTCTTTCCCACTGGCAGCGTGGTCCCCGGCTTCAGGTTGATCTGACAATCATATGGTCGATGTGGTGGCAACGTGTCAGCCTCCTTTTCACTGAACACCTCCTGTAGGTCCCTGTAGCATGAAGGGATTTCGGTCGTTCCTGCTCTGCATGCTGCTGCCATCCTGGCCTCTGTCAGCCGGTGTTGCTCTAGGCCCAGGCAGTTCTCCATGCAGTGCGTCGAACCAAAGGTGAGGGACCGTTGGTGCCAGGAAACCACCGGATCGTGCAAGGCCAACCAACTCATGCCCAATATGATAGACGGACCCGCCAAAGTGGCCACGTGAAAGGCGATGACCTCAGAATGGGTAGAGGACTTCCAGGTTAGCGCCTCCGGCAATGGCGGAGCTCCTCCGATCGGGAGGAACCGGCTCCGTGAAAAACAGGGTCTGACCGCCACGGCGACGGCAGAGACCCTTAGAAATCACAGACGGGAGAAGTCTGTGAACCTGGGATTCGGCTGGCACCTTCAGCGCCCACCTACTCGTGGGGAGACCCGGTATCGGGAATCCGGAGCGACGTGGGGTGAGAGGTGCGGTGCTTTGAATCGACCGCTTATTTCACGGAGCGAAGCCGCATTGCCGCTGTCGGAGAGCACTGACTTTTTCCCTGTGGACAATTGGATTCTAAACAACAACCCGTGAGTAGAACGGGAAATTGAGCTTTTAAATAATTTAATTTGGCACCGAACGGGGAAGGTCTAAACAGGAAGTCCACCTTCCCTTTCTGTAAATAGACTGAAGCAAAGTAGTTATTAACTAAGGTTTTGGAAAGTCTCGCGTAAAGGATTAAAACTCCACTGATTGAAACCATCAATTCTGAGCAAGTGAACTTGCAGGAGAAGGTGGAAAATTAAAGATTGAAGCATCACGTCTCTGAACCTGGGAACGGTTTGCAAAAAGTCCATCGACGGGAAACAGGACAAATTTGACAGCTAGCTTTAACTTGACAGCTAGCTTTAATTTGACAGTTGGCATTAATTTGACAGCTAGCTTTAAAAGAAAGACATTGTTTCTATTGTCTGCTTCTGCACTTAAAAAGAAGAAAAAGTAACTGGAAACTGTTATTAATTTACTTTTGGAATTGTGCTGGAAAGGATTGATACAAATTGAGACTGCTTCCCTCTAGAGGGAGTTTTGGGACATTGTTACAAGTGTGCAGCTGCGAAATTACTCTGAAGATAAGGACTGTGAGAAACTAGTTTTGACCTTGAATTTCTTAAGAATGTCGGTAAAGGAAGAAGTAGCGTCTGCTCTGAATAGGACAATTTATCTGCTGGGAAAGCTGCATAAACAGATAGACATCATGGCTACTAATATTGATATCTTGGGAACAAAAGTGGGCATCAGCATAGAAGTCAACAAGAATCCGGCACAAGAATCTTTCTTAACTGAACAAATTGATGAATTAGAGAAGGAGAAAGTTGCTGTTGTTGCTGTTGTTGAATATAAAGCAAAATATGGGGGAGCTTTAACGCTAAAGAGGCAAATGGAGGATTACAACTTGAGGCCTTATATGACTGTAATTAGGAGAAGCCAGTTTTTGAAGATGGGTGCCTGGCCTGATCTGGAAAAGGAAAAGTGGAGAGATCCCTTTATGCAGGGATCAAATGACTTTTGGAATATGAATTTGAGCCAGGAGGAGATTGGAGCTTCGGGGGCCTTTGGACTTGGAAGAACTGTGAAACAAGGCTTGGAATACTTTATGGGCCCTAGCTTTAATTATGGAAACCTGGCAGACTTGTCAAGAAGGAATATAAGCATCGTTGGGTTGGAGCTCCCCCGAGATCTGCTTTTTAGCACCAAAGTTTATCAAGAAGATCGGCAGAAGGGAAATGAAGAAGAGTTAGGAGACTCGGATATCAGATCTCCAGGTTGATGGATGCTGGGAGGTTGATGGAACTGAGGGTAGGGGCCGGGGCCGGGGCCGGGGAGGGGAGACGGAGGAAAGAAATTGGGAATTTAAAGTGTATATAAGGAATTTTTAAAAAATTAAAAAAAATTAATGAGAAATGGAAAAATCGTGGAATGAAATTTTTATGACCCTAGGGGAAATGTCTTAAGAGATTAAGTTCAATATATTAGTTTTAATGAGAAATAAGATTAATTGGTGAAAGAAGAGAATGTTAAACTACAGCATATTAAGATAAATTATTAGGATAAAAACAAGGATGAAGGATTTGCTGGAATATCTAACTGAATCAGAATACAAAGAGGGGAGGTGTGAGGAGGTCAAGGAAATAAGTTAAAGAAAGAAAGTTATGTAAAGGTTTGATTTGTTCTTTTCTTTTCTTTTCTTTTTCATTTTCTCTTGATTCTATGCATTTTTTTGCTTGTTTTTTGTCTGTTTTCCATTTTTTATCTTTTTCTTTGGATGTGACTTGTTTTTATGTATTGCTTTCTTTTTTGGTTTAATTGGGTGTTTTTGTTGTTGTGACTTATGTGAAGAGAACCTGAGCTTACAGGGTTAAACAGCTCAGAGTGTACGCCCTGCCTACATTTGAGAGGGGGGAGATTGCGTCATATCCGAGAGTCTCCAGCCTTTGTTCTTTTTCTCTACTTTCGCTTTTGAGGAGAGAGGACGTGTTTTTCACGATGCTGTTTGCTGTGATAGATAATGGATAGTCTGCTGTAAATAAAAACTGCTTTTAGCTGCTAAGATCCTGAGTGGACTTTATTTAAGCACACTGAAGAAAGCAAGGAAGTTTTACAGCTTTCTCTAACCGCTGCTGCTGAACTCTGCGTGTTGCTCAGAGCCTTTGGAATGTGGCCTTTGAAGTCCGAAGGCCTGCCTGGTAGCTGCGCAGCGAAGCGGGCTGGACGCCAGGACTTATCTGAGCAATAAATCTTTTCTTCAGAGGTTATGGACGATAGTTACTGCAATTAGAGGAAGCTGCTTTGAAGCCTGTTTGAAGTGCTGTGTGCTTACAAAGGCTGAAAAAAACTGAGAAGCTGCTGGTTTTTGCTGCCGGAAGAAAGACCTGCTTTGAGGCTCTGCCTGGGAGAAAGCAGGGAGGCTGGCTGCAAGCTGTGTGCTGCAAAGGGACGCCAGAGGCCTATCCTCAGAGCTGGTTTAGTATGCGTGAGTACTCCAAAATCCCCAATGGGAGCACTGGGGGAGGAGATGGCTGAGCTCCAGGACTTTTATGATGTCCCGTTTGAAAAGCTCACAACCCAGTCCTGGGATATCTGGGTTAGAAGAGTAAGGGGTGGTTTTTGGCCATAGGGCTCTGGAGTATAGCCCAGAAGGAGCTGGCCCCACCCATGCCAGTTGCTGCTGGAGATGGCGCAGCAGACCTGGAGGCTGCTTTGCTGGAAGAGAGAGAGCAGAGAATGCAAAGAGAGCTCTGCATGTTGAGAGCAAGCGTGGACGCTTTGCTGTTGCCCCACTTGGAGGGCGTTGAGTCGGCTCAGGCCGCCTGGCAGGTGCTGAGGAGTCTGTGTGAAAGCTCAGCAGGAGCCCAGGGCCGGGAGAAAGCCGAGAGCAGGGAGGAAGCCGAGAGCCCAGAGGGGGCTGCTGGCCATGTTCCTGAAGTTACAGCTGGGAGTAGCTGCTTTGTCTCCAAGGGGCCGTGTGATGTTGAGGCCTACAACCAGAGTGCTGGGGAGCGTGTAGGCCCAGGCTGTGCACCCAAAGGTGGGGGTGCTGGGAACAAAGGAATGGCTGAAGAGGGAGCTGTGAGAGCTGTTGCTACGCGTCGTCGCTGTTATCGCTGTGGCTCCCCCTCCCATCCGGTGAGAGAATGTCCAGTGGAGGCACAGGAACAGCCGAAGGCCGTCTCCCGTAGCAACCAGATAAGGGTCTCTTCTTCAAAGCGTGGGAAAGGCAAGCCGAAGGCAGCTGGCAGAGACACTGAACATAAACATTTGGCAGCCCCTATGGCTGCAGTCAAGAGTTGTCAACAGGATGCTGTGCTGGCTTTTGTGATCGACAGTGGAGCTTCGCATCACTTAGTGCCATCTGCAGGATTCCTGGAGAACTGCACCTCTGTAACTTCTGGAAAGACTGTGTGTTTAGCAGATGGGACTAAACATGCTCTCACGCAGACTGGCTCACTGTTTTGTTCTTTCTTACAGGATTCAATCCAGGCTTTTGTTGTTCCAGGACTGTCCTGCGCATTGCTGTCTGTCAGCGCCCTTCTTGCTGAGAACTACAAAGTGTGTTTTGAAAACAATAAGTGTTCTATTTCTAAGAATGGACAGCAACTAGTCAGTGTTGAATGTAAAGACAGGTTGTTTGTGATAGATGCTTCTTTGGCAGGTACAGGTGACACGGAGGTGGCTCAAGCACAGTGTGCCAATGTTCCAGTTCATGATGCGTGTGCTCACTTATGGCACCGACGCATGGCTCACATGTCCTGGGGGTCAGTGAAGAAGATCCCAGAGTGCACGCAAGGGTGCAAAATGAAATCATGTGCTAAGTTTCTAGATTGCAGAGCGTGCAAGTCTGCAAAGGTTAAAACGTGCACATACCCAAGGTCTGAGAGGGTAACCACTAGGGCTTTTCAGTTAATTCATGCAGATTTGTGTGGTCCAATGTCTGTGACCAGTCTGGGCGGGGCCAGGTTTGCGCTCACGCTGACAGATGATTTTTTGAGGAACGGCTGGGTTTTCTCACTGAAACACAAAAATGAAGCTGCACCGCTAATCAAAGACTGGATTGCGGCTGTGGAACTGCAGTTTTCCACACAGGTGCAAAACTTTCAGAGTGATCGCAGTGGGGAGTTCACCGGGTCTGCACTGCAAAGTTTCTTCTGCAAAAAGGGGATTCAACACCGACCCACACAGTCCCCAACAGAACGGGATTGCGGAAAGACGGAACAGGACTCTAGGGGAGATTTCCGCAGCTCTTTTGTTTGATGCCGGGCTCCCACAGCATTTTTGGGGGGAGGCTTGGCAAACGGCCAACTTTATTCTGAACAGGTCGTTCAATTCAGTGGTAGTTGACACACCGTACTTCTTGCTGCACGGAAAGAAGCCGAAAGTGCACTACTTCCGCGTTTTTGGCTGTGAGGCTTGGGTCCTCATACCAAAGGCCAAACGCAAGAAAGGTGAACCCAAGTCCCAAAAGATGATTTTTTGTGGGTATGAGCCAGGGACCAAGGGGTGGAGGTTTGCTTATCCGTCAGGGAATCAGTCCAGGATTCTGCTCAGCAACAGTGCTGAATTCTGTGAGCAGAGTGGCTGGGCAAGGATACCTGGGAACCCTGACATCCTGTCAGAGAGTCTGCTTGACTCTGCCGATGAAGGAGAGAAAGAGGTTGAACCTGCTACTGAGGCTCAGAGTTCAGACCCAGTGCAGGCAGAGGGGAGAACTTCTCCCAAAGCTGTGAAGATTGAGCAACGCAGTGCTGAGAAGTCCAGAAGGCACAGTAAGTCAGAGGGGGAGCTCTCTGATGCCAAGGACGTTCTGGCTGGCCCCAGTGGGTCAGAGGGGGTTCCAGAAGTAGTGCTGCGCCATTCAGCTCGGACGACCAAGGGGAAGCCTCCTGAAAGGTTTGCTGTCACTAGTGTGTGGGTCGGAATGTCACAGTGTGAACCTGAGAGTTTTGAAGATGTTCAGAAACTGCCTCAGGAAGAAGCCAGGAAATGGCATGAGGCGATGCAGAAGGAGATGAACTCAATGGAGTCTCTAGGTGTGTTCTCCCTCACGAAGTTGCCGGTGGGAAGACAGGCCGTGGGTAGCCGCTGGGTTTACCGTCTTAAGCCCACAGCGGCAGGAGAACCGCAGTATAAGGGCAGATTAGTGGCGAGAGGATTCACGCAGCGCAGGGGGTTGCATTATACGGAAGTTTATGCTCCCACCTGTAGGAGTGAATCTCTGCGTTTGCTCTTGGCCATTGCTGCACAAAGAGGGTTGCTGGTGCATCATTTTGATGTGGACGTTGCTTACTTGAACTCAGACCTCCAGGAGGATTTGTACATGCTTCCTCCTCCAGGGTTTGAGGGCAATGAGCAAGGTACTGTGTGGAAACTTCACAAGTCAATTTACGGCCTGAAGCAGTCGGCCAGGAATTGGAACTTGTGCCTGAATGAAGCTTTGGAGAAGCTAGGTTTCAGGAAGAGTCTTGCTGACAGTTGCCTGTTCCTTAGAGGATCAGGAGACTCACAGGAACTGGTGTTATTTTATGTTGATGACATCATTCATATTGGAAAGGCAGACAAACAGGTGCAGAAGTTAGCCAAAGAGCTTGGGAAGCGGTTTCAGCTCAAGAACCTGGGTGCAGTAAGGATCTACCTGGACGTGCAGATAGCGAGAACTGAGGATGGTAGCTTCTTGCTCAGTCAGAAAGGCAAGATTGAGCAGTTGCTTGAGAAGTTCAGAATGTCCGATTGTGCAGGAGTTCGGACACCCATGGAGACGAACTTCGTGAAAGATAGCCAGCAAGCAGAAAGTGCCGAGTTTGAGAATGCTGAGCTCTTTCAGTCAGCTCTAGGTAGTCTGTTGTATCTGTCCCAATGGAGCAGACCAGACATTGCCTTTGCTACCAACCTGCTAAGTAGGGAAGCGTCAAAGCCCAGTGTGAGTGCTTGGCACGGTATCAAGCGGGTACTGCGCTACCTGCAGCATACCAAAGACTTCTGTCTTAAGCTGCCAGCTGAAGGTGAGGCGAAGCTCACATGCTATGCGGACAGTGACTGGGCGAATTCGCAGGACCGCAAGTCTGTGTCTGGGTTGGTGGTAAAGTTTGGGAAGTCACTAGTTGGGTGGAAGTCCCGGAAGCAAAGTCTCATTGCGCTGTCTTCTACTGAGGCTGAATTCAGCGCACTGTCAGATTTGTGCCAGGAACTAGAGTTCTATAGATGCTTGGTGCAAGAGATCTATGGGGATTGTAGCTTGCCCATCACGGTTTGGGAAGACAATCAACCCTGTTTGAAATTGGCTGAATCTGCGCAATTCAAGGCCAGAACCAAGCATCTGGACATACGTTTCCAAAATGTGTGTCAGAGTGTTCAGTCAGGTTTGATTCGGCTGAAGTATTGTGCCAGTCACATTAACTTGGCCGATGGATTTACCAAACCTTTAAGCTTCCAGCGTCATGGGGAGTTTTGTGGTGGTTTGGAGTTGGGGGTAAGTTCTGTACATACTTTCCCCACAGTAGTGCAGGGCGAGAGGGTGTGTGAAGAGAACCTGAGCTTACAGGGTTAAACAGCTCAGAGTGTACGCCCTGCCTACTTTTGAGAGGGGGGAGATTGCGTCATATCCGAGAGTCTCCAGCCTTTGTTCTTTTTCTCTACTTTCGCTTTTGAGGAGAGAGGACGTGTTTTTCACAATGCTGTTCACTGTGATAGATAATGGATAGGTAAAGGTAAAGGTACCCCTGCCCGTTCGGGCCAGTCTTGCCAGACTCTAGGGTTGTGCGCTCATCTCACTCTATAGGCCGGGAGCCAGCGCTGTCCGCAGACACTTCCGGGTCACGTGGCCAGCGTGACAAGCTGCATCTGGCGAGCCAGCGCAGCACACGGAACGCCGTTTACCTTCCCGCTGGTAAGCAGTCCCTATTTATCTACTTGCACCCGGAGGTGCTTTCAAACTGCTAGGTTGGCAGGCGCTGGGACCGAACGACGGGAGCGCACCCCACCACGGGGATTCGAACCGCCAACCATGCGATCAGCAAGTCCTAGGCGCTGAGGTTTTACCCACAGCGCCACCCGCGCTGTATAGTCTGCTGTAAATAAAAACTGCTTTTAGCTGCTAAGATCCTGAGTGGACTTTATTTAAGCACACTGAAGAAAGCAAGGAAGTTTTACAGCTTTCTCTAACCGCTGCTGCTGAACTCTGCGTGTTGCTCAGAGCCTTTGGAATGTGGCCTTTGAAGTCCGAAGGCCTGCCTGGTAGCTGCGCAGCGAAGCGGGCTGGACTCCAGGACTTATCTGAGCAATAAATCTTTTCTTCAGAACTTATGTAACCTTTAAAATTTTAATAAAATAAAATAATAAAAAAAGAATGGGTAGACACCCGCATCCTCATGGGAAGCGTTCGATGAGTCACTTCACCTCCCAACAGTTCTCTCCCATCAATGGTAGTGACTTGCAACGGAAAATCCAAAGGCCTCAGGTTCAGTTGGTGCCGCGCTGCAAACTCCTTGCTAAAAAACGACGCAGACGCACCCCAAATCCACTAAAGCTAATTCCTCCACCGTCTGGCCATTAGGGAGCTCTAGGACCACTTTCAACACTATGCTTCCTTTGGGGTGTCCAAGCCGGGGACTTTCGCTGTCGCTTCTGCCTGGCTGTTGCCCCGGTTCACCACCAGCCAGGCCTCCCCGTTTCCCGAAATCCTAGGTGCCTCTGCCTCTGTCTGTTGAGTGGCCCCAACCATTCCCTGCCAGTTACGACGCTCCGAACACACTCTGGCAAAGTGCCCTGTTTTCTGACAGAAAAAACATCTCTTGGCAGCTTGCCAGTCCTTTTTCTCCTTCCCGCCCGGCCGTTGAGTCTTCAAACTTTCCCACGTGCAGGCAGCGTCTATTTCCATCGGCTCTGGCATTTGTTGACCTTCTGAGGCAGCTGCCGGCATTTCAGGAATGTGATTACCATGGAAACCCCTTTCCTTGCCTTGTCTCCTTTCCCGCTGTCTGGCTTCCTGCCTCAAACCCATCGCAAGCGCAGCCTTCGTTAACCCATCCATATCCTTGGGACGGGGGGCCCTGGCAAGTTCATCCTTAACTTCAGAGTTCAGTCCTGCCTTAAATAACGCTTGCACAGGCTCTGACTCCAAGTCCCATCCCAGTTTGTGTACAAGCATGGCAAATTCGGACCACTAATCACGCACCGTGGATTTGCCTTGCTTCAAAGCCAAAAGCTCCTCCTGCATCTTGTCAATTAAACTTTCATCTGAGTAGATAAAATCCATAGCTTGCCAAAACTTGGGCAGACTTTGAAGCGCTTCATTACCAGAGGCAATTAACGACCTGACCCAGCTTTTAGCCGCACCCGACAGGTGACTAATTATGTGAGCAACTTTCTGAGCATCATCGACAAACTGAGCCCCCTGCAGCTCCAAAAAATAACGCATCTCCGTTTTAAAATCCAGATAAGCCCCAGGATCTCCATTAAATTTTTCCACCCATGCAGACTTGCCCCCTGCCAATTGCCCACCAGTGGTTCCTTGCTGCACAGCCCTGGCCTCCAGAAGACGAGATTGCAAGTCCGAAGCACGAGCCTCAAGCCTTGCATTTTTTTTTTCTCAGCTCAGAAATTTCCTTCTCCATCGTGGGCTTTTTGCTTTCCGTCACTAGCTTCCAGCAGCAGTTGAGAAGAGACAAGCTGCGATGAGTGTGTTTGCTGCCAAGCTAGTAAAGATATCTTGCAGACCTCCTTGGTTCATTAATCTCACCCCCTGGGCTACCTTCAGGACTGCTTTTGGGGTGGATTGACTCTGTAGATCTACCTCCTCCTGTCCCTGTTGCACTTTCTTCTCTCCCCTGCTTCATACTAGCAGCTGGAGAAAAATGCTCAACCTTTACCTCCTCCCTTTCAGTTTCTCTGGGAGAGCTGCCAATTCTTAGCTTTGTTTCAACAGCCTTATCAGGTACGCTCGGCAGTAAAACTTTTTCTGGCAGCAGGTTTGCATGTATCTTGGGCCAATTTCTTTGCTCATTAAAGCTGGCTGACCAACTATAACTCAAAAGATTTTTATCATCTTCAAACCTGTAGGCTTTCGTACCACTTTCATACCCAAGAAATAGCAACTGCTGTGCCCTTTTCCCACCTTTTCTTCGGTTCTTTACAGGTATGTCAACCCACGCCTTTGTCCCAAAGATTCTCAAATGTTGCAAACTGGGACTTTTGTTATAGAGAATTTTATAGGGTATGTCATCTAGTACCCTTGACCACAAGCGATTCCCAATATAATTCGCGGTCTTAATACTCTCAGCCCAGTATTTAATTGGAAGATTTGCATCTGCTAACAATGCTTTCATTTGTGTCTGCAAGACACCTCCCCTGCGCTCTGCTACTCCGTTCTCCTGAGGCGTCGCCACATTGGTAACCCTATGTTTAATCCCTTGGGAACGCAACCAGTTTCTTAGGGAGCTTGCCATAAACTCTCCTCCCCTGTATGTCTGAATAGAGCACACCTTTTCGCCAAGTTGCCTTTCTACCCTTCTTACCCAGAACTTAAAAGTCTGACGTTGCCCAAACTTTGGCTTTAATGGATAGACCCAGCCAAATCTAGAATAGCCATCCACTAGGATCAAACAGTACTTGTTATGGGAGACACTTGGTGGAAAAGGACCAGTTACATCAGCATGAATCAACTCCAGTGGTTTTTTGGTTTCTCTCTGGCTTGCTCTTGCTACTGGGCAAGCCCTGCTTTTAACCCCCTTGCAGATATTGCAGTCTAAGTAATTATCACAACTTTTTATGTTTTTCATCCCCCCACACAACTCCAATGTTTTGTTTAGCACCTTATAGCTAGCATGAGCCAGACGCCTGTGCAGGAGATGAATACACAGATAATGGGTTGGGACATTTTGAACATTAGCAACCTTAGACTCACACTGCAGTACATACATATTAGTTCTAAGGTTAGCATTTGCCAACACTGCCCCATTTTGCTTTATCTGGCACTGATCTCCCACAAAGTTTACTTCAAAGCCTGCTTTTTCCAAGTCTGGAATACTCAGGAGATTGTTTTGCAAACTAGGCACACACAACACATTCCTGAATGTGTGTCCCAGCTGTGGGAACACAACCTCCCCCTCACAAACCACATTAGCTTTCTGGCCTGTAGCAAGACTTACATGTTTTTTGTTTGAAGCCCTAGCATTAGTTAGCAATCCTTTTCTTTTACAAAAGGTTTGAGAAGCTCCACTGTCCAGAACCCACAGCTCTTCATTTTCTTGACCATCTGCAGACACCCAAGCAGTAGACTCTCTCTGCTGCCTCCTGTGCTTCTGCTGTTTTTGTTGTTTTCTCGGGCAGTCCCGAAGCAGATGTCCACTGGACTTGCAGCAAAAACACCTTTTTACTTTGTTGACCACTGGCTGGTCTGCAGCAGCTCCTCCTGGCTGTTTCTCCGGCTCCCAACACCTCTGCTCTTCCTGGCTGTTGTTCCTGTTGGGATACTGCCAGGGAGATAAAGCCCATCATGGCCCCCATGTCGCCTCCGGACGATCCATCGATCTCCCGTAGATACAGTATCAGCAATTAGCGACACGAGCTCCAGAAAATAGCTTGCCACATTCCAGAGCTGATGCACGCTCTATCAGTAGAATTCGTACAGCGAAAGATGCACGCAGGAGAGCATTATTTAGAAGTTTATTCAGCGTTGGTCAGAACAAAGGAAAAAACATGACTGCCTGCTTGCGTGTTCAGGCACAGAGAGAGGAAGACAACAGCTCTATCAAAACAGAAACATCCTGTGAACAGGAAATACGCAGACTCTGTGACTCACAAAGCCTGCTCCCTTTTAAGGTGGAACGGAAATATCCTAACAGTTCCCTCTGGTATGCTTCAACAGCTGGGCTGAGGTCATCTTTCGCTCTGCACGCCTGTCCTCCTCTGCATACAACCGTCCGGTAACGTATTCCAGAGTCAGCTTATCAGTCTCTACAGACTCGAGGGAATTGACCAGCATATCATAGCTGTCATCAAGGGAACTCAGGACTATAAAGACTTTGTCCTCTTCCCCCACAGGTCTCCCTCTTAAGGCTAGCTCCTGGAAACAGCCTGTTAGGAATTTTAGGTGGCTCACCAGGGAGTCCCCCGGTTTCTTCCGACACCGGTACAGTCTCCTGGTCAGTGTTATCAGTGAGCCAGCTGTCTCTCGCACATGGACAGCCTTGAGCGCATTCCACGCCTCACTTGCCGTCACCTTATCAGCTACGTAGACTAGCTGGCTGTCGTCCACTCCAAGAATGATCGTAGCCAAAGCTTTCTCATCCTTTTCTAGCTGGGCCTCTGCTAGTGCCAGCTTTTCATTGTCGTCCTCATCCTCCTCAGGTGGCTGTGGTGGATCTTCCACCATTTTCCACAGGCCCTCACGCTTGAGGAAGTGTTGCATGCGGACTGACCAGATGCTGTAGTTTGTGGCCGTCAGCTTCTCCAGCAACACGCCAGTTCTGGACTGCTCCATCCCTGCAGCTCACCTCCAGCACCCACGGCTAGATAACTGCCACCTGTACTCTTGCGCAGCGGAAGCGTGCTGGGCCCATAACCCTGTCGCGAATTCCTCGTGGCGCTTTTAGCAGAAACGCTCAGAGTCCCAGGTTTTTCCAGTGCAGTCTTTTTAATGTGAGCTATATACAGGTATTTACAAAAACAGTCCATACAGAGTACCTGCTCCTTAAGGCAAACGAATACTCTCCACCACAGCACCACCACACCACAGCACAACCACCATTACTGTTGAACAGGCTTTCCTTTTTAAAACAGGTGATAGCCAATCACATTCCTGCTGAGTCACTCTGACCCAGCACTTCACAGAGTATTGCATCAGCCTGTTGAAGCCTGCAGACTTACTCATCATCCTGCGAATCCCAACAGTCAGAACCCTTTCCTTTATTTTTTTACAAACACTGACATCCTTTTGCTAAATCAGTTTTTTTCATTGAGGAATATCAGAAGCTACCTCATAGTAGAACCCAAACTCTTTTTCCATCTAGACTGACTGACCATGATTCTTCAGAGTTTCAGGTGTGACTTTTTCTCAGGCCTTCCTGGATATTGAACCTGGGACCTTCTGCATGCAAAGCAGATGATCTGTCTTGGAGCTACATCCCCTTTCCATAGTTGTAATCCAGTAAAAGTCATGGCTCTCTTTGATGTGCATCAGAATTGCATCTGGCTCCATTTGCAGGCACACGCTCTAAACCCTGTCTGTGGTGCCTACCCCTTTTCCCCAAAAGATGAGACAAGAGACCAGAGTATGGGTTCAAATTGGCCACAACTTTATTGAACTTCAGAAGTGGGAAACTTGGCACAGGCCTTGGCAGGTAACCCTCTCAGCCCACCTGGCTGAGGATATGCAGGCAGATGAGGTCCAGTGAGAGGGGACTGCAAAGCGCAAACTTACACAGCATGCCCTTCCACTGACCTTGTCCCAGGAGTTTGACCTACATGCCGCCGCTCTAGGGCCAGGGACTCCTGGTTCTTGCCCTTTAACGGGCCCTGCAAGCGCCGCCGCATGGGGAGGGAGCATGAATGCATCCCCCCAACTTGATGTTAGACTAAAGGATACCTTGCCAAGACCTAAAACTGCCACCCAAGGCCCTAAGGGCCTCTTCGCCAAGTCCCACAACTGAGGACCAATCAAACCCTGTAGTCTACCCAGTCCATAAGGACTTGTCACAAGTTGTGCAGCCAGAGGTCATTACCCAGTGGGGACAGGTGCACTCCATCCTCCCAGAATAGGTCAACCTTATCTGCCCTGAAGGTGATGTAGTAAAGTTAGTGCTTTGGTCAAGCGGAGAGTGAGGCCTTGTGGGAAACCAGCAAGAATTAGGGGAACAGGTCTTGTTGCTTTAACCTGGAGACCCGTTGGCTCCAAGGGTGTGAAAGGTTTACTATGGGAAAGGAATTCTCTGGCTAAATTGAAGGTTTAACACCTGGGGTCGAAGTTATGCACATACCCTCTGTGATGTTATCTATCCTTGATTGCTTGGGAATGTGCATCTACATAAGCTCCACCAATCTCCATGGAAAGGGAGGAAACACCTTTGATCTAGGCTCTGGAGTCTTAATTGGCCCAGCTGCCACAAGTTAGAATTATTAGCCCACAAGCTGGTCATTGGAGAATTCAAATGTAATCAAGAGTTGTGATTGGACCTGGGGGTTCTGATTCCACGTGCAAATTAAGGATAAAAGATCTTGAGAATGGCTGGGAAGGCGCGCTCGGCAATCTGTAAAATCACCCGGCTGCTGTTGTCCAGCTAAGCAGCCGTTCTTTTGTGGTGAAGATTTACTAAGACCTCTGAACGCGGATCTCTGAAGGACTCTGAACTATCCTATCTTTGCCTTAGAGTGCAGAAGTGAGTATTAGCCATATTTTGCAACGTTCTTATTTTCTCTTTACTTGTAATCTACCAAAAGATGTGCCTGCTTTTTAGCATGTTCTTTATGTTTTAAAATAAATTTTAAGAAAGAAACTTTCTCTTTTATTGTGTGTGCCTATCAGGGGGAACAGCTAAATCCAACGCCTAGCTTCTTGGTTGCGCTATACTAAAGAATTTCTGCCTGCAAGCTTGTGGAAGCAACTTGTAGTTTGGGGTTAACCGGTAACAAAGGAGCACAGCTGACTCCCTTGAGCTGTGGCTTCAGGTAACCCTGGGATGAGGGAGTGGTGGCAGCCTTACCAGTTCTGCTTTGTTCTGTTTCTGAAAAAGTAAAAGGGTCTGCCAGCCTTGCTCCAGAAACCTGGTCTGGCCGGAGAGCAAAGACAGGTGAGGGAGGGGCAAATGGTTGGGGGCCCGATTACCACAGGTGAGATGTGGGATAGAGAACCCACCAATTTGCCGCATGGTATTGCACATGGCCCTGTTGATTTTTTCCACAGGATAAATGATGCGAGAGGGATTGGAAACCCCCCTCCAGCGCAGATGGGGTAGGAGGTTAGACCAGCCGATACTCATTGTCGGGTACAAGGCATGCAGGCTTTTTATATCTGCCCTTGCAGCAAGGGCAATGCCTTTTTGTTCCACTAGATTGTTCTCTCCCACATGTATAATCAAGATCCTCGGAGGGCCATGCGCCGCCGCGGCACTAAGCAGCATGGGCATCAAGCTCTGCCAATGCATGCCCCACTGGGCCATCCAATAAATGAGTACCTTGGGGTGGATGTTAAGGCTACGGCCCCCATTGTGTGACCTTGCATAATCCGCCGCCCAATGGACAATGCTGTGCCCTATAACCCAGATCTTCAGGGTGGGTGAACCTGTAAGAAAATTAAATTGCAAGTGATAAGGAGGAGGAGCCGGGACGAATGTAACTTTTGTAGGCTGCCGAGCGCCAGCGCCCCAGTGTCTTGATGTGGCCGGGATACCAACCCTGTACTGCCACTGAAGTGGCAGCCCTGATACAGAAGGAGTGCCCAGAATATTCTTGGGGGCTAACGCCACAGGCTGCTATGACTTTGCGTAAGACTGCTGTGAATTGAGATTGCGTCAAAGGGTGCGTATTTGCATGAATGAAGAAAGGGCCTTTGCACTTGGGCTGGACCCTGAAGAAGCGGCATGTGTCCTGATATGGGCAGGGGCCCTCCTGTTCCATCGGGGACAGCCCCAGCGTGACCCCTTTCCACAATTGGTCAGTTTTGGAGGACCGAATCTTGACATTCAACATATCCCCAGAGAACTTAATGTCGGTGTCTGTCAGCCCTGATTGAGGAGCCCCAGCCAAACACTCCCCAATGCGCATGGCACCAAAAAAGGCTAGGGAGAATGCTGCACAAAAGAGACGTGTTTCAAAATTTGACCAGCAGATCTGGTAATTTTTTCCCAAATTAGATTGAGTATGTCTATAGTGATAGGCTTCCTGCCATCCTGACGTGGGGGAATGACTCAACGCCACCCAGCCAGCAGCTTCTTGACACGGAAGCTGTCACCGGGGTCCGGCCAACGAAGGAATTTACAAAAGAATGAGATAGCTGCCCTGTAAAGCATTAGCTATTATGGCAAGGCCCTTGTGCTTTAGGAGCACCAAGAATTGAAGCACCTCCTCCTCGAAAGTGCGCCATGTCATTGAGCCACAAAAGCGCCCAAAGGCATCCCAGACCCTGGAATAAGAACATCTAGTGGAGGGTGCTAATGCTGACAATACTCCCTGGTTTACTTCTTGCTTCCAATCTCCCACAGATCGTCTGGGAAGGCGTCCGGGGTTTGGGCTGCTCACGGAAATGCTCCATCTGGAAACGTGATAGTGCACCAGCAATGTTATTGTCAAGACCCCGTATGAAACTGGCAGTGAAGGAAATATTGTGCCACAGGCACTCCAGCACAAACCGGCGCAGAACCCTTATGACCCTCTCGGATTTTGATGACTGCCTAGATATAACTTTTATCACCGCTTGATTGTCGGACCAGAAACAAACCCTGGAATTTGAGAAGAGTGTTCCCCAGATGCGAATGGCGACTAGAATAGGGAAAAACTCCAGAAAGCTTAAATCCCGAGTGATGCCTGCTGTATGCCAAGAAGATGGCCATGGCTGGGCACACCAATGGCCCCTGAAGAACATGTCAAAACCAAAGCGGCCAGAAGCATCAGAATGGACCTGGAACTCCACCCCAGGGTTAAGGCTCTTTTGCCAAAACGAGACCCCATTATAATCCTGCAAGAGGTCTGGTCTGCGGGAGGTGCGATGCTTGCTGAATTGTGTCCAGTTCAATACCCAAGTAGGAAAGGATAGTAGAAGGGCCCTCAGTCTTGTCGGCAGCCAAAGGTAAGCCAAAGTCAGCCGCAAGTTGCATGAATGTAGCTAAGGAAAGGGCACAGGCAGGGGAGTCCTGGGCCCCCATAATCAGATCGTCATCTAAGTAATGGGTCACGAAAAGGGAACCAGATGTTGTTTTCATGGCCCATTCAATAAATGTGCTGAAGGTTTCAAAGACCACGCAGGCCACAGAGCAACCCCATGGGCATAGCCTTATCAAAATACCAGCGATCCCTGAATTTGAATCCTAGAAGCCAAAATCTTCAGGATGAACTGGGAGCAGCCAAAAGGCTGACTCGGTGTCACATTTTGCCAATAAGGCCCCAGGGCCCAATTCCCTAATCATTTTGATGGCCACATCCAAGGACGCGTATTTTACAGAACAATTCTCACAAGGTATGGCATCATTTACAGACCCACCCCAGGATATGACAGATTGTGTATCATACGGAACTCACCAGGAAGTTTTTTGGGCACTATGCCAAGCGGGGAAACTATAAACTTTTTGAAAGGTGGGGCCGGGAAAGGACCGGCCACCCTGCCTAAACGCCGCTCTTTTTCAATTTTGTTAAATGCAACAAGGGGCATTTCCCTTACCGACTTTTGATTGGGAGGGGTTCTGGAGACAGGGATGTGGACGCCATAACGGAACCATGCCTCCAAGTAGTTGGCCGCAGTCCTGTTGGGATAAGCTTGTAACAAAGGTAACATCGCTGAGAGGCGGACAGAGGTTGGGGCTAGGGTGGAAAAAACCTCATTTCCGGGAGGCAGCCTTGGCTTGTTGGGCTCCAGAGGTAGAGACTCCTGAGTCTCCCTTGGTGTCCTTGGCTCCACTCCCCGATCCTGTCTTTCAAAAACTGTGAAAAGGGAGCTTAGCCCGAAAACACTTAGTCCGTGGGTGTGAACCACCGCAGCGCTCGCAAGCATGGTCGAAACGGCATCTGTCCCTGCTGCACAACCCATTATTAAACTCCCAGCATGTTGACGTAGCCACCCTCTGCACTTTGGAGGGGGGTTTGCCTGACTTCTCCCCAAAAGCCCCTTTTGGAAGTGTGGAGCCACTACTTCACACCAATTATCTTTGTCCTTGATGTCCCAACGCGCCTTGGGGTCTTCAGCAGCCCTCTCACGGAACTGCTCGTCATATGCTAAAGCCGCTGAGTCCCCCGCCATTTTCCTAGCTTTTAAGCTAATGCCCAGATAATTAGTCAAGTGCCAGGCCTTATCAGGGTAAGCAGCGACCACCAACCCCATATAAGAGGTGAAAGCAGTTAACCAATTATCAAAAGTTCTATCAATATCCACTGCCTTGTCCTTCTTGTGACGCGATTCCGGCTCAATCTTGGAACTACAAGAATAAGCTGGGGAGAGCAGGGCAAACATCTCCACAAATTCCCCAATTAGGATGCGATTGCGAATATTCTTTTTAAGCCAGATGCCAGGTGGCTGATCTGTGGGCTTGAAGTTTAATGCCCGCACCCTCCCTTTTACATCCAGCCCATCCTCCCCACATGGCTCCCTGGCCGCAAAAATGCGGCCTAGAGAAAGAAAGAAGGCCAAGCCCCCCCCCCCTTCCAGGCAAAACACGAAGAGGCTGGTTACTTACCTCAATCCGGCCTGGACACACTCCTGATGATCCTGATCCTGGAAGGAAGAACAGCAAAAGAGGCTTGGGTAACGGAGACAGCCTCTTCTCTTTTAACCTTGGGCCCACCCCCGACGGGCCGTCCATTGTCCTCCCTGGCCAAGGGCAGGTCAAAGGCCGGCCCAAGCAGGTGGGTGGCACCCACCCAGGTGAGCTCTGCTCGGTGCCGCAAACCCCGCCCACCTGTGGGGAAGGGAGGACGGATATTCTGCTATATATAGTTGTTGGCACATTTGACATCACTGGCTGACTTGAGTGTCCATAATCCTGCCGCATGTGCACAGACACCCACCCACCCCAACCGCCTTCTCGCCCCCCAATGCTGACACCTTTCTGTGATTTTTACTTGCTGCTGAAGACAGCTTCCTAATTTGTTGTTTCTGTTCTGCACTTAACCTTTCTAATTCTCTTGCAGCAGCCTCATGTCATGTCTGCTGGTATGCAAATGCTTAGTCTGCTAATAAGCAATTGAATATGATTTGCATTAGGAGGGTGGGCACAGCACAGCAGGTCTGCTATGTTGGGATATGAGTTCTACGCAGCTGCAAACAAGCAGCTTGATGTTTACATCACATGGTGGAGCTGACTGTGAGACCGGAAGCTTCAGTGAATTCACAGGGCTTTGTTCTTTGTGTAATATGAGACCTTCCTGTTGTTCTTGTGAAGGAAGTCTTTTTTCAGTTGCTTGGTGGAGACTGAGTGAACGGACATGTTTTTTGTACAGTTGGAAAGTCAGAAATAAACCGTAGATGTAAAAGACTTTCTGACTATCTTTCTCCTGCTGGTATGCAAGGAAGAAGGGGGTGTGCACCTTTCACACAGGGAGGTGTCGCCTATATCAAGATCTCCCTGGACTGCCAGGATGTCAGCCAGGGTAGATCACCGGCAAACAAGCCCCGGGAGCCTGGGAGAGGGGCCAGCCTCTCCCGAGGGGGCAAGTTTTCCAACATGCTGAACCTCAGCCACCCCCCCCTTCAAGCATTGCTAATTACTTGCTAGAATGTAAATTGCTCACAGGGAAAGCAAAGAGAATCCTGTTGCCTTCATACAGGCAGATTTGCAAGGCCTGAAGAATGAATGGACTCCTGTCTCCGCAAGCAGCTCATACCTGAGACTGCCTGTGTGTGCGCATGTGTGCGTGTGCGCACACATACTCACATGTGTCTGCATGCACCATTGGTTTGAGGAAGGGTCCAGTAGGGTCCAATATTACAGAGGTCTGGCTGGGCAGAAACATTGCAGAATCTGAGCCAGGAAAAAAATGTAGGCTGCACCTCAGTGGAAGAACAGCTCCTTTTTAACTGAAAGGTTCCAGGTGCCACGATTCCTATGGAACTGACTTGGAGGGGAGGGTCAGATCAGGACAAGGGGTGAGAGGAGCCCAAAGAGTTGGAGGCTGGCAGCCCAGGGATCCAAGTTGGCTGGGGAGGACATGATGGGTGGCGAGTCAGATCCCAGGGAGAGACCTAGTGGGCGGTCACTGAGCCAGCCCATGCAAGCCTCTCCAGAAGACCCCATTCTGCCTGCCCACTTCAGCTGAGACACCTCTGCCTAAAGAGGAGGTGTCAGGAGTAAAGTCTGGCTCCCTGGAAGGAAGTGCTGGCTTTCCTCCCATCACCTGGGGCACGGACAGTCTGGTGCAAACAGTGATGCAGCCCCAGCGCACCAGAAGGAGTTACATTTTGCTTGCCCAGCCCAAAGAGGCACCCTGAGTGCCATGCTAAAGCCTTGCCCTCCCTGCTTCTATATAACAGGAGTCTGGGGGGTGTGTCAATGTCTTTGCTTGCTTAGCTATGTATTATACCTGCTGCGCCTTTGACTCCTGGATTCCCCAAGTACCATACTGATTTGAGCATGCTTGGTGGGAGTGCAGGAGAGGGCTGCTCCCAGACTTTGGAACTGCCTTCCTGGAGAAGCCAGGCTGGCTCCTGTCCTTCAGCCAGTTTTGACTGTGGTCTCTCTGGAGGCAGAGTCTGGGGTACCTCCCCCTGCTGCCATAACATTCTTCAAATGTGATTTGACTCTGCCTCTAGGAAGAGTTAATCCTTTCCTGGGTGCCACACTCTCTGCTGACCAGAAGAACTTTATGGTAAGTCCAACTTGCTAATCAAGATCAGTAGCTGCAAACTCTGATAGTTCCATTGCCTCTCAGCTCGCAGGAAGCAGCACTCCTCTGAATGCCAGTTGCTGGGGTTCAAAAGTGGGAAGAGTGTCACTGCTGCCCTCAGGTCCTGCTTGCGGGCTTGTCCACGATGAGAACAGGATCCTGGACTAGGTGGCCTTTTGGCTTGATCCAGTGGATTTCCCCCCCTTATTTTTAAAAGTACTGGAATTGAACCACTTACTAGATATTCTGCCGTCACCCCCTGCCCGCTCTGTGTGTCTCATTCTGTATTACTACCACCCCACTTAACCCGATGTTGACATCTGTCGTGGTCGTGGCCATTATGTGTATATATGTCAGTAGCATGTTTTTCAGGAGAGAGTGTTAACTGGTGTGACAAAGACTGTGTTATTTTAAGGATTTATGTTTTGATGCTTTTACACATTTTGACAATGAATTACTGAAAGCTCTTGCATTATTGAACTGTCTGCTGGGCACAGAGTGTGTTTCCTTCTCCTGTGGCATGTGAGGTCATGTCAGAAGGACTTAAATTTTAAAAGTTGCTTTTACATAACTTTGTCTGATTCACTGCCTTTGAAGTAGCAGCCAATTATTACAGAATCTTTTGGTTATTTTATTTGTTTAATTTCTAATATGTATAAACTGTACTTCCGAAGACAAGTAACAAGCAATATTCAACATGAAAATACAATACTGCAACAAAAACATTGGGGGGGGGGACTTCCGGAGGCGGCGCCATCGGCAAATGGCGGATTCCCTCTAGTCTCGGGGGGAACTGCTCCGCGGAATCTGGGTCTAGCCGCGATGGCGAAGTGGGGACCCTTCAGAAACCACAGGCGGGAGAAGCCTGTGGCCGTGGGACTCGGCCGGCACCTTTTGCGCCCCCCCAATTTGCGAGGGGACTCTGTAAAGGGTCCCGGAGCGAGACGGGGCTGCGGCGCGGTGCTGAGAGTGAACTGCTTCTTCCGTGGAGTGAAGCCGCAGAGCCACTTGCCGGAGAGCGCTGACCTTTTTCCTGTGACAATTTGGCTATTAAACAACAACCCGTGAGTAGGTCAAGCTTAATGATCGGGGAATTGAAGAATTAAAAGCTGTAAATTTGGCACTGAAGCGGGAGGGCGCAAACAGGAAGTCCGCCTCCCGTTCTTTGTACGCAGATCAAAGCAAAGAACGTCCAAGCTAAGACCTGTAAAATTGCATTGAAAAGACTTAAATTCCAACGTCAAAACCTAAGAATTCCCTCCCGGAATTGCAGGAGAGGGGAGGGAAGAAGAGAAAGTAATTTTTTTTGCCTGCAAAAATAAAGAAAAGGGGAGAGAAGAGAACAAACCACCACTCAATCTCTGGGATCAGGCTGTGAAAACAGCAGAACTGCCGTATTGAGATCGCGCTGTTTACGGACTGTTAATATCTGACAGCAAACTCTGCAAGAAAGATACTTTGTTTTTAAAGGGATTCGAAACTGTTTCCTTTGAAGGGGGACTTGGGAGAGTTGGAAAAAGACACATTATCGTACATGTACTTTGTTACTGTGTCCCCCTAGTGGATTTTTGGAATTGTAACAATTGACTGAGAAATTCTCTATCTTTAACTGGCCTGGGAAACTTCCATTGCAAAACAAGTCAAGGCCATGGGATTGACCTTGATCCGAAGACAAAGTGTTATGGATTTGCCTGAGTTTAAGAAAACAAGATCAGGCAAGATTATAGTGCAGCAGCGTAGACCATCAGTATCTGGTCCCCCTGCTCAACAGGGGGAGGACTCTGTACAAGCTGGTTCAAAAGGCATGACGTCTGATGAGGGTTCGAATTTAGCACTAAGTAAAATATTTGAATCACTGGAAAAACTTAGCAAACAAGTTGCTGATGTAACGATTAAAATTGACCAAAACACAACAAGTATTAATAATTTGGGACAGAAGGTGAATTCAAATACAGAATCTATCGAGAAACTCCTGCAGGAATCTACGTTGAATCGAAAGACAGCTGAGGAAGCAAAGGAAAGAGTACTGGCAGTAGAGGAAAAGATTCCACCGATAAATAAACAGCTTCAGGACCACACCTCTATGCTGTCTATGATTGAATTAAAGGAGAAACAGACAAATCTGAGGATCAGGGCCGTACCCGAAGTTGGAAAAGGTAGTTTAAGTGATTTTCTTACACAGGAATTTGCAGGCTTTTGGAACCTAGATTTGGAAAAGCAAGAATTTAAGATAGTAAGTGCTTTTCGACTTGGAAGAGGAGGGAGAAAGATTAAGACAAGAGACTGTTTGATCACTCTCCGAACGAAAGAAGAGAGAGATAAAATATTGAGCCTGCATTTTCAGAAGACTTTGGAAATACAAGAATCAAGAATAGAGATTTTTAAGGACATTCCGAAACATCTACTGGAGCTTAGAGTTAACTACGGAGATCTGGTGGCCTTGCTGAGAAGAAGTGGAACTGTTTTCAGGTGGGAGTTCCCTCAAGGCCTCTCTTTTGCCTTTAAAGGGAAAAAAATTAAAATAAAATCAGTAGAAGATAAAGAAAAATTCCTGAGAGAGCACGGAGAAAACCTGCAAAAAGAAGCTGAAGAAGAAGAGGAGCCAATAGCATTGAAACCAGGAACTTTACCAATACTACCACCTTTGGGTTTGGACAAACCAAAGAAAGTGACACCACCGATAGAACAAGAACAGTTACTGGGCGCAGTTGGAGGAAAGTAAAACAATTACACCATGTCTCTGCAACTGTTAAGTTGGAATATTCACGGTTTTAATTCCCCGGAAAAAAGGAAAAAAATATTTCATCTATTAAAAAAGGAACAATTGGACTTGATTTGTTTACAGGAAACACATGTGATAAGGCTACACAGGAAATTATTGATTAATAAAAGACTAGGCCAAGAATTTATTTCGTCGGACAAGGTTAAAAAGAGAGGAGTTGTAATTTACGCAAAAGAGAGTCTATCACCGAAATTTATATTTAAAGATGACCAAGGAAGATTTGTGGCAATTGAAATTCAAGTTCAAGGAGAGAAATTTTTGATAGTAGGAGTTTATGCACCGAATGAGGGGAAATCTGAATTTTTTAAGAAGTTACATGAGACATTGGTGAACTTTATGGATTACAATATTATAATGATGGGAGACATGAATGGTGTGGTGTCTACAAATATGGACAAGTCACAAAGACAGGTAGTGACTAAAGACGGTAGACTACCAAAAACTTTTTTCGATATGACTGACAACATGGATTTAATTGATACATGGAGAACCAAAAATCCCCTGGGTAGAGAGGGGACTTTCTTCTCTGAAGCCAAAATGACATGGACAAGAATTGACCAAATTTGGATAACTAGAGAACTGGCTCCCAAGATACGGAAAGTGGAAATCTGCCCTAAAACATGCTCTGACCATAATGCTGTGAGACTGGAGATGAAACTAACACCAATTGGTTCCTTCAGATGGAGGATGAATGACACCCTGTTCAGAGATCTAGAGATTACCAAGAAGGCCCAAAAAATCCTGAGAGCCTACTTTGAGATAAATATGAAAACTAGTGTTGAAAAAAGAGTAATCTGGGACGCAAGCAAAGCGGTCATGAGAGGGTTTTTGATTCAACAGAATGCAATAAAGAAGAGAATTCAAAATGAGAAAAAAGATAAAATTTTGGATAAAATAAAAGAAGGTGAGAAGAAACTAAGAGCGAAACCAAAGTTACAAGAGATTCTGAGAGAAATTAAATTATACCAAGCACAATATATGAAAATGACAAATCAAGAAATAGAATGGAAAATTAAACAGATGAGACAAAAGACGTTTGAATCGGCTAATAAATGTGGGAAATTATTAGCTTGGCAGATGAAAAAGAGACAAAAACTCAACACCATAACAAATTTGGAAGTGGAAGGAAAGAATATACACAACCCACTGGAGATTAGAAATTGCTTTCAGAGATACTTTAAACAATTATATACACAAGGGCCACAGAAAGAGACTGATATAGACCAATTCTTAAGAACAAATGGATTACAAAAAATATCTCAAGAAAACAAGATAATGTTGAACTATAAAATAACAGAACAGGAGGTGGAAGGTGCCATCCAGAATATGCAGCTGGGCAAGTCTCCAGGACCTGATGGTTTAACCTCCAAATACTATAGATCCCTGAAAGACTGGCTAATTCGACCACTGAAGGAGGTATGCAATGAAATTCTGGAAGGGAAAAATGCGCCAGAGTCGTGGAAGGAAGCTTACATCACACTTATACCGAAAACTGAGTCTGAAAGAACACAACTTAAGAATTACCGCCCCATATCCCTGCTTAATGTGGATTATAAATTTTTTGCAGATATATTGGCTAAAAGATTGAAAAAAGTTTTAGTCGACGAGATTCATAAAGATCAAGCCGGCTTTCTCCCGGGCAGACATTTGTCAGATAATACGAGGAATATAATTAACATTTTGGAGAAGTTACAAGTGAATATTAATACTAAAGCAGTTCTGATATTCGTAGATGCAGAGAAAGCATTTGATAATATTTCTTGGAGTTTTATGAAGAAAAACCTTCAAGGGATGGGGGTGGGTAAAGGATTTGAAAATGGTATAGGTGCGATTTATTCAGAACAAAAGGCTAAACTGATAGTCAATAATGTGGTGACAGAAGAATTTAGGATAGAAAAAGGGACACGACAAGGCTGCCCAATTTCCCCATTGCTTTTTATTTCGGTCCTGGAGGTTTTGTTAAATATGATTAGAAGGGACCACTTGATTAAAGGCATCCAAGTCAGAGCTAAACAGTATAAACTGAAAGCTTTTGCAGATGATCTAGTATTAACATTACAGGAGCCAGAATCTAGTACTAAAAGAGTATTGGAACTGATTCAGGATTTTGGTCAAGTGGCAGGATTTAAACTGAATAAATCAAAAACTAAGGTTTTAGAGAAAAATCTAACACTGTTAGAGAAGGAGAGGTTTCAGATGGAGACAGGTTTAACATTGGTTAAAAAAGTGAAATACCTGGGGGTAAACATGACTGCTAAGAATTTAAATCTATTTAAAGCTAATTATGAGAAATGCTGGTTAGAGGTGAAAAAGGACCTTGAAATATGCTCAAATTTGAAGCTTTCTTTGCTTGGTCAAATTGCTGTTATAAAAATGAATGTATTGCCAAGAATGCTGTTTTTGTTTCAATCACTGCAAATTTTGGACAAGATGGACTGTTTCAAGAAGTGGCAGAGAGACATTTCTAGATTTGTCTGGCAGGGCAAGAAGCCCAGAATAAAATTTAAGATACTAACTGATGCAAAGGATAGAGGTGGATTTGCCCTGCCAGACCTTAAACTCTATTATGAATCAGCAGCATTTTGCTGGCTGAAAGAATGGCTGCTTCTTGAGAACACAGATATTTTGGATTTAGAAGGTTTTGATAACGTTTTTGGATGGCATGCATATTTGTGGTACGACAAGGTTAAAGCACATAAGGCATTTAAAAATCATATTGTCAGAAGAGCATTGTTTAATGTCTGGACAAGACATAAAGACTTACTTGAAAATAAAACCCCAAGGTGGCTATCACCTATGGAAGCGAAGGCTCTGAAAAAACTCAATATGGAGGCCAATTGGCCAAAATATTGGGAGATTCTGGAACAGGAGTGTGATAAATTGAAATTGCAGAGTTTTGAGAAGCTTAAAGATAAAGTGCAAGATTGGCTTCACTATTTTCAAATAAGGGAGGCTTACAATCTGGATAAAAAAATTGGCTTCCAGGTGGAAAAATCAAAATTGGAAACAGAATTACTAGAACCCAAAACTAAGATATTATCAAGAATGTATAACTTGCTGCTGAAATGGAATACTCAGGATGAAACGGTGAAATCTGCTATGATTAAATGGGCACAAGATGTTGGACATAACATTATGTTTGCTGACTGGGAACAGTTGTGGACCACAGGTATGAAATTTATGGCATGCAATGCCCTAAGAGAGAATATTATGAAAATGATATATAGGTGGTACATGACACCAAACACACAAAGAACGGCAGCCCAATCTAGATAATTATCTAGATAATTCAAAGATGGGAAACTCCATTATGCCTTTGGCAGATCCAGAATTTCACCACTCTTTACCCCAGCTGGAATCTGATCAGCGAATGCCAAGTGACACCCCTCCCATGGGAAATGTGACACATAGAAAGCCAGATACAGATTTACCGTATTTTTTGCACCATAACTTTTTTCCTCCTAGAAAGTAAGGGGAAATGTCTGTGCATGTTATGGAGGGAATGCCTATGGGTGGCGGGGGGGGGGGGGTCTGCTGCAGTCGTGAGCAGAAGATCCATGGTTCCCCTTCCTTCCCTCCTCCATGGCTTGCTTTGAAACAGCAAAGCGGGAGAAGAGTTGCTGAGTGGGGAGAAGAGAGGGACAGAGAGCCTGCTTCTTTAAAGGAGCAAAGCGGGAAAGGAGAGGAGCCTGTCCGGTTGGTTCCTTTAAAGCAAGCAGGCTCTCTGTCCTTCTCTCCTCCCCACTCAGCTCGCTAAATAGCAGCAAAGTTTTTCAGCTCGCTAAGCCGGGGATGAGCGGGGAGGAGGGAGAAAAGCAGAGCCGGCTTGCTTTAAAGGAGCAAAGCGGGAGAGGAGAGGAGCCTTCTCCCCTTATACCCCTCTTCTTCATTATTAGCAGCATCCTTCTCCACCCACCCCACGCATGCTCCTTGTCCCTTGAGTGCTTTTCCTTCCCTCCCCACTTAAAACATGGTTACAAAGCACGGATCCACATGGATCCTCAGGATTTTTGCACTGGGTCACCCCAAATTCACCATCAGATAAATTTTTTTTCCCTTGTTTTCCTCCTCTAAAAACTACGTGCGTGTTATGGCCGGGTGCGTGTTATAGAGCGAAAAATACGGTAATTGTCTTTGACGAAGACCCCCCGATGGTCCCAGCAATTCAGATAACACCGTCGATGCCGGGAAATTGGGAAAATGTTGCAACTCAACCCCAAGAACAACAACACCGTGCATATCCTAAGAACGGTTGCATCATTACCGAACCAGTGGGAGAGCTGATAACAATTTCCCCACCACAATGAAGCCAAGCCAGTTATGGAACGTGCAGCCTTAACATTATCTCATGGAACATAGCGGGTTGGGCCAACAAACTAGGGGACGAGCCATTTCTCACGTTCCAGACCGGGTTTGAATTATATGCTGACGAAATTTTCTGATTACTGTTCTGGAAATGGTTTATCCATTAATTATGAAAAATCTAAAATTTTAGTTTTCGGAAGAAGCTTCTCCCGGTCTAAATGGGTGCTGGATGGCCATAACCTTGAACAGATCAAATACTTCAGTTATCTAGGGCTCACATTCCATCATACAGGATCTTGGAAGCACCACTGGCAAACCTCCCTTCAAAAGGCGAAGATCACAAAGCTAGCCATACTCAGATTCTTTTTCACAAAGGGTGGCAAATATGTTCCAGCAGCCTTAAGGGTTTTCAATGCAAAACCCATTTCCCAACTCCTGTACGCTGCAAATGTCTGGCATAATGGGGACCTGCCAAAGCTAGATAGCTTTCAGGCAAAATTTCTACGATCTCTGCTGCAGGTTCCCAACTGCGTCCCCAACTCCGTACTTCTGTTAGAAGCTGGTGAATGCCCAATTTCAACTAAAGTGTGGTGGGCTGCCCTAAAACATTGGCTCAGGATTTCATTGTTTAATCTAGGGAAGGGTTTGTATCAACACCTGACCAATGAGGAATTTGTCAGCAAATGGCAGAAAACCATGGCTAAAAAAGCCACCTCTATTTTTCTGTCCCCCCCCCCAACTGTATTACCTTGAAGGGAAGCATTGCATCGTTCTCTTTCTACACATAACTGTGGCCTTATGGGAAGTCTTGCTATGGGAAGTATTGCTTCTTTTCTCTGGCATTCTGGGAAGTCTCGCTCATAACCTTTTCTCTGTTTCTGCACACACTGTACGAACCTGTTCCAAACACCAAGACATTTCCTCATCGCTCAGTTTATCTTAAGTTCATGATGACTTGTTCTCTATGCATAGCTGACCACATCTATAGAACTTGATTGTTATATTCTTTCATGTTATGATCAATCATTAGTAATTGTTTTATGCTATATCAATCTTTAGTTATAATTTAATTAGGAGGTTTCATGCCTGTCTGGTTCCAACCTCGTTTCCCAGCCTTTAATCTATCAGTGATTAATGTTCACATGTAATTCCCACCTCTCACATGTAATCCCCGCCTTGTACTCATGTTAACCAATCAGCAACTAGTTTCTTTGTGTTTGTATCAACCAATCAGCCACAAGCACACCTGTGGCAATGTTTGTAATATTCAATAAAAGAGAGTTCCCGGGGCTTTTCCCGGCAGACGCCTCATGACACCCACTACTCGTCTGTCGTGATTTTCATTGCTACATCTGGTGACCCCCGACGTGCCAGATCCCTTACGCAGCCAAGCACCTGTACTTCACTCGACTGGAAAAGTCTCAGCGCGCTTACTTCGTGAGTATGGGGGGGGGGGGGGAATTGACTCGATTGCAGAAAGAACATGCCAGGGAATTGCTTTCTCTAGTTAGGCAGCGGGTAGTGGGTGTTCATGTTTCCTTAAAAGAAATTGAACAATTGCTTTGTGAGATCGCTTGCCAGTGTCCTTCCTACCCCGAGAGTTGCTCTCTGGAGGTGGAGACTTGGCAAAAGATCGGAAAGACCCTCTTCGCGGAACCGAGGGCTCCGATTCATTGTCTGCTTACCTGGCAGAAATGTGCAGAGGCCGTTGCAAAATTTGGACCCCAGGTCCCCCAGGCGTCTCCTTCGGCCCCTGCTCTTCTGCCTGTAGCAGACAATTCCCCCCCCCCCTCTTATCCACAGCTTTTGCCTCCTTCTCCTTCGCAGCCCGGCCAACACCCCCCCCTGCTTCTCACCCATCTCAACCTGCTTCTACCCCCCCATCCCCCCTTCCCCCCTCCTTTGCCTGCTCCTACTGGAGCTGTGCGTGCCGCACTTTCTCAGGCAAGACAGAAAGGACTCCTGTCCTTAGAGGAGGAATCTGAGTGGGCTGGGGAATTGCCTTCTGCTTTCCCTATCACCTATACACACCCAGGGACTGCTCAGCAACAGGTGCTGTATGAAACCCTTCCTTATTCTGTAATGAGAGAACTGAGAAGAGCCATCGCTGATTCTGGCTTAAAATCCTCCTATGTGACAGGGATGCTGGAGGGGATAGCGACTGGTTACACGATGCTACCCCAAGACTGGAAAGACTTGATGCGCATGCTGCTCTCACCAGCCTAGTATGTCGTTTTTGACAGTGAATTTAGGCTTAGTGCTTCAGCCCTGTCTGATCCGCAGCATACAGCTAATGAACTTTATGGTGCCGGTCCGTTTGATAATATAACAGCCCAAGCGACGCTGACACCTGTACATTTTAGCCGCACCGCGACTTGTGTACAGCGCGCCTTTCGGAAGGTCCCTGTCTCAGGGCAACCGCTGAGCTCTTTTGTTAATATTAAGCAACAACATTCAGAGCCCTACCATCAATTTATAGATAGATTGAAAGAAGCAGTCACCAGGCAGGTTGATAATACTACAGCCCAGAATGAACTGATGAAAAAATTGGCTTTTGAAAATGCAAACACCGACTGTAAGAAGGCTTTACAGTCAATCAATAATCGTCCTAAATACGATCTGGCACAGATGATTCAAGCCTGTGCGGACATTGGAAGCCAGAGCCATGCCATGTCCTTGCTTTCCGGTGCCATCCAGGCTGGCAATAGGCCTACTGGTAACTGTTTTAATTGCAAGCGCCCAGGACATTTTGCAAAAGAATGCAGAGCACCTGGCGGTGGGGCGCACAGGAATGGTGATGCCAACAAGGCTAAGCCTTCCAAAAAATGCCCTAAATGCGGTAAAGGCTATCATTGGGCAAATCAGTGCAGGAGTTCGGGAAACTCCATGTTGGCCCCGCCCTCGGGCCACGAGAATTAGAGGGCCCATTGCCGTCAGCTCCCACCATTGACGCTCTTCCTAAGGAGACACCTTCAGATTTCACCATTGATTTAATTAATCAGGAATCCAAAGATTCTGTTTTACCTGGTGAAATCGTCCTCATGCCCACCCAATCGGCAGGCCCACTACCTCCTAAGGTCGCAGGCTTAATTTTGCCCAAATTCTCTGCGGCGAAAGAAGGAATCCAGGTTATCCCTGGAGTCCTAGATCCTGATTATGTAGGCACAATCATGGTTCAATTCTGGAGCCATATGCCCATGCAGCTAAGGAAGGGTGAGTCATGGGCGCATTTGGTAGTGCTCCCTTCTCATCCTACTGCTTCTATTATGGATAATAATTTGCAGCAGCTCTGTCCACTTTCTCCACAGCTTTTAGCTGTAATCCAGAGGATCAGTGAACAGAAACTTCTTCGTAAGTATAAAATCAATGGCAAAGTTCTGGAAGGCTTGATTGACACGGGCGCAGACATTTCTGTCATATCCAGTAATTGCTGGGACCCCACGTGGCCCCTTGAGTCTGCCTCTGCAGTTTGGGGTGTAGGTGGACCTCAAACCTCTTCCAAAAGCGTACAATGGCTGCCTGTTTCTCTGCCTGATAGCTCTGAAACCATTGCATATATCCAGCCCAGTGTACTGAAAATTCACCTCAATCTGTGGGGCAGAGACCTACTACAACAATTACAAGCTACCATTCAATTTAATGAGTAAGCTTGCACTCCCCCTCAACTGGAAATCCACCACCGCTTTATGGGTGGAATAATGGACCAGTGACGTGGGGCCAAATAAAATCACTCTCATTTCAAGCTGAACAGCTTATAAAGGAACCTTAATATAAATTCCATGATAGTGTTCATTTTCAGCGTCTTGTTTTTGACTAATGATTGTGACAATTCCGTTTCTCTCCCTAGCAGATCTGAATATATTTCTCTAGCTGTCTCTCTCTTAGGAGTCCCTGGATTGGCTGTACGAAATAGCAGGAATATTAACTCTTTAGCTTGCTCCGCAGCAAAAGCCTTGAATTCTACTTCACAAGCTCTTCACCTTTTGAATAAAGAACAGAGTGCATTGCGTCACGGACTCATAGAATTGCGCTGCTATCGATTATCTATTGATGCTTCATCACTACGGATGCGAACAAGTGGATAACATGTGCTGCTTTAATATCACTGACAATTCTAAGGCTATTCAAAAACAAATCTCTCATTTGCAAAATCTCACACATCACATCAAACAGGATGTTGGTTTTCCTGTTTTCTGGGATTCTTTCACCCAGTGGCTTACCGCTTGGCTGCCAAACCTTACTTGGCTTCGCAATCTTTTTCAATATGCCATTGCCATAATATGTGTATAAATTTTGTTATGTTGCTTCCTTCAATGCATTCCTGGCCTCATAAGTCTTTTCTCTCGGCTTCTCTCTCCCCCTCAGCCACCCAATAAAATCCTTGCTGCTTATTTTGCAAAATGGCAACACCAACACTAAATTATAGGGGAGATATGGGCAGAGTTATTTCGAGCATGCGTTGGCAAACCACGTATCTCGTAATATTTTTTGTCCCATCCTCCCTGGCGAACGTATTTTGGCCATGCGCTGGCAAACCACGTGTCCCGAAATACTTTTGTCTTATTCACCCAGAACGCCTCGCAAACAAGGAAAGAAAGGGGGAGATGAAGGGAAGCATTGCATCGTTCTCTTTCTACACATAACTGTGGCCTTATGGGAAGTCTTGCTATGGGAAGTATTGCTTCTTTTCTCTGGCATTCTGGGAAGTCTCGCTCATAACCTTTTCTCTGTTTCTGCACACACTGTACGAACCTGTTCCAAACACCAAGACATTTCCTCATCGCTCAGTTTATCTTAAGTTCATGATGACTTGTTCTCTATGCATAGCTGACCACATCTATAGAACTTGATTGTTATATTCTTTCATGTTATGATCAATCATTAGTAATTGTTTTATGCTATATCAATCTTTAGTTATAATTTAATTAGGAGGTTTCATGCCTGTCTGGTTCCAACCTCGTTTCCCAGCCTTTAATCTATCAGTGATTAATGTTCACATGTAATTCCCACCTCTCACATGTAATCCCCGCCTTGTACTCATGTTAACCAATCGGCAACTAGTTTCTTTGTGTTTGTATCAACCAATCAGCCACAAGCACACCTGTGGCAATGTTTGTAATATTCAATAAAAGAGAGTTCCCGGGGCTTTTCCCGGCAGACGCCTCATGACACCCACTACTCGTCTGTCGTGATTTTCATTGCTACATTACCTGGGTTATGAAGGAGCCCAAAAGATGTTAAAGCAAAGATTATGGGATAATGCACACAGTGACTTGCGATCTCGATCACACGCAGTCTGTAGTCCGCTGGCAGTAGGAGTACAATATGGGTATGTCTTTAAGTTAACATCTTACATTAAAAACCTGACAGTACCAAACTATCGAAGGCTTTTCACCAAAGCCAGACTAAATGTCTTTCCTTCTGCAGTGTTGGATGGCAGGTTGAGAGGAGTTCCCTACCAGGACAGACTTTGCTCATGTGCTCAACACATCGATTCCATAAAACATATTTTGTTGCATTGTGCAAAATATGAGCAAGCCAGGGGTGAACTGATACTACCCTTGCTGGTACCTTTCCCGGGAAAATCAGAGGCTCACTATGTCAGGTTCCTATTGGAAGACCGGACAAATGCTAGAACATTAGCAGTGGCAAAGTTTTTATTGGTGGTTGCAAGAACAAATGATCCCTATATTCTGAACAAAATGCTTGTTTAAACTGGAGGTAGGCTGTATGAATTGTGTATTACTTTGTAATGATTTGTTGGGTCTCTGGACCTTAATAAAGATTGTTGTTTAAATTATAAGCCTTTGCGGAGTTCTGGTTGATCACGGACCGAAAACGCAAGCGGGAATTTTCTCTTGGGAGAGATTCCGAGCTTTAGGAGGAAAAAAGGGGCACTGCAAGGGCGCCGCAGCCCCCATATCCCCCCTGGAGGGAAATCCAAGGGGTCAGGTTCCTGGCAAAGCCTTTTTGCGGATCACCCGGCCGTCAGGTAGCCCCTCAAAGGGGTGAAGAGTACGGCGGAGTGAAGAATCAGGCTACAGGAAGCCATTTTCTATCCTCCAAAAAGTGCAGACCCAGGCTTGCACGGAGAAGTGATCGACTCTCAATCAATAAGAAATTCAGACCTAAATTGAGGTATTTATTGAAATTTATAATTGGGAAAGGATTCGGATGGATGAAGTCGTAAAAAGGAGCTCAGCTTCATCTGAAATCTGAACTATATGCAGGAGGTATTCACGGAATGCAAGGGAGTGGAGTGTAATTTACTGCAAGCGGTTTTTCTTTGATTTTTAATGAGACTGGACATCTACTAGAAAACAAGGATTGAGAGTGTAAAAAGAGGAATAAAAAGATACTAATTAATAAGTTTTGAGGTTTTTCGGTGGAACTGCTGGGACCGTGGGAAAAGGATCATTTAGAGCTTTTCAGTTTCGGTTTTAAAAGTAACTGCGCAACAAATATAAAAGACTTTTGTCTCTATTTTTACTATGACAATTTTTTCTTTTCTGGCAGCAACTGAGGGTAAGGAGGGTTAAAAAAAAAAGACAGACTGGACTATTTTCTCTACTACATATAGTTTAAAGGGTATTTGCTGAAGATATAAGAACTTTAAAAGGCTACCCCCCCTTCTTCCTACCTCTAAGGTCCCACGGGATATGAAAGGACTGTTTATTTTTGTTTGATAGTTGCTGCTTTTCTGGTGTGGCCTCTGTGCTCTTTATGTTCAGTTGATTTATGCCTTGGGTACGATAATTTAAAAGGTTTAAAAGGTTGCACTTGGATTTTGGATTTGTTTTTATGCGAGACATACTTTCTCCACTCCCTGTAACTACTTGATGGATTAGCTAAATAAGTGGCAAGAAGACTAATTATACATTAAGCTTCAAACTCTTTGATGAAAATCTGGCCTGATTTGGATTGACTAGCCATTCAAGAGGCAATAAGATATTTATTTATTTTTTTCCTTTGCCCCCCCCCTTTTTTATTGAGATTTTCAGTTAAACAGAAAACAGAAAACAAATCAGAACAAACAATCAAAAACTAAAATAAACACACTTAACAATCATTCTTTGGTACCATCATCTTATTTACATTGCGTTGGATCACGCCTCGACTTCCTTCCTATCCCGTTGCGGTTTTCTTGGTATACTTCTACTCTTACAGTTTCTGTTCCAATTATGTACACATCACAAGGTTTATGTTAAGCCTACTGTAGTTTTTAAATTTCTACAATTACTTTCAATATATGTCACAAATTTACTCCATTCTTCAATAAACTTTGTACCTTCTTGGTGTCTAATTTTATGTGTCATTCTTGCTAGTTCTGCTTATTCAAATAATTTTACTTGCCAATCCATAACTGTAGGGATCTCTGCTGATTTCCATTTTTGAGCTATCAATACCCTGGCCGCCACCATCGCATATTGAAACAATCTCTGATCTTCCTTTTTAATTTCGTCACCTATTATTCCAAACAAAAATGCCTCCGTTTTTTTTGAAAAAGTATATCTGAATATTTTCTGTAATTCGTTATATATAAGCTCCCAATTTTTTTTCATTTCCTCACAAACCCACCACATATGGTAAAGGTCCCCATGTGTAATGGTTGTAAGGGGTTACTTGTGCGTAAATTGCCTTCAGTTTAGTCAGTCTGTTTGCTCAACCATGTTTAGGGTTAGAGCTCGCCCTCCGTGACCTGTTAGTCACTTGCAGAATCCGTCAGTGGGCGTTTCTTGAACCTCTTCCAGCATAAAAGCTGCTTGACCCCAAGTCTCCTCCTATGTTCCCTGCGCGAAACGCGTCTGCGCAAGTGAGGGGAAGGCAGGGGCGTGCCAGCGCTCTCTCCACTAGATTCGGGTGAAGGGTCTTGGAGCCCTGTCACCAATTCCTCCATCTCCCTCTCATCTCTATTGGTGTTAAGCTGAATTCCTTCCCCCCTGCTGGTCCCCTCTCCGGCATCGCCCTGGAGCCCTGCCTCCGCCTCTCGCTCTGCTCGCTCTGATGTCAGTTCCCTGACATCCACCTCCCTCCCAGGACCCCCTCCACCCCCGGCCTGACCCTGTGACGTGATCTTGTCCGCTTCTTCAGCCGACGATGCAGGGAATCCCCAAAAGGAGCTGCTGTCGTCGTCCGAGATCTCAAACCCCGCTTCCCACCCGTTCCGATTCCTCACGGGAGGGGCTTCCCAATCTGATTCCTCCTCTCCTGACGATTCTCCTCCTTCCTCTGGGGAAGCTGGAAAACCCACAAAATCCTCCTCCTCCTCATCAGTGGTGGCAAATTGCTCCTCCCAGAATCGCTCCAGGGGTTTGGGCTTCCTCGGATACCTGTTGTGGAACTCTTCCACCAGATATTCATCATCTATTTCCCCCGCGGGAACCCACGTGTTTTCTGACTCGGGTTCCCCCTCCCAAGCTACTAGGTACTCCACCTGCCGCCCCCGGCAGCGCGAATCCAGGACCTCCATTACCTGGTGGTGGTGTTCCCTCTCTTCCAGTTGTGGGTGTGTGAGCCCTTCCCCTCCTACCCCCCGGACCCTCCGCTCCCCCCTGTACGGTGAGAGCAGTGACCTATGAAATACCGGGTGGATTTTCATGCTGTCTGGCAACTTGAGCCGGAATGCCACCGGGTTCACTTGGTGTGTCACCTCAAATGGTCCCAGCCATCTTGGCCTCAGCTTCTTACACCCACCCTTGAAGGGTAAGCCTTGTGTGGATAACCACACCCGGTCCCCCACCCGAATGGTCTCCCCTTCACGGCGGCGTTTGTCTGCTTGTCTCTTGTACGCCTCCTTGGCCCTTTCCAGATTCATCTTAAGCTGCTGGTGCAGGGCTTCCATTTCTTCCACGAACTGCTCTGCGGCGGGCACGCTCCACCCTTCCTCCCCCCTCCCGGGAAAGGCCCTGGGGTGACACCCATAATTAGTCAGGAACGGGCTCATCCCCGTGGACACATGCTCCGCATTGTTATATGCAAACTCTGCCAGTGCTAGCTTTTCTACCCAATCGTTCTGTCTCTCGTTGACGTAACAGCGTAGATATTGCTGTAAAATGCTGTTCGCCCTCTCTGCTTGCCCGTTGGTTTCCGGGTGCCTCGCCGTCGAGAATCCCACCTCCACCTGCAATAAGTTCATAAGCCTCCTCCAAAACCTCGAGGTAAATTGTTTCCCTCGGTCAGAGATAACCCTCGAAGGAGCCCCATGCAACCTGAAGATGTGATTCATGAACAACTGGGCGGTTTCCTCTGCAGTCACTGCATGAGAGCACGCTATGAAATGGCACATTTTGGTTAGCAGATCCACTACTACCATGACTGCTGTCTTCCCTCTGGATTTGGGTAAATCTGTCATGAAATCGATAGACACCACCTCCCAGGGTCTTCCCGGTGTGGGTAAGGGTTCCAGTAGCCCTGCCGGGGCTGCCCTCTCTCCCTTGGCCCTTTGGCAGCGGTCACACCCCCGTACATACTCTCGTACATCTTCCCTCACCCTTGGCCACCAAAACTCCCTGGTGACCAGTAACATGGTCTTGTGTTGCCCAAAGTGCCCCGCTGTTGGGTTGTCGTGAAGCTGTTTGAGCACCCTTTCCCGCAAGGCCTCCCCGGGCACATACATTGCTCCCTTGTAATACAGCAGTCCTTCCCTTTCCTCAAAACCTCCCCAGTCTCCCCCAGTTCCCCTGAGTTCCCTGATTCTGGTTTGGGCGAATTCGTCCTGGCGAATTAGCTCGGTTAGTTCTCGCTTCCCAACCAATGTCCCCCCACAAACCCATCGTTCTTCAGGGAACACGTGTCGAGTTTCCAGTGGTCCTTTTCCTTCCGTGTACTCCGGTTTCCAGGAAAGCGCGTCTGCTCTCACGTTCTCTTCTCCTGGCACGTACTTGATCTCAAAGAAGAACTTGGAGAACTCCTGTGCCCACCGAATCTGTCTCTGGTTGAGAACTCGCGCTGTTCTCCAGTATTCCAAGTTCTTGTGATCAGTGCAAACCTGAATCTTGTGCTGAGCCCCTATTAGGAGATGTCTCCACTGGCGAAATGCTGCATAAATAGCTAACAGTTCGCGATCATACACTGTGTAGTTCTTTTCCGATTTATTCAGCTTCCTTGAGAAGAAGGCGCACGGCCTCCAGGTGTGTTGGCCCGGTCCCGGCTGGAGTAACACCGCTCCTATCGCTCTGTCCGATGCGTCGGTCTCTAGCCTCATCGGCTTCTGCAGATCCATGTGCAGAAGCTGTTCCTCCGAGGCGAACGCCTTCTTTAGCCTTTCGAAGGATCGTTGGGCACTTTCCGTCCAGACGAACTTCTTTTTGCTACTGAGGCAATCCGTGATGGGCGCGGTCAAGTGAGCGAAGTTCTTGATGAACTTCCGGTAGAAGTTGCTGAACCCGAGGAACCTCTGCACATCCTTCCGGGTTTTGGGGGCCTTCCATTCCAGCACCGCCTGCACCTTGCCGGGGTCCATGGCTAGGCCTCTGTCTGACAACCTGTATCCCAGGAATTCCACTTCCTTGGCGCGAAACTGGCACTTTTCCAGCTTGACCCACAGCTGGTGCTCTTGTAGCCTTTTCAGCACTTCCCTGACGTCCTGGACATGCTGTTTTTCATTGTCCGAGTAGATCAGGACGTCGTCCAGAAATGCTACGCAGTTCTTGTACAGCAGGGGACCCAGCACATGGTGCATGAAGCTTTGAAAACAGGCTGAGCCTGATTGTAATCCAAATGGCATGACCAGGTACTCAAAGGCCCCTGGGGGGGGTGAACATGGTGGTTTTCCATTCGTCCCCCTCCCTCATCCTAATCAAATTGTATGCTCCCCTGAGGTCCAGCTTGGTAAAGATCTTCCCCTTCCTTACCCGAGTTAGAATGTCATCAATTCTGGGCATTGGGAAGGTCACGGGTTCCGATACGAGGTTTAACCTTCTGTAATCCACGACCAGCCTGGGCTGATCCGTGGTTTTTTTTTGTCCACAAAGAACACAGGACTGCCCCCCACTGCCTTAGATTCCCTTATGAAACCCCTCTTTAGGTTCTTGTCAATAAAGTTCCGCAACTCCTGCATCTCCCAGTCTGACATGGCATACAGCTTACCCACTGGCAGCTGCGCCCCAGGGAGTAGGTTGATTTGGCAGTCAAAGGGCCTATGTGGTGGCAGCCTGTCCGCTTCCCTCTCGCTGAAGACCTCTTGTAAGTCTGCGTACTGTGGCGGCACTTCCGCTCTCTGCTTCAGAGTAGTTGCTGCCACTCTGGCCAACCTCACTCTGGGCTTCACTCCCCCTAGACAGTGTTCCAAACAGTGCGCTGACCCGAAGGTGACTGTCCGTTGATGCCAAGCCACCACTGGATCATGTAGCACTAGCCAGCTCATGCCCAGTATTATAGGGGGTCCCGCCAGTGTGGCCACATGGAAGGCAATGGTTTCTGTGTGCCTGGACACACTCATTCTCATTGGCGGGGTTTGATGCGTTACCTCCCCTCCCAGCAGCTCCCTGCCATCTATCGTGGTCACTTGGAGTGGGAAATCAAGTGGCAGCAGGTGGATCTGGTGCTCCATTGCAAACTCCTTACTAAAAAAAATTACAGGAGCTGCCTGAGTCCAGCATTGCCTTCACCTTGACTGGGTGTCCATTTAGGAGTTCTAGCACCACCTCTATCGCTATAGAAACCTTGGGTGGGTTTGGTTGGGGCACTTCTGTTAGTTGTTCGCTTGGCTGCTGCGCCCCCCTGTGGGCAGTCAAGCGCTGGCGTTTCCCTGCACCTTTTCCTCTGCCCCCTCCTCCTCATTTCCAGCGGCTCCCACCATCCCTTGCCAAGCCTTTTTTTGTGGACAGACCCTGGCAAAGTGTCCTGGCCGTTGGCAGAGGAAACATTTCTTGGTGCTTTTCCCAGCCTTTCCTTCCCTTTTGCCTCCTTGGTGGGCGCTCGGAACCTCGCGTGAACGCGCCCCATCAATTTCCATTGGCACCACATCATCGGAAGGCTGCTTTGGCATCTCAGGAATGCGGTAGTCAGGGCAACGCTCTCCTCTCCCTTCCCGCCTTTCCAAAGCGCGCGCTTCCTGGCGAGCGCCTATCGCCATCGCCGCTTTGGTCAGCTGATCCATAGTCTCCGGGCGGGGCGCGCGGGAGAGCTCATCTTTAACGGTTGGGGACAACCCTTTCTCAAACAGCATCCATATGGGGGGGCTATCTAGATCCCATTCGAGCCTGTGTATTAACATCGCAAAGCAGGACCAATAGTCTCTAACGGAAAGATCCCCCTGCCTGCAACTCATCAGCTCCCTTTGGGTCAGACTCCCCCCCAATTAGCTTGAATACATAGCGTGCATCGCCTGAAGAAACTTCCTGACGTCCTTCATGGCGGGGTTCTGCGCGGCCATTAGGGGTCTAACCCATTCCCTCACGCTGCCCTCAAGGTGCCCCACGATATACGCCACCTGCGCTGCCTCGTCAGCAAAGTCATCATGCTGCAGCTGCAAGGCATACTCTATTTCTGTTCGGAATCCATTATATTCCTGGGGCTTCCCCCCAAATTTGTGTACCAGTCCGGGCACCTTTTTTGCCACAGGGGTGGGTCTAACCTGCGCGTCCTGGGTGCACCTCTCATCCAGCCGCACCATCAGCAGTGCCACATGCCGTTCCAGCTCCTGGTTCCTCTTCACTAGGTCCTGCGCCCCCGCAGCTTGCTCCGCTGCCCCGGCGCCTCCAGTCTGGCTCATGTTTCCACTGCTTGCGCACAAGTAACAGCAGAGACTGACGGATTGCTGTAATGGTTGTAAGGGGTTACTTGTGCGTAAATTGCCTTCAGTTTAGTCAGTCTGTTTGCTCAACCATGTTTAGGGTTAGAGCTCGCCCTCTGTGACCTGTTAGTCACTTGCAGAATCCGTCAGTGGGCGTTTCTTGAACCTCTTCCAGCATAAAAGCTGTTTGACCCCAAGTCTCCTCCTATGTTCCCTGCGTGGGAAGGCAGGGGCGTGCCCGTGCTCTCTCCACTAGATTCGGGTGAAGGGTCTTGGAGCCCTGTCACCAATTCCTCCATCTCCCTCTCATCTCTATTGGTGTTACGCTGAATTCCTTCCCCCCTGCTGGTCCCCTCTCCGGCATCGCCCTGGAGCCCTGCCTCCGCCTCTCGCTCTGCTTGCTCTGATGTCAGTTCCCTGACACCATCCTTCTGCTTACATTTCCAGCATGCTTTGTTTCCAATTTTATACATTTCCCCCAATTTTACCGGTGTGATGTACCATCGGTACATCATTTTCCCCAGGTATTCCCTTAATGTGACGCATGCCGTGAACTTCATTCCTTTATTCCATAGCCTCACCCATTTGTCGTACTCTATGTTATATCCAAAATCAATTGCCCATTTTACCATCACCTCCTTTATCAACTCATCTTTTGTATCCCATTCTAACAAAAAATTATACATCTTAGATAAAAGTTTGTTTTTTCCTTCTAGAGTTTCTATCTGATATTTATTTATTTTAAAAAGGAGGTGGTTTTGAATTTATAATACTCTACTTTGTTTTTACTTCTTATTTTTTATTTTTGGTTTTAATTCGGGTCTCGTTTTAAGTGTGGAAATAGCCAAGCAAGTGGGAAGAAGATCTATTTGAACTGACTGACTTGGGATTTAATTTTAAAAAATGTCTCACTCACAGAAAAAAACAACTGAGGGAGCAACACCAGGGGACAGGAAGGGCTCAAGACAGGAGTCAGAACTTAAAGGGGATATATTGAAAATGTTTGCTGAAATTAAAAAGGACATAAAACAAAGTGAAAAAAATATAGAATCTAAATTAGAACAGGTGGATAAAAAATTAGGACAAATGGATAAAAAATTAGAAGTGACGGTGAATGAATTGAAGCGACAAATAAAGGAGGTCCCTTCCAGCTCTTTGATTCCATTGATTCCAAAAGGACACAAAGCTTGGAAGAAGGGTTGAAAAGAACAAAGTTAGAAGTGAAAGAGATTAAAAGAGGGGAGGAAAAGATTAAAGTGGGGATATCAGAAATTAATAAATCGCAGGAGGAGGTGTGCGACGCGATTGCTATGAATGAACTGAGGCAGAGAGAAGCTAATTTAAGATTGAGGGCTGTGCCGGAATTGCAAGGTGAAAATATTAAAGAGAAATTGATCATAGAGATAGTACAATGGTTAGAGATGGAAAAGGAGGAGGTGGCAAAAATGGTGCAAAATGCATTCCGAATAAAGGCTAGAACGTCTAAAGCAAGGAAATTTCCAGGAGATTGTTTGATGATATTTAAAGATAGAGATATGAGAAATCTGATATTACAGAAGAACAGAGAAAAGAGACTGAGTATAGATGGAAATTATATAATTATTTTTAAAGACATCCCACTTCGTTTGTTGAAAGGGAGAGACCCGTTTAAACCACTGGTGCAAATATTGAAGAAAAATCAGATTGAATTTAAGTGGGAATTCCCGCAAGGGATTTCCTTTTTTTATAAAAGCAAGAAGCACAGACATACAAGTCCAGAGGAAACAAGCAAATTTTTGAGAAGGTACAAGGAGTTAGGAACAGGTGAAGAAGCAAGAGGTGTGGAGGCAGGAGCAGGAGCAGCAGCAGGAGTTGGAGAGCAAGCGGAACCTGAAGAGGAGGAAGGAGATGATCAGGGAAAGAGTGAAGAGGAAGAAGACGAAAACGAAAAAGAGGAAGAGGAAGAAAGGTTATAGAATTTTAATATATTAAAATTATAAAAGGAGGACAAAATGGCGCTGAAATTATGGACATGGAATATTAATGGGATGAACGAGAGGAAAAAATGCAATAAAGTTGAACAATTTTTAAAGAAGAAAAATTTGGACATTATATGTTTACAAGAGACGCATGTGGCAAGAAGACATAGAAAAGTTTTAATTAATAAAAGATTAGGAAACGAATTTATCTCATCAGATAGAAGCAAGAAGAGAGGGGTAGTACTGTATATAAAGAATAAGATTGAAGCTCAGCAAATCTTTAAAGATGAAGAAGGGAGAATCATAGCAGTCCAGATCAACTGGCAAGGAGAGAAATTAATAATAGTCGGGATTTATGCACCAAATGGAAACAAGACTGATTTTTACAAAAATTTGAAAGAAAAACTGTTTGATTTTATGGATCAAAAGATGATAATAATGGGAGATGTGAATGGAGTGGTTTCAATGCAGATGGACAGATTGAGGGCAACGAGGAAGACTAGAGATGGGAAACTTCCTAAGACTTTTTTTTTCTATGATTGAGAACTGTAATTTAATAGACATTTGGAGATTAAGACACCCATTAGAAAAACAGTTCACATTGGAGGCGATTCAAGATGGCGACGGAGACAGCAGCCTAGTCAGGCTCCTCTGCTTTTAGTTAAGCTTTTAAGTAGTTTTAAGTAGCTTTTAAGTAGTTTTTAGCCACTTCCTGGTTTTAAACTCTCAGTTTTAACGTCTTACCAGCTGTTTTACTACCTCCGCGCTTCTCTCTGTTTTTAGTTTATTGTTTTATTGTTTTATTGTTTTATTGTTTTATTGTTTTACTGGAGAACGGCGGGGCGGAGCAGTGGGTCGAGCGAAGCCACTTTTGGTTTATGCTCCAGATTTCTTTAACTTGAGAGCGAAGCCACTTTCTACCTTCGAATAGCGAAGCCCCAGGCTTGCAGAGAAAGCACCTTGCTCTCAAGTTAAAGAAATCTGGAGCATAAACCGAAGTTTGGGAGCAACAAGGAGAACCCGGTGAGAGAAAAAACTTTCGTGGAGTACAGAGCTGCAATTCCCTGAGTCCTGGTGGGAGAAGGACTTCAAAGGAATGGTCTGTGTTGCTTACCGGTAGTCTCCTTGTAGATCTAAATTGACCTAAATTGCCGGCCGTGAGGGTGAGGGTGAAGACGCCGACTTTCATATGAACAGGCAGCGTAATATACCCCCATTGCAAGTACTGGTAGGCTAGAAGGAAATATTTACAACCTGAGTTGACGTTGAAATACTATCCCCCCTCTTCTCGATATCTGAACCATGGGATATGGGAAACGTCTTAGAGATCCCGAGGAGATAGTCCCCACTCCCTTTCCGAGATCAAAGCAAACAAGGGTCGAACCATGTCACTTTAAAGAAGGGAGTAATTTACTGGATTGTTCCTACATGGTAGAAACGCAAAACCGTTTCAACCCACTGATTGATTGCGTGTCAGCACTTAAAGACGAAGAGCGAATAATTCCACAAACAACAAGCGATGTGGCCAACAGTAAGAGTGTAGTCTCTCCTCAGAAGGAGGAACTGGTCCTTGGCACGATCAATCATATGACATTTGAACAGTCCCATTTAATAATCAAAACCTTGCACTGTATATTCAAAAGACTAGATGATCTTTCGTCCCAGCTGCACAGCCTCCAACAAAAGCTAGTTACCACTTCCCCAGCGTCAGCCGATGTTAAGTCCCTTGAAGAGAGGAAGGGGACGAGGAGTTTGTCCTTAAATAACAAATGTACCGACAAATTTAAATACAACCTTAACCTTCAATTAGGACATCAATCCTTGATCTTAACACCAAGGAAAGTGTGCCTAACTATACAAAATCGGGACCCAAGATGGAGAACTCTGGGGGGTGCCAAGGATCTCCTAAAGGTGCTTTTAAATATGGAGGCAACACAAATTGACCTCTGTGCAGTCCTCCCTCTTGTCCATCATCTTAAATCCCAGAGAGTCCTGCTTGCGTTTCAATCCACAAAAATTCCCACTATCATATTACGCAAGAAAGCATTTTTGTTTCGCTGTGGGATAGCACCAACGAGAGCCTTTATAGATCCTACGCCTAAACCCCTATTGTTGGAGGCAATAACCAAAGAGGGCTCAAAATCTGCTAAACCCGATCCACCAGTGGACACCGGCCTTTTGGCTAAGATCAAGTGTAGTGTAGTATCCCCTGCTGGAGACCTGACTAACCCAGTGCCAATAAATAAGGGTGTACGCCAGGGTTGTATTTTAGCGCCGCTTCTTTTTAACTTATTTATCAGTGATATGAGGAACCCATTAGCCGCGTATAGCAGAGTACCGTTGTCCTTTACTTCTTTACGCAGATGATGCGGTACTACTCTCTTACTCCAGAGTGGGCTTAAGGAGGGCACTAAAGATTTTTGCAACATATTGCCATTCTAATCATCTGTCTATCAACCACACCAAGTCCAAAGTACTGATATTTTCAAGGAGTCGCAAACTTTATTCATGGAAACTGGAGGGCACGAAAATCGAACAAGTACACAAATTCAAATATTTAGGAATTTATTTTCAATATAATTTAGGGTGGAAAGCGCACGTTGAATATCTTCAAAACAAGACAAAAGCCCCTTCACACTCCCTCCTTCGTTTTTTTCTACTCTGAGGGGGCCTTATTCATCCCTGCGGCCTTGAAAGTATATAGCATCAAAATGATGGCCACAATGGCCTATGCTGCACCTTTATGGGCTGCCTTTGCAAACCTCTCACCTTTAGAGTCACTTCAAAGCCAATTCTTACGCCGACTTTTAAAATTACCAACATGCGTAAGTAATGCGGCTATTCGCTTAGAAATGAAGATCCCCTCAGTGGAGTTAGTTATATGGAGGAGAGTTTTGATTTATTGGATATCTCTATGGCATAAACTCCCGAACCACTATCTCATTCAATGCATGTGGCGAGATGACTTCACAAATTCGTGATCAGGAAAAATCCATGCCAAATTGCTGTCCTTTGAGATCTCGCCCACTGAATTGCTCAAACTGGATCTAAATGTGGCAAAAAGGTGTATAAATCAAAGGCTGGATGATGCGGAGCTATACCAAAATTTCGTAGCTGGTGGTGGAGCCTGCTCACAGTTAAATTTCGGCATAACCCCTATCTACCGCGCTCCGTCCTACTTAACATCGCTTATGGCCGCGTCTCACCGATATGCCTTCATTAGAGCTAGGTTCAATGTCTTTCCAACAAATGTGCTGAGACACAGATTCACTAAGGGCCAAGTCCCTTCAATGTGTGCTTGTGAAATGAAAACATCGGAATCTCTACATCATGTTATGTTTATCTGCCCTTTGTACAGTTCAGCCCGTGCTAGTATACTAAACCCCATAATCCAGCCTATGGCTGACAAACCAGTAGACCTACAGCTTGCCTGGGTTCTTCAAGATGTGGATCCTTATATTACCCTACAGGTTGCTAAATTCCTAATAGCCGTCCTCTCGTACAAGAGACGGAATGGAATGTTGGCTGATTATTGATAGTTGTAAGGGTTTTCTGTGGTGACAGCAGATGTTGATTTTGGTGTGGTGCCAGAATCTTAGTCTTAATCTTGAGCTTTTTTTGTGAATGGCTAATGTCTGTCCTTGTGAGTTGTGAACTGTGTTGTATTGCTTGTGGCTTGTACGAGTCCGCTGTTTTATTTGATTTGATTTGTTTTGTTGTGTTGTGTTTCATGATGGGCGTAAAGCCGAATAAACATTTTGATTTTGAGTTCACATTTCATTCTGAACCAAATCAGTCACTGTGCTAGAGTCCTGTCTAGTCAAGTTGTGTGGGATCAATTCCAATCTGTTACCTCAGAGGATGTGGACAGGCTGCTTGGACGAGTGAAGCCAACCACCTGTCTCCTGGATCCTTGCCCATCCTGGCTTATAAAAGCTAGCCGGGAAGGACTGGGCGATGGGCTTTGTGGGGTGGTGAATGCTTCCCTCCGTGAGGGAGCCTTCCCAGACCCGCTGAAAGAGGCGGTTATTAAACCGCTTCTTAAAAAACCATCTTTAGATGCGGCCACGATGGCCAACTATCGCCCAGTCTCAAATCTTCCATTCTTGGGCAAGGTGATTGAGCGAGTGGTTGCTGAACAACTCCAGGCACGCCTGGAAGAAGCGGACCATTTGGATCCCTTCCAGTCGGGATTCAGGCCTCATCATGGGACTGAAACTGCCTTGGTCGCACTGGTTGATGATCTCCGGCGGGCTAGGGACAAAGGTGAGAGCTGTTTCCTAGTTCTGCTGGATCTCTCAGCGGCGTTTGATACCATCGACCATAACATCCTTCTGGACCGTCTTGAGGGGCTGGGAGCTGGGAGCTGGGGGCACTGTCATACAGTGGTTCTGCTCCTTCCTCCTGGGCCGTGTTCAGAAAGTGGTGGTGGGGGATGAGTGTTCAGACCCCTGGGCTCTCACTTGTGGGGTGCCTCAGGGTTCTGTCCTCTCCCCCATGCTTTTCAACATTTACATGCAGCCGCTGGGGGAGATCATCAGGAGGTTTGGGCTGGGTGTTCATCAGTATGCGGATGATACCCAGCTCTACCTCTCTTTTAAATCAGAACCAGTGAAGGCGGTGAAGGTCCTGTGTGAGTGTCTGGAGGCGGTTGGAGGATGGATGGCGGCTAACAGATTGAGGTTGAATCCTGACAAGACAGAAGTGGTGGTACTGGAGCTACCCAACGGACATCCACTTACGATAAAAGCTCTGTTAGACTCAGGCAGCTCTTGCAACTTCATGAGCAAGGAATTTGCGTCAGAGCACCAGCTGCAGACTTTACCCCTAAGTAGCCCCTTGCAAGTCACCACGATTGATGGGAGGGAACTCCTGGGGGGAGAAGTAACCCAACAGACGGTCCCCATGAGAATGAGGGTGGCCAGGCACACGGAAGTCATTGCCTTTCACGTAGCCACCCTGGCGGGACCACCCATCATACTGGGAATGAGCTGGCTGGCGCTACATGATCCGTTAGTGGGATGGCACCAGCGGACGGTCTCTTTCGGGTCAGCTCACTGCTTGGAACACTGCCATGGGGGGGGGGGACCCGAGGATGGCAGTGGCCAGTGTGGCAGGGCTGGCGGTGGGGGAAAAGGGGGAGATACCACCGCAATACGCCGACCTGCGTGACGTCTTCAGTGAGAAGGAAGCAGATAGACTGCCCCCTCATAGGCCCTTTGACTGTCAAATCAACCTCCTCCCGGGAGCTCAGCTGCCAGTGGGCAAACTGTACGCCATGTCGGACAGGGAGATGCAGGAGTTGAGGGAATCTATAGACAAGAACCTAAAGAGAGGTTTCATAAGGGAGTCGAGGGCGGTGGGGGGCAGTCCGGTGTTTTTCATAGACAAAAAAGACACTGATAAGCCCAGGTTGGTAGTGGATTTCAGAGCCGTTAACTCTGTATCAGAACCAGTAGCCTTCCCCATGCCCAGGGTTGACGACATTTTGACCAGGGTTAGGAAGGGAAAGATTTTCACCAAGCTGGACCTAAGGGGGGCGTACAACCTAATCAGAATGAGGGAGGGGGACGAATGGAAAACCACCATGTTTACCCCCCTGGGGGCCTTCGAGTACCTCGTTATGCCTTTTGGATTACAAGGAGGTTCAGCATGTTTCCAATCCTTCATGCATCACGTTCTAGGACCCTTGCTGTACAAGAACTGTGTAGCCTTCTTAGATGACGTGTTGATCTACTCAGAGGACGAGGAGCAGCATGTCAGAGATGTACGGGAAGTGCTTAAGAGGCTACAGGCGAACCAGCTGTGGGTCAAACTGGAGAAGTGCCAGTTCCATACAAGAGAGGTGGAATTCCTGGGGTACCGGTTGTCCGACAAGGGATTATCCATGGATCCGGGCAAAGTACAAGCAGTACTGGAATGGAAGACACCCAAGACCAGGAAGGACGTGCAGAGATTCCTGGGGTTTGGAAATTTCTATCGGAAGTTCATCAAAAACTTTGCCCACTTAACTGCACCCATCACTGACTGCCTCAGTAGCAAGAAGAAGTTTGTATGGACGGAAGAGGCACAGCAATCGTTCGACAGACTAAAGAAGGCGTTCGCTTCGGAAGAGCAGCTCTTGCACGTGGATCTGCAGAAACCAATGAGGGTGGAGACCGATGCATCAGACCGAGAGGTAGGGGCAGTACTGCTCCAACCGGGGAGAGAGCCGTCCGACTGGAGACCGTGTGCCTTCTTCTCCAGAAAGTTGAACAAGTCGGAACGGAACTACACAGTGTACGACAGGGAGCTGCTGGCTATTTATGAAGCATTTCGACGCTGGAGACATCTGCTAATAGGGGCACAACACAAGATCCAGGTGTGCACAGACCATAAGAACCTGGAATACTGGAGGACAGCAAGGGTACTCAACCAGAGACAAGTGCGGTGGGCACAGGAGTTTTCCAAGTTCCATTTTGAAATTCGCTATGTACCGGGGGAAGAAAACGTAAGGGCGGACGCCCTCTCCCGGAAGCCAGAATATATGGAGGGAGAGGGAGCGCCAGAAGAACGACACGTGATACCCGAGGACCACTGGGTGTGGGGGGCATTACTGGTTGGGCAACGGGAACTGGCTGAGGGGACAGAAGGCGACGAGTACGCCCAAAACAAGCTCAGAGAGCTCAGGGGAGCAGGGGGAGACCGGGGGGGGGGGTTGAGGAAAAAAATGGGGCGCTGTATTACAGGGGGGCGTTGTATATACCAGAAGGGGAATTGAGGAGTAGAGTACTCAGACAATTACACGACAGCCCCACAGCGGGACATTTTGGTCAACACAAAACCATGTTGCTGGTCACCAGGCAGTTCTGGTGGCCAAAGGTGAGGGAAGATGTACGAGAATATGTCAGGGGGTGCGATCGCTGCCAGCGAGCCAAGGGGGAGAGGGCAACACCAGCGGGGTTGCTGGAACCATTACCCACACCAGAAAGGCCATGGGAGGCAGTGTCCATAGATTTTATGACAGATTTGCCCAAATCTAGGGGGAAGACGGCGGTCATGGTGGTAGTCGACTTATTAACTAAGATGTGTCATTTTATAGCTTGCTCACATGCGGTGACAGCGGAGGAAACTGCTAAGCTGTTTGTAGAACACATTTTCAGGTTGCATGGCGCCCCCTTGAGGGTGGTCTCTGACAGAGGAAAACAATTCACGTCCAGGTTCTGGAGGAAGCTCATGAGCCTACTGCACGTGGAGGTCAATTTCTCGACGGCCAGGCACCCAGAAACCAACGGGCAAGCGGAAAGGGCAAACAGTATATTGCAGCAATACTTGAGGTGCTACGTCAATGAGAGGGAGAGTGACTGGGTAGAGAAATTAGCCCTGGCCGAATTTGCCTACAATAACGCCGAGCATGTGTCCACGGGCATGAGCCCGTTTATGGCCAATTATGGTTGTCACCCCAGGGCCTTTCCAGGGGGAGGGGAGGAAAGATGGAGTGTACCGGCGGCGGAACAGTTCGTAGAAGAAATGGAAGCTCTACACCAGCAGCTTAAGTTGAATTTGGAGAGGGCCAAGGACGCGTACAAAAGGCAGGCAGATAGGAGCAGGAGGGAAGGAGAGACCATAAGGGTTGGGGACCGGGTGTGGTTGTCAACACAAGGGTTACCGTTCAAGGGAGGTTGCAAGAAATTGAGACTGAGACGACTGGGACCCTTCGAGGTAACACAACAGGTGAATCCGGTGGCCTTCAGGCTCAAACTGCCGGACAACATGAAACTACATCCGGTATTTCATAGATCATTACTATCACCATACAGGGAGGGCGGGAATTTCAGGGACGAGAGGGAGAGGTTCCCGCGACACCACAAGTAGAAGAGAGGGAGAGCAGCAGTCACGTAGCAGAAATACTAGATTCAAGGTGGAAGGGTAGACAGGTGGAGTACCTAGTGGCTTGGGAAGGGGAACCTGAGTCAGAAAATGCATGGGTACCAGCGGAAACCATCAAGGATGAGTTTCTCGTGGGAGAGTTTCACCGTAGGTTCCCAAGGAGGCCCAAACCCTTAGCTAGGTTCTGGGAGGAGCAATTTGGCACCACCGAAGATGAAGAGGAGTTTGAGGGATTTCAGGACTCTGGGCAGGAAGGGGAAGAAGGATCTGAAGAGGTGGAATCAGATTGGGAAGATTTTTCAGGAGGAAGGGATAGTAGTAGGTGGAGAGCAGTTTTCAAGTCATCAGAAGATGGGGGAGATTCTTTCCGGGGGTTCCCAGACTCGTCGCCCAAAGAAAGGGGGAGGACAGGGGGTGAGGGGGGGCCTGGAGGGGAGGTGGATGTCAGGGAACTGCCATCGGAGCTCTGGTGGAGAGGCTCTCGGATGCTGGGAGACCCTTGGATGCTGAGGAGGGAACCAGTCGGGGAAGAGGGAGGGCTTCCGCTGAAGGAGGAGGGGAGGAGGAGACAGCGTCGGAGGTAAGGCTCAGAGACGCCTCCAGCGAGACCAGCGGTGAGAGCTCAGGACCTCCCCTTGGAACGCCCACTCTGCGCAGAAAGCTGTCGCGCAGGGAATCAAGGAGGAGACTTTCTGTCAAAGAACTTTTATGTTGGAAGAAGTTCAGGAAACGCCCACTGACGGATTCTGCCAGTGATTAAGGTGGCCACGAAATTATGGCTGTCCGGTTAGGGAGAGTTTGAAACCAACTACGCAACTGGGAGCGTTTTGGCGCTTATGCACAAGCAACCCCTTATCCCATTACAGTTTCCTTGCACCATTGCTGAATATAAACAGGAATCAGCCAGGCTTTGTTTGAATCCCATCTTTTTCAAAGTTGTGTCTATGCAGTCATGCCATAGACGTGCACTTTGGTGTAAACCATATAGTGCCTTTTGCAGCTTTAACACCATGCTGTCTTTTTCCAGCTCATAATCTGGTATTTGCTATAAATACACTTCGGCGTCCATAGGAGCATTTAAATACGCTGAGGCAACATCAAAATGATTAACTTTCAGCCCCCCTCAAACTTGCCATTGCTAAAAGTGATTTTACTGTTTCAGCCTTTGCTGTTGGGGCAAACACTTCATCATAATGTATCATTTTCCTTTGTGTAAAGCCCCTTGCAACCAACCTGGCTTCCTTTTGACAACTACCATCAGCCAGCTTTTTCACTTTAAAAACCTACTTACAGCTATTGGACTTTTTACCTTGAGGCAATTCTGTAGGTACAAACACATTGTTGTTTAGCAGAGAGTTATACTCTGCCTGCATTGCCTTTAACCACGCCTCTTTCTCTAGAGTAGGTAACTCTTGCACTTCTTCAGAGTTTTCTGGCTCAGTTACACAAAACTGGTTTATGGTGACTGGGAACCCAAAACGGACTGGAAGTTGACCTTTATTACTTCTTGCAGGCCTCCTTGGTTCATTAATCTCACCCCCTGGGCTACCTTCAGGACTGCTTTTGGGGTGGATTGACTCTGGAGATTTACCACCTCCTGTCCCGATTGCACTTTCTTCTTCCCCCTACTCCATGTGAGCAGCTGGAGAAAATTGCTCAGTCTTTACCCCCTCCCTTTCAATTTCCCTGGGAGTGCTGCCAATTCTTAGCTTTGTTTCAACTGCCTTATCAGGTACGCTCGGCAGTAAAACTTTTTCTGGCAGCAGGTTTGCATGTATCTTGGGCCAATTTCTTTGCTCATTAAAGCTGGCTGACCAACTATAACTCAAATGATTTTTATTGTCTTCAAACCTGTAGGCTTTCGTTCCACTTTCATACCCAAGAAATTGCAACTGCTGTGCCCTTTTTCCACCTTTTCTTTGGTTCTTTACAGGTATGTCCACCCATGCCTTTGTCCCAAAGATTCTCAAATGTTGTAAACTGGGACTTTTGTTACAGAGAATCTTGTAGGGTATGTCGTCTAATACCCTTGGCCCCAAACAATTTCCAATATAATTGGCTGTCTTAATACTCTCAGCCCAATATTTAATTGGAAGATTTGCATCTGCTAACAAAGCTTTCATTTGTGTGCAGGAGATGAATACACATCTCATGGGTCGGGACATTTTGCACATTCACAACCTTAGACACACACTGCAATACATACATATTAGTTCTAAGGTTAGCATTTTCCAACACTGCCCCATTTTGCTTTATATGGCTCTGATCTCCCACAAAGTTTACTTCAAAGCCTGCTTTTGCCAAGTCAGGAATACTCAGGAGATTGTTTTGCAAACTAGGCACACAAAACACATTCCTGAATGTGTGTCCCAGCTGTGGGAACACAATCTCCCCCTCACAAACCACATTAGCTTTCTGGCCTGTAGCAATACATACATGCTTTTTGTTTGAAGCCCTAGCATCAGTCAGCAATGCTTTTCTTCTACAAAAAGTTTGAGAAGCTCTGCTGTCATAGAATCATAGAATCATCCATAACCCACAGCTCTTCATTTTCTTGACCATCTGCAAACACCCAAGCGGTAGACTCTCTCTGCTGCCTCCTGTGCTTCTGCTGTTTTTCTTGTTTTCTCGGGCAGTCCTGAAGCAGATGTCCACTGGACTTGCAGCAAAAACACCTTTTTACGAGGGCTTCCGGTTGGCTGCGTGATTAATGGAGGACGGGAGCTCTTTCGGATGAAAGAGCCCCTGCGCTTTGAAGATTGGGGTGACTGCGAGAGCGTCGCGGAACCCCGAAAGAAACCTCAGGTCGAGCATTCTGAGGACCTGGTGTTCCGGCGGGTATCCCTTGCGGCTCCCCGGTAAGCTCTAATAAAAGCCCTGAGAGCGAGCGGGGTTGGAGACGTGGATACTGTGGAATCTATTCACTTTCTTCATTGTGCGAAGCTCCAAAGTCCGGCAATCGTGAGCGACCAATTTCTCTGACCAAATTACAAAAGATTGGATACTTGTGAGTAAAAAAAGTATTATAAGACCTTGAAAGAGTGGCTTATCCAGCCATTGGTGGATGTATGCAATAAGATATTAAGAGGGGACGAAGCACCTGAAACCTGGAAGGAAGCTTTTATAACCCTGATACCGAAACCAGATCAAGATAGATCCAATGTGAAAAATTATAGACCGATCTCATTTCTCAATGTGGATTATAAAATTTTTGCCAACATTTTGGCCAATAGGTTGAAGAAGGTGCTAACAGATTATATTCATAAGGACCTGGCAGGATTTCTGCCTGGGAGACATATGAAAGATAATATTAGGAATATAATCAATGTGTTAGAAAGGTTGGAAGTTTTAAAAAAAATTGTAAAGCGATGTTAATGTTCATTGATGCAGAGAAGGCCTTTGATAATGTCTCATGGAGTTTTATGAAAAGGAATTTAGAAAGTATTGAGGTTGGACAAGAATTTCTAAATGGCATTAATGTGATCTATTTTGAACAAAAAGGAAAAATTATAGTTAATAATGTGGTATCAGAAGAAATTAGAATTGAGAAAGGAACCAAGCAAGGGTGCCCACTTTCCCCTCTGCTCTTTATTTTGGTTCTGGAGGTTTTGCTAAACATGCTAAGGAAAGAGGAAGAGGTTAAAGGTATAACAGTAGGATCTAAACAATATAAGTTAAAAGCCTTTGCTGATGATTTGGTGGTAACTTTACAAGATCCAGAGTCCAGTGCAGTAAAAGCACTGGAGCTGATTCAGGAGTTCGGGCAAGTAGCAGGATTTAAGTTAAATAAGAGCAAAACCAAAGTGTTCGGGGGGAAATTAGATAATGAGGAGAAAAAAATCCTTCAGGAAAAGACAGGCCTTGTTTTTATGAAGAAAGTGAAATATTTGGGTGTGAATTTATCGGTGAAAAACTTGAATTTATATAAAGATAATTATGAAAAATTATGGAATGAAATTAAGAGAGATCTTGAGGTCTGGTCAAATTTAAAATTGTCATTAATGGGCTGAATATCGGTGGTTAAGATGAATGTATTGCCAAAGATGTTCTTTTTATTCCAAGCTATACCAATTATTGATAATGTAATGCTTTAAAGAATGGCAGAAAGCACTGTCTAAATTTATCTGGCGGGGGGGAAACCCAGAATTAAATATAAACTATTAACAGATTCAAAAGAGAGAGGGGGATTTTCCCTGCCAGATTTGAAGATATATTTTGAAGCTGTGGCTTTCTGCTGGGTCAAGGAATGGATTCAACTAGACAATGCTGATGTGTTAGATTTGGAAGGATTTGACAATGTATTTGGTTGGCATGCATATTTATGGTATGGTAAGATATCGGCTCATAAAAGTTTTAAAAATCATGTCATTAGAAAATCTTTATATAATGTTTGGAGATATAAAGATCTCTTAGAAAGGAGAACACCCAGGTGGCTTTCACCAATGGAAGCAAAGGCACAGAAAAAGTTGAATATGGAGAGTAAATGGTTGAAATATGCTGATTTATTGTTGGAAGACAATGAAGGATTTAAATTGAGACCATTTGATCAAATTAAAGATAAATTGGATGGCTGGTTACAAAATTATCTGATTAAAGAATTGTATAAGCTTGATAAGAAAAATGGTTTTGTGATAGAAAAATCCAAATTGGAAATTGAATTGTTAGATACCAATGTTAAAAATCTCTCTAAAATGTACAGTTTATTGTTGGAATGGCATACAAAGGATGAACAAGTTAAATCTGTGATGATTGATTGGACAAGAGATGTTGGACACAATATAATTTTGGAAGATTGAGAAAGGATGTGGAAGAAAGGGGTTAAGTTTACAGCATGTACAATATTAAAAGAAAATATTATGAAAATGATGTATAGATGGTACTTAACCCTGATGAAATTAGCAAAGATTTATCATACAAACGATAATCAATTTTGGAAATGCAAAGAAAAAGAAGGTACTTTTTATCATATGTGGTGGACGTGTCCCAAGGTGAAAGACTTCTGGGAAAAGATTTATAATGAGTTGAAAAAAATGTTGAAAAATACATTTATTAAGAAACCAGAAGCCTTTCTACTTGAAATACTAGGACTGGAATTGCCCCCAAAAGATGTTAGATTGTTTTTGTATGCCACTACAGCGGCAAGACTTTTATTAGCCAAAAACTGGAAATCGCAAGGAATACCAACAACAGAAGAATGGCAGATTAAGATGTCGGACTTTTAGAGATGGCCGACCTGACTGGAATAATCCGCGACCAGAAAGAGGAGGAGACACAAGAGGATTGGAAGAAATTTAAAGAATATTTAGCTAAGTATTGTGGTATAAGATAATTAGAAAATTCTTGAAAGTAATAAATAGGCTTAGGGGTAGAACAAGAAGATGTGGTAGTAAATACTAAGGATTAGAATAAAGGAGAAGAGGTTAGTAAATGAAAGGATTTAATATTACTAGAAATAGGAATTTGGAGAACTGTTATACAGGTGATATAATGAAATTCAGTTAGAGGGGATTTGAGGAAGTCAGCTATTAATGTAACGAGAATTAGGTATCTGAAGAAATAATTTTTGTATGTGTTTAGTTTATTGTAATGTAATGTGTTTTTCTTTGTTGGGTGTTTTGTTATGTCTTTTTTGTGATAAATGTGGAAAATCAATACAAAAATTGGAAAACAAAACAAAACACCTTTTTACTTTGTTGACCACCGACTGGTCTGCAGCAGCTCCTCCTGGCTGTTTCTCCGGCTCCCGACACCTCTGCTCTTCCCGGCTGTTGTTCCCTCTGGGATGCTCCAACAGCTGGGCTGAGGTCATCTTTCACTCTGAACGCCTGTCCTCCTCTGCATACAACCGTCCGATAATGTATTCCAGAGTCAGCTTATCAGTCTCTACAGACTCGAGGGAATTGACCAGCATATCATAGCTGTCATCAAGGGAACTCAGGACTATAAAGACTTTGTCCTCTTCCCCCACAGGCCTCCCTCTTAAGGCTAGCTCCTGGAAACAGCCTGTTAGGAATTTTAGGTGGCTCACCAGGGAGTCCCCCGGTTTCTTCCGACACCGGTACATTCTCCTGCTGAGTGTTATCAGCGAGCCAGCTGTCTCTCGCACATGGACAGCCTTGAGCGCATTCCACGCCTCACTTGCCGTCACCTTATCAGCTACGTAGACTAGCTGGCTGTCGTCCACTCCATCCCCCCCCCCAATAATATTTATTAAGTTTCAAACAAATACAACACATACTGTAAAACGAATGAAACAAAAATAAAAGAAAAAGAAAAATAAATAAAACAAATATAGCAAATAATAACCAAAAATATAACCACAAACAGATAACAGATAAACAGTAAAAATTAATTAATTAATTAAACTTCCAACTTCATAAACTTATTACTTGACCTCCTCTAATCTCTTCCATCTAAATTTCCTTGTAACTGAATGTAGCAGTTTTCCAATATCATTATTCAAAAAACAATATTCCGATTATAATCGAATTTTTTAACTTTTCTTAACATTCTATATCTCACTTATTTAATTTATCCTAATTTAATCTGTCAGGGAACTGCCATCGGAGCCAGAGGGAGAGGGAGGCCTCCAGAGGGATTACGGAGAGCGTCCCGGGAGGGAGAGAAGCAGCCCATCTTCTGGGGAAGGAAATCAGCGTAGCACCAGTGGAGAAGGGGGGCAGATGGGGGAATCGGTGAGGTGGCTCCATGACTCCTCGCCGGAGACCAGCGGGGAGAGCACAGGTCCTCGGCTGCCCACACCCTCCCTGCGCAGAAGGCTTCCGCGCAGGGAGAGTAGGCGGAGACTAGGCGTCAAAGAGCTTCTTTGCTGGAAGAAGTTCAAGAAAGTCCCACTGACTGATTCTGCCAGCGATTGAGACAGCCACGGGCGAGTGGCTGTCCGGACACAAAGGGTTCACTCAGGCAACCCAGCCAGGTGTGGCGCCAATTTACGCATGAGCAACCCCTAGAACCATTACATAATCCTAGGCCTATTTAGTACTTTCAAGTAACTACTAATCTTTATATTACAGTATTTATTCAAATAATCTTTAATTTTTCCCCAATCTTCTTGATATTCCTCTTCTTTCTGGTCGCGGATTCTCCCAGTGAGATCAGCCAGCTCCATAAAGTCCATCATCTTCATCTGCCATTCTTCCACAGTTGGTAATTCTTGTGTTTTCCACTTCTTAGCTAGTAAGATTCGTGCTGCAGTTGTGGCATACAAAAATACCTTTACATCTTTTGGGGGCAGTTCAGGACCTAATATTCCAAGGAGAAAGGCCTCTGGTTTCTTTATAAATGTATATTTCATCATTTTTTTAAAAAAAATCATTATAAATCTTTTCCCAGAAGTCTTTTACCTTGGGACAGGTCCACCACATATGATAAAAAGTACCTTCCTTTTCTTTACATTTCCAGCATAAATTATCACAATTATGGTAAATCTTAGCTAGTGTGACAGAGGTCAAGTACCACCTATACATCATTTTCATATTTTCTTTAACATTGTACATGCAGTAAACTTAACCCCTTTCTTCCATAACCTCTCCCAATCTTCCATCATTGTTATGTCCCACATCTTGTGCCCAATCAATCATAACCAATTTAACTTGTTCATCTTTTGTATGCCACTCTAATCACAGATTATACATTTTAGACATATTCTTAACATTGGTATCTAACAACTCCGTTTCCAATTTGGTTTTTTCTGTTGCAAAACCATTTCTCTTATCAATCTTGAATAATTCATTAATTTGATAGTATTGAAGCCAATTCACCTTGTCTTTAATTTGTTCAAATGGTTTTAATTTAAAACCTTCATGATCCTCTATCAATAAATCTGAATACCTCAGCCATTTGTTTCCCATATTTAGCTCTTTTGGGGCCTGTGCTTCCATTGGTGAAAGCCATTTGGGTGTTTTTCGTACCAAGAGATCCTTATATCTGTTCCATACATTATAAAGCGCTTTTCTAATTATATGATTCTTAAAACCACTATGGGCCTTTATCTTGTCATACCATAAATATGCATGCCAACCAAATCAATTGTCCAGTCCCTCCAAATCCAAAATATCTTCATTATCTGATTTAATCCAGTCTTTAATCCAGCAGAAGGCCGCAGCTTCAAAATACATCTTCAAGTCAAGCAGGGGAAAACCCCCTCTTTCTTTTACATCCATAAGTAGTTTATATTTAATTCTAGGTTTCCCCCCCCGCCAGATAAATTTAGACAACACCGTCTGCCATTCTTTAAAACATTTAACATTGTCAATGATAGGTAGGGTTTGAAACAAAAACAACATTTTCGGCAATACATTCATCTTGACCACCGATATTCGGCCCATAAGTGAAAATTTTAAATTTGACCATATCTCTAAATCTCTTTTTATTTCATTCCATACTTTTTCATAGTTATCCTTATATAAATTCAAATTCTTCACCGTTAAATTCACACCCAGATATTTAACCTTTTTCATAAAGACCAGGCCTGTTTTTTCAATAAGGGTTTTTCTTTCATCCTTGTCTAAGTTTTTATCCAAAACTTTGGTTTTGCTCTTATTTAATTTAAATCCTGCCAGATGCCCAAACTCCTGAATCAACTTCAGTGCTTTTAATGCACTGGTTTCCGGGTCCTGTAAAGTTAAAACCAAATCGTCAGCAAAGGCTTTTAACTTACATTGTTCGGATCCTACTGTTATACCTTTAACCTCTTCCTCCTTCTTTGGCATGTTTAGCAAAACCTCCAGAACTGAAATAAATAATAGAGGGGAAAGTGGGCACCCTTGCCTGGTTCCTTTCTCAGTTCTAATTTCCTCTGATACCACATTGTTATTAATAATGCTTTACAATTTCTTTTAGCCTCTAATCTTTCTAATATATCAACTATATTCCTAATGTTATCTTTCATATGTCTTCCAGGCAAAAAACCTGCCTGGTCTTTCTGTATATATTCTGTTAAGACCTTTTTCAATATGTTAGCCAAAATATTTGCAAATATTTTATAATCCACATTAAGTAATGAGATTGGTCTGTAATTCTTAACATCTGATCTATCTTGCTCTGGTTTCGGTATCAGGGTTATATATGCATCTTTCCAGGTTTCAGGTGCTTTCTCCCCTCTTAAGATCTTATTACACACATCTGCCAATGGTTGAATTAATCAATCTTTCAAAGTTTTATAATATTTGGCAGATAAATCATCTGGTCCTGGGGCTTTGCCTAGTTGCATCTGGTTTATTGCTGTCTCTACTTCCTGTCTTGTAATCATATAATTGAGTAAGGATATTTTGTGTCTGGGAATTTTCTGCAATTCATTTACCCTAAGAAATTGCTGAATTTTATCCTTATCTTCTTTACCTTTTTTGTTCAGATGTTTAAAATATTTCTGAAAACATTTCCTTATGTCTGCAGGGTTTTCCACAGATTTTCCATCAGATACAATATTTGTAATAGTATTTTGTTTCTGTCTCTTTTTTAATTGCCAAGCCAACAATTTCCCACACTTATTTGCAGATTCAAAATTTCTCTGTTTCATTAGTTTTATTTTCCATTCTATTTCTTGATTTATAATTTGGGAAAATTGTATCTGTAAGGCTTTAATTTCTTTTTGTATCTGTTGGCTTTTTGGCTTTGATCTTAAACTCTTTTCTTTCTCTTTTATTTGAGACATAACTTTTTATTTTTTCTCATTTTGTACCTTTTTCTTTATAGAATTCTGTTGTATGAGGAAACCTCTCATAACAGCTTTACTGGCATCCCAAATGACTCTTGTTTCTACCTCTGTATTTATGTTTAATTCAAAGTAATATTTTAGAGTCTTTTGGGCCTTGCCGATCACCTGTTCATTCCTCAACAACCCATCATTCATCCTCCATCTGAAGGAACCCTGCAGACACAATTTCATTTCCAAAAACACTGCATTATGGTCAGAGCAAGTCTTAGGGCAGATTTGAGTTTTACACACCCTGGGGACCAAAACTCTAGTAATCCATAAATAGTCGATTCTTGAAAATGTTTGACTCGAATTTGAGAAAAAAGTGTCTTTCCATAGGGTTCCGTACCCTCCATATGTCTGACAGATCTCATTTGTCCGTCATATCAAAGAAAAACTTTGGAAGTCTGCCAGCATTCTGAAATTTTTGTTCTTGTGACTTATCCATAAATGTTGAAACTACTCCATTCAGGTCCCCCATTAAAATTAATTTGTAATTCAAATAGTCATCAAGTTTTAAATCCAAGTTCTTAAAAAAATTGACTTTTCCATCATTTGGTGCATAAATTCCCAATAAAATAAATTTGTCGCCTTGTGCTGTATTTTCAACAGCAATGTATCTCCCTTCCTCGTCCTTAAACAACAACTTGGGATTCCATTTTTCTTTAACATAAAAAACCACACCTCTTTTTTTTTACCTTGTCCGATGAAATAAATTCCTGTCCAAGTTTTTTGTTCTGTAAAATTTTTCTATGAAGTCTAATAACATGTGTTTCTTGTAAACAAATTATATCCAAATTATGTCCTGCTAAGACATGATAAATAGGGACGCGGGTGGTGCTGTGGGTTAAACCACAGAGCCTAGGACTTGCCAATCAGAAGGTCAGTGGTTCGAATCCCCGTGACGGGGTGAGCTCCCGTTGTTCAGTCCCTGCTCCTGCCCACCTAGCAGTTCGCAAGCACGTCAAAGTGCAAGTAGATAAACAGGTACCGCTCCGGCGGGAAGGTAAACGGTGTTTCCATGCGCTGCTCTGGTTTGCCACATGCTGGCCACATGACCCGGAAGCTGTATGCCGGCTCCCTCGGCCAATAAAGCGAGATGAGTGCCGCAACCCCAGAGTCGGTCACGACTGGACGTAATGGTCAGGGGTCCCTTTAAGACATGATAAACTTGGTTCCTTTTTTCCTGAGAATTCAAACTATTTACATTCCAGGAGTAAATTTTTAGGGACATCCTGATTTTTGGGGGGCCTACGGCCCCTGCCCCCAATGAAGAGGGACTTTCCAAGCCAAGCTCCTTTGCATTTTTCTCCAGAAATCTCTCTTTCTCTCCAACAGTTCTAATTCTTTGTTTTCTCCCTTGAAATTTAAAAGAGAGACCCTCTGGGAACTCCCACCTGAAAAATAGACTTTTTTTTCCTTAAAGCAGTCACCAAATTTGTATAATTATTTCTCAAGGCCAAAAAATGTCTCGGGACCTCTTTGAATAAAATTACCCCCTTCCCATCTATCTTTAAGCTTTTTTTATAGTGATGTCCTAAAATAATATCTCTTTGATCTTTTGTTTTAAAGATCACCATACAGTCATGTGTGATCTTAGAGTCCTTTTTTGGTCCAAATCTATATGCCTTATCAATCCACAAATTTAATTCTTCTTTTGAGAGATCCCAATAGGCTGCAAATTCATCAATAAGCCAGCCCTTTAAATTATCCTGCTCTTTCTGGGGTGCTCCTCTCACTCTCAAATGGGTCTCCCTCTCATTTGAAGAAACGCGATTGAATTCTGAGCTTCCTGCTGAATTGTTTCCAAGTCCAGAACTCTTACAGTTTCCAATTGTGACAGTCTTGCTTCATGTGCAGTTGCATCTGTCTTAACCACTTTCAAATCTTGCTTTAATTCAACAAGGTCATTTTTAAAATCCTGAATAGATTTTTGATTACCTCTTACTTCTGCTTTGATCTCCTGAAGAAGTTGCATCACAGACTCCTCAAATGTTGGTGACCTAGAGTCCCTCCTTGCTTTTATTTTTGCTTTCTCTGGTCTTTCTGCCTTTTCTTCTTTGTCTCCCCCATCCATGCTCCCCCCCCCAAGGTCAACCTCAGTCACAAGGGGGAGATAGTGAAGCAAACAAATTCTCTTCCCAGCCTCTCCAAAAGTCCCCACAATAAAATAGCAGTCTCTCCTTTCCTCAGTCTTTTGTTCTTTTAATCCTTTCTTTTTACTCCTCTAGCTAAGTTCCCAAGAGTTTAGTTTCAAAGCTATAATGTGTGTCCGAGAGTAGAGATACAGTTAATAATGGTTTTTAGAGTTCTGGCCGCTGGAATTACTTTGTTTTTCCCAAAGGGGAAAACGAAAGTTGAAAGTATCCGATTCCTTTATGACGTCACAATAGAGTCTAGCCTTCCCCCACTGGGTGGTTCGCTTCCACAAAGAAGATACGACAGTTCAAACAGTCTTCTGCAGGGAAATTAATTTTTAGTCTTTTTACCCCCTTCCCCCTGCTAGAAGGGGGGGGGTCTAAGTTTACTTGAAAGTTTTCTAAAAGCAAAGAGTTTAAAGTAGTTGCGGCTTTTGGTTATGTTAGCTGCTTTCACTTTTCTTTCAGCGGAAGGGATTGACCTCCGTTTTTTAATCCCTTTCCTTCCAAATTGACAGATCAAATTTGTATCCTTTTACTCACGAGTTTTGAATCAAATTTTCTTTGGAGGAATTGGCCGCTCACGATCACTGGAATCAGAGCTTCGTGCATTGAAGGAAGCGAGTCGATTCCCAAGTGCCACCGTCTCCAACCCTGCTCGCACTCGACGCTCTTTTTAGAGCTTACCGGGGGAGTCGTTCCGGGCACCCACAGAAACTCCAGGTCCTCAGAATGCTCGATCTGAGGGTTTTTCGGGGTACCGCAGCACTCTATTGGTTCTCCCCTGCCTTCAAAGCACCAGCGCCCTTTCCACAAAAGAGCTCCTGTCCACCATTATCGGGCGATCCAAAAGGAAGTCTACTGTTGTCCACTCCAAGGATTATCGTAGCCAAGGCTTTCTCATCCTTTTCTAGCTGGGCCTCTGCTAGTGCCAGCTTTTCATCGTCATCCTCATCTTCCTCAGGAGGCTGCGGTGGCTCTTCCACCACTTTCCACAAGCTCTCACACCTGAGGAAGTGTTGCATGCGGACTGACCAGATGCTGTAGTTTGTGGCTGTCAGCTTCTCCAGCAACACACCAGCTCTGGACTGCTCCATCCCTGCAGCTCACCTCCAGCACCCACGGCTAGATAACTGCCACCTGTACTCTTGCGCAGCGGAAGCGTGCTGGGCCCATAACCCTGTCGCGAATTCTTCGCGGCGCTTTAGCAGAAATGCTCAGAGTTCCAGGTTCTTCAGTGCAATATATTTATTGTGAGCTATATATATACAAATATCTACAGGCTATAATACACAAGTAGTTCATACAGTCAAACAGAGTACCTGGCTGCACCTTAAGGCATATAGGAAGACATCTAACGCTCTCTCTCTGACCTCTCTCTCTCCCCTGTGTGAGTGCCTGAGGGCCCCGCTCTTGCCACTCACCACCTGGCCTGGGGCGGGGCCTGAAGCCTCAAAAGGACTGCTCTGCTGCCCAGGAGGACTCCCCTGTGTGAGTGCCTGAGGGCCCTGCTCTTGCCACTCACCACCTAGCCCAGGACGGGGCCTGAAGCCTCAAAAGGACTGCTCTGCTGCCCAGGAGGACTCCCCTGTGTGAGTGCCTGAGGGCCCTGCTCTTGCCACTTACCATCTGGCCTGGGGCGGGGCCTGAAACCTCAAAAGGACTGCTCTGCTGCCCAGGAGGACTCCCCTGTGTGAGTGCCTGAGGACCCTGCTCCTTCCTGCCACTTACCATCTGGCCCGGGGCGGGGCCTGACAGGCCTCACAAGGACTGCTCCTGCCACTTACTATCTGGCCCAGGGTGGGGCCTCACAAGGACGGTTGTTGCCACTGATGCTGCTACGGCCCAGGAGGACCCGGAGGGGTGCAGAGTTCTTTTTAACATGTTTTAAAATTTCCCTTTCCCTTTAGATTTTTATATATGGGGGTGGGATGGATGTTTGGGTGGGCTTGGGAATTTGTTAGATTTTGATGGATTTGTAATTTTTGCAGTTTTTATTTGTATTGTTTTATTGTTTTCTGGGTTGTTTTTGTTTTTATTGTTTTAAGGTTTTATTGTTTTAGGTTGCGAAAGAATAACATTAATTGCCATCTGTCAGGGTTTTAGGGAGAGAGGAGACAGAGAGCGAGGGCGAGGAGGAAGAGGACGACAACGAGCCGAGGTTGTCCCAAAGTCCGTCTAGCGAATCAGAGGATTCCCAGAAGGGAGCCCCCCTGGTCAGGCCAAGGGGCAATAGAGAGGGAATCAGTCAGAGAGAGGGGAACGAAGAGGGAATCCCCAGTGGGAGTGGCAAAGCGGGACCAGCTCCCCCGTCGGAACGGAGTAGAGGGGGGGGAGTTGCCAGTGTGTCAGAAAGAGCAGGACAGGAAGGAGGAAGGGGGAGGAGTTCGGAGCAAGACGTCCTGCCTGAAAGGGAGGAGTGTAGTACCGAGAGCAGCGTAACTGTAGAAAGGAAGGTCAGAGGCAACGTACGCGCGCCAAGTTCAAATATAGAGGCGCGCGGAAATGAGGAGAGCTCTGAGGAGGAGCCTGGTGCCAAAGCACGAAGGAGGGGGGAGCAGGCGGGAGAAGACTCAGCCTCTGGGGAGTCCTGGAAAGAGGGAAGACAGGGGGGCAGGAAGACCCTGCGGAAAAGGAAAGAGAGGAAAAGGTGGAGCAGTACAAGCCTCTTAAATTGGTGCAGGGGAGGGACGGACTCAGAGGGGGCTGCTAACATCTAAGGGTAACAGATGCGGAGCCACGGAGTTTGGATGTAATGACGACAATGATCTTCAATAAAACCTTTTGTATATAGCTTGGACTGGACTTTGGTCTCTTGTGAGCTGGGACCCAGGGTGGCTCTGACAGAAAGTCCCCTCTCTAGAACGCAAAAATTTTTTTTTGCAAAGCTCACGAACGGTGACAGCCATGACTGCGGAGGAGCAGTTGACAGCGCTGCGAACTACAGTTTCCGAACTCACTGCTGCAGTCCTTGCGTCTCAGAAGAAGCATGACGAAATGGAGAAGCGCTGCCAGGACCTGCAAACAAGGTGGGAACGTGCAAGCAGGGAAGGGTTCCCAGGGTCCAGATCAGAGGGGATTGGACTTGGACGGAGGGGGGGCAGCCTAGTCACCCACTTCGATGGGAACCTGAAGCACTACCCCAGTTTCAGAGCAGACGTTTTGTATGCATTGCACTTGCTTCGTCATGACTTTAAAGATGAGGAGGAGAAAGTGGGGTTTATTGTTTCTCACTTGCATGGGCCGGCCAGAGACTGGTTGCGCAATTTGTGGCGTGAAGATGGCCCTGCCCGCCGCGATGCAGATGAATTCATTAAAGCGATGGATGCCTGCTTCCAGTCTACTGTAGATGTGGATCTTGCACGCAGGGAAATTTTTGGATTGCGGCAAGGCAAAGCCACTGTGCGTCAGTACCATTCTAGATTTTTTGCTTTACTGACTGCGCTAAGCTGGGAGAAGGATTGTGCACCTGTGAGGGATTTGTTCTGGGAGGGGCTCAGCGGTCCCATTAAGGATGAACTTGCCAGGGGAGACAGACCCCAGACCCTGGAGGAGCTTGTGCAGAGGGCTTTGGCGATTGGGATACGGCACGAGGGACGTCCTTGGCACACTGAGGAAGAACGTCAGGTGCGTCCACCAGCGAGGACGTCTTCTTTCATCCCCAGGGAGTTCAGTCAGTCACATCCTTCGCCACTGGGAAGGCAGGGGGAGGAGCCCATGGAACTTGGTGGTGCTAAGGCTCAAGCAACAGCCAGAGCCCCAGCTTCCGGTGCAGTGAAGGCAAAGCCTCCTAGAGGGACCAGGAAGTGTTACATTTGCGACAGTGCACAGCACATGGCGAAAGAGTGTCCCCAGAGGCTGCAGAAACACACTGCAGCTTTAGCAACTGTTGCAGCAGAAATGATGCAAGCAGAGCAACCTCAGGGAAACGACAGTGCCTGGCTGGAAGCAGAGCTGCTGGGGCTCAGCCAGGCGAATCTGTGGAGCAGTCCCCAGCGCTTTTGCAACGCACAGACCCTTTACCACCCAAGCCAGCGGTGCAGCTCACTGCAACACTTCAGTTGCCGAATGGAACCACCCTGGAAGTCCCCATCACGATTGATTCTGGGAGCAACGCAGATTTTGTGGGGACGCACTTTGTCAAGCAGCATCGCATAGCGCTTCTGCCAGCGACAACACCTCTGAACGTAGTCACGGTGGATGGCAGGAAATTGCTAGGAGGACAAGTTGTGCAACAGACGCCTCCCATGGTGATGAGGATTGGAAATCATCGAGAAGTCATCAGCTTCAATGTCACCCGCCTTTCAGACACGCCTATAGTATTAGGCATGAGTTGGCTGGAGAGACACAGTCCTGCTGTAGCGTGGTACCAACGGCAGATCACCTTTTGCTCATCGTACTGTGCTCAACATTGCATCCAGTCCAGCCAGGAGGAGGGAGCTGAGCAGCAGTTGCAACTTGGCATGGTGCAGGCAGTACCCCGCAAGTACGAGGGGTTCCTGGAGGTTTTCTGCGAGAAGGAAGCTGACCAGTTGCCGCCCCACAGGCCTTATGATTGTGCCATCGACCTGGTGCCAGGGGCGCAGTTGCCGACTGCAAAGCTGTATTCCATGTCTGAGGACGAGATGCAAGAACTCAGGGAGTTCATAGAGCACAATTTGAAGCGCGGATTCATCCGAGAATCGAAAGCGGTGGGGGGCAGTCCTGTTTTCTTTGTAAAGAAGAAAGACACGCCCCAGAAAAGACTCATTGTGGACTATCGATTCATAAACAGTAAGACCAAACCCAAGGCCTTCCCCATGCCCAAGATAGATGATCTCCTGGCAACCGTAAGGAAGGGGAAGATCTTCACCAAATTGGATCTGCGTGGAGCGTATAACCTCATACGCATCCGGGAGGGCGATGAGTGGAAGACGGCCATGTTCACGCCTCTGGGCACGTACGAATACAGAGTTATGCCATTTGGTCTCCAAAATGGATCTCACGTCTTCCAAGCATTTATGCATCACGTGCTAGCGGGACTTCTCTACAAGAAATGCGTGTGTTTCCTCGACGACATCCTGATCTTTTCGGAAACGGAGGAGGCCCATGAGAAGGACGTAAAGGAAGTCCTGCAGAGACTACGGGAGAACAAGCTCTACGCCAAGTTAGAGAAGTGCCAGTTTGATGTGACGGACGTGGATTTCCTAGGCTACAAGCTGTCCGACAAGGGGCTGGCCATGGACAGCGCCAAGGTCCGCGCGGTGTTGGACTGGAAGAGCCCTCGCAATCGGAAGGAAGTCCAAAGATTCATCGGCTTCGCCAACTTCTACCGCAAATTCATCAGAGGTTTTGCAAAGGAGACGGCAGCGATCACGGACACTCTCAGTTCCAAGAAAAAGAGGTTCGTGTGGACGGAACAGGCGGAGCGCTCTTTTCAGAAGCTTAAAAGCCTTTTCGCCTCCGAGGAGCAGCTGCTGCACGTGAATCCAGGCAAGCCCATACGACTAGAGACCGACGCGTCAGACAGAGCGGTTGGAGCCGTACTCCTGCAAGAAGATCCACATGGAAACTGGAGACCCGGTGCCTTTTACTCCAGAAAGCTCAGCAAAGCGGAGCAAAACTACACCATATGGGACAGGGAGCTGTTAGCCATTCACGCAGCTTTCAAAGCGTGGCGACACTTCCTCATAGGAGCCAAGCACACAGTACAGGTCCGCACGGATCACAAGAACCTAGAGTATTGGCGCACGGCGAAGCTCCAAAGCCAGAGGCACATGCGCTGGGCGGAATTCTTCGCGGATTTCGACTTTCGGATAGAGTACGTCCCAGGAGATTCCAACGTTATAGCCGATGCGCTATCCAGGAAACCGCAATATCTCGATGAAGCGGCGCCTGTAGCAGCCAAGCACATTTTCGCACCGCAGGCGTGGTCGTGCGCTGCCGCCACAGTAGATCTGGACGCGGTGCGACGCGCGTTGCAAGTGGATCAGTTCGCACAGTCCAAGATGGAGGAATTGCGCAGAGGTGTGCAGAGTGGCGAAGAGTTCCAACTACGCGACGGGCTGCTAACTCGCAAAGGTGCCCTCTACGTGCCAAGCGACGAGCTTCGCGCAAAGGTTCTGCAGCAGTTGCACGACGCCCCCAGTGCGGGCCACTTCGGTAAGGAGAAGACAATAGAACTGGTGGCAAGAGACTTTTGGTGGCCCCGGATGCGTGGAGAGGTAGCGGATTACGTCGCCAGGTGTGACACTTGTCAGAGGTTCAAGCCAGTACACCAGAAGCCAGCGGGGCTGTTGGAACCGCTGGAAACGCCACAGCAACCGTGGGAGAGGGTAGCTCTGGACTTCGTTACTGACCTGCCCAGCTCCAGGGGGAAGACGGCGGTACTGGTGGTTGTGGACCTGTTCACCAAGATGGCGCACTTCATTCCATGCGCAAAGGTGGCGACGGCGGAACAGACTGCCAAACTCTTCATCGATCACGTGTTCAAGGTGCATGGGCTGCCGCAGTCCATCCTGTCCGACAGGGGGCGCCAGTTTGTTTCCAATTTTTGGCAGAAGCTTTTAGGTATCCTGAACGTCAAGATCAACCTCACGTCGGCGAGACACCCACAAACCAACGGCCAAGCTGAGAGGGTCAACGCGATCATGCAGCAGTACCTGAGATGTTACGCCAACCAGCGACCAGCAGTTTGGGTGGACTACCTGCCGATGGCAGAGTTTGCCTATAACAACACGAAGCACGCGTCCACGGGGGTGACGCCGTTTTTCGCGAACAATGGTCGTCACCCCAGAACCTTCCCGGGGTTCGTGGCACCGGGAGAGGGGGTGCCGCAAGGAGCCGACCAGTTTGCAGCGGAGCTGCAGGAGGTGCACGAAGAGTTGCGGAGACATTTAGAGCTGGCCAAGCAAGCATATAAGGTGCAGGCTGACAAAAACAGGAGAGAGGGAGAGGAGATCCAGGTGGGGGACTGGGTGTGGTTAGCGGCCCAAGCGATGCCAGCCAAGTCGTTGGCCAAGAAGAAGCTGGGGCACAGGCAGTTAGGGCCGTACCAGGTGGAGGCTAAAATCAACCCTGTAGCCTTTCGACTAGCCCTCCCCGAAGGTTCCAGAGTGCACCCGGTCTTTCATAGATCGGTGCTCACTCCCTACAAGGCACCGCACAGGTTTCAGGAGTCTGACACAGTCACGCAACAACACACTAAGTCACAGGAGAGGGAGAGGGCGCCTAGGGCCGAACCACTCAACGAGGTCACAGAGATCCTGGACTCGAGATGGGGGCAAGAGGGAGTAGAATATTTTCTAGTCAGAGAGGGTGCCCCAGTCAGTGCCAATGGTTGGGTGCCGGGCTACGCCTTAGACGAACCTCTTTTAAAAGACGAGTTCCATGCCCTTTTCCCTCATAGACCCATGCCAGCCGAGTACTTTGATGACTGGCTCTTTACGCCCACATGTTCAGGCAGCACTTTCCACGGCTTTTCTTCAGCTGAAGAAAGGTCGCCGGACTCCAACTCGCCCAGGGGATCGTGTTCAGGGGTGGACACAGAACCCTCTTATTGGTGGGACGAGCAACCAGAGGAGGACTGGCGCAGGAAATGGCTGACGGGACCTTGGCAGGCAGCACCGGACCAGGTACCAATGGAGGAGGGAGAAGAGAACACCTTGGGTCAAGAACCCGAATTCGAACACTCGTACAACGAACTGCAAACAGAGGAGATGGAGGTGCAGAATCTGTATCCTGCGTCCGCCTCCGAAGAGCGGCAGCTTCCACAACCTGCACCCGATGAGCGGAAGGGGGGAAGGGGGGGCTTCGAGGGGGGGTGGATGTCAGGGTTTTAGGGAGAGAGGAGACAGAGAGCGAGGGCGAGGAGGAAGAGGACGACAACGAGCCGAGGTTGTCCCAAAGTCCGTCTAGCGAATCAGAGGATTCCCAGAAGGGAGCCCCCCTGGTCAGGCCAAGGGGCAATAGAGAGGGAATCAGTCAGAGAGAGGGGAACGAAGAGGGAATCCCCAGTGGGAGTGGCAAAGCGGGACCAGCTCCCCCGTCGGAACGGAGTAGAGGGGGGGGAGTTGCCAGTGTGTCAGAAAGAGCAGGACAGGAAGGAGGAAGGGGGAGGAGTTCGGAGCAAGACGTCCTGCCTGAAAGGGAGGAGTGTAGTACCGAGAGCAGCGTAACTGTAGAAAGGAAGGTCAGAGGCAACGTACGCGCGCCAAGTTCAAATATAGAGGCGCGCGGAAATGAGGAGAGCTCTGAGGAGGAGCCTGGTGCCAAAGCACGAAGGAGGGGGGAGCAGGCGGGAGAAGACTCAGCCTCTGGGGAGTCCCGGAAAGAGGGAAGACAGGGGGGCAGGAAGACCCTGCGGAAAAGGAAAGAGAGGAAAAGGTGGAGCAGTACAAGCCTCTTAAATTGGTGCAGGGGAGGGACGGACTCAGAGGGGGCTGCTAACATCTAAGGGTAACAGATGCGGAGCCACGGAGTTTGGATGTAATGACGACAATGATCTTCAATAAAACCTTTTGTATATAGCTTGGACTGGACTTTGGTCTCTTGTGAGCTGGGACCCAGGGTGGCTCTGACACCATCAATGGAGGCTACTATGAGGCTTGGTATTGCTACCGTGGAGGGGCGAGGGAGGTATGGCGGTGGGGGCAGATGTCATAGGCGAAGGGGATCGAGATACGGATATGCTCGTACCCCTTCCAATCTGCGCCTCATCCTGAGGGACGAGGGTAGGGTGAGCAAGGATTACTCACCTCCGTCACTGGTGCTGTGCAATGCCAGGTCTATAGGCAACAAAACCGCCACCCTGCGAGATTTCTTTACCTCGCAGGGCGTCGACCTGGCTTGTGTGATGGAGACCTGGGTGCGCGAAGGGGAAACAGTTACCTTACGAGAGATGGCGCCCCCGGGTTTCTCCGTCCTCCACCAGTCGCGGACTGTGGGCTGGGGGGGGAGGGGTGGCATTATTAATCCGGGAAGATTGTCCTTTCAGGGCTCTACCATCACCATCGATCCCTGGCATTGAATGTGTTGGCCTAGTGTGGGGCTCCGAGGAGAGCTTGGCTGTCTGGCTGGTGTACTGGCCACCTAGCGCACCAGCAGCCACCCTGTCAGGCCTATTGGAGGCGGTGGCCGGCTGGGCCTTGGAGTTCCCTAACCTATTGGTATTGGGGGACTTCAACATCCATGCTGATGCCACTCCCTCCTCACAAGCTCTGGACCTGGTGTCTTCCATGGTGACACTAGGGCTCTCCCAGTTTGTTTCGGGCCCCACACATCAAGCAGGCCACACGCTGGATTCAGAATCAGAATCAGATTTTATTAAACGGTCACAGACCAGATTGGTTCGTACAGCTAGTCAGCGAAACATAACACCGGAAAAAACAAAGGGCAATTTCAATACAGATTAGGCCATAACAACAATTTAAGATTGGACAGCATGAATAAGATTAAGTATTTGCCTTCGCCTGCATGTTGACATTGGAAAGCTCTTGTTTTCTGCGCCTGATAGCGGCTGCACAGAATTTAGCAACATTGATCGTAATTACAGGAACCTTATCTTCTACCAAGGCTCTCATACATTGAAGTTCTGATTCATTTTTAAGCTTTTGTAGAACTGGGGCAATAAAGGTCAGGCGTAGATCCTTGTAATAGCTACAGTGCAGCAATACATGCAAACTTGTTTCCACTTCCAATGAGCCACATGGGCAAACACGTGACTCATATGGTTTGCCCTCATATCTGCCTAACAGCAGGGCAGAGGGCAGAACGTTTAATCTGGCCAGGGTAAAGGAATGTCTGTACTTAGATATTTGTAAATCAGCCAGATAGTTTGCGGGTGAGAACCCTCTCCCAAAGTCTCTAATTGTGGCGTGTTTATCCATTTTGCACATATGACATTGCAGCTCTATGTCCCTAATGCGCTGGAGCACTTGACTTTTGGCTCTCTCATATCCTGCCGCTATCAAGATCTGCGGGGAGAATCCCAAGTTTCTTATCTTTTCAAACAGGGAAGCTTTCCAGGTAGAATGAAAGGTGTCTAAGAGTGTTAAGGGCGCCAAACCGGCCGGGGAAAAAATAAGTTTTAACCAGTAGTGTATCTTTAGAATCCACAAACGCGCGTTAACGGGTAGTTGTCCAACTTCTAAGCGGACAGCTATATTAGATACACAGGGAGGGATCCCCAATAAACACCGATAGAATTTTGCTTGAAATGCCTCCATAGGCGCAAAATTTTTAAAACTGCAAACCTGGGATCCATAAGTGAGTTGTGGGAGTATTTTTGCAGCAAAAACCTGGGAGGCTGCTGGAACGTATTTTCCCCCTTTCCCGTGAAAGAATCTTGTAAGGGCTTTGTTGGCCCTTCCTGCGTTGGCAATGGCGTTTTTCATCTGTTGGTGCCACGAGACCCTTTCCTGAAAAGTTATTCCCAGGTATTTGAAAGTTGCTACCTGGTCAATAGGTTGACCATTAATTCTCCATTTGTGTTTCCTTCTTTTTTTTGAAAACACCATAATTTTAGATTTGCTGTAATTTATTAATAGTTGTTCCGCTTGACAATAATCAGCAAGTGATCTCAAAAGCTTCCTCAAGCCAACGCAGGAAAAGGAGAGTAGGACTGCGTCGTCCGCATACAGAAGCACCGGGAGGGGCATACCTGCCAGTTTGGGAGGGTGGGCATTTTCTTTCGCCATATTTACTGCTAGAGAGTTAATATAAAAATTAAATAGCAATGGCGCGAGGACACATCCTTGTTTAACCCCATAGTGTGTTTTAATTTCTTTAGTTATATGGCCTGACCGATCGCATCTTACCCTCACCCTGGTGTTTTCGTATAGACCACGGATAAGGCGTAATAAGCGTTTATCTATGTTTGTAGCGCCGAGCTTTTCCCAGAGTCTATCCCTTGGTATTAGATCAAAGGCCGATTTGAAATCCACAAAAGCTGCATATAAAGACCCCCCTTTTCTAGAGTATTTGTCTGCCAGGTGTTGAAGGATAAGGGCCTGGTCTATAGTTGAACGCTTTGCTCTAAAACCAGCTTGAGCTTCTGATAGAATATGCTCTCTTTCCATCCACTCCACTAATTTGTCACATAAATGAGCAGCGTATAGTTTGCTGATAATACTTAATAGACTGATTGGTCTATAGTTAGCTGGCTCAGATCTGTTTCCTTTCTTGAATATTGGAATGATGATGGCTAAACCCCAGTCCTCGGGGATAATAGCTGTTTGATTTATACTAGTGAATAAGGCGGCTAGCACAGGGGCCCACCATTCAACATTTGCCTTAAGAATTTCTGGTGGGATATTGTCAGCACCCGGGGCTTTCCCTGATTTAAGAGATTGAATGAGGCCAGTAATTTCTTCTGTGGTTACAGGGGGCCATTCCTTGCCAAATTCACTTGAAGCGGGAAGCAGAGCTGGGACCAGTTGATTTGATGAATATAATGAGAGGAAAAAGGCCTCCCATGCTCCAGCAGGTATAGAGTATTCGATTTCGATCGGGGAGTCTCTCCAGCTTTTTGCGATTGTTTTCCAGAACGTGGCAGAATCTTTCCTTCGGGAGGCCTCCACTAGGCACTGCCATTCCTCCCTTTGTGCCTGGAGCTTTTTCTTGTTAATCAAAGCTTTATAACTGTGTTTTAACTCAAACCAGTCTAATGGAAGCGAAGGTAGGTTCGCTGCTCTATAGTTCCTGTACTTACCCAGCAGGAGGCGTTTCATAGCCATGCATTCTTGGTCAAACCAGGGTTTGGATTTATTAGAGTGTAGAGATTGCCGTGGCATTTTTTTGTTAGTCAGATAAGGTTGTAGGGACGAAATCAGTTCCCGGAACATGTCTAATCTAGCCTCAGGAGTTGGGGAATTAACGAGGTTCTCCTTTCTAGCAAGAAAAGTATCTGAGTGAAGTCTTTCCGATATTTCATCACTCAGTTTGCTGGACCATTTAATACGCGAATATCTTAGCTCCATGTTTTCGTAACATGGGGCTTCAAGTTTATCAGAGCAAAATAAATCTTTTCTTACGTCCAATATTAAACAGAGCGGTAGGTGGTCGCTGTCAACCCTCTCCACCACTTTGTATTCCCGTGCTCTGCTCAAAAGGTTAGATGACACTAGGACGTAATCGATAGTGGAGGCTCCCATGTTGGATATAAATGTGAATTCCCCACTGGGTTCTCTGTCGACACGACCATTTAATACGGTCAGATCCAAATTGTTGGAAAAACGTAGAAGGCATAGGCCTGCGTAGTTGCAGCCCTTGTCTTTTGAGAGCCTTGGGGGGATAAAATGGGCTTCTTCAGAAATGGGAGGTACGTCATGGAAATGAGCATATAACACTTCGTCTGATTGGCCAATTCTGGCATTTAAATCCCCAGCCAGCAGCACTGCCGCTGCAGGAGTTTGATTCATTAGCTCATCGACATATGATTCTAGCCTATGCCAGATATTTTTGATAAGCTGCTTGCCTCTTTGGGAGGGGCGTATATATTAATCAATAGAAGTGTGCAATATCTGCATTTCATTAATAATGCCATGGCCACACTGCTCAAAGGCTCCATCTCGACGAAAGATGCTCTTAGCCTTGTGGATATTAGAATTCCTAGCCCACCCTTAACTCGTCCCCCTTTGTTGCTTGGTGAACCTGCGAGCGAGAATGAGGCAAAACCATTTACATCTAAATCCCCTGTTAGCCATGTCTCTTGCAGGAAGACTATATCATGATCTTGAATGAAATTGACAAATGATTGGTCATTCGCCTTGTTGGGCCAACCAGCAATGTTCCATGATAAAAATTTAAGATTGGCTTTATCGCAGTCGAGTCTTTGTCAATTATTAGCTAACGTACTTTTAGGGTTTGTCGCTTTATGTATCGGTCGCCTATCGTCTTTGTATGGCGGGCTATCCAGCCGCTCCATAATTTCAATAGGTGGATGCAAAGTGCTCACGTTTGTGATCACCAGATCTTTATTATGCATATATTCCTTCTGTGGATATTCTGTTGCGGCCTGATTTTGGCCCAATTCTGTTTCATCTAGGTATCTCATTTTGTCCCATACGTCTGGTGGGGTCACCTTAGGGATATTTCTCCTCCGGGGGGGGGGTGTTGGAGTGCTCTCTTTGGAGGGTGGCACATTCTCTCTTGGAGGAAAGTTAATCTCCGCTTTAATCTGAAGGTTACGTGCTGTGGTCTTTTTTTGGTCCCCCTTAATAACCTCGTTGCCTGAGGCTCTCTCGTCCAGCTTATCTCTTAGCTTGTCTAGTCTTCCCAAGATGTCAGTTTGTATTAATGGTGGGAACGTCCAGAACTGGTCAATTAGGATATTTTCTTCCATAGTAAAGAAATCCTCACCTCTGCTCACAAGGCATTGCGGGTTCTGTTTGTCAGGCCAGGATTTTGGGAGTTGTTTCCCCTTTCTAAGGTTTGCCTGCTTAGTTTTCAAAAGGGGGCTCAAAGGAGCCTTATTTTCAAAGAGCCTAAGTATTGTCATCCGTGCTTTTAAAAAGGCAGGTCTTGACCTAAAAATAAACTTGGCCAGGTTCTGGTCCCCAAAAGTGGTCAGTGCTCTCACTGAGTGACCATCATAATGTAGATATTCCACCGAAGTGATATCATTAGAATTAACCATTCCTGGTAGTATATCATTTAGACTAGATACAAAGTTCATTATTCGCTGTTTCCCTGTAAGGAAGCCCTTAGGCTTCGGGAAGTTTGTGAATACCAATTTTTGGGGATTTAGAATCAAATTCCAATCTCTTTCCTGACTGGAGGCTTGCCAGGTCTGAAGGGGGGTATCATCTCTACTAAACGCTTCCTCTTCCCCGCTGTTCAATTTGCTAAGTGTTTTATTGCCTTCATAGGTAGAGGCCTCTACTTCCGCAGCATCAGGTTTGTTAAAGAGTTGGTTATCCAGGGACTGAATTGTTACTTCTGCCTTCTCTCTTGCTACTGGAGTCAGCCTTGGCGAGTCCTCCTTAGCCGGTTGCTGTGTAACTATCTTTGTTTCTCTCTTTTTACCCTTCTTTTTACTGCCCCGTGTGGTCGATTTATTTGGAGCCGAGGGAAGAAGTTTAAACAATTTCTGCCAATGTATATTTCGATTACTGCAGGTATACTTGGCTTTCCTTGTTGCTTTGATATTTTTACTTTTCTTCACTTTTACCCTTGAGTTATGTCTTTGCAGACTCTTATTTATTACTGGTTTGTTTGTCCCCACTAGCTCAACTGTTTTATGCTCTTGGGGCATATCATTTAGTTTTATCTCTTTTAATTGAGGTGTGAAGTTTTCTACTAACGTCAGCAATAGCCCATTTGTTATTATTAGATAATTTTTTATGTTAGCTAGATCAGTACTTATTGCTAGGGAATAATCCAAAGGGCAGCCGTCACTCAGTTCTGTTTGAGAGTATTTTGGAATAAGTATTTTTTGATGGGTAGATGTAATTTCTTCCGTGGGCCGCTGTTCCTTAGTAATAGAGGTATTTCCCTCCTGAGGTTCCTCGGCTAAAGCTAGTTCTTGCGCTAGGCTGCATGGAGAGTTAATATTTCCAGTATCTTGATATGTCTCTTTAAAGTAAGACGTCCAATCAAGAACAGTTAGAGAGGGGGGTATTACTTCATCAAGAATTAACTCTTTTTGTGGACTCTTACCCTCCTCCATCTTAGAGAAGTAATTTGTGATTTTGCTTTGTCTTTTACCAGGGCCCGGGGGGCTGATTGCCGAGTCAGGCAGTATACCCAACTCCTTATATGTTCTTCTAGTAAAAACCATGGTAAAAGTTGTCTTGATATAGAGAGGGGGCAGTTTACCCCAGGTGCAACTGCCTTAGATTGGGGGGCAAGTGGGGGTATCAATCTATATTCCCGCCTGCTCTCTACAGCAGCTTCCTGATGTGCTCATCAACAGCCTCAGTATATTTCTCTAATTTGAGTTCTCTACTTTTAGGTCTTGGCGATTGTCCTAAGCCTATAGTTTTCACCTCAATCATGCGACCAGCGCTGTTTCACAAATGCTGCAACCTAGTCAGAATATAATAATAAAACAATGCTGCCAAAGGGACAGCAGTAATAAAACGGCTAAAAAGTACATTAAAATTAAAATTGCCTTTTTTAGGCAATTTATGTGCCGTTGGAAAAGGATAATAGTGGAGTTTGGCTATAGCGCGTGCGCAGCTATGATAACCTTGTATTTCGGGCCCTAGCTTAGTCTTTACCAATTTCCCTTCGCCGCCTGCTGCTGTTGCCGACGCTGCGGTTGCTGCTGCTGCTGCTGCAAAACCTCCGAATTCCCTCCTCCTCCTCCTCTTCCCAAGGCTGCCGCTTGCCGCGCACGATCCGGTTCCCAGGGACGCTGCTGCAACCCCCAATTCCAGGGCGAAGAAGTGCCGCAGCTGGGTGACTTCCCGATTGCGGCGCCCAACAGGTTCCCCTTTTGGCTGCCCACCTCTCCTCCGCATGCAGCAAGTCAGGCAGCCGCTAGCCACAAAATGGTGTCCGCTCCCGCAAAGATCGCACAGCTCCGGCGTCAAGGCTCTTCTTCCTCGCTGGGTTTCTTCTTCTTCTTCTTCTTCTTCTTTTCTTTAATTATTTCAGTGCGGAGGGGGGGCGGGTGTTCCGTGAAGCCGCGGCCCGAGGCGGTGAGGGTGGAGAGGCGGGGGTCTTCCTCTCTCTCTCTCTCTCTCCCCGGGGAGGCAGGAGGACTGGCGCCGCTTGAGTTTTTCCTTTCTCAGTGACGGAGTCCCTTCACGACAGGGGAGTCAGGCCAGGCCTCTTTTCCTTCCCCTCTCACTCGTTTCAAGAGATTACTCAGCTCCACAGCACCAAAGTACAGCGGGGGGTGCGGCAAGGCATCAAGGCTAAAGCTCGAGTCCGGTGATAAAACAATAAAACAATAAAACGCTAATGCTAAGAAAAGCGAAGGCAGTGTTGAGGAGATAACGCAGCCACTAACTCATTAGAATTAAAAGATAAACCCCCAAAGGGTTTGAAAAAACTACTTAAAACTACTTAAAACTTTACCTAAAAGCAGACGAGGTTAACTAGGCTGCTACCTTCGTCGCCATGTTTTCCTCCTCCCCCAACGGATGTCCAAATGGCTTCTGTTACACGAAGTGTTTTTCACCAAGTGGTGTCCTAGCTGTGACCTCTCCTGACCACAGTTCGTCACAGTTTGGTAATTTCCAGAGTAGATGACTATAATGTGTAGTACATGCACATTACATCTTGAGGACTACAGTTAGTACAAAATATACAACTGCTAGACTCTGAACTGGGAGTGGCTCAAGGGAAATTGCCTTGCTATTTTTCACACGCTGGATTTGATCTTTGGCGTCGGTATAGATGTGATCATGTCTCCTTCGATGAAGGTGCCATGGTCTGAACACTACGCTCTGAAAGCCAGGATTGACTTTCCACCCCCACCCTGCTTAGGTGGCGAGCCGATTTGGGCTCGCCCACAGAGGCTGATGGACCCTGATAGATTCCGCCAAGCCTTGCGTGACCTTGCTCCCCCTGGCGACTCATTGACTGAGCTTGTTGAGGGCTGGAATATCCAGCTCCTGGCAGCCATCGATGAGATTGCACCTAAGCGCCCTCTGCGACCCCGCAGAAACCGGGCTCCCTGGTTTACCGAGGAACTCCGGAAAAATGAAGCGGGACCTCAGATGGCTAGAGTGAGTATGGCGGGGTGCCCGTGATAGAGCCTCAAGAACATCTTATAGGGCTTTTATGAAAACCTACAAGATGGCGGTGAAGGCTGCTAAGAAGTCTTACTTCTCAGCCTCCATTGCATCCGCTAGCTCTCACCCGGCGCAATTATTTAGTATAATCAGGTCTTTAACGTCCCTTGAGGGACAGCCAAATTTAAATAACAATTTGACACACAGCTGTGAGGCATTTGCAAGCTTTTTTGAGGAGAAGGTCTTGTTGCTCCGCCATGACCTCCCTGCCAATTTGGATACAATAAAGGAACTGGAGGCCCCTCAACTGTCCTTGGGTCCAGTATTGGACCACTTCGACCAGATATCCCCAGCGATGTGGACAGGCTCCTCCGAGCTGGAAAGCCCACCACTTGTCCTCTCGACCCGTGCCCATCTTGGCTGATTAGAGCGTGTCCAGACGAGGTGCGGGCCCTCCTGGGGGATATCATCAATTTGTCCCTTGGCACGGGGACATTCCCAGGGGAACTGAAGGAGGCAGTGGTGCGCCCGCTCTTAAAGAAAACATCATTAGATCCTTTAGATCTATCCAATTACCGCCCGGTTTCGAATCTTCCTTTCCTGGATAAGGTGATTGAGAGAGCGGTTGCTGAACAGCTTGGTGGGTTTCTGGATGAAACATCGGCTCTGGATCCATTCCAGTCCGGCTTCCGTGCTGGTCATGGGACCGAGACGGCTCTGGTTGCCCTAACAGATGATCTTCGTAGACAGCTGGATCGAGGCGGGTCGGGGCTGCTGATTCTTCTAGATCTGTCAGCAGCTTTCGACGTGGTCGATCACAAACTCCTGGACCACCGCCTTGCCAACGTGGGGATCCAGGGCACAGTCCTTCAATGGCTGCGCTCGTTTCTCTCTGGTCGGGGACAGAGGGTGGCGCTTGGGGGGGAATTGTCATCGTGCCTCTCCTTGGTGTGTGGAGTACCTCAGGGTGCGATACTCTCCCCGATGATTTTCAACATCTTCATGCGCCCCCTCGCCCAGCTTGTCCAGAGTTTTGGGCTGGGTTGCCATCAGTATGATGATGACACCCAACTCTCTATCTGTTGATGGATGGCCATCCTGACTTGGCCCCAGACACACTGACTAGATGTTTGGAAGCTGTGGCTGGATGGTTACGTGGGAGCCGGTTGAAGCTAAATCCTTCGAAGACAGAGGTCCTGTGGCTGGGACGGGACGATATGGGATTGGAGGGGCAACTCCCATCTCTTGCGGGGGTGCAACTAGTGCCAGCACCGTCCGTTAAGAGTTTGGGTGTAATCTTCGACACCTCCCTTTCCATGGAGGCGCAGATTGCAGCTATAACAAAGGCGGCATTTTTCCATCTCAGCCAAGCTAAGCAGTTGGCTCCTTACCTCTCTCGCCCTGACCTAGCCACTGTGATCCTCACGACGGTCACCTCCAGACTAGATTATTGTAACTCACTCTATGTGGGGCTGCCCTTGAGACTGACCCAGAAACTCCAGCGGGTGCAGAATGCTGCAGCGAGACTCCTTACGGGGTCTTCGCTGCGAGATCACATTCACCCGGTGCTATACCAGCTGCACTGGCTCCCGATGGAGTACAGGATCAGGTTTAAGGTGCTGGTTTTAACCTTTAAAGCCCTGTACGGCCTAGGACCCTCGTACCTACGGGACCGCCTCTCCTGGTATGTCCCACAGAGAAACTTACGGTCTTCAAATAAAAACATCTTGAAGGTCCCAGGCCACAGAGAGGTTAGGCTGGCCTCAACTAGAGCCAGGGCTTTTTCGGCTGTGGCTCCGATCTGGTGGAACACTCTGTCACAAGAGACTACGGCCCTGCGGGACTTGACATCTTTCCGCAGGGCCTGCAAGACAGAGCTGTTCCACCAGGCCTTTGGCTAGGGCACAGCCTGACTCCCTCCCTCGGCAATCTTCGCGGAGCTCTGGCCCAATGGTTGCCAGTGGCTTGATTTGAATTAATTTTATAATGAAAGATTTTAGAGTGTTGTTTGTGTTGTACTTTTGTACTGTTTTATTGTCTTTAGCCGCCCTGAGCCCGGCTTCGGCTGGGGAGGGCGGGATATAAATAAAATTTATTATTATTATTATTATTATTATTATTATTATTATTATTATTATTATTATTATCATCACACTCCTCCACACCACCACCTTACTGCTGGACAGGTTTCCCTTTTAAACCGATGACAGTCAATCAACTGTCAGCACATTACTGCTGAGTCATTCTGACCCAGCACTTCCATAGAAAGTATTGCAGGCTGATTGCATCAGCCAGTTGCATCAGCTCGAAACCTCAAACCTGCAGACTTACTATCTCACACAGCATTCTGTGGATCCCAACACTCCTCTTTAAGTCAAAGGCTTGAGACCTAACAAATCTCTTAAGTCTCAGAGCTGGGCAAGGATAGATCAGATCTGGGTTTCAAGATGTATAACACCAAGAATCTCAAAGTGCGAAATACATCCAAGAACTCTGTCGAATCATAACCCCATTGGTTTAGAAATAAAAGGTAAAGTACAGAGTATTTATAGATGGAGGATGAATGATTATCTTTATGAGATCACCGAGGTAATTGAAAAGGCAAAGGACACCCTGAAAGATTACCTTAAATGGAATTTAAATAAAGACACCAACATAGATACAGTTTGGGACGCAAGCAAAGCTGTCATGAGGGGTCATCTAATACAGCAAAATAGCCTTAGAAGAAAACTAAGAGTGGAGAATAAAATCTATGAAGCAGAGATTTTTTGAGTCAGCCAACAGAACAGGGAAACTTTTGGCATGGCAGTTACGGAAAAGACAAAAGCAAAGTGTAATAAATAAGATTAAAGTTGAAGGACGGCAAATAGAAAATTCGGAGGAAATGATGAGAACATTCCACAAATATTATGAAAACTTATATAAAAGAGAAAAGGAAGATACAGACAAAATAAGAAAGTATTTGGAAGACTACAAAGGAAAACACATAGGTGAAGAAGAAAAAACACAACTGAACAAACCAATTACGAAAGAAGAAGTAAAAGAGGCGATAAATAAGATGAAGTTGGGCAAAGCCCCAGGCCCAGATGGACTATCGGCCAAATATTATAAAACATTGGGGAATCAATTAACACCGGTGCTATGTGAAGTGATGAACAGTATTTTGCAAGGAGGGAACCTACCAGGCACGTGGATAGATGCACATATAACCTTGATTCCCAAGCCGGATACGGACAGATTGAGCATAAAAAATTACAGACCTATCTCATTGTTGAACGATGATTATAAAATCTTTGTGGGAATACTGGCAAATAGACTCAAAAATTGCTTAAAAGATTTCATACATAAAGATCAAGCCGGATTCCTTCCAAACAGACAGCTTAAGGATAACGTCAGACATATTATAAACATCATAGAATATCTGGAAGTCAAAAATGAAATACCGGCGGCCTTATTGTTTATAGACGCTGAAAAAGCGTTTGATAACGTTTCATGGCAGTTTCTGCTAAAGTCTATGGAGAAAATGGGGATAGAGGGCAACTTTATAAAAGGCACAAAGGCGATTTACTCTAACCAAACAGCTAAATTGATTGTTAACAACAATTTGACAGATACATTCAATATTACGAAAGGAACAAGACAAGGTTGCCCTCTCTCCCCCTTATTATTTATAATGGTATTAGAGGTCATAGCAAATAAGGTGAGATCTATGCCAGAGATACGGGGAATTAAAATTGGTACTAAGGAATATAAGTTGAAAGCTTATGCGGATGACTTGGTGTTATCGTTAGAAGAACCACAAACAAGCGTCAGCAAAGTTTTGGAACAATTAGACGAATTCGGCAAAGTATCAGGTTTTAAATTAAATAAAACAAAGACTAAAATGTTGGTGAAAAACATAGACAGGAACACAAAGGAGAGCTTAGAACAGGAATGTGGAATCAAGGTTACAAAAAAAGTAAAATATTTAGGTATTTGGTTAACATCAAAAAATATTAATTTAATCAGCGATAATTATACACCTATGTGGAAAGAGATTAAAAAGGATCTGGATATATGGAACAGGCTAAAACTTTCGTGGTCTGGAAGGATGGCAGCAATCAAGATGAATATTCTTCCGAAAATGCTGTTCTTATTTCAAACTATTCCGGTAATTAGGGGATCTTCAACTTTTAAGGAATGGCAAAAAAGTCTTTCAAAATTTATATGGCAGGCAAAGAGGCCGAGAATTAAGTTTCAAATACTAACGGACTGGAGAGAAAGAGGGGGCTTTGCCATGCCAAATTTAAGATTATATTATGAGGCATCCTGCCTGTGTTGGCTTAAAGAATGGATCATTCTGGAGAATTTGGATCTGTTGGATTTAGAAGGCTTTAATAATAGATACGGCTGGCATGCTTACTTGTGGCTCAACAAAGGAAAGGTCCATAAAGGATTCTTCAATCATATTTTTAGAGGAGTATTGCTTGAAATTTGGGGAAAAAACAAGAAACTTTTAGAAAAGAACACTCCTTGGTGGTTATCCCCGACAGATATCTTAACAATAAAAAAATTGAAACGAAAAGGTTAACATATGAAGACATATTGGTAAAAGCGGAAAAAGGTTGGAAGATTAAAACATGTGATGAACTGAAAGATAGACTGACAGGTTGGTTGCAATACCATCAGATAAATGCACTTTGGAATGAAGACAAAAAATTGGGGATGAACGAGAAAAAATCTAGATACCAGATAGAAATTTTAGAAGGAAAAACCAAACTTTTAGCCAAGGTGTGTAATCTGTTGTTAGAATGGGACACAAAAGACGAATTAGTAAAGGAGGTAATGATAAAATGGGCCATGGACGTTGGATATAATATAGAGTATGACAAGTGGGTGAGGTTATGGAATAGAGGAATGAAATTCACGGTATGTGTCACATTAAGGGAAAATTTGGAGAAAATGATGTACCGATGGTACATCACACCGGTAAAATTGGATAAAATGTATAAGAGTGGAAATAAAGCATGCTGGAGGTGTAAGTAGAAGGAGGGGGATTTTTATCATATGTGGTGGGCGTGTGACAAAATCAGAAAAAATTGGGACCTCATTTACAATGAATTTTAAAAAAATCTTTAGGTATACCTTCTTAAAAAAAACCAGAGGCATTCGTCTTAGGAATAATTGGGGATGAAATTAAAAGAGAAGATCAAAGTCTATTCCAGTATGTGACAATGGCAGCTAGGATACTGATAGCTCAAAAATGGAAATCAACGGAGACTGCCACGATAATGGACTGGCAAGTAAAATTATTTGAATATGCAGAATTAGCAAGAATGACACACAAAATTAGATACCAGAAAGAAACAAAGTTTATTGAATGGAGTAAATTCGTGACATATATTGAAAGTAACTGTAACAAATTAAAAACTACAGTAGGTTTAACATAAACCTTGTTATGCGTAACTTTCGGATATAGAAACTGCAGGAGAAGAAGCACTGTAAGAAAACCGTAACAGGATAGGAAGGAGGTCAAGACGTGTTTCAACGTAGTGTAAATAAGTGGAAGATACATAACAATGATTGATAAGAGTGTTTATTTTTATTTTTGTCTGTCTGTTTGTTTTTCTTTTTTGTTTTATGTTTCTTGTTTTTTGTGTAACTGAAAATTTCAATAAAAAGCAATTATAAAAAACAACAACAAATATCTACAGGCTATAATACACAAACAGTTGATACAGTCAAACAGAGTACCTAGCTGCAACTTAAGGCAAATAAGAAGACATCTAACTCTCTCTCTCTCTCTCTGACCACACTCCTCTACACCACCACCTTAGTGCTGGAAGGGTTTCCCTTTTAAACTGATGACAGCCAATCAACTGTCATCATATTACTGCTGAGTCATTCTGACCCAGCACTTCCATAGAAAGTATTGCAGGCTGATTGCATCAGCCAGTTGCATCAGCTAGCAACCTCAAGCCTGCAGACTTACTATCTCACACAGCATTCTGTGAATCCCAACAGCCATCTCCCCACCACCACCCCTGCTGCCAAGTCACAGACAAGGAAATTGCTAAATAAGCCCTACTGTGCTCTGTCATCCACCAGAGAAGGCCAATTTCCTCCACCAATTTCACTAATATGAATCATATTAGTGAAAACAACATACAAAAATACATTATATTAAGGGGGAACAGCTTGCAAAAATGTGCATATTAGTTAAAAATACACCAAAAGTGTGTTTATGAGGAGAAATTCACATTGTTGTTGTTGTTTAGTCGTTTAGTCGTGTCCGACTCTTCGTGACCCCATGGACCAGAGCACGCCAGGCACTCCTGTCTTCCACTGCCTCCCGCAGTTTGGTCAGGCTCATGTTTGTAGCTTCAAGAACACCGTCCAACCATCTCGTCCTCTTTCGTCCCCTTCTCCTTGTGCCCTCAATCTTTCCCAACATCAGGGTCTTTTCCAGGGAGTCTTCTCTTCTCATGAGGTGGCCAAAGTATTGGAGCCTCAGCTTCACAATCTGTCCTTCCAGTGAGCACTCAGGGCTGATTTCCTTCAGAATGGATAGGTTTGATCTTCTTGCAGTCCATGGGACTCTCAAGAGTCTCCTCCAGCACCATAATTCAAAAGCATCAATTCTTCGGCGATCAGCCTTCTTTATGGTCCAGCTCTCACTTCCATACATCACTACTGGGAAAACCATGGCTTTAACTATACGGACCTTTGTTGGCTAGGTGATGTCTCTGCTTTTTAAAATACTGTCTAGGTTTGCCATCGCCTTTCTCCCAAGGAGCAGGTGTCTTTTAATTTCGTGACTGCTGTCACCATCTGCAGTGATCATGGAGCCCAAGAAAGTAAAATCTCTCACTGTCTCCATTTCTTCCCCTTCTATTTGCCAGGAGGTGATGGGTCCTGTGGCCATGATCTTTGTTTTTTTGATGTTGAGCTTCAGACCGCATTTTGCGCTCTCCTCTTTCACTCTCATTAAAAGGTTATTTAATTCCTCCTCACTTTCTGCCATCAAGGTTGTGTCATCTGCATATCTGAGGTTGTTGATACTTCTTCCGGCAATCTTAATTCCAGCTTGGGATTCATCCAACCCAGTCTTTCGCAGGATGAATTCTGCATATAAGTTAAATAAGCAGGGAGACAATATACAGCCTTGCAGTACTCCTTTCCCAATTTTGAACCAATCAGTTGTTCCATATCCAGTTCTAACTGTAGCTTCTTGTCCCACGTAGAGATTTGTCAGCAGACAGATGAGGTAATCAGGCACATCCATTTCTTTAATAACTTGCCATAGTTTGCTGTGGTCGACACAGTCAAAGGCTTTTGCATAGTCATAGAATCATAGAATCATAGAATTGGAAGAGACCACAAGGGCCATCGAGTCCAACCCCCTGCCAAGCAGGAAACACCATCAGAGCACTCCTGACATATGGTTGTCAAGCCTCTGCTTAAAGACCTCCAAAGAAGGACACGTTCCTCCTCTGGACACGTTCCAGTTTGTCAGTGTCCTTCTTGAACTGTGGTGCCCAGAACTGGACACAGTACTCCAGGTGAGGTCTGACCAGAGCAGAATACAGTGGCACTATTACTTCCCTTGATCTAGATGCAATACTCCTATTGATGCAGCCCAGAATTGCATTGGCTTTTTTAGCTGCCGCGTCACACTGTTGGCTCATGTCAAGTTTGTGGTCAACCAAGACTCCTAGATCCTTTCCACATGTACTGCTCTCAAGCCAGGTGTCACCCATCTTGTATTTGTGCCTCTCATTTTGTTTGCCCAAGTGCAATACTTGACATTTCTCCCTGTTAAAATTCATCTTGTTTGTTTTGGCCCAGTTCTCTAACCTGTCAAGGTCGTTTTGAAGTGTGATCCTGTCCTCTGGGGTGTTAGCCACCCCTCCCAGTTTGGTGTCATCTGCAAATTTGATCAGGATGCCCTTGAGTCCATCATCCAAGTCGTTGATAAAGATGTTGAATAAGACCGGGCCCAAGACAGAACCCTGTGGCACCCCACTAGTCACTCTTCTCCAGGATGAAGAGGAACCATTGATGAGCACCCTTTGGGTTCAGTCAGTCAGCCAGTTACAAATCCACTGAGTGGTAGCATAGTCAAGTCCGCATTTTACCAGCTTCTTTACAAGAATATCATGGGGCACCTTGTCAAATGCCTTGCTGAAATCAAGGTAGGCTACATCCACTGCGTTCCCTTCATCTACCAGGCTTGTAATTCTGTCAAAAAACGAGATCAGGTTAGTCTGACACGAGTTATTTTTCAGAAATCCATGCTGACTATTGGTGATCACAGTATTCCTTTCTAGGTGCTCACAGACTGTTTGCTTAATGATCTGCTCCAGAATCTTCCCTGGTATTGATGTCAGACTGACTGGGCAGTAATTATTTGGGTCCTCTCTTTTCCCCTTTTTGAAAATAGGGACAACATTTGCCCTCCTCCAGTCTGCCGGGACTTCGCCTGTTCTCCAGGAATTCTCAAAGATGACTGCCAGTGGTTCTGAGATCACATCTGCCAGTTCTTTTAATACTCTTGGATGCAGTTCATCTGGCCCTGGAGACTTGAATACATCTAAACTAGCCAAGTATTCTTGTACTATCTCCTTAGTTATTCTGGGCTGTGTTTCCTCTGCTGAATCATTTGCTCCAAATTCTTCAGGTCGGGCATTGTTTTCTTTATCGGAGAAGACTGAGGCAAAGAAGGCATTGAGGAGTTCAGCCCTTTCTGTGTCCCCTGTTTGCATTTCACCATCTTCTCCTCTGAGTGACCCCACTGTTTCTTTGTTCTTCCTTTTGCTACGAACATACCCATAAAAGCCTTTTTTGTTGCTTTTAACCTCTCTAGCAAGCCTGAGTTCATTCTGTGCTTTAGCTTTTCTGACTTTGTGTCTACACGTGCTGGCTATTTGTTTGAATTCCTCTTTGGTGGTTTCCCCCCTTTTCCATTTTTTGTACACATCCTTTTTTAATCTTAACTCAGTTAAAAGTTCTTTAGATAGCCACCCTGGCTTCTTTAGGCACCTTCCATGTTTCCGTCTCATTGGTATTGCCTGAAGTTGTGCTTTTACTATCTCCCTCTTAACAAACTCCCAGCCATCATGAACTCCCTTTCCTTTTAGTATTACTGTCCATGGGATCTCACCCAGCACTTTCCTAAGTTTTATGAAGTCGGCTTTCTTAAAGTCAAGAAATTGAGTCCTAGTATGCTTGGCTGCTCCTTTCCGCTGTATAGTAAACTTCAGAAGAGCATGATCACTCACGCCTAATGATCCTTCCACTTCTACCCCACTAACCAGGTCATCAACATTGGTTAGGACCAGATCTAAAATGGCTGTTCCTCTTGTTGCTTCTCCCACTTTCTGGAGAATGAAGTTGTCTGCAAGGCCAGTGAGGAATCTGTTTGACCTTATGCTCTTGGCTGAGTTTGACATCCAGCAAATATCCGGGTAATTGAAGTCCCCCATTACTACTATCTCCCTTCCTTTTGCATGCTTGGCCATCTTTTCCAGGAAGGCATCATCTATGTCCTCCGTTTGGCTTGGGGATCTATAGTAAACCCCCACAATGAGGTCCCTGTTATTCTTCTCTCCCTTAATTTTGACCCAAATGCTCTCACTTTGGCTTTGAGGTTCTAAATCTTGGATCTCTTCACAGGTATACACATCCCTGACATATAACGCCACTCCTCCTCCTTTCTTGTCTGGTCTGTTTCTCTAAAATAGATTGTATCCCTCCATTATTACATTCCAATCATGGGACTTATCCCACCAGGTTTCAGTGATGCCTATTATGTCATATTTAGTTTGCTGTACCAAGAGCTCAAGCTCATCTTGTTTATTTCCCATGCTTTGCGCATTAGTGTACAGACATTGAAGTCCATTAATCATTCCCCCGTGTCTCTTATTTAAGGATTTTTTCCTCCCACCACTAGGTCTGCGTGCTGTTTGCTCCATTTGGTCTATGACATTTGGATGATCATCTTCATCAATTGATAGACTCCTACCTTCAGGAGCACTGTCTCCCTCCCCCACATTAGTCAGTTTAAAGCCCTCCTGATGAGGTTTCTGAGATTTTTGGCAAAAAACATTCCTCCCAACCGTTGTGAGGTGCAGCCCATCGCTTGCCAGAAGTCCGTCTTCAAGAAACTGCAGTCCGTGATCTAAGAATCCAAACCGCTCCTGTATACACCATTTGCGAAGGCAGCTGTTCACTTCCACTATTTTTCCCTCTCTCCCTGGGCCACCTCGTTCAACTGGGAGGACAGATGAGATGACAATTTGTGCATTTAATTGTTTCAATTTCCTGCCCAGAGTCTCATAGTCTCTTTTGATCTTCTGGAGGCTATTGCTTGCAGTGTCATTGGTTCCCACATGAACCAAGAGGAAGGGGTATTTGTCAGTGAGTTTTATGATTCCTTGCAGTCGTTCAGTTACATCTTGGATCTTAGCCCCGGGGAGACAGCACACTTCCCGAGACATCTTGTCAGGCCCACAGATCACTGTTTCTGTTCCCCTCAGTAGGGAATCCCCTATCACCACTACACGCCTCCTCTTAGGTCTGGTCGGGGTTCTTCCATGAGCTGTCCATCCCAAGGTTGCCTGCACATTCCCTGAGGACTGACTTTGCTGCTCGTCTTCATATACCTGATCGACTGTAATGAGGGAGAGATCCTCAAATGGAGTCTGCTCTTCGTCTTCCATGCTAGGGGAGAGGACCTCAAAGCCATTGTGTATTTCGAAACAATCAGAGCAAACCCTGGGCCTCCTACTTCTTTGAGTCACGTTTCTCCATATATCTGTCTCCTGTGTTGGTGAACTAGCCTCCTTCTCAGGGGAGTCCCCTGTCTCCTCCTTGGTGGAGACGGTGTGCTCTGTTGCTTCCAAGAAGGGCTCCAGCTCTCTAATTCTTTGGAGCGTAGCTACACGTTCCTCCAGTTGCTGGACTTTGTCTTCAAAGAGGGCAATCAACATGCAATTGCTGCAGGTAAAGCTGCCTGCAACCTTTGGCAAGATGGCAAACATTGCGCAGGAACCGCAGGCGACTGCAGCTGTTCCCTCACCCTCCATCTTGAGAACGTGTCGTTGTGGGTGGCTACTGCGGTTCTCCATCATAAAAAGTGTGAAGACAGGACAAATAACTCCCCCCCAAAAAAACCTAGGTCTCCCCCAACAAACGTTTGAGACTAGCTCCCTTAAATCAAAAGATGGAACAAACTGCGCGTGCCGCTAGGCACGCGCCGCTGCCCTGCAAGCTCTGATAAGCTCCTCCCACAGCTAATCATCTGCCTCAACAGAAACCCTGCCCCCTCTGACCTTTGCACAGGGAGAGCAGCTAATCAGCCACAAAGAAACACACACACAAGAAAACCCTTTTTGCTCCTTCTTCAGCTGCTGCCCTGCAAGTTCAATCCTTTCGGATTATCTATTTCAGTTCCCTCAACGATGATTTTATTAATTGTATTCTGTTCCTTTCTTTTCTTAATCTGTCAAGCCAACCATTTCCCTGTTTATTAGCAAATTCAAAATTTCTTTGTTTCATTCTTTTAATATTCCATTCCACTTCTTTGTTTATTATCATTGCAAATTGTGTTTGTAGAATCTTTATATTTTGTTTTATTTTCAAATTGTTTGGTCTTTTGATTCGTTTTTTCTCATTTTCCATTATTTGTTTCAAAATCTCTTTTTTCCCTTTCTCTCTAAATTTATTTTTAATCACTTCCGGAGGCGGCGCGAACGGCAATGGCTGCCCTCTTCTAACTGCGGAGAGGGAGCTCCGTTGAGAACGGGTCGTCCGCTACGGCGAAGCGGAGACCCACATCGGAAATCCACAGGCAGCAAAAGCCTGTGGTCTCGGGACCTGGCGGGCGCCAGGAGCAACCCCCGAAACGTTGAAGGAACCCCGTAAGGGGCTCCGGAACGGGGAGGGGGTAGCGGCGCTGTGGGTCGTTTCGCAATCAACGGAGTGAAGCCGCGCTGCTGCTGCCGGTGAGCGCTGACCTCTCTTCCTGGAAATTTTTGATTCGGAAAAGCAACAACCCGTGAGTAATAAAGGACTCTATAAAATTTTGGGACTTAAAAATATTGAATTTGGCTGAAAGTGGAGTGATGAAAAACAGGAAGTCCGTCTTCCGCTGTCATTGAACTTCAAAGCAAAGAGCTGGAGGAGTGGAGGCAAAGAGAGAACTTTTAACCTAATTGATCTGAGCACCTATTGAACTTCCTTGTAAGCAGAATAAGGACTTTAAGCGTTGGATTTTATGCTCTTTATCTGTATTGTGATACCTTTCTTCTACTGGAACTACAATTTAAGTAAGAAACCCAGGTGCTGGAGCTGCCTGAGTAACTGAGCAGCCAGTTTGCAGATTTGGATACTTTGAATTCAAATTTTGAAACAATCTGAGGGAGTCTGGACTTGCTACTTTGAAGCATCATTTGGAATACCAGTACGCACTGTCTGAAACATTGTGGCTACTAATACTAGCTCTGCTAAAACTTATTATTGAAGGTTCCTGGACATTAAATTTGACTTTACTAATTTCACCGGAATTGATCTCTTCCCTAAAGACATTTTAAGCTCCCCCTAGAGGATTTGGGATTTACAGCAGTGACATTATTTTACTTTCCTTTTCCCAGCCTCCTGTTTGACTGCTACCATCTGGGCTGTTGCTTTCTCATGGGAACAACTCAGCTTGACCTTGACTTTTAGATAACTCTGGAATGAGTGGCGCAAGATAGAGGGGAAGAACTAGACAAACAACCTTAACAACTTTAACTGCAGCCTCACAGACACGTAGATCATCTGTGCCTACTCTGCATTCTGAGGAAGAAGCTGCCTCTCTGCCACGGGCAGGGGAGGGAGAAACTGAGGAACTACAACTGGAAGATATGGCCTCAGGAGCAACTGCTTCTATTTTAGAGAAAATCTATGAAAAATTGGAATCTTTGGATAAGAGAGTGGAATCTCTGGATAAAAAAGCTGACGAGCAAACAGCCAAAATTGATCAAAACACAGAATGTCTAAATAGATTAACTGGACAAGTAGCACAGAACGTACAAGCAATTGGAGAACTGACGGAGGCTACAGGTGAAAATCGGAAATTGGCTGAAGATACTAGCCAAAGACTTGGAAATTTAGAACAAGAGGTAAGACCACTCTGTAAACAAGTAGGTGAACACCAGACCTATCTTTCTATGATAGAACTGCGGAACAGGGAGAGCAACTTAAGGATAAGGTCGGTACCAGAAGCGGAAGAAGGCAACTTAGCTGAGTTTTTGACTAGAGAATTTTCCAAGTTTTGGAATTTAGAGGAAAAGGACTTTAAAATTGTATCAGCTTTTAGGCTTGGAAGACTTATAAAGAAAGAGAAGCCCAGAGACTGTTTGATAATATTGAGATCAAAGGAGGAAAGGGACAAGATTTTGGGCCTACACTACGGAAAGTCACTGGACATTTCGGACAAAAGAATTGAAATTTACAAGGATATTCCTAAACAACTGCTGGACCTCAGATCTGACTATTTGTTGTTTTTTTAATAATATTTATTAGAAATTTCCAATTACAACAAAATAAAAAGAACAAAACATCCCAATTTAAAATCTTATTTTCAATAACATCTTTCCAGGACTTCCCCTCCCCTCCCCCTCTTGTATTCCAATTCTTACAAATAAATTCAGCAAGTTCTTATCCCAGATTTTGAACTTATTATCATTAACCCAATTTTAAAAATATTTTCCCATCCCCTAAAATCGACCTGTTCCCTTCCACGCGTTCCCCCCTTTAATATACAATACAAATTAAAATAATCAAATATAATTAATTAAGATAAAATTATAAAATATAATTAAGATAATCAAATATAATTTTACGCCCTTTGGATTCCAAATTTCCCTCCCCCCTTTCCCGGTTGCGTTCCCAATGTTCATCAACGTCTGATGTCTTCCTGGAGCTCCCACATCTATCTAGGCCATAGGCCTTTACCAGTCATCTTTAATTTCGAATGTCCAATCTTGGAAGGAGTCTATCTCAAAAAGGCCCATTTCTTCCATCCAGATTTTTATATTTAGGAGTAAAAACTCCAATTTTATTTCTTTAGACCTTTCAAATCTGGATGTCCCAAATGTTCCCACTTCCAACTTTATCCAATTCTTGTTGTTCTTGTTGTTCTTGTTGATCTCTCTCCTCCTTTTTTTTTTTCCTGCTCTCCTGCACAAATGTTCTAATTCCAAAAACTTCTAATTCCTCTGCAGAGGCTCTGTTATTCAGGAACAAAACATTATGCCAAGTCCCTTCCATTCTTCAATAGATAAATCTATTGTCTCCTTTAGTGTGTAGACCTCTGTAGACAAAATAGTGTTCCATTTCTGCAGTTTCCCAGGAGATAAAAAGTTCTATTCAAATTCCAAGCCAACAATACTTGTAATATCCCTCAGCTCCTCTAGATGGATTGCAATAATTCAATTCCCTTCCAGATCACGCCCACCAGTCAAAATAACTTGTTATTCCTTGTTTTAAACAATTTATATCCAATTTATAACAAATGTAACCGGCAAAGTCCTCGTAACAAAGTTCTCATTTTTGTTCTTCCGCTTTGACAGCTGTCAAAACCTCTCTTTCTCTTCTCCCGGCGCTCTCACAAATCACTCCCAGGATTCCGGGGGGGGGGGGTTGCTTTTTAATTCAATTCCACTTTTCTCCTCCAGCTCAGTCTTATAATTTTCCATCGCGAAGTTAGTAACTTTGTCAAAATAGGGTTGCGCTCGATCTTAGTTGTCAAATCCTTTACTTTAACTCCTCTACGACGGGGGGGGGGCTGACTTCCTTTTTGCGCCTCCCCCGCTCGCTCCGATTTTTTTTTAAAATTTATCCCCCTTTTTAGTCCAGGTTCCAATTACTCACGGGTTATTCTTTTAAGTCCAAATTTTCAATAGAAGAAGTCAGCGCTCTCCGTCGAATGGCATGCGGCTTCGCTCGGCAGGGGAAGCGGAGGACTCAAAGCACCCCCCCCCCGTCACCCGTTCCGCAGCCTTTAAAAAGGCTCCTTCGCGGGTCGGGGGGGCGCAAAAGGTGCCAGCCGAGTCACCATGTCCATGGGTTTCAGCGCCCATGGTTTTTGAGGGTCCCCGCGTCTCAGATCTGACTATTTGGAACTGGTTAGACTGTTGAGGAGCAATTCAATTATCTTCAGGTGGGAATTTCCCCAAGGACTATCTTTCACTTTTAGAGGGAAGAAGGTTAAAATTAGAACATTGGAAGACAGAGATAAATTTCTGACTGCATACGGAGAGGACCTTCAAAAAGGAATTGAACTACCCTCTGGGCCTGGAGCACCAGGGGTACCTGCACCCTTGGACTCGGAAGATCCAGCGAATAAGGTACCACCCCCAGGAAAATAACCAGATTTATTCAGGATGTCTCTGCAACTTTTGAGCTGGAATATAAATGGCTGTAACATCCCGGAAAAAAGGAGGAAAAATTTTCATATATTAAAAAAGGAACAATTGGACATTATTTGCTTACAAGAAACACATGTGACTAGGCTCCATAGAAAAGTGTTAATAAACAAAAGACTTGGCCAGGAATTCATATCTTCGGACAGAGTAAAGAAGAGAGGAGTGGTGATATATGCAAAAGAGAGCCTGTCACCTAAATTTTTATTTAAAGATGAACATGGAAGAATTTTAGCAATTGAGATACAACATCAAGGAGAGAAGATTTTGATACTGGGAATCAATGCACCAAACGAGGGGAAATCGGAATTTTACAAGAAGTTGCATGAGAGTATGCTGGATTATCTGGACTATAACAACATCATTATGATGGGAGACATGAACGGGGTCGTATCAACTAACATGGATAAGTCACAAAGCCAAAATATTACAAAAGATGGCAGACTACCAAAGACTTTTTTTGAAATGACAGACAATATGGATTGGATTGACATCTGGAGAACGAAGAACCCCTTGGGAAGAGAAGGAACATTTTTCTCTGAAGCCCAGCTGACTTGGACAAGAATTGACCAAATATGGATAACTAGAGGTCTGGCACCCAAGGTCAGAAAGGTGGAAATCTGCCCAAAGACCTGCTCCGACCATAACGCATTGAAGATGGACATGACACTACTACCAACCGGCTCCTTTAGATGGAAGATGAATGACAATTTGTTTAGAGATCAGGAGATTATTAAGAAGGCCCAAAAAGCTTTGAAGGATTACTTTGAGATAAATATGAACACTACGGTGGAAAAAAGAACTATCTGGGATGCAAGCAAAGCTGTGATGAGGGGGTTCTTGATACAACAGAATGCTGTAAAGAAAAGGACACAAAATGAGAGGAAAGATAAGATCTTGGAGAAAATTAAAGAACTAGAGAAGAAGTTAAGATCAAATCCGAAGTCACAGCCGATTTTGAGAGAAATTAAACTTCACCAAGCACAATATTCTAAACTGATAAACCAGGAAATAGAGTGGAAGATTAAACTAATGAAACAAAAAACTTTTGAATCGGCAAATAAATGTGGGAAACTGCTAGCTTGGCAGTTGAAGAGGAGACAAAAATTAAACACAGTCACAAATCTAGAAATTGAAGGAAGAAACATTCAGAACCCCGCGGAGATCAGAAAGTGCTTCCAGAGATATTTCAAAAAATTATATACTCAAGGGCCGCAAGACGAGGTTGAGATTAAACAATTTTTGGGAAAAAAATGGATTAACAAAATTGTCACAAGAAAACAGATCAATCCTGAACAGCAAAATAACAAGCCATTCAGAACATGCAATTGGGCAAATCTCCAGGGCCAGATGGGCTGACCTCCAAGTATTATAAGACATTAAAAGACTATTTGATACAACCACTGATGGAGGTCAGCAATGAAATTATGGAGGGGAAGAGGGCGCCGGAATCGTGGAAGGAAGCTTTCATCACATTGATACCAAAATCGGAAATCGAAAAGATACAACTCAAGAACTATCGTCCCATCTCCCTTTTAAATGTGGATTACAAAATATTTGCAGAAGTTTTGGCAAGTAGACTTAAAAAAGTTCTAAATGAAGTAATTCATAAAGACCAGGCAGGCTTTCTCCCAGGTAGACACATGTTTGCTAATACAAGGAACATTATTGACAATTTGGGAACTTTTGCAAACAGACATAAACACAAAAGCAGTGTTAATCTTTATAGATGCGGAGAAGGCCTTTGATAATATCTCTTGGAAATTTATGAAGGGAAATTTAAAAGAAATGGGAGTGGGACGGGGTTTTGAGAATGGGATTGATGCAATATACTCAGAACAAAAGGCTAAATTGATAGTTAACAATGTGGTTACAGAAGAGTTCAAAATTGAAAAAGGAACACGACAAGGCTGCCCGATTTCCCCTTTGCTATTTATTTCGGTTCTGGAGGTGCTCTTGAATATGATTAGAGGGGACCGGTTGGTGGAAGGGATTCAGGTCGGAGCGAAACAATATAAACTTAAAGCCTTTGCAGATGACCTAGTTTTGACCCTGCAGGAGCCAGAATCTAGTACAAAAAGAGTATTACAATTGATTCAAGACTTTGGTCGGGTGGCGGGATTTAAATTAAATAAACAGAAAACCAAGGTGTTGGGAAAAAATTTGACAGATACAGAGTCAGAACGGTTTCAGAGAGAGACAGAACTAACTGTGGTTAAAAAAGTAAAGTACCTAGGGGTAAACATAACAGCAAAAAATCTGAGTCTATTTAAGGATAATTATGAAAAATGTTGGTCTGAAATCAAGAGAGACTTGGACAGTTGGACAAAATTAAAACTTTCTTTGCTAGGCCGAATTGCTGCTATTAAGATGAATGTATTGCCAAAGATGTTGTTTTTGTTTCAAACACTACAGATTGTGGACAAGACGGAGTGCTTCCGGAAGTGGCAGAGAGATATCTCTAAATTTGTCTGGCAGGGCAAAAAGCCCAGAATTAAGTTTAAGATATTAACTGATGCGAAAGAAAGAGGGGGCTTTGCCCTGCCAGACCTAAAGTTGTACTATGAAGCCGCAGCTTTCTGCTGGCTAAAAGACTGGCTAATTCTCGAAGACACTGACGTACTGGACCTGGAAGGTTTTAACAATGCTTTTGGCTGGCATGCATACTTATGGTATGACAAGGTTAAGATCAATAAGACCTTTAAGAGGCTTTCACCTCTGGAAGCTAAGGCCCTAAAAAGACCCACCTTGGAGTTTTATTTTCCAGTAAGTCTTTATATTTTGTCCAGACATTAAACACTGCTTTCCTGACAATATGGTTCTTAAAGGCCTTATTGATCTTAACTTTATCATACCATAAGTATGCATGCCAACCAAAAGCATTGTTAAAACCTTCCAGGTCCAGCACGTCAGTTGCCCTCCTCTGGACACGTTCCAGTTTGTCAGTGTCCTTCTTGAACTGTGGTGCCCAGAACTGGACACAGTACTCCAGGTGAGGTCTGACCAGAGCAGAATACAGTGGCACTATTACTTCCCTTGATCTAGATGCTTTACTCCTATTGATGCAGCCCAGAATTGCATTGGCTTTTTTAGCTGCCGCGTCACACTGTTGGCTCATGTCAAGTTTGTGGTCAACCAAGACTCCTAGATCCTTTTCTTTTCTTTTCCTTTAAAAAAAAATAATATTTATTACTTTTAAAACTTACAAAAAGGAAAGAAAAGAAAAAAGAAAAAAAGAAAAAAAAACAAGAAAGGGAAAAAACAATACAATACAATATATAAACAATACAAAACACAACATTAACCTAAACAAAACAAAACAAAAACAATTTAAAAACATACATCATACCATTTCAGTAGTCTATCTTTCATACCCTTGTTTCATCGACCTCCTCTCACCTCCCTTTTTGTCAAAACAAAACAAATTCCTTCCAGTAGCACCTTAAAGACCAACTAAGTCAGTTCTTGGTATGAGCTTTCGTGTGCATGCACACTTCTTCAGATACACTGAAACAGAAGTTTCCAGACCCTTCTATATAGTGAGAAGGTGGGGAGGGGTATTACTCAGAAGGGTGGTGGGAATGGGTGATTGGCAGATAGCTGTGATGAGCCTGTTGACGACTCTTAACGACTGCAATAGGTCTTACAGGAAAAAGCAAGGGGTGAAAAGGTGAAAAATGGCTTTGTCATGTATAATGAGATAAGAATCCAAGGTCTTTGTTCAGACCAGGTTTCTCCATGGTTTTGAGTTTGGTGATAAGTTGTAATTCAGCAGCTTCTCTTTCCAGTCTATTTCTGAAATTCCTTTGTAGTAAAACAGCTACTTACGCCAAAGAATAAACGGACATAAATCGGACATCAGGAATCACAAGACAGAGAAACCAGTAGGAGAACATTTCAATCTCCCAGGACATTCTATACAAGATCTCAAAGTAGCTTTTTTTCGTTCTACTCACGGGTAGTTGTTTAAAATCAAATTGTCCACAGGAAAAAGTCAGCGCTCTCCGGCAACAGCAATGCGGCTTCACTCTGTGAAAGAAGCAATCAATTCAAAGCACCGCGCCGCTCACCCCACGTCGCTCCGGATCCCTGAAACCGGGTCTCCCCGCGAGTAGGGGAGGCGCAAAAGGTGCCAGCCGAATCCCAGGTTCACAGGCTTCTCCCGCCTGTGATTTTTAGTGGGTCTCCGCCTTCGCCGTGGCGGCCACACCCTGTTTCCACGGAGTAAATTCCTCCCGATCAGAGGAATTCCGCCATTGCCAGAGGCGCTAACCCAGAAGTGTTCAAGACTCCTAGATCCTTTTCACATGTACTGCTCTCAAGCCAGGTGTCACCCATCTTGTATTTGTGCCTCTCATTTTTTTAACACCAAGGGTAACAAAAATAGAAATACAACCAAAAATACTTTCGGATCATAATGCAATTAAGTGTGAAATAAAAGAATTGGAAGAAAAAACTTACTGATGGAGATTAAAGGAAAATATGTTAGATGACCAAAAAATAAAGGAGAAAGCGCAGAAGATGTTGACGGAATATTTTGTGATAAATAGCAACAAAGAAACAAAAATGAACGTGGTATGGGATGCAAGCAAGGCAGTTCTGCGTGGCTTCTTTATTCAACAAAACAGTATTAGAAATAAATTTCGAGAAAAAGGAAAGAAAGAAATATTAAAACAAATTATGGAAAATGAAAAGAAGCTAGTTAAAAACCCAAACAACGTGAAAATAAATCAGAATATTAAAATTTTACAAAGTCAATTTGCAATGATTATAAATCAAGAAGTTGAATGGAATGGAATATTAAAAGATCGAGACAGAAAAACTTTGAACATGCTAATAAATATGGTAAATGGTTGGCATGGCAAATTTAAAAAAGGAAAGAACAGAACACAATTAATAAGATCACAGTAGAAGGAAAAGAAATAGCTAATCCGAAAGAAATTAGGAAGGAATTTGTGAAATTTTACAAGCAACTATATAAAACAGCTGGGAAAAATAATGGAAAGAGGATAGAGGATTTCTTGAGGGGAAAAGGGGTGTTACAAATTCCGACAGAAAAGAAAGACCGACTGAATGACCCAATCGAAATAGAAGAAATCAAAGCAGCTATTAAAGAACTGAAAAACGGAAAAACACCGGGACCGGATGGATTTACAGCAAAATATTATAAAGAAATGAAATACACCCTACTTGTACCGTTGAAAGAAGTTATGAATAATATACTAAGAAAAGGAGAATTACCAGAAACATAGAAAGAGGCATTTATTACATTAATACCAAAACAAGATTCGGATTTAACGCAAGTAAAGAATTATAGACCAATTTCACTATTAAAATGAAGAATGTTTTATGAACATGAACATGTTTTATAGATGGTACATTACTCCAGTGAAATTGGCTAAAATGTATAAGGTAAGCAATAAATGTTGGAAATGTAAAGAAAAAGAAGGAACTTTCTACCATATGTGGTGGGAATGTAAAAAGGTGAAAAATTTTGGGAAATGATATATAATGAGATGAAGAAAATGTTGAAATATACATTTATTAAAAAACCTGAAGCATTTTTATTAGACATTGTAGGGGAGGATATAAATAGAAATGACTGTAAGCTGTTTTTGTACACATTGACGGCAGCAAGAATACTATTGGCACAAAATTGGAAGCAAGAAGAACTACCGACGAAAGAAGATTGGAGGATGAAACTGATGGACTATGCAGAATTAAAAGAATTTGAAACCGGCGGGACCAGAGATTCACAGAAGATTGGCGTAAATTTACATTGTGATGACCAGATTACATTTGTAGGTTTGCAGGAAGTTTTGTGAGGGGAATAATTTGTATTATTGCACTATTGAACAAAAAGGATAATATTAGTTATGATATTTAAAGGCAATATTAATTTAAGAAATGCAGAAGAAATCATAAATATGGAAGATCTACAGAGGCGCTGATGGAAGTCCAAAAAGATTGTATAAGAGGTGAAATTTGGTGGAATGTTTGTTAAACAATATGTTTTAAAATAAATAAAAAATATTACAAAAAAGAAGGGACTTTTTACCATATGTGGTGGGAATGTAGAGATTTTTTTTTAAAAAAAATGGGAAATGATATATAATGAGTTGAAGAAAATGTTTAAATTAACATTTGTAAAAAAAACCAGAAGCATTTTTGTTAGGGATTGTAGGAAAAGACCTGCCAAGGAAATTAAAGAATTTATTTATGTATGCTACAACGGCGGCAAGAGTCTTAATAGCACAAGGATGGAAGAATGAGGAAATCCCAACAAAAGAACAGTGGCAGGAGAAATTGATGGACTATGCAGAATTGGCGAAACTGACATACAAACTGTGAGACAAGGACAACTGTGACTTTAAAGAAGAATGGGAACTCTTTACAAACTACTTAAAAAAACAACAAAATGAATTGGACTCTCTAGCAGGTTTTGAATAAACATACACAAATTTATTGATTGTTAACATAACCGACATATAATTTAAGGATCTTTATAATTTTACAATATGCAGAGAATAACATGTGTTGAAAAACCAGAGAGAGGAGCTGAGGGAAGTCTTGGGGGGAGGGGGGGAGGGGGAGGGTCTTTCTTGGGAACGAGGGAGGGGGGAAATTGGGGGGGGGGAAACAATGAAGATGATATGTTTTGATAATTTGTCATGTTGGAATTCTTAATAAAAAATGTTTTTAAAAAAGAAGATAGCATTGACATCTACCTTTAACATCAATTCACCGTGGTGCTTATCAGGAACAGCTGAACACAGCTGGCTGGCTGGGCCAAGAACATAAAAATTCAATAACGCCAGTCACTATCTGTAAAAAAAACAATCCTGCTATTGTGGATGAATGAACCATCAGAGTTTGGGGGCAGCCAGTGGCATGCTGTGATTTAAGTCCCCGGAGCCTAACAGGTGGGTGCACACAACCCGCTATGGACAGCATTAATACAGGAAAGGTTGTGCACCTCTCAAGACAAGCTCTGTCAGTTGGGATTGTTATAGCAAATAGAGCCCTCCCTTCACAGTGCCCCTGCTCTTTCTGATGGACTTGGGCTGTCAAATACTACCATGTCTTAAACTCATGTGCTGCATTATCCCACCCATAATGGTTGAAATCCAAGGACACATTTAATGTTGCAAAATATTGGACCTACGTGTCATGGATCAGCCTGTTCCCCATGAGTGGCCATGCCTGGGAGAGGGTGTCTGTGAAGCCAGGGGATGCAGGGGCACCACGGAGGAGGAGGAGGAGGAGGAGGAAACTGACACTGATGGTGAGGATCACCTGGAAGAGGCTTGCTAGGGAGGGGGAAGTGACAGTCAGGGTGAAGAGTGCTTGATGTCGAGCTGTCAGGATGGGGCAGACATGGGGAACCGGGAAGAGGGCAGCAACAGGGACTGAGGAGGGAGCATGGAACTGGTGGGAGAATTACCAGCGGGATCTGTTCAAACAATAAGGGAGCCCCCCCCCCACTGCTGATGTCACAGTGAGCCTGTAAGTAGGCAAGGAGGGAAAAAACAACATTGTTTGCCAAGGAGAAGGAGTGGGCAGCTGCATGCATGTGGTCAGCAGCTTGGAGAGAATACCCGTCAGACACAAGTGTGGAATGCCTGAGGAAATGCTCTGCCTGAGCAGGCTGAAAGCACAGAGCAGGCGGAAGACTTCCTGTTTTCTGCCCTCCGTGGTGGGTTCATTTCACGGGTTCTCCGCATTTAGCAGCTGTTAGAGGGAATTTTCGGGGGCAACGTGGAGGCTACGCGACCCACCCCAAAAGACCCTGGGGGTGACCCAGGGCTGATATTGTCCGGCAGTATCCAAAAAGAGACTCTTCAAAGCCCACATCCTAACTGGGAGGTGAGCCGACGGGGAGTATCTGGATGCAAGGACACAAGCAACCCCTAACAGCAAGCCTCAAAACCCTAAACGGTAAGAAAGGCGGCAAAATTTCCAACTCTATCAATCCCCCCAATTTTCGGACTGAGCTAAAAGGAATAACTGGGGAGGAGAGAAGAAGAGGGGCTGTGAAACTTAACTGTAAAAGTGAACTGCTCAGTAACAGACCCCGGGAGATGAGTGCCTATAGAGGAAAGAATGGGATATTTTATTTAAAACCTACCAGAGGTCGTTCTCATTGTACTCAATCACAAGTGCAGAAATTTCCAACAAGTACCAGTAAGAAAAGGAGGACAGTAGTAAACCACACTCTGCAGCGGCACTAGCCCATTAAAGAAAGCGGAATCTAAAAACTCAATTTGCTTTTACTGAGGAGCAGCGTGAATGCAATAAATGGGACTGAGCTAAACGACATAAACAGCCAGTGCGGTTTGTGGAAAAAGAGTGATAGTACTGGAAAATAAAGGTACAAGAGAAGATAACTCCTTTAATATTGAATCTAGATTAAACACTAACGTATAAAGATGGCAAAGATGGAGTAGCGTGGTTGAAAAGAAACAGCTGGACTAACTGAAGAATCAGGAAAAGGAAACAAGCAGCGGAAAAAGGGAGGATCTGGCTAAAAGTGGAGAGGGACTATAAAATTAAAGACAAGAGATTTTTACAAAGATGTTAGGAAAAAAAGACAGTGACACCAAGTGGCGAACAAAGGAAAAACATCCAACCTCTCATAATTGAAACTATCCATATAAGGACTGGAGAAAACAGCGACACCAGTGGTGAATTGCAGAAAAACATTCAACTATATTGAATTGTAACGCTGTTGAAATAAGTGTTTATTGCAAGTGATTAGAAGGGTAAGAAAAAGACAGTTACATTTGAAATATAGTAAAAAAACCTGGTGGATAATATTAAAGGAAAATTTGTTACCTGCAATATTGAAATTAGAACAAAATATAAAGGTGAAAGAAACGATAGGAAAGGGGAAAATCCTTTTTGCTTCTTTGATTTTTAGGACTAATGAAATTAGGGGCATAATTAATATAACAAAAACCTGACAGTAAGATATTTGAGCAAGAAATGTTAGATTTTGATTTTCCTCTACATATGTATTTGTATGTTTGCTTTCCCCTTCTCTTTACTTAGGAGACAATAGAAGGAGACAAGAACTGGCAAAAATTGGGAAATTTTCTCTAAATCAACAGAGTTAGATAACAATTCAGGGGGAACAGAAGAGGGGAATGAAGAGGGGAATTTGGTAATTCTGTATGTTATTAATTGAAGTTTTGTTGGATGGTGTAAAAACTGGTGGGGAAAGGGAAATTGGTCGTGCAAATTTGGAATTTTATAGGGTAAGTGTTATCCGATGCAAAACACCCCAATTAGAAGAAGATAGACAACTCTATAAGACCCCAAATAAAAAAGAAGACCTAATGTCATCTAATAAAAAATACAATACTGGTTCTATTTATAATCAGCAATGCAGAAGGAACTCTGGATTGGAACAAGAAATGGATCTGAGAGATCTTATATTAAGTTTGCAGAACGTTATAGGGGAAATGAAGAGCGAATTTAATAACCTTAAGCTGGAAATGAACAGCAAAGTGAAAGGGATAGATGACAAATTAGATAAGCTGGGGGGGGGGGAATAGATGAGAATACTAAATCAGTTATGGAATTAAAAGGACAAGTAAAGGAATTTGCTGAGGAAAAGAGAGAACTAACAAAATTCCTGTTTAGGAATTGAAAACAAAAACACAACATTTAGAAGAATTCTCAAAAAAACATCTAAAGATTTAAGAGAAAGTAAAAAAGAGTGGGATAAGGTCAAAAAGGAAAATGATGACTTTAAAATCACCCAGGAAGCAACATGGGATACATTATCTATTCTTCAAATGCAAACTAAAGAAAGAACCTTGAGGATACGCGGTGTCCCAGAAAATCCAGAAGAGAATGTGCAAAACACCATTATAAAAGAATTAGCCAATTGGTTAGAAATAAAAGAAAATGAAATTGCAGAAAATATAGAAAGCATATTTAGAGTAAATTCCAGGAAAGCAAAGATGCATAAGTGGCCAGGGGACTGTCTAATTATGTTAACATCAAATGTACTAAGGAATAAAATACTATTGCAAAGAAGGAAAAATTATTTAAAATTGGAGGAGAGGAAATCATAATTTTGAAAGAGATCCCTCCCTGTTTGTTGAAAAAGAGAGAAAAATACCAATTCCTGACAAAAGCCCTAAAAATGAAATCCATATTTTTCAAATGGGAGTTTCCGGAAGGAATCTTCTTCAATTTTAAAGGAAAAAGAAAAAAGATTGGAAACAGTGGAGGATGCAGAATTTTTTTACAGAACATGCAAAAATGAATTAGGGGGCGATAGACATTTTACAGAAAAAGAGTCCAGCCCAAAAAATCTGAAAGATATAAATTCAGACCACGACTTAGAGAGTGAGTAAACACCTTATACAGAACAACACATGTAAATGCCAAAGTAAAAAGTGTAAAAAATTGCAAATATTTTTTTGCGTTATAATATAATTTAATATTTAATAAATAAAGATGAATTTAAATTTTTTGTCTTGGAACATCAATGGATTAAATGATAAAAAAGAAACAAAATAGCACACATATTGACCAAACAAAAGAATGATATCATCTGCTTATAGGAAAAGCACGTCACAAAAGAACATAGAAGAGTGTTGATTAACCCCAAACTAGGAAAAGAATTTATTGCAGCAGACAATGTAAAAAAAAAGAGGAGTAGTGATTTATGTAAGAACTGTGTTAGAGCCAGAGCTGTTATTTTTGGACCCAAAAGGGAGACTAGTGATAATATAGATTAAAAACCAAGGAGAAAATATAATAGTAGGGATATATGCACCGAATGGGGAAAAAAATCAGTATTCTATAACAAACTAGAAAAGAAGCTGCTGGAATATGTAAAAGACAAAATAATAATGCTTGGAGACCTGAATGGAGTAATAGATCCTCAGATAGATAGATTGGAAGGAAGCAAAGGACCAGGAAAACTACCATCTACATTTGTGAAGATGATAGAAATTTTAGATTTAAAGGACTCATGGAGATACAAACATAAATTTGAGAAAGAATATGCATATTTCTCTGAACCAAATAAAACAGCTAGTAGGACAGATGCCATCTGGGTTTCATCAGGTTTGCTCAGAAAAATTGAAGAATCGCAGATCTTACCAAAAACAGTTTTGGACCACAATCCAGTCCTACTGAAACTACATCCAGAGTGGAAATCAGGAATACGTAGGTGAAAATTGAATGAATCATTATTGAAAGAGGAAAAAATAATAGAGGGAGCTAAAAATGCACTAAAGGAATATTTTGAATTGAATAAAAATCAAGTAGATGATGTAAGGATGCTCTGGGATGCGGGTAAAGCAGTGATCAGGGGATATTTTATAAAACAAGGTATAAGAATAAAAAAGGAAAGTGAAAAGGAAAAAATAAAATTAATGGAAGAAATAAAAAAAAAAAAGAAAAAGAACAAATCAAACAACCAAACAATGATACAATTAAAAAAGAAATTAGGCTACTTCAGACAGAATACAGTGGTGCCTCGCAAGACGAAAAGAATCAGTTCCGCGAGTCTCTTCGTCTAGCGTTTTTTTCGTCTTGCGAAGCAAGCCCATTGACGGCTTAGCGGATTAGCGCTATTAGCGCTATTAGCGGCTTTTAGCGGCTTAGCAGCTTAGCGGATAAGCAGATAAGCGGCTTAGCGGCTTAGAAAAAGGGGGGGAACCCGCAGGAACTCGCAAGACATTTTCGTCTTGCGAAGCAACCCCATACGAAATTCGTTTTGCGAAGCACCTCCAAAACGGAAAACTCTTTCGTCTAGCGAGTTTTCCGTCTTGCAAGGCATTCGTCTTGCGGGGCACCACTGTACATGTTCAAAATAGAATAGGAAGTAGAGTGGAATGTAAAAATGTGGAAACAAAATAATAAAACAGTGGCAGCAGCCAGGCGGGCGACCAGTAGAAAAGCCCCGACCAGACCCTTCCAAGGCAGGCATAGCAGTTCAGGCGGTGCTAGAGGTCCCTAATGGGTACCCAATAGAAGTCCAGACCTTATTGGATTCTGGTGCCTCCACCAACTTTTTCAACAGATACTTCGCGTTAGAACACCAGCTACACCTGCTGCCACTATATTTCCCCTAGCAAGTGACCACCATTGATAGGAGAGAGCTACTGGGAGGGGAAGTCACGTACCAGACACCCCTGATGAGGATGAGAGTTTCCAGGCATGCGGAAACCATTGCCTTTCATATGGCGACCTTGGCGGGACCTTCCATTATTCTGGGAATGAGTTGGTTGACACTCCATGACCTGTCATGGCATCAACAATCCCTTACCTTTGGGTTGGCACACAGTGTGGAACACTGTTTGGGGGGGAGGAGCCACGGGTGGCTATGGCCAAGGTCGCTGGAGCGAATCTGGAGGAGAAAAGAGCGTTCCACGACAATATGCGGATTTGAAGGAGGTGTTCAGTGAGAGGGAGGCTAACAAGCTGCCCCCCCACAGACGTTATGACTGCCAGATCAATCTGGTCCCAGGGGCCAAGCTGCCGGTGGGTAAGTTGTATTCTATGTCTGACCAAAAGATACAAGAGTTGAGGCAGTTTATTGACAAAAATTTAAAAAGGGGTTTCATAAGGGAATCCAAGGTGGTAGGGGGCAGTCTAGTGTTCTTTGTGGACAAGCGAGGGACAAACGAACACCGTCTGGTAGTGGACTTCAGGGCCTTGAACAGTTTGATGGAACCCATAGCCTTCTCCATGCCCAGAATTGATGGTGTTTTGGCACAAGTGAGGCAGGGGAAATTTTTTACCAAGCTGGATCTCAGGGGAGCCTACAACCTGATTAGGGTGCGGGAGGGAGACGAATGGAAGATGACCATGTTCACCCCCCTTGGGGCATTTGAATATCTCGTCATGCTGTTTGGATTACAAGCGGGCACTGCCTGCTTCCAAGCCTTTATGCACCACATGTTGGGCCCCCTGCTGTACAATAATTGTGTTGCCTTCTTGGATGACGTCTTAATCTTTTCGGAGGATGAGGCGCAGCACGTGCGCGACGTCAGGCAAGTGTTGGAGAGATTGAAGGAGCATCAGTTGTGGGTCAAGCTGGAGAAATGCCAATTCCATGCTCGGGAGGTCGAGTTCCTGGGGTACCGACTGTTGGACAAGTTGCTGGCCATGGATCTGGAGAAGGTGAAGGCAGTGCTGGACTGGAAGAGCCCCAAGACAAAAAAAGATGTGCAGCAGTTCCTGGGCTTCAGCAACTTCTACAGAAAGTTTATCAAGAACTTTGCACACTAGACAGCACCAAAAACTGATTGTCTCAGTGGGAAGAAGAGGTTTTTGTGGACAAGCGAAGTGCAGCAGGCCTTTGAAAGTTTAAAAAAGGCCTTCGCATCAGAGGAGCAGCTACTGCACGTTGATCCTGGGAAGCCTTTGAGGGTGGAGACAGACGCTTCAGACCAAGCCATTGGAGCAGTGCTGTTGCAGCAAGGTCCAGGGGAGGAGTGGAGGCCTTGTGCCTTTTTCTCCAGGAAGCTGAGCAAATCGGAGCAAAATTACACTATTTATGACAAAGAATTGCTAGCCATTTATGCAGCTTTTAAGCAGTGAAGGCACTTTTTGATCGGGGCGAAGCACCAGATCCAGGTATGAACGGACCACAAGAACCTGGAAAACTGCCGCACAGCGTGAGTGCTCAACCAGAGACAGATCAGATGGGCGGATAATTTTTCTCAGTATATCTTTAAGATACAATATGTCCCTGGGGGGCAAAACGTGAGGGCAGATGCACTTTCCAGGAAGCCAGAGTACATGGAAGAGGAAGGGCCACTCGTGGCCAGGCAAATGTTCCAAGAGGACAAATGGTCATGTGGGGGAGCACTGACAGGGGAGGAGGAACTGGTTGGGCTCACCAGACACAATGCATTTGCTCAAACTAAAATTAGGGAACTTAGAGATGGTCAGGGAGCAAATGGGGGTTTTGAGGAGAAAGGAGGGCTCTTGTTCTACAAAGGGGCACTGTATGTACCGGGAGAGCCATTGAGGGCCAAAATCCTCAGACAGCTCCATGACAACCCCACAGCTGGGCATTTTGGGCAACATAAGACCATGCTGCTAGTCACCAGGCAGTTCTGGTGGCCCAAGGTAAGGGAGGGTGTACGAGATTATGTCAGAGGGTGTGACAGGTGTCAGAGGGCCAAAGGGGAAAGAACAGCACCGGCGGGGTTACTGGAACCCTTACCAACACCAGGGAGACCCTGGGAGGTGGTGTCCATAGATTTCATGATGGATCTGCCCAGATCATGAGGTAAGACAGCGGTCATGGTGGTGGTCGATCTGCTGACCAAAATGTGTCACTTTGTGGCATGTTCCCATGCGGTGACAGCCGAGGAAACTGCCAAGCTGTTCATGGACCACGTCTTTTGACTGCATGGGATCCCATTGAGGGTAATCTCCGACCGCGGAAAACAGTTCACCTCACGGTTCTGGCGTAAACTCATGAGCCTGTTGCAGGTAGAGGTGAGCTTCTCGACAGCAAGACACCCAGAAACCAATGGGCAGGCCGAGAGAGCTAACACCATATTGCAGCAGTACTTACGCTGCTATGTCAGCCAGAGGCAGAATGATTGGGTGGAGAAATGAGCACTAGCTGAGTTTGCATATAACAATGCTGAACATGTGTCCACAGGGGTGAGCCCCTTTATGGCCAACTACGAGTGTCACCCCAGGGCCTTCCCAGGATGGGGGGAGGTGGAATGGAGTGTTCCAGCTGCAGAGTGGTTTGCAGAAGAGATGGAGGCTTTGCACCAGCAACTCCAATTGAACCTAGAGAGGGCCAAAGAGGTGTATAAAAAGGAGGCAGACAAGCGTCGCAGGCTAGGGGAAGTCATACAGGTGGGAGACAAAGTGTGGTTGTCATCCCAGGGGTTGCCTTTAAGGGGGGGGGTGCAAGAAACTGCAGCCCAGGAGACTGGGGCCTTTTGAGGTGATCCATCAGATCAACCCAGTGGCATTCAGGCTGAAGTTGCCGGACAGCATGAGAATTCATCCAGTGTTTCATAGATCCTTGCTTTCACCTTACAGGGAGGGACACAGCTTCCTGGGAAGGGAGGAAGGGGTGTCCGCCCATCCCAGTGTAGAGGAAAGGGAACTCTGTAATGAAGTGACGGAAATACTTGACTCCAGGTGGAAAGGGCATCAGCTAGAGTACTTGGCGGCCTGGGAGGGGCAGCCCAGTTCAGAAAATGTGTGGGTTCCCGCAGAATCCGTCACGGAAGAGTATCTTGTGGAGGAGTTCCATGCTCTTTTCCCACGCAAGCCAAAACCCCAGGAGAGGTTCTTTGGGGAAGTGTTTGGACCCATGGAGGATAAGGAGGACTTTGTAGGATTTACGTCCTCAGGGGGGGAGGAGGGACTCTGTGATGAAGTCGCTGAGCTGTCTGATGGGGGGGAACCTGACTGGGACTTCCCGCTGGAGAGGGAGAACACGGGAGAATGGGAAGCAGTGTTTGAATCCATGGAGGAAGACGACTGTTCTTTCCGATGTCCCCCCCCCTACCAATTCCCAGGAGGGGGATGCTGTTAGAGACCCCACCAGTGGGGAGGGGGGTCTTGAGGGGGGGTGGATGTCAGGGAACTTCCATCAGCTCAGAGGCGAGAGGTAGAAGGGCAGTTGTGTTATAGGGAACCTCCGAAGATCTTGCGAAGCAGTTCCTCCTCTGGCAAGCAGGCAAGCCCCACCTCCAGTGTGGATGAGGTGCAGGGACCAGGAGATGCTAGGGAGAGCCTCAACACCGAGCCTGAGCAAACCGGAGAGGAGGGAAGCACCCCTTTGCCAGTGCCCACTCTGCACAGTAGGTTTCGGTGCAGAGGGGAGGAGAAGGATGGGGGTCACACGGCTGTTATGCTGGGGGAGGTACAAGGACCAGCCACTCCCAGATTCTGCTAGCAACTGAGCCAGACATGAACTTGCGACGCTCTTCACTGTAAATAGTTTGCACTAAGAATAAAGTTTTGAAAAGACAGGTCGGAGTCTTGCCTGTTTGCTCTCGAGCAACCACACCACCACCTGACATTAACAAAGGGAAAATCCCAGACTCATGGAAGGAAGCATATGAAACATTAATATCCAAACCAGAAGGAGATCCGGAGTTAATATCCAATTATAGGCCAATATCGTTGTTGAATTGCGAATACAAACTTTTTGCCAACATACTGTCAAATAGACTTCAAGAAGCCATTAATGAAGTAATACATCCTAATCAGTCAGGATTTCTCCTGGGAAGACAAATTTCGGCCAATATTGTGGACATCATGGAATATCTAGAAGTTAAAAATGATTAAAATAGCTGACTTCCGGGTTAGCGCCATCAGCTAATGGCGGATTCCCTCTGATTCGGAGGGACTAGCTCCGTGAAAATCGGGTCTGTACCGCTACGGCGAAGCGGGGACCCTACAGGAATCACAGGCGGGTGAAGCCTGTGAACGTGGGACTCGGCGGGCACCCTTTGCGCCCCCCCAAATCGCAAGGAAACCCGTTTACGGGCTTCGGAGTGGAACGGGGTGAGTGGCGCGGTGCTGTGAGTCAGCTGCTCTTTTCACAGAGTGAAGCCGCATAGCCGTTGCTGGAGAGCGCTGACTTTTTCTTGTGGACAATTGGATTTTAAACAACAACCCGTGAGTAGAACGGAAATTGGGCTTTTAAAATATTTTTCAATTGGCACCGATCGGGGAAGGTCTAAACAGGAATGTTACGATATGGATGCAATGCAGCTGCAAAGTGCTAGCTTGAAAAGTAAACATGATGGGAATGTTGGGACTGCCCGTGGGAAGCAGAGGGACAGTCAATTCACAGTGCGAAGCAACGGAATTAGCTCAGAGTGTAATATGAGCTCTTCTGTTTGTTCCTGTCCAGGACGTGTTTGTCACTAGACTGCTGGAGCTTGAAGAGAGCAGTCACTTTTTTTGTAATGCTGCAAAGACAGAAATAAAGGCATGTAAATACGTTTCTGTCTATCTCTTTCCCCTGCCCGGGGGGGGGGGCAGGAAAGAGGGGTGTGTTCTTCTCACGCTGAGAAGGATCGCCTATTGCGACCTAGCCTGGATCTTGCTGGGGAATGCAGCCAGGGAGGTCAACAGGAGATCAAGCCGGGTGCCTGGGAGAGTTGCCAGTTTCTCCTGATATGGGCTTGATTCCCGACAAGGAAGTCCACCTCCCCTTTCTGTAAATAAACTGAAGCAAATAATATGTTAACTAAGGTTGTGGAGAGTCTTACCTAAAGGATTAAAACTCCACTGATTGAAACTACTATCAATACTCTTTGCGGAAGCAGGGAAACCTGCAGGAGAAGGTTAAAATTTAGGAACTGAAGCGCCACTTCCCTAAACCCGGGAGCGGTCTGCGAGAGCCCGTTGACAGTGAATTGATAAATCTGACAGCTACCTGTCAAGATATAAAAGAAGGACTTTGTTGCTATTGTCCGTTTCTGTGTACAAAAAGAAGGAAGGTAATTTGAATTGCTACAATTTTACGTCTGGGACTTTTGGGACCGTGCTAGAAGGAGTGTAAATGGAAACTGTGTCCCTGTGCAAGAATGCAGCTGGGCTAAAGATAAAGGCTCTGAGAAATCAGCTTTGACCTTGGATATTTTTAAGGATGGCGGTTGAGAAGGAAGTTGCGTCTGAATTGAACAGGACATTTTATCTGCTGGGAAAGCTACAAGAACAGATAAATGTTATGGCTACTAATGTTGAAACTCTGGGAACAAAAGTGGGCATCGGCAAAGAGGTTGACAGGAACCCGGCACAGGAGTCTATCTTAACTGAACAAATTGGAGAACCAGAGAAGGAGAAAGTTGCTGCTGTGAAAGTGATGCAAGGGGGAGCTGTAACCCTACAGAGGCAAATGTTGGATTACAACTTGAGGCCCTATATGATTGCTACTAGGAGAAGCCAGTCTTTGGAGGTGAGAGCCTGGCTTGGGGTGGAAAATGAGGGATGGAGAGATCACCCTATGTGGGGATCGGGTAACTTTTGGGATGTGAATCTGAGCCAGGTGGAGATTGGAGTCTTTGGGGCCTTTGGATTTGGAAGGAGTGTGAAACAAGATTTGGAATATTCTATGGGCCCTACCTTCAACTATGGAAGCCTGGCAGACTTGCTAAGAAGGAATATGACTACTGTTGGGTTGGAGCTCCCCCAAGATTTGTCTTTTAACACCAAAGACTATCAAAAAGATCAGCAGAGGGGACATGAAAGAGATCTAAGAGCCTCGGACTTAAGATCTCCGGGTTGATGGACTTTTATTGATGGAACTGTTGGTAGTGGCCGAGACTGGTTAGGGGAGTTGGTGAAAGAAAAATTGGGAATCTAAAGTGTATTTTTTTTCTTTTTTTTAAATGAATCATAGAATCATAGAGTTGGAAGAGACCACAAGGGCCATCGAGTCCAACCCCCTGCCAAGCAGGAAACACCATCAGAGCACTCCTGACATATGGTTGTCAAGCCTCTGCTTAAAGACCTCCAAAGAAGGAGACTCTACCACACTCCTTGGCAGCAAATTCCACTGTCAAACAGCTCATGTTCGACATGAGAGATGGGAAAATCGTGGAATGGAATTTCTATGATCTCAGGGGAAACGTCTTAAGAGAATAAGTTCAGATATATAAGTTTTAAATGAGAAATAAGATTAAATAAAGTAAAAGTGGATAGTTAATTGGTAAAAAAGAGAATGGAAAATTACAGTATATTAAGATAAGTTATAAGGATAAAAACAAGGATGAAGGATTTGCTGAAATATCTATTTGAAGTAGAATACAAAGAGGGGAGGTGTGAGCAGGTCAAGGAAATAAGTTAAGAAAGGGAACTATATTACGGTTGGTTTTTTTGTTTGTATTTTTTTTCTTTTTTTTCTTTTTGGCTGTTTTTTGCTTTTTTATCTCTTTATTTTACTTTTCTTTTGGATATGTTGTGTTTCTGTATTCTGTGTTCCTTTTTGTAATTTTTTTTTGAAAATTTGAATAAATATTATTTGAAAAGAAAAAAAGAAAAAAATGATTAAAAGCTGCTCTTTTATTACTTGATGCAGAAAAAGCATTTGACAATGTTTCGTGGTATTATATGAATAAACAAATGGAGGTAACGGGTCTAGGAACAAAATTTAGGAAAGGAATAGAATCAATATATGAACATCAAAAAAGCAAGGTTGCTAATAAGTGGAAATCTAACAGATAATATTCCTATAAATAAAGGAACTAGACGGGTGTCCTTTGTCACCCCTCTTATTTATACTAGCTTTGGAACCGCTTAGGAAAGAAGAAAATATAAAAGGAATTAGAATTGGAGAGAAATCGTACAAAATCAGAGCTTTTACAGATGATATAATAATAACAACGCAAGTTCCAAATCAAAGTATTCCAGCAGCCATGGATTTAATTAAAAAATATGGAAAGCTAATGGGCCTGAAGATAAATTATCAGAAAATGAAATTGCTGACTAAAAACCTTACGCAGGAAGAGAAAATTGAATTGCAGGAAAAAACAGGATTGGAAATTTAAAATAAGGTAAAATACCTTGGACTGTGGATCGCAAATAAAAACATAAGTAGAGTCTACCTCTACGAAGACAACTATATCAAAACATGGAAGAATATAAAAAAAGATATGGAAAGTTGGTCTAAACTACATCTCTCCCTTCTGGGAAGAATCTCGGCAATAAAAATGAATATCTTTCCCAAAATGATCTTTTTGTTTCAAACTCTTCTGATTCTGGGAGGGATGAAATGCTTTCAAGAGTGGAAAAAGGAACTAGCCAGATTTGTCTGGAATTGCAACAAGCCGAGAATTAAACACCAGGTTTTAATAGACAAAAGGGTGTAGCCTTATTGGAGTTCACCGATTGGGTCTGCGTTGCTCCGGGACAGGAGGAAGGAAGTCAAATGACACCGAGGTTGGTTCAAAGAAAGAGTTTATTCTGCTCTCCGGATAGCAGAAGGCACTTGCGTGGTGAGTCCACAGCAAGTCCAAAGAAATGAGAAGTTTCATGCAGTATATATATCCTCCAGGCACCCTCTCCCTCCTCCCCTAGGAACCCAACCACGTCGGCCTATGTACGTAGGTTGACATCACATATGTGTCAGCATCGCCCTTGAGCCAGTGTACCAACTGGACTCATGCACTACAGCCCCGACTGGGCTAGGCGAGCTGGGTAGCACTGCCAGAGACCTCCTTTCCCACAGGAACAGGTCACAGTGCTGTGGACTCACAGCTTGGAGCTGAGAGCACCGGATTCACTGTCTCAATTATACAGTCGTTGCGCAGCAGCGTTTTGCAGAGTCTTGCGGAGTATAAACCACTCGGAGAGCAGCTCTGTAAAGTATCCTCCTTTTATTCTATAACTACAGCTATAATACAAAACTATATACAGAGCTAAATAATCTGAGCATAAATCAATGCTATACTCTGAGTGCCTGCAGCTGCTCTTAGCAGCAATCTTATCTATAAACACGATCTCTTGCACTCTCTCTCCGACACACTGACTGACTCTCTCTCTCACACAGAGACTGACTCACTCACTTGACTAATTAAGTAGAGAGCAGTACATTGCTCCTCCTCTCTGTAGAGTCAGCAGAGACCTCAGGAGATCATCAGGAGATTCTTGGGTATGGGAGGGGTGAAATCTCCTCATCCTCCCCCATTTCATCCGACCATTCAAGAATCTTTAACATAACTGCAATTTGCACACACACTCCAAAAGTTGTTCTCTGCTTACAACCTTGGTTTACATATCTGTAGGTATCTCTCTCCCCCTTATCTAAGACACTTTTATCAATATCATTATACAGTTACTGCAACCACTCTGTGTCCATTAGGAAAGAGTTAAAACATAAACCTCAACCTGTAACTCACACAAAATACACATTGTGAATACACAAATGAATAAGCAGTTTCTGGAAAAATCTTCACACACATTTCTTCCTCTCAAATACAAATTGACATTTCTAATTAGGCAGATTTGAACAAACCACTTTCAGAACTCAAATACACGCTTTCCTTCTAATATCAGGTAAGGAAATAAATGCAGCGTTTTGTGCTACTACTCTTAGCACACTTCATGCTAGGTTTAAAAATCCCACCAGAGTTGCTCGTGACCGCAGCCTTAGCGAACTCTTCAGAAAACCTTTTCGGTGGTACACCCTTGGATGTTCTCTCAGATCTGCGCAAAACTCTTTGATCCTCTTGTTCTGGTGCTTCCTCCTCTTTGGGAGAATGGGGAGCTAAAGTATATGAAGCGGCTAAGTCTGAATCAGCGTCAGACTCACCTGAGGCTTTTGGGCTCTGATAATCTGTGCCATCATCTGGGTCTACATTGGCATCAGAATTATCGCCAACTACAACAGAACTTGCCTCCCTTTTAACTGTCTTTGCCCCTTTTGCACCATCATCACAAATGGGATGGCACTGAAAAACGCCAACTCTGTCCCATTGTGGATTGTCGTCAATGCTCCTGGTCAGCCTTATGGTTTTTGTGTCTGTGATCAGGACACGATAAGACCCTTTCTCATATCCTAGGAAAACACCATGTTCTCCACGCTTACTCAGTTTGTCACCCTGCGAGGTGTGCACCCAAACCTCTGAACCAAAAATTTTAAAGTGCTTCACACATGGCTTCCTTCCGTGAAGCATCTCATATGGGGTGCAATTTACACTAGACTGGTACCTCCTGTTATACACGTAACAGAAAAACGAAAGAGCTTCGGCCCAAAAAGGATTGGGCAGCCCCGAATCATGTAACAGCATTCTGATTCCTTGCTGCAGGGTCTGGTTCATTCTCTCACATAAACCATTCTGCCAGGGCGATCTGGGCGTGGCGGTCCTATGCTCAATGCCCTGTTCAGAAAGAAAAGCCTCAAACTCTTCTGAACAAAACTCTCCACCCCTGTCAGTGAAAATACAACATACATTCTCATTATGTACATTCCTGAGCCATTTACAAAACTGACGAAACTTAGTAAAGGCTTCAGACTTTTTCTGCAGCAAATAAACCCAAACAAACCTCGAATAGGAGTCTATCAAAACCATGAAAAACCTTGAATTGCCTCTAGAGAGCGCTAGAGGCCCCACTAAGTCTGCATGAATGATTTCATATGGTTTCTTGGCCTCTCTCCCAGACTCTGTACCTTTGGGAGCTTGCTTTGCCTTACTCTCAGCACAAGAAACACATTTCATGTGGTAGGGACATTCTTTCAGCTTCATACCCTGAACCATATCAGGCATTTTTGCCACAGCCTGGAAATTCAAATGACCATAAACACGGTGGTAATAATGAATACATTGGTCATGCAACTTCTCATTCTTATCAACAGACAAATTGCAACACTCTTTCTCAGTTGCTTCTGCAGTACCTGTACCTGAAATAAAAGGCAATTGATACAGACCATTTACACATTTTGCATATAGAATGACCTTGCCATCACGACGAATTTCACAGCGAGATTTAGCAAACACCACCTTAAAACCCTGATGATCAAGCTGGGAAACACTCAACAAATTGTCCTGAATATCAGGCGCATACAGGACATTCTTAATTGTTGCATTCAAGCTCTTTAAGAACACAGTTCCCTTAGCCTCACTCGTGAGAACTGTCCCATCGGCTTGATGAATTTCTTTCTCTTGCTTCTCAAGCTGAACAAAGAGATCCTTATCTTTGGCTACGTGGTTGGAACAGCCAGAGTCAATCACGAAGAAACTCCGCCCACGTTGATTGGAACAGCGAGAGATCAAGGCCTTTGAAGTAGCAGGTGCTTGGGGATTTCGTCCTCCTCCCCCTCTGCCTCTGAAGTTTCCCTTCTTCTTTGAAGATTTCTTGCAGCACTGGAAACTCAAATGGCCTTGTGCTCCACATGAAAAGCACCGCCTCAACTTTAGTGCTTTAACAGCAGCAGTTTCACTTTCACTTTCCCCTGCTGAAGACTCAGGCACATTTTCAAGCACATTTTTAGCAGCATAGTCCCAGCTTTCTCTAACAGCCTGTCTGCGATCCCACTCATTCAAGAGCACGCTAGACACATAATCTTCTGTTAGCCGGTCAGCAGGCATTGTAGAAATCTGGGCAGCTACTCCATCATAAGACTCATCTAGGCTATTTATCATCAGCATTGCAAACACAGCCTCTGAAATAGCCAGATCTCGCTGAACAAGGTCCTGTCTGAGACGCTTTAACTGAGATAGATGGCTAGGCAAATCACCACCTTTCTCCAACTGCAACCTGCACAGCTTCTTGAAGAAAATCACACTGGAACCAGCATTTTGTCTCAGATGCATATCTCTCAATTTATGCCAAACAGCTTGTGCAGTCTCTTGACCCTCTAGGTTCACCAGCAAGTGGTCTGAAACACTCAAAACAATTGTCCCTCGGGCTTTCATATCTGCAGCATGCCACTCAGCCCAATCATCATCATCTTTATCTGGAGGGTCATCTTCTATCGTGTGAAATAGCTTTTCCCTCTGTAAAAGCGCTTTCATCTTAACTTGCCAAACTGCATAGTTTTCAGGCGTGAGGAGAGGAAAGGACATAGCCATCTGGCCAGAATGTGCACAGGCCATGTCTGCTATTACTTAGAGCAAGACACTTCCCTCGTGCAAACACAGATAAAGCCTTGGACTTCTTCAGCCACTCTCTCTCCCACTCAGAGCGCAATTTACAGGCAAACAGGGATGCTATCTTCTTTCTTTGGCAGTCAGCAACATACCTCAAGCAGCAGCAACAGCAACAGCGGCAGCTTGAACACTCTGCACCAACACAGCTCTGCTTCTAGGCACCACAAATCAGTCCAGCATGCAGCCTCCGTTCCTCCGTCCAGCAATCAGCAACAGAAACCTCTGGCGACTGGGACGACTGGGATGACTGGAACAACGACTGGTCAGACGACTGGGCCCATAACCGATGTCAGCATCGCCCTTGAGCCAGTGTACCAACTGGACTCATGCACTACAGCCCCGACTGGGCTAGGCGAGCTGGGTAGCACTGCCAGAGACCTCCTTTCCCACAGGAACAGGTCACAGTGCTGTGGACTCACTGTCTCAATTATACAGTCGTTGTGCAGCAGCGTTTTGCAGAGTCTTGCAGAGTATAAACCACTCGGAGAGCAGCTCTGTAAAGTATCCTCCTTTTATTCTATAACTACAGCTATAATACAAAACTATATACAGAGCTAAATAATCTGAGCATAAATCAATGCTATACTCTGAGTGCCTGCAGCTGCTCTTAGCAGCAATCTTATCTATAAACACGATCTCTTGCACTCTCTCTCCAACACACTGACTGACTCTCTCTCTCACACAGAGACTGACTCACTCACTTGACTAATTAAGTAGAGAGCAGTACATTGCTCCTCCTCTCTGTAGAGTCAGCAGAGACCTCAGGAGATCATCAGGAGATTCTTGGGTATGGGAGGGGTGAAATCTCCTCAATATGTTCCTGCTCTGGTATTCTCAAGCATAAAAGGATCTTCCTTCCTACTCTTATCTGGGAGGAAAGAGGTCATCATTTCCGGGAACACACTTCTGCCGTTTTTCCCAGACATCACATCGGTCTGTGCGTCTTTTGTGGTCAGCACATAAGATAAGGTACTGACGTGTTTTCTCTGTTCCCCTAGAGAGCCAGGGTCATCCCTTGCCGTGACTGATAAAGGAGAGAGCTTGTTTATGCAGCTGTGTCCTTGTTATGCTTTTTGCTCAACAGCTCAAGTTTTACACATTTTAGAGTGCTCTCTTTTGAAAGAACAAAAGGGGGGGTTGAGTCAGTTTTAAACTTACTGCACAGAAACCCATTCCTTCAAGGGAGAGAGGTGGTTTTGGTCTACTGGATCTGGAACTATACCATGATGCAGCGGGATTAGTATGGTTGAAAGAATGGATTACACTAAAAGACACTGATGTATTAGATCTCGAGGGGCACGACAACCGGTTTGGGTGGCATGTCTATCTAATATATGAAAAGGTGAAAGTCCACAAAGGTTTTCTGGGCCATGTAGTGAGAAGATCACTTTACAAAATTTGGAGTAAATATAAAGGAATTCTGGAACCCAGAATACCTTTGTGGACATCACCAGCGGAAGCAGTAGCAATCAAAAGAAAAAATATGAATAATGTCCACTTATTATTAGAACCAGATAAAGATGTGCCAACCATAAAAAAATATGAGGAAATAAAACACCACCTGTCTGATTGGCTGCAGTATTTCCAACTAAATCAAAAACTGAGTACAGATAAGAGAGAAGGGCTTGCTAAAGAAACTTCTGCCTTCGAAAGAGATTTAATATATAATAAGGGAAAACATATATCAAGAATGTATGAATATCTTTTGGAGTGGGAAGTGAAAGAGGAGCAGGTAAAAACATCAATGATAAAATGAGAACAGGACTTTGGTTCTAACATCAATATGGAACAGTGGGAAAGGTTATGGCCGCAAGATATCAAATTTACATCATGTTTGAGGGAAAATACCATGAAGATGCTCTACCGATGGCATCATACCCCGACTAAACTCGCCAAAATGTATAAAGCAAGCTCGCCAATATGTTGGCGTTGCAAAAAGGAGACAGGATCTTATTACCATATGTAGACTTGTATAGTTCTAAATGAGTTTGGGAATAACATATATGATGAATTTAAAGAGATATTTAAACTTAACATCAAAAAAAGACTGGAGATTTTCCTTCTAGGAATATTACCAACAGAAATAAAGCAAAACACAAGACCACTGTTTATGTACTCAATTACGGCTGCAAGAATACCCATAGCCAGAAGTTGGAAACGTGAAACAATACCAACAATAATCGACTGGCAAACACTCATGGTAGAGTATTTTCACTTAGCAAAGCTGACTGGAAAAGTTAGGGGAGCCCTAAATCAAAAAGTATATAGAGAATGGATATTATTCAAGGAGTATATAAGATCACACTGTAAAAATGAAACTATCCTGGCAGAACTGAATGATACTTGTGTATAATAAATAATTGGGAAAATATCTTAGAAGAATATGCAGAAAAAGCTATAAAATAAACTGTGCTATAAAATCAAGATATTAGAAAAAGTACAACGAGAATGATTGGAAGATTTTGTTCTAGAAGACTTTATTGGTCAAGATGTGATAATACAACCACTATTCTTTTATTTTAATGTTAATTCTTCTTTGCTTTTTATTTTTATTCTTGTTATTCCTTTTTCATTTTCATGTGAAATTCTGTTGTAACTATTTAGGGATTGGGAACTTTTCTACCGCCTGTGGTGGATGTGTCCAGCAGCAAAGAACTATTGGACAGATATTGAATGTGGAGGCTGAATGCAGCTCTCTGGACCTGTGGAACATTTTTATTGACTCTTATGGGTGTGCGTGCAAATAGTAAATCCTGAGAAGTATTAAAGGTATGCGGTAAGATGCAAAGATCCTTTACGCTAAATCCTAGAGAGTAGGAGGGATGCCAACAGCAGAATAAGGAGAAAATAAAAGGCATAATGGTGCTATTAAGTTAATTGCCTTAGAATTAAGAAAACAGGCAAAGTGGCAATAAAGTTGCTGAGAGCTGGCTATCTTTTCATGCTCGGAATAAAAAAGTGCTCATATCAACAAAGCTTAGTCATGTATTTATTTATTTTTTAAATGAAATTGTGGTTCTATGTATTCTGAGATGATGAGATTTTTGAACAAAATCACAATTTTTAAATATATAAACACATGAGAATGTTTTAAGCTAAAAACATCCTTCATTAGATTGTTCTGCAACTTTGGTCACATGAGACAAATTCACATTCTGATCCTTTGGTCATGTTAAAAGGAAACCATGAAAAAATGGCCTGCAGTTTCAAAGGGTGTTGGCTTAAAATGATCTGGCGTGTGCAAAGAGGGGTGGGGCTCAGTGGAGGACCACCTGCTCTGCATGCAGAAGGTTCCTGGTTCAATCCCCAATGGCAGCTGCAGACTCTTGCCTGAAACCCTGGAGAGCCTATGTAGATAATAACAAGCTAGGTGGACCAATAGACCGTATACGGAAGCGTCCAGTTTTGCTGTCAGGGACTGGCTGGTGGATGAGGAGGGGTGGGAGGCTCCAGCTAGAGAACCCCCAAGGGCCACCCCAGAACAGGAAGGCTCAGAGCCAGGGAGATGGTGGTGGGACACAGAAGTCAGGTCAGAGGATGAACCGGGGGCAGAATGGTTGGATGCTGAATAAGCAACAGGATTGAGTAAGAGAGAGGAAGATGAGGCAGAAAGCACTCTAGGACAGGCAGAAAGTAGAACAGGCAGCTGAGGTGCAGGGGGGGACAGAGGCTGCAGCAGCTTCACAAGGAGCCTGTGGGTCCTAATGTATCTAGCTCCCCTCCTCCCTTGTCTCCATGGGCAGGGAGGACCTTGCATCTAGGAGAACAAATAGCACAGGGGGCCTCTCCCTGATGGAGTTCAAGCAGAAAACATCTGGCCCAGGAGATGTAGAGGGAAGTGGGAGGCACAGATCGTCAGTTCTGGCAACTGCTTTACTGGGAGACAGTATTGCCTATGGCTTTCTCTGTATTCTGTTTCCTTGAACAAAGAATCAACTTTATTGCTTGTCTCTGAGTCTCTATGCAGCTGAACCAGCCCTGACAATTACTAGCATGTCAGCAACTATATCAGGGAGGGAGAGAGGTTCATGGTTGTCAGGGGCTCAGGAGCAGAGGCACAGGGAAGAGGGGAAATGGAGAGCGAAGGGGAAGAATCCGAGGGGAGCGTAGGAGAAGAGGACAGTGGTCCGAGGGATTCCATGAGCCTCTCCAGCGAATCGGAAGATTCACAGAAGGGGGCGCCAGTGGCCAGGGGCAGGGGGTTCCCAGGGGGAACGCCCCAGGAGCAAGGGGGCAGCAGGGAATCCCAGAGCAGTAGTTGGAAATCAGGACCAGCTTCCCCACCAGAGCAGAGTGGGGGGGAAGAGTCCCAAGCATCGGGGCCAGTGCATTCCCCACCAGGGAGAGAAGACGAGGCAGAGCTGACCACGCCTCCGTCGGAGAGTCGGGCGACGGAGGGGAGGTCAGATCCGGCTAGTGTCCCGGAAGAGGGAAGCAGTGACAGAAGTAGTGTAACGGTTAGGAGAAAGGTCACTGGGTTGGCGCAAGAGGCAAGTTCAAATGTACAGGAGCGCGGGACAGCAGAGAATGAGGATTGGGAACTGGGTCCTAAAGCCCGACGGAGGCAGGGGGAGGAGCTAAGCGACTCAGCATCGGAAGAGTCCAGAAAGGGCAATGCCCCAGCGGGCAGGAGGACCCAGAGGAGGAGAGAGCAGCGGAAAAGGTGGAGCAGGGCTAGGATCTTAAACTGGTGTCAGAGGGGAGGAGACTCAGACGGGACTTCGCCGATCTAGGGGTTAAGACGTAGGGCTGCACGCTATGGCTTTGAAATGGAAACTGAACTTCAATAAAGACTTTTATACATTACCACAGCCTAGCGTTGGTCCTCTGTGAGCTGGGACCTAGAGGCAACCCAGACAGTAAGTCCCGTCTCACTAAAGCCTCGCAACGTGAGTGGACGCAGCGAGGGGCGAAGATTGGTGCTTCGCGAGCTCACGAAAGCAGGACAAGATGACTACCGAAGAGCAAATGGCAGTCCTGCAAAACGCAGTGACACAACTTAACGCAGAAATACTAGCATCCAGGAAGAGAGAAGATGAAGCAGCCGCCGCCTGCAGAGATCTGCAAACCAGGTTGGAAATGTTGACTAAACAGGGGCTACCGGGAACCAGACCAGAGGGGATTGGGCTGGGAAAGAGAGGAGGCAGCCTTGTGTCTCATTTCAATGGGAGTCTGCAGGAGTATCCCAACTTCAGAGCAGACGTGGTTTTTGCGCTAAAGTTGCTGGAGAAGGACTTTAGAGATGAGCGGGAGAAAGTAGGCTTCATACTAACTCATCTCCATGGAGAAGCTAAAGCGTGGTTGCGCAATCTAGGGAGAGATAATGACCCAGCCCTCTAAAATGCGGACGCCTTCATTAAGGCGATGGATGCTTGTTTTTTATCAGCAGTAGATGTAGATGTCGCCAGAAAGGAGATACATGGATTGAAACAAGGCAGAGCCACTGTAAGGCAATATCACTCCCGCTTTTTTGCATTGGTCAACGCGCTGAAATGGGAAAAAGATTCAGCGGCCGTCAGAGACCTGTTCTGAGAGGGGTTGAACGGGGCTGTGAAAGACGAAATTGCAAGGGGGGAGAGACCCCAGAGCACTCAAGAAGTTGTCCAGAGAGCGCTGACGATTGGGGTGCGTCTGGAAGAACGTCCTTGGAGCAAAGAAGAAGGGCGTTGGGGACGCACGCCAGCAAGAGCACCTCCTTTCTTTCCCAGGGACACAGCGCGCGCTCAATCCACACCTCCACTGGGAGGGGGAGAGGAGCCGATGGAGATAGGTGGTGCCAAGGCTCAGTCAGCAACCAGAGCCCTAACACCGGGAGCAGTCAAAGCGAAGCCTCCTAGAGGGAACAGGAAGTGTTACATCTGCGACAGTGCTCAGCACATGGCAAAAGAGTGTCCCCAGAGGCTCCACAAGCACACTGCAGCCTCAGCAACAGTAAGAGAGGAAGTTCAGCAGGGAGAACCACTGCAGGGAAACGACGGAGTCTGGCTGGAAGCAGAGCCACTGGGGCCCAGCCAGACAAGTCAGTGAAGCAGTCCCCAGGAATTTTACAGCCCACGGACCCCCTCCCACCCAAACCAGTGGTGCAGCTCACCGCAACACTCCAGCTGCCCAATGGGCTCTCCATGGAAGTCCCTATCACCATCGACTCTGGCAGCAATGCAGACTTTATAGGAGTGGACTTTCTCAAGCAACATAACGTGGCGCTCCTTCCAGCCACGATGCCCCTGAACGTAGTCACGGTAGACGGCAGGGAGCTACTGGGAGGACAAGTGGTGCAGCAAACACCACCAATGGTGATGCAAATTGGAAATCACCGCGAAGTCATCAGCTTCAACATCACCCACCTGTCGGACACGCCCATAGTACTGGGCATGAGTTGGCTGGACAGGCACAGCCCGGCATTAGCATGGTACCAGCGTCAGTTGACCTTCAGCTCCTCCTACTGCGCAGAACACTGCATCCTCGCTAACCAGGAAGATGAGGGGCACGAGGATGGACCACAGCTGCACTTAGGCATGTTGCAAGCGGTACCCAACAAGTACAAAGAGTTTTTGGAGGTCTTCTGCGAGAAGGAAGCGGACAAGCTGCCCCCCCACAGGCCCTACGACTGCAAGATTGACCTCCTGCCGGGGGCGACGCTGCCGACTGGGAAACTGTATTCCATGTCTGAGGATGAACTGCAGAAACTCAGGGAGTTCATAGATCACAACTTGAAGCGAGGATTCATCCGAGAATCCAAAGCGGTGGGGGGCAGTCCTGTTTTCTTCGTGAAGAAAAAAGACACGCCCCAAAAGAGGCTTGTAGTTGATTATAGAATTTTGAATTCGAGAACCAAGCCCACGGCGTTCCCCATGCCCAAGATTGACGACCTGCTCGCGACGGTGAGGAAGGGACGCATCTTCACCAAGTTGGATCTACGAGGGGCGTACAATCTTATACGCATGCGGGAGGGCGACGAGTGGAAGACGGCCATGTTTACACCCCTGGGCACCTATGAATATAGAGTTATGCCGTTTGGCTTACAAAATGGCTCCCACTGTTTTCAAGCCTTTATGCACCACGTCTTAGCGGGACTCCTCTACAAGAAGTGCGTCTGCTTCCTGGACGACATCCTGATCTTTTTGGAATCTCAGGAGGCTCACGAGAGGGACGTCAAGGAGGTCCTGCAAAGACTACGGGAGCACAGACTTTACGCCAAACTGCAGAAGTGCCAGTTCGACACGACGGAGGTGGATTTCCTGGGCTACAAGCTGTCCGACAAGGGACTTGCCATGGACAGCGCCAAGGTCCGCTCGGTGTTGGACTGGAAGAGCCCTCGCAATCGGAAGGAGGTCCAGAAATTCGTCGGCTTTGCCAACTTCTATCGCAAGTTTATCAAGGGATTCGCCATGCAAATGGCAGCCATCACGGACACCCTCAGCTCCAAGAAGAAGAAGTTCATCTGGACGGAGCAGGCGGAGAAGTCCCTTCAGACGCTCAAGCGTCTCTTCGCGTCTGAAGAGCAGCTGCTGCACGTAAACCCCAGCAAACCCATGAGGGTGGAGACGGACGCCTCAGACAGAGCCGTGGGGGCAGTCCTGTTGCAGCGAGACCCGCAAGGGGACTGGAGGCCGTGTGCTTTCTACTCCAGGAAACTCAGCAAGTCGGAGCAGAACTACACCATCTGGGACAGGGAGTTGCTGGCAGTCCATGCAGCCTTCAAGGCGTGGAGGCACTTCCTCATCGGAGCCAAACACACAGTGCAGGTCCACACGGACCATAAGAACCTGGAACACTGGCGTACGGCGCGGTTCCTGAACCAGAGACACATCCGCTGGGCGGAGTTCTTTGCGGATTTCGACTTCAGGATAGAATACATCCCGGGAGACAACAACATCATGGCGGATGCACTGTCCAGGAAGCCGCAGTATCTCGAGGCAGAGGCATCAGCGGCGGCCAAGCACATTTTCGCACCGAAAGCATGGGCATGCGCCTCAGCCACGGTGGACCTGGACGCGGTACGTCGCGCGCTGCAGACAGACTCCTTCGCACGCTCCAAGATGGAAACTGAACTTCAATAAAGACTTTTATACATTACCACAGCCTAGCGTTGGTCCTCTGTGAGCTGGGACCTAGAGGCAGCTCTGACAATGGTTCTTCGGTTTTGTTATTTTTTTCAGATTGGCAAGTTATGCAGCCTTTCTCAGAAGAGGCATTCCCGGTCAGCTTGGTATCCTGAGGACCTTTTTGTTGAGCAGAAGATGACACGGGTTGCTCCTGTGGAACACAAAGAAACTCTGTCCACTAGAAGGAGGTGAGAAAGCCAATGCCTGCCATCTTCGTAAGTTTCCCATTTATTTTCAATATGTACATATTATATTTTTATCCCCACCCCCTTCCTGTAAGGAGCTCTGGACTGTGTGCATAGTTCTTTCAGCAGGAAAAAAAAAATGTTTCATCATGAGTACAACCAGGTAAACAAGAAAGCACTGATCTAGTTACAAGTCTTATTTTCTGTGCCTTTAAGGTCCAGCCCACACTGTAACTATCACATGCAAAATCCTTAGATTTACTAACTTTTAACATATCCTGTCCACGTCCAAGCTTGGGTAGCAGGTGGAGTCAGAGTGTTTCCTCTTGCATTGATGTGTGAAAGAAAGAGAAGCGAGGCTCCAGCAAAACCATCTTATTCTGAGGAGCCTCTTACAAGTTTTCCTTGTCACATAAGGCATTCTGAGCATTGAATAGTAACTTGATTTTAGAGTTCCATTGTTGCACTATCACCAAGTGGGCAGCAGACCGTAGGAAGCCGACCAGCTCCCTGTGCTGCAGAACTGAATTGATATTAATGTCCCATGACAAAAGTGTTAACACTGGATCCAACTTAATAGACTGCTCCGCAACATTAGAAATGGCTTCAAAGATGTGAGATGTTCCCTCCCTCTTTATCCTTGCAGCATCTCTTGTGGGAAATCTTTGGATGAGCTCCTTCTCCTGAGTTCTGTTCCAGGGAAGCCACGGTGCAAACCCAGCCTGTTATGAGTTTTGTGCAACGTTCCTGTTGGTGTTGCGGGCAAGTCACCCTGAAGTGATCTTAGATCTCATCAGTTGCATAGTGACAGATTACAAGGACCCACAAGGACCAAAAGCGAACCATTTCCTCCGCCTGTTTGAAAGGGGCTTTTAAGTGGACAGCCACATTCCCCTCTGGGTCACTTTCAGTTTATAGTCTCACAGTGACAGATGAAGATGAAGGCACTAGCATTATACTCAGATTAGAAAAGCGATAGCATTATACTCAGGAAAACTAATGAAAATTCAAATGCCACTCATTAACTGAATTTTGTTTACTGCTGGAGGTGTGTAGCAGCTCCTCGCATTATCCTCAATGAATGGGTTGCCTTACTCCTCATCAGTACAGAGGGGGAAAATAAACATAAAAAATAGATCCATATTTCATTTACTCTCTGTGGCTTTTTTATTGCAAAGTCTGTGTGCAGTCTGCCAGAATCTGATTATAGGGAGGAACCTGGGTGGCTTATTTAAAGAGGGGAAAACAAATTGAGAGAGAGAGATGAGAACTCCCACTGGTAGCATTGCAAAGGTTTATGTTTGTTAAGGCTGCCCCCAGCTGGGTGCTTCACAGCTTACAACTAATCTGCATAAGAGTTTCCTTCAGCCTGAAGGGGATATACTGCCTCAAGCTGTCTCTTTAAACAAATAGCTGAAAATACCAGGAAACAAGCAGCAGTCATAGTTTATGCATGTCGCCCGAAAGTCCATGAGTGAAGAGAGTCCTCCTCCTTATCTTTTGCTTTTGGGAACTCTATAAAGCAGGTAATTGTGGCAGGTGCATTTTTTAAACTGTACAATTCAGCCACGCTGGGTGAAGCTGCACTGTATGGAAATCCTCCCCCCATCTTCCAAAATTGGGCAAGTTCTGTTGGGAATCTGAATACGTGCAGTAACTCACACAGAGGCAATTAAGGTTTGGCAGACAGCCAAAAGGTCATGTGCAGGAGTAAGTCTGCCTGGTGATAACAGAGACATGGAGACAGCTCCCTGACTGGTCAAGCTCTCTCAAGGGAGTGATAATTAATGGCCTACTAACTGTAGTTCAGTGGTTCAGAGCGTCAGTGTAGGAGTTGTGAGTTGTGTATGAGAGAGCTAGCTAAAGATCCGTGTTCTGTTCCTGTAAATAGTCCACTGTATATAATAAACACCTAACTACAAGTTCCTGGTTCCTGCTTCGTCTATCCTGTCTGCAGCCAAGTTGCCAATTGCTTCTGTGGATTCTGCGTGTACTCTGCTAGGTCTGGCTAAGGTCCTGCAACTAGTCAGAAAGTTGTGAAACACCAATAGGTTTTGCCAGTAGGTTATGGACAGCAGATTGGCACAGATTGGTTGCAGAAAGTTCTGAAGCAGTGGACGCCTGGGTCAACAGTCTTCCAGATTCCCAGTGTAGGAGTTGGCGAGACTGGCCGGAGGTGATCAGCGGTAGCTGTGTCATATGTGTGTCGACGCCAGAAGCTGACCCGGCAAGACCTGCGTGTCCTGGGTGTGTGGACGTCTGGAGCTGCTAAAGACAGATACCAGCTGGAGTGTTTGGAAGCTGGATGTTGCGGATGGCTCTCTGGAGTTGTAAGCTGTGAGCTGCTGGTTCCTGTTTGTTGTGGAACACTGCTCAGAAGCGATGGCTTTTCTGTTTGCGATGCCATTTGAACGGCTCAACAACCACAACTATTTTTTTTCTATGACCTATGCCCTTTGTCTGTAACCAGGACTGAAAAGGTCCAGACATAAATTCGTCTCCTCAGTCACTCTGCAATTTAGCCACTTTGAAAGAAAACTGCCTTTCAACATAGTTCACCCAGCTTTTGAACTTGGTAACCACTTCACCTTTGTGCTTCATGGAGTAGACCCAACAAAACCTTGTGGCATCGTCTATAATCGTTAGCACATAACATGAATTACCCCTGCTGAGTGCGAAAGACCCACCACGTCAGCATGCGCAAGCTGAAACGGTCTTTCGCTCCCCCTTTCACTTCCGGGATAAGACCCACGGTGGCTTTTAACTTTTTTACATACATTACAATCAAGGAATTTGTCACAACCCTGTAACACACACCCATCACTCAGTTGTGGCATTTTGGTTACACTCTGCCAATGGGCATGACCTAATCTCCTCTGCCATAAATGCAAACTTTTTAATGAAAACTTTCAGTTTTACATACAGGTTGTGTGTCATTGCTGGCTAATACAGACTCTTGAACACAGTCTTTTAACACAAACAACCCATTTTCTGCCAGAGCCCTCCCCAATGTCTCCTCCTTTCTGGATCTCACAGTAACTGTCCCGAAACTGCACTACAAACCTCCTGGGCGGGACTGCTGGAACCGCTACAGACACCGCTCGAACCGTGGTAGAAAGTGGCCCTGGACTTTGTCACGGATCTGCCCAGCTCGAGGGGCAAAACAGCAGTACTCGTGGTAGTGGACATGTTCACCAAGATGGCCCACTTCATTCCATGCGCGAAGGTGGCTACAGTGGAACAGACCGCCAAGCTGTTCATAGACCACGTGTTCAAGGTGCACGGTCTACCACGGTCTATCCTGTCCGACCGGGGGCGCCAGTTCATCTCGAACTTCTGGCAGAAGTTGATGGGCATCCTGAACGTCAAGATCAACCTAGCATCGGCAAGACACCCGCAGACCAACGGACAAGCGGAGAGGGTCAACGCCATCATGCAGCAGTACCTCAGATGCTACGCGAATCAGCAGCCTGCGACATGGGTGGACTACCTACCGCTGGCCGAGTTCGCCTACAACAACACGAAGCTGCTCAGAAGCGATGGCTTTTCTGTTTGCGATGCCATTTGAACGGCTCAACAACCACAACTATTTGCTATGGTCTCAGTGCATGCAGGCTACGTTGCAGAGAGAGTTTCTCTGGGAGTCCGTGGACAGACCGCCTTTGGAGCCTGATGCTGAATACAAAGACAGAGACCAAAGAGCAAAAGCCACAATAATCCTGGGACTGGATGATTTGCAGCTGCCACATGTGCGTGGGCTCGATTCTGCGCGAGATGTGTGGTTGGCACTGAGAAATCTCCACATTCAGGAGACGGCTAGTTTGAAGCTGTCTATCTGGAAGGCTCTGTACAAGTCTGAGCTAAAACCAGGAGTTACAATGCAAGACCATCTCCACGATTTGCAGCTGAAATTTGTGGCACTTCAGGAGAGAGGCTGTAATCTTCCTGAGGAGGAAAAGGTCTGCATTATCCTAAATTCTCTCCCTGATAGCTTGGACAATCTCGTTCTCACGCTGGAAGCTATGTGTGAAGAAGATCTGACTCTGGATTATGTTACTGGCAGGCTGCTGGAGGAATGGCAGAGGCGAGACAGCAAGGAGTTGTCGGCTGCGAGTGCTTCGTCAAGCGATCAGCTTATGAGGAATACAGGCAGCATTTCTGAAGAGAAGCAGCCAAAACAACGTACCCGAGCTACAGCTGGCAAAGAGGCTGCATTTGCTGTTTGGAGTTGTTACCGGTGTGGTTCTACTCGGCATCTGAGGAAACAGTGTCCGGAGGAGGCCGTATCTGAGGGTCCAAAGCAGCGCAAGCAGCAGAAGAAGTTTGCAAAGAAGAGCTAGACGGCGCAATGTGTGACGGTCGTGGTCGAGTGTTCTGATGAGCAGCGTAACACCTGGATCATCGATTCAGGGAGTTCCCGGCATATTGTTGTTTCAGAGGCGTTTTTGGCCAATAAGGTGGCTACACCACGGACCCAGGTGGCGTTAGCTGACGGGAGGAAATCTGACGTGGAGTCGGGTGGCTCTGTGCTTGTCTCCTGTCTACGGACACATCTGGACAACATTTCGTGTGTTCCTTCGCTGAGGAGTAACCTGATGTCAGTCTCCTGTCTACTGAAAGCTGGGTTTGTAGTGCAGTTTCGGGACAGTTACTGTGAGATCCAGAAAGGAGGAGACATTGGGGAGGGCTCTGGCAGAAAATGGGTTGTTTGTGTTAAAAGACTGTGTTCAAGAGTCTGTATTAGCCAGCAATGACACACAACCTGTATGTAAAACTGAAAGTTTTCATTAAAAAGTTTGCATTTATGGCAGAGGAGATTAGGTCATGCCCATTGGCAGAGTGTAACCAAAATGCCACAACTGAGTGATGGGTGTGTGTTACAGGGTTGTGACAAATTCCTTGATTGTAATGTATGTAAAAAAGTTAAAAGCCACCGTGGGTCTTATCCCGGAAGTGAAAGGGGGAGCGAAAGACCGTTTCAGCTTGCGCATGCTGACGTGGTGGGTCCTTTCGCACTCAGCAGGGGTAATTCATGTTATGTGCTAACGATTATAGACGATGCCACAAGGTTTTGTTGGGTCTACTCCATGAAGCACAAAGGTGAAGTGGTTACCAAGTTCAAAAGCTGGGTGAACTATGTTGAAAGGCAGTTTTCTTTCAAAGTGGCTAAATTGCAGAGTGACTGAGGAGACGAATTTATGTCTGGACCTTTTCAGTCCTGGTTACAGACAAAGGGCATAGGTCATAGAAAAACGAACCCCTATAGTCCGGAAGAAAACAGATTATGTGAGTGAAAGAACAGAGGTCTTCAGGAGTTGATGCACTCAATGCTTGAGGATGCTGGTCTATCAAAAGCTTATTGGGCCGAAGCTTATCTTTCTGTGTCTTATGTACAGAATCACATTTTTCATAAATCAGTTGGAACAGCGCCCTATTTCAAATTGTTTAACAAAAAGCCCAAAGTGGCTCATTTGCGTACTTTTGGTGTAAAAGTACCTCGAGCACAGAGGAAAAAGGGTGATCCCAAAGCGCAACAGCTTATTTTTGTAGGTTACCAAGATTTGGGCAAAGGTTACAGGTTTGCTGTTGGTAAAAATGGGCTGGTTGTTTCAAGAAATGCTACATTCTGTGAGCATAGCGGCTGGGAGAAGCTGCATGCCAGTTCTGAGGTTTGGTTTCAAATATCAAAGGGGGAATCTTTGAGAGCTTGGTGGGTCCCTGATTGGATGGAAGTCCAGAAAACAAAGTATAGTCAGTGTGTCATCCACCGAAGCTGAGTTTGCAGAGTTAAGTGAGCTCTGCAATGAGCTGCTGTATTACAAGCAGTTGCTGAGAGATTTGGGCATACAATGCAATTCTCCAATTCAGGTGTATGTTGACAATCCAGCTTGTATAACACTAAGTAAAACTGAACAGTTTAAATCCAGATCTAAACATGTGGCCGTAAAATATCCAAATGTGTTATGTAAAGTACAGAGAAATGTCATGGCATGTAAATATGTTCAGAGTGCTGAAAATGTTGCTGACATATTTACAAAACCATTGTCGTTTTTAAAAAGCAAGCAAATGTGTGAATGCTTGGGTTTGCAGAACAAATTTGGGTAAAATACTCTGTATGTGCTCAGAAGCTAATTGCACTGTGTGTGAGCTGTGAGGGGGTGTTGGGAATCTGAATATAAGCAGCTACTCACACAGAGGCAATTAAGGTTTGGCAGAAAGCCAAAAGGTCATGTGCAGGAGTAAGTCTGCCTGGTGATAACAGAGACATGGAGACAGCTCCCTGACTGGTCAAGCTCTCTCAAGGGAGTGATAATTAATGGCCTACTAACTGTAGTTCAGTGGTTCAGAGCGTCAGTGTAGGAGTTGTGAGTTGTGTATGAGAGAGCTAGCTAAAGATCCGTGTTCTGTTCCTGTAAATAGTCCACTGTATATAATAAACACCTAACTACAAGTTCCTGGTTCCTGCTTCGTCTATCCTGTCTGCAGCCAAGTTGCCAATTGCTTCTGTGGATTCTGCGTGTACTCTGCTAGGTCTGGCTAAGGTCCTGCAACTAGTCAGAAAGTTGTGAAACACCAATAGGTTTTGCCAATAAGTTCAAGGTGGTGTCGCCATAGGGGAGGATGCGTAAGCCTTTGACAAATAAGCAGCCAGCCAGGGCAGAGAATGTTTCAATGGGCAACTTGATTTCTGATCATTTAACAGTTGGAGGGCAGGAGCCCTTTCTGATGCAGCACAAAGCACCCAGAGATCTTTCAGTAGATCATGACACTGGTGGGGTGGCCAGGGTTGAAGACCCATCACTGTTTGTGCAGCAGAGTCCCTGTCTCCAGCATCCTGGAGCCACCTAGTCATCAGGAAAGGGGAGCTTTTCAGCCCCGAGAAGAAGACAGCTCACCCTTTGTGCAGATTGCAACCCGTCAAGGGGAAAGGAGGTGAGTTGGCCATGAAGGATGGGCTTTGAGGGTCACTCTGGAGAAGGGGCATGGGAAGAACACTGAGGAGCAGTTTCCTCCATATGCTTCACAACTAAGGATTTTTCAGGACACTGAAAAGAGAAGGGGCTTCAGTTTCCAGAGAAAGGTGTACAAGTTCCCTTACGAACCCTGGAAGTTCAAGGAAAACCCAACTGAAGTCACTGCGAAAGAAGACATTGGAGTGAGCAAAATCATTTGCCTATGCGCACACACACACACAGGAAGCAGTTGGTCCAGCTCAAAGCTAACACATGGAGATCTGTACTGGATCATCTCAATGCATCCCTAATCAGTATTACTGAATAGTGTCAGAGCTGCCCCAGGTCCCAACTCACAAAGGACCAATGCCAGTTCTTGTTATATACAAAAGTCTTTATTAAGGTTCAGTTTCGATTCCAAAGCCGCGGCGCGCAGCTCTACGTCTCAACTCTAGACCGCTGAAGCTCCGTCTGAATCTCCTCCCCCTAGACACCAGTTTAAGACTCTAGCCTTGCTCCACCTCCTCCTCTGCTCTTTCCTCCTCTGGGTCCGTCTGCCCGCTGGGGTGTTGCCCTTTCTGGACTCTTCTGATGCTGAGTCCCCGGATTCTTCCCCCTGCCTCCCGCGTGCTTTAGGACCTGGCTCCCAATCCGGGCTTCCTGCTGTCCCACGCGCCTGTACATTTGAACTTGGCGCGCGCGCCCAGCCGGCAACCTTCCTTCTGACCGTTTCACTGCTCCTGTCACCGCTTCCCCCCTCGGGGGGGGGGGGGGTAGCTGGACCTGACTTCCCCTCCGTTCCCTCACTCTCCGATGGAGGCGTGGCCAGCTCTGACTCATTTTCTCTCCCTACTGGAGACGACGCTGGCCCTGATTCATGAGACTCCTCCCCCCCACTCCGCTCTGGTGGGGGAACTGGTCCTGATCTCCCGCTGCTGCTTTGGGAGTCCCCGCTGGCCCCTTGTTTCTGGTGTGTGCTGCCTGTAAAGGCCCCTTCAGCAGTAACCTGCTCCACCCCACCTCCGGTTGATCGTCCCACCAATACGAGCGGTCTGTGACAGACCCCGAGAGTGATCCCTCTGGGGAGCGTGTGTCGGGTGCTGGTTCCTCATCTGATGAGAACCCCTGGAACGTGCTGGCTGAAAGTGTGGGTGTCAAAAGACATTCGTCGAAATAATCTGCCGGCATAGGTCTGTGTGGGAAGAGTGCATGGAACTCGTCTTTGAGGTAGTGCTCCTCCACGGCATAGTACGGTACCCACCTGTTGGCGCTGGCCGGGGTACCTTCCCTGGCGAGGAGATATTCAACCCCCTCTTCCCCCCATCTCGAGTCCAAAATCTCCGTGACCTCGTTGAGTGGCGCCGCTCTCGGCGACCCCCCCCCCCGTTGACGATTTGCGGGGTGGGTCTGGTGTGTTCCCTGGCGCCTGAAACCTGTGGGGTTCCTTGTAGGGTGTAAGCACTGATCTATGAAAGACCGGGTGCATTCTGGAGCCCTCCGGGAGTGTCAACCGGAAGGCTACCGGATTGATTTGTGCCTCGACCTGGTAAGGCCCTAGCTGCTTGTGTCTGAGCTTCTTCTTAGCTAACGTCCTGGCCGGCACTGCCTGGGCTGCTAACCAGATCCAGTCCCCCAACTGGATGTCTTCCCCGACTCTCCTGTGCCTGTCTGCCTGCACCTTGTATGCGTGTTTTGCTAGTTCTAAATGCCTTCGGAGCTGCTCGTCGACCTCCCGTAATTCCGCTGCCCAAGCCTCTGCTCCCTGTGTCTCCCCCTCCCCCACTTTCTCTAATCCCAGGAAGGTTCTGGGATGCCGCCCATTGTTGGCGAAGAACGGTGTCATCCCCGTGGACACGTGCTTCGTGTTGTTGTAGGCAAACTCGGCCAGCGGTAGGTAGTCCACCCAGGTCGAGGGCTGTTGATTCGCGTAGCATCTCAGGTACTGCTGCATGATGGCGTTGACCCTCTCCGCTTGTCCGTTGGTCTGCGGGTGTCGTGCCGACGCTAAGTTGATCTTGACGTTCAGGATGCCCAGCAGCTTCTGCCAAAAGCTCGAGATGAATTGGCGACCCCGGTTGGACAGGATGGACCGCGGTAAGCCGTGAACCTTGAACACGTGGTCTATGAACAGCTTGGCAGTCTGTTCCGCTGTGGCCACCTTCGCGCAAGGAATGAAGTGCGCCATCTTGGTGAACAGGTCTACGACCGCGAGTACCGCTGTTTTGCCTCGCGAGCTGGGCAGATCTGTGACAAAGTCCAGGGCCACTTTCTCCCACGGTTCGAGTGGCGTCTGTAGCGGTTCCAGCAATCCCGCCGGTGGCCTGTGTACTGGTTTGGCCCTTTGGCATGTGTCACACCTAGTGACGTAATCTGCGACTTCTCCCGGGATGTATTCTATCCGGAAGTCGAAATCCGCAAAGAACTCCGCCCAGCGGATGTGTCTCTGGTTCAGGAACCGCGCCGTGCGCCAGTACTCCAGGTTCTTATGATCCGTGCGGACCTGCACTGTGTGTTTGGCTCCGATGAGGAAGTGCCGCCACGCTTTGAAGGCTGCATGAATGGCCAGCAACTCCCTGTCCCAGATGGTTTAGTTCTGTTCCGACTTGCTGAGTTTCCTGGAGTAGAAGGCGCACGGCCTCCAGTCCCCTTGCGGATCTTGCTGCAACAGGACCGCCCCCACCGCTCTGTCCGAGGCGTCCGTCTCAACCCTCATTGGTTTGCTGGGGTTGACGTGTAGCAGCTGTTCTTCGGACGCGAAGAGACGCTTGAGTCTCCGAAAGGACTGCTCCGCCTGGTCCGTCCAGGTGAACTTCTTCTTCTTGGAGCTGAGGGTGTCCGTGATGGCTGCCGTCTCCATCGCGAACCCCTTGATGAACTTGCGATAGAAGTTGGCGAAGCCGACGAACTTCTGGACCTCCTTCCGATTGCGGGGGCTCTTCCAGTCCAACACCGATCGGACCTTGGTGCTGTCCATGGCGAGTCCCTTGTCGGACACCTTGTAGCCCAGGAAATCCACCTCCGTCATGTCGAACTGGCACTTCTCCAGTTTGGCGTAAAGTCTGTGCTCCCGTAGTCTCTGCAGGACCTCCTTGACGTCTCTGTCGTGAGCCTCCTGCGATTCCGAGAAAATCAGGATGTCGTCCAGGAAGCAGACGCACTTCTTGTAGAGGAGTCCCGCTAGCACGTGGTGCATGAAGGCTTGAAAACAATGGGAGCCATTTTGTAAACCAAACAGCATAACTTGATATTCATAGGTGCCCAAAGACGTAAACATGGCTGTCTTCCACTCATCGCCCTCCCGCATGCGTATGAGGTTGTACGCCCCTCGAAGATCCAGCTTGGTGAAGATGCGTCCCTTCCTCACCGTCGTGAGCAGGTCGTCGATCTTGGGCATGGGGAATGCCGTGGGCTTCGTCCTGGAATTGATAATTCTGTAATCAACTATCAACCTCCGTTGGGGCGTGTCTTTTTTCTTCACGAAAAACACGGGACTGCCCCCCGCTGCTTTGGATTCTTGGATGAATCCCCGCTTCAAGTGGTGATCTATGAACTCCCTGAGTTCTTGCAGTTCGTCTTCAGACATGGAATACAGTTTCCCAGTCGGCAGCGTCACCCCCGGCAGGAGGTCAATCTTGCAGTCGTAGGGCCTATGGGGAGGCAGCTTGTCCGCTTCCTTCTCGCAGAAGACCTCCAAAAATGCCTTGTACTTGTGGGGTACCGCTTGCAGCATGCCTAAGTGTAGCTGCGGTTCATCCTCTTGCCCCTCGTCTTCCTGGCTAGTCAGGATGCAGTGTTCTGCGCAGTAGGAGGAGCAGAAGGTCAATTGACGCTGGTACCATGCTAATGCCGGGCTGTGCCTGTCCAGCCAACTCATGCCCAATACTATGGGCGTGTCGGACAGGTGGGTGACATTGAAGCTGATGACTTCCCGGTGATTTCCAATTCGCATCACCATTGGCGGCGTTTGCTGTACCACCTGTCCTCCCAGTAGCTCTCTGCCATCGACCGTGACGACGTTCAGGGGCATCGTGGCTGGTAGCAGCGCTATGCGATGTTGCTTGATGAAATCCACTCCTATAAAGTCTGCATTACTACCACAGTCAATGGTAATAGGGACATCCATAGTGAGTCCATTGGGCAGCTGGAGCGATGCGGTGAGTTGCACCACTGGTTTGGGCGGGAGTGGGTCTGTGGGCTGTAAAATCTCTGGGGACTGCTTCACTGACTCGCCTGGCTGGGCCCCAGTGCCTCTGCCTCCAACCAGGCTTCGTTGTTTCCCTGCAGCTGTTCCCCCCACTGAACTGCTCCTTTTACTGTTGCTGAGGCTGCAGTGTGCTTTTGGAGCCTCTGGGGACACTCTTTGGCCATGTGCTGTGCACTGTCGCAGATGTAACACTTCCTGCTCCCTCTAGGAGGCTTCGCCTTGACTGCTCCTGGTGTTTGGGCTCTGGTTGCTGTCTGAGCCCTGGCACCACCTATCTCCATCGGCTCTTCTCCCCCTCCCAGTGGAGGCGTGGACTGGGCGTGCGCTGTCTCTCTGGGTAGGAAAGGAGTTGATCTGGCTGGTGTGCGTCCCAAACGTCCTTCATCCTTGCTCCAAGGGCGTTCTTCCAGACACACCCCTATCGCCAGCGCTCTTTGGACCACTTCCGTGGTGCTGTTGGGTCTCTCCCCTCTCGCAATTTCATCTTTCACAGCCCCATTCAGCCCCTCCCAGAACAGGTCTCGGACGGCAGCTGAGTCCTTCTCCCAGCCCAGCGCATTTACCAACGCAAAAAAGCGGGAGTGATATTGTCTCACAGTGGCTTTCCCCTGCTTCAAACCATGCATTTCCCTTCTGGCCACATCCACATCAACCGTTGATTTAAAACAAGCGTCCATAGCCTTGATAAAAGCTGTTGAATCTTTGAGGGCGGGGTCATTTTCGCGCCATAAATTGCGCAGCCACGATTTAGCTTCCCCATGCAGATGAGTTATTATGAACCCCACTTTCTCCTCCTCATCTCTAAAGTCTTTCCGAAGCAAATTGAGCGCAAAAACTATGTCTGCTCTGAAGTTAGGATACTGCTGCAGGTTCCCGTCGAAATGGGATACGATGCTGCCCCCCCTCTTCCCGAGGCCCACTCCCTCCGGCTTGGGTCCTGGCAGCCCCTCCTTGCCCAAACGTTCCCACCTGGTTTGCAGATCCTGACAGAACGCTACTGCTTCCTCCTCTTTCTTTCTGGATGCTGCTATTTCCAAGGAAAGCCTCGTGACTGCTTCTTGCAGGGCTGTCACCTTCTCCTCTGTAGTCATCCTTGCCGATCTTCGTGAGCTCGCAAAACACCAAGTTTTGCCCCTCGCTGCGCCAACGCACGCTGCGAGGGTTTCTGGAGACGGAGCTTACTGTCAGAGCTGCCCCAGGTCCCAGCTCACAAAGGACCAACGCCAGTTCTTGTTATATACAAAAGTCTTTATTGAAGTCCAGTTTCGATTCCAAAGCCGCGGCGTGCAGCTCTACGTCTCAACTCTAGACCGCTGAAGCTCCGTCTGAATCTCCTCCCCCTAGACACCAGTTTAAGACTCTAGCCTTGCTCCACCTCCTCCTCTGCTCTTTCCTCCTCTGGGTCCGTCTGCCCGCTGGGGTGTTGCCCTTTCTGAACTCTTCTGATGCTGAGTCCCCGGATTCTTCCCCCTGCCTCCGGCGTGCTTTAGGACCTGGCTCCCAATCCGGGCTTCCTGCTGTCCCACGCGCCTGTACATTTGAACTTGGCGCGCGCGCCCAGCTGGCAACCTTCCTTCTGACCGTTTCACTGCTCCTGTCACTGCTTCCCCCCTCGGGGGGGGGGTAGCTGGACCTGACTTCCCCTCCGTTCCCTCACTCTCCGATGGAGGCGTGGCCAGCTCTGACTCATTTTCTCTCCCTACTGGAGACGACGCTGGCCCTGATTCATGGGACTCCTCCCCCCCACTCCACTCTGGTGGGGGAACTGGTCCTGATCTCCCGCTGCTGCTTTGGGAGTCCCCGCTGGCCCCTTGTTTCTGGTGTGTCCCCCCTGGGACCCCCCTTGCCCTGGCCACCGGCGCCCCCCTCTGGGAATCTTCTGAATCGCTGGAGAAGCTCATGGAATCTCTCGGGCCACTGTCATACTCCCCTACGCTGCCCTCAGATTCCTCCCCTTCGCTCTCCGTTTCCTCTCTCCCCTGTGTCTCTGCTCCTGAGCCCCTGACAAATAGTTACAAAATTATAGGATCATCTTGGAAGGTTGTATATCTTCTGCCCACCTCTGGGGCAGATAGTGCGTTCCACATGCAGGCTCATTCCCTGGCAGCATCTGCACTGGGATAGATCCGGGTGTTGGGGAAGGGAAGGAACCTCATCCCAGAACCGGGAAGGCAGCCTCTATCCAAAAGCAGATCATTCTGGTCTGGATGCACAAATAGCACCATCTGGAATAAGGCAGCAGCTTTAGGAGCAGGCTGTGTGCGCCACAACAAATGTGTTGGTCTTTGGGGTGCTGTGGGGCGCTGTGTGGGTTCTGCTGCAACAGGGAAGCTCAGCTACTTTTTCTGTAGTTGACTTCATCATGCGAAAGGCTGGGCTGGATGAATCCCAAGCCGGAATCAAGGTTGCCAGAAGAAATATCAACAACCTCAGATATGCAGATGACACAACCTTGATGGCAGAAAGTGAGGAGGAATTAAAGAACCTTTTAATGAGGGTGAAAGAGGAGAGCGCAAAATATGGTCTGAAGCTCCACATCAAAAAAGCTAAGATCATGGCCACAGGGCCCATCACCTCCTGGCAAATAGAAGGGAAAGAAATGGAGGCAGTGAGAGATTTTACTTTCTTGGGCTCCATGATCACTGCAGATGGTGACAGCAGTCATGAAATTAAAAGACGCCTGCTTCTTGGGAGAAAAGCAATGACAAACCTAGACAGCATCTTCAAAAGCAGAGACACCACCTTGCTGACAAAGGTCCGTATAGTTCAAGCTATGGTTTTCCCAGTAGTGATGTATGGAAGTGAAAGCTGGACCATAAAGAAGGCTGATCGCCGAAGAATTGATGCTTTTGAATTATGGTGCTGGAGGAGACTCTTGAGAGTCCCATGGACTGCAAGAAGATCAAACCTATCCATTCTGAAGGAAATCAGCCCTGAGTGCTCACTGGAAGGACAGATCGTGAAGCTGAGGCTCCAATACTTTGGCCACCTCATGAGAAGAGAAGACTCCCTGGAAAAGACCCTGATGTTGGGAAAGATGGAGGGCACAAGGAGAAGAGGACGACAGAGGACGAGATGGTTGGACAGTGTTCTCGAAGCTACCAGCATGAATTTGCCTAAACTGCGGGAGGCAGTAGAAGACAGAAGTGCCTGGTGTGCTCTGGTACATGGGGTCACGAAGAGTCGGACACAACTAAACGACTAAACAACAACAACATGCATTAATACAGAGACAACTGAAACCATGAGTCATTTCCTCCAGCTGCTTCCTTCTTCTAGTTTCCTGTCCTTTTGTGGATTCTGCCGCACCACCTCAGCTTCCTGTGCACCAGTAAAGCTATTATCCTCAGTACCAGGTATTTCCTTGTCATTTGTAATATTGTTTCCCTTCTCCCCAGGATTTAGTTTAAAGCTCTATTGCCTTGGTTTCGCCAGGGCTGATGAATGAATGACTGTGCATACTATGTTTGTATGAAATGTTCCAAGGGAAACTAGCTTTTCTTTTCAAATCTCCGTAGGGTGTAGAAGCTCTTGGCTGTGAAATTGCAGAATTGTTGGAGAAACTCATCTGGAGGGGTGAAAAGTAACAAGACTGTTTTACAAAAGACATTGCCTGTTGATGGCAAAAGGATGGCAATATATACTTCTCCCAGGTGGCACATTCCCAATTTATAAATGTATATACAAAGGCTGTTAGGCTTGGAGATTTCTTTGCTAATTGAAGGATTTTACACACGTGTCAGGGTTTTCCCAGTTCTTAAATCTCAAATCCTAATATGAGTTCAGATTCACAGAGTTTCATAAGCTTCTTAGTGGTGGTTTATTCTTGTAATTCTCTCCTGAATAAAATGACAGACACAGTTCCCTTTTCAAAACAACTTTTTTTTCAAGCGCATTGTGAGAATGTGCTGCTGTTACCAAACAGTAAAGAAGAGAATTGGATCCTGCTCAAACATAATTCATCTTAAACTCTCCCTTTTCTCAGTTTATTCCCTCATTACTTAAAAGACTTCAACCACTTTCCTAAACTCCTTCTGCTTTGCTCCTGGAGATGAATTAGTTTCCAATTTTGCTTTTATTGCCAGCATATTGTGTGAGGGTTTTATATACAAATCATAAGCAAACAAGGCAGAAGCATTCTTATGGGAGATTGGAATGGAGTGGTCGAATGGGATACAACTTTTAGAGGGAAACTTACCAATGAAGGTAAATTACCGCTCTCCTTTTTCCAGATGGTGGACAATTTTGACCTCTAAGACTCATGGAGAATTAAACACCCTAATGGGAAAGATATTACACACTTCTCGGAAGCTAAAAAATCAGGGGGAAGGTTAGATGCTATTTGGATTTTTAAAGGGCTGACCCTCTTCTTAGAAAAAGCAGAAATTCTGGGAAGGACTATATCAGACCATAATCCAGTAACAATACATATGGAAATTAAAAAGCAAACAAAGGGAAGGTGGAGGATGAACAATGAGATATGGAGAGACGACCAATGGGTGACGCTAGCAAAAATCAAGTTAGCGGAATTTTTCGAGATAAATGGGAAACAAAATACAGATATAAGTGTAGTTTGGGACGCAAGTAAAGCGTACATGAGGGGTCTTGGAATACAACAAATGGCTAGGCTGAAGAAGATAAAAGACAATAATATCCAAGAGCTAACTGTCAGGGAACTGCCATCGGAAAGGCAGGTGGTGGAGGGGCTCTCGGAAGCTAGGAGAGACTCAGCAGCGGAGGAAGGTACCAGCAGGAGGAGAGAGGGAGATCAGAGAGAAAGTGAGTCGAAGGGATGGCTCAGGGAGTCTTCCAGCGAGAACAGTGGAGAAGTCTCAGGACCTCCTATAGGTACACCCACTCCTCGCCGGAAACTGTCGCGCAGAGAATCCAGAAGACGCGTTTCCGTTAAGGAGCTTTTATGCTGGAGTAGATTCCATAAACGCCCACTGTCGGATTCTGCCAGCGATTGAGGGAGTCATGTTTACTCTCTCTCTCTTTGAAATCCTCAAAACAAGAGGAAATCAGAGATCTAGACGCTCTATGGCTGAAAATAAAAGAGGAATTTAGACAGAATGAGACACACATAGAAAAAAAGTTAGGAGAGATGCAGGAATCTTTTGATAAGAAGTTAGAGGGGATCGTAGGGGAAATGTCAAACAGAATAAATGATCTCACGACTCGAACAAAATCTCTAGAAGACTCAAATAAAAAAATACAAAAGGAGATGAAGGACCAGAGAAAAGAAGCTGTGAGAATGAAGGAAAATTTCGGAGAGTTAAGTAAGAGCCAAGACCAAGTTTTGGACAATTTGGCCATGATGGAAATGAAACAAAAACAGTTAAATCTAAAATTCAGAGGAGTGGGAGAAGAGACGGAGGAAGATATCGGAAAGAAAATGATCCAAGAACTGGCGAAGTGGCTTGCACTGAGTGAAGAGGAAGTTGCCCAATCGATAGAAAATGTATTCAGGATAAAAATAAGACCCAAACATAACAGACTGAAAAAGGCCCCAGGGGACTGCTTAGTGATTTTTAAATCAATAGAGATGAGAAACATAATCTTAAGGGAAAGTTACCAGAAGAAATTGGTAATTGATGGAAGACCAATCATCATCTTCAAAGAAATACCAATTAGACTCCTCCGTAAGAGAGAGGGCTACAAACAAATAGTTAACATTTTAAAAAAGAATGGTATACAACACAGATGGGAATTCCCCGAAGGGATTTCCTTTTTCTACAAGGGGAAAAGATTCAGGATAACGGACAATCAGGAAGTCAGTAAATTTCTACGCAGATATGACAAGGATCTCGGGGGGGTGGAGGAGAAGGTCGGAGGGAGGAGTGGAGAAAGAGAAGTGACGGTCGGTGCAGGAATGGAGGGAAAGGAGAAGGAGGGTAGGGGGTTGGGGGGAGGGGGGGGAGGGGGAGGGGGAGGAGACAGAGGGGGAAGAAGCAGGCCAGGAGGAAGAAGAAACAGAGGACAAAACCACCCGAATCTAACTTGATAAATTACTACTGTTAGATTACTGACTTACTGTTAGATAAAAGGGACAATGAACCTTAAGATTCTAACATGGAATGTAAACGGTCTGAACGAAAAAACCAAAAGGAATAAAATTGTAAATGTGTTGAAAAAGAAAAAATTGGATGTAATCTGTATTCAAGAGACTCATGTAGCCAAAAGGCACAAGCATGTTCTAGTAAATAAGAAATTAGGAATAGAATTTATAAATTCTACGGCAGAGAAAAAAAAAGGAGTAATAACATATGTCAATGAAAAATGGGAACCTAAATTGATCTATAAGGATGAAGAGGGAAGGATTTTGGGGATCCAAATTAACTTTCAGGGGGAAAAGATTAATGTGATAAACATATATGCTCCAAATTCAAATAGGTCAGAATTCTTTAGGAAATTAGAACAAGTGATCTTAGATTTAGGAAATGACAAGATAATATTATTGGGAGACTTCAACGCGGTGCCGGTTCCAGAAATTGACAGACAATCAGATAAGGGAAAGCGAAACCAAGGAAAGTTACCTAAATCATTTCAGGACTTGGAAGAAAATATGGATTTAATAGATATATGGAGGCACAAGCACCCAACAGAAAAGCAATTTACCTTTTTCTCAGAAGTACATAAAAGCTGGGGTAGAATAGATCAAGTCTGGATCTCGAGGGAACTCACCTTAAGAACCACGAAATGTGAAATCCAACCGAGAACCCTCTCGGACCACAATTCTATAACATTGGAAATAAAAGGTACATTACAGGGGGGGCTTTAGATGGAGGTTGAACGAATATTTATTAGACAACGATGAGATCATCGAAAAAGCCAAAGCCACCTTAAAAGAATATTTTGACCTAAACCTTAATACAGGAACAAACATGGAAGTGGTTTGTGACGCCAGCAAAGCGGTTTTAAGAGGTTTCTTTATCCAGCAAAATAATTATAGGAAGAAAATAAGACAGCAAAAGAAGGAGGAAATTCTCAAACAGCTAAGGGAGTGCGAGAAAAAATTAATAGAAAATCCGAAAGACGAACATAGCCTACAAACAATGAAATTACTACAAACACAATACTCGATGTTAACGAATCAAGAAATCGAATGGAAAATCAAGTCAATGAGGCAAAGATACTTTGAATCGGCGAATAAAACGGGGAAATTTTTGGCCTGGCAGTTGAGAAAAAGACAAAAGCAAAATGTGATAAACAAAATAATGGTTGAGGAAGAATTGATAGTAGATCCAAAAAGAATACAAAACAATTTTCTTAAATTTTATGAGGAGCTGTATAAGAAAGGGGAAGAGGACCCAATTAAAATAGAAAGATATTTAGTGAATTGCAAAGGGAAGATTGTTACAGAAGAAGAAAGATCCCAATTAAATAGACCCATAAATATAGAAGAGATACAGAATGCAATAAAAAAAATGAAATTAGGTAAGGCACCAGGACCGGATGGTCTCTCGGCCAAATATTATAAAGTTTTGGGAAATCAACTGACATCTGCGCTTTGTGATACTATGAATAACATCTTGAGAGGAGGGAAAATACCCGAGTCCTGGAGGGAAGCCTTTATAACATAAATTCACAAAGCAGACACAGATAAATTGAATATGAAGAACTATAGGCCAATATCTTTGCTTAACAATGACTATAAAATCTACGCGGATATTATGGCAAACAGACTGAAAAAATGTTTAACAAACTTAATTCAAAAAGATCAATCGGGCTTCCTGCCAAATAGGTTCTTGAAAGATAACGTGAGACAGGTTATAAACATAATCGAACACCTGGAGATCAATAATGACATCCCGGCGGCTTTGGTTTTCATAGACGCTGAGAAGGCGTTCAACAACGTCTCCTGGTCATTTCTATTAAAATCTATAGAAAAGGTAGGGATAGAGGGTGAATTTATGAAAGGAATACAGGCAATATATTCAACTCAATCCGCCAAACTGGTAATAAATAATAACCTTACAAATACATTCAAAATTGAGAAAGGAACTAGGCAGGGGTGCCCCCTCTCCCCGCTCCTATTTATTATAGTGTTAGAAGTTTTGGCAAATAAAATAAGATCAACGCCTGAGATACAAGGGATAAAAATAGGGTCTAAGGAGTATAAATTAAAAGCTTATGCGGACGACCTGATGTTATCCCTGGAAGAGCCGCAAGGAAGTTTGGGCAGAGCACTGGAGGTCATAGATGAGTATGGCAGGCTATCTGGCTTTAAATTGAATAAATCCAAAACCAGAATGATGATAAAGAACCTGGGCAGAGACACAAAAGAAAATCTGGAGAGACAGTACGGAATTAAAGTGACAAAAAAAATAAAGTACTTAGGAATATGGCTCACACCAAAAAATATAAATTTAATTGAAGATAACTATTCGGCAACGTGGAACAAAATTAAAAAAGACCTGGATGTTTGGAGTAGAGTTAACCTTTCATGGCTGGGCAGGATGGAAGCTATAAAAATGAATACACTCCCTAAGATGCTGTTTTTGTTTCAAAATATCCCTGTTATTAGAGGATCCAAAATATTCAAAGACTGGCAGAAAACTCTCTCGAGATTCATATGGCAGGGAAGAAGACCAAGGATTAGGTTTAAATTACTCACGGATCGAAAAGAGAGAGGAGGGCTGGCTGTCCCTAACATGAAACTATATTACGAAGCGGCTAGTTTGTGCTGGGTTAAAGATTGGATAACCTTGGAAAACACAGACTTATTAGACCTCGAAGGGGCAGACAATAGGTTTGGCTGGCATGCCTACCTTTGGTCGAATAAAGAGAAAGCCCATAAAGGTTTCTCGAACCACATCATCAGGGGACCCCTGTATGAAGTCTGGGAAAAAAACAAAAAATTGCTCGAAGGGAAAACACCCTGGTGGCTATCCCCAACAAATATCTTGACAATTAAAAAAATAAATCAGGAAGATCAGAGACTGACGTATGAAGACCTACTAGTCAAATCCCAAAACGGCTGGAAACTAAGACCATATGAGGAGTTAAAAGAGAAGCTGACGGGTTGGATACAGTATCATCAGATCAACGCAAGATGGACGCAAGATAAAAAAGCAGGAATGAGTGAAAAGAAATCAAAATTTCAGATTGAAATAATTGAAAGTAATTCTAAATTATTGTCTAAAATGTACAATATATTATTAGAGTGGGATACAAAAGACGAAGAAATTAAGGAAGTCATGGTCAAGTGGGTGATAGATCTGGGGCATAACATAGAATACGAGAAGTGGTCAAAATTGTGGAGTGAGGGTATAAAATTCACGGCAAGCGCTGCAATTAGAGAAAACATAGAAAAGATGATATACCGATGGTACTTAACACCAGAAAAACTAAGTAGAATGTACAAGACTGGAAATAAGGCCTGTTGGAGATGTAAAATAAAAGAAGGCAATTTTATACATATGTGGTGGGCATGTGAGGCAACGAAAAAATTCTGGAATCAAATATATGACGAGTTAAAAAAAATACTCAGATACACATTCCCAAAAAAACCAGAGGCCTTTTTACTTGGGATGGTTGGAGATGAGATAAAAAATGAAGACAAAACCTTATTCCAATATTCAACAGCAGCGGCCAGAATGCTAATCGCCCAAAACTGGAAAGGTATAAACATACCAACAGTGAGGGATTGGCAAACCAAATTATATGACTTCATCGAATTGGCAAAAATGACGCAAAGAATTAGAAATCAAAAAAATGCAAAGTTAAATGACGATTGGAACAAATTTATGGTATATATTGAAGGTAATTTTAGAAACTTACCAACTATAGCGGGTATGGTTTAAAACTTCCGGTGTACAAGATAAATACCAACACCAGCGGTAAAAAGGAATCTAGTAAAACTGGAAACCCGAAATCAGCAGGGAAGGAGGTCAGGCGATATGTGTCAATTGTTATATATTCTAAGTTTCTTTTCTGTATTTTTCTAGGCCTTTTTGCCTTTTTTCTTTGTGTTTGTTTTCTTTCTAAACTCACTTGTTACTGGGATAGTGAGTAGCCGCACTATGTGTTTTCTTTTTTTCTTTTTGTTTTTCCTTTAAATGTTTTTTCGTTTTTCTGTTTTGGTGATGTTTGTGTTATGATGAAAGTCACTCAATAAAAAGAATAATAATAATAAAAAAGGGAGTCATGTTTAAGGGCTCCGCTAAGGACAGAGTTTGAGAACCATGCCCAAACTCTGAGGGACTAAGCTTTTACGCACAAGCAGCTCATCATCCCATCACACTAACTAAACAGATAAGAATTAATGAAAAAGAGTTGATCAAAAATCCAAAAAGTCATGAAATATTACAAAAAATAAAGGTATTGCAATCCCATATCTCTAGTATATTAAATAAGGAAGTAGAAAATAAAATTAAATGGGGAAAACAAAGGTATTTTGAATCTGCCAATAAGCCCGGTAAGTTGTTAGCATGGATGATAAAGGAAAAGCAAACAAAAAAAAGTTATAAATAAAATTTTGGGGGACTTCCGGGTTGGCGCCTCCGGTAATGGCGGAATTCCTCTGATCGGGAGGAATTTGCTTCATGGAAATTCGGGTCTGGCCGCCACGGCGAAGGCAGAGACCCACTAAAAATCACAGGCGGGTGAAGCCTGTGAACGTGGGATTCGGCTGGCACCTTTTGCACCTCCCCTACTCACGGGGAAACCCGGTTTCGGGGATCCGGAGCGACGTGGGGTGAGCGGCGTGGTGCTTCGGATTGGTTGCTTTTTCCACGGAGCGAAGCCGCATAGCTGTTGCCGGAGAGCGCTGACTTTTTCCTGTGGACAATTTGATCTTAAAGCAACTACCCGTGAGTAGAGTGAAGAATTGGATTTTTAAACGTCTTAATTTGGCACCAAAACGGGGAGGTTCAAAACAGGAAGTCTGCCTTCCCCTTTTGTAAATAGACTGAAGCAAAGAGGCTGCAAGCTAAAGTCTTGGAAAGCCCACTGTAAAGGACTAAATTTCCATCAGTAAAAAATATTAAATCCCCCTTGGAAACAGGAGAAGAGGGGGGAAGTTTTGGATTGTATATGCTTGCAGGAGAGAGTGAAGGAAGTTAAAATACCACCGCTCCGAACCTGGAAACGGGCTGCTAGTAAGACTGACGTCTTTTGGAATGCTCATTGACCGTGACTAGAACGTTCACTGACAGTTAGTTAAATAAGAGAAATACAGTGTTTCCAATATCTCCGTCTGCGTTTAAAAAGGAGTAAAAGTAACTGAAAATTAAAACTAACTTTATTGTTTGAACTGTGTCTAAAAGGACTAATACAAATAGAAACTGTTTCCCTCTAGAGGAAGCTTTTGAAACTGTTACAAGTGCTGATCTGGGGAAATTTCCATCTGCAAGATAAAAAGCTGTGAGACTCTGGGACTGACCTTGAATCGGTTAAGAATGTCGATAGAAGAGGCCTTAGCGGTCGCATTAAGTAAGATAAGTAACTCACTCACTGGAACAGCTTAACAAGAAGGTGAATGTGGTAACTACTAAAATTGATAATTTGGGACAAAAAGTGAACATCAATACAGAAACTATTCAGAAATTGATACAGGAATCTACTTTGACATGGCAAGCTGCGGAGAAGGCTAGGGCGAAAGTTGTTGCCTTTGAACCTAAAGTAACACAGTTGGAGAGAGAGAGAGTCCCAGCCTTACAGATGTAATTTGATGACCTAAAGTTGATGCCTTCTACGACTGAATTTAAAGAAAATCAGATTTTGAGGATTAGAGCCCTACTTGAACTGGAGAAGGAGAGTTTGATGGATTTCATCACGCAGGAATTTGTTGATTTTGGGGACCTGGACTTGGGTCAAGAAGAGATTAAAATTGTGAGGGCCTTCAGAATTGGAAGAGGAGGGAAAAAAGAGAAGAAAAAAATAAGAGACTGTTGGAACTACCAGAAGAACCTAGAAGAACAACAGTCAATAGTGGAAATTTTGAAAGACGTCCCAAAATATCTCTTGGATTTTGGGTTTAACTACGGAGATTTGGCTGCCCTGTTGAGAAGGAATAAAAGCATCTCTAGGTGGGAGTTTCCCCGAGATCTACTCTTCAGCCTCAAAGGAAGGAAAATAAAAATAAGATCAGTAGAAGACAAAGTAAAGTGCATGTATAAATACGAAGAAGACTTGCAGAAGGGACTTGGAAAAGAGTTAAGAGCATCAGACAGAAGATTACCAGGTTGATGAACTATATGGAATTGGCGGAAATGACTGGCAGAATCCGAGACCAGGGAGAAGAGACGGTGGAAGAAGATTGGAAAAAGTTTAAAGACTATTTATAGAAATATTGTAAAATTGACGAATGTTGGGAAAATGTTGGAATGAAGTTATATGGCTTTAGTAGAAATGTTATAAGGAATTAAGTATAAATAGATTATTAGAGTATTAGGGAAAAATAAGGTTAGAATATGTTAAGATAAATATAGGACAGAAAACAGAGAAAGATGGAAAGGAATTGCTGAAACAATTAACAGAAGTGGAATACAAAAAGGGAGGTGCGAGGAGGTCGTTGAAACAAGTAAATGAAAGATATGACATTGAAATTGTATGATGTGCGTTAAATTGTTTTTGTTTTGTTTTGTTTAGCTTATTGTGTTAGTGTTGTGTAATGTTTTTATATTGTATTGTATTGTCTTTTTTTCTTTTTCTTTTTTTCTTTTTTCTTTCCTTTTTTTTGTAGTGTTTAAAAGTAATAAATATTATTTTTTAAAAAAAAAATTAAAAAAAATTTTGGACCAAGGGGAGGAAATAACAGACCCAGTAAAAATAAAAATAAAATTCTTAAACTTTTATAAAGATTTGTATAAACAAGAACAATTAGAGGTTAATAAAATGGAAGAGTATTTACAACAAAATAAATTACCAAGAATTGAAAAAGAAGAAGTTGAGGCCCTAAACTCCAATATAGAAATAGATGAAATAGCACAAGTAATAAAAAAAAAGAAGAGTGGCAAATCGCCAGGTCTTGACGGAATCACATTAATGTACTATAAGAACCTGGAAGAAGTAATCCTCCCTATATTACAAAGAATAATGAATAATATACTGGGAGGGAAAGATATACCACAAGCATGGAAAGAAGCACTGATCACTCTAATCCCAAAACAGGGAGTGGAGTTGACAGACATGAAAAATTATAGACCAATCTCCCTGTTGAATACAGACTATAAAATCTATGCTGGGGTGATGGCTAATAGATTAAAAAAGACTCTAAACAAAATAATCAGCAAAGACCAGGCAGGCTTCTTACCAGATAGACATATAAAAGACAATACAAGAATAATAATTGACCTGTTGGAGTATGTAGAAATGAAACCAAGTAAAAAGTTGGCCATGTTATTGGTTGATGCAGAAAAAGCTTTTGATAGAGTATCATGGAATTTCCTATTGGAAACTTTCAAAGGTCTGGACATAGGGGAGAAAATAATTAATGGAATTAGGGCGATATATGATAACCAAAAAGCAAAATTGCTAATAAATAACGAGATCACCGAAGAGTTCAGCATCGAAAGGGGGACAAGACAGGGGTGCCCTCTCTCCCCACTTCTTTTTATTGCCACCTTGGAACCACTTTTAATAGCAATAAGAAAGGATAAAAACATAAGAGGAATTAACCTAGGGACTCAATAATATAAAATTAAAGCCTTTGCAGATGATGTAATCGTAACCACTGAAAACCCAGTGGAAAGTATCCAAAAAACGCTTGCACAACTGGAAGAATTTGGGAAGGTCTCTGGGTTCAAACTGAATAAAGGAGGCTTCCGGAGGCGGCGCCTATCGGCAATGGCGGATTCCCTCTAACCGGAGGGAGAAGCTCCGTAGAAATCGGGTCCACCGCTGCAGCGAAGCGGAGGACCCTCAAAAAACCCGCAGGCGGGAGAAGCCTGGGGCCGTGGGACTCAGTGGGCACGCGGAGCGCACCCCGAACTGTCAAAGGAGCTCTGCAAAGAGCTCCGGAGCGGAGCGGGGTTGCGCTGTGCTGGGAGTCGATCGCTACTTCTGAGGAGTGAAGCTGCATAGCAGTTGCCGGAGAGCGCTGACCTTTTTCCTGTGAACATCGAACTGAAACATCTACCCGTGAGTAAGACCAGGGGAATTTTGAAAGGATCAAAGGAAAGGACTTAAAACAAGTAAACTAGGAATTTGACTTTGACTTTGACACTTTGATCCTGGACTTTGATCTTGAATTTGAACCTGAAATCGGCAAAGTTTAAACAGGAAGCCCGCTTTGCCGACCTGTAGACAGCCTAAAAGCAAGGGACAAAGGAGCTGGAACCATAGAAATTGACTTATTATAAAGAGCTAATATCTCATTGCCTGACAGAAGAGCCCCCCCCCCCAAAAAAGGAAAGGGGGGGATAGAACCCACCACTCAATCTTTGACTTCGGTCTGCCTTAAGTAATTGAAAGGTCACTCTGAATGCACCGTTTTATAGACATTGTAATTATTACAGCAGACCTCTGCAAAAGAATGGCAACTTTTTGGGACTATTTGAGCTTGTAACTGTTGCTATCTGTGTAACATCAATATACTTATGAAGATACTGTTTTATAGTGGCCATCCATGAAACATTTTGCTACTCTGCTCCCCTAGAGGATTTTCCACTGCAGCTGTCTTTTCATTATTGCTGAGAAATAAACCTGGGAGCTGTGAGAACTGTGTGAGTGACCTTGACTCCTTGAGGCACAGGAATGGACCAAGACAAATCACAAGATAAGGCTCAGGAGAAGGCGCAAGAGAAAGCTATAAAATATAAAACCAGACAACAGCAGCAATTGCTGACACAGCAACAACAACATTACAGAAGACCATCTCTAACAGGCCTTTCTGCCCCACAAGTCACAGAAAGAGAAGAAGCTAAAGGAGCAGGACCAGTAGGATCAGACTCTGCAACATTGGACAAGATCCTCTCAGCTTTACAAAATTTGACAGCCAAGATAGATTTAAATACTTCAACTATTAAAGACCTTGGACAAAATGTGAATGACGTGGGACAGAAAGTGAACTCCAACACCCAGGCAATTGACAGGCTACTGCAGGAATCCAAGGAGACAAAACAGACAGCAAAGGAAGCGAAAGAGAGGATTTTGGCGGTAGAGGAAAAAATACCGCCAATCAATAGAAGATTGGATGACTACAAGGCACAATTCTCTTTGATTGAACTTAAGGAAAAGCAGGCCAATCTGAGAATAAGAGCAGTCCCAGAAACAGAGGAAGGAGAACTAATAGAGTTCCTCACATTGGAGTTTGAGACTTTCTGGGGCCTGGACCCTGAAGAAATTAAGATAGTGAGTGCCTTTCGACTGGGAAGGGTCAAAAGGAAGAACAGGGCGAGGGACTGCTTGATTTCGTTAAGATCAAAAGAAGAAAGAGATAAAATACTGAGCCTACATTACCAGAAAGCACTTGAGATTGGGAGTGAGAGAATTGAAATTTTTAAAGACATCCCAAAATACCTACTAGATCTTAGAACCAACTACAGTGACTTGGTTGACCTACTAAGGAAGAACAACATTTTGTTCAGGTGGGAATTCCCGCAAGGCCTCTCGTTTACATTCAAAGGAAAGAAAATTAAGATAAGATCGAAGGAAGATAAAGTGAGTTTCCTGAAAGACTTCGGTGAAGAACTACGAAGGGAGGCAAGAACAAAAGACTTGGAGGCACTAGGATTGGGACCACCTGACTTGGATAGGCACCCCCTGGGGTTGGATCGGCTAGAGAAAGAGACACAACCATCAGAAGAAGAACAACTTTTAGGAGCAGTCGGAGGAACTCTACAATAACCACAACATGTCTCTGCAGATGCTAACTTGGAACATTCGGGGTCTCAACTCCCCTAGCAAGAGGAAGAGAATTTTTCACATGTTAAAAAAGGAACAATTGGATTTGATTTGTTTACAAGAAACACATATAACTAGACTCCACAGGAAATTATTGATAAATAAGAGACTAGGCCAAGAATTTATCTCATCGGACAAAGTTAAAAAAAGAGGAGTTGTGATATACGCAAAAGAGAAATTGACACCAAAATTTCTTTTTAAAGATGAACATGGACGATCTATTGCAATTGAAATACAATTATATGGAGAAAAAGTATTAATAATTGGAGTCTATGCACCTAATGAGGGAAAATCAGACTTTTATAAGAAACTGCATAAGACGTTGCTGGACTACATGGACCAGAACATCATTTTGATGGGAGATATGAATGGAGTTGTGTCAACAAACATGAACAAATCTGAAAGACAGGTAGTCACAAAAGATGGAAGGCTACCAAAGACTTTTTTTGAATTGACAGACAATATGGACTTGATTGACATTTGGAGAACCAAGAACCCCCTAGGTAGAGAGGGGACCTTCTTCTCCGAAGCCAATATGACTTGGACAAGAATTGACCAAATCTGGATTACAAGAGGGATGGCACCTAAGATTCGGAAGGTGGAAATCTGCCCAAAAACTTGCTCCGACCATAATCCTGTGAAAATGGATATGAAATTAACACCGATTGGTTCCTTTAGATGGAGAATGAATGACACCTTATTTAGAGACTCTGAAACTATTAAGAAGGCCCAAAAAATCATGAAAGATTATTTTGAAATAAATTTGAAGACAACTGTGGAAAAAAGAATAATCTGGGATGCGAGTAAAGCGATTATGAGAGGTTTTCTGATCCAGCAAAATGCCTTAAAGAGGAGACTTCAAGAAGAAAGAAAGGGAAAGATTTTAGAGAAAATTGGAGAAGGAGAGAAGAGACTAAGGATTAAACCAAAGTCACAGGAGATCCTGTGAGAAATTAAACTATATCAGGCACAATATCTGAAATTGGTAAATCAGGACATAGAATGGAAGATTAAACAAATGAGACAAAGAACTTTTGAATCGGCTAATAAGTGTGGAAAGCTGCTAGCATGGCAGCTGAAGAAAAGACAAAAATTAAATACTGTGACTAATCTTGAAGTAAATGGAAGGAATGTACAAAACCCACAGGAGAACAAATTAACACTGAATGATAAAATTTCTGAACAGGAGGTTGAAGGTGCCATTAAGAACCTGCAACTTGGCAAGTCTCCAGGCCCAGATGGGCTTTCCTCCAAATTTTATAAAGTAATGAAAGACTATTTAATTCAACCATTAATGGAGGTTTGCAATGAAATCATGGAGGGGAAAAGAGCGCCGGAGTCATGGAAAGATGCTTATATCACGCTTATACCGAAAAATGAAGCAGAAAAGACACAGCTTAAAAACTACCGCCCCATATCCCTACTTAACGTGGATTATAAAATTTTTGCAGACATTTTAGCTAAAAGATTAAAAAAAGTTTTGGTAGGAATTATACATAAAGACCAAGCAGGCTTTCTTCCAGGTAGACATATGTCAAATAACACAAGGAACTTAATTGATATCTTGGAAAAACTACAAGTTAATATTAATACAAAAGCAGTATTGATATTTATTGATGCTGAGAAAGCCTTTGATAATATTTCTTGGAGTTTCATGAAGAAAAACCTGCAAGGGATGGGGGTGGGAGAAAGGTTTGGAAACGGTATAGGGGCGATTTATTCAGAACAAAAGGCAAAATTAATAGTGAACAATGCAGTTACAGAAGAAGTTAAGATAGAGAAAGCGACACGACAAGGCTGCCCAATTTCCCCTCTACTTTTTATTTCAGTCCTGGAGATATTGCTGAACATGATTAGAAGGGACCAACAGATTCAAGGTATACAGGTCGGAGCTAAACATTACAAACTAAAAGCCTATGCAGATGACCTAGTTTTGACATTACAGGAGCCAATCCCTAGTACTAGAAGAGCTTTGGAATTAATACAAGAGTTTGGTCAGGTGGCAGGGTTTAAACTTAATAAACTAAAAACTATGGCTTTAGAGAAGAATTTAACACAAATGGAGAAGGAAAGGTTTCAGGGAGAAACAGGTCTAACAGTGGTGAAAAAAACAAAATACCTAGGGGTGAACATGACTTCAAAGAATGTTAATTTATTTAAAGACAACTATGAAAAGTGTTGGTCTGAAGTGAAAAAAGATCTTGAAATGTGGACAAACTTAAAGTTATCCTTACTGGGTAGAATAGCAGTTATCAAAATGAATGTATTGCCAAGATTATTGTTTCTGTTTCAATCGTTACAGATAATTGACAAGATGGATTGTTTCAAGAAGTGGCAAAAAGAAATCTCTAGATTTGTCTGGCAGGGCAAAAAGCCCAGAATTAAATATAAAATTCTTACTGATGCGAAGGAGAGAGGGGGGTTTGCCCTGCCGGACTTTAAACTATATTATGAGGCGGCAGCTTTCTGCTGGCTGAAGGAATGGCTACTTCTTGAGAACACAGACATCCTTGATTTGGAAGGATATGTGTCAGGGGCTCAGGAGCAGAGGCACAGGGGAGAGAGGAAATGGAGAGCGAAGGGGAAGAATCTGAGGGCAGCGTAGGGGAGTATGACAGTGGCCCGAGAGATTCCATGAGCTTCTCCAGCGAATCAGAAGATTCCCAGAGGGGGGCGCCGATGGCCAGGGCAAGGGGGGTCCCAGGGGGGACGCACCAGAAGCAAGGGGCCAGTGGGGACTCCCAAAGCAGCAGCGGGGGATCAGGACCAGCTCCCCCACCAGAGCGTAGTGGGGGGGAAGAGTCCCATGTATCAGGGCCAGCGTCTCCTCCAGCAGGGAGAGAAGATGAATCAGGGCTGGCCACGCCTCTATTGGAGAGTGAGGGAACGGAGGGGAAGTCAGGTCCAGCTAGCCCCCCCGAAGGGGGAAGTAGTGACAGGAGCAGTGTAACGGTCAGGAGGAAGGTTGCCGGCTGGGCGCGGGTGCCAAGTTCGAATGTACAGGCGCGCGGGACAGCAGAAAACCCGGATTGGGAACCAGGTCCTAAAGCCCGCCGGAGGCAGGGGGAAGACTCAGGGGACTCAGCGTCAGAAGAGTCTAGAAAGGGAAAGACCCCAGCAGACAGGCAGACCCAGAGGAGGAAAGAGCAAAGGAAGAGGTGGAGCAAGGCTAGAGTCTTAAACTGGTGTCTGGGGGGAGGAGATTCAGACGGAGCTTCAGCGGTCTAGAGTTTGAGACGTAGAGCTGCGCGCCGCGGCTTTGAAATCGAAACTGGACTTCAATAAAGACTTTTGTATATAACAACGAACTGGCGTTGGTCCTTTGTGAGCTGGGACCTCGGGCAGCTCTGACAATATGATAATGCTTTTGGATGGCATGCATATTTGTGGTATGGTAAGGATAAAGTACAAAAGTCGTTCAAAAACCATATTGTCAGGAAAGCGTTGTTTAATGTCTGGGTCAGATATAAAGATCTTTGGGAGAATAAAACCCCAAGGTGGCTTTCTCCAATGGAGGCTAAAGCCTTGAAAAAACTTAATATGGAATCTAACTGGCCAAAATATTGTGAAATTTTGGAGCAGGAGGGAGATAAATTGAAATTGCAGAGCTATGAGAAACTTAAAGATAAGGTGCGTGATTGGTTACATTATTTTCAAGTAAGAGAGGCCTATAACTTGGACAGGAAAAATGGCTTCCAGGTGGAAAAATTGAAGCTGGAAACAGAATTGCTAGAACCCAGTGCTAAGGTATTGTCGAGAATGTATAACTTGCTGTTGAAATGGAATACTGAGGATGAAACGGTTAAATCTGCTATGATAAAATGGGCACAAGATATTGGTCATAACATTATGTTCGCTGACTGGGAACGGTTGTGGACTACCGGTTTGAAATTTACGGCATGTAATGCCTTAAGAGAGAATATTATGAAAATGATCTATAGGTGGTACATGACCCCAGTCAAGCTAGCAAAAATCTATCACTTGCCCGATAATAAATGTTGGAAATGTAAAGAAATGGAAGGAACTTTCTTTCACCTTTGGTGGGCCTGCCCAAGGATTAAGACTTTCTGGGAAATGATCTATAATGAACTGAAAAAGGTATTTAAATATACTTTCCTAAAGAAACCAGAGGCCTTCCTCCTGGGCATGGTCGGCCAATTGGTGCCAAAGAAGGATAGAACCTTTTTTATGTATGCTACTGCAGCAGCAAGAATACTCATCGCAAAACACTGGAAGACACAAGATCTACCCACCCTGGAAGAATGGCAGATACAAGTAATAGACTATATGGAACTGGCAGAAATGACCGGCAGAATCCGAGATCAAGGAGAAGAGTTGGTGGAAGAAGATTGGAAGAAGTTTAAAGCTTATCTACAAAAACATTGTAAAATTTATGAATGCTAAGGGCATTGTAAATGAAATGAAGGGGTTCTAGTGATTAAGATAAGAGTATAAAGGGAAGGATAAAGGATGAAAACAAATATGAATGAGCCTGCTGGGAAAAATTGGAATACAAGAAGGGAAGGCGGGAGGAAGTAAGGAAAATAAGGTTTTGAAGGTTATTAAAATGAAAGAGAGTTCTTTTTTTACTTTTTTTTTACTTTTTTTTTCTTTTTTCTTTATGATTCCTTGTTTTTGTTTGTATTTTTGATGTTTGTTGTTTGTTGTTTCTGTGTTTTTTGTGGATTGTTAATTTTCTGTAAAACTTAATAAATATCATTAAAAAAAACAAAACAAACTGAATAAAGGAAAATCCAAATTATTAACGAAAAATTTACGTAAGTCGGAACAAGAGGAACTGGAAAATACAACAGGTTTAAAGGTAGCCAATAAGGTAAATTATTTGGGGGTTTGGATCACCAATAAGAATACAAACTTATATAAGGACAATTATGAGAAGAAGTGGAAGGAAATAAAAAAAGAATTAGAGACTTGGGGAAAATTGAATTTGTCCCTGTGGGGGAGAATATCCACAGTTAAAATGATGGTATTGCCAAAGATGATTTTTATGTTCCAAACAATACCTATAATTAGAGGCATAAAGTGTTTTAAGGAATGGCAGAAAGACCTTGCCAAGTTTATTTGGCAAGGGAAAAAAACCACACATAAAATTTAAGCTACTAACAGAGTTGAAGGAAAAAGGAGGCTTCGCGGTCCCTGACCTTAAACTGTACTTGGAGGCAGCGTGCTGGACATGGATTAAGGACTGGATATTAATTAAAAACACGGAAGTCCTAGATCTGGAGGGATGGGATATTGTGTACGGGTGGCATGGCTACATAGGCTATGACAAGGTTAAATCCCACAAAGGATTTTTAAATCATATTGTGAGAAGGGCATTATATGAAGTATGGGAGAGGAGTAAAAAATCAGTAGTAACCAAAACACCTTGGTGGCTGTCACCAATGGAATCTATGTCGGTTCACAGGATAAATATGAACAGCGACTGGCTAACATATAAGGATTTAGTAGAGGAAACAAGTAGTGATCCGAAAATAAAGGACCTAAGCGAATTGAAACAGAAGGGAATAACCTGGCTGGAGTATTATCAATTAAAAGCCGCCCTTGAAAAGGATAAAAGAACCAAAGGATTTGACAAAAAAATATCCTATCTGGAGAAGGATATTTTATATAATAATCAAAAGACACTTTCAAAAATGTACAAACTACTTTTGAATTGGCAAAGAAAGGAGGAAGATATCAAAGAAATTACAGTAAAATGGGAGAGGGACCTGGGGCATACGATCAAACCCAATATTTGGAATTAATTATGGACTAAAAATATAAAATTCATGGCTTGTTTCCTTATAAGGGAAAATCTTATGAAAATGTACTATAGGTGGTACCTGACCCCTGTAAAACTTGCAAAAATAAATAAATCAAACAATAACAAGTGCTGGCGATGTAAGAAACAGATAGGAACATACTACCATATGTGGTGGTCCTGTCTAGAGATACAAAGATTTTGGAACATGATTTATGAAGAGATAAAGAGATTGATAAAAACTACATTTAGCAAGAAACCGGAAGAATTTTTACTAGGAATGGTTTCAGATAATATTCCCAAAAACAAAACTACGCTATTTATGTATGCAACGTCAGCAGCAAGGGTTACAGGGGCAAAACACTGGAAAGATAAAAATGCACCCACTAAAGAGGAATGGGTAGTCAAATTGTGCGAGTACTTGGAGCTCGCAAAGCTGACAGATGCAATAAGAGATAAACCTAAAAAATTGGTGAAAGAAGAATGGGAATGTTTAAATAATTATTTAGGGGACAAGGGCTCAACAAGAAAGATCTGGCTATGTTTGGAATGATACCGCATAGAGAAATGTTCCCTGATACCAAGATGAGGGATTCCTTTGGAATGCAGATAGAGATAATTGATAAGAATAATGATCTGTTGTGAGCTTGACGGAAGTGTACAATAGATGAACTTTCTTGCTTTGGCTCATCTTCCTTTTTCTTTTTCTTTTTTTCTTTTTTCTTTTTTCTTTTACCTTATCTTTCCCATAGTTGCTTATGTTCTGTGTCATGTACTTCAATATTTTTTGTAGTTTTTTGTAGTTTTTTGTAGTTTTTTTCATTACTATTAAGGAATTTTCCTTTGTAATTTTGGTTGTCTAAATTTATATGTACCTGTTTAAAGCAAAATAAAAGTTTTTTAAAAAAGGCAGAAGCGGAGGTGGGCCCCCTGGAGCTTGGCAGACATTCTGTCCTGTTCTCTTTGTTTCCTTTCCATTTCCCCTCCCATCTTCAGGGACTCGAAGCCAAATTCAGCTGCATATGGTAGTTCACCAGAGGCTTAGGCAAGCTGTATTTGGGCTACCAGACTAGAACTATGAAAAGGGGAGGGCATACCACCCATAGGCCACATGCACACCTTACATTGTAAGTGCTGTTATACCACTTGGTCAGTCATGAGATCTCCCAAAGCATTGTGGGAACTGTAGTTTTCTAAGGTGCAGAGAGTTATTAGGAGACCCTCCATTCCCCTGACATGGCTGCAGTTCTCATAGTGGCTTAACAGTCATTCCCTCTTCCCAGGGAACTTTGGGGACTGTAGTTCTGTGTGGAGAAAAGGGGCCTCCTAACACCTCTCAGCTTCCATAAAAAACTACTGTTCCCACGATGTTTTGGGAGAAAGCCATGTGCTTTAAATGTGAGCTAAATTGTGCTTTAAAAGCATAGCGTGGAACCTGCCCCCCTCCACCATGGAGACTGGGGTGCATGGAGTGTGCATATTCACACCCTGCATTCACCTGGCCGGGAGAGGGGTGGAATTGCAGGTTACGTGGAAGGGATTTCCCTGTGGGAGGTCATGGATGTTGTGCTTGAATTGGAGGTGGTAGAAGGAGGATTAGTGGCACACGGGTAGAAATGGCTCTGTTGCTATTAGAATTTGTATGGTATCTTATTATATGGTGCTCTGGCTGTGCGGTTTATAAATCTGTAAAATGAAATAAATAATGAAGTGCCTGGGACCCAAATGGGCCTATTTTCCCTCTTGTCAACTTTGCCAACTGTTCACAACCAGATAAGCAGCCCACTTTGTGCCAACTATTTGTGAATGTGGGTGCTGCCCCCCAGTCTTACGTGAGAAATGGAAGATCTGAAATACTATATATACATTTATGTGATGAAATAGTTTTAAAGTGATCCTTTGCAAATGACCAAAACACTTACATAAGGAAATAAGAGAAGCCTTCTGCATCATGCCAAGGGCCCCTCTAGCCCACCATCCTGCTCTCATGGTGGACTCCCAGATGCTTCTGGGAAGTCCACAAGCAGGATCTGTATTAATTAGTGGGTTGACATAGCAGACGACACAGAGATTTCTCCAAGTAGTTCTTGATAAGTAAGCTGGAACTGAACTGAACAGCAAACAGCTCAGCCGGCCTGCTTTTATAGGAAGCCGGGTGTCAACATTGTAACAACAACAACCCAGGGTTTCCCGCCTAAATTAACTTATGTGGACCTGAGTGAAAACTATATACACAATACCCCTGGTGGCCAGGGTGAGAACTTCAATACATAACAGCGCTGTGATCTAAACCACTGAGCCTCTTGAGCTTGCCGATCAGAAGGTCAGCAGTTCAAATCTGCTTGACAGTGGTGAACTCCCATTGCTCTGTTCCAGTTTCTGCCAATGTAGCAGTTCAAAAGCGCACCAGTGCAAGTAGATAAAAGAATTTACCCAAGTCTCCAAGCAAGCATTTGCCCCTCTTCCCACCGAAGAACCATTCCTCCTCATCCCAATTAACTTCTCACCTTTTACAAATATGATCTTAGTACGAGGTTGACCAGGGACAAATACATCATATTCTTGGATCAGGCCAGTGGATTCTGTCATATCCGAATCACTCTCAATGGAGAACTGGCTTTCAATGGGTGGTAGGTGCTGATACTGATTGTATGGTGCCAAGTCTAGTCCTGCAAGGATAAAAATAAATCAGAATGTCATTGCAAATTACAGGGGCTGCCAACATGGAATCCATGGGTTCACTGGTGTCCTTGAGGTGCCTTCCCCAGGTGCCCATGGAGCCTCTGAATTCTACCCTCAGCCACTGTTGAAGTTGGATGAAGTTGCAAGAGATGCTCTTTTCCACTTCCTCCAGCTTTATATGAAAAGGGCCACAGCTCAGTGGTAGAACACAAGCTTTGCCTACCCAGGTTCCAGGTTCAATCCCCACTGGCATTTCCAGGTAGGGTTGAGAAAGATATCCTCTGAGATCCTGGAGAGCCACTGCCCATCAGTGCAGACTAAATGGACCATTGGTCCAACTCTGTATAAGGCAGCTTCCTGTGTTACCGTTTAAGGCTCAGATAAATCATACTGGATCAGACTTTTAGCTAGATGATTTAGAGAAGCAAAGAGAGATTGAGAGAGAGAAAGCACGCTTGCACTTCCTTCCCCTTCAGTTGGAGGATCCAGGGAAAGGGGAGAGAAACACCAATTCAGGGTGGCACCCACAGCACTCATCAAAAATTCAAATGTGCCCACAGCTCTAAAAAGGTTGGTGACTTCTGACCTAAGCTCTTAAACTTCAATGAGGGGGCATCCAAACCTGTGCAGAAGAAGGTTTTCTTGCCTTGCCCACTACTGCCATTGCTGTGCATGGCCCATCGTTCCTGAGGGATGAAAGTATCCCATTGCACCATCTTGGGTCCACCCAGCTCCCGGACTTTGTGCAAGCAGTGCTCCAGATAACTGACCGGGTTTTCTGGTCGGTAGTTAACATGCTCTGTGGAGAAGCAGAAATGGAGGAGGAAAGCGCAGGTGTCAGGGGTTCAGAAGGAGAGACACAGGAGGGGGAGCAAATGGAGAGTGAGGAGGAGGAGTCCGAGGGGGGAGCAGGCAGTGACAGTGGAAAGAGTTATTCCACAAGCCTCTCCAGCGAATCGGAGGACTCACAGAAGGGAGCGCCGATGGCCAGGGCGAGGGGGGTTCCAGGGGGGAAGCCCCAGGAGGAAGGGGCCAGCGGGGAGTCCCTGAGCAGCAGTTGGAAATCAGGACCAGCTTCCCCACCAGAGCGCAGTGGGGAGGGGGAGTCCCAGGAATCGGGACCAGTGCTCTCACCACCAGCGGGAGGAGAGGAGTCAGGTTTGGTCACGCCCACATCAGGAAGCGGGGAAACGGTCAGGAGGAAGGTTACCGGCTGGGTGCGCGCGCCAAGTTCAAATGTACAGGCGAGCGGCACAGCAGGGAGCCCGGGTAGGGAGCCAGGTCCTAAAGCCCGCCGGAAGGAAGGGGAAGACCAAGGGGGGTCAGCGTCAGAGGAGTCCAGGAAGGAGGAAAAACCAGAGGGCAGAAGGACCCAGCGAAGGAAAGAACAGCGTAGGAGGTGGAGCCGGGCTAGGATCTTAAACTGGTGTGGGAGGAGCAGTGAGTCAGAGGGGACTTAGCCGGTCTAGCGTCGAGACGTGGGTCTGCGCGCCCAGAGCTTTGAAATGGAAGCTAAACTTCAATAAAGACTTTGTATATTATATCCACCGGGCGTTGGTCCTCTGTGAGCTGGGATCTAGAGGCAGACCTGACAGTAAGTCCCCTCTCACCATCTTTCACCAAGAACCTCGCAGCGAGGGGCGAAGATTGGTGCTTAACGAGCTCACAAAAGCAAGGCAAGATGACTACCGAACAGCAAATGGCAGCCCTGCAAAATGCAGTGACGCGACTCAACGAGGAGATACTCGCATCTAGGAGGAGGGAAAACGAAGCAGCTGCTGCCTGCAAGGATCTACAAGCCAGGTTGGAAGCGCTTACAAAGCAGGGGCACCCCCCCCCCAAAGCCAGAGGGGATTGGGCTGGGGAAGAGAGGGGGCAGCCTTGTGTCTCATTTCGATGGGAATTTGCAGCAGTACCCTAACTTCCGAGCAGACGTGCTGTTTGCGCTGCAATTGCTGGATAAAGACTTTAGAGATGAGCAGGAGAGGGTGGGATTTATATTATCTCATTTGCATGGAGAAGCTAAAGCGTGGCTGCGCAATCTGTGGAGAGATAAGGATCCGGCGCTCCGAAGTGCGGATGCCTTCATTAAAGCGATGGATTCGTGTTTTTTATCAACAATAGACATTGATATCGCCAGAAAAGAGATACATGGGCTGAAACAAGGGAGAGCCACTGTGAGGCAGTATCATTCCCGCTTTTTTGCATTGGTGAATGCGCTGGGATGGGAAAAAGATTCAGCTGCAGTCAGAGACCTTTTCTGGGAAGGGCTGAATGGAGCTGTAAAAGACAAAATTGCAAGGGGGGAGAGACCCCAGACCACCAAAGACGTTGTGGAGAGGGCACTCACGATGGGGGTTAGGCTGGAAGGACGCCCTTGGGACAAGGAGGAAGGGCATTGGGGACGCACGCCAGCGAGAGGACCGCCCCCCTTTCCCAAGGAAGCGGCGCGCGCTCGATCCATGCCTCCGCTGGGAGAGGGAGAGGAGCCGATGGAGATAGGTGGTGCTAAGGCTCAGTCCCCAGCCGGAGCCCTAACGCCGGGAGCAGTCAAAATGAAGCCTCCTAGAGGGACCAGGAAGTGCTACATCTGCGACAGTGCTCAACACATGGCGAAAGAGTGTCCCCGGAGGATCCACAAGCACACTGCAGCCTCAGCAACAGTAACAGAATCAGTTCAGCAGACTGCACCACAGCAGGGAAACGGCACTGTCTGGCTGGAAGTGGAGCCACTGGGGCCCAGCCAGACGTATCAGTGAAGCAGTCCCCAGACATCTTACAGCCCACAGACCCCCTCCCGCCCAAACCAGTGGTGCAGCTCACCGCATCCCTCCAGCTCCCAAATGGGCTCACCATGGAAGTCCCCATTTCCATTGATTCTGGGAGCAATGCAGATTTTATAGGCATGGAGTTCATCCAGCAACATGGCATAGCCCTTCTGCCAGCGACGGTACCTCTGAACGTCGTCACGGTGGACGGCAGGGAGCTACTGGGAGGGCAAGTGCTACAGCAGACGCCGCCAATGGTGATGCGCATTGGTAATCACCGCGAAGTCATCAGCTTCAACGTCACCCGCTTGTCATACACGCCATAGTGTTGGGCATGAGTTGGCTGGATAGGCACAGCCCGGCATTAGCTTGGTACCAGCGTCAACTAACCTTCGGCTCCTCCTACTGCGCAGAACACTGCATCCTGGCTGACCTGGAAGATGAGGGGCAGGAGGATGGACCACAGCTGAACTTGGGCATCCTGCAAGCAGTACCTAACAAGTACAAAGAGTTTTTGGAGGTCTTCTGCGAGAAAGAAGCGGACAAGCTGCCTCCCCACAGACCCTACGACTGCAAGATTGACCTCCTGCCGGGGGCGACGCTCCCGACGGGGAAACTGTATTCCATGTCGGAGGATGAATTGCAGGAGCTCAGGGAGTTCATAGATCACAACTTGAAGCGGGGATTCATCCGAGAGTCCAAGGCGGTGGGGGGCAGTCCTGTATTTTTTGTAAAGAAACGGGACACGCCCCAGAAGAGGCTGGTCGTGGACTTTCGCGTCTTAAACCAGAAGACCAAGCCCTCAGCCTTCCCTATGCCCAAGATCGATGACCTGCTGGCGACGGTGAGGAAGGGTCGCATCTTTACCAAGTTGGATCTACGGGGAGCGTACAATCTCATTCGCGTGCGCGAAGGTGACGAGTGGAAAACGGCCATGTTTACGCCGCTGGGCACCTATGAGTATAGAGTTATGCCTTTTGGATTACAAAATGGCTCCCACTGCTTTCAAGCATTCATGCATCATGTCTTGGCGGGTCTTCTCTACAAGAAGTGCGTCTGCTTCCTGGACGACATCCTCATCTTCTCGGAGTCGCCGGAGGCTCACGAGAGGGATGTCAGGGAGGTCCTGCAACGGCTGCGGGAGCACAGGCTTTATGCCAAGCTGGAGAAGTGCCAGTTCGACAAGACGGAGGTGGACTTCCTGGGCTACAAACTGTCCGACAAGGGACTCGCCATGGACAGTACCAAGGTACGTGCAGTGCTGGACTGGAAGAGCCCACACAATCGGAAGGAAGTCCAGAGGTTTGTCGGCTTTGCCAACTTTTATCGCAAGTTCATCAAAGGTTTCGCCATGCAGACAGCGGCCATCACTGACACCCTCAGTGCCAAGAAGAAGAAATTCATCTGGACAGAGCAGGCAGAGCAGTCCTTTCAAAAGCTCAAGACTCTCTTCGCGTCCGAGGAACACCTGCTACACGTGAACCCCAGCAGGCCCATGAGAGTAGAGACGGACGCCTCAGACAGGGCCGTTGGGGCCGTCCTGTTGCAGCAAGACCACCAGGGGGACTGGAGGCCGTGCGCTTTCTACTCCAGAAAACTCAGCAAGTCGGAGCAGAACTACACCATCTGGGACAGGGAGTTACTGGCCATACATGCAGCCTTCAAGGCGTGGCGGCACTTCCTCGTCGGAGCCAAACACACGGTGCAGGTCCGTACAGACCATAAAAACTTGGAGTACTGGCGCACGGCGAGGTTCCTGAACCAGAGACACATCCGCTGGGCGGAGTTCTTTGCAGATTTCGACTTCAGAATAGAATACATCCCTGGAAACAACAACATCATGGCGGACGCGCTGTCCAGGAAACCGCAGTATCTCGAGGAAGAGGCACCGGTGGCGGCCAAGCACATGTTCGCACCGAAGGCGTGGGCATGCGCGTCAGCCACGGTGGACCTGGACGCAGTGCGGCGCGCGCTGCAGACGGACTCCTTCGCGCGAGCCAAGATGGAGGAGGTCCGTAGCGGCACGGCGAGGGACGACGACTTCCAAATAAGTGACGGCCTGCTCATCCGCAAAGGAGCCCTCTACGTACCGGGAGACAACCTCCGAGCGAAAGTCCTACAACAGATGCACGACGCGCCCAGCGCGGGACACTTCAGCAAGGAGAAGACGGTGGACTTAGTAGCCAGAGACTTTTGGTGGCCCAAGATGAGAGGGGATGTCGCGGAATACGTCAATAGGTGCGACACCTGCCAAAGGGCCAAGCCAGTACACCAGCCGCCGGCAGGCCTGTTGGAACCGCTACAGACACCGTTCGAACCGTGGGAGAGGGTGGCCCTGGACTTTGTCACAGATCTGCCCAGCTCGAGGGGCAAGACGGGACTACTTGTGGTAGTAGACTTGTTCACCAAGATGGCCCACTTCATTCCTTGCGCGAAGGTGGCTACAGCCGAGCAGACCGCCAAGCTGTTTATAGACCACGTGTTCAAGGTGCACGGCCTGCCACGGTCCATCCTGTCTGACAGGGGGCGCCAGTTCATATCCAACTTCTGGCAAAAGCTGATGGGTTTCCTGAACGTCAAGGTCAGCCTGGCGTCGGCGCGACACCCGCAGACCAACGGGCAGGCGGAGAGAGTCAACGCCATTATGCAGCAGTACCTGAGATGCTACGCGAACCAGCAGCCCTCGACCTGGGTGGACTATCTACCGTTGGCCGAGTTTGCCTACAACAACACGAAGCACGCGTCCACGGGGGTGACGCCGTTTTTCGCCAACAATGGGCAGCATCCCAGAACCTTCCCGGGTTTGGAGAAAGTGAAGGCAGGGGAGCCGCAGGGAGCAGAGGCCGTGGCAGCGGAGTTGCAGGAGATCCACGAGCAGCTCAGGAGGCAGTTAGAGGTGGCGAAACAGGCTTACAAAGTGCAGGCAGACCGACACAGGAGAGTGGGGGAAGACATCCGGGTAGGAGACTGGGTGTGGTTAGCAGCCCAGGCAGTTCCAGCCAGATCGCTGGCCAAGAAGAAGCTAGGGCACAAGCAGCTAGGGCCGTACCAAGTAGAGGCGCAGATCAACCCAGTGGCCTTCCGGTTGACACTCCCGGAGGGGTCCAGAATGCACCCGGTCTTTCATAGATCAGTGCTCACACCCTACAGAGAGCCCCACAGGTTTCAGGCACCAGGGACGGCGCCAGACCCGCTCAGGGAAGCGCCCAAAAAGGGGGGGTCGCCGAGAGGGGAGCCACTCAATGAAGCCACAGAGATTTTAGACTCAAGGTGGGGGGAGGACGGGATCGAATATCTTCTCGCCACAGAGGACACCCCGGCCAGCGCCAACAGGTGGGTGCAGGATTACGCATTGGAGGAGCAGTGGCTCAAGGAAGAATTCCATACACTTTTCCCGCACAAGCCCATGCCGGCGGGCTTTTTTGACGACTGTCTGTTCACACCCACACTCTCAGCCAGCACTTTCCGGGGTTTCTCTTCAGCTGAGGAATCGACTCCGGGAGGCAGTTCCCCAGAGGGATCACTCTCAGGGTTTGGCACGGGGGGATCTTATTGGTGGGAGGACCAACCCGAAGTGGGCTGGAGCAGAGACATGCCGAAGGGACCCTGGGAAGTGGAGTCACCTCAGGCGACAGAGGGAGAGGGGGTCTTGGGTGATTTGGGGGCGGCTTCAGATTTCGAACACACCGCCCAGGAGATGGAAGCGGAGGAAATCGCCGTCGACGAGCCCATGGAGGACTTCCCGGACTTATCCCGCTGGCTGCACGCCTCGGGGGACGAACTGTATCCTGAAATTACCCCCACAACACTGGAGCACCCAGAACCCGCACCTGAAGAAGGGGAGGGGGGAAGGGGGGCTTCGAGGGGGGGATGGATGTCAGGGGTTCAGAAGGAGAGACACAGGAGGGGGAGCAAATGGAGAGTGAGGAGGAGGAGTCCGAGGGGGGAGCAGGCAGTGACAGTGGAAAGAGTTATTCCACAAGCCTCTCCAGCGAATTGGAGGACTCACAGAAGGGAGCGCCGATGGCCAGAGCGAGGGGGGTTCCAGGGGGGAAGCCCCAGGAGGAAGGGGCCAGCGGGGAGTCCCTGAGCAGCAGTTGGAAATCAGGACCAGCTTCCCCACCAGAGCGCAGTGGGGAGGGGGAGTCCCAGGAATCGGGACCAGTGCTCTCACCACCAGCGGGAGGAGAGGAGTCAGGTTTGGTCACGCCCACATCAGGAAGCGGGGAAACGGTCAGGAGGAAGGTTACCGGCTGGGCGCGCGCGCCAAGTTCAAATGTACAGGCGAGCGGCACAGCAGGGAGCCCGGGTAGGGAGCCAGGTCCTAAAGCCCGCCGGAAGGAAGGGGAAGACCAAGGGGGGTCAGCGTCAGAGGAGTCCAGGAAGGAGGAAAAACCAGAGGGCAGAAGGACCCAGCGAAGGAAAGAACAGCGTAGGAGGTGGAGCCGGGCTAGGATCTTAAACTGGTGTGGGAGGAGCAGTGAGTCAGAGGGGACTTAGCCGGTCTAGCGTCGAGACGTGGGTCTGCACGCCCAGAGCTTTGAAATGGAAACTAAACTTCAATAAAGACTTTGTATATTATATCCACCGGGCGTTGGTCCTCTGTGAGCTGGGATCTAGAGGCAGACCTGACAGCAGGTTAAAATTATCCGTATTTCAGAAGTGGTGGGGGAGTACATGGCCAAGTCTCAATGCTCTTCCCAGATCTATGTTTCGACCTCACCAGCTCCAAGTCATAGCAGAAAGTTATGGCACAGGGACTAGTAGCACTAGCTGGCCAGTCACTCCCACATCACATTCACCTGGCTCAAGCAGGTGAAGCAAACTAGAAAGTCACAATTACAACTCACTCCATATAGAACTCACATAACCCCTGGTCTAAAACAGCAGAACTGGTTGCCAGTTCATTTCCAGACCCAGTTCAAGGTGCTCACATAAGTATTTAAAGCCCCAAATGACTGAGTCCCCCAAACCTAAACTTCCTCCCAGGAAGTCGACTTACCCACCCATTTGTCATTAGGGTCTAGGGCATTTGTCATTAGGGTCTAGGGCAGGTCACAATATAAAAAGACAATATTCCTCTTGTCCTAGGTAAAGTGGTGTGTCTTAAGTATTATTATTATTATTATTATTATTATTATTATTATTATTATATACCCCACCCATCTGACTGGGTTGCCACTCTGGACAGCTTCCAGCATACATAAAGACATGGTAAAATGTTAAACCTTAAAAAGCATCTGATGAAAGATAACAGTGAAGATACCAGGTGCACCTCTCTGGGGAGGGGATTCCACAGGGGTCAGCAAACCTTTCAGCAGGGGGCCGGTCCACTGTCCCTCAGACATTGTGGGGGCCCAGACTATATTGGAAAAAAATTGAATTAATTCCTATGCCCCATAAATAACCCAGAGATGCATTTTAAATAAAAGCACACATTCTACTCATGTCAAAACACGCTGATTCCTGGGCCATCCATGGGCCAGATTTAGAAGGCTATTAGGCTGGATCCGGCCCCAGGCCTTAGTTTGCCTACCCATGATATAAAACCATAAATAATAATAATAATAAAACTACCTGATACAGGGCTGCCTTCAGATGTCTTCTAAAAGTTGTGCAGTTCTTTATCTTCTTGACATCTGATGGGAGGGTGTTCTACAGGGAGGGTGCCACTACCGAGAAGGCCCTGTTAGAGGACATTCGGCACAGAAACATGTGTGTATACCTTTAAGAAGTTTCTGGGATTAATTGGCTGCAGGTGACCGTTGCTATAAAGGAAAAAAGCTGAGTTTTGTTGCTTGCCTGCAGTAATAACATCCACCAGAGTTTGTGTTTATTTGTTTAGTAATAAAGTCTTCGTTTTTCCGTTTGGGTTTTTACACCTATGTCTCCTGGAGTCACTCTGTCCTCTGCCACCGGCTGGAATTCCCCCTCCAATAGGTTATGGGCCCAGTCCCCAGTCCTGAGTGGGCAGAGACAGAGCTTGAAAAGATCCCAGAGACTGGAAGCAACTCAGCGTTTCTCAAGCAGCTGGCTGTGTGAAGGCATCGGCAGGGAGTGTCTGTTTGGGACCAGGAGCCGAACATTTCTTCAAGCCACGTGTGAGTAAGAACTGAGTGGAAAGCTGAAGGCTGGGTGGTGCCATGGCTGGACTTGGAGCTGGAGCTCAAGGGGGAGCTTCCTATTTTCCAGTAGAGAAACTGGGAGAGTCCAATTATATGTCATGGAGTTTACAGATGCAGGCGTTTTTAAAGAAAGAACAATGTTGGACTGCTATTGTTAACTCTCCTGTAAAAGAGGAGGATGAAGAAGTAGATGAAGCAGACCAAAGGCTGGAGGACAAAGCCTATGCCAATTTAATTTTGAGTTTAGAGAAGTCTCAGTTATCTCATGTGCGAGACCTTGAAACAGCAAGTGAGATTTGGCAAGCACTGAGAGCAATACATATTAGAGACACTGCTGGCAGCAAAATTACTCTAATGAGAGCTCTGTACCGAGCCAGACTAAGTGAGGGTGAATGTGTTTCAACACATCTTCAAAGAATGCGTGATTTATTTTCACAGTTAAATGAACTTGGGGAACATTTTTCTGAACAGAGAAAAGTTTATATTGTGCTGTCTTTACTTCCTGAGTCATGGGACAATTTAGTGATGACTCTGGAAGCCATCCCAGAAAGCCAATTAACAATGCATTTCTTAACTGGCCGTTTGCTTGATGAGGAGGAAAGACGCCATGAGAGGAAGGCCACAACCCCTCACCGTAACTCCAGAAATGGGAGGCAGTCCAGTAAAAGGTATGCAACTGATGAGGAGCAGCATCCTAGAGAGGAAGCAGCATTCACAGTTAGAAGATGCTATCGTTGTGGGTCAACCAAGCATTTAGTACGACAGTGCACTGTGTCTGTGGAAGAAAATACAAGACAAGGGCGGCCTGCGTTTGCTGGGAAGCGAGGAGACAGGAAGAATCGAATCCAGTATGTTTCTGCAGCAGTTCGAGGCACCAGTCACAACGTTGGACAAGACTGGATTTTAGACTCAGCAGCAACAAACATTTTTGTCAAGTCTGCACAAACCCTTGTAGAAAAGCAGCCTTGTAAATCTGTAAATGTAGTACTAGCTGATGGAACAGTGCATGAGTCAGCTGGAAAGGGTAGTGCGAATATCAACTGTTTAAGTACCAAGTTTACCAATGTTTTATGTGTACCAAGCTTAGAAAATAATTTGCTTTCAGTTACAAGTCTTGTTAAGCAGGGATTTAAAGTAACCTTTTCTGGTTCAGGCTGTAGAATAGAGAAGAAGAAGAAGAAGAGTTTGGATTTGATACCCCGCCTTTCACTCCCTTTAAGGAGTCTCAAAGCGGCTAACATTCTCCTTTCCCTTCCTCCCCCACAACAAACACTCTGTGAGGTGAGTGGGGCTGAGAGACTTCAAAGAAGTGTGACTGGCCCAGGGTCACCCAGCAGCTGCATGTGGAGGAGCGGAGACGCGAACCCGGTTCCCCAGATTACGAGACTACCGCTCTTAACCACTACACCAAACTGGCTGGAAAAGTGGTTACAGCGTCGCTACAAAATGGTTTGTTTGTTTTGAAAGACCAGCTAGTAAGTGAGTCTGGGGCATGTGTTAAAGCCTGTAATAGAGCCTTGCATGATGAGTGCCAGCATTTGTGGCATCGTCGTTTGGGGCATGCCAATTTCCGCAGTATTGCAAAAATGCCAGAACTAAGCAAGGGAATTAAAATGAAAAAATGTTCAGTTTTTCTAGACTGCAATACCTGCAAGGAGTCTAAAAGTAAGCGAGGGTCTTACCCTGAAAGTACTAGAATTAGCAAGAGGCCATTTGCTTTAGTACATTCAGACCTTTGTGGGCCATTTGCAGAGTCTGAAGGAGGAGCAAAGTTTTTTTTGGTTCTTGTGGATGATTATAGCCGGTATACTTGGGTATATTTGTTAAAACACAAAAGTGAAACTGGTCAACTGATTAAGAATTGGATCAACTATATAGAAAGGCAGTTTCCTTACAAAGTTACCCAGTTACAAAGTGACCGTGGAGGCGAGTTCATGTCTGAAGCCCTCCAAGTTTGGTTGAAAAAGCGTGGTATTTGTCACCGTAAATCGTGTCTTTTCACCTGAAGAAAATTCAGTTGCAGAACGCAAGATAAGATCTTTACAAACAATGTTAGATTCAATGCTATGTGATTCTGGCCTATCCAGGAAGTATTGGGGAGAAGGAATTCTGTGTGCTAACTACATGCAGAACAGATTGTTTCATTCTACCATAAACAACACCCCTCATTTTTTGCTTTATGGAAAAAAACCCTTTTTGGACCATGTTAAAACTTTTGGTTGCTGGGCTTGGGTTCACATCCCAAAAGGACAGAGAAGGAAAGGAGAGCCCAAGGCAAAGAAACTTAGGTTTGTTGGCTATCAAACTTGGTCAAAGGGGTATCGTTTTGCACTAGGGCGTGGCAGAGTTGTAATATCAAGACATGCAGAGTTTTGTGAGCAAGATGGTTGGGTTCGTTTGCATGGAAATTCAGAAGTTATGTTATCTTCTGATAATACAGATAAATTTGTGAAATCTGAGGAAGAAAAGCCACAAATTAAAGAAAGTTCTGAAAGTGACAGTGATGAGGATTCAGGGGATGAGGATCCCAGTACACAATCTCCTAAAGCTGAACCAATTTCTCCTGAGCAGGATGAATCAGAAGGGGAAGATAGTTCAGAGGGGGAGAGTGTCCAAGTTAGAAGGTCACAAAGAAGTAATAAGGGGGTACCTCCAGAAAGGTTTACTATACAAGAAGCTAAAACTGTTGATGTGAAAAAGGAACCTCGTGATTATGAGGAAGTTTTAAAGTTACCACACCAGGAAATAGTAAGGTGGAAAAATGCAATGAAAGCAGAAATGAAATCTTTAGCAGAACACGATGTCTTTACCATTGAGCCATTGCCAGAAGGAAAAAAGGCAGTGGGCTGTAGATGGGTGTATAAAATAAAACACTTGGCAGGTGGTGATGTTAAGTACAAAGCCAGACTGGTAGCACAAGGCTTTACTCAAAGAAAAGGTGAAAGCTTTGATGAAACCTTTTCTCCTACTGCAAGGAGTGAAAGTGTACGCTTATTGCTAGCTCTTGCAGCACAACGTGGGTTTAAGGTAAACCATTTTGATATTGAAACAGCTTATCTTAACGCAAATCTGCAAGAAGAAATTTTTATGAATCAAGCGCCAGGTTTTGAGGCAGGAGAACAGAATTCTGTATATAGGCTGAACAAAGCAATTTATGGGCTCAAACAGTCAGCTAGAAATTGGAACGAATGTCTTGATAATGGTTTAAAAAATCTTGGTTTTAAAAGAAGCTTAGCTGATAACTGCTTGTACACTAAAGGAAAGGGTGATAAACAAGAATTGTCAAAACAAAACAAATTCCTTCCAGTAGCACCTTAAAGACCAACTAAGTCAGTTCTTGGTATGAGCTTTCGTGTGCATGCACACTTCTTCAGATACACTGAAACTTCTGTTTCAGTGTATCTGAAGAAGTGTGCATGCACACGAAAGCTCATACCAAGAACTGACTTAGTTGGTTTTTAAGGTGCTACTGGAAGGAATTTGTTTTGTTTTGACTATGGCAGACCAACACGGCTACCTATCTGTAACTGAAACAAGAATTGTGTTTGTGTTATGTTGATGATTTGCTTTACTCTACAAAAGGTGACAAGCAAGTGAAAAAATTTGCAGAACAACTAAGAAAGGAATTTAAAGTAAGAGATTTGGGGCCAGTAAAAAATTATCTCGGTTTAGAAATTCAAAGAACAAACGATGGAAGTTTTTTGTTGAGTCAAAAAGACAAAATAGTGGAGTTACTTGAAAGAAACAATATGCAAAACTGCAAGGGAATAAAAACCCCAATGGAAATAGTTTTTTTCAAAAATGAAGAAGAATGCACAAAACCTGTAAATCCTGAAATGTACCATTCAATAATTGGAAGTTTATTATACATTTCATTGTGGAGCAGACCAGATTTGAGTTATGCAATTGGAATACTAAGCAGACTAGTAAACTGTCCTACAGAAAACGCCTGGAAAGGTTTAAAACGTATTTTTCGGTATCTAAAGCAAACACTTGATTATTGTTTAAAATTACCATCTTCAGGGTCCACAAAATTGCAGTGTTACGTTGACAGCGATTGGGCCAACCTGCCTGATAAAAAATCAATTTCTGGAATGGTATTTCAATTTGGAGATTCTTTAGTAGGATGGAAATCCAAAAAACAAACTATAGTGGCCACATCATCAACTGAGGCCGAATACTGTGCATTGTCGGAATTATGTAATGAAGTAAAATTTTATGTTCAGATCCTCAAGGATATAGACGTAGAGTGTAATTATCCTATTCAAGTTATGGAAGATAATCAAGCCGTAATAACCTTGTCTGGATCTGACCTGTTTAGAAACAAATCAAAGCATTTAGAAATTAAATACCAAAATGTAGCTGAAAATGTAAAACAGAACCAGATAATGCTGAAGTATTGTGAAAGTACACAAAATGTGGCGGATGTATTTACAAAAGCGTTAACCCTTGAAAAACATACACGACTGGTAACAAAGTTGGGAGTTGCAGTGTGTGATATGTAAATATGTTCTGTTCTGCTTAAAATATTGTTTCTGTTTGAACGAGAGGGGGTGTTAGAGGACATTCGGCACAGAAACATGTGTGTATACCTTTAAGAAGTTTCTGGGATTAATTGGCTGCAGGTGACCGTTGCTATAAAGGAAAAAAGCTGAGTTTTGTTGCTTGCCTGCAGTAATAACATCCACCAGAGTTTGTGTTTATTTGTTTAGTAATAAAGTCTTCGTTTTTCCGTTTGGGTTTTTACACCTATGTCTCCTGGAGTCACTCTGTCCTCTGCCACCGGCTGGAATTCCCCCTCCAATAGGCCCTCTGTCTGGTTCCCTGTAACTTTGCTTCTCACAGTGGAGGCACCACGAGAGGACCCTCTGAGGAGGACCTCTGTGTCCGGGCTGAGCGATGGGGGTGGAGACGCTCCTTCAGGTATACTGGGCTGAGGCCGTTTAGGGCTTTAAAGCTCAGCACCAACACTGTGGTGCCAAATGTAATCTTGTTACACTGATCAGTGTCCTTCTACTTTTAAGATTGTCTGGTTTAGCTAACCTTTGCGTGGTGATACCCGCCCCCTCCCACAGATGGAGTAAATAAAGACACCGGACACCAGAATTTAGGTTAATTGGGCGAAAATGGCCACAACTTTATTGATTACAGGTAAGAGCGGTATTGGCTTTTAGGCATTGGCCCTACAGACTATCCGGTCTAACCGGGAAGGGTTAAGCACCAACAGGGGGAGCCCCCCGAGATGCACATCCGTAGACGCTCCCCCAGGGGTTACCGCTCGGGGGCGCGCTTTAGGCCCTAGCCTCCGTAGGTTTCGGACGAGGCGACGCCCCCCGGAGTCCTTTAACGAACTACCCTTCAAGATTTGGGGGAGGTGATGGCGTTCCTCCCCCCCGACATCATTTGCATAACAATACCCCTGCCAATGCCTAACCGCCAAAACCAAAAGTTGTGACGTTTGCTACGAGGTAGGCGAAAAAACCAAGTGGCCTCCAAATACAGCCAATTTGCCAAATGGAAAAACTCCTACCAGGCCCCTTGCGGCGACCAGCCGAAGCCTATAGCAAAGTCCAAAAGCAAACCTAAAGGGCGGGTGGGTGGGAAACCGCAGCTGCCGCCGGAGAGAAAAGGGGGCGAGTCAGGGCTGCCCTGACCTTAAATGCCCCCGGTAAGCCCTGCCCCCAGCGCCATCCGATTGGCTGGCGCTGTGGTGATGAATATTAAGGAGCAAAGGGGAATCCCTGAGTCCCACGGGGCTGACTCCAGCCCCGCGAGATTGTCGTAGGGGGCGTGAACCCGCAACCCCACCCCCTCTTTAGGTCGGGAGTGGCTTTATGTAGCAGTCAGAAATCAAACATTAACAGTAATAACACTCAGAAGCTGGGTATGTGGGTGAGGAAGTGAGAGCATTACATTCTCCCTGGATGTTTTGCAACAGATTTGAAAACCAAGTGAGTTCCAAAGGAGAAGCCCCACTGTAAAACTGCTAGTATTGGGTTGGGAATCATTTGCAAATGTGACACCAACAAATTTTGGCTCAATAGGAACTGGAAACCCCGGGGGGGGGGCGACAGGAGAATAGATTGTTTTCAGGTCTGTTATTTCTCAGAGCAACTAGTTTTCTACAGAAAACTCTCAGCTTGTTTGGATATTCATGAGCACCAAGGGCAGAGACTTCTCTGAGCCCAGATGTGGCCCTACAGAGGTCTCTGTGTGGCTCTCAGAACTTTCCCCAGGCCACCCTTCTCATTGGCGCTCTCCTCAAGTGCTTTTGTCTGGCTGGAAATTGTCCTTGAATTGTGATAATGCCTCTAGGCTTTTCTGGGTGGAGAGAGGTGTGTGCAGAAACCTTTGAGCTGGGGTAGCTCAGTTGACAGAGCCTTAGACGCACAATCTCTGGGTTGTGGGTTTGAGCCCCATGTTGGGCAGGGCAATATGGCGGCTAGCTTTGTCATGCTTTTAGAGCTTTTTAGAGCTTTTTAGAGATAGTAGGGTTTTTTTTCTCTCAGTAGTTTTAGAGCTTTTTAGAGCTTTTTAGAGATAGCAGTTTTAGAGCTAGTAGTTTTATTGCCTGTTAAGCTTTAGCTTTCACCATCTCCAGCCTGAGTGATTTACTGCCTCCCTATCTCATTGGCATTTGGTTGCTGGAGGTTTGCCTACCACAACGAAACATCTTTCCAAGTGCAACTATACTAGAGGAGAGAGGAAGAGAGAAGGGCTTCCAACGCCGTCGGGAAGTATCACTACATAGTTTCTTTGGCAAGTGAGATGGCGGTTTAAGCCAGATAGGATTTCATCGCCCTCCTCCCCTCAACGTCTCGCCTGCCACGGTCGTTGTAAGTAATGCCGCTGTAAAAATCTATTCCATCTATTACCCTCTATTTCTGACCGCCAGACCGTGAACTGTCGGAAAGTCTGGCACGCAGTGGACCACAGCCACTTCTAATCAATTAACTTGACGTGGAGCTTCTGGGGGGAGCGTTATTTAACGAGAGGAGTGTTAATTCCAGCTTGTCTAATTGGGACGAAGCGGTGTTATCTTCACATCCACATATTCCACATAACTCCATACACTCTACAGAGATGGTGCTCACCAGACAGAAATGTAAAGTTCTGGGGGTCTCCCCAACGCAGAGGGTTGAACCACCACCAGCAACCTCGCAGACAGAAATTTTGCTATATTTTAAGCCTGAAACAAAAACGCCCATATGCTCCGAATCTCCACTTCTCCATGATTGGTCTATTGACCGAACATGGTATGGGAAGGAACCTGATATTGGTGAGGAGAGAGAGGGGACCAGTCTGGCAATGGAGATGGCTCAGATAGTCTCCCAATCTAGTGCTTCCGACATTCTCGTAGAACATGATCAAGAACGAAATCTGAAACACTTGGAAGTCACACTAGATGGATCAGTCAATGCAGCCAGCCCCAGCGAAAAGGCTAGGATGGAACCCCCAAGTGCGACGAGAACAGAGGAAAATCCAAGCCAGCTAAAAGGAGCCTGCTGGGACACAGATAGCAGTATCTGTGTCCTGATTGGGCTTTTCAATGAAATGATGAAGGAATGCCAAATGCACATAAATAAAGAATTAAGACCAATCAGGAACTCTCTTATGGAATGTGTGGGATTGCTAGTGAGCCTGACAGAGCTTATCAGGAAGGGAGCAATCCCACACACCCCTACTCCAGCGGCCGAAATTCCAACAGAGCCCAGTATCTCAGAGAAGGTCCCAAAGAGAGCCACTCCCATGTCTACTAACAGTCGAGTCACTCACTCCTCACCCAAAAAGAAGCATCGCCACCAAAGAATACACCTACTTCACAAGAAGAAGTGTAAAAACATAAAAGTGGGAAGGCGGACTAAGAGTCATACACGAACTAAGAAATTGAATTTTTCCAAGTTATTCAAGCTCCTGGAGAATCCCACAATAAAGGAATCAAATATAAAGAATACTAAACCCGTGACCCCAAAACAGAGCATTATCCAGCAATTTAAAGTGACTAGCGCATCACAACCCCCTAATCCTCAAGCAACGAAAGATCGGAACGAACAATTAGATAAAGACTGGCAAACCCCCTCTGCTACTGCGGAGACTATCTCCCCCATTTGCAATAAGATAACTCAGAACAATCAAACGCTGATCCTCAACAGAAGTAGACTGGTTATTTCCCCTACGTACAACCGCACAGAATTACATTCACTGGACCAACAAAGAACGCATATATTTTAAAAAATTGACTTAGTACTCAGAGGCCTCCTACTACAAGGTGACGTTATCAAGGCAGATTTTCTCCCAAATGACAATAAGTATAATCGAGTGATGCTGACATTTAAAGATGACTCGACCGCAAAACAAATATTAATTAATAAGGAGAAGCTGCAAAGGGTGGGCCTGACAGTGACTCGCCTATTCGAAGTGCCTGCCCCCCCCCCCCGCACCTCATCAAATTAAATAAGAAAGACATCTATTCAAAGGTGGTGGAAAACAATAAAGCTGAATATCAGAATAATCACCAGTCGCCCCACGAATTGGATACCCCTACACACAATTTCTCCCTTGAAGAAAATACCTTAATTAGTCAATTCTGGACATTCCCACCTTTAATACAAGCTGAAATCCTAGAAAGATTAGAAACGCTAAGAAATAAGCTGGCCGGGAAAGAGTTATATAAGGAAACCAAGGTGGATGTCCAAAGAAAGAGCAAGAGTCCTAAAAAGATCATCTCACAAGAACTCGATTCAACGGCTTGTCGTCCACGTAACCTTCAGATAAAAGCAGAGATTAATCTACCTGCAATTAAGAAAGTGCAACTCACAGAGGAGAATAATGCATCGCCCCCTATAAGGAAAAACATGCCTAAGGAAACTTCACCAGGCTTCTGGTCCAAAATGAGATATTTAGTTGAAGCGGAATTAGGCTACAACCAGGTAGAGTACCCCCAGGAGGAGGCCTTGCATAGCAAAGGCCCAGTGTCTACCAATGTGAGCACTCTACATTTACCATCTGACACCATAGAACACCTGGACAGTTCTCCATGTAAGGATGATAGTCGGCTGCTACGTAGAATGGTAAGCTCCAACAGTGCCTTGGAAGATAATTGACAAGGAGTGGATCTTGGTAGAGCCAACCTTAGCTTTTTATCATGGAATATCGCAGGATGGGGAAAAAAAGCAGCTGATCCATCCTTTGCTAAATTTATCCAAGGCTACGACATAGTATTTTTACAGGAGACATGGCTCACAGGGCACCTAGAAGTTAACGGCTTTTCCTCAATGTCCCTCACAGGATCTCCAAGCACTAAAGGGGGGAGAGTCAAGGGTGGCCTAGGCATTTTAATATCTACAAGGTTGAGGGTGTCCTTAGTAAAGTTAGAGACACTGAAACACCTGGCTATGGCCTTATTAGTGAAAAGTAGTTTCTTCACCCTGCTACTGATTAATGTATATCTTCCCCCCCAAAGAGGTAAGCAGCTGATTAAAAACACCTGGCATCGGCTGGAAACATACATTGATGGTTTGATGACTCAAACCCCTGCAGCTTCAGTGCTAGTGGCTGGCGATCTTAATGCCAGAATTGGCCAGTCTGACGAAGCACTATATGCACACTTCCACGACTCGCCACCCATCGTGGAAGAAAACCATCTTATACCCACCAGACTCTCAAAAGACAAGGGATGTAATTACGCAGGTCTTTGCCTATTGCGTCTTTCTTTCTTTTTCTTTTTTTATAATATTTTTATTGAGTTTATGGAATACAGAAAAAAAAGAATAAAAGACAGATATAAGAAATAAAATAGAGAAGTTGCAAATTTCCATATTCTTTTTTTTCAGCAAATCTAATGGACTTCCCCGCATCTTCCTAACCCTGCGTTCTCTGTGATACAAAACATCAGCAATTTGTTAACTTATTTCAAAACTTATTGTATCTTTCATTTTATCATGTTACCTAGTTTCCAAAATGTTGTAACCCAAATCTTATACGTTTTAGCTTAAACATAATAAAGTTATTTCATTATTCCACCTCTGACTTCTTGTACCTTAATTTTCATTTCATTAATTTACAATTGCTGAAGCTAGAGTTTCCAAGAAAGGCTTTCTTGCCTATTGCGTCTTTCTAACAAGTTGGACCTGGTCATACTAAATGGGCGCAAGAATGGGGAGACTTGTGGGGAATTTACTTTTATATCAAATGCAGGAGCTTCCACTATCGACTATGTTATGGTATCATTTAATCTCCTAAATAGAGCCCTTGAGTGCAAAGTGGAGGAGAGGGTTGATAGTGATCACTTACCGCTCTGCCTCCTCCTGGATGTAAGAAAAGACTTATTTTGTAATGATAAACTTGAAGCCCCCAGGTCCCCCAACATGGAGATGAGATACTCACGTACTAGATGGTCCGAAAAGTTGAATGCCGAAACATCTGAAAGGCTATACTCGGACATATTCCTCATGAGAAGAGATAATCTCTTAAACTCATCATGTTCTGAATCTAGAATAATATTGTTCCAGGATCTGATCTCACTTTTGCAACCCCACCTGACCCAAAAAAAGACATCGCGCCAATCTTTATTCCCCAACAAATCCAAACCTTGGTTCGATCAGGAATGTATTGCTACGAAGCGTTCTTTGTTGGATAAGTACAGGAATTATAAATCAGCGAACTTACCCTTGCTTCCTGCGGAATGGTTCGAAGCCAAACGTAAATATAAAGATCTGATTAAAAAGAAAAAGCTTCAGGCCCAAAGGGGGGAGTGGCAACGCCTATTAGAGGCCTCTCGAAGGAAAGACTCAGCCACTTTTTGGAAAATAGTTGCTAAAAGTTGGCAAGACTCCCCGATTGAAATTGATTATACTATACCAGTTGGGATTTGGGAGGCTTACTTTCCATCTTTATATACATCAAATCAACATCTGCAGGCCATGCCCCCAGCTTCGAGTGATATTGGCACCGAATGGCCCCCAGTAGCAACTGAAGAGATCTATAGGCTCATCCAATCCCTTAAACCTGGAAAAGCACCCGGTGTAGACAACATTACACCGGAACTCCTTAAGGCTAATGTTGAATGGTGGGCCCCTGTGCTAGCTGCCTTATTTACCAGCATAGATCAATCGGCCATTATCCCTGAGGACTGGGGATTAGCAATCATCATCCCTTTATTCAAGAAAGGGAGCCGATCAGATCCAGCGAATTACAGGCCAATTAGCCTCCTAAGTATTATTAGCAAACTGTACGCTGCCCACCTATGCGATAAATTAGTGGACTGGTTGGAACAAAACCACATTCTTTCAGAAGCACAGGTGGGTTTTAGGGCAAATCGGTCAACCTTAGACCAGGGCCTTGTTCTTCAACATCTTGCGGAGAAATATACATCAAGAAAAGGAGGTTCCCTATACGTGGCCTTTATAGATTTCAAATCTGCTTTTGATTTAATACCGAGGGACAGGCTTTGGGGAAAGCTAAGCGCCGCAAATATAAACAAACGCCTACTGTATCTCATCCACAGTCTATATGAAAATACACGGGTCTGGGTAAGGTGTGACCGACAGGGCCACCTATCCAAGGAAATCCAAATCCATCAGGGGGTTAGGCAAGGGTGTGTCCTTGCACCTACTTTATTTAACTTCTATATCAACTCGCTAGTAGGAAATATGGAGAAAGAAAATGCCCATCCCCCCAAATCGGCTGGTACGCCCCTCCCGGTCCTTTTATATGCGGATGACACAGTTTTAATCTCTTTTTCTTGTGTTGGACTAAGAAAACTTTTGAGATCTTTTACCAAATATTGCAGCATCGAACAACTAACAATTAACTACAACAAATCCAAAGTCATGGTGTTCTCTAAAAAAAGGAGGAGGCACAAATGGAGAATTGACAATCGCCCAATAGAACAGGTAGCAACCTTTAAATACCTGGGTGTAACCTTCCAGGAAAGGGGCTCCTGGCGTTTTCAGATTAATAACACTATTGCAAATGCAGAAAGATCTACCAAAGCGTTAATAAGATTCTTTTATGGGAAAGGGGGCCAACATATACCGGCAGCCTCCCAGGTCTTTGCTGCCAAAATACTATCACAATTGTTATACGGATCCCAGAACTGCAGCTTTAAAAACCTTACTCTCTTAGAGGCATTCCAAACTAAGTTTTTCCGCTGCCTGCTGGGGATCCCCTCTTGTGTATCCAACATAGCGGTCCGTTTGGAGGTTGGGCAAATTCCTATCAGTACTCGGATATGGATATTGAAGATCCATTATTGGCTAAAACTTATTTTCTTCCCGGTTGGGCTGGCAACTTTAACCTTATTAGATACCTACCAATCCAGATGGAAAGCTACACTGCTGGAAAAACTTAAAGGCTTGGGGATCCCACAGCAGACCCTGATGATGATAATAATAATAATAATAATTTATTATTTGTACCCCGCCCATCTGGCTGGGTTTCCCCAGCCACTCTGGGCGGCTTCCATAAAAACCAGAAATACACTAAAATATCACAGATTAAAAACTTCCCTGAACAGGGCTGCCTTAAGATGTCTTCTGAATGTCAGGTAGTTATTTATCGCTTTGACATCTGATGGGAGGGCGTTCCACAGGGCGGGTGCCACTACCGAGAAGGCCCTCTGCCTGGTTCCCTGTAGCTTTGCTTCTCGTAATGAGGGAACCGCCAGAAGGCCCTCGGCGCTGGACCTCAGCGTCCGGGCAGAACGATGGGGGTGGAGACGCTCCTTCAGGTATACTGGGCCGAGGCCGTTTAGGGCTTTAAAGGTCAACACCAGCACTTTGAATTGTGCTCGGAAACGTACTGGGAGCCAATGTAGGTCTTTCAAGACCGGTGTTATGTGGTCTCGGCGGCTGCCCCCAGTCACCAGTCTAGCTGCCGCATTCTGGATTAGTTGTAGTTTCCGAGTCACCTTCAAAGGTAGCCCCACGTAGAGCGCATTGCAGTAGTCCAAGCGGGAGATAACTAGAGCATGCACCACTCTGGCGAGACAGTCCGCGGGCAGGTAGGGTCTCAGCCTGCGTACCAGGTGGAGTTGGTAGACAGCTGCCCTGGATACAGAATTGACCTGCGCCTCCATGGACAGCTGTGAGTCCAAAATGACTCCCAGGCTGCGCACCTGGTCCTTCAGGGGCACAGTTACCCCATTCAGGACCAGGGAGTCCTCCACACCAGCCCGCCCCCTGTCCCCCAAAAACAGTACTTCTGTCTTGTCAGGATTCAACCTCAATCCATTAGCCGCCATCCATCCTCCAACCGCCTCCAGGCACTCACACAGGACCTTCACCGCCTTCACTGGTTCTGATTTGAAAGAGAGGTAGAGCTGGGTATCATCTGCATATTGATGGACACCCAGTCCAAACCCCCTGATGATCTCTCCCAGCGGCTTCATATAGATGTTAAAAAGCATGGGGGAGAGGACAGAACCCTGAGGCACCCCACAAGTGAGGGCCCAGGGGTCTGAACACTCATCCCCCACCACCACTTTCTGAACACGGCCCAGGAGGAAGGAGCGAAACCACTGTATAACAGTGCCCCCAGCTCCCAGCCCCTCTAGACGGTCCAGAAGGATGTTATGGTCGATTGTATCAAAGGCCGCTGAGAGATCCAGCAGAACTAGGAAACAGCTCTCACCTTTGTCCCTAGCTCGCCGGAGATCATCAACCAGCGCGACCAAGGCAGTTTCAGTCCCATGATGAGGCCTGAATCCCGATTGGAAGGGATCCAAATGGTCCGCATCCTCCAGGCGTGCCTGGAGTTGTTCAGCAACCACGCGCTCAATCACCTTGCCCAAGAATGGAAGATTTGAGACTGGGCGATAGTTGGCCATACTGGCCGGGTCTAAAGATGTTTTTTTAAGAAGCGGTTTGATGACCGCCTCTTTCAGCGGATCTGGGAATGCTCCCTCACAGAGGGAAGCATTCACCACCCCGCAGAGCCCATCGCCCAGCCCTTCCCGGCTTGCTTTTATTAGCCAGGATGGGCAAGGATCCAGGAGACAGGTGGTTGGTTTCACGCGTCCAAGCAGCCTGTCCACATCCTCGGGGGTAATGATAGCATTAGGCTTCGAGAAAGCCAGGACTACAATTCGCCAGCGTATCTGGGATGTAGAATTACAATGCCACATGAGTGAAATGATCAAACATCCAGCGATAAGGGACCATGGGAGAGGTTTTTCTCCAGCTAACTATCTGTCAGGTCTTCAGGTACCCAAATACAGACGGTCTTTTACCCTCGCCAGATTTAATGTTCTCCCTTCTGCCTTACTTCAGGGCAGATTTGAGGGTAAACCATACACAACACGGGTCTGTCCTTGTGGCTCGTTGGAAGTTGAAACTGCTTCACATGTATTATTACGTTGTCGTCTTTATGAGGATATACGTTTGACTTTTATTTAACCTGGTTTGCAAAAGTCTAGGAAAGAATCGGAATACCATAGTTTAAAACTACTGCTAGAGGACAAGAATCCCAAGACTACATTAAATGTAGCTAAATTCTGTGCGTCTGCAATCAATCGCAGGAAGCAAGTGGTATCCCATAATGTTCAAACCCCTAAATGTTAATTACAGGGGGCACGCTAACAATTAATTTTTAATTTTTATATTTAAATCCTTGTTATATTCATATTGTCTCTTGTATTTTTGATAATTTTTATGATCTGTGATATTGTGTGTGTTGACGCTGGTCTGTGACCGTATTAATAAATTCATTCATTCACGTTGGGCAAAAGATTCCTGCATTGCAGGGGGTTGGACTAAATGACCCTCATAGTCTCTTCCAACTCTACAGTTCTATGACTCTAACTTTAGCGTAGCTGGAATGGAGGCTCTGCCATAAGGGTCACCTCCATTGCTCAACCCACTTGTGCCTCTGGCCCCACCCATGAGCTCAGAATGGTGTACATCAGTGCATCCAAGCTGGTGCCCTCCAGATGCTGCAGGATTCCAGCTCCCACCATTCCTGACCTCTGGCCATAGTAGCTGGGGCTGACGGGAGATGGAGTCCAACCACACTCAGAGTGCACCATGCTGAGGTTCCCTTCCATGCAACCTTCCAAAGGCCACATGCCAGTAGAGGGCAAAAGTGGGCAGGACAATGTTTTCTGATGCTCTTTAATTAGATGTCTTCTGCATTGCAACAACGGATAAGTTGTGGAGGTTGTGATTCTTTGAAATGAACTGAAGTGAGTTGCAACTGGTCATTAAAAAAAAATAAATCAAAAATCAAAGCTGTAGATTTATGATTCCATAAATCATATGCAGGTAGGCAGGTAGGTAGGTATTTCATAAATCAAATGCAGGTAGGAATAGTGGACAATTGCATATACATTTGTAAACAAATTGACCCAATGTGCATGTTCCAAATGAACAGGGCAGTCCAACACACCCATAGTGTGCCCCCTCCCTGCTGTGCCAGCTAAGCAGGCCTCCCACCAGCTGCTACTGATGGGGTGAGGTTACAGTGAGTGCAGAGTTCCCCTTCTGCATGCCAAACATGTGTTGCCAGCAGGCAGGATTCTCACCAGCAGTGGCCAGTGGAAGCCCCCAAGGGGATCCGTCGGATCCTGAGTTGGCCCCACCATTGTTGTGTGATGGCGCTGGGCCTGATCAAGACCCGATCCCTGTGCTTCCCCACTTCTGCCACAGCCACCATGTGTCTTCGGAGGGCAGCAGCTGAAGAAGGAGCAAAAAGGGTTTTCTCGTGTGTGTGCGCGTGTGCGTGTGTGTTTCTTTGTGGGAGGAGCTTATCAGAGCTTGCAGGGCAGCGGTGCGCGCCTAGCGGCGCGTGCAGTTTGATCCATCTTTTAAATTTAGGGGAGCTAGTCTCAAACGTTTGTTGGGGGAGACCTAGGGTTTTTTTGGGGGGGGGAGTTATTTGTCCTGTCTTCACGCTTTTTATGATGGAGGACCACTGTAGCCAGCCCCAACGACACGTTCTCAAGATGAAGAGTGAGGGAACAGCTGCAGTCGCCTGCGGTTCCTGCGCAATGTTTGCCATCTTGCCAAAGGTTGCAGGCAGCTTTACCTGCAGCAATTGCATGTTGATTGCCCTCTTAAAAGACAAAGTCCAGCAACTGGAGGAACGTGTAGCTACGCTCCAAAGAATTAGAGAGCTGGAGCTCTTCTTGGAAGCAACAGAGCACACCGTCTCCACCAAGGAGGAGACAGGGGACGTCCCTGAGAAGGAGGCTAGTACACCAACACAGGAGCCAGATATATGGAGAAACGTGACTCAAAGAAGTAGGAGGCCCAGGGTTCGCTCTGATTGTTTAGAAATACACAATGGCTTTGAGGTCCTCTCCCCTAGCATGGAAGACGAAGAGCAGACTCCATTTGAGGATCTCTCCCTCATTACAGTCGATCAGGTATATGAAGACGAGCAGCAAAGTCAGTCCTCAGGGAATGTGCAGGCGACCTTGGAACGGACAGCTCACGGAAGAACCCCAACCAAACCTAAGAGGAGGCGTGTAGTGGTGATAGGGGATTCCCTACTGAGGGGAACAGAAACAGTGATCTGTGGGCCTGACAAGATGTCTCGGGAAGTGTGCTGTCTCCCCGGGGCTAAGATCCAAGATGTAACTGAACGACTGCAAGGAATCATAAAACTCACTGACAAATACCCCTTCCTCTTGGTTCATGTGGGAACCAATGACACTGCAAGCAATAGCCTCCAGAAGATCAAAAGAGACTATGAGGCTCTGGGCAGGAAATTGAAGCAATTAAATGCACAAATTTTCATCTCATCTGTCCTCCCAGTTGAACGACGTGGCCCGGGGAGAGAGGGAAAAATAGTGGAAGTGAACAGCTGGCTTTGCAAATGGTGTAAACAGGAACGGTTTGGATTCTTAGATCACGGACTGCAGTTTCTTGAAGATGGACTTCTGGCAAGCGATGGGCTGCATCTCACAACGGTTGGGAGGAATGTTTTTGCCAAAAATCTCAAAAACCTCATCAGGAGGGCTTTAAACTGACTAATGTGGGGGAGGGAGACAGTGCTCCTGAAGGTAGGAGTCTATCAATTGATGAAGATGATCATCCAAATGTCATAGACCAAATGGAGCAAACAGCACGCAGACCTAGTGGTGGGAGGAAAAAATCCTTAAATAAGAGACACGGGGGAATGATTAATGGACTTCAATGTCTGTACACTAATGCGCAAAGCACGGGAAATAAACAAGATGAGCTTGAGCTCTTGGTACAGCAAACTAAATATGACATAATAGGCATCACTGAAACCTGGTGGGATAAGTCCCATGACTGGAATGTAATAATGGAGGGATACAATCTATTTCAGACAAACAGACTAGACAAGAAAAAAGGAGGAGTGGCGTTATATGTCAGGGATGTGTATACCTGTGAAGAGATCCAATATTTAGAACCTCAAAGCCAAAGTGAGAGCATTTGGGTCAAAATTAAGGGAGAGAAGAATAACAGTGACCTGTTGTGGGAGTGTACTATAGATCCCCAAGCCAAACGGAGGACATAGATGATGCCTTCCTGGAACAGATGGCCAAGCATGCAAAAGGAAGGGAGATAGTAGTAATGGGGGACTTCAATTACCCGGATATTTGCTGGATATCAAACTCAGCCAAGAGCATAAGGTCAAACAGATTCCTCACTGGCCTTGCAGACAACTTTGTTGTCCAGAAAGTGGGAGAAGCAACAAGAGGAATAGCCATTTTAGATCTGGTCCTAACGAATGTTGATGACCTGGTTAGTGGGGTAGAAGTGGAAGGATCATTAGGCGTGAGTGATCATGCTCTTCTGAAGTTTACTATACAGCAGAAAGGAGCAGCCAAGCATACTAGGACTCAATTTCTTGACTTTAAGAAAGCCAACTTCATAAAACTTAGGGAAGTGCTGGGTGAGATCCCACGGACAGTAATACTAAAAGGAAAGGGAGTTCATGATGGCTGGGAGTTTGTTAAGAGGGAGATAGTAAAAGCACAACTTCAGGCAATACCAATGAGACGGAAACATGGAAGGTGCCTAAAGAAGCCAGGGTGGCTATCTAAAGAACTTTTAACTGAGTTAAGATTAAAAAAGGATGTGTACAAAAAATGGAAAAGGGGGGAAACCACCAAAGAGGAATTCAAACAAATAGCCAGCACATGTAGACACAAAGTCAGAAAAGCTAAAGCACAGAATGAACTCAGGCTTGCTAGAGAGGTTAAAAGCAACAAAAAAGGCTTTTATGGGTATGTTCGTAGCAAAAGGAAGAACAAAGAAACAGTGGGGTCACTCAGAGGAGAAGATGGTGAAATGCAAACAGGGGACACAGAAAGGGCTGAACTCCTCAATGCCTTCTTTGCCTCAGTCTTCTCCGATAAAGAAAACAATGCCCGACCTGAAGAATTTGGAGCAAATGATTCAGCAGAGGAAACACAGCCCAGAATAACTAAGGAGATAGTACAAGAATACTTGGCTAGTTTAGATGTATTCAAGTCTCCAGGGCTAGATGAACTGCATCCAAGAGTGTTAAAAGAACTGGCAGATGTGATCTCAGAACCACTGGCAGTCATCTTTGAGAATTCCTGGAGAACAGGCGAAGTCCCGGCAGACTGGAGGAGGGCAAATGTTGTCCCTATTTTCAAAAAGGGGAAAAGAGAGGACCCAAATAATTACCGCCCAGTCAGTCTGACATCAATACCAGGGAAGATTCTGGAGCAGATCATTAAGCAAACAGTCTGTGAGCACCTAGAAAGGAATACTGTGATCACCAATAGTCAGCATGGATTTCTGAAAAATAAGTCATGTCAGACGAACCTGATCTCATTTTTTGACAGAATTACAAGCCTGGTAGATGAAGAGAACGCAGTGGATGTAGCCTACCTTGATTTCAGCAAGGCATTTGACAAGGTGCCCCATGATATTCTTGTAAAGAAGCTGGTAAAATGCGGACTTGACTATGCTACCACTCAGTGGATTTGTAACTGGCTGACTGACTGAACCCAAAGGGTGCTCATCAATGGTTCCTCTTCATCCTGGAGAAGAGTGACTAGTGGGGTGCCACAGGGTTCTGTCTTGGGCCCGGTCTTATTCAACATCTTTATCAACGACTTGGATGATGGACTCAAGGGCATCCTGATCAATTTTGCAGATGACACCAAACTGGGAGGGGTGGCTAACACCCCAGAGGACAGGATCACACTTCAAAACGACCTTGACAGGTTAGAGAACTGGGCCAAAACAAACAAGATGAATTTTAACAGGGAGAAATGTCAAATATTGCACTTGGGCAAAAAAAATGAGAGGCACAAATACAAGATGGGTGACACCTGGCTTGAGAGCAGTACATGTGAAAAGGATCTAGGAGTCTTGGTTGACCACAAACTTGACATGAGCCAACAGTGTGACGCGGCAGCTAAAAAAGCCAATGCAATTCTGGGCTGCATCAATAGGAGTATTGCATCTAGATCAAGGGAAGTAATAGTGCCACTGTATTCTGCTCTGGTCAGACCTCACCTGGAGTGCTGTGTCCAGTTCTGGGCACCACAGTTCAAGAAGGACACTGACAAACTGGAATGTGTCCAGAGGAGGGCAACCAAAATGGTCAAAGGCCTGGAAACGATGCCTTATGAGGAACGGCTAAGGGAGCTGGGCATGTTTAGCCTGGAGAAGAGGAGGTTAAGGGGTGATATGATAGCCATGTTCAAATATATAAAAGGATGTCACATAGAGGAGGGAGAAAGGTTGTTTTCTGCTGCTCCAGAGAAGCGGACACGGAGCAATGGTTCCAAACTACAAGAAAGAAGATTCCACCTAAACATTAGGAAGGACTTCCTGACAGTAAGAGCTGTTCGACATTGGAATCTGCTGCCAAGGAGTGTGGTGGAGTCTCCTTCTTTGGAGGTCTTTAAGCAGAGGCTTGACAACCATATGTCAGGAGTGCTCTGATGGTGTTTCCTGCTTGGCAGGGGGTTGGACTTGATGGCCCTTGTGGTCTCTTCCAACTCTATGATTCTATGATTCTATGATTCTATGTGGCAGTGGCCCCGCCACTCCATAAAGTTGTACAAATCCGTGGATGGAGTTTGGGTTGCAGCCTAATTCACAGATTGAAGATTGGAGTATACTGGGCTTCCGGTTGATTGTGCGCGCCATCACATTCGGAGGTCTCTTCGTCGGAAGAGACCTCAGTACATCAAAAGAGGGGGAAACCGCTCCAGCGCAGCGGACCCCCAGGAAAAACCTCAAATTGAGCATTTTGAGGATGTGGGATCCGGCGGGCATCAAAAGTGGTCTCCCCTTTCCCCGGTAAGCTCTGTTTTGAGTTCCGAGAGCGAGGGGGTCTGAGCTGCAACGCAAACGGACAGAATGCTTCCTTTGATGATACGGAGCTGCGAGACTGTGAGGCATTAGTGGTCAATTCTTCCATCGTTAAAATCATTTAAGGACTGTACCGTGAGTACCTTTTACATTTGGATTAAAATTTGGAACAATCTGGACAGGGGAAAGGGAATTTAAAAACAGAAGCCAGTCCCTACATGCTGATAGAAGGGGAAAGCAGAGACATTTCCGAAGCCAGGAGAAAAGATTTAGAGACTTTTAAACTTCCAAAGATTGAATCTATTATCCCCCCAAAAGCAGGTGTAGGGGGGAAGAGAATTTAACATTACTGAAATACCCGCGAAAGCTTTTAAAAAGGACTTTTAAAAACTGCTTGACTCTCTGGAAGCGGGACCTGGTCAGAGCAGCGAGCAGCCATTGTGTGAAACAATAGAAGGAATGTTGTTACTTTTGTTTCCTATTGGGATACTTTGAAGTTCTGCAGCAATCTGAGCTGAAACATTTTAACCCTTAAAGTGAAAACTGACAACATATTTGAATTGCTTGAGGAGTGAAAAATGAAAATAAAGAAGAAAGGCAGGTTGGAGAAATTGGGACTGTATTTTAACTGTCTTGACCCGCAGATTGGAGCTGTTGTCTGACTACCAGCTCATTACACCTGACTCTGTGGAAATAAAAGTATCTTTGACCTTGGAAATCTGAGTTACTAGCGGGATTATGGCAGGAGAGCCTGGGGGAAAAAACACAGACTAGAAGAGAATCTAAAGACCAGGCTTTCCAAGAGCAAATATTGGAGTTTATGAAAGATAATAAGCAGGGTCTGCAGAGTCTTGCAACAGAGGTCAGAGCTAATACTCTCTGTCTCCGGGAATTTAAAAAAGACTTTGGAATTCTGCACAAAGACCTCCAAAAGGTTAAAGTAGAAGTTGGAGGTTTGCAGAAAAGAGTATCAGAGATTGAAACTGTTAAACTTTCGGACTTAGAAAGATTACAGGAAGAATCTCAAACAGCAATTGTCTTCTTACAACTTAAGGAAAGAGAGACATATCTTCGTTTGAGAGGTCTACCAGAGATTGAACAAGGAAATTTGAAAGAGTGTTTGGTCCAGGAATTTGTGTCCTTTTGGGACCTAACAAAGGAAGAGGTGGAATCTGTTGGAATCTCCGTTTGACCGAGCTACTCCTCCGGTCGAGTCCTCCGGAATCTCCTCCGACGATGATTAACGACCTAAGCCTTTGATGAGGCTTCAGGCACGTTCACTCATTACGCAGAGTATCAAAGCAGCAGAAGGACGAGAAAGTATGAGCTACATTGCTAGGCTTTATTTCTAACTACGCAGACAGAAAATAAATATACATCCTCTCTCTGTGAAAGCAGAGAGCAACTGGAAAACAAAGGAACGGGAAACCAGTAACATCACATCCGTCTCCCATGAGACTTCCAACAGTCTGGAATGTCTGGAATGCAAAACAGTCTTGTGACTCCAAGCACTGCACAGTGGCAATAAACAGAAACCTAACATCTTCCCCCTTTCTGTGAACACCACTGGGCAGTGTGTCAGTACAATCTCAGTACAAACCCAGTTTCTGTACATAGGTACAGTGTTGATCCCTTGGAACAACCTTGGACAATAAATCAGCAGGGATTTCATTACCTGGCATGTAGGACACCATTACGAGTGCTTTCTGAACACATTCTCTAGCATGTTGCAACTTCAATTGCAAGTGCTTCGTGCTTTGCTTACAACCTTCAGAAGTCAGCAAAGCCAAACATGCTTTGTTGTCCTGATAAACCAGGATTGGACACTTTACAGGAATTCTCATGTCTTTACACAATTGTAACAACCATTCACAATCCACAAGTGAATAAGACAGTGCATTCAGTTCAGCTTCACAAGAACTTAAACTTACTGTTGTTTGCTTCTTGCATGACCAATCAAATAGACCCTGGTTGTACATGTAGCAAACTCCAGACGTGCTTTTCCTGTCTGTAGTGTCACTTCCAAAACTCGCATCAGCAAATATCTCAAGACCGCCAGACTTTTGATTGTTAAATCTCAGTCTGTAATGCATAGTGCCTTTCAAATAGTGTGCTATGCGTTTCAGAGCTTTCCAATCCTTAACAGTATGATTATTGACATGTCTGCTTAGCAAATTAGTGCTAACTGCAATGTCAGGTCTTGAACATCTGGCAGTGAAGTTTAGTTTGCCTAGCACACTTCTGTACAGTGTAGTGTCAGAAAATGCTTCTTCAGTATCATCTACCTGATAACCTGTTGTCATTGGTGTGTCTACAGGGTTAGCATCCATCAGGTTCAGTTTGGTTAGCACATCAGCAATTTTCTGTGACTGGGGTACTAGAATATTACCATCTTGGTCTCTCTCTATTTCGAGAGATAGGTAATTGGTTACCTCACCAAGATCTTTCATGTCAAAGTGCTCCTTCAGTTGAGCTAGGGCGCTATTGTACATCTTGACATCCTTCCAAAAGAAAAGAATATCATCAACATAAAATAAGCAATACAGCTTCTTTTGCCCTTTTTCTTTGACAAATACACATGGATCAGCTTTACCTTGCTGAAAACCTAGAGAAAACAACACTTCAGTGAGTTTAGAGTGCCAGCATCATGCACTTTGTTTGAGACCATATAGGGACTTCTTCAGAGAACAAACAAATCCCTGTTTTACCTGTACGCCATCAGGTGGAAGCATGTAAAGTGATTCACCTAAGGTTCCGTACAAACACTGCACAGTGGCAATAAACAGAAACCTAACAGAATGTACAATTGTAAAGGCCCATAGATTTGGACCTAGAGGTAAAAAGGACTCAAAAATTTTAAATGATTGCATGGTAGTCTTCCAAACAAAGGATCAAAGAGATAAAAATTTGGGATTGCATTACAAGAATTTTGAAGTACAACAACATTCAGTTGTCTTGTTTAAAGAAATCCCAATTTTTTCTTGGCAAAAAGGAATAACTATTTGGATATTACTGTCAGGGAACTGCCATCGGAGCCAAGGGTGGCGCTGAGGGCTCCCTAATGATGATGCTGGAGAGGGAACCAGCAGAGGGAGAGAGGACGCTTCCGCTGGGGAAGGAGATAGAGGTGACACCAGGGAGAAAGGGGAGTCCGAGGGAGCTGCGGAGAGAAGGCTCCAGGACTCTTCCAGTGAAACCAGCGGGGAGAGCACAGGACCTCCTCTGGGGACGCCCACTCTGCGCAGACAGCTTTCGCACAGAGAAGGGAGACGACGATTGGGTGTGAAAGAACACTTATGTTGGAAGAAATTCAGGAAACGCCCACTGGCGGATTCTTCCAGTGATTGAGACAGTCATGGTGTACTGACTGTCCAGCCTGGGGGGAAAGTTTTGTCTAAACTACTCAGCTCGGAGCAGTTTGAGCTTTACGCACAAGCAACCCCATACGCCATTACAGCAATCCGTCAGTCCTTGACGTTATTTGTGCGGAGGGAACATCATGAGTCTGACAGGAGGAGCAGGCGCCGGAGAGGGAGCCAGGGGAGGACCAACTCTGGAGGAGAGAAACATAGATTTGGAGCAACAGCTGGCTTTACTAGCGGCGCGGCTAGATGAAAGGAGGACTCAGGATTCTCAGGGGAAACCCACCCCCATTGGAAGGAAGGTACCGGGACTGGTGCATAAGTTTGGGGGCGACCCGAGGGACTATAATTCTTTTAAGACGGAGGTGCAGTATGCGCTGGAACTGCAGTATGATGATTTTGTGGACAAAGGTGCAAGAGTTGCCTTTGTGACTGGGCATCTTGAAGGCAGCGCCAGGGATTGGGTTAGACCCTTGATGGCATCGGACAATGCTGCATTAAAAGACCTGAGGAAGTTTTTTAGCGCCATGGATCACATGTTTTCGAGTGAAGTGGAGCAGAGCTTGGCGCGCAGAGAGCTGATGGCTTGCAAGCAAGGGAGCCAATCAGTTAGAGAGTACTGGTCGCGGTTTTCAATGCTAATCCACAAACTTGGGTGGGAAGTGAGTTGGGAACCTATTCAGATGCTGTTTGAGGAAGGCTTAGCCCCCTGGGTTAAGGACGAACTTTCCCGCTCGCCCCGCCCGCAATCGATGGATCAGCTGACCAAAATGGCGTTGTCAGTTGGAATACGACACGAAGCGTGGGCTTTGGAGAGGCAGGAAGGGAAAGCAGAGCGTTGGCATGACAACCGGATTCCTGAAATGCCGGGGCAACCTTCCCAGCCAGAGGAGCCAATGGAAATCGGAGGCGCGTGCGCGCGCGGGGTTTCAAACTCTGGCGAGGTGCGCAAAAAAGAGGGGAAAGCGACCAGGAAGTGTTTCCTCTGCCAGCAGCCGGGACATTTCGCCAGGGTGTGCCCGCAGAGAAAGGCTTGGCAAGGGATGGTGGGGGCTGCGGGCAGTGAGGAGGAGGGGCATTCACAGCAGGGAAACGAGAGAGCTTGGCTGCCGATCAAGGGGCACAGCAGCCAGGCAAACAACCAGTAAGAGTGCCCAAACCAGACCCCCCCAGACCAGCCATCGCCATAGAGGTGAAGCTAGAGCTACCCAACAGACATCCTATTAAGGTGAAGGCACTGCTGGACTCGGGCAGTTCTTGCAATTTCTTTAGCAAGGACTTTGCACTAGGGCACCAACTGCAGCTGTTGCCCTTGGAGCACCCCTTGCAAGTCACGACCATAGATGGGAGGGAACTCCTGGGGGGAGAAGTGACACACCAAACTCCTCCCATGAAGATGAGAGTCTCTAGGCATACTGAGACAATTGCATTTCATGTAGCCACACTGGCCGGGCAGCCAATCATACTGGGAATGAGCTGGGTGGCGCTGCATGATCCGGTAGTGGGATGGCACCAGCGCACAGTATCCTTTGGGTCAGCTCACTGTGTAGAACACTGCCACGGGGGGGGGGGGGAGATCCCGAGGATGGCCGTAGCCAGAGTGGCAGGGTTGGAGGCGGAGGAAAAGGTGAGGGTACCACCACAATACGCTGATTTGAAAGAAGTTTTCAGTGAGGAGGAGGCAGATAGGCTGCCCCCCCATAGGCCCTTTGACTGTCAAATCAACCTACTCCCAGGGGCTCAGCTGCCAGTGAGTAAGCTGTACGCCATGTTGGACAGAGAAATGCAGGAGTTGCGGAAGTTTATCGACAAGAACCTGAAGAGGGGTTTTATAAGAGAATCGAGGGCGGTGGGGGGCAGTCCAGTGTTTTTCGTGGACAAGAGAGACTCAAAAGAACTTAGATTAATTTGTGATTACAGGAGGTTAAACTCAATATCGGAGCCGGTGACCTTCCCAATGCCCAGAATCAATGACATTTTGACCAGGGTAAGGAAGGGAAAGTTTTTTACCAAGTTGGATCTTCGAGGGGCGTACAATTTAATTAGGATAAGGGAAGGGGATGAATGGAAGACTACCATGTTCACCCCCCTGGGAGCCTTTGAGTACCTAGTTATGCCCTTCGGATTACAATTGGGCTCGGCATGTTTTCTTTTTTTTTTCCATATAATTTTTATTATTAAACATAAAACAAGACAAACGACAACAACAACGAAAAATAATATATATATATACAGTAGTTTCACATCATTTTCATCACTACATTTTCTTTCATACTTCCCTCAGCTGTCCCGTAAATCATCCGTATTCATCACTTTCATTACGCATTCCTCAATCTTGTATTGACATTATTTATCTCTTTTCCTCCTATTCCCTTTAATCAATACTTATTACTTTTTTACAGTGCTTCTTTAAATCCCTTAAGCGTCATCTTTCCTTTACTTAAACATTCCAGATACTCTACATATTTCTCCCAGTCCCCGATGAATTTTTGGTCTCTTAAGTATCTAATCTTTCCTGTCAATTTATCTAACTCTGCGTATTCTAACAATTTTGTTCTCCAATCCTCTATGGTCGGTATTTCCTGTTGTCTCCATCTCTGGGCCAATACCACTCTTGCGGCTGTGATTGCATATCTAAAGAATTTGCAGTCTTCCTTTTTTATTTCCTTTCCTATTAGTCCTAGTAAAAAGACTTCTGGCTCCTTTCTGAACGTATACTTTAAGATCTTCTTTAACTCATTGTATATTTTCTCCCAGAAGTCTTTCACCTTCCCACAGCCCCACCACATGTGATAGAAAGTACCCTCCTTATCCTTACACTTCCAGCATCTATTGCATGTCTTATACATCTTTGCCAATTTCACCGGTGTCATATACCATCTATAAAACATCTTCATCGTGTTCTCTTTTAACGTCATACATGCCGTGAATTTTAAGCCCTCCTTCCATAATTTTTCCCATTCCTCAAATTGTATATTGTGGCCCACATCCTCGGCATGTTTTCAAGGGTTCATGCACCACGTGTTGGGGTCCCTCTTGTACAAGAACTGCGTGGCTTTCCTAGATGACGTCCTGATCTACTCGGAGAACGAGGAACAGCATGTAAAAGATGTCAGAGAAGTGCTGAAGAAGCTTCAGGAGCACCAGTTGTGGGTGAAACTGGAGAAGTGCCAATTCCATGCCCGAGAGGTCGAATTCCTGGGTTACAGGTTGTCAGACAAGGGGTTAGCCATGGACCCAAGCAAGGTGCAGGCGGTGCTGGAATGGAAGACTCCTAAGAACCGAAAGGACGTGCAGAGGTTCCTGGGGTTTGCGAATTTCTATAGAAAGTTCATCAAGAACTTCGCGCACTTGACTGCACCAATCACCGATTGTCTCAGTGGCAAGAAGAAGCACAGTGGCACAGCAATCCTTTGAGAAACTAAAAGGAACGTTCGCTTCGGAAGAGCAGCTCTTGCACGTGGACCTGCAGAAGCCAATGAGGGTGGAGACAAATGCGTCAGACAGAGCGGTAGGCGCCATTTTGCTCCAGCCAGGGAAAGAGTCCAACTGGAGACCGTGCGCCTTTTTCTCGAGGAAGTTGAGCAAATCAGAACAAAACTACACGGTGTATGACAGGGAACTGCTTGCTATTCACAAAGCGTTCCGACGCTGGAGACATTTGTTGATAGGGGCTCAACACAAGATCCAGGTGTGCACGGACCATAAGAACCTAGAATACTGGAGGACTGCAAGGGTTCTCAACCAGAGACAGATGTGGTGGGCTCAGGAGTTTTCCAAATTTTCTTTTGAGATACGGTACATACCAGGAAAAGAAAACGTCCGAGCAGACGCCCTATCCCGGAAACCAGAATACTTAGAAGGAGAGGAAGCACCAGAAGTGCGACACGTGATACCCGAGGACCGATGGGTGTGTGGGGGAGTATTGGTTGGAAAAAGGGAACTGGCAGGGTTGACGAGGGACGACGAGTACGCGCAAACCAAGATCAGGGAGCTCCAGGAAGCGGGTGAAAATCAAGGGGGTTTTCAGGAAAAGGATGGAGCATTGTATTACAGGGGAGCATTGTACATACCAGAGGGGGATTTGAGGAGGAGGGTACTCAAGCAATCGCATGACAACCCCACGGCAGGGCACTTTGGTCAGCACAAGACCATGTTGCTTGTTACCAGGGAGTTCTGGTGGCCAAGAGTAAGGGAAGACGTGCGGGAATACGTAAGGGGGTGCGACCAATGCCAGCGGGCTAAGGGGGAGAAGGCAGCACCCGCAGGGTTACTAGAACCCTTGCCCACTCCGGGGAAACCATGGGAGGTAGTAGCCATAGATTTCATGACCAATTTGCCCAGGTCCAGGGGGAAAACAGCGGTCATGGTGGTAGTGGACCTGTTGACCAAGATGTGCCATTTCATTGCTTGCTCGCATGCAGTATCGGCAGAAGAAACAGCTAGGCTGTTTGTGGATCACGTTTTTCGGTTGCATGGCGCCCCCTTGAGGGTTTTGTCCGACAGAGGAAGGCAATTTACTTCCAGGTTCTGGAGGAAGCTCATGAGCTTGCTTCAAGTTGAGGTGAGTTTCTCGACGGCTCGTCACCCAGAAACCAACGGGCAAGCGGAAAGGGCCAATAGCATACTACAACAGTACCTACGATGTTACGTCAGCGAGACAGAGAACGACTGGGTGGAAAAGCTGGCGCTGGCTGAATTTGCTTACAACAACGCAGAGCATGTGTCCACGGGGATGAGTCCTTTCATGGCCAATTACGGGTGTCACCCCAGAGCCTTCCCAGGGGAGGGGGAGGGGAGGGGGAGTGTGCCTGCGGCAGAGCAGTTTGTGGAAGAAATGGAGGCCTTACACCAGCAGCTTAAAATGAACCTGGAGAGGGCCAAGGAAGAGTACAAGAGGCAGACAGACAAGCACCGCAGAGAAGGGGAGACCATAAGGGTTGGGGACCGGGTGTGGTTGTCAACCAAAGGGCTACCGTTCAAGGGAGGTTGTAAAAAATTACGGCCAAGGTGGCTGGGAACTTTTGAGGTCACGCAGCAGGTGAATCCTGTGGCTTTCCGGCTAAAACTGCCAACCAACATGAAATTGCATCCGGTGTTCCACCGGTCTTTACTTTCACCATACCGAGAAGGGAGGGAGTTTCCGGGGCGAGAGAGAGAAATCCCCAGTCACCCAGAGGTGGAGGAGAGGGAACTCAGTAGTCAAGCAGCGGAAATACTTGACTCAAGGTGGAAGGGGAAGCAGGTGGAATATTTGTTTTTTGTTTTGTTTTTTTAAATAATTTTTATTGGGTTTTTACATTTTATAACAACAAACACACACACAAAGACAAAAACACACAAACACACAAATACAATTACATACCCTAATTTTCTTTACCCACTTTCATTGACTTCCCCCCACCCCCTCCTCTTACATCCCAGTTCCAAAATTAATTCAGCAAGTTCTTACCTAACCTCTTAAACATATTCATATTGTTTTTAAAAATTAAATTCTTTTTGTTTATCTATATTCAACTTATCCAATTCTCTTATAATCATTAATTTCTTTTTTTTTAAGGTCGATCTAACTTCCCTTCCACAAATTTTCCCTTTATTATATTAATTATAGGTCACATTGACCAAGTAAAACAAATCATAACATTTTATAATTCTATTCTCTCTCCCCCCCCGCCCCGGTTTCTGTCCCTTCCCAGACAAATGTCCAAAAAACAAACAAAAAATAGTTCTTAGCCCGGATTCCTCACGTCCGAGGCGTCTGATTCTCTGTCAGTCCCTCTCTGCCAACTATATTGGTAATCCTCTTTGTTGGTCCTAAGACCCCGAAGGAGTTCAGTCAGAGTCACATCATATTTTCTTTCATCCAGAATGTTAAAGAGTGTTTGCTGCGAAGGACCATCTAGTTTTCCATACTCAAGAGGAAAGTCCCAATCATGTTGCTTTATTCTTTTTAGTTTTAATATTCCAAGTACTCCAGAGACTTCCCTCTTCTTCTTTCTCATCTTTCGCAGGTTTGTAATCCAAAGGTCTTCTTGCTCATACTCTAACAATGCAGATTCCTGGTTGATATTTTCCACTTGTAGTGTCTGAACTCCTTCTTTCTTCTCTGTTAATTCCAAAGGCATCTCTTCCTGCTCAGCTGCAGAGTTTTTGTCATACGTCTCCTTTGTGCATTCAGCAGAGTTGTTTGTTTCAGAATTCAAGGTCATAAAAACTTTACTCAAAGCCATACTCTGCTCCTGCAGGATTCCCACGAGAAAGAACATTTTTTCTATCTCCGCCAGTAATTTTCCCTCTGCAGCCATTGTAATGTCACTAATTCCCCCTAGGGGGCTTTCAGTTATTTAGTAGTCCTTTTCCAATAATCTGTTTCTTTGTTATTATCAATACTTTGTTTCCAATCGCCTCAGTTCAAATGTATCACCTTTAATTCCAAGAGTTGTTAAATAACAAAATTCTTTACTTTGTCCGCCCGTTTGACAGCTTCTTTGACAGCTGTCAAACTCCTTTCATTTCTTCCTCCGGCACCCAAATAGGACACTCCCGGGTTTTGGGGGGGGATTACACACAAAGTTCCAAAGTTCCTCCCTTTCTCTCCAGCACAAAATCTTCTTCTATCAAATTTGTGAAAAACTTTTAAGTCATCAAAACAGTATTCATTCCGCCTTAATTCTCCGTTCCTTGCTTTAAATCGTCTATAAGTAGAGGGGGTGCGGACTTCCCTTTAACACATCCCCCGATCGTGCCGAATTCACAGGATAAAATTTTTAAAGTCCAAATTCCACTACTCACGGGTCCTTTGTTATCCAGTCCAAATTTTGGGAAGAAAGTCAGCGCTCTCCGGCCATGGCTTGCGGCTTCGCTCCACTGAAGTAGCGGTCTACTCTCAGCACCACGCCACTCTCCGTACCCTCTCCGTAGCCTTTAAAAAGGCTCTTCGTGGGTCGGGGAGGGCGCTTAAGGTGCCCACCGAGTCACCAAGTCCGCAGGCTTCCGCGCCTGCGGTTTCTGAGGGTCCCCGTGTCGCCGGCACGGCAAGACCCGTCTTCAGTAGAGCCGATTCCCTCCGGAGCTCGGAGGGAATCCGCCATTAGCCGTTCGCGCTAACCCGGAAGTCCCGCAGGTGGAATATTTGGTAGCTTGGGAGGGAGAGCCTGAGTCAGAAAACACGTGGGTGCCTGCAGGAGAGATAAGGGATGAGTGTCTGCTGGGGGAGTTTCATCGCCGGTTTCCAAGGAAGCCGAAACCGTTGGCAAGATTTTGGGAAGAGCAATTTGGAACCACGGATGATGAAGAAGAATTTGTGGGGTATCCTCCTTCAGAGGGAGAGGGAAGGGAGGTATCAGAGGAAGAGGAGTCAGATTGGGGAGATTGGGCAGAGGACAGGAACAGCAGCAGGTGGAAAACGATGTTTGAATCATCAGAGGAAGGGGATAGTTCGTTCCAGGGGTTTCCCGCTTCACCGCCCAGGAACCGGGGCGGGGGTGGGGAGGGCCCTGGGAGGGAGGTGGATGTCAGGGAACTGCCATCGGAGCCAAGGGTGGCGCTGAGGCTCCCTAATGATGATGCTGGAGAGGGAACCAGCAGAGGGAGAGAGGACGCTTCCGCTGGGGAAGGAGATAGAGGTGACACCAGGGAGAAAGGGGAGTCCGAGGGAGCTGCGGAGAGAAGGCTCCAGGACTCTTCCAGTGAAACCAGCGGGGAGAGCACAGGACCTCCTCTGGGGACGCACACTCTGCGCAGACAGCTTTCGCGCAGAGAAGGGAGACGACGATTGGGTGTGCAAGAACTCTTATGTTGGAAGAAATTCAGGAAACGCCCACTGACGGATTCTTCCAGTGATTGAGACAGTCATGGTGTACTGACTGTCCAGCCTGGGGGGAAAGTTTTGTCCAAACTACTCAGCTCGGAGCAGTTGGAGCTTTACGCACAAGCAACCCCATACCCCATTACAATTACAAGTGCTTTGAGAAGAAAAAAAATATTCTTTCGATTGGAATTTCCACAAGGCCTTTCATTTAAATACCAGCAAAGGAAATATCGAATCAGGTCAATTGAAGAAAAGAGAAGATTCTTGGAAAAGAACGCTAGTGATTTTGGATTTGACACAGAAACAGGAGTTGGTTCAGGCACAGGTGCAGCTTCGGGATCAGGATCAGAACTTGGGGCAGGAATCGGGCCTTCAGATTTGGACTGAGACAATATGGCATTAAGAATTTTATCTTGAAATGTTAACAGGCTTAATTCACAGTCTAAAAGACAAAAAGTGCATCATGTGCTGATAAAACAGAATTTAGATGTGAAATGTTTACAAGAAACTCATGTAATAAGAACCCACAGGAAAATTCTGCAAAATAAAAAATTAAGCCAGGAATTTATCTCTTCAGATAAGGTTAGAAAAAGAGGTGTTGTGATTTATGTTAAAGAGAAATTCAGTCCCAAAATGATCTTCAAGGATGAGGTTGGAAGATATGTTGCAGTGGAATTGACAGTACAAGGCGAAAAACTCTTGATGCTTGGAATCTAAGCACCAAATGAGGGCAAGTCGGAATTCTTTAAAAATTTACAGGCCACTCTTATGGACTACCTGGGTTACAAAATAGTCTTGATGGGGGATTTGAACGGCGTAGTCTCAACAATGATGGATAGAACCCAAAGGCAAAAACTTACTAATGATGGGAGGCTACCAAAGACGTTTTTTGAGATGGTGGACCATTTTGACCTGGTAGACATTTGCAGATTGAGGAATCCAATGGAGAAAGATTTTACATTTTTTTCAGCTGCAAATCTATCGTGCAGTCACCTGGATTATATATGGCTAACTAAAGACTTGACTCCAAGAGTGACTAAATCTGAGATTTGCCTGGGCTTCCGGGTTAGCGCCTCCGGCAATGGCGGAGCTCCTCCGAACGGGAGGAACTTGCTCCGTGAAAAGTAGGGTCTGAACCGCCACGGCGAAGGCGGAGACCCACTGAAATCACAGGCGGAAGAAGCCTGTGAACTTGGGATTCGGCTGGCACCCTTTGCGCCTCCCCTACTCGCGGGGAAACCCTGTTTTGGGGATCCGGAGCGACGTGGGGTGAGCAGCGCGGTGCTTTGAATCGACTGCTTCTTTCACGGAGTGAAGCCGCATTGCTGCTGCCGGAGAGCGCTGACTTTTTCCTGTGGACAATTGGACTTTAAACAACAACCCGTGAGTAGTACGGAAAATTGGATCTTTAAATACCTTAATTTGACATCGAACGGGGAAGGTTCAAAACAGGAAGTCCGCATTCCCCTTTTGTAAATAGACTGAAGCAAAGAGCTTACAAGTTAAGGTCTTGGAAAGCCTTATGTAAAGGATTAAACTTCCATCGATTGAAATTATTAGACCCCCCTTGGAAGCAGGAGAAGAGGGGGGAAATTTTGGACCGTGTATCCTGAAGGAGAGAGTGATTGGAATTAAATTGCCACTGCTCTGAACCTGGGAACGGACTGACAGTGATTGACGTTTTGGGAGAGTTCATTGACAGCGAAGAGAACGGATGTTGACAGTCGGTTGAATAAGAGAAATATATTGTTTCCATTGTCTGCTTCTGCGTTTAAAAGGGAGGAAAAGTAACTGAAAATTGAAACCAACTTTACTTTTTGAACTTTCTTTGAAAGGATTGATACAAGTGGAGACTGTTTCCCTCTAGAGGGAGCTTTTGAAACTGTTACAAGAGTGGAGCTGGGAAATCTCCAGCTGCTTGATAAGAAGTGTGGGAACTAGAGATTGACCTTGGACATTCGAGAATGTCGACAGGAGAAGCCTTAGTAACTGCATTTTGCAAGATAAACTATTTGCTGGAACAGCTTCATAAAAAATTGGATGTTATGATTACTAAAACTGACATTTTGGGACCAAAAGTGAGTACCAATACAGAAATTATTCAGGATTTGACAAAGGAATCTATTTTAGCAGGACAAATTGCTGAAAAGGAGAAGGAGAAAGTTGCTGTTGTCGAATCTAAAGCAATACAAGGGGGAGCCTTAGTCTTACAGAGGCAAATCGAAGACTATAAGTTGAGGCCCTTTATGATTGAAACTAGAAAAAGTCAGATTCTGAAGATCGGAGCCTGGCCTGGACTGGAAAAGGAAAGTTGGAAAGATCCCTCTATGCAGGGATTAACTGACTTTTGGAATATGGACGTGGGTCAGGAGGAGATTGGAGCTCGGGGGGCCTTTGGAGTTGGAGGAATTTTGAAATATGCCCTGAAATACTTTATGGATCCTAGCTTTAATTGTGGAAATTTGGCTGACCTGTCGAGAGGGAGTGGAGGTATCGTTGGATTGGAGTTTCCTCGAGATCTGCTCTTTAGCATCAAAGAATATGAAGAAGAACTGCAGAAGGGATGTGGAAAAGAGTTAAGAGCCTCGGATATAAGATCTCCAGGTTGATGGACTGTATGGAGTGGACGGAAGTGTCTGTCAGAGCCCGAGACTGGGGAGAGGAGATGGTGGAAGAAGATTGGAAGATTTAAAGTCTATATATAGAAATATTGTAAAATTAATGAGTGACAGGAAAATGTTGGAATGAATTTTTATGGCCTTAGTAGAAATGCTATAAGGAGTTAAGCTTAAATAAGTATACTAATTTTAATGGAAATAAGATTAAAAATATGTTAAGACATTTATATGATAGAAAATGGAGAAAGATGGAAAGGAATTGCTAAATATAATTAATGGAAGTGGAATACAAAGAGGGAGGTGAGAGGAGGTCGACGATATAAGGGAATGAAAGTTAGAATATGGAAAAGGTATGATGTATGTTTTTAAATTGTTTTTGTATTGTTTTGTTTAGTTCATTGTGTTGGGTGATGTGCTGAGGTTGTGTTTTGTATGGCTTATATATTGTATTGTATTGTTTTATTTTTTCTTGTTCTTGTTCTTTTTTTTCTCTCTTTTTTCTCTTTTTCCTTTTTAAAAAGTAATAAATATTATTTTTAAAAAATATATATCTGAGATTTGCCCAAGGACTTGTTCCGATCATAATGCTGTGTTGACAGAGTTAAAATTGTCTGTACAGGGTTCTTTTAGATGGCGGATGAATGATGCTTTACTGAGAAATGATTTGATTGTAAATAAAGCTCAGAAGACCCTAAAGGACTATTTTCAGTTGAACCTGAATCCTGGAATTGAAGCAAAGGTTGTATGCGATGCAAGTAAAGCTGTAATGCAAGGTTTTCTGATTCAACAGAATTCTATCAGGAAGAAAGCACAGAATGAGCAAAAAAGGAAAAAAACCTGTCTCAATTGAAGGAGAAAGAGAAAAAACTCAGATGTAACCCCAAAAAATCAACAGATTCAAAAGAAAATCAAAGCGTTACAATCTCAGTATTCACAAATAGTAAACCAAGAAATTGAATGGAAAATTAAATTGATGAAACAAAAAACTTTTGAATCAGCACTTAAATGCGGAAAATTATTGGCTTGGCAATTGAAAAAGAGACAGAAGGAGAGTACAATAATCAATATTATGGAGAATGGCAAGAATAATGAGACCCCAGCAGAGATTAGAAAATGTTTTCAAAAGTACTACATGCAGCTTTACAAAAAAGAAAAAGAAGAAAAGGAAAAAATGGAACAGTTTTTGGACAAAAATGGATTGCAGAAAATTCCAGCAGACAAAAAGAACCTACTAAATGAACTGATTACAAGACAAGAAGTTGAAGGGGCACTTGCTGTTAAAATGGAACACACAAGATGAATTGGTCAAATCGGCTATGATAAAGTGGGCACAAGACATTGGGCACAATATTATGTTTGAGGACTGGGAAAGGTTGTGGACTACTGGGCTGAACTTTACTGCATGTAATGCTTTGAAAGAAAATGTAATGAAAATGATATATAGATGGTACATGACCCCAGTCAAACTTGCAAAAATATACCACTTGTCTGATAATAAATGCTGGAAATGTAAGGAAAGTGAAGGAACGTTCTTTCACCTTTGGTGGACTTGCCCTAGAGTGAAGGCTTTCTGGGAAATGATATATAACGAACTGAAAAAGGTATATAAGTATACCTTCTCTAAGAAACCAGAGGCCTTCCTTTTGGGTATTGTCGGCCAAGGGGTGTTAAAGAAGGAACGAACATTTTTCATGTATGCAACAACAGCAGCAAGGATACTCGTCGCTAAGTACTGGAAAACTCAAGATCTACCCACACTGGAAGAATGGCAGATGCAACTGATAGATTACATGGAACTGGCGGAGATGACCGGCAGAATCTGAGACCTGGGAGAGGAGACGACAGAAGAAGACTGGAAAAAAATTTAAGATTTATTTGCAAAAATATTATAAATTGTATGAATGCTAAATAAGATGCTTGATTATAATTAACTTGGCACCACTTAAATAGATGAAGTGTTGTATGAAGATAAGTTAAATTTAAGAAAAAACAAATTTTTAGATAATGATCAGGCTAAAACTAAATTTTCCTTTTAAGGATTGAAACAAACTGTTTCTAAAATTTGAGAGATAATAATGGAAAATCTGATAGAAAGAATGGAGACAAGGGGATAAATTGCTGGTTTAATGCTTATAATTTGGAACGCAGGAGCGGGAGATGCGGGGAAGTCTAAAGGAATTAAGAAAATATGTGATGTTAAGTAACACTTTTGTTTGCTCATTCATATTGTATTTGAAAAATCTTGAATAAATATTTATATATATAAAAAAAGAAGAAGTTGAAGGGGCAATTGCCCAAATGAAAATAGGCAAAGCACTGGGACCTGATGGTTTAACATCCAAACATTATAAAATATTTAAGGATTGGCTGATACAACCATTGATGGATGTTTGTAACAGGATATTACTGGGGGAGAAAGCACCTGAGTCCTGGAAAGAGGTATTCATCAGTCTGATACCCAAACCAGATACAGATAGAGCTCAAGTAAAGAATTACCGACCAATTTCTTTGTTGAATGTGGATTATAAAATATTTGCAAATATTTTGGCTACAAGATTGAAGAAGGTTTTGAGTAAGCACATACATAAAGATCAAGCAGGTTTTTTTACCTGAAAGACATATGAAAGATAATATTAGGAACATAGTGGATTTGCTGGAAAGAGGTAAAAAAGAAAGAGGTAAAAAAGAATACTAAAGCAATGTTAATGTTCATTGATGCAGAGAAAGCCTTTGATAATATTAATTGGAGTTTTATGAAACAGAACTTATGTAATATGGGGGTCGGTCAAAACTTTCTAGATGGTAGTAGCGCAATTTACTTTAAGCAGAAAGCAAAAATTATAATTAACAATGTGGTCTCAGAAGAAATTAGGATTGAGAAGGCAACCAGGCAAGGGTGCCCCATTCCCGCCCCCCTGCTTTCTATTTCTGTCCTAGAGCTTTCATATTTCTGAATATGATAAGGAAAGATGAGGAAGTTAAAGGCATAGTAGTGGGAACTAAACAATATAAGTTAGAAACCTTTGCTGATGATTTGGTATTGACTTTACAGGACCCTGAGATCAGTGCAATCAAAGCACTGAAGATAATTCAAGAGTTCGGACAAGTTGCAGGTTTTAAATTGAATAAGAATAAAACCAAAGTCTTAGAATAAAATTTAACGATACATGAAAGACTTAATTTAGAGGAAACCACAGGGCTGAAGTTGTGAAAAAGGTGAAATATCTGGGTATAAATATGATTGCAAAAAAATTGAATTTGTATAAAGACAACTATGAAAAGTTATGGAAGGCTATCAAAAGAGATTTGGATATCTGGACAAGGTTGAAACTATCTTTGTTGGGCCGAATTTCTGCAATAAAGACGAATGTATTGCCTAAGTTGTTATTTTTGTTTCAAGTACTTCCTATCATTGATAAGTTGAATTGTTTTAAGGAATGGCAAAAGGTATTATCTAAATTTATCTGGCAGGGGGAAAAACCCAGAATTAAGTTTAAATTATTAACAGATGTAAAAGAGAGAGGGGGTTTCTCCCTGCCAGATTTAAGGATTTACTTTGAAGCAGCAGCCTTCTGCTGTTTGAAAGAATGGTTTTTATTGGAGGATACAGGTGTTTTAGATTTGGAAGGTTTTGAGAATGTATTTGGTTGGCATGCATATTTATGGTATGACAAGATAAAAGCTCACAAAGGATTTAAAAATCATATAATTAGGAAATCTTTGTACAATGTTTGATTAAGATATAAGGATTTGTTAGAAAGGAAAACACCCAGGTGGATATCACCATTGGAAGCTAAGACCCATAAAAGGTTGAATATGAAAGCCACGTGGCTGAAGTATAATGATATTTTGATGGAAGTAGGGGACCAATTTAGATTAAAATCTTATAATCAGTTGAAAGATAAATTAGATGATTGGTTCCAGTACATTCAGATAAATGAAGTGTTTAAAATGGATAAGAAAATTGGCTTTCAAACAGAGAAATCCAAACTGGAAATGGAATTATTAGATACAAAAATGAAAAATCTATCTAAGATGTATAATTTATTGCTGGAATGGCATATGAAAGATGAACTAGTGAAATCGGTAATGATTGAATGGGGCAGGGATCATAGAATCATAGAATCATAGAGTTGGAAGAGACCACAAGGGCCATCAAGTCCAACCCCCTGCCAAGCAGGAAACACCATCAGAGCACTCCTGACATATGGTTGTCAAGCCTCTGCTTAAAGACCTCCAAAGAAGGAGACTCCACCACACTCCTTGGCAGCAAATTCCACTGTCGAACAGCTCTTACTGTCAGGAAGTTCTTCCTAATGTTTAGGTGGAATCTTCTTTCTTGTAGTTTGGATCCATTGCTCCGTGTCCGCTTCTCTGGAGCAGCAAAAAACAACCTTTCTCTCTCCTCTATGTGACATCCTTTTATATATTTGAACATGGCTATCATATCACCCCTTAACCTCCTCTTCTCCAGGCTAAACATGCCCAGCTCCCTTAGCCGTTCCTCATAAGGCATCGTTTCCAGGCCTTTGACCATTTTGGTTGCCCTCCTCTGGACACATTCCAGTTTGTCTGTGTCCTTCTTGAACTGTGGTGCCCAGAACTGGACACAGTACTCTAGGTGAGGTCTGACCAGAGCAGAATACAGTGGCACTATTACTTCCCTTGATCTGGATGCTATACTCCTATTGATGCAGCCCAGAATTGCATTGGCTTTTTTAGCTGCCGCGTCACACTGTTGGCTCATGTCAAGTTTGTGGTCAACCAAGACTCCTAGATCCTTTCCACATGTACTGCTCTCAAGCCAGGTGTCACCCATCTTGTATTTGTGCCTCTCATTTTTTTTGCCCAAGTGCAATACTTTACATTTCTCCCTGTTAAAATTCATCTTGTTTGTTTTGGCCCAGTTCTCTAACCTGTCAAGGTCGTTTTGAAGTGTGATCCTGTCCTCTGGGGTGTTAGCCACCCCTCCCAGTTTGGTGCCATCTGCAAATTTGATCAGGATGCCCTTGAGTCCATCATCCAAGTCGTTGATAAAGATGTTGAATAAGAGCGGGCCCAAGACAGAACCCTGTGGCACCCCACTAGTCACTCTTCTCCAGGATGAAGAGGAACCATTGATGAGCACCCTTTGGGTTCGGTGTGGGGCACAATATCATGATAGTGGATTGGGAGAAATTGTGGAAAAAAGGAATTAAATTTACAGCATGTAATGTATTAAGAGAAAATTTGATGAAAACGATGTACAGATGGTACTTAACACCAGTGAAGTTAGCAAAAATGTATCATACTCATGATAATAAATGCTGGGAATGTAAGGAAAAAGAAGGAACATTTTACCACATGTAAGGTAAAAGACTTCTGGGAAAGGATTTACAATGAACTGAAAAAAGTGTTGAAAAACACATTTATTAAGAAACTAGAAGCCTTTTTACTTGGTATAGTGTGGGGTGAAATCCCCCAAAAGGACGTGACTTTTTTCTGTATGTGTCAGCTTCGTTCCAGAGCTGACAGAGGCTGGGAATGAGAACAGACAACGAGAGATAAGGACACTGGAATGTGAGCTGGAATGTGAGAGGGAGGAGGGACAGCGTAGCGGCATGGCTTCAGAGAACAGAGAGCAGGCAGCAGATAGCAATGGTAATCTGATCCCTGAGGATAGTGACCAGAGAAGGGGGAGCCAGAGCAGAGATACACAAAATACCAATCTTAGCTCAGAAACAGATGGAGAGAGGCCAGGAATAGCCAGCCCCAAAACTCAAAAGCGCGAATAGGTCAGTGAGAGGAGAGGGAAAGAGCAAAAGCGAAAGGGCTTTTTTCCCTGTTGGAAGAAGAGGAAGGGGCGGAGTTTAGATTCAGCAACTGCAAACTTGGAGTCAGACACAGAGTGAAGGAGCTCTGGAGTGATTTATGTGTTTGAGCAATAAACCTGAGATAATTACGACTGGTGTCTAGCTTGTGTGGGAGAGCCAAGCCATTACAGTATGCCACAACAGCTGTGAGAATATTACTAGCGATGAATTGGAAGAAACAAGATTTACCAACTATCGAAGAATGGCACATGAAGATGATGGACTATATGGAACTTGCCGAGCTGATTGGGAGACTCCGAGACCAGAGAGAAGAGACGGAAGAAGATAGGAAGAAGTTTAAGGAATATTTGAAAAAGTATGTTAATATTTAAATCTTAGAATAGCTTTGGAAGTGGATATAGGCTGTAGGGTTAGACATAGACAATAGTGTATTTTAAAATAGTATTATTTGTAAGTAATAAAATGTGAAGATTTTTATGGTTAAAGTAAAAAGGTAAAGTTAAAGGTACCCCTGACCATTAGGTCCAGTTGTGACCGACTCTGGGGTTGTGCGCTCATCTCACTCTATAGGCTGAGGGAGCCGGCGTTTGTCCGTAGACAGCTTCCGGGTCATGTGGCCAGCATGACAAAGCTGCTTCTGGCGAACCAGAGCAGCGCACGGAAATGCCATTTACCTTCCCGCCGGATCAGTACCTATTTATCTACTTGCACTTTGATGTGCTTTCGAACTGCTAGGTTGGCAGGAGCAGGGACTGAGCAACAGGAGCTCACTCCGTCATGGGGATTTGAACCGCCAACCTTCTGATTGGCAAGTCCTTGTGAGGAGAATCAGAACTTACAGGGTTAAGATTTCTATCGGCACAGGCGTCTATCGGCGCAGGGGGAAGCGTGCCGGACGCCATTATATTCCAGCAGTCCTAGGCTCTGTGGTTTAACGCACAGCGCCACCCATGTCCCTATGGTTAAAGTAAGCGTGATTAAAACAATGGTTAGAAATTATGATATATGTACTGCTAAAGATGAGGCAAAATGAAAATCAGTTAGGGTGGACTTGGGGAAGCAATGTTTAGAAAAAATAAGGACAAGACAAGAATTTGTTTGTATTGTTTGTTTTTCTGTTTGTGTTGTTTATTTGTGTTAAAAAATGAATAATTTTTTTGGGGGGGGGAAATGAAGATTGGAGTATACCTATCCTTTGCATTTTCCACTTCTCCAGATTTTGCAATACTGATATTTCAGCTCCCCCGCCAAAAAAAATGGGGGGGGGGGGAGGTAACAATGTACCTTTTTTAAAAAACAGGATAAAGTACATTTAGAAATGCATGTGCTGGAATATAAATAAATAAATAACTGGCACAGTCTAGGTCCATGCATACTGTGTTTTTTCTCTGCTGGGGCTGTCTTAATAACCTTATATCAGCGCCAGATTTAGGGAGGTGTAGGTGGTTCTCCTGCACAGGGTGTGAAGCTGAAGGGGCACAAAATGATGGTGATACTACTATTAATAATAATAATACCTCTATTTATATGGGTTCCTACCAAGGATGTCCATTAAAAAAAGCAACAATACCAAAAGAAATTATCGTGGGGGAAAGGAATTTTTTTTTTTGGGGGGGTGCCAAATTTTGTCCTTGCTCAGGGCACTGTATTACCAAAGCCTCTATTGTATCTGATGTTTATCATCTTGAACCAACTTGAAATTAAAACTACGTCTTATGATAAAATATTTTTTGTTATTATTATTTTATTGCATTTATGTCCCATGTTTTCTCCAAGGAGCTCACGGTGGTATACATGGTGCTCCCCCTCCTCATTTAAACACTACAACAACCCTGTGAGGTAGGTTAGGTTGAAAGGCAGTGACTTGCCCATGATTGTACCCAGTGAGCTTCTTGGCCAAGTGGGGGTTCAAACCCTGGTCTCTCCCAAGTCCTAGTGTGACACTCTTAACCACTGTCCCACATTAAATGTATTTAACATGCATTTAAATACATTTTGCAATCCATAATTAATGACGGAAGCTGCATTTAAGTACACGTTTCAAGCCATATTTAAATATGAATGTATGTAGCTTATTTAAATGACACAGATTAATTAATGTGGAATCAAGAATGGAACCATAAACTTATGGTTCCTTTTGCTGTTTTACCCCTTCGGGGGTGGATGGGAAACAGAAAAAAGGTTACTCACTCCTGCCTCAGCACAAAATTGTCCTGTCCCTCACTTTGTATGCTCTGGTAAGAAATGTGTCTGGGAAAGCAGAATCCAGGGCTTAGCCATGGAGACAGTTACTGTGTTGGGATGCTACAATGGTGCAAACACACCTTGAATTACTACAGAGCAATGGAAAGGGGGATACATAATCATATCATCCATTATAACAGGGGCATGGGGGGGGGGAACCTGAGGTCCAGGGGCCAAAGTCTTTTTGTTTGGCCCTTGAGATATTTCCCATGCTACAGCCTCTCCCCAGCCATACTCATGACTGCTCCCTCCTTAGGTGTTGTTGAATGATTGCCTGGATGTATGGCAGAGCAGGGTGCTGTGAGCAGGGGTATAGCTAGCTGCTCCGGCACCCAGAGTGGCGGGGGCGGGGCGATATGCCCATGGGGGCGGAGCGGTGATCTGTGCACGGGGGCATGGTGGCGATCTGCCCGGCAGGGGCGGGGGGGCGCAGTGGTGATCCGTTTAGGGGGCGCGGCAACGATCCATTGGGGGGGGTGTGCCACAGTGATCCGCGCTTGGGGACGTGGCGGTGATCCGCCCACAGAGTCCGCCTGGAGGACGCAAGCCCCACACTGCCGTTTTGGGCAGCACGGGGGCCCAAGCCACTGTGTCACTTCCAGGAGAGACGCATGGCTCAGGAGCTCTGCAGGTTAGGCCCCGCAGTAAGTGCCCCCCATGGTGTGCCATTTTGTCACCCCCTCGGGCATGACACCCGGGGTGGGCCACACACACCCTTCCTACGCCCCTGGCTGTGAGAGGGTGTGAAATGTAGCCTACCAGGCTAATGTAATATTTACATTCCTTGCTCTGCAATCTCTTGTCTCTGGCCCTGTCACCACTTGCATGTGCCCTCTACCCATCAGAAGAAGACAACAAGGCCCTCAGATTGAAAAAAAAGTTCCCCATTGTTGTTGTTGCTGCTGTTTTTGTTGTCATCATCCGTCTGTCTTGAGAGACAATGGAGTGCGCCTCCAAGTGAAGTCAAGCCACTGTGTTGCCAGCACTGAATTGGCCTCCCTGGGCAGTGCGTGTGGACTCATCCCAGGCTGCCCAGATGGCAAGACCTCCTTATTGGCTTCAATGAGGTGGTCCAAAGGAAAGCAGAGCAATACATTTGGCACCAATCCTGCATTATAAAATCTGTTGCCCCAGGATGTGAATTGGCTTGCGGCTTCACAGGGGGATTTGACACATTTGCAGAATGGGGTTTGTCAGTGGCTGCTAGCCACAATAACCAAGGCTGCAGTCCTATACCTGAGAGTAAGCCCCTTTGAAGTCAATAGGACTTTAGACAAAGGTTTTCCCCTGCCCTACCTGGAGATGCCAGGGGTTGAACTTTGGACCTCCTGCATGCAAAGCTAATGTCTTTCCCTATTAAATGCTATGGGAATTTTTTTTATGGGGCACCAGCACTTGTGCAAGTCAACACATATAAGAAAAGCATTCTGTAAGTTCCTCAGCTGTGCTTACACCCTTGGGAATTGTGTTTTGGATTGGAGCCTCACATTTCCTCTTTAATTACTGGCTCTGCAGGGACCTCCAATGATTGACTGTGACCAAGAGACAAATGCAAAACCAGCCATATGGAGAAAGTTCCTCACAACAAAGGTACTTCCCTCTGGACGTTGATTTGTGTCTTGTTCATTAAAATCAGTTCCCCAGGTCTCACAATAATGGCAGCTTAACAGCTTGATCACACAGGCTCCCTTTCAAGAGGGCAATAATTGAGTCAATTCATTTAGCAATCAATACAGGTTAATGCCAGCTAGGTTGCTAAGCTGTCGAGGCATCAAGCAGGCACATTTCTTCTCCATGCAAAGGTGGTCAAGAAACAAACACCTGAGGGCATGGGGGGCATTATCCCTCACTCTCCTCTACCAAAGGGAATTTTCCATGCTGCTCAATGATTTCTCAGAGGTGACTCAAGCCAGGTTCTTTTGACCCAGAAGCCGTTGTGCCTGTAACCTCAAATGCATGGTGGAGTGTTAGCACTTGGCATATGCTAAGATACTTGCTTGTTCTTCATATTAATACATGGGACACATCACTCCTGGGTCTTTTTATTTATTACATTTATATCCCCCACCCCCTCCCAGGACCTCAGGGTGGTTTACATGGTTACCAACCTCCCCATTTTATTGTCACAACAATCTCCCTGTGGGGTAGGTTAGACTGAGAGACTGACAAAAGGTCACTTGGGAAGTTTCATGGCTGGCCAAGCAAAGATTTGAACTCTGCTCTCCCAGATCTTAGCCCATTACAAAACAGGGAGGAAGGCTATGTCGCGAATTCCTCGCGGCGCTTTAGCAGAATGCTCAGAGTCCCAGGTTCTTTAGTGCAGTATTATTTATTGTGAGCTAAATATATATACAAATATCTACAGAAGCAGTTCATATAATCAGACAGAGTACCTGGCTGCACCTTGAGGCAAAAGAAGACTCTTTCTCTCAGACCACACTCCTCTACACCACCACCACTATTGGACAGGCTTCCCTTTTAAACCGATGACAGCCAATCAACTGTCAGCACATTACTGCTGAGTCATTCTGACCCAGCACCTCCACAGAAAGTATTGCATCAGCCTGTTGCATCAACTAGCAAACTGAAGCCTGCAGACTTACTTACACAGCACCCTGTGAATCCCAACAGGCTAACCTGAGGCATAGTTGCTCTGGACATGCTTATGGGGCACGATCTTCCCACCCAATTTTTAACTCACCAGTGTGGACTTAATTTGGGGGCTATCATTTGTGAGGGTGTGGAAACAAGCCTTCCTAAACACTGCCCTCAGTTGAGCCCCCGACAGGTCTGCCTTTTGTGGCCAGACTCCAGGGGACCCAGCCCTGGCGTTCAAATCAGCGAAGATCTGGGCTAGCTGCCCGCCCGCCTCCCTCCTGTCCCGACCACGAGGCAAAGGGGCGTTTTGTGCATGCTCAGAGGTAGGAGGAGGACGCGCTCTTCTTCAGCTGCGATCGAGTGCATGGCAAACAGGTGGCAAGGCTACCCCGGGAATGCCACCCCGAAAGAAGACCAGCAGAGAAGGAGCGCACAGGTGATCCCAGTGGCTGGCTCACCTCAAAAAGCTGCGGGATCTCCCGGCGGGAGACGTAGTTGCGGGCGTAGGCTGTTTCTCTCATGGCGACGGAAGTGTCTCTGAGCTGGGCAGGTGCCGGCAACAAGCAACAGCCACCCTGTCCGTGGGTCCGTCCAGCCAGCCAGCCGCTGCCTCTTTTCCCTCCCTCCCGCCTTCTTCCTCCTCCAACCGCGTCTACTTGCTGCGGTGATGGGCGGCCTTGGATGGGATTGGAGGCAGGAGGCTGCGCAGCATGCGCGCCATCGAGTAGATGGCGCTGGAACAGCGGCTGATCCTTGGTGGAATCCCCCGAGGGTGGGAGGGCAGACAGAGCGGGACACGCCAGAGAGCAAACTATTGCAGTGTCTAGGGAAGCCAAAGGCTAGGTGGGTGTGCTGCTGGTGCTGCTAAGAGAAGGCAAGGATGCCTGCATGCCTGCATGCATCATAGGCGTTTGGTTTCATCTGGATAGGCTGTGAGATGGCCGGCTCTCGATGGCGTTACACTCCGTCTGAAGGAGCAGGTATGTCGCTTAGCGGTGGAACGCATGGACATAGCCAAGGGGCGGGGGAAAGGGGGCAGCTGCCCCTGCAAATCAATAAAATACATAGCAAACTGAGGTTCTGCCCCCCTCCCAAAATCCTGGCTATGCGCGTGGTACTCTTGGATCTCAGGTGGCCTCAGCAGCGTGGCCTGCTTTCCATCAGCTTCAGTTGGTGGCCCAGGTGCACCCTTATCCGGACAGGGATAGTCTACTTTCATCTATGCTCTGGTAACTCTTAAATTCGACTACTGCAACGCTTTAGGTAAGACTGCCTCTGAAGATGGTTCGGAAACTTCAGCTGGTGCAGAACTCAGTGGCCGCTCACCAGGGCAGAATGGCTTGAGCATATAACCCCAATGCTGGCCAAATTGTACTGACTGCTAATTGGTTTCCAGGCCCAACTCAAAGTGCTGGTTTTGAACCATAAAGCCTTAAATGGCTCAGGACCACAATACCTCCAGGACTGCCTCTCTCCATATGAACGAACCTGCAGCAGTGGAGTGTACACTCTGCTGCTGGGAACGAGGAGTCTGGCGCCTGGTCGCACTCCCTCTCAAAAATGTGCCAGAGGAAGTGCCCCCAGCCCCAGCCCCACTACGCCCCTGCTTACCTGGACCCTAAGATCATCCTCTGAAGCAGGGCTGTCTTTAGCAGATGCGGCGCCAGGGTGCAAATATCCACCCAGCACCCCCAAATTACCACAGGTAGTGTTGGGGTGGCTGTAGCTGCGCACTGCCAGCCATCAGGGGGTGCAACTCTCCCCCATGCCACTGTGGGAGAGCGATCCCCACAGAGGCTTGGGAGTGAAGTTGCGCCCCTCCCAAGCCTCCGCGGGAGGAGAGCGCAGGTTCCCTCCCAAGCCTCCTCGGGAGGAGAGTGATCCCCCGCAGAGGCTTGGGAGGGAAGCTGCACGCCCGCCAGCCTTATGGTTGGTGGGGCGCAACTGGCGGGCGTGCAGGGAAAGGGGAGGCTGCCGGCGTCCCTATGGGAAAGGCGGCTCTGCTCTGAAGCCCTTCTTCGTGTGGCTCCTCAATGAGAGAATGGACATTTGTGAAATGCTCGCCCGCCTGCCACCAGTTTACAGGATTATAACTCTTCTAGTCAGCCAGCTGTTAAGCAACTGCCAGAGGGTTTCTTGCTACCTTTAAGTTTAGATTTGGAAAATATTTTCCTAACCTCTCTTTGTTCTTTGGACAAGAAATATAATGCACAGGGCCTGAAATTGTTGGGATTTGTGAAGGAATATATCCTGTAGACATTGCTAAGGGTCCGTATTCTTATTTGAACAAATACTGCAGAAGTGCTATTAACTGCATTATAATCTCTCATTCATTAATCACTTTTGTGAACACTTAAAAAAAATAGATTTTACTGGAATTTAGAAAAAGCTATACAATAATTTATTATTAATTAATTATATTTTTGTCAAAAGTAAAAAGTTAACCTAGGTAAAAGTGAAGGAATGGGTTTCCCAAAACCCAAAACTGACTGTGCAGGCAGTTTTAAACTGCACCAAAATCCCTATTTTTCCTTAGCTAAAATGCATAAACTTGAGCCGTTGAGCAAATGCATAACAAGAACACAGCTCTCTCCTTTATCAGTTTGTGGTGTCAAGGATGACCCTGACTGTACCAGTAGAACAGAGAAAACACGTTTGTGCCTTATCTTATGTTCTGACCACAAAGACGCACAGAGTCTGGGAATAACGCCAGAGTGTGTTCTCGGAAATGGTGACCTCTGGCTCCAAGATAAGAGTAGGAACAGTAATATCCTTTTATGGTCAGGAGTGCAGGAAGGAAATCCCTTTTATGGTTAAGAGTGCCGGAGCAGGAACATCTGTGATGTCAACCTGCGTGTACAAGCTGACGTGGCTGGGGAGGGGGGAGAGGGTGCCTGGAGGATATATATACTGCATGAAATTTCTCATTTCTTTGGACTTGCTGTGGACACACCACGCAGGTGCCTTTCTGCTGTTCTGGAGAGCAGAAATAAAGAACTCTTTCTCTGAACCAACCCTCGGTGTCATTTGACTTCCTTCCTCCTGTCCGGGAGCAACGAACACAGACAAAATTGGTGAACTCCAGTAGAGCTAAAAAAGCACAAACTGCAACAACAAAAAAGTAATAAAAGGAAAATAGAGAAATGAGGAGAAAGGGAGAAAAAGAGAAGATATGATTGGAGAAAGAAAAAGAAGAAAGGAAAATCAATAACTTCTGATTCCTCATCTATCAACTATTTGTAAACATTATTCAATTCACCACTCCAGTATTACACCTAACAAAACCATTTTCTATAACCCAACATTATCTTCAGTCTTCAAACCCAACTGCCATTATTTCATTTTCTTTATCATGCAAGAAGTCCATAAGAAGTTTCCAATTTTTAATAAACAGTAACTCTGTCTTTGATTCTTTGATTAAAAATGTAAATTTTGCCATCTCAGCTATATCCAATAATTATTAACAACCATTCTTCCATTGTTGGTAAAGATGAATCTTTCCATCTTTGTGTGTATAAAAGTCTCACTGCCATAGTCATGTATTGGAATAAAGTTCCATGGTCACCTTTGTGAACACTTTTGAAGTGTTACAATGAACAGAAAGTGACCACATTCCAATATCAGTGACCCTGTATGCTCTAATAAAATGCATACTTACAACCGAATCTGTGAGCCTGAGTAGAGAAATGGAAGGTGTGAAAAGACTGAAATGGTCTCACATTGAATCCATCAAATGTAGGCTGAAATAGAAGAGTGCTCAAAAACAACAAAGCTGAAAATACAAAAACTGAGTGGCAGGAATTGGGACTAGCAGTAATGGAGCAGAGAGAAAACAAATTCTGGGAACTGGTGTCCTGGGATTTAAATGAAATGAGATAATCACAGGAAATCTCAGTTCCTGCCCCTGATTCGGTTAAATATTTATCCAATATATTTGGTGCTCAATTTGGGCAACTGCTTGTATCAACAGTGTGTTGATCAATCTACCTGAATGGCAACCAGTCTCCTCTAATGAGTTCATGGCACTTATTTACTATAAAATAAGGCTTATTCTGTAAGCAATACATACAATGGCGGATGCCTGCCATGGCTAGCTTATTTACGACACTGGCAAAAACTATTGGTTGCTTAGCTTGTTAGACATCTCTTCAAAACTATATGCATGGTATCTCCTTCAAAGGTTATCAGACTGGTGGCGAAATAACGTTATTCATGAAAACAAGTGAGGTTCGGAGAAGGACACAGTAACATTGATCAATGTTTTATTCTGAACCATAGTATAAGGAAATAGACTAAGAACATTAAGAATAATCTTTATGTAGTCTTTTTTATCTCTCTGCTGTGTTTGCCTCTATTAATCAAAACAGCGTTGTCAGGGGCTCAGGACCAGAGACACAGGGGAGAGAGGAAACAGAGAGCGAAGGGGAGGAATCTGAGGGCAGCGTAGGGGAGTATGACAGTGGCCCGAGAGATTCCATGAGCTTCTCCAGCGAATCGGAAGATTCCCAGAGGGGAGCGCCGATGGCCAGGGCAAGGGGGGTCCCAGGGGGGACACACCAGAAACAAGGGGCCAGCGGGGACTCCCAAAGCAGCAGCGGGAGATCAGGACCAGTTCCCCCACCAGAGCGGAGTGGGGGGGAGGAGTCCCATGAATCAGGGCCATCGTCTTCTCCAGTAGGGAGAGAAAATGAGTCAGAGCTGGCCACGCCTCCATCGGAGAGTGAGGGAACGGAGGGGAAGTCAGGTCCAGCTACCCCCCCCGAGGGGGGAAGCAGTGACAGGAGCAGTGAAACGGTGAGAAGGAAGGTTGCCGGCTGGGCGCGCGCGCCAAGTTCAAATGTACAGGCGCGTGGGACAGCAGGAAGCCCGGATTGGGAGCCAGGTCCTAAAGCACGCCGGAGGCAGGGGGAAGAATCCGGGGACTCAGCATCAGAAGAGTCCAGAAAGGGCAACACCCCAGCGGGCAGACGGACCCAGAGGAGGAAAGAGCAGAGGAGGAGGTGGAGCAAGGCTAGAGTCTTAAACTGGTGTCTAGGGGGAGGAGATTCAGACGGAGCTTCAGCGGTCTAGAGTTGAGACGTAGAGCTGCGCGCCGCGGCTTTGAAATCGAAACTGAACCTTAATAAAGACTGTTGTATATAACAAGAACTGGCGTTGGTCCTTTGTGAGCTGGGACCTTGGGCAGCTCTGACAAGCGTCATAACTTTTATATGCCTGTTGCCTTTGTCCATGGAGTTTTCTTGGCAGGGATACTGGAGTGGCTTGCCGGTTCCTCCTCCAGGTGGATCACGTTTTGTCAAAACTCTCCACTATGACCTGTCCATCTTGGGTGGCCCTGCACGGCATAGCTCATAGCTTCTCTGAGTTATTCAAGCCCCTTCACCACGGCAAGGCAGTGATCCATGAAGGGGCATGAAGGAACCATGAAGGAACCTGGAATGTAAGAACCATGAACCTTGGTAAGTTGGATGTGGTCAAAAATGAGATGGCAAGAATAAATATTGACATCCTGGGCATCAGTGAACTAAAATGGACGGGAATGGGCGAATTCAGTTCGGATGACCATCATATCTACTACTGTGGGCAAGAATCCCGTAAAAGAAATGGAGTGGCCTTCATAGTCAACAAAAGAGTGGCAAAAGCTGTACTGGGATGCAATCTCAAAAATGATAGAATGATCTCGATACGAATCCAAGGCAGACCTTTTAACATCACAGTAATCCAAGTTTATGCACCAACCACTGGTACTGAAGAAACTGAAATTGACCAATTCTATGAAGACTTACAACACCTTCTAGAAAAGACACCAAAGAAGGATGTTCTTCTCATTATAGGGGATTGGAATGCTAAAGTGGGGAATCAAGAGATAAAAGGAACAACTGGCAAGTTTGGCCTTGGAGTTCAAAACAAAGCAGGGCAAAGGCTAATAGAGTTCTGCCAAGAGAACAAGCTGGTCATCACAAACACTCTTTTCCAACAACACAAGAGACGACTCTACACATGGACATCACCAAATGGGCAGCATCGAAATCAGATTGATTATATTATCTGCAGCCAAAGATGGAAAAGCTCTATACAGTCAGCAAAAACAAGACCTGGAGCTGACTGTGGCTCAGATCATCAGCTTCTTATAGCAAAATTCAAGCTTAAACTGAAGAAAGTAGGAAAAACCACTGGGCCGGTAAGGTACAATCTAAGAAGAGGTGGCAAGAATACACAGAGGAGTTATACCAGAAAGATATGGATGTCTTGTACACCCCAGGTGGTGTGGTTGCTGACCTTGAGCAAGACATCCTGGAGAATGAAGTCAAATAGGCCTTAGAAAGCACTGCTAATAACATGGCCAGTGAAAGTGATGATATTTCAACTGCACTATTTAAAATTTTAAAAGATGGTGCTGTTAAGGTGCTACACTCAATATGCCAGCAAATTTGGAAAGCTCAGCAGTGGCCAGAGGATTGGAGAAGATCAGTCTACATCCCAGTTCCAAAGAAGGGCAGTGCCAAAGAATGCTCCAACTACCGCACAATTGCACTCATTTCACACGCTAGCAAGGTTATGCTTAAAATTCTACAAGGCAGGCTTAAGCAGTAGAATAATAATAATAATAATAATAATAATAATAATAATAATAATAATAATTTATTTATACCCCGCTCATCTGGCTGGGCTTCCCATCTGGCTGGACCGAGAACTCCCAGAAGTGCAAGCTGGATTTTGAAGGGGCAGAGGAACCAGAGACCAAATTGCAAACATGCACTGGATTATGGAGAAAGCTAGAGAGTTCCAGAAAGACAACTACTTCTGCTTCATTGACTATGCAAAAGCCTTTGACTGTGTCGACCACAGCAAACTATGGCAAGTTCTTAAAGAAATGGGAGTGCCTGATGCCTCATCTGTCTCCTGAGAAATCTCTATGTGGGACAAGAAGCTACAGTTAGAACTGGATATGGAACAACTGATTGGTTCAAAATTGGGAAAGGAGTACGGCAAGGCTGTATATTGTCTCCCTGCTTATTTAACTTATATGGAGAATTCATCATGCGAAAAGCTGGGCTGGATGAATCCCAAGCCGGAATTAAGATTGCCGGAAGAAATATCAACAACCTCAGATATGCAGATGACACAACTTTGATGGCAGAAAGTGAGGAGTAATTAAAGTACCTTTTAATGAGGGTGAAAGAGGAGAGCACAAAATATGGTCTGGAGCTCAACATCAAAAAACCGAAGATCATGGCCACTGGGCCCATCACCTCCTGGCAAATAGAAGGGGAAGAAATGGAGGCAGTGGGAGATTTTACTTTCTTGGGCTCCATGATCACTGCAGATGGTGACAGCAGTCACGAAATTAAAAGACGCCTGCTTCTTGGGAGAAAAGCAATGACAAACCTAGACAGTATCTTAAAAAGCAGAGACATCACCTTGCCAACAAATGTCCGTATAGTTCAAGCTATGGTTTTCCCAGTAGTGATGTATGGAAGTGAGAGCTGGACCATAAAGAAGGCTGATCACCGAAGAATTGATGCTTTTGAATCATGGTGCTGGAGGAGACTCTTGAGAGTCCCATGGACTGCAAGAAGATCAAACCTCTCCATTCTGAAGGAAATCAGCCCTGAGTGCTCACGGGAAGGACAGATCGTGAAGTTGAGGCTTCAATACTTTGGCCACCTCATGAGAAGAGAAGACTCCCTGGAAAAGACCCTGATGTTGGGAAAGATGGAGGGCACAAGGAGAAGGGGGAGACAGAGGACGAGATGGTTGGACAGTGTTCTCGAAGCTACCAGCATGAGTTTCATCAAACTGCGGGAGGCAGTGGAAGACAGGTGTCCCTGGCGTGCTCTGGTCCATGGGGTTACAAAGAGTCGGACACGACTAAACGACTAAACGACTAAACAACAACAATCAAAACAGACTGTCAATTGCCAATATTGACTGCAGATTTCTGCTATTGATCTAATAACTATGCAGCAATACTGAAATGAGGGTCTGAGTATATTTAAATGGTGGTATGGCTGAGGCTTTTCAAAGTTTGCATTCTGGCTCCCACTCTTTTTAACTTTTATATCATGGGTAGGCAAACTAAGGCCCAGGGGCCGGATCCAGCCCAATCGCCTTCAATAATAATAATAATAATAATAATAATAATAATAATAATAATTTATTATTTATACCCTGCCCATCTGGCTGGGCCTCTCCAGCCACTCTGGGCGGCGTCCATAGAAACCAAAAATACAGTAAAATATCACACGTTAAAAACTTCCCTGAACAGGGCTGCCTTAAGATGTCTTCTGAATGTCAGGTAGTTGTTTATCGCTTTGACATCTGCTGGAAGGGCGTTCCACAGGGCGGGCGCCACTACCGAGAAGGCCCTCTGCCTGGTTCCCTGTAGCTTTGCTTCTCGCCATGAGGGAACCGCCAGAAGGCCCTTGGCGCTGGACCTCAGTGTCCGGGCAGAATGATGGGGGTGGAGACGCTCCTTCAGGTATACTGGACCGAGGCCGTTTAGGGCTTTAAAGGTCAGCACCAACACTTTGAATTGTGCTCGGAAACATACTGGGAGCCAATGTAGGTCTTTCAAGACCGGTGTTATATGGTCTCGGCGGCCGCCCCCAGTCACCAGTCTAGCTGCCGCATTCTGGATTAGTTGTAGTTTCCGAGTCACCTTCAAAGGTAGCCCCACATAGAGTGCATTGCAGTAGTCCAAGCGGGAGATAACCAGAGCATGCACCACTCTGGCGAGACAGTCCGCAGGCAGATAGGGTCTCAGCCTACGTACCAGATGGAGCTGGTAATTAGCTGCCCTGGACACAGATTTGACCTGTGCCTCCATGGACAGCTGCGAGTCCAAAATGACTCCCAGGCTGCGCACCTGGTCCTTCAGGGGCACAGTTACCCCATTCAGGACCAGGGAATCCTCCATACCTGCCCGCCTCCTGTCCCCCCAAAACAGTACTTCTGTCTTGTCAGGATTCAACCTCAATCTGTTAGCCGCCATCCATCCTCCAACCGCCTCCAGACACTCACACAGGACCTTCACCGCCTTCACTGGTTCTGATTTAAAAGAGAGGTAGAGCTGGGTATCATCCGCATACTGATGAACACCCAGCCCAAACCTCCTGATGATCTCTCCCAGCGGCTGCATGTAAATGTTGAAAAGCATGGGGGAGAGGACAGAACCCTGAGGCACCCCACAAGTGAGAGCCCAGGGGTCTGAATACTCATCCCCCACCACCACTTTCTGAACACGGCCCAGGAGGAAGGAGCGGAACCACTGTATGACAGTGCCCCCAGCTCCCAGCCCCTCAAGACGGTTCAGAAGGATGTTATGGTCGATGGTATCAAACGCCGCTGAGAGATCCAGCAGAACTAGGAAACAGCTCTCACCTTTGTCCCTAGCCCGCCAGAGATCATCAACCAGTGCGACCAAGGCAGTTTCAGTCCCATGATGAGGCCTGAATCCCGACTGGAAGGGATCCAAATGGTCCACTTCTTCCAGGCGTGCCTGGAGTTGTTCGGCAACCGCTCGCTCAATCACCTTGCCCAAGAATGGAAGATTTGAGACTGGGCGATAGTTGGCCATCGTGGCCGCATCTAAAGATGGTTTTTTAAGAAGCGGTTTAATAACCGCCTCTTTCAGTGGGTCTGGGAAGGCTCCCTCACGGAGGGAAGCATTCACCACCCCACGAAGCCCATTGCCCAGTCCTTCCCGGCTAGCTTTTATAAGCCAGGATGGGCAAGGATCCAGGACACAGGTGCTTGGTTTCACTCGTCCAAGCAGCCTGTCCACATCCTCGGAGGTAACAGAATGGAATTGATGCCACTCAACTTGACTAGACAGAGCTCTAGCACTCTCCCGCCCCAGCACTGCTCCCACGGTGGAGTCTACTTCTTCCCGAATCTGAGCGATTTTATCTGCAAAAAACTTTTCAAAATCATTGCAGGAGAACATGTGGCCCGTACTGGGCCCCGATGTTGCAGGTGGTTCCGCTAAATTGTGAACCACCTGAAAAAGTCTCCTGCTGCTGTTTTCTGCAGATGCAATAGAGGCGGTGAAGAAATTCTTCTTCGCCGTCGCTATCACCACTTGGTAGGCTCGACGTTGAGCTCTAACCTGTGTCCGGTCAGATTCGGAATGAGTTATCCGCCACCGGCGCTCTAGCCGTCTCAACGATTGTTTCATTGCCCTCAGATCCGTGGAAAACCACGGGGCTGTCCGGGCTCCATGCAATCGGAGAGGGCGCTTCGGAGCCAAACAGTCAATAGCCCTGGTTAACTCCACATTCCAGCGGGCCACCAGGGAATCAGCTGAAAGGCCATCAACATGGGATAAAGCATCCCCTACCACTCTCTGGAAACCATTTGGATCCATTAAGTGGCGGGGAAGACCATCCGAATTGGTCCCACCTCCCTGCAGAGGGGATGAGTCGCAGAGAAGTGCAGTTGCACCAGGAAGTGATCTGACCATGGCACTTCTTTCGTTTCGCTTTTACTTAGTGTCAGATCACCAACATTCATAGAGGTAAACACCAGGTCCAAGGCATGGGTTGGGCCAGACTTATTCAGGGACAGCCCCATGGAGGCCATGCTTTCCACGAAGTCCCGAGCGGCCCCTTGTAAGGTCGTGTCAGCATGGATGTTATAATCCCCTAGGACGACCAAGCTAGGTGTCTCCAGGAGAACATCCGCCACGACCTGAAGCAGCTCGGGCAGGGAATCCTTGGTGCAGCGGGGAGGTCGGTACACCAAAAGGAATCCTGTACTGCCCCTATTGCCCAACTTCCACAACATGCACTCGGAAAACTGGGTCTTCCCAATAGGACGCCTGGTGCAAACTAATGACTTCCTAAAAATCACTGCAAGCCCCCCTCCCCGCCCACATGACCTGGGTTGCTGTGCGTAAGAGAAACCTGGTGGACAAGCAGCGGCAAGGACAGGCCCATCTGCTTCATCCAACCAAGTCTCTGTTACACCTGCCAGGTCAAGTCCTCCATCCATGATCAAGTCATGGATGGCAGTGGTCTTATGAATCATTGACCTGGCATTGCACAGCAGCACCTTCAGGTCATGTGGGTATCCCTTGCTGATTCTAGTATCCATCCGGTCAGGACCAGACCCGGAGGCAGGAATAGTCCTCAGACAATGACTAAACCTGCCCCCTCTGTAATGACATGGTCTGGTCTTAGCGTAACTCCTCCTCCTACCTGTGATCACTGAGATTGGTTGTCCCAGTGCATCTCCCCCTGTGGAACATGCCCCAGCCATTTTGTGGGCTGGGGCCCACTCCCCGGCAGCCCTGACCCCTCCCCCTAAGAACAAAATAACACCTTAAACAAACAAACAAAACCAATAAAACAATACAAACAAAAAAATGTAAAAATTACAAAAACATCAAAATAAAATAAAAAAATTCCCCAAGCCCAACCAAACATCCATCCCACCCCCACAACCACCCCCCACATACAAAAAATCCAAAAGAAATTTTAAAAAAACATTTTAAAAACACTCTGTGCCCCCCCGGCAGTAACAACAACTGTCCTAGTGAGGCCTGTCAGGCCCCGCCCTGGGCCAGATGGTAAGTGGCAAGAGCAGGGCCCTCAGGCACTCACTCAGGGGAGTCTTCCTGGGCAGCAGGCAGCAAGTAGCAAGCTAAATCCGGCCCGAGGACGGTCTGGGAATCAGTGCGTTTTTACATGAGTAGAATGTGTGCTTTTCTTTAAAATGCATCTCTGGGTTATTTGTGGGGCATAGGAATTCGTTCATTTTTATTTTCCAAAATATAATCCGGCCCCTGACAAGGTGTGAGGGACAGCGGACTGGCCCCCTGCTGAAAAAGTTTGCTGACCCCTGCTTTATATTAATGAGTTGGTGCCATATTTAGGCAATGCAAGGTCCCCTTCTCCAGTAATTGGGAACAGAGAGATCTCAAACTTGATGCATGCAGATGATGCATTGCTCTTCTCTCTTTCACAATTGGACCTCAAAAATCTCTTGGAGGTGTTCAGCACATACTGTAAACAGGAAAGCCTATCTATAAATTACTCTAAGACCAAGATTATGACTTTTGGCAGGCATAGTCCTAAGTATAAATGGTGCTTAGATCAGCAAGCTGTAGAACAAACTCATTCATTTAGATATCTGTTTGTGCTCTTTAGTGAAACCCTCTCTTGGAAGGGTCGTATGGAGGCAGTGAAAGTCAAAACACAGAAAACAGGAGCATTGATGAAGTTCTATTACAATAAGGGAGGGCAGCTGATTGAAGCTGTCCAAAAGAAATTTGATAGCAAAGTGCTTACTCCAGGTGGCCAACAATTAAGGCAAGAGCTGGCTGCACTCATAGTATATTAGAAGAATTGCTGTTATGCCAACTGAGTGTTTTCCTGTGCTGTGCTATAGGGAATTGGGTGAGAACCAGTGCTGAAAAGCAGCTTGTCAAGATATTTTAGACTATGATTATTTTCCAGAACTGAACTCTGCATTTACCTTGAATACATATCAACTAAGGGATTGGCTCTTCTGGCTAGAATTCAGAAGGGACCTGCAACTTATTATCCACTCCCGATAACTGAGCTTTTTTTCTTCTTTTTTTCAGTTTTATTTATTTATTTATTTATTGGTTTTCACATATTACATTACAATACAGATGTACCAAAACCAACACCATTTCCTCCCCATCCCCCATACATTTACATTTATATTTCCTCAATCCATTATATTATTCTTTTCTCCTTCCTCCCACTTCCCTCCGCCCCCACTCGATTTCCTCCACATTATACAATTGCATTCTACAATCTTCTCAAATCATCTATATATTCTTATTATCTTTCCTTACTAATTTTTCTTCCATCCAGTGCTTCACATTTTAATCTGGGCATATTAACGTATCCTTTTCTGAGCAATATTTTGCCATATATTAATCAAAACATTCCACTACTTTTAAATTTTTGATTCAACTGATTTCTTATTATAGCAGTTAATTTTGCCAAAATTAAATATTCATTTAGTTTACAAATCCATTCCTCCTTTGTAGGTATAGTTTGTGACTTCCACCTAGCAGCAATCACTATTCTAGCAGCTGTACTTGCATATAGAAAAATTCTCCCCCCCCCCCGTGGTATCTCTTCATCTATCAGTCCAAGGAGATATGTCCCTGGTTTCTTTGTTATTGATATTTTCAACATCTTCTTTAGTTCTTCATGTACTACTATCCTAAATTTCTTAATTTCCTCACACCTCCACCACATATGTATTGTTGTTTCTATTTCTCCACCACATCTTCAACAGAGGCTGGATTTCAATTTTTATATCTTTGCCAACTTAACTGGCGTTAAGTACCACCTATAGAACATCTTTACAAAATTTATTTAATTGTATAGGAGGCAGTAAATCATATATCCTCTCGCCAGTTTCTCCCATTGCTCTAGGTAGATAGTATTATTTAATCATCGTTTCTTTCACTTCTTCTTCCATCAGTTCCCAGTCCAATAAAAGAGTATATGTTTTGGATATCAATTTCTTGTTATTCTGTATCACTGTGACGTTAAATTTTGAATCCTCTTTTGCAAGTCCTTTCTTTTGATCCGAGTTGAATATACTTCTAAGTTGTATATACTGCCATCTGTCAACTTCATATTTCCGTATGTCTTCATAGGATTTTAATCTGAGTTTCCCTTGTTCCTCTTCCAATAATTGTCTATATGTTGGCCAATTTGTCCTCATATTTAATTTTTTGATAGCATATGCCTCCAGCGGTGATATCCACCAAGGTGTCTGTGGTTTCAGATGTAATCTATATTTGTTCCAAACTTTATATAATGCACCTCTTAATATATGACTTGTAAATTCTTTATTGACTTTTACTTTCTCATAATCCGTATCTATTATTAAAACTTTCAAGATCCAATATATTAGTTTTTTTTCCAATCTAGTCCAATCTCTTACCCAAATTAAACATTCTGCTTCATAATATAATTTTAAATTTGGCAATGCTAATCCTCCCCTTTACTTTCTTTCTGTCAATAATTTATATTTTATCTGCGGGTTTTTCCCCTGCCATACGAATCTCGTTATATCTTTCCTCCATTCTTCAAAGCAATTCTCTTTATTTATAATTGGTATCGTTTGGAACAAATATAGCATTTTTGGCAGGACATTCATTTTAATTATGGAGACTCTTCCCCATATTGATAACTTTAATCTACTCCAGGTTTCAAAATCTTTCCTTATTCCTTTCCAAACTTTCTCATAATTATTTGTGTACAGATTAATATTCTTCATAGTTAGATCTGTACCCAAATATTTTGCTTTCTTAACAATCTGTAAGACAACCTTTTTCAGAAGTTCTTTTTGCTCTTGTTCTTGCATATTTTTTACCATAAGTTTTGTCTTTTCCATATTCATTTTAAAGCCAGACACCTTGCCAAAATCATATATTATCTTTATTGCTTTAGTGATACTTGCTTCTGGTTCTTCTGTTGTTAACAAAATATCATCCGCAAAGGCCTTGATCTTATAAACCTCTTTTCCCAATGTTATACAAACCAGGTCAGCTGTGGGAGGGAGACCCTTGGCTGGCTCGGGGTATGACGCGTCCGAGGATTCCCTGCTATCGCGTGGGCTGGAGCCAGCCCCCGCGAGTGTGGGAAGGGGCGTGAAGCCCGCAACACCACCTCCTCCCTAGCTCGGAAGTGGCTTTCCAATACTTTCTGTAGGAATACCCTTGATAAATTATCAAAAGCCTTCTCGGTGTCTATTAGCATAAATGCCGTTCTTTTATTTGGTCTTAATTCTAAATATTCCAATAAATCAATCACTATTCTCATATTTGTCTTTATATGCCTGTTTGGAAGGAATCCTGCTTGATCTTGGTTTATATTGTCCTTTAAAACTGATTTCAATCTGTTTGCTAGAATACCTGCAAACAGCTTATAATCATTATTAAGCAAAGATATGGGTCTGTAAATATTAATTGATTCTCTGTCTGTTCCTTGTTTATGAATTAACGTAATATTTGCTTCTTGCCAAGAAGCTGGAGTTCTTCCTTCCCTCATTATAGTATTAATTAATGTTTTTAAAGGTAACATAATAGAATCTTCTAACTTTTTATAATGTATTGCAGGAAGTCCATCTGGGCCTGGCGCTTTCTCTCATTTCGGATTAATAATTGCTTGATGTACAGTATTTCCATTATCATGATTGGTGCATTTAATTGTTCCATTTTATTTTCACTTATTTTTTGAATTTGTTTGCCCTGTAAATATTTTATTATTTCTTGTTCTGTTTCTGATCCTCTACTATATAGATTAGCAAAATAATTTACAAAACATTTATTTATTTTTTCTTCTGTATCTAGTGTCGTCCCTTCACGAATTACTTTGTTTCTCTCTCTCTCTCTCTCTCTCTCTGTTTTTTCTTTATCTGCCAAGCAAGAAGTTTACCTGGCCTACTGCCTAATTCAAATGATTTTTGTTCCATCCACTTTATATTATTTTCCAATTCATTGCTTAATAATGTTAAGAGTTGAGATTGCAACATTTTAATTTGTTGATTTGTTGAGACATCTTTAGGTGTTTTAGCCAATAGTTTTTCATAACGCGCTATTTCTTGTTGAATTTGATTTAATTTAGTTTCTCTAATTCTTTTTTGTATTATATTCTGATTTATATAGAAGCCCCTTATATAAGACTTCCCAGCATCCCCTATCACTCTTAGGTCCATATCTTGTGCTATATTAATTTCAAAAAATTCTTTCATTAACTGTTGGGCTTTTTCTACTATCTTCTCGTCATTTAGCAATCTCTCATTCATTCTACAGCTTTTGTTTTTCTTTTTATTATACCTTATTTCTAGCATCATTGGGTTATGATCTGACAGCGATTTAGGTAATATCTCTGTTTTGTTTATTATCAGTATAAGATTATTAGAAATCCATATTGCCTCTATCCGGCTTGCTGATTTGTTTGCATCTGAATAAAATGTATACTGTCTTTTCTTCTTATTTTTCTCCCTCCATACATCCTTTAAGTTTAAGTCAACTACCGTCTGGAAGAATGTTATAGGGAGTCTCCCTGTTTTGGATTTTATTCCCCTTTCGGTTCTATCCCACTTCGTTGAAACAACCCCATTCAGATCACCCATTATAATCGTATTCTCATTATTATATTCTAGTAGTTTCCTTTGTAGTTTTTTGAAGTATACAGTTTGGTTCCCATTTGGCGCATATACATCTATTAATAATAATTTCTCTTGCTCTTTATTCAATTGAATTCCCAATGTTCTTCCGTCATCATCTTTAAATAATAATTTGGCTTCTAATTTTGGGTTCATATATATAACAATTCCCCTTTTCTTTGTTATGTCTGAAGCTATAAATTCTGTGCCCAGAATCTTTTTTGTTTTTTAATTTTTTTTTTGTTCTTAGTTTTCATTTCCCTCCTGCCCTCCCCTGTTTTTGTCTTTCCCCTTGTCCTACTCTGTCTCTCCCCTCCCTTACCCCACCCCCTTTTCTGCATTAGTACTAACAGGAACAGCAGCCAGATAGCAACCAGAAAGATGTTTGAATAAAGTCCCCACCACGTGGAAGTGGATTAGGCCAAACAAGTGGCTGAAGATGGATTAAAGGAAAGAGAAATAAACTGCTACAATTTAATGAAAACTATAACAAAACTGGGTCATTGAACATATTTACAGTTCTATAATTAATCTTCAAAGTTTTCCACTTAATTTTTTCAAACCTGTCTTCCACCCTCCCTTTCTTTCCCCTCTATTTGCTCCTGTATTCTTCTTTCCCAACCCCTTTGGCCTCTCTCCCTCAAAGGCAAATATCTCTTGAATACCCAAGAGCAACAACTTCTCAAGGTGGGGATAGTACACTTTTATATTGTGTAAGTGGTCAGTAAGTTGTGAGTTTGCCTGCTTAGCGGAATTTAGAGGAGAAATAGAAGAGATTGTAAGAGTTTCAATCTGGTTTAAAGGCAGGCTAGTAAATCATTTGTTGAAATAATTAAGATCATATAAGACTGTGCGCCCTCTAGGGGAGAGCCTCAAGAAGTTAAGTTAAACTTTGTTGATACTTAAAGAAAGGGGGAGATGGCGGGTAGGGATGGGAAGAAGGGAGCGGGAACACCACTAGAGAGGAGAACTTCATGACAGGAAGAAATTAAAGATTTAGATGCACTATGGATGAAAATAAAAGAAGAACTTAAACAGAATGAAATTCACATAGAGAAAAAATTAGGAGAGATGCAGGAATTGATTGATAAAAAAATAGAGGGGGTGGTAGGAGAACTGTCAAACAAGATAAAAGAATTAACGACCCGAACAAAATCCTTAGAGGAATCAAATAAAAAAGTACAAAAAGAAATGAGAGACCAGAGAAAGGAAGCGGAGAAAACAAAGGAGAATTTTGGAGAATTAAGCAAGACCCAGGATCAAGTCCTGGACAACCTAGCATTGATGGAAATGAAACAAAAACAGTTAAACCTAAAATTTAGGGGAGTGGGGGAAGAAATAAACGAAGATATTAAAGGAAAAATGATCAAAGAACTGGCGAAGTGGCTAACTATGAAAGAAGAAGAAGTAGCTCAAGCAATAGAAAATGCCTTCAGAATAAAGATAAGACCCAAACAAAACAAACTGAAAAAGGTCCCAGGAGACTGCTTGGTGATTTTTAAATCAACAGAGATGAGAAACATAATTTTGAGAGAGAACTACAAGAAAAAATTAGTAATCGATGGAAGACCAATCATCATCTTCAAAGAAATACCGATTAGGCTTCTGCGCAAGAGAGAAGGTTACAAACAATTAGCTAACATTCTAAGAAAAAATGGAATATATTATAGATGGGAATTCCCAGAAGGGATTTCCTTTTTTTATAAAGAAAAAAGATTCAAGATTGCAGAAAGTCAGGAAGTCAGTAAATTTCTACGTAGATATGAGAAAGACCTTGGGAAGATGGAGGACAGAGGCGGGGGGAGGGGTGGAGAGAGGGAGGAGACAGGTGATGCAGGATCAGGTGGAGGGGAGACTGGGAGGGGATTGGAAGGAGAGGATGAAGGGGAGGAGGAGGGGGGTGAGACAGGGGATGAAGAAGGGGGTGAAGAAGAGGAAGAAACAGAAAGCGAAACCACTCGAATTTAATTCGGCAAAACCCAAATAGGAAAATCACTGACTTTAGTACTAGACAAAAGTAATAATGAATCTTAAAATTTTAACATGGAATGTAAACGGTTTGAATGACAAAACTAAAAGGAATAAAATTGCAAATGCTATGAAAAAGAAAAGATTGGATGTAATCTGTATGCAAGAGACTCATGTAGCCAAAAAGCACAAACATGTATTGTCAAACAAGAACCTAGGAACAGAATTTATAAGCTCTTCGTCAGAGAAAAAAAAAGGAGTAGTAACATATGTTAATGAAAGATGGGAACCTAAACTGATTTATAAAGATGAAGAAGGAAGGATTTTGGGAGTACAAATTAGCTTCCAGGGGGGAAAAATTAATATTGTAAATATATATGCCCCAAATTCAAATAGACTAGAATTTTTTAAGAAACTGGAACAAGTCTTAATAAAATTAGAAAATAATAGGATGATTTTATTGGGCGACTTTAATGCAGTATCTACACCAGAGATGGATAGACAAACAGAAAAGAAAAAACGAAACCAAGGGAAACTTCCAAAATCATTCCAAGACTTGGAAGAGAATATGGATCTTATAGACATTTGGAGATATAAGCACCCAACAGAAAAGCAGTTTACTTTTTTTTCAGAGGTACATAAAAGTTGGGGTAGAATAGATCAAATATGGACCTCGAGGGAACTCACATTAAGAGCTACTAAATGTGAAATTCAACCGAGAACCCTCTCCGATCACAATCCAATAACACTGGAAATAAAAGGTCCAACACAAGGAGGTTTCAGGTGGAGGTTAAACGAATATTTATTAGACAATGATGAAGTTATTGGAAAAGCCAAAGCCACCCTAAAAGAATATTTTGATTTGAATCTTAATGTGGGAATAAATTCAGAAGTAGTATGGGATGCCAGTAAGGCGGTTCTAAGAGGTTTCTTCATCCAACAAAATAGTTACAAGAAGAAAATAAGACAGCAAAAGAAGGAAGAAATTCTCAAACAGCTTAGAGAATCAGAGAAAAAATTAACAGACAACCCGAAAGATGAACAAAGTATACAAACAATAAAAATATTACAAACACAATATTCGATGCTAATGAACCAAGAAATTGAATGGAAACTCGAGTTAATGAGGCAGAGATATTTTGAATCGGCAAACAAAACTGGGAAATTACTAGCCTGGCAACTGAGGAAAAGACAAAAACAGAATGTGATAAATAAAATAAAAGTAGGGGAAGAATTGATAGAAGACCCAAAGAAGATACAGGAAAATTTTCTTAAATTTTATGAGAAGTTATATAAAAAAGGAGAAGAAGACTTAACCCAGATAGAAGAGTACCTCAAAAACTGTGAAGGAAAGACTGTAACAGAAGAAGAGAGATCTCAACTAAACAGACCCATAAGAATAGAAGAGATTCAGGAGGCGATTAAAAAAACGAAGTTAGGGAAAGCCCCGGGACCGGATGGTTTATCGGCAAAATACTATAAAGTTTTGGAAAGTCAATTGACACCAGCGCTTTGTAAGACATTGAATAATATCCTGAAAGGAGGAAAAATACCTGAGTCTTGGAGGGACGCATTTATAACGTTAATTCCAAAACCGGACACAGATAAATTGAACATTAAAAATTACAGGCCAATATCTCTATTAAATAATGACTATAAAATATATGCAGACATCATGGCAAGTAGACTGAAAAAGTGTTTAGCAAATTTAATCCATAAAGACCAGGCGGGTTTCCTCCCGAACAGGTTTTTGAAAGACAATGTAAGACATGTTATAAACATAATTGAGTATTTAGAGATCAACAACGAGATACCGGCGGCACTGATTTTCATAGACGCCGAAAAGGCGTTCGATAATGTCTCTTGGGCGTTTTTAATAAAATCTATGGAAAAGGCTGGGATAGAGGGAGAATTTTTAAAAGGAATACAGGCAATATATTCAACACAATTGGCAAAATTGGTAATAAATAATAATCTTACAAATACATTTAAAATAGAGAAGGGAACAAGGCAGGGGTGCCCTCTCTTCCCGCTCTTATTCATCATGGTGCTTGAAGTTCTGGCGAACAAATTAAGATCGATACCAGAAATACAAGGAATTAAAATAGGACTGAAGGAATACAAGTTAAAAGCCTATGCGGACGATCTGATGTTATCCCTGGAAGAGCCGCAAAGAAGCATTGGTAAAGCGCTGGAGTCTTTAGAAGAATACGGTAAATCATCAGGCTTTATATTGAATAAATTAAAGACAAAGATGCTAATAAAGAATTTAGGAAAGGTGGAAAAAGAAAAATTAGAGAGAAAATATGGTATATTGGTAGCAAAAAAAATAAAATATTTAGGAATATGGCTTACATCAAAAAATATAAATTTAATTGAAGACAATTATTCGACAACATGGAAAGAAATCAAAATAGATATGGATGTCTGGAATAGAGTTAATCTCTCATGGATGGGTAGGATGGAGGCAATAAAGATGAATGTCCTTCCAAAAATGCTGTTTTTATTCCAAAACATCCCTGTAATTAGGGGGTCTAAATTATTCAAAGACTGGCAGAAAACCCTTTCAAGATTCATATGGCAGGGAAGGAGGCCAAGGATCAGATTTAAATTACTCACGGATCGAAAGGAGAGAGGAGGGCTCGCAGTCCCTAACCTAAAATTATATTATGAAGCCGCCTGCCTATGTTGGGTTAAGGATTGGATAACATTGGAAGATTCTGACCTATTGGACTTGGAAGGGGCAGACAATAGGTTTGGCTGGCATGCCTACCTATGGTCAAATAAGGAGAAAGCCCACAAGGGGTTCTCAAATCATATTATCAGGGGTCCATTATATGAAGCCTGGGAAAAAAACAAAAAGCTGTTGGAATGGAGAACACCTTGGTGGCTGTCCCCAACAAACATCCTAATAATTAAAAAAATTAACATGGAGGAGCCAAAACTAACATATGAAGATTTATTGATAAGATCGGAAGACAGTTGGAAACTAAGACCATATGAGGAGCTGAAGGGGAAATTGACAAGCTGGCTACAGTATCATCAAATCAACGCAATATGGACAGAAGACAAAAAAATTGGAATGAATGACAAGAAATCGAAATTTCAGACAGAAATAATAGAAAGTAAATCTAAGTTACTATCCAAAATGTATAATATATTATTAGATTGGGATACAAAAGACGAAGAAATTAAGGAAGTTATGGTGAAGTGGGCGATAGACCTGGGGCACAACATAGAATATGAAAAATGGTCAAAGCTGTGGAATGAGGGAATAAAATTTACGGCGAGTGTTGCAATCAGAGAAAACTTAGAGATGATATACAGATGGTATATAACACCAGAGAAACTAAATAAGATGTACAAGACTGGTAATAAGGCCTGCTGGAAATGCAAAATAAAAGAAGGTAATTTTATACACATGTGGTGGACATGTGGGGAAATAAAAAAATTTTGGGACACGATATATAATGAGTTAAAAAAAATATTTAGATACACGTTCCCTAAAAAGCCAGAGGCCTTTTTATTAGGTATGATTGGGGAGGAAATTAGGAAAGAAGATAAAACTTTATTCCAATATTCAACAGCAGCGGCCAGAATGTTAATCGCTCAAAATTGGAAAAGTACGCATATACCAACCGTAAGGGAGTGGCAAACAAAACTATATGATTTTGTTGAATTGGCAAAAATGACGCAGAGAATCAGAGAACAAAAGAATACAAAGTTGAATAACGATTGGTCTAAATTCATGGCATATATAGAAACTAACTTTAAAAACCTACCAACTATAGCAGGTCTAATATAAAACTTCCGATGTACAAACTAATAATCAATATCAGCGGCAAAAGTGATATTTTAAAAAATTAGAAATCCGAAATCAATAGGGAAGGAAGTCAGATAGTGTGTGATTTGTATTGGTCTAATGTTTATTTTTTATTTTTTTTTCTTTTTTTTATTTTTTCTCTTTTTTGACCTGTCCCCTTTTTTTCTTTTTGCGATGGTGTCCTTTTATCTTTTATTTAATGTTTTGTGTTTTACTTTTTTGTGAGTATGTGAAGAATGAAACTTAATAAAGAGAAATAATAATAAAAAAAATAATAATTCTGTGCCCAGTCTTTTATTAATTAACACTCTTTCATGGGGTTTTTTTTGCGATATGCGTTTCTTGTAAACAAATCACGTCCCAACTTTTCTTCTTTAATATATGTTCCGTCCTATTTCTCTTTTTCTTATTATTTAACCCACTAATATTCTAAGAGATTATATTCAAATTCATCAATTTTATTAGCTAAGGTCACAAATAAAAAGCCAAATATGTAGGGTATAGAGAGTCAATCAGATTTATATAGAGATTTATTTGCTTTGAGAATTAAGTTGCGCTGCCTTATTTGTCTGTTTCTTACGTCACTCTTGCCAAATTATCTCCTCCGTCTTCTGTCGCTCCTTCTGTTTCCTCTTCTCTATCTTGGTTCCCCTCACCTCCCACTTCTTTTTTGTATGTTCTTCTGAATTTCTCCATTTCATCTATAGAACTTATGTTCCTTCTTCTATCTTTAAATGTGAAGGACAGTCCCTCAGGGAATAGCCATTTGAACATAATTCCTTTAGATTTCAGCATATCTTGTAATTATTTCATTTTTTAAGAATTCGTTTAGGAATTTCCTTGTACAGTGGTACCTCGGGTTAAGTACTTAATTCGTTCCGGAGGTCTGTTCTTAACCTGAAACTGTTCTTAACCTGAAGCACCACTTTAGCTAATGGGGCCTCCTGCTGCCGCCGCGCCGCCAGAGCACGATTTCTGTTCTTATCCTGAAGCAAAGTTCTTAATCTGAAGCACTATTTCTGGGTTGGCGGAGTCTGTAACCTGAAGCGTATGTAACCTGAAGCATATGTAACCTGAGGTACCACTGTATATTAATATATTATGTCCACCTATTGTCATTCTTATTTTTTGTAAGATCTTATCTATCAGCAACCTCGAATTGAGGAAAACTAGGCAATCCCCTGGCCCCTTAAATGGTCTTTTAGCATCTGGTTTCATTCTGAAAATTTTGTCAATATCCAATATCAAGTCGTCTTCTCTCACTCCAATCCAATTCACTATTTCCTTTGTCAATTTATTCATGATGTCCTCACCTTATGTTTCTGGGACACCTCTAAACCTCAGAATTAGCTCCCTTTGATACATTTCTAAAATAGCTATTTGATCCATTGTATCTTGAACTTTTTTCATCTCTATCATTTCTGCATTCATTATGTCTTGTCCTTTCCTTAGAACTTTGTTTTCACATTGTAATTTTTTGGTTGTTTCTTTCATTAATTCTTCTTGTTTACGCGTTTTTGTTTTTAGCTCTACCACTGCTTTTTCCGTTTCCATATTCTTTATTGTTAGATCCTTCAATTCTCCTGACAATTTCACAATTAATTTGGAATTTTGTTCAATTTTGAGTCACATATTGTCCAATTTTTCATTAATGGATTTATTCATATTAACTATTAAGTCTTTCATATCTGCATTTGGATCCAATTCTGCTACTGACTGTCTTCTTGCCATGGCTGATGGTATTGTCATTTGAGGTAGTCCTTTTTTGTTGGCCAACATACTTACTTCTCTATATACACACTGTGCCAGGCCTTGGCCCAGCCTCTTTTTAGCTTTTATTCTGGAATTTCAGACTCAGATATCGGTTCCTTCCGATCCAGTCCCTGGGATGGGGGTATACAAAATTTACCGTTTATTATTCTTAAATTTTCCTTATCTACAATGTCTAATTAATTTTTTCAGGAGTAGGAAGATAATTATATAAATATTAGCATTGAATTTTCACTAAAGCTCTTTATACTTTTACTTTTTCTTTATATTCACAAATTCATGTTCCTTCACATAAGCTCCTATATCAAAGAAAGAAGCAGGTAAAATCAAACAAACAAAAAATTAAACTTAATCATATATATGTAAATAGCCCCCTTAAATTCTTCTTTTTAATTCCCCTTCACTGGGCTAAACTAATACTTTCACCCAATTCAACAATTAATGTTCAATAGAGAAGTAATACATACATAACATACTATTCAATAACAATATAGCATTATAGCAATAAAGGAGGTTGCAATAGTTATTTTCTGGCACTAGATGTGACTCTGTGTGAAGCTGCACAGAATGGCACATAGTCAAAAATCCCAACACCCCCTCACAGCTCACACAGTTCAATTAACTTATGAGCACATAAAAAGTATTTCAACCAACTTTGTTCTACAAACCCAAGCATTCACACATTTGCTTGTTTTTTTACAAACAACGACAGTTTCGTCAAGATGTCAGCAACATTTTGGGCACTCTGAACATATTCACATGCAATGACATTTCTTTGTACATTACACATAACATTTTGGTATTTTACTGCTACATGTTTGGACTCAGACTTAGAATCATAGAATCATAGAGTTGGAAGAGACCACAAGGGCCATCGAGTCCAACCCCCTGCCAAGCAGGAAACACCATCAGAGCACTCCTGACATATGGTTGTCAAGCCTCTGCTTAAAGACCTCCAAAGAAGGAGACTCCACCACACTCCTTGGCAGCAAATTCCACTGTCGAACAGCTCTTACTGTCAGGAAGTTCTTCCTAATGTTTAGGTGGAATCTTCTTTCTTGTAGTTTGGATCCATTGCTCCGTGTCCGCTTCTCTGGAGCAGCAGAAAACAACCTTTCTCTCTCCTCTATGTGACATCCTTTTATATATTTGAACATGGCTATCATATCACCCCTTAACCTCCTCTTCTCCAGGCTAAACATGCCCAGCTCCCTTAGCCGTTCCTCATAAGGCATCGTTTCCAGGCCTTTGACCATTTTGGTTGCCCTCCTCTGGACACATTCCAGTTTGTCAGTATCCTTCTTGAACTGTGGTGCCCAGAACTGAACACAGTACTCCAGGTGAGGTCTGACCAGAGCAGAATACAGTGGCACTATTACTTCCCTTGATCTAGATGCTATACTCCTATTGATGCAGCCCAGAATTGCATTGGCTTTTTTAGCTGCCGCGTCACACTGTTGGCTCATGTCAAGTTTGTGGTCAACCAAGACTCCTAGATCCTTTCCACATGTACTGCTCTCAAGCCAGGTGTCACCCATCTTGTATTTGTGCCTCTCATTTTTTTTGCCCAAGTGCAATACTTTACATTTCTCCCTGTTAAAATTCATCTTGTTTGTTTTGGCCCAGTTCTCTAATCTGTCAAGGTCGTTTTGAAGTGTGATCCTGTCCTCTGGGGTGTTAGCCACCCCTCCCAGTTTGGTGCCATCTGCAAATTTGATCAGGATGCCCTTGAGTCCATCATCCAAGTCGTTGATAAAGATGTTGAATAAGAGCGGGCCCAAGACAGAACCCTGTGGCACCCCACTAGTCACTCTTCTCCAGGATGAAGAGGAACCATTGATGAGCACCCTTTGGGTTCGGTCAGTCAGCCAGTTACAAATCCACTGAGTGGTAGCATAGTCAAGTCTGCATTTTACCAGCTTCTTTACAAGAATATCATGGGGCACCTTGTCAAATGCCTTGCTGAAATCAAGGTAGGCTACATCCACTGCGTTCCCTTCATCTACCAGGCTTGTAATTCTGTCAAAAAACGAGATCAGGTTAGTCTGACATGACTTATTTTTCAGAAATCCATGCTGACTATTGGTGATCACAGTATTCCTTTCTAGGTGCTCACAGACTGTTTGCTTAATGATCTGCTCCAGAATCTTCCCTGGTATTGATGTCAGACTGACTGGGCGGTAATTGTTCAGTTTTTACTGAGCGTTATACAAGCTTGATTGTCCACATACACTTGAATTGGAGAATTGCATTGTATGCCCAAATCTGTCAGTAACTGCTTGTAATACACTAGCTCATTGCAGAGCTCACTCAGTGCAGCATATTCAGCTTACGTGGATGATACGCTGACTATACTCTGCTTCCTGGACTTCCATCCAATTAGTGATCCACCAAACAAAACACTAGCCCAGTTACTGATTTTCTGTCAGGTAAAAACTTTGTATGAGAAAATGGATTCAAAAATTTTAAGAGCAGATTGCAGTGGAACAATGAGAACAAGTATGAATAAAGGAATAAAATTCACTGCTAGTTAAGCCCTAAAACAAAATTGGTACAAAAATGTTATTTCGATAGTATATAACTTTGAAAGATATACAGGAGATGAATAATGAAATTAATGGAAATTGCTGGAAATATCATAGACCTCCAGGGACCTTCTTCCATTTATGATGGACCTGTGAAAAGACCAAAAAGTTTTGGAGGAAAGTTCATTTAGCAATGCAAAAAATGTAAAAAAAAAACCCCTAAATTTGCCTTGGACCCCCAAACTATGCAGTTGGGAATGACTCCTTCAGCTATTGTGAAATTGTCAGTGGAACTATTTAGTTATATGACCACAGCAGTCAGAGTGTGTATGGAAATCTGACATATGTCCTGAAATAGATGCATGGAAAGAGAAACTATCAGAATATGCAGTAATGGCAAAACTTGCCAATTTAGTAAATAATGGACCCATGGAGGAACATAAAAAAAACTTGGAATCTTTATAATTTGTATACAACTTAACAGAACTGTAACAAAATGAACATCTGTGTGGATTTGTATAATAGACCCTAGGTTACAAAAATATTTCCTGTTTCAAAATAGAAGCTTTGTGTGTATATGATAAAGAAAGAAATATATAGTTGAAGAAATCTTGTCTATCTGATCTAGAAATGAAATCATATTTTTAAATAATTTTGTTTTAGATTTTTATAATCATATATGGTATTTCTCCAATAGCAAACTACCTAGAATTGGAAATAATATTTAGTACACTAACCTTTGTTTAACACTTGATAAATGTCAGCTTGCTGAGTTATTTTGTACCATTGTGATTCAATGTTATATTTGCTCTCAGTACTTTGTAGGATTTGATAATCTGCGAACTGTCATATTCCACATGTTGGTATAATACAGCAAAATCCAAACACATAGTTTTCATCATCATGGCAGGGATGGTCCTTTTCCATAGAATTCTTATTCATGGAGTTGGTTTTTATATCCTGCTTTTCTCTACTTTAAGGAGTCTCAAAGCGGCTAAAAACCTCCTTTCCCTTCCACCCCCACAACAGACACCTTGTAAGGTAGATAAAGCTGAGAGAGTTCAGAGAGAACTGTGACTGGCCCAAGGTCACCCAGCAGACTGCATGTGGAGGAGCGGGGAAGCGAACCCGGCTCACCAGATTAGAGTCCACCACTCTTAACCACTACACCACAGAAACGTACCTCTTAAAACTCTGGAGCAAGCTGTTCAGTTCAGCCTCATAGTGATACTGATTTGCAGAGGGAGGGTTGGTGATGATCAAGATCTGTTCCCATTTCCCAACACAGAGACCATAGAGCAGTTTCTTTTGGGGGCTGAACCTGCAGAGTGTTTCTGTTCAGAGTTTCTGTAGCAGAAATGGGCCAAGTGCCTTTATAAACATTCAGCTACTCAAATAGAACTCCATCACGAAACTTTCAAGTGTAGCTGTTGGAGGTGCAGGTCAGAGAAGGTGCTAGTCCTTACCTCCCTCCTCCCAGCCCCATTATCAGTTGCCCAATGGGCTGAATTTCAGGGCTTTTGTATGTAAAGGGCAAGCTTGTTCTTTACTTGTTTAGACTCTTTAAGCTTGGGAACAGATACAGTGGTGCCCCGCAAGACGAATGCCTCGCAAGACGAAAAACTCGCTAGACGAAAGAGTTTTCCATTTTTTGAGGTGCTTCACAAGACGAATTTCCCTATGGGCTTGCTTCGCAAGACGAAACGTCTTGCGAGTTCTTGCGAGTTTGTTTCCTTTTTCTTAAAGTCGCTAAGCCGCTAATAGCCGCTAAGCCGCTAAGCCGCTAATAGCCGTGCTTCGCAAGACGAAAAAACCGCAAGACGAAGAGACTCGCGGAACGGATTAATTTCGTCTTGCGAGGCACCACTGTATTGGGCTGCATGACCAAAAGGGTCCGCTTCTAGAGGACTGGAAAGATGATGGTTGTACTTCCCCTACCCTCAGCCCTAGCTCTGTTTAGTATTTTTTGTTATGAGACTGAGCGTTTGGGGCGTTCTTGTCTGGGGGCTTGGTGGAAAAAAAGGAAAGGGACCCTCACCTAACTCTCCTATGCCCTTCAACAAGAATGCTGTAGGAAATATTGCTAAGCCCAAAGGGAGGCAAGCATTTGCTTCAGCTCACCCTGTTAATGGGGGAGCAAAAGCTATGTGTTTGTCATTCTCAATCAGTCTGCTTTCAGGACTGATTTTAGAACCCTCTTACATCAGGCCACATGGTCACTGGAGGTGGCCCCATCATGCAGACTTGACTATCCACACAGGGACCATCTTTTTTCTTTTATTCTTATACTGGATTTTAAGTTACAGTAACTTCTTTTAAAGCAGCTGTCAGTATATCACACTGTATTCCACTTGCCTTCCAAAGGAACACGTGGCTCTCCCCATGTAGTGGGTTACGTTGAGACTGCTGATCCAAAGTGATCAGTAATTTTTACAGTAATTACAATCCTGCTTTCCCTTTTACCAGCTTACCTTGACTTCATTAAGGCCTTTGAAAAGGTCCCCCATGATATTATTGCAAAAAAGCCAGTAAAATTTGGGCTAGACAAAGCTACTGTTAGGTGGATTTGTAATTGGTTGACAGGCTGAACCCAAAGAGTGCTCATCAGTGGCTCATCTTCATCCTGGAAAAAAATGACTAGTAGGGTTCCACAAGGTTCTGTCCTGGGCCTGGTGCTATTCAATATTTTTATAAATGATTTGGATGATGGAATAGAGGGCATGCTAATCAAATTTGCAGATGACACCAAACTGGGAGGGGTTGCTAATACCCCAGAGGACAGGGTCAGAATTCAAAATGACCTGAATAGCCTAGAGAGCTGGGCCAAAACCAACAAAATGGAGTTCAGTGGGGAGAAATGTAAGGTACTACACCTAGGTAGAAAAAGTGAAATGCACAGGTGGGGGACACTTGGCTTGACAACAGTACCTGTGAAAGGGATCTGGGAGTCTTAGTCGATCACAAGCTAAACATGAGTCAACAAGTGTGATGTGGCAGCTAAGAAAGCCAATGCGATTCTGGGCTGCATCAATAGGAGTATAGTGTCTAGAGCAAATGAAGGAATGCTACCACTCTATTCTGGTTGGTCAGACCACACCTGAAATACTGTGTCCAGTTCTGGGCACCACAGTTGAAGAAGGATATTGTCAAGCTGGAGCATGTCCAGAGGAGGTTAACCAAAATGTAAAAGGTCTGGAATCCAAGCCCTATGAGGAGAGACTTAGGGAGCTGGATTTGTTTAGTCTAGAGAAAAGAAGATTAAGGAGTGACATGATAGCCATGTTTAAATATTTGAAGGGATATCATGTCATGTTGAAGAGGGAGCAAGCTTGTTTTCTGCTGTTCTAGAGACTAGGATGCAGAATAATGGATTCAAACTATGGGGAAAGAGATTCCACCTAAACATTAAGAAGAACTTTCTGGCAGTAAGGGCTGTTGGACAGTGGAATATGCCACCTCGGAGAGTAGTGGAGTCTCCTTCTAGATGGCCCTTGTGGTCTCTTCCAGCTCTGTGATTTTATGATTCTATGACACTAGCTAGTACACTGCACTGTTCCATTAGATAGATATTGTTGCTATTTTTTAAGCTAAAGGTTATGTATAGCTGGCATCTATTAGACTTTGAGCTAGCGTGGTGTAGTGGTTAAGAGCGGTGGACTCGTAATCTGGTGAGTCGGGTTCGCTTCCCTGCTCCTCCACATGCAATCTCAAAGCATCTCACAATCTCCTTTCCCTTCCTCCCCCACAACAGACACCCTGTGAGGTGGGTGGGGCTGAGAGACTTCAGAGAGAACTGTGACTAGCCCAAGGTCTCCCAGCAGCTGCATGTGGAGGAGCGGGGAAGCGAACCCAGCTCATCAGATTATGAATCCACCACTCATAACCACCACACCACACACCACCACACCTGAAGTGCCTTTTCCAGTTGTCAGTAATGCCCTGTTGTTATCATTTTTGAAACATTAGTGTTATGACGGCACCTAAAGCCTGAAATAGCTTCCTAAAAGGCAGGACAAATGTTTAGGAAAAGTTGTTATGAAAGGAGGAATGAAGAATGTAAATTCAGGACTTCCGGGTTAGCACCATCGGCAATGGCGGAATTCCTCTGATCCAGAGGAAACCGTTCCGCGAAAATCGGGTCTTGCCGCCGCGGCGAAGGTGGAGACCCTTTAAAAATCCCAGGCGGAGGAAGCCTGGGAACGTGGGATTCGGCTGACACCAGGAGCGCCCCCATACCCACAGGGAAACCCCTTTTCGGGGGTTCCGAAGTGACGTGGGGTGAGCGGCGCGGTGTTTTGAATCGACCGCTATTTTTACGGAGTGAAGCCGCACAGCCGTTGTCGGAGAGCGCTGACTTTTTCTTGTGGACAATTGGATTTCAAACAACAACCCGTGAGTAGAACGGAAAATTTGACTTTTAAAGTATTTTTAAATTGGCACCGGTTGGGGAAGGTCCAAACAGGAAGTCCGCCTCCCCTTTCTGTAAATAAGCTGAAGCAAAGAACCTTTTTTCTTCATTTTTGATTGTTTTTTTTTATTCTTTTTTTCCTGTAACCTTTAAAATCTTAATAAAAAATTATTTTAAAAAAATGTAAATTCAGCATATAATTCTCTGCATTATGCTTTCAGGTCTCCATATGATGCGCATGTGGACAGACAGAGGAGAAGCCTGCATGAGGCTGATAGTTAATTGTAGGGTGACCTCTGCAAAAGAAAGTTGTCAATATATAAATCTGGCAAGACTCACAGCATTCATAAGAGGACAATCGGACCAGAAATTATTAAAAGAATGGGAATGCGCTAAAGAGTATATGAAAAAACATTGTTCTGGAGTAAGCATATCGGTATGTAATGAATGATGCTTTGCAGGGTTAAAGAAAAAGAAAAATGATGTAAAAAGTATAAAGATAGAGGTAATTTACATTAGACACAACAATTTAGAAAGAGTAAAAATTTTTGAGGTCTTAGAACAAAGGAAGGAAGTCAATATGTGTATGTAATGACTAGATTAGAATGAAGATATGGTTTTATTTGTAGGTGTGTGTGTTTGTTTGTTTTTTCCTTTTTTGTGTTTTGTTTTTCTTGTTTGTATAGTTTTATTTTAGATTCAGTGTTTGTAATTTTTGTTGTAATTTTGCATTGAAAATAAATTTTTTTAAAAAAGAAAGAAAGAAAGAAAGTTGTGCATATTTGATCTTTGTGACTGTTAAATAAATGTTCAAATTATAGTTTTTTAATATCCAACCCAAGCTCTGACTTTCTCAGTTCTCCCTTCACCTGTGTGTATCCTGCTAGTTCTATCCATTTCGCCTTTCTCTTGACAGAAATGTATATAAAATTATACAGGAAAATGTTAAATGATTGGTTTTAATGCAGTGTCTCTCTCTCTACTTTTCTGTGCAATTGCTCAATAATGTCACTAAGAAAGCTCTATATATTGGAATGGTCTCTTATTGGAATAATTTCCCAAATTTAATTCTAAAGGGGTGCATAAGACCAGTGGGCCAGAATTTTTGTCCCAATAATATTTTTATTTTTTCCCTGTGGCCATCATTAAATCTTCATGCAGTAAACTCAACAGTTTAATCTCTCATGGAGTAAAGTGGTACTTCCTTTTGCTGGGTGCCCCTGAGGTCAGTATTATGGGAGAGGGACGAAAAGTTCTCTCTATCCACTTTATCTTCTTAAATTTTTAAACCTCTATCATGTCTGCTGCCCGCTTAGTCACCTTTTATAGACTGAACATTTCCAAAATCTTCCTTAAGCAATGAGGGGCCACTAGGGGCGCATCGGAAGATGGCTGACAATAACATCTCTCCGACCCACACGAGGTAATTAAGAGGCTGTGATGGGAGTAAACAGCCTCCCTGCCCCCCCCCAAGCCTGTGGGGGGACTGCCCTTGCCTGCTGTGCCCTATACCACCCCCGAATTTGTGGGGGTGGGGGCACTAGGCAGAAAGCCCTCCTGTGGATCTCGGCGCTCCTGGACGCTGTCTCTGGTCCATGCCCCTAGCTGCAGTAACTTCAAAAGAAACAATTAGGAGGAAGCGAATGCACATATTCCAAGGAAGAAGGGGGAGTAAAGACTGCTAACTGAAGAGATCTCTTTTTTTTTAAATAAATTTTTATTAAGATTTTAAAGGTTACAGGGGAAAAAAGAAAAAAAGAGAAAAAAAACAATCAAAAGTGAAAAAAAGAAAAACAATACACATCCAAAAACCAAAAAGAGAGAAAAAGAAGTAAAAAACAAGTCAAACCTTTAACTCACTTACTTACATTCACTTATTTTCTTGACTTCCTCACACCTCCCATTTTTGTATTCTAATTCAATTAGATATTCCAGCAAATCCTTCCAGCTTTATTTTAATCCCAATAATTTATCTTAACATACTATAATTCCCCTCTTTGTATTCTAATTCATATAAATATTCCAACCAATCCTTCATCTTATTTTTATCCTTATATCTTATCTTATTATACTATAATTTCCCATTCTTTCTTTCACCACATAACCATCCACTTTTACTTTGTCCAATCTTAACTCTCATCCAAACCTATATATCTATACTTATTCTTAAGACGTTTCCCTAAGGTCAAAAAAGATTCCATTCCACGAATTTCCCATCTCTCATTAAGAAAACAAAAAACAAATTATATTATATACACTTTAAATTCCCAATTTCCTTCCACCAGATCCCCTCCCCGGTTTCGGTCCCCAGCAAAAATCCATCAATCTCGTCAAGCCATCAAGCCGGAGATCTTAAATCCGAGGCTCTTAAATCTCTTTCATGTCCCCTCTGCCGGTCTTTTTGATAGTCTTTGGTATTGAAAACCAGATCTCGGGGAAGCTCCAACCCAACGGTTATCATATTCCTTCCTGCCAAACTTCCATGGTTAAAAATAGGGCCTATAAGATATTCTAAATCTTGTTTCACGCTCCTTTCAAATCCAAAGGCCCCCGAAACTCCAACTTCCACCTGGCTCAGATTTGTAATCCAAAGGTCATCTGATCTCCACATAAGGTAATCTCTCCATCTTTCATTTTCCAAACCAGGCCAGGCTTCCATCTCCGAAAATTTGCTTCTCCTTGTTGCCATCATGTCAGGCCTCAAATTGTTGTTCACCATTTGCATCTGTAGGGTTACGGCTCCCCCTTTCTTCACTTCAATCACAACATGATTCTCCTTCTCAAATTTTCCGGTTTGTTCAGTTGAAGGAGGTTCCTGTGCCGAATTCTTATCAAGTTCTTTACTAATACCCACTTTTGTTTCCAAAGTTATAACATTAGTAGTCAAAACATTTATCTGGTCTTGCAGCTTTCCCAAGAGAAAAAATGTCCTGTTCAGTTCAGACTCAATTTCCTTCTCGACTGCCATCCTTAACCAGTCCAAGGTCAAAAAACAATTTCCCAGCTGCTCCTTAAGACAATGTCCCAAAGCTCCCTCTAGAGGGATTCAAGTTCCTTTTCACTCCTTTCAGCACAGACCCAAAAGTCCCATACGGTAAATTGTAACAGTCCTTCCTTCGTTTTAAACATAAGCTTGTAACAAAGATAGACAATAGAAACAAAGTCCTTCTTTTGTATCTTGACAGCTAACTTGACAGCTGTCAAATTGATCTATTCATTTTCAACGGGCTCTCACGGACCACTCCTGGGTTCAGGGAAGTGGCACTTCTAATCCCAAATTTTGTCCTTCTCCTGCAGGGAGATCTCTGATAAATAAGACGGGTCGGAGGAACAAGAATAAATCATGAGTAGACACACCAAGGCTCGGTATGTTCGGCAAGGAATGGATGGGGGAGGGGGGGAAACTTTCCTTTCTTTTCTCTATGTGATTAACCAAGAATCCCCCCCTCACAAGTCACAAGTCAGAAATGCCGCTTAAATGACTTAAGCTGTGGATTTAAGACTGTGTGGAGATAATTTTCTAACCAAAACATGTTTTAAGAAGATCGTGGAAAGTATAAGAGCTTTGGAATGACGCAGTAAAAAATACCGTCGCCATTTTGGCAAGTTCTGTCGGAAGACTTAAGCCTGGGAGGAGGAACAGAGTTGTTTTTCTATTGTGGGTGAGCCTCCTCAGGGGGGCTTAAGAGCGACAGATTTGCGAGAGTAATGATGGAAAGAGTGATGTTATTTATGAAAGCGATGATATATGGAAACCATCTTGATATGAGGATTGGACGAACGGAAAATTCACACAGGATTATAATTGGTGCTTACCTGCTTAAGGAGATTATCAGAAGAGATCATAAAGGAAAAAAGAAAAATATACGAACAAGATGAGATGTGGAAACAGCAAGATAAGACTGGATAGAATTATGAACATTATTTGGACAGAATTGTGGATATTAACGCAGTAGCAAGAAGATGATCGGAATCCCCCCTCGGAACTTGAAATATGGGTCCCCTCAACAAAATTTAAAATTCGGCTTTGTAATTCGGAATTTATGTGATGTGATTTGATTTGATTTGATTGGTCGGTTAATTTTTTTTTTTTATTAAAAAAAGAACATTTCCAAAAGCTTCAGCCTTTTCTCAAAGGAAAAGCACTGTTACCCCTTAATCGTTTGGTTGCCCAATTCTAGATGTAAGAGTGATCTGGTTGCCACATCTATCACCCTGTTGATCACCAGGGTTGATTTGGCTGATCAGACTGGCAAAGAATGTGTCTGCCATCTCCATCACCTTGCATCCCTCCCTATGCCACACACTCCATGGAAGAGAACAACCATCCCACACAGAGTGAGAACACCCTCTTCTGCACTTTCCCCAGCTATGCCAAAACTGTACACGGTATTCCAAATGGGATCACACTATAGAACTGTACAGGGACATTACAATACTGACCATTTCATTTTCAGTTCCTTTTTCAATAGTCTCCACTATGGAATTTGGTTTACCAACATAGCCACTATACTGCTCAGCACTAATTCCAGCTCATACAACAATAAATGTAATAATAGCGGTTCTGATCCTTGTGGGACCCAACTGCTCACTTTCTTTCACTGGGAGAACTGTCCATTTGATCCAACTTCCTGTCGCTTGACCAATTTGTAATCCCCCAGTGGGCCCAATCTTTGGTCCCATGGCTGGTAAGATTACTCTCAGTAGTCTGGTGAGGTTTCTAATCAAAAACCCCTTTGGAAGTCCAAGCATATCATGTGTAACAGCTCACCCTCATGCAGGGGCTTGTAACCCTTCTCAAGGAACTCCAAAATGTTGGCGAGCAGGACTTCCTTTTGGAGGGAAGCTATGGAATGCACATGATATTTCAAACAGTGGCTCATTACGCATTCACCCTTGTGGTGGGTGAGCGTGCGTCCTCTGCACCCTCCCAGTGCAGACAATCAAAAAGGAACAAGAGCAAGTGCAAGGATTGTTGATGGAAGGGGATCTCTTCTGATTAAGTATATCTCATGGCCTGTGGGAATGGGAATTATCAGATGTTTCTGAGGCGTATGACATCACATTAAAAATCAGGTGCAATCATCACTTAATCCTGTTATAAGGCAATTGAGGAAAAGCAATATTCTAGCATTGCAGAAGAATGCAAGTATGCTGTCAAGGGACTGCCATCGGAACAGGGAAGGGAAACAGAGGGGCAGTTGGGTTACAGGGAACCTTCGAAAATCTTGCCAAGCTGTAGACTATATGGAACTGGCGGAAATGACTGGCAGAATCCGAGACCAGGGAGAAGAGTTGGTGGAAGAAGATTGGAAGAAATTTAAAGACTATTTGCAGAAACATTGTAAAATCAATGAATGTTAAAATGATGTTGGATTGAAATGAAACGGCTTTAGCAACAAGGCTAAAAAGAGTATGTAAAAAATGGATTGATAATCAGATGAAAATATGAAGCTATAATATGTTAAGATATAGAATTAAGATAAAAACAAAGAGGGAAAGGATTTGCTGAATTAACCATGTGAACTGGAATACAAAAAAGGGAGGTGTGAGGAGGTCAGGAAACAAGTAAACAAAATATAAGATATGAAAAGATTGATTTTTTTTTCTCTTTTTCTTTTTTTCTAATTCTTTTTTTATTTTCCAGGTATTGTGTAATTTTTTTCGTATTTTTGTATTTGTAATTTTTTTCTTTTTATTCTGTAATTATTTTCTTTTTTCTGTTTGTAAAACCCCAATAAATATCTTTGAAAAAAAACATGAAAATCTTGCCAAGCTGTTCCTCTTCCGGTGATGAGGAAAGTCACACCTCCAGTGGGGAAGAGGGGAAGGGACCAGTGGATGCTGCTGGGAGCCTCAGCACTGCTCCTGGTCAAGCCGGCCAGGAGGGAAGCACACCTCTTCCATCGCCCACCCTGCGCAGAAGTCTAAAGCGCAAAGAGGGAAGGAAAAGCCTGGGGGTGACTAAGCTATTATGTTGGGGGAGGACCCGAAAACAACCACTCCCGGATTCTGCTAGCGATTGAGGCAGACATGAACTTTGGGGTTCTGCACTGTAAATAGTTTTGCACCAAAATAAAAACCTGTAAAAGACAGGTCAGAGTCCTGACTGGTTACTCACGAGCAACCACCATTGCCACCTGACATATGCCATCAGTTCTAATGTAGGGGTCAGATGGGATTACCATGAGGAATTATAAAATATACATCAAGCCATCGTGTCCACGATGAAGACATTGTGTTGACTGGGTTTGATATATTGACGATAATTTCTGATTAAATCCCATAAGATTCTACATTCATGCCCTTTTGATGCCCCTTTGCCTCTACTGCCCATTTCTCTCTCCTCACATGTCATGTACACAGCAGTTGCTTTGCCAGGCATGCATCCTGGGCCATAAAGATAGTGGGCAAGTTTCTCTGATGTAGGATGTTAATCTTAGGGCCAGGAAACAGATCTCTCATAAAGGTGATAATGGTCACTGTCCTCCTGGCCATCCTCCTTATCATGTGTATTGCTTGTTTATGACCTCCGGGGTTGCCAGATGCTCTTCTTTGTAGTTCTGTTCTTTGTTTACCCCAGAAATATTTGTGCTTAATTAGTTTTAGTAGTTTAACTTTCTCCCCACGTGGGTTTGTGGAAATGCTCAGAAGAAATCTGATTGGTTCTTACGAACACTCTGTAAAAAGCTCTTTTGTGAATAAAAACTACCTGGGTCAGGGGGCTGCGGAGACATGGACAAGCACCGAGAGACACGATTATACGCACCCTTCCCAGAGTCTTGCTGGTTCAAGCCTCTGTGTGTATTCTTATTAATCAGAGTTCAATCCTTCCTTTACTTTGTGAACGCAACATTCTAAGGGCAAAACGAGACTGCAAAACACAAGATTGCCACAGGGACTTGCAGCAAGGCAGCAGTTGTGACCTCCTTGTGGGAAAATCACCACGGGGGCCAAATTTGGATTGGTACCACACTGAAAGGGGAGAATGGGCTTCAGCCTTCACCCTGGCCCTTTTTAAATAATAATAATAATAATAATAATAATAATAATAATAATAATAATAATAATAATAATAATAATAATTTATTAGATTTTTAAGCTGCTCTCCTCACCAAAGTGGGCTCAGAGCAGTGTACAACATCAGAAATTCAATAAAACAGATAGATTAAAAGACAATTTGACTCCAATAACTGAGGCACCCTGATTACCAGTAAGGGTAAGGATAAAAGGGGAAGAGGTAAAGGACCAACTGGAAGAGGGAAAGTGTGAGAAGAAAATAAAAAGGGAAGGGAAAGGTAAAAATAAAACCATTGCTGCCCTCAACCTTAGGACTGGTGAAACAACTCAGTCTTACAAGCTCTACAGAACTGTAACAATGAGTCCCTAAGTGACTGTGGAGGCCAATTCTGGACCCACATGTCCTTCCACAGTGGGGACATTGGTTCCCGGGCAGGAGTTGATCACGGTGTGGATTTGCCAAGCGTGCCTTCCTCTTAGCACGTTTCTCCCTTGTGTCCTGAGTTTGAGTGTCTTCAAAGTCCATGATACCTTTGGTAAAGGCTGTTCTCCAATTGGAGCACCCGCAGGCCAGTGTTTCCCAGTTGTCGGTGTTTATACTACATTTTTTAAAGATTTGCCTTGAGACAGTCTTTAAACCTCTTTCACTGACCACCAGCATTACGCTTTCCATTTTTAAGTTCGGAATAGAGTAGTTGCTTTGGAAGATGAACATCAGGCATCTGCACAACATGACCAGTCCAACGAAGTTGATGTTGAAGAATCATTGCTTCAACACTGGTGATCTTTGCTTCATCCAGTACACTGATATTAGTTTGCCTGTCTCCCCAAGTGATGTGTAAGATTTTTTGGAGACACTGTTGATGGAATCTTTCAAGGAGTTGGAGATGGCATTTGTAAGTGGTCCATGTTTCACAAGCATACAGTAAGGTTGGTAGTACAACAGCTTTGTAAACAAGGATTTTGGTTTCCCTGTGAATGTCCCGGTCCTCAAACACTCTGCACTTCAATTGAGAGAAAGCCACACTCACAGAGCTCAGGCAATGCTGGATTTCGGCATCAATGTTGACCCTTGTGGAAAGATAACTGCCCAGATAGGAGAAGTGATCAACATTTTCCAACGTTACACCATTGAGTTGGATTTGTGGCACTGCAGAGGGGTTATTTTGTAATTATTGGTGCAGCACTTTGGTTTTTTGGATGTTGAGTGATAGGCCAAGCTTTTTGTAAGCTCCTGCGAAGATATTTAGGATGATTTGGAGGTCATCCTCTGAGTATGCACACACTACGTTGTCATCTGCATACTGAAGCTCTATGACGGAAGTTACGGTAACCTTACTCTTTGCTTTCAGCCTGCTCAGATTGAAGAGCTTTCTTTCCATCTGTTTGATATATGATTTCTACCCCAGTGAGGAATTTCCCTTCGACAAAGTGTAGGATCATGGCAATGAAAATAATGAATAGAGTTGGGGGAATAACACAACCCTGTCTAACACCTGATCCCACTGTGAATGGTTCACTTTGAGAGCCATTGTTATCTACGATTGTTGCTGTCATATTATCATGGAGGAGGCAAAAGATGTTTACAAATTCATCTGGGCAGTCCACAGGGCATTACGATTTACAGTGCTGAAAGCTTTAGTCAGGTCGATAAACGCCATATACAGGGGTTGGTTTTGCTCTCTGCATTTTTCCTGAAGTTGTCGAGCAGTGCAAATCATGTCCACTGTCCCCCTAGAAGTCTGAAAACCATTTTGGGATTCAGGAAGGGTCACCTCGGATATTGTTAAGAGACAGTTTGCTAAGATCCTTGCAAGAATTTTGCCGGCCACAGCTAATAGAGATGCCTCGATAGTTTCCGCAATCAGTTCTGTCACCTTTTTTAAAGAGATTGATAATTTTGGCATCCCTGAAGTCTGCTGGGATTGCTTCTCTTTCCCAGATTTTTTCGATCAGCTTGTGAAGTTGTTGTGTAAGCTCAATTTCACCCACTTTGAAGATTTCAGCAGGTATCTCATCAGGTCCACTGGTTCTCTTGTTTTTCACTTGGTTAATACCTATACACAACCCTCCCAAATTTGGAGATACTGCAAGCTCATCTCTAATTTGTTTTTGTGGGATTTGTGAGAGGACCTCAGCAGCCATGGGGGAGTTGCGGTTAAGGAGATGTTGGTAGTGTCCTTTCCAGCACAGTACAATAGCTTCTTTATCTTTTAGAAGTGTGGTACCATCTGCTGAGCGTAGGTGGCATATGCCATGATTTATTGGTTCATAGATGGTCTTTGTGGCTTTAAAGAAACTCTGTGCATCATGAGTGTCGGCTAAGTGATGGATCTCTTGAGCTTTTTTTTATCCACCAGGTGTTTTTTTAGTTCTCTGGTTCTTAGCATTGGCATAGGTTTTTTTCTTTCTTAGTGGCACAGTTTCTATCTCCTTGCCAGATCTGAAATGCCTTCCTTTTCTTGTCAATCATGCGTTCAATCTCACTGTCATTCTCATCAAACCAGTCCTGGTGTTTCTTGGTTTGGTATCCAATAGTTTGTTCACAGGCTGCAATAATGGATGTTTTTAGCTTGGTCCAGTGTTCCTCGATGTTATCAGGGAATTCTGAAAGCAGATGGTCGTTAAGAGTCGTTTGGAAGCAATCCAGCTTAATGGGATCTTGAAGGGCTTGAGTGTTCATTTTGCACCTTGGTTTTCTTCCCTGAAGCCTGCGTTGAGGTATAATCTTGATAGCCATCGTGGCGCATATTAGTCGGTGATCTGTCCAGCAGGCGTCGGCGCTCGTCATAGCTCTGGTAAGGAGCACATCACGTTGATCTTTAGCACGGACAATAACATAGTCTAAGAGGTGCCAGTGGTTTGACCGAGGATGCCTCCATGAAGTTTAAAATTTATTTTTCTGTCAAAAGAGTGTGTTGGTAATAACAAGTTTGTTCACTGCACATATCGTCAAAAGTAAGATTCTGTTCTGGTTGCTGTTGCCAACTCCTTCTTTCCCAATAGTCCCAGGCCACAGATCGAAATCTCACCCAACTCTTGCATTAAAATCACCCAGGAGGATAATTTTTATCTTCCTTAGGCATCTCTGATAGGATGGTATCCAGCTGAGAGTGAAAATTTTCTTTAATGTCTTCATCGGCATCCAGTGTTGGTGCATAAGTGCTTATAATAGTAGTCTGTTGGTTTTGGGTGAGCTTTATTCGAAGGGTTGAGAGTCGCTCATTAATGCCAATAGGGACTTCTGACAGGAGCTTCACAAGGTCGTTTTTCATAGCGAAGCCTACCCATGCATTCAATACAAAACAAATTCCTTCCAGTAGCACCTTAAAGACCAACTAAGTCAGTTCTTGGTATGAGCTTTTGTGTGCATGCACACTTCTTCAGATACCATGTATTCAATGTTCTTGTTCAGATAGACCTTTCCAGGAGAATGTGTACCGTCCTTTTTCTTCCTTCAGTTGTCCCTTGCTTGCTCTTCGAGAGTCTTGAAGCACTCCAATATCGATGTTAAAACGTCGCAGCTCTCTTGCAATGATGGCAGTTCTGCGTTCAGGACGTTTGCTGTCTGTGTTATCTGACAAAGTCCATATATTCCATGTTCCAAAGTTCAATTGTCTTTTACAACCCCTCGGTGGTGACCCCACTGGGCACGGTAATCCAGTCAGGGGAAAAGGGAGGCAGACTATCCAGAAGGGAAGCAGGGCACCTTTTCTAGCCCCTCCCCCTTTTTGGGGTGAGCAGAGTGGATCCTAAAAAGGGCTGCTCAGTCATGGATACAGCTGCTGAGCTGCTCAACTGCCTCATTTCTTGAGTCAGAACAACTGAATCTGTATCCACCGTCCATGTGCCAGTTCATGACTAGGGGCTTCCAGATTTCATGATCCTGCCCCTGTAACCATTTGTCAATCGCCATGGCACTTTTGGGGTTTGGGTTGGGTTTTTGGAAGACGCCTGTGTGTGAATTTGTTTTATGTGTGTAGATCAGTGCACGCTCACCAATGCACAGTCTTCGCAGTAGGGCTCTGTTCCGATGGCATGAGTAGTCACGACGAACTGGTGGATCCTATCTGCTGCAGCCTTCATCCGCCTTCACAGCCGTTGTAACATACTGCTTGTTATCATCCGCCTGTTCTGCCGTTGAGGACTTCTTGGATCATTCTTTGTCTAGCTCCTTCCCTGTTATGCACTAAGCTTGGATCCTAGAACAATAGACAAGTAGGATCCTAGAATACAACAACTTATTGGCTTGCAGGAAAAGACCAATCAGGCTCCAGAAGGGAAACAGAATCAGACGGGACTCATTGTGTAAATAATGTATATAACAGCCTGAGGTTTGGGGGGCAATTCAATCACTGTTTTACAAGCTGCAATAAAGAGCATGAAATTACTACAGGACTCCGAGTATATTTTATTCCCTTTGACCTTACCACCTTGGGTGACCCTGCTGGGAGTATGAGATTCCCAACAGCTTTGCTCACAAGGGTCATAGGAATGTGCAAGCCCACTCACCACGACAAGGTGATGATCCAGTGAGTGAGAGAACTGAGATAGATTGCACTGAGCCCTGGTCTCATTAGACAAAGCTTTCCACCAAAAAGGTTCTGGCTCTGGTCGAGGACAGCTGGATATGTTTTGGGCCACGGACCACCAGTAGGTTGCTGTTAGATGAACATCACACTCATGGGGGGTGTATTGGAAGATAATTCCCACAGATAAGAAAGGTCACAGACTGTTTAGGGCTTTAAAGGTTAGCACCAAAACCTTGAACCTGATTCAATACTCCACCTGGAGCCACTCCAGTTGATGAACAACCAACTGAATGTGGGCTCTCCACAAAGTCCCAGTAAGAACTCATGCATCTGCATTTTAGACCATTTGGAGTTTCTGGAGCAGTCTCAAGGGTAGCCTTGCGTATTGTTACGGGAAAATCCGAGGGCTCTCTTGGACAAATGAAGACACCGACCAGGGCAAATCAGAGCAAAACAGCAGCCAGTAGGCTCGGTCTTTATTAAGGAAAAGACTGTCGCGACAGGGCTCCCACCGTCCACGAGGTGAAGCAAGATGGAAGCCCCGAACAAAGGATGACCCTAACTTTTATTAGTTGCTAATCCCCCAAACTACACCCCCAGAATTACATCATATTTACATCATGATTACGTTAGGATTAGGAGGAGTCGAGGAGGGGCTTCACAGGTAATCTGAGTGTCCTGACACCTGGTCAGAGCTTCCTCTCCCCTCCCCACATGAGTCACTTTGTAAAACAAAGGAGAAGGGCGAAGTTTCCTGCCCCCTGAGGGGAATCCGGTCAGTGTTCTTTGTGAGAGTCCGCGCGGAATACACTACGATATGCAAGTTATTGTATCCCTGATAGCCCTGTGTCTGAGCCCACTACGAGGGCTATCAAGGTTGTCCTGTCAGTGGGGAAAAGGTCGCAGAGTACGTGACTGCTCGGTCAGGGGATTATGGCCACTCAGTCCCAAGTCACCCCCCTTTGATAGTCCTTGTAACGTGCAGTGGAATAAAAGTGGTCCGATGAAAATCCGTCATACGGCTGATTTTTGGTGAATATAAAACGGCGAAAGACTTTGAAGTTCAAACCAGCTCCAAGTTCAGGAAACAATGTAGCAAGGTCTTGATTGGATCAGTCATGGTTGACTGAACTCGGAAACATTGTATCAGTGAGCTGTCAAACAGGGACACAGCGAATGCCGGCTGCAGTACCAGTGCAGCCGCCACTAGGGGCGCTGTTCGGCAACGATGATTGGCTGAGGCGGCCGCTGTTTGACCTAGAGTTCAGGCGCCCGGTCTACTCACAGTAAAATGGGGCGAAGCGGAGCGCTTATGGCGAACGGTTATCAGTCTAGCGCTTCCTTATTTACGGAAGGCTTTCAGGAGATGACCCTCTAAAGGGACATCTCTCGGGTCAGGGAGGGGAGAAGCGTGTAGGTGTGCGTGGTGCTTGTGTGGTACACGTGTAGATCAGGGGGGGGGGTGATTTCCGGTGACAGTATCTATCTACAGAGGTGCAGTTCTCCAGGAATTCTGCTGAAGGCACCAAGTTATGCGACGCTCCTGAGTCGATGACAAAAGCCAGCACAGCATCCTGTTGACAACTCTTGACTGCAGCCATAGAGGCTGCCAAATGTTTATGTTCAGTGTCTCTGCCAGCTGCCTTCGGCTTGCCTTTCCCACGCTTTGAAGAAGAGCCCTTTATCTGGTTGCTACAGGAGACGGCCTTTGGCTGTTCCTGTGCCTCTACTGGACATTCTCTCACCAGATGGGAGGGGGAGCCACGGCGATAACAGCGGCGACGCGTAGCAACAGCTCTCACAGCTCCCTCTTCAGCCATTCCTTTGTTCCAAGCACCCCCACCTTTGGGTGCACAGCCTGGGCCTGTACGCTCCCCAGCACTCTGGTTACAGGCCTCAACATCACACGACCCCTCGGAGACAAAGCAGCTACTCCCAGCTGTAACTTCAGGAACATGGCCAGCAGCCCCCTCTGGGCTCTCGGCTTCCTCCCTGCTCTCGGCTTTCTCCCGGCCCTGGGCTCCTGCTGAGCTTTCACACAGACTCCTCAGCACCTGCCAGGCGGCCTGAGCCGACTCAACGCCCTCCAAGTGGGGCAACAGCAAAGCGTCCACGCTTGCTCTCAACATGCAGAGCTCTCTTTGCATTCTCTGCTCTCTATCTTCCAGCAAAGCAGCCTCCAAGCCTGCTGCACCATCTTCAGCAGCAACTGGCATGGGTGGGGCCGGCTCTTTCTGGGCTATACTCCAGAGCCCTGTGGCCAAAAACCACCCCCTTACTCTTCTAACCCAGATATCCCAGGACTGGGTTGTGAGCTTTTCAAACGGGACATCATAAAAGTCCTGGAGCTCAGCCATCTCCTCCCACAGTGCTCCCATGGGGCTTTTGAAGTACTCACGCGTACCAGCCAGCTTCAAAGGAGAGGCCTCCAGTGGCTCTTTGCAGCACACAGCATTTCGGCCAGTCTCTCTGCTTTTCTCCCAGGCAAAGCCTCAAAGCAGGTCTTTTTCCGACAGCATAAACAGCAGCTTCTCAACTTTCACAGCCTTTGTAAGCACACAGCACTTCAAACAGGCTTCAAAGCAGCTTCCTCTAATTGCAGTAACTGTCGTCCATAACCTCTTAAGATTTATTGCTCAGATAAGCCTTGGCGTCCACCCCGCTTCGGCTGCGCAGCTACACTTCAGACTTCAAAGGCCACATTCCAAAGGCTCTGAGCAAACGCAGAGTTTAAGCAGCGGCAAGAGAAAACTGCAAAAGCTTCTTTGCTTTCTTCAGTGTGCTAAAATAAAGTCCAGACAGGATCTTAGCAGCTAAAAGCAGTTTTATTTAAAGCAGACTATCCATTATCTATCACAGCGAACAGCATCGTGAAAACACGTCCTCTCTCCTCAAAAGCGAAAGTAGAGAGAAAAAGAACAAAGGCTGGAGACTCTCAGAAATGACAAAATGTCCCCCCTCCCAACAGTAGGCAGTGCGTACACTCTGAGCTGTTTAACCCTGTAAGCTCAGGTTCTCCTCACATCTATATCTATCTATCTATCTCTATCTATCTATCTATCTATCTATCTATCTATCTATCTATCTATCTATCTATCTCTATCTATCTATCTATCTATCTATCTATCTATCTATCTATCTATCTATCATTCATATTATTATTAGTAATTTACAGCTAGCATTGTTGACAGGATATGCTCACTTTTTATATGGGGAGCCACTAGGGTTAACAATCCACCCGAGGGCCTACCTTTCTTGTGGCTTTTGGTTGCCGGAACAGAAAAGGCATTAAAACCTGCAAATTCGATGTGATGTGATGACCAGGTTTCTTGTAAACAGACTATATCATGTGTCCTTATTAACTTTGTGAAATCAGGGAGACTCAGCTTAGAAAACCACCCTGCCACATTCCAAGATAACAACTGCAGAGAGGAATTTTGCACCAGGTTCCCAGCCATGGCATAAAGTCAATCTAGGTGCATGTGGGAAGGTTGGCTATCACTTGAAGGCCCGGATGGATCCTGATGTATTTCCTCCACTACCTCTGGGGCATTGGTTATTAATCCGTGGACCCTGGTGTCATTTGCTAAGGCAATTGGGGGGTCTTCGTCGAAGACAATTAAATCTGTCTTTGTTTGTCTGTGTGTCGCATTTCCCTTGGGAGGAGCATCACTTGGCAATGGCTAATCGGGTTCCAGCCAGGGTAATGGATGGTGAATTTTGAGATCAACCAAGGGGCTACTGGAGTAAGTCTTTGACTTATCTAGGTTGGGCTGGCGTTCTTTATGTAACTGGCCTTTTTGCGCTAAAGTTTTCCTCTTCAATGCATCGCGCATATTCATCCTTAATGGCCCTGCCGAATGAACCACAGGCCTATGACAAGTGCCCTCCGACAAAGAGCATTGATTGCCTGGGGTCAGTCCAGCAATACAACATATTTGGCAGTAGTTGTTTTCGTTCTGTGTCTTTAAAACTTGCCTCAACTCAATATTATCGTCCTGTAAGAGGGCCCTATATTTCAGGAGCTTTTTAGGAGTAGCCGAGTCCGAAAATGTCAGCATGAGTCTGGTGTGCTGGAAGTCCATGCAAAGCAGGTTTATCGCAATCAGATTGTCGCACTGGATATTTAAGCTTAAGGTTTCTCTTCACACTAGTAATTGATTTCCAGTAAGGCAGCATACCGTTGAAAGGATATATATCAAGAGCTACTTGGGTGTTTTGTAGGATCAAGTCCCAACTTTCACATTTGTTATTTTTGCTGTTAGTAGTCTCTCGGTTGTCGGATCCAGATGGTTACACCTCTGTGCACAGTGGTCTTGGGGGAGGGCAACGCTATGGTCAGTCTCTTTAGTATTGAGGGAGCTATTTCTGGCCGCCAAAAGCACCAACTCTGCCAGGAGTAACGTCACCTTTTCTAGTTTGGTGTCAATTTTCTCTGCCGTTCTTGCAGTCAGCAGGCAGTGGTCCATGAGTATTTCCACATAGAGTGGTGCCCTCTCGGGTAGTAGCTCAAGAGATGGTTCATGAGCGCTCATCTCAGCATTCTCCCCTGGGTGGTCTCCACCCATTAAAGCGTCCCCAACTACCTGGGAATGAACTCTGTTTGATGTGGTAGGTTCTGGATTCTGGGCTCTTACAAAATCATCCAGTTTACTCTACTTGCACTTCTGCTGTGGGCTCACTTGTGAAGATGAAGCCGATCGCTTCCTTTTCTTTTTCTTTTTCTTAGACATTTTCACAGAAATGCAGCTGCTACTATTTCCAGCTGTAATTCAGGAAACTTGGCATCTCCTCTCCTGCTGATAAGTAGTTGGTAGATTGAGTCGAGCTGGAGCTAATTAAGGCTTTCTCTGGGACTTTCCAGGGCATTATCTAAAACTTTTGGCTTAAACTTTGCGATTAAAATAACTAAGAAAAAGATACAGAGCGATCAACTAGAACAGGTAAAAGCTAATAAAAAGTTGATAAAACTAGTAAAAACTAATAAAAACCACACAACTGACATGGAGCTCAAATCGATGCTTCCTCTAACGACGCCATCTTCTCACTCATTTATCCTATTTAGCCACTAAGTGTCTCTATGTGGCCTTCCTAGATATTAAGGCTGCTTTTGACACTGTTGACAAGGGGCTGTTATGGACCAAATTGGAGACAATGGGCCTAGAACCCAGATTACTTTACCTGATCAAAAAGCTTTATACAAAGAACAACACCAGGGAATGAAATGACAGATCCTGTCATCATAAACTGAGGAGTAAAGCAGGGCTGTGTACTCGCTCCCTCCCTTTTTAACATTTTTCTTAACGACCTCGCTTCTTCACTAAAACAGGTGGATGCCCACAGCCCAAAACTCAATGCATTAAGCATTCCCATCCTCCTATACGCAGATGATATGATTTTGCTTTCACGAACAAGAATTGGTTTAAAGCGATTGCTAAATTCCTGTATCCAGTGTGGTGTAGTGGTTAAGAGCAGTAGACTTGTAATCAGGTGAACTGGGTTCGCGTCTCCGCTGCTCCACATGCAGCTGCTGGGTGACCTTGGACTAGTCACACTTCTTTGAAGTCTCTCAGCCCCACTCACCTCACAGAGTGTTTGATGTGGGGGAGGAAGGGAAAGGAGAATGTTAGTCATTTGAGACTCCTTCGGGTAGCGATAAAACGGGATATCAAATCCAAACTACTACTACTACTACTACTCTTCTTCTTCTTCTTCTTCTTCTTCTTCTTCTTCTTCTTCTTCTTCTTCTTCTTCTTCTTCATGAGGATATTTCACCCCTCCCATTGCAAGAATCTGCTGATTTTCCAAAGAGGAGGGGGCGGACTGTGCTTGCTACTTATTCTGCTCCAGCCTCACTTCAAAGGGGGAGACTGTTATCTCTGTGTAGATAAGGTCGCTGCAGAAAGCAGCTGTAACACTCAGTGCAGTCCAGCGTCTCCATTTGTATATAGTTTGTATAGTACAGTAGGTGTAGTGAATAAAAGAAGATATTCTTCAGCGCTGTCGTCCGAGTGATTTATGCTCTGCTGTACTCTGCTGTGCACGACTGGAAGTGAGTTTGGTGCTCACAGCTCTGAGTTGTGAGTCCACAGCACTTAGACCTGTTCCTGCAGAAGAAGGTCTCTGGAAGTGCTACCCCAGCTCGCCTGGCCCAGTTGGGGCTGAAGTGATTGAGCCCAGTCAGTGGCACTGGCTCAAATGCGAAGCTGATATCAGTTATGGGCCCAGTCGTCTCACCAGTCGTCCCAGTCGCCGGTGGCTTCTGATGCTGATTGCCGGACGGCAGAACGGAGGCTGCATGCTGGACTGATTTGCGGTGCCCAGAAGCAGAGCTGTTTCGGAGCTGCTGTTCAAGCTGTTGCTGCTGCTGCTGCTGCTTGATTTATGGAGGTATGTTGCTGGCTGCCAAGAAAAGAAGATAGCGTCCCTGTTTGCCTGTTAATTGCGCTCTGAGTGGGAGAGAGAGTGGCTGAAGGAGTCCAAGGCTCTATCTGTGTTGCACAAGGGAAGTGTCTTGCTTTAATTAATAGCAGACATGGCCTGTGCACATTCTGGCCAGATGGCTCTGTCCTTTCCTCTCCTCACGCCCGAGACCTATGCAACGTGGCAGGTCAAAATGAAAGCGCTTTTGCAGAGGGAGAAGCTATTCCACACTATAGAAGATGACCCTCCCGAGGAGGATGCAGATGATTGGCCTGAGTGGCATGCTGCAGACATGAGAGCCCGGGGAACAATTGTTTTAAGTGTTTCAGACCGCTTGCTGGTGAATTTAGAGGGTCAAGAGACTGCACGAACTGTTTGGCATAAACTGAGAGATATGCATTTGAGGCAAAATGCCGGTTCCAGTGTGATTTTCTTCAAGAAGCTGTGCAGGTTGCAGTTAAAGAAAGGTGGTGATTTGCCTAGCCATCTGTCTCGATTAAAACGCCTCAGACAGGACCTTGTTCAGCAAGACCTGAATATTTCAGAAGCTGTGTTTGCAATGCTGATGATAAATAGCCTAGACGATTCCAATGACGGAGTAGCTGCTCAGATTTCTACCATGCCTGCTGACCGGCTAACAGAAGTTTATGTGTCTAGCGTGCTCTTGAATGAGTGGGATCGCAGACAGGCTGTTAGAGAAAGCCGGGACAATGGTGCTGCTGCAAATGTGCCTAAGTCTCCAGCAGGGGAAAGTGAAACTGCTGCTAAAGCTCTGAAATTGCGGTGGTGCTTTTCGTGTGGAGCCCAAGGCCATTTGAGTTTCCAGTGCAGCAAGAAAACTTCAAAGAAGAAGGGAAACTTCAAAGGCAGAGGGGGAGGAGGATGAAATCCCCAAGCACCTGCTACTTCAAAGGCTTTGATCTCTCGCTTCTCCAATCAACTTGGGCGGAGTTTCTTTGTGGTTGACTCTGGCTGTACCAACCACATGGCCAAAGATAAGAATCTCTTTGTTCATCTTGAGAAGCAAGAGAAAGCAATTCATTAAGCTGATGGAACTGTTCTCATGAGTTTGGCTAAGGGAACTGTGTTCTTAAAGAGCCTGAATGCAACAATTAAGAATGTCCTGTATGCTCCTCATCTTCAGGACAAGCTTTTGAGTGTTTCTCAGCTTGATTATCAAGGGTTCAAGGTGGTTTTTGCTGGATCTCATTGTGAAATTCGTCAAGATGGCAAGCTCATTCTGTATGCCAAATGTGTTAATGGTTTATATCAATTGCCTTTTGTTACAGGTACTGCTGAAGCAACTGAGAAAACATGTTGTAATATTTCTGTAGATAAGAATGAGAAGCTGCATGATCAATGTATTCATGATTACCACCGTCTTTATGGTCATTTGAATTTTCAGGCTGTGGCAAAAATGCCTAATATGGTTGAGGGCATGAAGTTGAAAAAGTGTCCTTACCATATGAAATGTGTTTTTTGTGCTGAGAATAAGGCAAGGCAAGCTCCCAAAGGTGCAAAATCTGGGAGAGAGGCCAAGAAACCATATGAAGTCATTTATGCTGACTTAGTGGGGCCTCTAGCGCTCTCTAGAGGTAACTCAAGGTTTTTCATGGTATTGATAGACTCCTATTCGAGATATGTTTGGGTCTATATGCTACAGAAAAAGTCTGAAGCTTTCACCAAGTTTCGCCAATTTTGTACATGGCTCAGGAATGTACACAATGAGAACATACATTGTCTGTTCACTGACAGGGGTGGAGAGTTTTGTTCAGAAGAGTTTGAGAGTTTTCTTACTGAACAGGGCATTGAGCATATGACTGCCACGCCCAGATCACCCTGGCAGAATGGTTTATGTGAGAGAGTAAGCCAAACCTTGCAACAAGGTATAAGAACACTGTTGCATGATTCGGGCTTGCCCAATCCCTTTTGGGCCGAAGCTCTTTCGTGTTTCTCTCACGTGTACAATCGAAGGTATCAGTCTGCTACAGATTGCACCCCATACGAGATGCTTCACAAAAGGAAGCCATATGTAAAGCATTTCAAAATTTCTGGTTTGGAGGTATGGGTGCACACCTTGCATGATAACAAACTGAGCAAGTGTGGTGAACATGGTGTTTTTCTAGGGTATGAGAAGGGTTCTTATTGTGTCTTGATCACTGACACGAAAACAATCAGGTTGACCAGGAGCATTGACTATAATCCAAAATGGGACAGAGTTGGCATTTTTCAATGTCATCCCATTTGTGATGATGGTGCAAAAACAGTTAAGAGGGAGGCAAGTTCTGTTGAGGTTGATGATAATCCTGATGTCAATGCAGATCCTGGTGATGACACAGATTATCAGAGCCCAAAAGCCTCAGATGAGTCTGACGCTGATACAGACTCAGCACCTTCATTTTCTTTAGGTCACCATTTTCTCAAAGAGGAGGAGACACCAGACTCAGAAGATCAGAGAGTTTTGCGTAGATCCGAAAGAACTACCAAGGGTGTACCACCTAAAAGGTTCTCTAAAGAGTTTGCTAAGGCTGCGGTCACAAGCAACTCTGGTGCGGTTTTCAAACCAGCCAATTATAAGGAAGTTAAGAACCTGTCCGCAAAGGATGCTGAACCTTGGCTGAATGCCATGAAAGCTGAATTGAATTCCCTAAAACAGAACGATACTTGGGAATTGGTTCCAGCAGAACCAAGCATGAAGTGTGTAGACAGTAGATGGGTCTACAAGGTAAAAACTGATCAGAGCGGAAAAATAGTCAGACACAAAGCCAGACTAGTGGCGCAAGGTTTTTCTCAGACACCTGATCAGGATTACCTTGAAATGTATTCTCCAACAGTAAGATTTGAAAGTGTTAGACTGTTGTTGAAGATAGCTGCCGAAGAGGGTATGACAATTTCCCATCATGACGTTAATACTGCGTTTTTGTATGGCGTTCTCAATGAGAATATCTATATGTCACCGCCAGATGGTGTGCAGATAAAAGAGGGAATGGTTAGCAAGCTGAAAAAATCCCTGTACGGTTTAAAACAGAGTGCACGGTGCTGGCACACCAAGCTAACTGAAGTGCTATTCTCCTTAGGTTTTGTGCAAGGAAAGGCTGATTCGTGTGTTTTTGTTAAAGAGTCAAATCAGCACAAGCTTTATTGTATTTGTTTTGTGGATGACATATTATTTATGTGGAAGAATGAAAACATCTACAAAAGCACTCTGGCAAAGTTACAAAAGCATTTTGACTTAAAGGACCTAGGAGAAGTCAGCAATTATCTCTCGCTTGAGATTGAGAGAAATGCACAGGGGGATGTTTTGCTACATCAGTCACGTAAGATCACTGATGTCATAGAGAAGTTGAACCTGAGTGACGCCAATCCTGTAGATACCCCCATGGTCGCAGGTTATCAGCATGATGCTAATGCTGAGGTTTTTCCTGATGCAACACTTTTCAGAAGTGTGTTAGGTAAACTTAGTTTCATAGCAAGATGTTCAAGGCCAGACATTGCTGTGAGTGTAAATTTAATCAGATATGCAGATATGCAAATAAACCCACAGCTCAGGATTGGAAAGTGCTAAAACGAATAGCAAGATATTTGAAAGGAACTGTGGATTACAGATTGAGACTTACTAATCAAAAAACTGGAGGTCTTGAGATCTATGCCGATGCCAGTTTTGGTAGTGACACAATTGACGGCAAAAGCACATTAGGAGTGTGTTATCTGTTCAATCAATGTCTTATTGATTGGTCTTGCAGAAAGCAAGCAACGGTAAGCTTAAGCTCTTGCAACGCAGAGCTGAATGCTTTAACTCTTTCCCTGATGGACATAGAGTGGTTGCAGCAACTGTTTGAGGATATAAATGTGAAGGTCACTTTTCCTGTTCAAGTGTATCAAGATAATAAAGCATGTATAACGTTGCTCCACTCAGAAGGATGTAAGCAGAGGACAAAATATCTGCTAACCAAGCTTCATCGAGCTCGGGAATGTGTCCAAAGTGGTGTTGTAAAAGTGTCTTATATGCCGGGGAAAGAGATACCTGCAGATGTTTTAACAAAGGTTGTTAGCAAAGAACAACTTTTGGAGTGTGTATGCAAGTTGCAGTTATGCTAGATTCTGCAATGGTTGGAATGAAAGGGGGAGGATGAGGATATTTCACCCCTCCCATTGCAAGAATCTGCTGATTTTCCAGAGAGGAGGGGGCGGACTGTGCTTGCTACTTATTCCGCTCCAGCCTCACTTCAAAGGGGGAGACTGAGTGTTATCTCTGTGTAGATAAGGTCGCTGCAGAAAGCAGCTGTAACACACAGTGCAGTCCAGCGTCTCCATTTGTATATAGTTTGTATAGTACAGTAGGTGTAGTGAATAAAAGAAGATATTCTTCAGCGCTGTCGTCCGAGTGATTTATGCTCTGCTGTACTCTGCTGTGCACGACTGGAAGTGAGTTTGATGCTCATAGCTCTGAGTTGTGAGTCCACAGCACTTAGACCTGTTCCTGCAGAAGAAGGTCTCTGGAAGTGCTACCCCAGCTCGCCTGGCCCAGTTGGGGCTGAAGTGATTGAGCCTAGTTGGTGGCACTGGCTCAAAGGCGAAGCTGACAGACTATCTGTCCAGAATGAATTTGTGCATGAACTTTGACAAAAGCAAAATAATGGTTTTGGGGAATTCACGCAAGAGCTATAGCTGGGTATTTGGTGGCAAACCCATCCAGCAGGTATTCAAATTCAACTATCTAGGAATTACATTTCATCATAGGCTTCTCTGGTCCACGCACCGTGCAACGGCGGTGAATGCCAGTAAATTGTCTATGCAGGCCATAATGCTTTTTTCATAACAAGAGGTAATTCGCAAATCCCTTCTGCCCTTAAGGTCTTCAACGCCAAAATTATAGCTCAATTGCTCTATGGTATTCCAGTCTGGCTGACAGGGTTTACCCAATTGGTTGAACAAGTACAGGCAGCTTTCCTCTTCAAAATTTTCGCTGTCCCACGCTGTGTATCCAATGCAGCCTTGTGTCTAGAGGGAGGTCAACACAAGGTAGAGACTGTCGCCTGGGCGAGATTTATTCTATGCTAGTTAAACAATTGCCTTACATCAGATAAAGATCCTCTCCTCAGCGAAGTTTTGTTAGACCCCTTTCTTTCCCCAGGGCTACAACAGTTTAACAAGAAGGTACAGCAACTCGGGCTGTCAGTGGAACTTTTGCGATCGATGTCCCTACCATCTGCCAAGGCTATAATAAAAACTAGGTTGTGGGATATTGAACGCCAAGAACTAACAGTAGCAGCAGAGAAAACATGTTCCCCTCTTTATTTTCAACTTTCTTGGGCACATGAAACTAACCATAATTACCTTGTATTTCTGCTTAACCCTCAAGAAAGAAGGGCATTTTCGCTGGCCAGGTTTACCGTAATTCAAATCCATCCAACCTCCTTTGGGGAAGGTTCTCAGGCAGGGTGGAAGGAGAAAGAACTTGCCCATGTGAAGCCCACCTGGTGGAAACCCTTACACATATGGTTCTCAGTTGTAAACTATATGCTGATCTCCATCAACAATTTCTAGATCAACTCTGTATCCCCAAATGGAAACCAGAGTCGGAGGTCATACATTTTCTATTACTGGGGAATGATCAGAAGCTCACCAACTTAGTGGCTAAATATCTCTATTTGGTTTTTTGTCTCCGAAATACACTGCAGATGTCTGATCTCTCTGCAGACTAAGAGATGTGATGATAGACTGCACTGCCTCCTTTTTTAAGCTAATATTTTGTGCCACTGGGGACGTGGTAATTCTGTGCTGATTTGTTATGGAGTTTGTATGTGATGCCAATAAAAGGTTTGAAGTTGATATTATTATTATTATTATTATTATTATTATTATTATTATAGATTTCTGTACGGCAGGGGTATAAATCAGAACATGATTATGATTAATATTTGGTTAGGGGTCAATGCTAGGGTTGGGTTAGGAATAGAGATAGGATTAGGGCTCAGTGCTAGGGTTGGGTTAGGATTAGGAATAGGGTTAGGGGCCAATGCTAGGATTGGGTTAGGAATAGGGTTAGGGCTCAGTGCTAGGGTTGGGTTAGGGTTAGGGTTGGGGTAGGAATAGGATTAGGGTTAGGCGTCAATGCTAGGGTTGGGTTAAGGTTTGGAATAGGGTTATGGTTAGGGTTAGGGGTCTATGCTAGGGTTGGGTTAGGATTAATAATAGGGATAGGGTTGGGCGTCAATACTAGGGTTGGGTTAGGGTTAGGTTTAGGGGTCAGTGCTAGGGTTGGGTTAGGATTAGGGTTGGGATAGGAATAGGAATAGGGTTAGGGTTAGGTGTCAATGCTAGGGTTGGGTTAGGGTTGATAATAGGATTAGGGTTAGGGGGTCTATGCTTGGTTTGGGTTTGGGTTAGGGTTAGGGTTCAGTGCTAGGGTTGGGTAAGAAATAGGGTTAGGGTTTGTGGTCAGTGCTAGGGTTGGGTTTGGGTTAGGGTTAGGGGTCATTGCTAGGGTTGGGTTAGGGTTAGGGGTCAGTGCTAGGGTTGGGTTAGGATTAGCGTAAGGGGTCAGTGCTAGGGGTGGGTAAGGGTTAGGGTTGGTTTAGGAATAGGGTTATGGTTAGGGGTCATTGCTAGGGTTGGGTTAGACTTAGGGTTAGGTTTAGGGCTAAGTGCTAGGGTTGGGTTAGGATTAGGAATAGGGCTAGGGGGTCAGTGCTAGGTTTGGATTAGTGTTAGGAATAGGGTTAGGGTTAGGGCTCACTGCTAGGTTTGGGTTAGCATTAAGAAAAGGGTTAGAGTTGGGTTAGGAAAAGGTTTAGTATTAGGGGTCACTGCTAGGGTTGATTTAGGGTTAGGAGTAAGGTTAGGGCTCAGTGCTCGGGTTCAGTTAGGATTAAGAATAGGAATAGGTATCTGAAGAAGTGTGCATGCACATGAAAGCTCATACCAAGAACTGACTTAGTTGGTCTTTAAGGTGCTACTGGAAGGAATTTGTTTTGTTTTGAATAGGAATAGGGTTAGGGATCAGTGCTAGGGTTGGGTTTGGGTTAGGGGTCAGTGCTAGGGTTGGGTTAGGGTTGGGTTAGGAATACGTTTAGCATTAGGGGTCACTGCTAGGGTTGGGTTAGAATTAAGAATAGGGTTAGGGTTAGGGTCAATGCTAATGTTTGGGTAGGATTAGATATAGGGTTAGGGGTCAGTGCTAGCGTTTGGTTAGTGTTAGGGGTCAGTGCTAGGGTTGGGTTAGGTTTAGTGTTGGGTTAGGATTAGGGTTAGGGGTCAATGCTAGGGTTGGGTTAGGGTTAGGAATAGGGTTATGCTTAGGGTTCATCGCTAGGGTTGGTTTAGGGTTAGGGGTCAGTGCTAGTGTTGGGTTAGGATTAGAAATAGGGTTAGGGGTCAGTGCTAGGGTTGCGTTAGGGTTAGGAATAGGGTTAGGGTTCTGTTAGGAATAGGTTTAGCATCAGGAGTCACTGCCAGGGTTGGTTTAGGGTTAGGTGTAAGGTTAGGGCTTAGTGCTCATATTCGGTTAGGATTAAGAATAGGAATAGGGTTAGGGATCAGTGCTAGGGTTTAATTTGGGTTAGGGGTCAGTGCTAGGGTTGGGTTAGGATTAAGAATAGGATTAGGGTTAGGTGTCAATGGTAGGCTTGGGCTAGGGTTAGGATTGGGTAAGGGTTGGGGTCTATGCTAGAGTTTGAGTTGGATTAGGAATAGGGTTAGGGCTCTGTGCTAGTGTAGGCTTTGAAGCAAGTGAAATTAAGTGGTACCCACTTAAATGAAACAAAGGATTGACAGACGCAGCAATTTTGGAGAAAATGAAGGTGAAGTTTATTGCTGAGCAATAATAGACCCAGTTGGAATCCTTTCCAAAAGACTGCGACCCCAAAGCATTCAAGTCCTGAGGTTAAATACCTGTGCGCATCACAGATCATGAGACAATCATGAGACAATCACAAACGCCAGCGAAAAATAACCAATGAGCGTGCATCTGCCATGCTCCTGGCCATACGCAGAGTTCACTCCCAACTTCTGCTTTCCTGTACAGTAACGTACAGTCTGACCTTTTCTCCAGTTTGATGGAACAGGGAAACAAAACCAGGGGAGGGGATCTCCTGGCGCTAACTCCCCTATGCATCTGCTCGTGTAGGGAGTTTTTTGTGGTTTGGCCCTTACTGTTTCGTGGACCATTTTAGTCTGGATCTGAGGGGGAGTTTTGTACCAGCGCCTTCTGATTTATGGCTTCCCCTTTTCTCTAGGGTGTAAAATGTACTAGGGGAAAGGTCGGTTTCTGGACTTGCGGTTTCAAGCAGTTTTTGCAGTTAAGCTAGGCAAAGCTTTCCTTGATTCAAAATGGATTATAAAAATCACTGTAAGCCCTGATTATGTGTGAGCATATGTGAATATATTGATTACTGATAACTGATTATATGAATAGCATAAGGGTAGCCCTCCTTTTCTTGCTTTATTCCCCCCTTTCAAGCTCAGAGAGAAGATTCATCTGACTCCTGAGCTTGATTACCACTCTGAACGTCAGAATAAACCACCGTTTCCTGCAAAGGAACCTGTTCCTGCAGGGGAACTTGTTCCCGACGCATTCGGTCATACTCATGGTTCTCCAGGTCCTCTGGTTCCTCTGGCACAGGGGGCAGAGCTCGATATATTGCAAGAATCTGAGGGTCAGTTAGATGCTTAATATTGCGGGTTATCATTCTTCTAAGAAAGGACAGACAGCAAGGGATTACAGAAAGAAGCAACAGAAAAATCAATCCTCCTATGGCTAAGGCAGTCAGGAAGCTATGCACCCACCCCTCTCCTGGGATCCACGACCACATCTTCTCCTAGGGATTCTGAGTGGGATTGTTGTCATCTACCAGGGCCTGTAACTTTTGCAATTCATCCTCGATTGTCTTGTTAAGGTCATGGAATTTAACCTGGCATTGACCTTTAGGGACAATTTTGCAAAAACCGCCAGAGCGTGCAAGGAGGTAGTCAAGAACTAGCCTATGAGTCATCGTCAGTTGGTTCAAATCCTCAACCTCTGCCTGTAGGGAGCGCAAGACATGAGTGGTAGCATTGATAGTTTTCTCCAGCCTGCACGTAAGAGCGAACAGTGCCACTCGGTTTTGCTCAGAAACTACTCCTGGGTATATGCCCATTGAGAGGAAGCCTATGAACCCTACGCTCCCCACAGAATTTGACAGAAAAATTTCATCGTTACAGTGCTCGCCTAGGGCTACCCTTTTTCGTCTGCTTCTAAGGTGGGGCACCTGGCGATTGACCTCCACCGTAACCGGAAAGGTAAAGGCAGCTACTCCTACACACTGGTAGTTACCTGGATGGAAATTTGTTGCCAATCCATCATTATAAAAACCAAAGGTTGGTGTTCTTAATCATCCAGCCAGAACAGATGGATCCTTGTCCGGTAAAATTAACCGAATACTGAGGGAAATGTGAGTACAAATCCGAAGGGGTAGTATTGCCTTGGTAGGAGGCATTATAGGAAACCCAAAGCCAAAATTTATCCATGCATTGGGTATAGTTTCCCAGCCATCCTTTGTTAATGTGGTACTTAACTTGGGCCCAATACTTCCATTTGGAATTCCATACTCCAGTGGAATGACAACAAAAACATAAGCCTTTTGTGGTTCTAGTGAATCGGAAGTATCGGTAGGGGATGTCATTCATTTCGGAAGGTGGTGCTGCAAAGAGGCCACTTTGATTGTACAGTAGGCCTGCCAAAACAACGTCAGGATCCTTGATCAATCCCGGTATGAGGGACATGTCAGCTACCTTCCTTGGGTGTTCGTAATATAGGGTAGCATTCTCTCCATATATTTGAAACATGTGTTCAGCATGCTTTACAAAGGCATTACCCACTACCATTGGGCCTCTCTGGGCCCACAAGCAAATCAAGATTAATAGGAGCCTCATTCTCATTTTCCAATTGTGGGCCTACAGGGTTGAACAGTATCAGCACTGGCTCTGGGTTGGCGTCCCTGCTGTAAAACTTCTTGTATATGCAAATGAGAATAAGACAGACAAGAAGGAGTGAAGTTGTAAGAATTATAGGTGGTAGCAGGTACCAGAACATTCCTTCAGTGAGAGATAGCCTCCCGCTCGGCTGCACCCAGTGGACTTATCAGTGGTCCCCGGGTTCTGGTTGGGCTGGAAGGGTCAACTCACACTGTATACACTCTGCAACTGCTACCTGGAAGGGACCTGTGGGTGGTGGATGGAAAAAGACTACAGTGACCAGTATGGTGCGGGGAAATGCCCCTTGGGGTGGTGGGTTAGAGAACCTGCGTACAGCTCTCTTAGGTTCCCCTGGCATGTACTCCTCCCCCGGTATGTGTCACTATTGTCTTGGACCTGCTTGTGCCCAATCTGGTATGTAGAATTCACAGAAAAAGAAAGGAATGTAATAACCGTAGGTTGCCAACCAGTCCACCCACTTATCAATAATGTCCCACCTTCTATCTGCCCTTGTTACTGTTATCTGTACTAGGGGTTTATATGCAAAATCTGGCTGAAATCTGGGATTGACTGAAATTTTAAATGGTAGGGGTCCTCCCATACACTGGTGCAGCTCCCAAATCTTCCAGTGTGCATAGACTCACTGGCTTCCGTGTGCAGTGAGAGCAGACCTGTAGTCCCGGTGCCTGTGCTCCTGCCCGCTTCCGGTGGGGCTAGGTGCAAGGGTTCCTGGTGAACTTCAACTTCAGAGGGTCAGACGGGTTCAGCTCACAGTTCCAATGACCCTCAGACTGCTTCAGACGAGAATGATGAATCCAGGGGGTTACCTCGGCTACCTTGACCGTTGTGGGTGTCGCCAGCAGGACCGTGTAGGGGCCTCTTCACCGGGGCGTCAGGGGGTCGTTTTTCCACTCCTTCACCCAGACCTGGTCTCCCGGGCAGAAAGGATGAACTGGCTCAGCCAGGCTGATTGGCGTACGCTCGAGGCACCACCTATTTAAACAGAGAAAAATATGAGAAAGAGCTTGGATTTGCTCTGCGGTTATCTCCCCCCCCCCCCACTTGTGTTAAGTCTGCTGTGATTCCTGTGGCTATTGGAGGGGGTCTCCCATACAAAAGTTCAAAAGGGGATAGTTTTAGTCTTTTTGTGGGTGAACATCTGATCCTGAACAAAGCTATAGGCAACAAGTCTACCCATTTCCAATGAGTTTCCTGGCATAATTTAGCCAACTGTGCTTTAAGAGTCCGGTTCATCCTTTCTGTTTTGCCAGAACTTTGAGGTCGATAGGCAGCGTGTAGTTTCCATTGTATTTGTAAGGCTTTGCATACACCATCCACTATCGAAGCAACGAAAGCTGGGTCATTGTCACTGCCTATACATCTTGGTAGGCCAAACCTTGGGATGATTTCTGTTAGGAGGCATTTAACGACTTCCTGGGCCTTCTCTGTTCTGGCTGGGAAAATTTCCGGCCAGCCTGTAACTGTATCTGTAAAGACCAGAAGAGCCCTAAAACCTTTCGCCTTAGGCATCTCTTTGAAGTCCACTATTAAATTCTCCATTGGCATTAAGCCTGTTTGTTGTACTCCTGGCGGAGGCACTGGACCTTGCTTGGGGTTGTTTTTGGCACACAGAAGACATACACGTGATACTGCTTCGGCCAGCCGGGATAGCCTGGTTATGTAGAATTGTCTATTCAGGCTTTCCCGCAATGCTGTGGCCCCATAGTGAGTGGACTCATGATATTGTTTCACTATGTCTCTGCCTAAGGCTTCTGGGACAAAAACTTTCTGGTCTGGTAGGATAAACCATCCCTCCTGTGGTGGAATTCTGTACCCCCCTTCTTGTAGGGCCCATTTTGCTTCTGCCTCTGTGTAAATGGGTTTTATTTGCTCTACATCAACCGCTGTAGGAAAAAGGGAAGCGGTTATAGAAGCAGGGGGCGGTGGTAATAGAGCAGCCCGTTTCGCTGTTAAGTCTGCAAATTGATTTCCCTTTGCGGTTTTTGTGGTTTCTTTACTGTGGCCTCGGCAATGCATTACAGCAACTTTCTTCGGAGCCCACACGGCTTCCAAAAGAGTCTCTAATTCTGAGCCATGTTTCAGAGCTTTCCCTTTTGCTCCTATGAGCCCCTTTTCCTTCCACAGGGCTCCGTGGGCATGCAAGGTTAAAAAAGCAAACTTTGAGCAGCTGGGCCCATAACCAAAGATATTGGATATTTGCAGTTTAATTGCGCTGCAGAAAGCTTGCTGGGGAGACCACGCATTACAAGGAACACAAAAATAACTTTAACAAGATTTTAATAACAAAAACAAAAACTCATTTTACACTAAATACATCCACAAGCATGACCCAACCATCAACCCATCCCCCAGGGTACTGAGAGAGCTAGGTGCAGCTCTTTATATACTATACCCAATTGCTGACACAGCTTAATTAACAAAACTTAGCAGGACCTGCTATACTGTTTCACAGCTGTAAAACTGGGTCTTGTTATTTGCTCTGGCCCTTAAAGACATATACATCTTGTGGAACAATAGTGAACCTTCACATTTAAAGAGACCATCCAACAAGGGTTGGGTTAGGGATAGGGTTAGTGCTCAGTGCTAGGGTTGGGTTAGGGTTAGGAATAGGGTTAGGGTTGGGTTAGGAATACAGTTAGGGTTAGGGGTCAGGGCTAGGGTTGGGTTAGGGTTAGGAATAGGGTTAGTATTAGGTTTAGGGGTCAATGCTAGGGTTGTGTTAGGTTAGGAATAGGGTTAGTGTTGGGTAAGGAATGGGGTTAGGGTTAGGGGTTGGTTTAGGGTTAGGTTAGGGTTAGGCTAAGGGGTCAGTGCTAGGGTTGGGTAAGGGTTAGGGTTGTGTTAGGAATAGTGTTAGGGTTAGGGGTCAATGCTTGGGTTGGGTTAGGGGTCAGGGCTAGGGTTGGGTAAGGATTAAGAATAGGGTTAGGGTTGGGTTGGCTTAGGAGTAGGGTTAGGGGTCAATGCTAGGGTTGGGTTAGGAATAGTGTTATGGTTAGGGCTCAGTGCTCAGGTTGGGTTGGCTTAGGAGTAGGGTTAGGGGTCAGTGCTAGGGTTGGGTTAGGGCTAGGTATATGTTTAGGGCTCAGTTCTAGGGTTGGGGTAAGTTTAGGAATAGAGTTAGCGGTCAGTGTTAGGATTAAGGTTAGGGGTCTATGCTAGGGTTAGGATTAAGGTTAGGGTTCTATGCTAGAGTTGGGTTAGGATTAGTAATATGGTCAGTGGTCAGTGCTAAAGTTGGGTTAGGGCTAGGAATAGGGTTAGGGTTAGGGGTCAGTGCTAGGGTTGGGTTAGGAATAAGGTTAGTGGTCAATGCTTGGCTTGGGTTAGGGTCAGGAATCGGGTTAGGATTAGGGTTAGCGGTCACCCTTGAAACCTTTTAAATAAGACTGAGATACCCTCTTTCGGCAGCGTACCATCCAGGAGGGAAGTCTAGTTTCTATGGGGACACCACAATGGAAGTGGAAAAATTCAATCTCTGTCTCTATTGTACAGATTATAAACTTTCCTGCCCTGACTGGCAACTTTTTAAGTAGATAAAAACTCTCTTACTTCATCTTAACAAAGAGAGCTTTGGATAATTTTTCTTTGCCATTTTTGTAGCTGGGGTTTAAGCAGTTTTAAAGACTAAGGAAGCTGCTTCCGATCTGGCTGGTGGAAAGGAGAGAAACTGTTTTTCTCCATTGTTTTGGCAGACTGTGTGACTAACCTTGACATTATTTAGCTATGGCTTCAGAAAAAGAAAAGCCCAGACGTGGCTCTAAAGCACCAACACAATTTGAGGAGTCGGTATTGACAGCGTTAAATGATATTAATGAAGGATTAGATTGCAACACAGTTGCTATGAATAAATTGGAAAAAAGGATTGATCATTTAAGTACCGATATGAAAGTTGTCAAAGAGGAAATAGATTCACAAAATGCAAGATTGATGCAACTGGAGAATGTCAGGGTGCAGGATTTAGAACGTTTGAAATATTAAAATGCAAATGCAATAGCTTATCTGCAATTGACTGTGAAATAATCTTATCTGAGATTGAGAGGGTTGCCTTATCAGGATCAGGATCAGGATAAACTCAGAGAATCTTTGATAGGATATTTTGTGGAATTCTGGGATCTGAAAAGGAGGAAGTAGAAGATTGGGTGGAGAAAGCCTAAAGATTCGGTCCTAAAAAAGAGACTAAAATAACCTACGATTGTATTGTGGTCTTTAAGACCAGGGAACAAAGGGATATCATTCTGGGACATCACTATAAAAAAGGCCTCAAAGTTTTCGATAAATCCGTTGTCCTCTTCAAAGAGGTTCCTAGGGATTTTTTGAACCTGAGATCCCAGTATATATATATATATATTTATAAATATTTATTAAAGTTTTTGAATATGAATGCACAAATAATAAACAATCTTACTTCTGTCACAAACATAGTTTCATCACTTCTTTGGACTCCCTCGCATCTCCCGCTCCCATTTACATCGTTAAAAGGTTTTTCCAAACAAATTATCAACTTGTTTACAATCTCGTGTCCACTCATTCAAATATAATCTAGCAATTCTTCCAAAAAATTTTATATTTTCTTTAGTCTCACTTATCCTCGAATAAATCTAATTTAGTGGTGGCCAATTTTTTATAATCTAGCATCCTTCTTAACATTCAACCAAATTACAATGTTTTTGTAGATACATCTTAAATTTCTTCCAGTCTTCCTCAATCTTCTCTTCTCCCAGGTCTCGGATTCTGCCAGTCATCTCGGCCAGTTGCATATAGTCCATCAGCTGCATCTGCCACTCTTCCAGTGTGGGTAGATCTTGAGTTTTCCAGTTTTTTGCGATGAGTATCCTTGCTGCCGTTGTTGCATACATAAAGAATGTTCGGTCCTTCTTTAGCACCTTCTGGCCGACAATACCCAGAAGGAAGGCCTCTGGTTTCTTGGTGAAGGTATACTTGAATACCTTTTTCAGCTCATTATATATCATTTCCCAGAAGGCCTTCACCTTAGGGCATGTCCACCAGAGGTGAAAGAATGTTCCTTCATTTTCTTTACATTTCCAACATTTATTATCAGACGAATGGTATATTTTGGCAAGTTTAACTGGGGTCATGTACCATCTATTTATCATTTTCATTACATTTTCCTTCAGAGCATTACATGCGGTGAAGTTCAGCCCAGTGGCCCACAACCTTTCCCAATCCTCAAACATAATGTTATGCCCAATGTCCTGCGCCCACTTTATCATAGCCGATTTAACCATTTCGTCTTGTGTATTCCATTTTAACAGCAAGTTATACATTCTAGATAGTACCTTAGTCTTTTGTTCTAACAATTCTGTTTCTAACTTCGATTTCTCCACCTGGAACCCTAACTTTTTGTCATTTTTAAAAACTTCTTTAATCTGAGCGTAATGTAACCAGTCTCGCACTTTATCCTTCATTTTCTCCAAACTCTGCAATTTCCAATTGTCTCCATCTTTTTCTAATATTTCCCAATATTTTGGCCATTTGGCCTCCATATTGGGTCTTTTTCGGGCCTTAGCTTCCAGAGGTGAAAGCCACCTTGGAGTTTTATTTTCCAGTAAGTCTTTATATTTTGTCCAGACGTTAAACACTGCTTTCCTGACAATATGGTTCTTAAAGGCCTTATTGATCTTAACTTTGTCATACCATAAGTATGCATGCCAACCAAAAGCATTATTAAAACCTTCCAGGTCCAGTACGTCAGTGTCTTCGAGAAGTAGCCAGTCTTTTAGCCAGCAGAAAGCTGCGGCTTCATAGTACAACTTTAAGTCTGGCAGGGCAAAGCCCCCTCTTTCTTTCGCATCTGTTAATATCTTAAACTTAATTCTGGGCTTTTTGCCCTGCCAGACAAATTTAGATATATCTTTCTGCCACTTCCGGAAGCACTCCGTTTTGTCCACAATCTGAGATCCCAGTATAGGGACCTGACAGATATTTTGAGGAGAAAGAACGTCTTTTTTAGGTGGGAATTTCCAGAGGGCCTATCTTTCAAATTTGAAGGAAGAAAGCAAAAGATTAAGAACCTTGAGGAGAAGGATAGATTTATGCAAAAGCACTCGGTAGAACTTGGATTACAACCCCCACAGTTGCTGGGAGCGGAGGCAGCCTCCTCGTAAGTAGACAATATGGCGTTGAGAATTTATTCATGGAACGTACATGGCTTGAATTTATCGCAAAAAGGAGAAAATTTTATCACATTTTGGAAAAACAAAACTTGGATATAACTTGTTTACAGGAAACTCACATTACAAGACTACACAGAAAAAAATTAATAAATAAAAGATTGGGCCAAGAATTTATTTCTTCTGACAAAGTTAAAAAAAGAGGAGTGGTTTTCTACATCAAAGATAAATGGAATCCAAAATTTGCCTTCAAAGATGAGGAAGGAAGATACATAGCAGTTGAAATTTCAGCACAAGGCGAGAAATATTTGTTACTCAGAATCTACGCACCTAATGATGGCAAAGCGGAATTTTTTAAGAACTTGGAAGCAAGTCTGTTGGATTATATGGACTATAGAATTATATTGATGGGGGACTTGAATGGAGTCACATCTACTTTGATGGATAGAACTCAGAGATCAAAGGTCACGAACTCTGGCAGACTACTGAAGACTTTCTTTGATTTAACTGAAAAATTTGTTCTGTCAGATATATGGAGAATTAGAAATCCAATGGAAAGAGACTTCACTTTTTTCTCAGATGCAAACCAAGTATTTTCATGAATATATTATCTATAGATATCCAGAGACTTGGTTCCTAAAGTAATAAAAACGAAAATTTGCCCTAAAACTTGCTCGGACCATAATGCAGTTTCTATGGACTTGAAAATGTTTGTTCAGGGTTCCTTCAGATGGCGAATGAATGATGATTTGTTGAGAAGTTCATTGTCAGTAAGGCCCAAAAAACCCCTAAAGGATTATTTTGAACTCAATATGAACCAAGGAACGGAAATAAGGGTGATTTGGGAGGCCAGCAAAGCGGTAATGAGAGGGTTTCTGATACAACAAAATGCAATTAGGAAAGAAGTCACAGAATGAGACAAAAGATAAAATTATGGAACAACTGAAAGATAAAGAGAAGAAGCTTAGAGGAAACCCAAAGAATTTGCAGATCCAAAAAGAAATTAAAGACCTACAGGTTCAATATTCACAGTTAGTAAATCAAGAAATTGAATGGAAGATAAGAAGGATGAGACAAAGAAATTTTGAATCTGCAAATAAATTTGGGAAATTATTAGCCTGGCAACTAAAGAAGAGACAAAATCAAAGTACTATTACAAACATTGTTACAGAAGGAAAATCTGTAGAGAACCCTGCAGACATTAGAAAATGCTTTTATAAATATTATAAACAACTGTAAAAAAAGGATAAAGAAGATATAGGGAAAATCGAGCAATTTATAAAGATTAATGGGTTGCAACAGATCCCGAAGGACAAAAAAAAACTACTAAAAGGTTTAATTACAAACCAGGAAGTGGAACAGGCAATAAATTCAATGCAACTAGCCAAGACACCAGGACCCGATGGTCTATCAGCGAAATATTATAAGACATTGAAAGAATAGCTCATTCAACCTCTGGTAGAAGTATCTAACTTGATTTTGCGAGGGGGCAAAGCACCTGAAACCTGGAAGCAAGCTTATATTACTCTGATTCCTAAACAGGGTCAAGATTGATCCAACGTTAAAAACTACAGACCAATCTCCCTACTCAATGTGGATTATAAAATTTTTGCAAATATACTGGCCAACAGGCTAAAGAAGGTTTTGTCTGAGTATATTCATAAAGACCATGCAGGATTTCTGCCTGGAAGACATATGAAAGACAACATTAGAAATGTTGTGGATATTTTGGAAAAGTTAGAACCAAGAAAGTGTTGTAAAGCAATGTTAATGTTTATTGATGCAGAGAAAGCCTTTGACAATGTTTCTTGGAGTTTTATGTTACATAACTTAGAGAGTATGGGGATAGGTCAGGAGTTTTCAAATGGTATTAAAGTGATCTATCTAGAACAAAAAGCTAAAATTATTGTAAATAATGTGGTTTCAGTGGAAATTGGAATTGAGAAGGGAACCAGGCAAGGGTGCCCACTTTCCCCTCTGCTGTTTATTTCAGTACTGGAGGTCTTGCTAAGTATGATTAGAAAACATGAACAAGTTAAAGGTATTACAGTAGGTTCAAAACAATATAAATTAAAAGCCTTTGCTGATGATCTAGTTGCGTGGCAATCCCCCCCCCCCCCACAGATGGAATAAATAAAGACACTGGACACCAGAATTCAGGTTAATGGGTGAAAATTGGCCACAACTTTATTGATTACAGGCATTGGCCCTATCAGACTATCTGGTATAGAACCGGGAAGGGTTAAGCACCAACAGGGGGAGCCCCCGAGATGCACATCCCTAGGCGCTCCCCGAGGGGTTACCGCTCGGGAGCGTGCTTTAGGCCCTAGCCTCCATAGGTTTCGGACGAGGCAACGCCCCCCGGAGTCCTTTATCAGACTACCCTTCAACATTTGGGGGAGGTGATGGCACTCCTCCCCCAACTCATTTGCATAATAATACCCCTGCCAATGCCTAACCGCCATACGAGCCAGGCTCGCCGCCAATACCCTCAGACCTGTAACCAATCCCTAATCCCCTGGAAAATATCAGCAAGCCATATATTGTTACCAGCATCAGAAAGATGCACGCCATCAGAAAGATGCACGCAGTAGAGGGCCTCATTGCTAAACTGGATGCCTGGGTGATCAATGATCTGCTCACCCAGCGCAGCCACTCTACGAGCAACCGAGCTTTCTGGGATCCTCCTGGCTCTATTCACAGCCACGGGATTTTTGGAATCCCTCCAAATGTGCCTCTCAAGCAATGATGACCAGATAATTGTCAAATTTGGATAGGAAACCCGTAACTCCCCGAGATCATGGAAAATATGCCAAATTAAGTCCACCCCTTTTCTGTAGGCTAAGTCATTCTCGCCCAGTTGGATAACAACCTCCTCCGGTGGACCTTCCAAGGCGATTTTTTCTGTTAATGCGGGGAGGAATTCTGCCCAGCGTATTCCCCGACACGCGATCCAAGAAACTTCAACGTTGTTTGGGAGCTCTGGATCGCCAACCCAGCCCCTGGTGGAAGATCGGATTCTGGCCCAGTGGACAATGCTGTGGCCGATGATCCACAGGCGCACTGCCCCAACACCTGAAAGTGAAAAATTAAGAGAGCCAGGTCAGGGAGCTGAAGGGTGGGGGAATGTTAACATGGTTTCTGGATGTACCCTCTATAAGCATTAGACTTCCAACAACCCATATCCATTATCCTTTCCACCGGCAAACCCATGTGCACGGCCGTGGTGGCTGCCCCAATGCGAAAAGAGTGTGCGGCATACTCCTCAGATGGAAGCCCAATGGCAGCGATTGCCTTGCGCATAACCCTCGTGAATTGGTGTTTTGACAGGCGGGAGCCATCTTCGTGTATGAAAAAAGGGCCGTTAGCTTTTGGTCTTAAGTACAAGTATCTTCTTGCATCTTTTACCGGGCAAGGACCGGATTTCCGGGTAGCTTGCAAGCGAATCAGGGCCCCCTTTCCAAGTTGATCAGTTTTTGAACTGTGAATTTTTAGAATTACATCAGTGTGTGACAATGTCACATCCTTCAAGAGTAGCCCCCTGTTATTTCTATCTGCTTGATCCTCACAGACCACCTCGCCTATGCGCAAAGCGCCAAAGAAGGCGAATGAGAGGGTAACTAGAGGGCTGGCTCCAAAGACTAGAAAGGCGGAAATATGCCCTAAAACCTGCTCCGACCATAATGCTGTAAAGGTGGAATTGAAACTAACACCAATTGGTTCCTTCAGATGGAGGATGAATGACACATTGTTTAGGAATGAAGAAGTGACTAAGAAAGCCCCCAAAAATTTGAGAGATTATTTTGAGATAAATATGAATACTACTGTAGAAAAAAGAGTAATTTGGGACGCAAGCAAAGCGGTTATGAGAGGATTTTTGATACAACAGAATACGATTCAAAAGAGAGTTCAAAATGAGAAAAAAGATAAGATTTTGGAGAAAATAAAGGATGGAGAGAAGAAATTGAGAACGAAACCAAAGTCGCAGGAGATTCTGAAAGAGATAAAGCTGCATCAAGTACAATATATGAAAATGATGAACCAGGAAATAGAATGGAAAATTAAACAGATGAGACAAAAGACATTTGAATCGGCGAATAAATGTGGAAAACTGCTGGCTTGGCAAATGAAAAAAAGACAGAAACTCAACACTATCACAAACTTGGAAGTAGAAGGAAAAAATATACAGGATCCAGTGGAGATTAGAAAATGCTTTCAGAGGTATTTTAAACAACTATATACACAGGAAACCCAGAAACAAATGGACATTGATCGTTTTTTTAAAATAAATGGATTACAAAAAATCTCTCAAGAAAATAAACTAATGTTGAATTACAAAATAACGGAGCAAGAGATAGAAGGTGCCATTCAGAATATGCAATTGGGTAAATCTCCAGGACCTGACGGTTTGACTTCAAGATACTACAGATCATTGAAAGAATTGATAGGACTTCCGGAGGTGGCGCCATCGGCAATGGCGGATTCCCTCTAGTTCTGAGGGAGTAAGCTCCGCGGAAATCGGGTCTTGCTGCTACAGCGAAGCGGGGACCCTTTTGAAATCGCAGGCGGGTGAAGCCTGTGACCGTGGGACTCAGCGGGCACCTTCAGCGCCCCCCCAATCTGCAAAGGAACCCTGTAAAGGGCTCCGGAGCGAAACGGGGAGTCAATCGCTTCTTCCGTGGAGTGAAGCTGCACAGCCATTGTCGGAGAGCACTGACCTTTTTCCTGTGACAATTCGGCTACTAAACAACAACTGTGAGTAGGTCAAGTTAAAGATCGGGGAATTAAAGGAACAAAAAAGATTAATTTGGCACTGAAGCGGGAAGGCGCAAACAGGAAGTCCGCCTTCCATTTTCTGTAAACAGATCAAAGCAAAGACTGTCTAAGCTAAGATCTGGAAAATTGCTTTAAAAGGACTTACTTCCTAACGTCAAAATAAGAGAACTCCCTCCCTGAGTAGCAGGAGAGGGGAGGGAAGAGGGGAAAGCAATATTTTGCCTGCAAAAAAAAAAAAAAAAAAAAAAAAGGAGAGAAAAGGGAACAAAGACCACCACTTAATCCTTGGGAACGGACTGTCAGGGAACAATAGAATTGCCGTGTTGAGAGCTGCACTGTTTATGGACAATGTAACTTTTTGACAGTTACTCTGCAAGTGCTTTGAAGGTTTTCTCTGGACTTGAAACTGTTGTTTATTCTATTGAAGGGGGACTTGGAAAAGATACTTTATTGTAACAATTATTGACTGCTATTGTGTCCCCCTAGAGGAACTTTGAAATTGCTACAACTGGCTAGGGAATTTTCCACTTCTAACTGGCCAGGGAAATTTCCACTGTAAAACAAGTCTTGGCCGTGGGATTGACCTTGATTCTCAGATAAAGGGTTATGGCAAATTTGCCTCAGGAAAAAACAACAAGATCGGGTAAAGTTAGATTGCAGCAGCGCAGACCATCAGCATCTGGCCCTTCTGCACCACAAGGGGAAGATTCTGCACAAGCTGGGTCAAAAGGAATGGCATCTGAAGAGTGATTAGCTTCAGCATTAAACAAAATTTATGAATCTTTGGAAAAACTAAGCAATCAGGTTGCTGAAGCAACAACTAAAATTGACCAAAATACTATAAGTATTAACAACTTGGGGCAGAAGGTGAATTCAAACACAGAATCTATTGAGAAACTGTTGCAAGAATCCACTTCGAATCGAAAGATAGCTGAAGAAGCAAAGGAGAAAGCATTGGCTGTAGAGGAAAAGATACCACCGATAAGTAAACAGCTCGAGGACCACAGGTCGTTGTTGTCTATGATTGAACTGAAGGAAAAACAGACTAATCTGAGGATCAGGGCTGTACCTGAACTTGAAAAAGACAGCCTAAGTGATTATCTTACACAGGAATTTGCAGACTTCTGGAACCTAGATTCAGATAAACAAGATTTCAAGATAGTAAGCGCTTTTAGACTTGGAAGAGGGGGGAGAAAGAACAGGGTGAGAGACTGTTTGATTACTCTCCGAACAAAAGAAGAGAGAGATAAAATACTGAGTCTGCACTTCCAGAAGACCTTGGAAATACAAGAATCAAGAGTAGAGATTTTTAAGGACATTCCGAAATACCTATTGGATCTTAGGGCTAATTACGGAGATTTGGTGGCTCTGCTGAGAGGTAACAGAATTGCTTCCAGGTGGGAGTTTCCCCAAGGCCTTTCTTTTACCTTTAAAGGGAGAAAAATCAAAATAAGATCAGTGGAAGACAAAGGAAAATTTTTGAGAGAGCACGGAGAAAACCTGCAAAAAGAAGCTGAAGAAGAAGAAGAGCCAAGAGCATTAAAACCAGGAATACTAGACTTAGCATCACTACCTTTGGGACTGGACAAATTAGAGAAAGTGACACCACCGACAGAACAAGAACAATTACTTGGAGCAGTTGGAGGAAAAGTAAAATAATTACACCATGTCTCTGCAACTATTAAGTTGGAACATTCACGGTTTTAATTCCCCGGAGAAGAGGAAAAAAGTTTTTCATTTGTTGAAAAAGGAACAATTGGACTTGATTTGTTTACAAGAAACTCATGTGATAAGGCTACACAGGAAAGTACTGATTAACAAAAGATTGGGTCAAGAGTTTATTTCATCGGATAAGGTCAAAAAGAGAGGAGTTGTAATCTATGCAAAAGAGAGCCTATCACCGAAATTTATCTTTAAAGACGATCAAGGAAGATTTGTGGCAATTGAAATCCAAATTCAAGGAGAGAAACTTTTGATAGTAGGAGTTTATGCACCAAATGAGGGAAAATCTGAATTTTTTAAGAAGCTGCATGAGACATTGTTGGACCATATGGACTGTAATATTATTATGATGGGAGATATGAATGGAGTGGTGTCCACAAATATGGACAAGTCACAAAGACAGGTAGTTACCAAAGATGGCAGACTTCCAAAAACTTTTTTTGAGATGACTGACAACATGGATTTAATTGACATTTGGAGAACTAAGAATCCCTTGGGTAGAGAGGGAACTTTCTTCTCTGAAGCCAAAATGACATGGACAAGAATTGACCAAATTTGGATAACTAGAGGATTGGCTCCTAGGATTCGAAAAGCGGAAATTTGTCCTAAAACTTGCTCCGACCATAATGCTTTGAGAATGGAGATGAAATTAACACCAATTGGCTCCTTTAGATGGAGGATGAATGACACCTTGTTTAGAGACGAAGAAGTGACTAAGAAGGCCCCAAAAACTTTGAGAGACTATTTTGAGATAAATATGAGTACCACAGTGGAAAAAAGAGTAATCTGGGACGCAAGTAAAGCGGTTATGAGAGGGTTTCTGATTCAACAGAATGCAATAAAGAAGAGAACTCAAAATGAGAAAAAAGATAAAATTTTGGAGAAAATAAAAGAAGGTGAGAAGAAATTAAGAGCGAAACCAAAGTCGCAAGAGATTCTGAGAGAAATAAAGCTATATCAAGTACAATATATGAAAATGATAAATCAGGAAATAGAATGGAAAATTAAACAGATGAGACAAAAGACATTCGAATCGGATAATAAATGTGGGAAACTGCTAGCCTGGCAGATGAAAAAAAGACAAAAATTAAATACTATTACAAATTTGGAAGTGGAAGGAAAGAATATACAGAATCCACAGGAGATTAGAAGGTGTTTCCAGAGATATTTCAAACAACTTTATACACAAGGGCCACAGAAAGAGACTGATATAGACCAATTTTTAAGAACTAATGGATTACAAAAAAATTCTCAAGAAAATAAGTTAATGTTGAATTATAAAATAAGAGAACAGGAGGTGGAAGGTGCCATCCAGAATATGCAGTTGGGCAAATCTCCAGGGCCGGACGGTTTAACCTCAAAATACTATAGATCTTTGAAGGATTGGTTAATTCAACCACTAAAGGAGGTTTGCAACGAAATTTTGGAGGGGGGGAAAGTGCCAGAGTCGTGGAAGGAAGCTTATATTACACTTATACCGAAAACTGAGTCTGAAAAAACACAACTTAAGAACTACCGCCCCATATCCCTGCTTAACATGGATTACAAATTTTTTGCAGATATATTGGCTAAAAGATTGAAAAAAGTACTAGTGGAGGAGATACATAAAGATCAAGCTGGCTTCCTCCCTGGTAGACACTTGTGTGACAATACGAGAAACATAATTAACATTTTGGAGAAGTTGCAAGTGAATATTAATACTAAAGCAGTTTTGATATTTGTAGATGCGGAGAAAGCTTTTGATAATATTTCTTGGAGCTTTATGAAGAAAAATCTTCAGGGGATGGGGGTTGGTCAAGGTTTTGAAAATGGTATAGGTGCAATTTATTCAGAACAAAAGGCCAAATTGATAGTTAATAACGTGGAGACAGAAGAATTTAAGATGGAGAAAGGGACACGACAAGGCTGCCCAATTTCCCCATTGCTTTTTATTTCGGTCCTGGAGGTTTTGCTAAATATGATTAGAAGGGACCATCTGATCAAAGGTATTCAGGTCGGAGCCAAACAGTACAAACTTAAAGCTTTTGCAGATGATTTAGTATTGACATTACAGGAGCCAGAATCAAGTACTAAAAGAGTATTGGAATTGATTCAGGAATTTGGTCAAGTGGCAGGATTTAAGTTGAACAAGTTAAAAACTAAGGTTCTTGAGAAAAATTTAACAACGATGGAGAAAGAGAGGTTTCAGAAGGAGACAGGTTTAACACTGGTAAAGAAAGTAAAATACCTGGGGGTTAATATGACTGCTAAGAATGTGAATTTGTTTAAAGATAACTATGAGAAATGTTGGTCAGAAGTGAAAAAGGATCTTGAAATATGGTCAAACTTGAAGCTTTGCTTGTTTGGTCGAATTGCTGTTATAAAGATGAATGTATTGCCAAGAATGTTGTTTTTGTTTCAATCATTGCAAATTTTGGACAAGATGGATTGTTTCAAGAAGTGGCAGAGAGACATTTCTAGATTTGTCTGGCAGGGCAAGAAGCCCAGAATAAAATTTAAGATACTAACTGATGCAAAGGATAGAGGTGGATTTGCCCTGCCAGACCTTAAACTCTATTATGAATCAGCAGCATTTTGTTGGCTGAAAGAATGGCTGCTTCTTGAGAACACAGACATTTTGGATCTAGAAGGCTTTAATAATGTTTTTGGGTGGCATGCATATTTGTGGTATGACAAGGTTAAAGCACATAAAGCATTTAAAAATCATATTGTCAGAAGAGCATTGTTTAATGTCTGGACAAGATATAAAGACTTACTTGAAAATAAAACCCCAAGGTGGCTATCACCTATGGAAGCGAAGGCTCTGAAAAAACTCAATATGGAGGCCAATTGGCCAAAATATTGGGAGATTTTGAAACAGGAGGGTGATAAACTGAAATTGCAGAGTTTTGAGAAACTAAAAGATAAAGTGCAAGATTGGCTTCATTATTTTCAAATAAGGGAGGCCTACAATTTGGACAAAAAAATTGGCTTCCAGGTGGAAAAATCAAAATTGGAAACAGAACTGTTAGAACCCAAAACTAAGATATTATCAATAATGTATAACTTGCTGTTGAAATGGAATACTCAGGATGAAACGGTGAAATCTGCTATGATTAAATGGGCACAAGATGTTGGACATAACATTATGTTTACTGACTGGGAACAGTTGTGGACCACAGGTATGAAATTTACGGCATGTAATGCCTTACGAGAGAATATTATGAAAATGATATACAGGTGGTACATGACACCAGTCAAGCTTGCAAAAATATATCATTTGCCCAATAATAAGTGCTGGAAATGTAAAGAAAATGAAGGTACATTCTTTCACCTTTGGTGGACGTGCCCAAGGATTAAGGCTTTCTGGGAGATGATCTATAATGAATTGAAAAAGGTATTTAAGTATACCTTCTTGAAGAAACCAGAGGCCTTTCTCCTGGGCATGGTCAGCCAATTGGTGCCAAAGAAGGATAGAACTTTCTTTATGTACGCCACAACAGCAGCAAGAATACTTATTGCAAAGTATTGGAAGACACAAGATCTACCCACCCTGGAAGAATGGCAAATGAAAGTAATGGACTATATGGAATTGGCGGAAATGACTGGCAGAATCTGAGACCAGGGAGAAGAGTTGGTGGAAGAAGATTGGAAGAAATTTAAAGACTATTTACAGAAACACTGTAAAATTAATGAATGTTAAAATGATGTCGGAATGAAACGAAGCGGTTTTAGTAATAAGGTTAAATAGGAATATGTAAAAATGGATTGATATTAGATGAAAATATGTTATAATATGTGAAGATAAAGAACTAAGATAAAACAAAGAGGGTAAGGATTTGCTGAACTAACTATTTGAACTGGAATACAAAAAAGGGAGGTGTGAGGAAGTCATGAAAATAAGTAAATGAATTGTAAGATATAGAAAGAGGGACTTATTTTTAACTGTTTTTATTTTTTCTGTAATTTGTATTTTTTGTTTTTTCTTTTTATCAGTTTTGTAACCTTTTTTATTGAAATTTTAATAATTATTTTTTTTAAAAAAAGAAAGAATTGATAATACAGCCATTAAAGGAAGTGTGTAACGAAATATTGGAAGGGAAAAGGGCACCAGAGTCGTGGAAGGAAGCTTATATTACACTTATACCGAAAACAGAGTCTGAGAAGACACAGCTTAAGAACTACTGTCCCATATCTTTGCTTAATGTGGATTACAAAATTTTTGCAGATATTTTGGCCAAAAGATTAAAAAAGGTACTAGTAGAAGAAATTCATAAAGATCAAGCGGGATTTCTCCCGGGCAGACATTTGTCTGACAACACGAGGAACATAATTAACATTTTAGAAAAGTTACAAGTGAATATCAACACTAAAGCAGTTTTGATATTTGTGGACGCGGAGAAAGCCTTTGACAATATTTCTTGGAGTTTTATGAAGAAAAACTTACAGGGGATGGGGGTCGGTCAAGGGTTCGAAAATGGTATAGGTGCAATTTATTCAGAACAAAAGGCTAAATTAATTGTGAACAATGTGGTGACGGAAGAATTTAAGATAGAGAAAGGAACACGACAAGGTTGCCCAATCTCTCCATTGCTTTTTATATCGGTCCTGGAGGTGCTCTTAAATATGATTAGAAGGGACCAAACAGTTAAAGGTATACAAGTTGGAGCCAAACAGTACAAACTGAAAGCATTTGCTGATGATTTGGTTTTGACATTACAGGAGCCAGAATCCAGTACCAAAAGAGTATTGGAATTAATTCAAGAATTTGGCCAGGTAGCGGGCTTTAAGTTGAATAAGTTAAAAACTAAGGTTTTAGAGAAAAATCTAGCAGTGACTGAGAGAGAGAGATTTTAGAAGGAGACAGGATTAACACTGGTTAGGAAAGTGAAACACCTAAGGGTTAATATGACTGCTAAGAATGTGAACCTATTTAAGGATAACTATGAAAAATGTTGGATGGAAGTGAAAAAGGATTTAGAAATATGGTCAAATTTGAAGTTATCATTGCTAGGCCGAATTGCTGCAATAAAGATGAATGTATTGCCAAGGATGTTGTTTTTGTTTCAAACATTGCAAATTTTGGATAAAATGGAGTGTTTCAAGAAGTGGCAGAGAGATATTTCTAGATTTGTCTGGCAGGGCAAGAAGCCTCGAATAAAATTTAAGATATTAACTGATGCTAAAGAAAGAGGTGGATTTGCCCTGCCGGACTTAAAACTTTTTAATGAATCAGCCGCATTTTGCTGGCTGAGAGAATGGATGCTTCTTGAGAACACTGACGTGTTGGATTTAGAAGGTTTCAACAATGTTTTTGGGTGGCATGCATATTTGTGGTATGATAAGGTCAAAGCACATAAAGCGTTTAAAAACCATATTGTCAGAAAAGCACTGTTTAATGTTTGGATAAGATATAAGGACTTGCTTGAAAATAAAACCCCAAGGTGGCTGTCACCAATGGAAGCGAAAGCTCAGAAAAAGCTCAATATGGAGGCCAAATGGCCGAAATATTGTGAAATTTTGGAACAAGAGGGAGACAGACTAAAATTGCAGAGTTTTGAAAAATTAAAAAATAGAGTGCGAGATTGGCTTCATTATTACCAGATAATGGAGGCATATAATTTGGACAAGAAAATTGGCTTCCAGGTGGAAAAATCAAAATTGGAAACAGAACTGCTAGATCCTAAAATTAAGAACTTATCAAGAATGTACAACTTGCTGTTGAAATGGAATACTCAGGATGAAACGGTGAAATCTGTTATGATTAAATGGGCACAAGACAGACATAATATTATGATGGCTGACTGGGAACAGTTATGGACCACAGGTATGAAATTCACGGCATGTAATGCCTTAAGAGAGAATATAATGAAAATGATATACAGGTGGTACATGACACCAGTCAAGCTTGCAAAAATCTATCATCTGCCCGATAATAAATGTTGGAAATGTAAAGAGACCGAAGGTACATTCTTTCACCTTTGGTGGACGTGCCCAAGGATTAAGACCTTCTGGGAGATGATCTATAATGAAATGAAAAGGGTATTTAAATATACCTTTCTGAAGAAACCAGAGGCCTTTCTCCTGGGCATGGTCGGCCAATTGGTGCCAAAGAAGGACAGAACTTTCTTTATGTATGCTACAACAGCAGCAAGAATACTTATTGCAAAGTATTGGAAGACACAAGATTTACCCACCCGGGAAGAATGGCAGATGAAGGTGATGGACTATATGGAACTGGCGGAAATGACTGGCAGAATCCGAGACCAGGGAGAAGAGTCCGTGGAGGAAGATTGGAGGAAATTTAAAGACTACTTACAGAAATACTGTAAAATTAATATCTGTTAGAAGGATGTTGGAACAATATTATATGATTTTAGCAGGAAGGATATAAAGGATTTGGGAATAACTGACTGTTAATTGGTGAAAGGTGGAAAAGTAAAGCTACATTATATTAAGACAATTTACAGGACAAAAAATTTAAAAGAGGAAAAAGATTTGCTGAAATAGATAATAGACCTAGAATACAAAAAAGGGAGGTGTGAGGAGGTCAGGGAAATAAGCTAATGAAAGAATGGTAATGAGGAGATCTGATGCATTTTCTTTTTTGCGTTTTTGTTTTTGTTTAATGGGTTTTATTTCTCTGTTGTTGTTTTTCCCCCCTCTTTTTTATATTGCGGTGTGTTGTTTTGTGTTTGTTTAATGTGGTATGTTTATTTTTTCTTTCTGTAATTGTTGAAACTTTAATAAATATTATTATTTTAAAAAAAAGAAGGCAAATGAGAAAGCTGCAGAAAATAACCTGGCCTCGTACTTAGACCAGCAGATGACCCTGAGCTTCTTATGGATTTGAACGAGTATGTCATACGTAATAGGTCTTCTGCTATCGGAGCTAGGGGGCGGAGATCTACGCCAGTCTTCCAAAAGCTTCCGCACAACAAAGTGCGCGCAAGGGTCAACTGAGAACATAGCTTTGCAGAAGAACGATCTTGCTGCGGATTGAATATTAAGCGTTTTAGGTGCGCGCCCTAAGTCGTGGAGGTGCACCAGGTATTTTAGAACCCCCGACTTGGCCGGGGGTCTGCCCTGCCTATATAGCCCTTTTTTCTGACGAAATGTTGTGAAATCTGACCACGCCTTGTTATACGATCTAAGGGTTGAGGGAGCAACTGCTGACAATACTCCCTTTAGCACTTCTCGTTCCCAATGCTCCAGAGGTGCTCCGGAAACAGCTGAGGCAGCTGCTGTGCATCCGGCGCCAATGAGCGAAAGCGATCCATCTGGAAACGGGACAGAGCATCCACAATGTTGTTATCAATACCAGGAACGAACTTGGCTGAGGCATACAAGTTTAACCGCAAGCAAGAAAGGACAAAATACTGCAAAAGAGCCGTCACCCTGGGAGACCGTGAAGATTGTTTATTTAAGACTGACACCACTGCTTGGTTGTCTGTCCAAAAGCAGACCCTGTGGTCCCTGAACTGCTCTGCCCATAGGTGAATTGCCACTACGATGGGGAAAAATTCTAAAAATGTTAAATAGCGTAGTATGGGTTTACCCTGCCAAGATGACGGCCACCTCTGAGTGCACCACTGACCTCTGAAGTAGACGCCGAATCTCAGGGAACCTGCTGTGTCTGAATGCACCTGGAAATTGACCTGAAGGGCCATGCTCTCTTGCCAAAGGGAGATACCGTTATATTCATCCAAAAGTTGCAGCCACACCCCGAGGTCCGATTTTACTGCCTTTGAAAGGTGCACCCTATGGTGTGGCGCCTGTAAGCCTGCTGATAACTTTGCCAGCCATCCACAGAAGGGACGTCCTGGAGCAAGCGAAGTTAAGGTGACCCAAGAGTGATTGGATTTGCCTCAGAGTAGCCTTCCTTAAGGGCAATAGCTCTGTAATAAGTTCTTTTAGGGCCACCAGCTTCTCAGCGGGAAGGCGAGATGTTTGGGCAATTGTGTCCAGTTCAATGCCAAGGTAAGTCATAATAGTGACTGGGCCCTCAGTTTTTTCGTTCGCTAAAGGCACGCCCAGCTCCTCGGCCAAAGTCTTGAAAGCTTGTAGTAAAGCCACAGTCACTAGCATTACTGGAAACCAGAATAAAGTCATCCAAGTAATGCCCCATCCCCTCAGAACCAGTTTTAAATCTCAAAGCCCAGTCAAGGAAGGTACTAAAAGTCTCGAAGGCTGCGCAGGCAATAGAACATCCCATGGGCATTGCTTTATCAATAAAATAGGCACCCTCGAATTTAAAGCCCAACCAGCGACAGTCATCAGGGTGAACCGGCAGAAGGCGAAATGCGGATTAGATGTCACATTTAGCCAGGAAGGCGCCCCTGCCGAAACCTCAAACAAGCTTTACCGCTTGATCGAAGGATGCATATTTCACCGAGCACAGCTCCTGGGGGATTGCATCATTAACTGAGGCACCCTTGGGATAAGAAAGATTATGTATCATCCGGAATTCCCCAGGAGCCTTCTTGGGCACAATGCACAGCGGTGAAATATGCAGCTGATCTATGGGCGGTTCCGCAAATGGGCCAGCTACTCTACCTGCCAATATTTCTCTCTTTTTTTTATGGCAATGTCTGGTCTCTCCAAGACCAACTTTTGGTTGGGGGGGGGGGTTACCGGAGTTGGGCGTGAAAGAAACTGGAATTCTGAACCCGTAGGAGAACCCCTCCCACAGAAGAAGGGCGGTTTGCCTATTAGGGTATAGATTTAAAAGTGTTTTCTTTCTTTTTTAAAAAAATAATTTTTATTAACAGACCAATCAAATCAAATCACATTAATTCCAAATTACAGAGCCAAATTTTAAATTTTTGTTGGGGGTACCCATATTTCAAGTTCCGAAAGGGATCCAATCATCTTGTTGCTGCTGTTTTAATATCCACAGTTCTGTCCAAATGATGTTCACAATTCTGTCCAGTCCTTTCTTGTTGTTTTCCACATCTCTTCTTGTTCTTTTCATATATTTTTCCTTTCTCTTTGTGGCCTCTGATAGTCTCTGCAAGTGAGTTGAAGACAAATGTTTTTGTAATCCTGTGTGGGTTTTTCCATTCATGCGAGAGTCATATTCAGACAGCTGCCGCCTTTCATCACTTCCATAGAGAAAACAATTTTACCGTCCGTTTGTTAATCTTCGCAGGCCTGTCACTCCCTTTCTCGATCTTCCGAGGAGGTTCTGCCAGGAGTCCAATATGATAACAACCATAGCTTCCTCCTCCTCGATCATCAATCTTTCGACAAAACCTGCCAACATGGCGACTCTCTTTTTATAGCTGCGTCATTCCAAGAGCCCTTATTCTTTTCCAAGTCTCCATAAGCCAAACCTTTGGTTAATAATTCATTTCCACCCAGTTTTTTAATCATCCCGCTTATAGTCAATTGTGCAACGGTTCTTTCTTGGGGAGGGGTTGTTAGGTAATCACATAGAGGAAAAAAGAAAAGTTTCCCCTCCCTTCCAGTCCCGTTCCAACATACCGACCCTTTGATGTATCTTCTTCTGATTTATTGTTCTGTTGAATCCAACCCGTTACTCTACTTCACAGAGGTCACTTCAATTAGCAGTCTTAACTCCCGTTCTTCACTTGAAATATGTGCATTTGCTTCTCTCTGTTTGTTTTGAGCTCCTGCAACCAGTTCGCGTGATCAGAGACAGCGTCAGGGAGAGCCGTCTCCCACGAGTGCTGTGCGCCTAGTGCCTTCACCCCCTTCTTTCGAACTCGAGGGTGATTTATGGCAACAGCAGGCGAGGCAGTGTTTCCCCATTCCCTGGGGTAACAAGGGAGGCTGCATACTCCCATATCAGCCTCTTAATTACCCCGTGTGAGACGGAGAGATGGTATTGTCGGCCATCTACCAATGCGCCCCTGGCGGTCCCCCGATTTAAAAGTGTTTTCAAGGGCTGGAGCTTAATAGGGGAGTGAGCTAGGGCGAGAGATAAATTAGTAGCGGTTTCCCGCTGTACCATGGGCGGGTCCAGATGTACCTGTGGGGGCACCCCAATTTCCCTGATGGAGGTGACCCCTGCCGCTCCGAAAGGGCTGCTGTTTACTCTTGTAGCAGGCCATTGCTGGCCCTTCTCTCATGCATCCACAAGGGGGCACCAGTCTCTTCACCTTCTCCCCAGTAACTCTCCATGGGAGCATCACTATCACCCTCTGAGGAAGAAGTACCTGTTTCATCCTCGGAGTTGGATGGGTCACTTCTCTTACTCTTCTTGGAAACATGCTTCCTCTTCGCTTTTCTCTTCCCTCCACGGGTACTGCTGTCCTGAGGGGCTGGGTCAGTGGAAGTTGATGTTGTCTGCTATGGAGGTATCTCCTCATCAGAGGAAGACCCGGATGCACCCTCAGACGGACTGTGGTGAGAAGGCGGGTCCTGAAAAACACTAGGAATATCAATTACCTGCAGGTTTGAATTAGAGCGGGTAGGCCGTGATGATTTAGACTTGGATTTCTGTGCGCCGGACTTGGACTTCTGCACAGCGGACTTGGACTTCTGCGCACCAGACTTAGACTTCTGCGCATGTGCGGATTGTGAACGTGTCTGAGGCCGACTGGGCGACCCCTCGCCCTGTTGCGTTGCACTAGAAGAAGCTGATGAGGGACCTGCCCGGACCTGCTCAGCGGGTGGGGTGTCAGGGATGCAGTCCTAAGAGGCCTCCACCAATGCAGAAGTCACGGCAGCCGGAGTCCTGCATTGTGCATAAAAGGTTTGAATTGCAGAGAAGAACTGAGCTAAAGCATGAGGGTTACAAGGCATGACGGCCACGAGAGCCCCACCAGTTGTTCCCTGGGGTGTTTGCGAATTGCCCGTTTGCCATGATATCTGCACAGTTATTCTTTATGTATGTATGTATACAATTATCTAATTACTATTTTTTAAATTTTTTAATTTTTTAATTTTTAATTTTTTATTTACTGATTTATTTACTGATTTATTTATTTATTATTAATATTTATTTATTTATTTATTTATTTATTATTCTTTATCTATTATTTAGTGTGTGGGTTTTTTATGTATTTATTATCATTTAATTATTGATAGTAGTACGCTGATATATATACAATAAGATGCCCGGAGGATATAAGTCTGAAGAATAAGATCCTTTATTAACTGAGTGATAAATTCTGCTCAAGGCTGCTTGCCTGAGCCTGCTTGCCACTCCCACACTGCCAGACATGCCACTGATCACTAGTATGTCCTATGAGTTATCCACCGTGATGAGCACTCCCGCAAATGAAGGCTTCTAATGAGTTATAAGGATTTTTAAATACAACTATGAATTATACAAATTAATTAGAAATATTTATGAATTATTTAAATCCCCAAGACAAATTCTTGTAAATTAACCCTGCATGAATTATTAAAATTTCAGGCAGCCAAAATGAATTAAAGATGAAACGTTATCTAAAGCAAAAACAAGGCAGGCTATTATCCCCAAAGCTATCCTCTTATTTAAGGCACCAATGCAATTATGCCTCTCTTGCTACACAGTAAGCCACTCCTGCAATTCTATACTGCTAGAAACTGATAACAAAATAGCCCAGCCAGCAACCAATAAAAATAATGCAAGGCTACCTAAGCATAGACACGATGTAACCCTAAAGGATAAATGTAGCCACTTTAGGGTCGGGAAGCAATCACCGCTATATAGCCAGCAAAGGGATGCCTCTCCCAAAATGGCCACTGTAGGGACCACGTGGTCCACTCAAAATGGCGACTGCACGTGGCTGTAGTGAAGGCAACCAAAGCCGCCTCCGCCACTGTGAAGGTAACTATCAGAAGCTGCGCGCTAGCCGCCCTCTACGCTAATCAGGAGCCCGCAAGGCTCCTAGCTCTATAACAACCGGCTGGGTTCCTGCGAAGCTAGCAAACTCCCTGCAGCGATGAAGCCTAACCGGCGCTCTAAAATATAATAGGTAATCTAAACTAAAGCGCTACAATACAGGCAATCTAACTGAGGCAGCAAGCGCGCCTGGGATGGCCACGTACGGCAATGTAGAACAATGCTACTTCCTTCCCACCCCAATGGGAGCTGCTTAAGGTGCGATGAACCAGAGCGCGTTTCCCCCCTCACCGAGACGAACCCAAAAGGATTCCCAAACCTCCGTGAGCGCTGGGGCAGCTCACGCCTTGAATCCGCTTCTGAGGTCCCAGCTGATTAAAGCAAGGTCGTATCTGAAGCGGGGCGACCGGTGAGGGAAAAGAACGCGCGATCCGCAGAAGTCACTGCTTGCTGGCCGTATGTGCCCTGCTGTCCACGTGGGTATCGAAGCAGACGAAGGGCGACGCGGCTAACAATGATAGCCGGGGAGAAGGATCCCGGCGTTGCACTTAGAAGATCCGCGAGCGGACCGAACAAAAGGAGGACGACGGCTGGAAGCGCTGCAACACAATGCAGAAGGCGGCTTTTGCACTCCAGCAAAGAAAAGGGGGGGGGGGACTAAAGAAGAAACTAGAGAATAAAGTTCCGAGGGAGAAAAAACTTGCAAATAAGCAAACAATGGAAGAAAAACAATATCCCAGCGATGGAAAAGTAGAGAAACAAACTGCAGCTGGCTAAAGGAAAGAAAGGGGTGAGCACGGGCTGCCCCAACCTTAAATGACATAACCTAACCCCGCCCCCGCTGCCAGCTGATTGGCTGACGCGGGGAATGAAGAATCCCGGGATTCCCAAGTCCCGCGGGGCTGCAGCCAGCCCAGCGCGGATGTAGGTGGAGCGTGAGCCCGCAACCTCCCCCTTAAGTCAGGAGTGGCTTTCTGACATTACAAGATCCAGACTCCAGTGCAGTCAAAGCACTGGAGCTGATACAAGAGTTTGGTCAGGTAGCAGGATTTAATTTAAACAAAAGCAAGACCAAAGAAATTGATAAAAACCTGGATAATGAAGAAAGGAAACTATTACAAGAAAAAATGGGCCTAAACTTTGTGAAAAAAGTTAAATATTTGGGGGTGAACCTGTCTGCAAAAAAATTGAATTTATATAAAGATAATTATGAGAAATTATGGAATGAAATTAAAAGAGATTTAGAGGTATGGTCAAACCTAAAATTGTCATTAATGGGCCGGATTTCTGTGATTAAGATGAATGTGCTGCCAAAGATGCTCTTCTTGTTTCAAGCCCTCCAAATTATAGATAATGCGAAATGCTTTAAAGAATGGCAGAAAGCACTCTCTAGATTTATCTGGCAGAGGAGGAAACCCAGAATTAAATATAAATTACTTACGGATTCTAAATAAAGAGGGGGATTTTCCCTGCCTGATTTAAAAATCTATTTTGAAGCTGCTGCACTTTGTTGGATTAAAGAATGGATGCATTTAGAAGATACAGATTTATTAGATTTGGAGGGATTTGATAACGTGTTTGGTTGGCATGCATATTTATGGTATGACAAGGTAAAGGCCCATAACGCATTTAAAAACCATGTAATTAGGAAATCGTTGTATAATGTTTGGATAAAATATAAAGATCTCTTAGAAAGAAGGACGCCCAGATGGCTTTCACCAATGGAGGCAAAGGCCCAGAAAAAATTAAATATGTACACCAAATGGTTGAGATATTATGATTTATTAATAGAAGAAGAGGAAGCTTACAAATTAAAACCATTTGATCAAGTTAAAGATAAGCTAAATTGGTTACATTACCACCGGATCAATGAATTGTATAAACTGGATAAGAAAAATGGTTTTGCTTTTGAAAAATCTAAGTTGGAGATGGAGTTGTTGGATACTAAAGGTATCTAAAATGTACAAGTTATTTTTGGAGTGGCATACAAAAGATGAACAAGTTAAATCTGTGATGATAGATTGGGCAAGAGATGTAGGACACAATATAATGTTTGAGGATTGGGAAAGATTGTGGAAGAAAGGGGTCAAGTTCACCGCATGTACTTTGTTAAAGGAAATATAATGAAAATGATGTATAGATGGTATTTGACTCCTGTAAAATTAGCAAAGATATTGTCAAGATTAGATTTATTGCTCAGATAAATCCTGGCGTCCGGCCCGCTTCAAAGGCCACATTCCAAAGGCTCTGAGCAAACAGCAGAGTTTCAGGAGCAGCGGGTAGAGAAAGCTGTAAAAGCTTCCTGTGCTTTCTTCAGTGTGCCCAAACAAAGTCCACACAGGATCTCAGCAGCTAAAAGCAGTTCTATTTACAGCAGACTATCCATTATCTATCACAGCGAACAGCATCGTGAAAACACGTCCTCTCTCCTCAAAAGCGAAAGTAGAGAAAAAAACAAAGGCTGGAGACACTCGGAAATGACGCAGTATCTCCCTCCTCCCAACAGTAGGCAGGGCGTACACTCTGAGCTGTTTAACCCTGTAAGCTCAGGTTCTCCTCACACCCCCTCTTGCCCTGCACTACTGTGGGGAAAGTAAGTACAGAACTTACCCCCAACTCCAAACCACCACAAAATTCCCCATGACGCTGGAAGCTTAAAGGTTTGGTGAATCCATCGGCCAGGTTACTGTGACTGGCACAATACTTCAGCCGAATCAAACCTGACTGAACACTCTGACACACATTTTGGAAACGTATGTCCAGATGCTTGGTTCTGGCCTTAAATTGCGCAGATTCAGCCAATTTCAAACAAGGTTGATTGTCTTCCCAAACCGTGATGGGCAAGCTACAATCCCCATAGATCTCTTGCACCAAGCATCTATAGAACTCTAGTTCCCGGCACAAATCTGACAGTGCACTGAATTCAGCCTCAGTAGAAGACAGCGCAATGAAACTTTGCTTCCGGGACTTCCACCCAATTAGTGACTTCCCAAACTTTTACCACCAACCCAGACACAGACTTGCGGTCCTGCGAATTCGCCCAGTCACTGTCCGCATAGCATGTGAGCTTCGCCTCACCTTCAGCTGGCAGCTTAAGACAGAAGTCTTTGGTATGCTGCAGGTAGCGCAGTACCCGCTTGATACCGTGCCAAGCACTCACACTGGGCTTTGACGCTTCCCTACTTAGCAGATTGGTAGCAAAGGCAATGTCTGGTCTGCTCCATTGGGACAGATACAACAGACTACCTAGAGCTGACTGAAAGAGCTCAGCATTCTCAAACTCGGCACTTTCTGCTTGCTGGCTATCTTTCACGAAGTTCGTCTCCATAGGTGTCCGAACTCCTGCACAATCGGACATTCTGAACTTCTCAAGCAACTGCTCAATCTTGCCTTTCTGACTGAGCAAGAAGCTACCATCCTCAGTTCTCGCTATCTGAACGCCTAGGTAGATCTTTACTGCACCCAGGTTCTTGAGCTGAAACCGCTTCCCAAGCTCTTTGGCAAACTTCTGCACTTGTTTATCTGCCTTTCCAATATGGATGATGTCATCAACAAAAAATAACACCAGTTCCTGTGAGTCTCCTGATCCTCTAAGGAACAGGCAACTGTCAGCAAGACTCTTCCTGAAACCTAGCTTCTCCAAAGCTTCATTCAGGCACAAGTTCCAATTCCTGGCCGACTGCTTCAGGCCGTAAATTGACTTGTGAAGTTTCCACACAGTACCTTGCTCATTGCCCTCAAACCCTGGAGGAGGAAGCATGTACAAATTCTCCTGGAGGTCTGAGTTCAAGTAAGCAATGTCTACATCAAAATGATGCACCAGCAACCCTCTTTGTGCAGCAATGGCCAAGAGCAAACGCAGAGATTCACTCCTACAGGTGGGAGCATAAACTTCTGTATAATGCAACCCCCTGCGCTGCGTGAATCCTCTCGCCACTAATCTGGCCTTATACTGCGGTTCTCCTGTCGCTGTGGGCTTAAGACGGTAAACCCAGCGGCTACCCACGGCCTGTTCGCCCATCGGCAACTTCGTGAGGGAGAACACACCTAGAGACTCCATTGAGTTCATCTCCTTCTGCATCGCCTCATGCCATTTCCTGGCTTCTTCCTGAGGCAGTTTCTGAACATCTTCAAAACTCTCGGGTTCACACTGTGCCATTCCGACCCATACGCTAGTGACAGCAAACCTTTCAGGAGGTTTCCCCTTGGTCGTCCGAGCTGAACGGCGCAGCACCACTTCAGGAACCCCCTCTGACCCACTGGGGCCAGCCAGAACGTCCTTGGCATCAGAGAGCTCCCCCTCTGACTTACTGTGCCTTCTGGACTTCTCAGCCGAACCTGTGGGGGAAGATGGAGCACTGCGTTGCTCAATCTTCACAGCCTTGGGAGAAGTTCTCCCCTCTGCCTGCACTGGGTCTGAACTCTGAGCCTCAGTTGCAGGTTCAACCTCTTCTTCTCCTTCATCGGCAGAGTCAAGCAGACTCTCTGACAGGATGTCAGGGTTTCCATGTATCCTAGCCCAACCATTCTGCTCACAGAATTCAGCACTGTTGCTGAGCAGAATCCTGGACTGATTCCCTGACGGATAAGCAAACCTCCACCCCTTGGTCCCTGGCTCATACCCACAGAAAATCATCTTTTGGGACTTGGGTTCACCTTTCTTGCGTTTGGCCTTTGGTATGAGAACCCAAGCCTCACAGCCAAAAACGCGGAAGTAGTGCACTTTCAGTTTCTTTCCGTGCAACAAGTACGGTGTGTCACCTACCACTGAATTGAACGACCTGTTCAGAATAAAGTTGGCCGTTCGCCAAGCCTCCCCCCAAAAATGCTGTGGGAGCCCGGCATCAAACAAAAGAGCTGCGGACATCTCCCCTAGAGTCCTGTTACGTCTTTCCGCAATCCCATTCTGTTGGGGAGAGTGCGGAGAGGACAATCTGTGTTGAATCCCCTTTTTGCGGAAGAAACTTTGCAGTGCAGACCCGGTGAACTCCCCACCGCGATCGCTCTGAAAGCTTTGCACCCATGTGGAAAACTGCAGTTCCACAGCCGCAATCCAGTCTTTGATTAGCGGTGCAGCCTCACTTTTGTGTCGGATCGTGAAGGTCCAAGAGTTGCGTGCATGGTCATCAATCAGAACCAGCGCAAATTTGGCTCCGCCCATACTGGTCACAGACATCGGACCTGACAAATCTGCATGAATTAACTGAAAAGCCCTAGTGGTCACCCTCTCAGACCTTGGGTACGTGCACGTTTTTACCTTTGCGGACTTGCACGCTCTGCAATCTAGAAACTTAGCACATGATTTCATTTTGCACCCTTGCGTACACTCTGGGATCTTCTTCACTGACCCCCAGGACACGTGAGCCATGCGTCGGTGCCATAAGTGAGCACACGCATCATGAACTGGAACGTTGGCACACTGTGCCTGAGCCACCTCCGTGTCACCTGTACCTGCAAAACAAGCATTTATCACAAACAACCTGTCTTTACATTCAACACTGACTAGGTGCTGTCCATTCTTAGAAATAGAACACTTATTGTTTTCAAAACACACTTTGTAGTTCTCAGCAAGAAGGGCGCTGACAGACAGCAACGCGCAGGACAGTCCTGGAACAACAAAAGCCTGGATTGAATCCTGTAAGAAAGAACAAAACAGTGAGCCAGCCTGCGTGAGTGGGTGTTTAGTCCCATCTCCTAAACACACAGTCTTTCCAGAAGTTACAGAGGTGCAGTTCTCCAGGAATTCTGCTGAAGGCACCAAGTTATGCGACGCTCCTGAGTCGATGACAAAAGCCAGCACAGCATCCTGTTGACAACTCTTGACTACAGCCATAGAGGCTGCCAAATGTTTATGTTCAGTGTCTCTGCCAGCTGCTTTCGGCTTGCCTTTCCCATGCTTTGAAGAAGAGCCCTTTATCTGGTTGCTACGGGAGACGGCCTTTGGCTGTTCCTGTGCCTCTACTGGACATTCTCTCACCAGATGGGAGGGGGAGCCACAGCGATAACAGCGGCGACGCATAGCAACAGCTCTCACAGCTCCCTCTTCAGCCATTCCTTTGTTCCCAAAACCCCCACCTTTGGGTGCACAGCCTGGGCCTGCACACTCCCCAGCACTCTGGTTGTAGGCCTCAACATCACACGGCCCCTTGGAGACAAAGCAGCTACTCCCAGCTGTAACTTCAGGAACATGGCCAGCAGCCCCCTCTGGGCTCTCGGCTTCCTCACTGCTCTCAGCTTTCTCCCGGCCCTGGGCTCCTGCTGAGCTTTCACACAGACTCCTCAGCATCTGCCAGGCGGCCTGAGCCGACTCAACGCCCTCCAGGTAGGGCAACAGCAAAGCGTCCACGCTTGCTTTCAAAACACACTTTGAAACTCCCCTGAGTGAGTGCCTGAGGGTCCTGCTCTTGCCACTTACCATCTGGCCTGGGGCGGGGCCTGAAGCCTCATAAGGACTGCGTGCTGCTTGCTGCCTGCTGCCCAGGAGGACTCCCCTGAGTGAGTGCTTGAGGGCCCTGCTCTTGCCACTTACCATCTGGCCTGGGGCGGGGCCTGAAGCCTCATAAGGACTGCATGCGGCTTGCTGCCTGCTGCCCAGGAGGACTCCCCTGAGTGAGTGCTTGAGGGTCCTGCTCTTGCCACTTACCATCTGGCCTGGGGCGCGGCCTGAAGCCTCATAAGGACTGCCTGCTGCTTGCTGCCTGCTGCCCAGGAGGACTCCCCTGAGTGAGTGCCTGAGGGTCCTGCTCCTTCCTGCCACTTACCACCTGGCCCAGGGCGGGGCCTGACAGGCCTCACTAGGACAGTTGCTACTGCAAGAGGGGCACAGAGTGTTTTTAAAATGTTTTTTTAAATTTTTCTTTTGGATTTTTTGTATGTGGGGGGTGGGGGTGGGATGGATGTTTGGTTGGGTTTGGGGAATTATTTTTTTATTTTGATGTTTTTGTAATTTTTACATTTTTTGTTGTTGTTGTATTGTTTTATTGGTTTTGTTTGTTTGTTTAAGGTGTTATTTTGTTCTTAGGGGGAGGGGTCAGGGATGCCGGGGAGTGGGCCCCAGCCCACAAAATGGCTGGGGCATGTTCCACAGGGGGGGATGCACTGGGACAACCAATCTCAGTGATCACGGGTAGGAGGAGGAGTTACGCTAAGACTAGACCATGTCATTACAGAGGGGGCAGGTTTAGTCGTTATCTGAGGACTATCCCTGCCTCCGGGTCTGGTCCTGACCGGATGGATACTAGAATCAGCAAGGGATACCCACATGACCTGAAGGTGCTGCTGTGCAATGCCAGGTCAATGATTCATAAGACCACTGCCATCCATGACTTGATCATGGATGGAGGACTTGACCTGGCATGTGTAACAGAGACTTGGTTGGATGAAGCAGATGGGCCTGTCCTTGCCGCTGCTTGTCCACCAGGTTTCTTTTACGCACAGCAACCCAGGTCATGTGGGCGGGGAGGGGGGGTTGCAGTGATTTTTAGAAAGTCATTAGTTTGCACCAGGCGTCCTATTGGGAAGACCCAGTTTTCCGAGTGCATGTTCTGGAAGTTGGGCAATAGGGGCAGTACAGGATTCCTTTTGGTGTACCGACCTCCCCGCTGCACCAAGGATTCCCTGCCCGAGCTGCTTCAGGTCGTGGCGGATGTTCTCCTGGAGACACCTAGCTTGGTCGTCCTAGGGGATTTTAACATCCATGCCGACACGACCTTACAAGGGGCCGCTCGGGACTTCGTGGAAAGCATGGCCTCCATGGGGCTGTCCCTGAATAAGTCTGGCCCAACCCATAGCCGCGGACATGCCTTGGACCTGGTGTTTACCTCTATGGATGTTGGTGATCTGACACTAACTAAAAGCGAAACGAAAGAAGTGCCATGGTCAGATCACTTCCTGGTGCAACTGGACTTCTCTGCGACCCATCCCCTCTGCAGGGAGGTGGGGCCAATTCAGATGGTCCGCCCCCGCCACTTAATGGATCCAAATGGTTTCCAGAGAGTGGTAGGGGATGCTTTATCCCATGTTGATGGCCTTTCAGCTGATTCCCTGGTGGCCCGCTGGAATGTGGAGTTAACCAGGGCTATTGACTGTTTGGCTCTGAAGCGCCCTCTCCGATTGCATGGAGCCCGGACAGCCCCGTGGTTTTCCACGGATCTGAGGGCAATGAAACAATCGTTGAGACGGCTAGAGCGCCGGTGGCGGATAACTCATTCCGAATCTGACCGGACACAGGTTAGAGCTCAACGTCGAGCCTACCAAGTGGCGATAGCGACGGCGAAGAAGAATTTCTTCACCGCCTCTATTGCATCTGCAGAAAACAGCAGCAGGGGACTTTTTCAGGTGGTTCACAATTTAGCAGAACCACCTGCAACATCGGGGCCCAGTACGGGCCACATGTTCTCCTGCAATGATTTTGCAAAGTTTTTTGCAGATAAAATCGCTCAGATTCGGGAAGAAGTAGACTCCACCGTGGGAGCAGGACCGGGGCGGGAGAGTGCTAGAGTTCTGTCTAGTCAAGTTGAGTGGGATCAATTCCAATCTGTTACCTCCGAGGATGTGGACAGGCTGCTTGGATGAGTGAAACCAACCACCTGTCTCCTGGATCCTTGCCCATCCTGGCTTATAAAAGCTAGCCGGGAAGGACTGGATGATGGGCTTCGTGGGGTGGTGAATGCTTCCCTCCGTGAGGGAGCCTTCCCAGACCCGCTGAAAGAGGCGGTTATTAAACCGCTTCTTAAAAAAACAATCTTTAGACCCGGCCAGTATGGCCAACTATCGCCCAGTCTCAAATCTTCCATTCTTGGGCAAGGTGATTGAGCGAGCGGTTGCCGAACAACTCCAGGCACGCCTGGAAGAAGCGGACCATTTGGATCCCTTCCAGTCGGGATTCAGGCCTCATCATGGGACTGAAACTGCCTTGGTCGCACTGGTTGATGATCTCCGGCGGGCTAGGGACAAAGGTGAGAGCTGTTTCCTAGTTCTGCTGGATCTCTCAGCGGCGTTTGATGCCATCGACCATAACATCCTTCTGAACCGTCTAGAGGGGCTGGGAGCTGGGGGCACTGTCATACAGTGGTTCCGCTCCTTCCTCCTGGGCCGTGTTCAGAAAGTGGTGGTGGGGGATGAGTGTTCAGACCCCTGGGCTCTCACTTGTGGGGTGCCTCAGGGTTCTGTCCTCTCCCCCACGCTTTTCAACATTTACATGCAGCCGCTGGGAGAGATCATCAGGAGGTTTGGGCTGGGTGTTCATCAGTATGCGGATGATACCCAGCTCTACCTCTCTTTTAAATCAGAACCAGTGAGGGCGGTGAAGGTCCTGTGTGAGTGTCTGGAGGCGGTTGGAGGATGGATGGTGGCTAACAGATTGAGGTTGAATCCTGACAAGACAGAAGTACTGTTTTTGGGGGACAGGAGGCGGGCTGGTGTGGAGGATTCCCTGGTCCTGAATGGGGTAACTGTGCCCCTGAAGGACCAGGTGCGCAGCCTGGGAGTCATTTTGGACTCACAGCTGTCCATGGAAGCACAGGTCAAATCTGTGTCCAGGGCAGCTGTTTACCAGCTCCATCTGGTACGTAGGCTGAGACCCTATCTGCCTGCGGACTGTCTCGCCAGAGTGGTGCATGCTCTGGTTATCTCCCGCTTGGACTACTGCAATGCACTCTACGTGGGGCTACCTTTGAAGGTGACTCGGAAACTACAACTAATCCAGAATGCAGCAACTAGACTGGTGACTGGGAGCAGCTGCCGAGACCATATAACACCGGTCTTGAAAGACCTACATTGGCTCCCAGTATGTTTTCGAGCACAATTCAAAGTGTTGGTGCTGACCTTTAAAGCCCTAAACGGCCTCGGTCCAGTATACCTGAAGGAGCGTCTCCACCCCCATCATTCTGCCCGGACACTGAGGTCCAGCGCCGAGGGCCTTCTGGCGGTTCCCTCATTGCGAGAAGCAAAGCTACAGGGAACCAGGCAGAGGGCTTTCTCAGTAGTGGCGCCCGCCCTGTGGAACGCCCTTCCAGCAGATGTCAAAGCGATAAACAACTACCTGACATTCAGAAGACATCTTAAGGCAGCCCTGTTCAGGGAAGTTTTTAACGTGTGATTTTACTGTATTTTTGGTTTTTATGGAAGCCGCCCAGAGTGGCTGGGGAGGCCCAGCCAGATGGGCGGGGTATAAATAATAAATTATTATTATTATAATTATTATTCAACATGCAGAGCTCTCTTTGCATTCTCAGCTCTCTATCTTCCAGCAAAGCAGCCTCCAAGCCTGCTGCACCATCTTCAGCAGCAACTGGCATGGGTGGGGCCGGCTCCTTCTGGGCTATACTTGAGAGCCCTGTGGCCAAAAACCACCCCCTTACTCTTCTAACCCAGATATCCCAGGACAGGGTTGTGAGCTTTTCAAACGGGACATCATAAAAGTCCTGGAGCTCAGCCATCTCCTCCCCCAGTGCTCCCATGGGGCTTTTGAAGTACTCACGCGTTCCAGCCAGCTTCAAAGGAGAGGCCTCCAGTGACTCTTTGCAGCACACAGCATTGCAGCCAGTCTCCCTGCTTTCTCCCAGGCAGAGCCTCAAAGCAGGTCTTTCTTCCGGCAGCAAAAACCAGCAGCTTCTCAGCTTTTTTCAGCCTTTTTAAGCACACAGCACCTCAAACAGGCTTCAAAGCAGCTTCCTCTAATTGCAGTAACTGTCGTCCGTAACCTGTCAAGATTAGATTTATTGCTCAGATAAATCCTGGCGTCCGGCCTGCTTCGGCTGCGCAGCTACGCTCCGGACTTCAAAGGCCACATTCCAAAGGCTCTGAGCAAACAGCAGAGTTTCAGCAGCAGCAGGTAGAGAAAGCTGTAAAAGCTTCTTGTGCTTTCTTCAGTGTGCCCAAACAAAGTCCACACAGGATCTCAGCAGCTAAAAGCAGTTTTATTTACAGCAGACTATCCATTATCTATCACAGCGAACAGCATCGTGAAAACACGTCCTCTCTCCTCAAAAGCGAAAGTAGAGAAAAAAACAAAGGCTGGAGACACTCGGAAATGACGCAGTATCTCCCTCCTCCCAACAGTAGGCAGGGCGTACACTCTGAGCTGTTTAACCCTTTAAGCTCAGGTTCTCCTCACAAATATATCATAATTGTGACAATATATGTTGGAAATGTAAAGAAAAGGAAGGAACCTTTTATCATATGTGGTGAACCTGTCCCAAGGTGAAAGACTTCTGGGAAAATATTTATAATGAATTGAAAAAAATGTTGAAATATACATTTATAAAGAAACCAGAAGCCTTTCTTCTTGGAATAACAGGTTTGGAATTGCCCAAGAAAGATGTTAAATTATTTTTGTATGCCACAACTGCTGCTCGTATTTTGTTAGCTAAAAAGTGGAAAACCCAAGAATTACCAACAATAGAAGAATGGCAGATGAAGATGATGGATTTTTCGGAGCTAGCCGACCTAACCGGAAGAGTCCGCGACCAGAAGGAGGAGGAGTATCAGGAAGAGTGAAATAAATCTAATTATTATTTAGTTAAAATTTTTAAGTTAAACTAACTGAAAACAGCCTGTAGATACTTAATGGGCTTAGGATTTTATTTATGTTAAGTGATTAATTAATATGTTTAATTCCATTAGGTGAAGATCTAAGGATGTTAATGTTTAAGCTAAATTTCATAAAAAATGGGATTTGGAAAACCGTTAAAAGGACATGCAATGAAATTCAACTAAGGGGAAGCGAGGAACTCACTTAACGAAGTTAATAACTGTAATTTTCAATAAGGATATTGTCAGGGGCTCAGGAGCAGAGGCACAGGGGAGAGAGGAAACGGAGAGCGAAGGGGAAGAATCTGAGGGCAGCGTAGGGGAGTATGACAGTGGCCCGAGAGATTCCATGAGTTTCTCCAGCGATTCAGAAGATTCCCAGAGGGGGGCGCCGATGGCCAGGGCAAGGGGGGTCCCAGGGGGGACGCACCAGAAGCAAGGGGCCAGCGGGGACTCCCAAAGCAGCAGCGGAAGATCAGGACCAGTTTCCCCACCAGAGCGTAGTGGGGGGGAAGAGTCCCATGTATCAGGGCCAGCGTCTCCTCCAGTAGGGAGAGAAAATGAGTCAGGGCTGACCACGCCTCTATCAGAGAGTGAGAGAACGGAGGGGAAGTCAGGTCCAGATAGCCCCCCCGAAGAGGGAAGCAGTGACAGGAGCAGTGTAACGGTCAGGAGAAAGGTTGCCGGCTGGGCGCGCGCACCAAGTTCAAATGTACAGGCGCGCGGGACGGCAGAAAACCCGGATTGGGAACCAGGTCCTAAAGCCCGCCGGAGGCAGGGGGAAGACTCAGGGGACTCAGCGTCAGAAGAGTCTAGAAAGGGCAAGACCCCAGTGGACAGGCGGACCCAGAGGAGGAAAGAGCAAAGGAAGAGGTGGAGCAAGGCTAGAGTCTTAAACTGGTGTCTGGGGGGAGGAGATTCAGACGGAGCTTCAGCGGTCTAGAGTTGAGACGTAGAGCTGCGCGCCGCGGCTTCGAAATCGAAACTGAACTTCAATAAAGACTTTTGTATATAACAAGAACTGGCGTTGGTCCTTTGTGAGCTGGGACCTCGGGCAGCTCTGACAGATATGATTTTTGTTTGTTTGTCTTGTGTGTTTGTTTGTTTGTTTGTTTATAATATTGTGAAAACTAATAACATTTTTGAGGAAAAAAAGGAATAGGGTTAGGGTTAGTGGTCAGTGCTAGGGTTGGGTTAGGGTTAGGGGTCAGTGCTAGGGTTGGTTTGGGTTAGGTTAAGGTTTAGGGGGTCAGTGCTAGGGTTGGGTTAAGGTTAGGAATAGGGTCAGGGGTCAGTGTTAGGGTTTGGTTAGGCTTAGGGGTCACTGCTAGGGTTGGGTTAGGGTTAGGAATAGGGTTAGTGTTGGGTTAGGAATAGGGTTAGGGTTAGGGGTCAATGCTTGGCTTGGGTTAGGGTTAGGGGTCAATGCTAGGGTTGGGTTAGGAATAGGGTTAGGGTTAGGGCTCAGTGCTAGGGTTGGGTTAGGATTAAGATTTAATGTTGGGTTAGGAATCATGTTAGCATTAGGGGTCAGTGCTAGGGTTGGGTTGGGTTAGGGTTAGGGGTCAGTGCTAGGGTTAGGTAGGGGTTAGGAATAGGGTTATGGTTGTGTTAGGAATAGGGTTAACTTTAGGGGTCAGTGCTGGGGTTGGGTTAAGTTTAGGAATAGAGTTAGGTGTCATTGATACTGTTGGGTTAGGGTTAGGGGTCAGTAATAGGGTTGGGTTAGGAATAGGGTAAGGGTTGGCTTAAGTATAGGGTTAGGGGTCAATGCTAGTGTTGGGTTAGGGTTAGGAATAGGGTTAGGGGTCAGTGCTAGCATTGGGTTAGGGCTAGGAATTGGGTTAGGGTTCAGTGCTAGGGTTGGGTTAGGGTTAGAAATAGGGTTAGGGCTCAGTGCTAGGGTTGGGTTAAGTTTAGGAATAGAGTTAGGGGTCAGTGTTAGGGTTCAGTTAGGGTTAGGGGTCAGTGCTAGGGTTGGGTTAGTGTTAGGGTTGGGTTGGGTTAGGAATAGGGTTAGGGTTAGGGGTCAATGCTAGGGTTGGGGTAGGGGTAGAAATAGTGTTAGGGTTAGGGGTCAATGCTAGGGTTGGGTTAGGGTTAGTGGTCAGTGCTAGAGTTGGGTTAGGATTAGGAATAGGGTTAGGGGTCAGTGCTCGGGTTCAGTTAGGATTAAGAATAGGGTTTGGCTTAGGGGTCAATGCTAGGGTTGGGTTAGGAATAGGAATAGGGTTAGGGGTCGGTGTTAGTGTTCGGTTAGGGTTAGGTTTCAGTGCTAGCGTTACGTTTAGGAATAGGGTTAGGGGTCAATGCTAGGGTTGGGTTTGTTGGTGATTGGCCACCTCGGGAAAGGCTGACTCCTCTTCCCAGGCACTGGGACCTCTCTCTGGTCATCTGCCTCTGGCTGGTCTTCGCTCAGTCCAGAGATACCGGTGATAAGCGACACCTCCCTTTTGAGAGATGCACACTCACTTTCCCCTTGCATCTCAGCAGAAGAAAGAAACAGTCTGAAAGTAGCCTAACATTCTACTTTATTCACAGACTGTACACTGTACATGAAGCTAGTACAAACATTTCTGCTCTCTCAGCCGCCGTACAACTCACTCCTTCCTCCTCTGCAGCAACAACAGGAAGGTCTCAAGTTACACTGAGAACACAACCCTGAGAACAGCGCAGGACATCCTTTCTCACGCTCAGTAACATCAGAAATATCACATGATGTAAACAATGTACTGCTAGCACGCAGCTGGTGAGTACTCATATCCCAACAGGGTTAGGGTTAGGAATAGGGTTAGGATTAGGGTTAGGGGTCAATACTAGGATTGGGTTAGGGTTAGGGGTCAGTGCGAGGGTTGGGTTAGGATTAAGAATAGGGTTAGGGTTGGGTTGGTTTAGGAGTAGGGTTAGGGGTCAATGCTAAGCTTGGGTTAGGAATAGGGTTAGGGTTAGGGTTAGGGCTCAGTGCTTGGGTTGGGTTAGGGTTAGGAATAAGGTTAGGGGTCAGTGCAAGGGTTGTATTAGGGTTAGGAATAGGGTTAGGGCTCAGCGCTAGGGTTGGGTTATGATTAAGAATAGGGTTAGGGTTGGGTTGACTTAGGAGTAGGGTTAGGGGTCAATGCTAAGCTTGGGTTAGGAATAGGGTTAGGTTTAGGGCTCAGTGCTTGGGTTGTGTTAGGGTTAGGAATAGGGTTAGAGTTAGGGCTCAGTGCTAGGGTTGGCTTAGGGTTAGGAATAGGGTTAGGGTTGGGTTAGGAAGAGGTTTAGCATTAGGCGTCAGTGCTTTGGTTGGGTCAGGGTTAGGAGTAAGGTTAGGGCTCAGTGCTCGGGTTCAGTTAGAATTAAGGGTTAGGGTTAGGGGTGAGTGCTAGGGTTGGGTTAGGGTAAGGAATAGGGTTAGTGTTTTGATAGGAATAGGGCTCGGGGTCAATGCTAGAGTTGGGTTGGGGTTAGGAGTAAGGTTAGGGCTCAGTGCTCGGGTTCGGTTAGGATTAAGAATTTGGTTAGGGTTAGCAGTCAATGCTAGGGTTGGGTTAGGAATAGGAATAGGGTTAGGGTTAGGGGTCAATGCTAGGGTTGGGTTAGGGTTAGGGTTAGAGGTCAGTTATAGGGTTACGTTTCTCTTAGGGTTAAGGTTAGGTTTAGGGGTCAGTGCTAGGGTTAGGTTAGGGTTAGGAATAGAGTTAGTGTTTGGTTAGGAATAATGTTAGGTTTAGGGGTCAATGCTAGGGTTGGGTTAGGGTTAGAGGTCAGTGCTATTGTTGGGTTAGGGTTAGGGTTGGGTTAGCAATAGGGTTATGCTTAGGGGTTGTCAATTAAACTTTGATTAGTTTAATGTTAAGTAAACGTCCAGTGCGCTTCCAACGCCATAAATCTTATCTCAGCAGAGAATTTCGTGCAGCGGCTGAAGGAGGCAGGAGAGTCAGTACCTTTTATAAATGAAGAATCCTGGAGCAAGCACTTTGGAACTCAGGGAAAAACTTTATTTACAAAAGCAAAAACCCTGGCGATAAAGCACACATGCTTTTATCTCCGGCATAAAGAAAACTTTACTCTAAACTTAACTCATATCAGCAAACACGCCCATGGCCACAAACTGAGTCTGCGAGTCAGGTCAAGGGGGGAAGAGAGAGAAACACGGGTGAACTGACTATTTATACAAACCAACTCACATTCCTGGATGCTTAATGACTTCCAGCTGCTCAGTGATTAGAGCGACTTGTTACCTCTTAACCCTTTAGTACCAACACCCCCTCTCGCTCGTAACACTGAGCTGTACCAACCTTAATTCAAATTTAAACCTGAACAGAAATATTTATGAGACTGCAGACTCAAAGCTTTTGTAAAACCGTCTGCGAGATTTTCTTTGCTTGGACAATACTTTAGTTCAATTAAACCTTGTTTTACACTTTGGCATACATTTTGATAACGGATATCCAAGTGTTTTGTGAGTGCCTTGAATTGACCTGATTTAGCTAGTTTAATACAAGGTTGATTGTCTTCCCACACTCTGATAGGTAGGGAACATTCTCCAAACAATTCTTGTACCAGTTGCTTATAAAATTCCAGTTCTCTACATACATCTGATAATGCATTGAACTCAGATTCAGTTGAACTTAAAGCTATAAGTGATTGCTTTCTTGATCTCCAACCAATTAGTGCATTTCCAAATTTTATCGCCATTCCTGACACTGATTTTCTATCTGGTCCAGCATCTGCCCAACTGCTGTCGGCCCAACATTCAAGTTGTGTGCTGCCCTCTGCTGATAGTTTTAAGCGAAACCTTTTGGTAGTTTGGAGATACCTTAAAACTCTTTTTACTCCTTGCCAAGCATGCATTGATGGTTTTTCAGCTTGTCTGCACAGCATGTTGACAGCATATGTTATATCGGGCCGAGTCCACTGTGCAGTGTGGAGTAGACTGCCTATCGTTGACTGGTAAACCCCGGGATTACTGAACTCTGCCTGTTGCTCGGCTTGAGCATCCTTTGTGTAACTTAACTCCATTGGGGTTTTAACACCAGCACAGTTGTCCATTTTAAACATTTCCAGCAACTACTGGATCTTAGCTTCTTGGCTGAGCCAATAGTTCCCATTTTCATCTTGTTGAATTTTAACTCCTAGATAAACAGATACAGTGCCTAGTGATTTTATCTGAAACTTTTCTCCAAGCTTTGTGGCAAATTGTTGTGCAAGTTTATCGTCCTTTCCACTGTATAATAAATCATCAACAAATATCAAAACTGCTTCTTGTTCATATCCCGAGCCTTTTAGATAAAGACACGCATCTGCTGCTGTCAGGGGCTCAGGAGCAGAAGCACAGGGAAGGGAGGAAAGGGAGAGCGAAGGGGAAGAATCTGAGGGCAGCGTAGGAGAAGATGACAGTGGCCCGAGAGATTCCATGAGCCTCTCCAGCGAATTGGAAGATTCACAGAAGGGGGCGCCGGTGGCCAGGGCAAGGGGGGTCCCAAGGGGGACCCTCCAGAAGCAAGGGGCCAGCGGGGACTCCCAGAGCAGTAGTTGGAGATCAGGACCAGCTTCCCCACCAGAGCATAGTGGGGGGGAAGAGCCGCAGGTATCGGGGCCAGCGTATCCCCCAGCAGGGAGAGAAGATGGGTCAGGGCTGACCACGCCTCCATCGGAGAGTCAGGCAACGGAGGAGAGGTCAGGTCCAGCCAGCATCCCGGAAGAGGGAAGCAGTGATAGAAGCAGTGTAACGGTCAGGAGGAAGGTCACTGGGTTGGCGCGAGAGCCAAGTTCAAATGTGCAGGCGCGCGGGACAGCAGAGAACGAGGATTGGGAACCAGGTCCTAAAGCCCGCCGGAGGCAGGGGGAGGAGTCAGGCGACTCAGCGTCAGAAGAGTCCAGAAAGGGGAATGCCTCAGCGGACAGGAGGACCCAGAGGAGGAGAGAGCAGAGGAAGAGGTGGAGCAGGGCTAGAATCTTAAACTGGTGTCAGGGGGGAGGAGATTCAGACGGAACTTCGGCAGTCTAGGGTTTAAGACGTAGAGCTGCGCGCTACGGCATTGAAATGGAAACTGAACTTCAATAAAGACTTTTGTATATAACGACGACCTGGCGTTGGTCCTCTGTGAGCTGGGACCTTGGGGCAGCTCTGACAGCTGCGCTCTTTTTGAACACCATGCTCTCTAGAGCATCGTTTAAGCAGGAATTCCAATTACGGGCGGACTGTTTCAACCCATAAATGGATTTGTGTAGGCGCCAGACCTGGTTTGGCTTGTCTCCTTCAAAACCTGGTGGTGGTGTCATATAGACTTCCTCCTGTAAGTCTGCATTTAAATAAGCCACATTGACATCAAAATGAAACAGCTTATTTCCCTTCTTAGCTGAAGAGGCTAGAAGCATTCTTAATGACTCCGATCTTGAAGTAGGGGCATAGATTTGAGAATAGTGAACACCTTTGCACTGCGAAAATCCTTTTGCAACTAGTCGGGCTTTATATTGCAACTCCTCAGTAGTTGTGGGCTTTAAACGATATACCCATCGACAACCTACAGCTTAGAATCATAGAATCATAGAGTTGGAAGAGACCACAAGGGCCATCGAGTCCAACCCCCTGCCAAGCAGGAAACACCATCAGAGCACTCCTGACATATGGTTGTCAAGCCTCTGCTTAAAGACCTCCAAAGAAGGAGACTCCACCACACTCCTTGGCAGCAAATTCCACTGTCGAACAGCTCTTACTGTCAGGAAGTTCTTCCTAATGTTTAGGTGGAATCTTCTTTCTTGTAGTTTGGAACCATTGCTCCGTGTCCGCTTCTCTGGAGCAGCAGAAAACAACCTTTCTTCCTCCTCTATGTGACATCCTTTTATATATTTGAACATGGCTATCATATCACCCCTTAACCTCCTCTTCTCCAGGCTAAACATGCCCAGCTCCCTTAGCCGTTCCTCATAAGGCATCGTTTCCAGGCCTTTGACCATTTTGGTTGCCCTCCTCTGGACACATTCCAGTTTGTCAGTGTCCTTCTTGAACTGTGGTGCCCAGAACTGGACATAGTACTCCAGGTGAGGTCTGACCAGAGCAGAATACAGTGGCATTATTACTTCCCTTGATCTAGATGCTATACTCCTATTGATGCAGCCCAGAATTGCATTGGCTTTTTTAGCTGCCGCGTCACACTGTTGGCTCATGTCAAGTTTGTGGTCAACCAAGACTCCTAGATCCTTTTCACATGTACTGCTCTCAAGCCAGGTGTCACCCATCTTGTATTTGTGCCTCTCATTTTTTTTGCCCAAGTGCAATACTTGACATTTCTCCCTGTTAAAATTCATCTTGTTTGTTTTGGCCCAGTTCTCTAACCTGTCAAGGTCGTTTTGCAGCGTGATCCTATCCTCTGGGGTGTTAGCCACCCCTCCTAGTTTGATGTCATCTGCAAATTTGATCAGGATGCCCTTGAGTCCATCATCCAAGTCGTTGATAAAGATGTTGAATAAGAGCGGGCCCAAGACAGAACCCTGTGGCACCCCACTAGTCACTCTTCTCCAGGATGAAGAGGAACCATTGATGAGCACCCTTTGGGTTCGGTCAGTCAGCCAGTTACAAATCCACTGAGTGGTAGCATAGTCAAGTCTGCATTTTACCAGCTTCTTTACAAGAATATCATGGGGCACCTTGTCAAATGCCTTGCTGAAATCAAGGTAGGCTACATCCACTGCGTTCCCTTCATCTACCAGGCTTGTAATTCTGTCAAAAAACGAGATCAGGTTAGTCTGACACGAGTTATTTTTCAGAAATCCATGCTGACTATTGGTGATCACAGTATTCCTTTCTAGGTGCTCACAGACTGTTTGCTTAATGATCTGCTCCAGAATCTTCCCTGGTATTGATGTCAGACTGACTGGGCGGTAATTATTTGGGTCCTCTCTTTCCCCCTTTTTAAAAATAGGGACAACATTTGCCCTCCTCCAGTCTGCCGGGACTTTGCCTGTTCTCCAGGAATTCTCAAAGATGACTGCCAGTGGTTTCGGAAGCTCTGTACTTGTAAACACACCGAGAGACTTCATTGAAGCCATCTCCTTTTCCATTGCTTCCTGCCACTTTACGGCTTCTGAGCTTGGAAGCTGTTGTACCTCTATATAGCTATCTGGCTCACACTGTGCCATATTTACGTATACACTTGTCACCTTAAACCGCTCTGGTGGTTTGCCCTTTGTGGTACGTTTTGATCTGCGCAATTGTTCCTCTTGTACCCCCTCTGACCGTTGGCTGTCAGAATCTGTCTCAGACTTTATATCTGGATGCGCCTCTAGGGATAAAGACCTCTGTTTAGATACCTCCCTTGGGCTTGGTGTTGCAGGTGACCTGCTTTGCTTTTGCTGTCTGCTAGGCCTAATGACTGGCGATGTTGGAACACTCCTAGATTCTGGCTTTTCTACCTTAGGAGAAGAACCTTGTGCCTGGTCAGAATCTGCATCTGAACCATGTGCACCATCCCCTTCTGGCTCACCACCCTCTGGACTTTCATTCTCAGCATAAATGCCTATATCATCTCTCAAAATGTCAGGGTTAGCATGTAAGTGAGTCCATCCGGATTGCTCACAAAATTCAGCGCTCCTACTGATGACCACTCTTGTAGTATCCCCATTTGGGTTCACGAACCTCCAAGATTTGGCGTGTGGTTCGTACCCACAAAAGATGAGTTTCCTAGCCCTTGGACTTCCCTTTTTCCTTAACGCTTTTGGGATAAGTACATAGGCTTGAGATCCAAACACCCGAAAGTAATTAACTTTGGGCTTCTTCCCGTATAAAGCAAAATATGGCGTAGTGTCAATTACTGAATTATATACTTGGTTCAGAATATGAGTAGCCGTCTGCCAGGCTTCCGCCCAGTAACTTTGAGGGAGTTTAGAATCAAACAACATAGAGTTTGCCAACTCTTGTAGAACCCTGTTTTTACGTTTGGCCACGCCTCCTTCTTGGGGGGAATAAGGTGTAGACAGACGATGCTTAATTCCCTTTCTCTTAAAGAAATTCTGCAACACAGACCCGGTAAATTCTGACCCTGTCTGTCTGAAAAGCAAGTACTCTAGTACCAAATTCAAGTTCTACTGCACGAACCCAATTTTTAACTGTTTCTGCAGTATCTGCTTTTGTTTTGAGAGGGAAAAACCATGTGACTTTTGTTTTGTCATCCGAGAGACACAGTGCATACCTCGAACCTCCCATGCTAGCAACAGGCATTGGGCCACATAGGTCCATATGCACAAGTTGGAATACTTTGTCAGATTTCCTATCTGAACTGGGATAACTGCATCTATGAACCTTCGCCCTTTTGCATGCAATACAATCCAAATACTTAGTACATTTTTTCATTTTGCACCCTTCTGATAATTCGGGTTGCCTTTTAACATACTGAAAGTTAATATGTCCCAAACGGCGGTGCCATAAATGAACACAAGAATTATGGGTGGGCGAGTTCACACAACCAGCATGAACCTGTTCAACTTCATCTGGACTTGTCTCAAAATAATATAACCCATTTCTGCATTCCACCTGCAAAAGAGATACGTTATTCTTTGAAATAGTGCAAACCCCATTTTCAAACACAGTTTTAAACCCATCTCTATCAAGTTCTGACACAGACAAAATACACCCCTTCATTCCCTTTAGCACATAGGCATCAATTTCTGTATGCAAACAATTCAAGAACACTGTGCCTACGGTCTCTAAGGAACGCTTAGTTGAATCTGCCATTGTCACAACTTTAAGGGTTTGCAAATGCCTGCAATTCTGTGGTGAGATGCACCACTGTCGATTAACCAGCGTAGATTGCTGCTTTGGCCACGCCCTTGCATCAACGCCATTGCTGAAGCCATGTGCTGTGTGCTGTGGGAGTAGCCACGACCTCCTCTTCTCCGATGTCCCCTGGAACTCCTTGTCTGGTAACTTGGGGTAACGGCCTTGGTGCTGTCTTGACCAGGTTCACGTGTGCAGTTCCTGATTAAATGGGAAGAGGAACCACAGCGAAAACAGTGTCTAGCTGCAAAAGCATTTACTGTATTCTCAAACTCGGCATCCCCACTCTTAGGCACAGCACAACTCCCCTTTGATGACAAACCTCTTTCTCTTTGCCTTTTATCCTGTTCATCTGCAAGCCGAGAAGAAATGTATTCAAGGGTTAATTCAGCTGAAGGCATAGCTTCCAAAGTTAAAGCTAGAGTCTCATAGCTTTTATCAAGAGAAGACAACAATATGTATGACTGCTGCTCCATAGAGAAAGGAATGCCCAGCTGTCTTAGTTGATTAAAGGCAGACACCATTTTGGCAATATGTTCTTTCACACAAGCTCCCGGTTTGAGACGTAAATCAAACATCTTGTAGCATGGATCTTGGCCCCCGCAGTGTTTCTGGAATTTAGCCGCTGCAGAACTGTCCAGACCTCATGCGTGTTCTTTAACTCAGAAAAGTAAGGCATTTGCTCTGGTCCCACTGCCAAAACTAATAGACCTTGGGCTTTCCTGTCGCGTTTCTGTGAAGCTGCTGCTGCTGCTTTGTCTTCTGCAGACGCGCCTGTAGCTGCCTGTAAAGGCGGTGCTTCAGTACAACTCCACAACTCTTTTGCTTGTAACCATACCCTTACTCTAGCCTTCCAATCTTGCCAATTTTTTTCCATTGAGTCGCGTAAACGGGACAGCAAAACTTTCGTGGAACTCTGCCATCCTCCCTGGGGCTTAGGAACACACCTGTAGGCCATCTCCCAGCATCTGAGTTGGCTCCTTGAGGAATAAGACGTCTTCCAGCGAGTACAAACTGCGCAGTGCCTGTTTAAAACTTCTTTTTTTTTTTAGGCATGTTGCAGGACTCAAGCTGCTTTGAAGGCTTTCGTTTTTGGCAACCGCTTCTGTCTTCGCTCCAGTCCTTTCATAAATCGCTCTGAACTGCACTCCTTATCTCCTTCTTGACGTACAAACAGCCATAACCTGTCCATTAAACTTTGATTAGTTTAATGTTAAGTAAACGTCCAGTGCGCTTCCAATGCCATAAATCTTATCTCAGCAGAGAATTTCGTGCAGCGGCTGAAGGAGGCAGGAGAGTCAGTACCTTTTATAAATGAAGAATCCTGGAGCAAGCACTTTGGAACTCAGGGAAAAACTTTATTCACAAAAGCAAAAAAAAAAAACCCTGGCGATAAAGCACACATGCTTTTATCTCCGGCATAAAGAAAACTTTACTCTAAATTTAACTCATATCAGCAAACACGCCCATGGCCACAAACTGAGTCTGCAAGTCAGGTCAAGGGGCGAAGAGAGAGAAACACGGGTGAACTGACTATTTATACAAACCAACTCACATTCCTGGATGCTTAATGACTTTCAGCTGCTCAGTGATTAGAGCGACTTGTTACCTCTTAACCCTTTAGTACCAACAGGGAGTTTCCCTGCAGCTGGCATTTCTCAGGACACGACCGGGCATTGTGTCCGCTTCCGCCGCAGTAGAGACACAGGTTCCCCTCCCGACGCCGTGTTTTCTCTGCGGGGGAGAGGCGAGGCCGCACCGCCCCGAGCTGCATAGGCTCCTCCGACGACTTGATGCATAGGCTCCTCCGACGACTTTAAACTCTTTTCAGATAATCCTTTTGCAAGAAACTTGGGAAGAAGATAAAATAGATATAAATGGCTTTGAACTGATATCACTTCCAGCTAGCCCCTCCCAGAAAGGTGGCCGGTCCAGAGGTGGTCTTGCAATCGCCATATCGCTTAAAATGAGAGCTAAACTCTCGTTAGTTCAGACTCTTCCTCCTTTTGCTTTTACAGGTCTGATTTCAAGCGAAAAATTCTCACTATTAATCACCAATGTTTATCTTCCTCCAGGTGGTCTTATATCAGACCTCCATTATAGATGGGATTCTCTGGAAGATCATTTACTGGCATGCTATGTTATGTACCCTAATATTCCATCGATAATGGGTGGTGACTTTAATGCACGTACGGCCGCCAACTGGGTGTTATTCTAAAGCAGCAATGCTGCAGCAAGCAAAGGCTCTAACAGCTCAGACAGCTGCTAGTGGCTGCAAAGCAAGACAGGATGTGTGTGACTGCTGCCATGGAAACAAAGGGGCAGTCCATCCTTATTGAGCACAGGATATGAGCTCAGTGTGTGTCATATGACCTGTACAGGATGTACATGGGTGGAGTTTGGAGTTTTCTCTCTGTTTGTTGAAGAGAGCAGACATCTTTACTGTATGACTGCTATAGACAGGAATAAAAGCATGTAGTTACATTTCTGTCTGTGTCTGATTCCCCTCCCTGGGGATATGCAGGGAGGAGGAGAAGGAGGAGAAGCAGTTGGTGTGTTTTTCTCACAGCCTGAGGAAAATCGCCGGAACGGACCTCGTGTGTTTTCCTGCCGGGAGTCGCCGGAGGGAGGTCAAAGGAATTCAGCCGGTGCCTGGAGAGATAGGCACATACCTCTGACCAAGCCCGAATTCCAACAGTGGTAGCAGAGGATGGTTTCTACGATCCATGGAAGTCTGCAGAAAGAGTGGCAGAGCTGCTGTTTCCATTGCTCCATGGAGGCCTGAGGTGAGAAAGCTGATTCTCTGCAGCCAGAAGCTGACCAGAGGAAGCTGAAAGCCAAGCTACGGAGCCCAGGTATGAGATTTTCGGGCTTAGAAGTGTGAATGCAGATTGATTCATTCTCTGCTTCGAGGGAGCAAGGTTTGGGAAAAACAGCTCTGAGAGAGGAGAACTCTGCATTCCAAACATTCCTGTGGTTTTTCCTGTCCAAGGTAAAGAATGCAGTTGCTTAGCAATGCAGGCCAGTTTCAAGATAAGGGCTGTAAAGTCACACAGTGCCTCGGAGAGGCGAAAACAAGTTTTGTTATGACTTAGGCCCAGAAGGAACTGTTGGAAAGGGACTTTACAAGCGGCCAGTGTTATAGCTGCCAGGTGCACAGAGTGTAAACAAGCCAGCTATTGGATTTTAGAGGCTTGTGTTTGAGAGTTAATGCAAGGACTCAAAATGGATGTCAAGAAGGGGGGAGCCCTGCCTTCTCCGCCCCTCCAGACCAGTGACAATTACGCATCTTGGTCTATTAAGATGAAGGCCCTGCTGCAGAATCAGAGACTGTTTGGGGTGATTGAGAACCCCATCCCTGCAGCACCAACGCGTGCTTGGGAGTCGCAGGATGTGAAGGCCAGAACTGCTATAATTCTGTGCGTGTCAGACTCTCAGCTTATTCAAATACAAGATTTACAGCACGCGAAAGATGTTTGGGACACGCTGAGAAGGACACATCAGAGAGATGCAGGTTCTTCAGCGTTGCTGTATTTTGAGAAGCTGACCAACCTGAGGCTTGCGCCTGATGGAGATGTTCAAGCGCACCTGACGGAAATGAAATTTCTGCGTCAACAGATGGTGGAACGCAATTTCCGTCTGGATGAGGAAGTGTTTTGCTTCATGGTGATCAACAGTCTGAATCGGACTTACAAAACGGTTGCCAGTCAGCTGGGGTCTCTCCCAGCGCAAGATTTGACTTCGGAGAGGGTCTTTGCTGTTGTTCTTAATGAACATGACAGGCTTGCCGCCCTGGAAGTCAAGGACAGGGGGAGTCAAGAACGGAGTTCTGACACCCCCACTGCTACAGCTACTGGAGAAAATGCCGTAGCTTTGAACGTTGTCCGATGCTACAATTGTGGACAAACTGGGCATCTTCAGCGGTACTGCAAGAAGCCACGTCAGAACAAGGGAGCCAAGGGAAGCTCCACGAAGTCTGAGGCGTCAGGCAGAGGTCATGCCAAGTCACAGACGAAGCCTGCAAAGGCTTTGGTGTCGAAAGGAGCCACACCAGAAGTGGGGAATTCTTTCGTTTTGGACACGGGAGCGACGGTTCACATGACCCATCGCAGGGATTTGTTTTCGTCGTTTAAGAAGCAAAGCTTCGTTGTACAACAAGCCAACGGTCAAGAGCTGGAAGCCACCGGAATTGGGACTGTGTATCTTAAAAGTCAGAACTTGACTATAAACAATGTTTATTTGGTTCCAGAGTTGAAGTACAATCTGCTCAGCGTATCGCAGATTGCCAAGAAGGGACTAAAACTGTCCTATGATGATCAACACTGCGAGATCTACAAAGATGGAGAGTTGTATCTTTCTGCCGAAGAGAAAGATGGACTATATTTGTTGACTTTTGATCAAAGTGATTACATGGAATGTAATTCTTGTGATTCTAACATGATTTCTTTTGCAGGTGTAGCCAAGAAGAACGCCAAGCAGGTCACCTCGAGGGTCGACAAGGCATTTCAGCGGGTGTATGCTGATGTGATTGGTCCTTTAGCACCGTCTAGAGGCAATGCAAAGTATTACCTAATATGTGTTGATTCTTTCACAGGTTTTGTCTGGATTTATCTTTTGGAGAGACCGAAAGAAGCCTTAGAAAGGTTTAAAGAGTTTTGTGAAAAGGTTAAAAATATGCATGATGCTGACATAAATTGTCTTTGCACAGATGAGAAGCCAATTTTTCTTTTACAGGATTTCCAGAGGTTCCTGAAGAAGAAAGGGATAAGACACAAAATTGCAGCTTCCGAAGAAGCTTGGAACAGATGTGTCTGTGTTAGTGTGAACAAAGAATTGCAAAAGGGAATGGAAGCCCAATTGCTTAGTTCACATCTGCCACATGAGTACTGGACTGAGTCGCTAACGTCATTTTGTTATACGTGGTTGAGAAAGTTTTCAAAAGAATTGGGAAGTTCTCCTTTTGAGAAACTGTTCCACAGAAAACCTTCTGTTGCCCATTTCAAGGTTTTTGGGTCTCATGTGAGGACAGAAGCTCCGGGTGGAGTAAAGAATGCCAGAGGCATTTTTGTGGGTTATGAAAAGGGTCTCTACAGAGTAATTTTGTCTGAATCTGGTAGAGTGATTCTCACAAAATTCCTAGAGAGTGCTCCTGAACAGGAGCGAGTGATTGTTCACACATTTCCCACAGGTGATGATGATGATTCTGATGATGATGATGTTGATTTTATTGAGTTCAGTAGTACTGATGACAGCGATAGCTCAGACAGCTCAGTTGTCACAGTCATGGAGAGGAAATCTCACACAATGACTAGACCCTCAGAGGAGGAAGACGAACCACTGTTTACAATTGGTACTGGTTCTCCAGAGAGTCCAAAGGTTGAACCAGAAAGCAAGGAAGAGCAGCACCTCTTACGTAGGTCTGAGAGAGCAACGAAGGGTGTACCACCCAAGAGGTATTCAAAAGAGTTTGCCAACCAAGCTATTGCATGTGTTGCTGTTGTAAATGACCAAGGTCAAATTGAAGCTGTGTCTGAGTCAGAGACAAAGGCACAACAGAGAGTTGTTAACCAAGGTAATGCAGATGCACTCATTCCTTGGAAGTCACACAACCAGAGAGGTACATTGGTAAAACCAGTGGCGGGTAGTTCCAAGGGTGGAACTGAAACAACAGGGGAGTGTTATAAGTATAACAACTGTTTGTTTTCTTCTCTGGATGACGCTTTGCTCGCAGCACGCATTGATACTTTAGGGGGAGTATGTTATTCTAAAGCAGCAATGCTGCAGCAAGCAAAGGCTCTAACAGCTCAGACAGCTGCTAGTGGCTGCAAAGCAAGACAGGATGTGTGTGACTGCTGCCATGGAAACAAAGGGGCAGTCCATCCTTATTGAGCACAGGATATGAGCTCAGTGTGTGTCATATGACCTGTACAGGATGTACATGGGTGGAGTTTGGAGTTTTCTCTCTGTTTGTTGAAGAGAGCAGACATCTTTACTGTATGACTGCTATAGACAGGAATAAAAGCATGTAGTTACATTTCTGTCTGTGTCTGATTCCCCTCCCTGGGGATATGCAGGGAGGAGGAGAAGGAGGAGAAGCAGTTGGTGTGTTTTTCTCACAGCCTGAGGAAAATCGCCGGAACGGACCTCGTGTGTTTTCCTGCCGGGAGTCGCCGGAGCTGTTTTTCCCAAACCTTGCTCCCTCGAAGCAGAGAATGAATCAATCTGCATTCACACTTCTAAGCCCGAAAATCTCATACCTGGGCTCCGTAGCTTGGCTTTCAGCTTCCTCTGGTCAGCTTCTGGCTGCAGAGAATCAGCTTTCTCACCTCAGGCCTCCATGGAGCAATGGAAACAGCAGCTCTGCCACTCTTTCTGCAGACTTCCATGGATCGTAGAAACCATCACTGGGATGGGATAATTAAGGCCAAGTGGTGGGTATCTCCCCCTACCCAAAATCTGATTTAATCTCTTTTACATCAAGAAGATCTAAGGACAACAGAGTGAATGAGGTGGGAGTCCGTCTTTATCAACTGGCCATTCGTATGAATTTGAACATTTTAAATGGCAACTGCCCTCCGGACGTGCCAGGTGAATTCACTCACTTGGGCACAACATCAAATAGTGTCCTAGACTACCTTCTAGTTTCAGAAGACCTATTTCCAAACTTCTTTTATTTCAAAGTAGACAATGTACAATCCAGTGACCACCTACCTCTAGCGGCCAAGCTAACGCTTGACTGGCACCCGGTTAGCGGTACACACCCAATTCATGTAGGTTTAAATGCTGCAGCTCAAGTAAGAGGCATTAAATGGTCTATGAAACAGGCCCCAAAATATGCAGAATTCTTCCAGAGGAATATCTCTGAATCCCTTATTGTTTCAATGGCGGAGTTGTCGGAACCAAATAGGATACTGGAGTGGTTCTCCCACTTCTCTACAGATTTAACTAGCTTCTTTACGATGCCGGCTCACCTGGTTAACCGAGATCAACCCAGGTTCGGTGCACCTTGGTCTGATTCCAAATGTAAGCAAGCTAGACTCTCTCTCTGTTGTATCTACAACAGATATAAATCTTCTGGAGCTGAAACTCTTCCCCCAGAGTACTTGCAGGCCAAAATTGCTTACAAACAGGCACAGAAGTCAGCCAAGCATGAGTGGCAGCTAAGACGTTGGCAAGCGCTGATTGCTGCCTCTAAGCTTCGCAGCTCTCGCGGTTTTTGGAATTTAATCAACAAAAGATCGAGGAAATACCCATTGACGGTTATCCCAGCCCCGACATGGGAACAATTTCTAAGAAAATATTTCTCCCAGACAGATATCTCTAACATTCATTCTGATACTCTTTCAAGTCACTTGCCCATATGGCCAGATACTGACCCGGAGGAAATAGTAGATTTAATTGCTAAACTGAAAACTGATAAAGCCCCAGGGCCCGATCTGATCCCGGCGGAAGCTATTAAACAACACCCAGCATGGTGGGCCAAAATTCTTGCAAAAATCTTTGATGCAATCAATGCCACGGGCCAGATACCTAGATCATGGAAGGAGTCCATCATAATTCCTATATATAAAAAAGGACCACCAGAGGACCCAGGAAACTATCGTAACATCAGTTTATTGTCAATCATCGGGAAAATCTATACTCGCTTCCTGCTAACCAGACTAACCCAATGGGCCGAAGATTCCAATCTGATAGGTCATGAACAGGCCGGGTTTAGACCAAATCGCGCTTCTATTGACCATGCAATAATTCTATATCATTTGGCGCGGAAGTATTCTTCCCCCACTCATGGTCTTCTATGTGCCGCTTTTATAGACCTGAAGGCGGCTTTTGACAGTATCTCTAGAGAGCTGTTATGGGAAAAATTGGCAACGTGGGGCATAGATAAAAGGCTGTTGTGGCTTATGATTAAATTGCATGAAGGGACGGCCGCTAGGGTGAGGTTAACACCTGAGGGCGATCTCACAAACTCTGCACCAATAAATAAGGGGGTACGACAAGGGTGCACCCTTGCCCCCTATCTTTTTAACCTCTATATTAGTGATATGAGAACCCCCCTAGCTGAGGCCCAAACCACCATTCATGCACCCAGGCTTGCAGACTATCGCTGCCCCTTATTATTGTACGCTGACGATGCGGTGATCCTCTCATATTCTCGAATCGGCTTGAGGAGGGCCCTTAAGATTTTTGCGTTATATTGCCAAACAAATTTACTTACTATTAACCATTCCAAATCTAAAGTCCTAATTTTTTCCAGGAGTCGTAAACTGTATAGATGGGAACTCGAGGGGAAGCCAATTGAACAAGTTTACAAATTTCAATATCTAGGAATTTACTTCCAGTATAATATGGGATGGAAAGCACATATCACATATTTACAAAATAAGGTTAAAGCCCTTATCTACGCTCTATTACGCTTCTTCTTTTCTGAGGGGGCTATGCATGTTCCATCCGCCTTAAAAGTTTACAGTGCAAAAGTGGTTGCAACTATGACCTATGAGGTCCCTTTATGGGGCGCCTTTGTAAACCTCATGCCTCTGGTGACATTGCAAAATCTTTTTCTAAGACGCCTTTTGAAACTACCCTCCTGTGTAAGCAACTCTGCCATTCGCTTAGAACTTAAGACCCCCTCCTTAGAGATTCTGATGTGGAGACATGCCTTTAATTATTGGCTGTCCCTTTGGCATAAATTGCCAAATTACCATCTTATTCAGTGCCTTTGGAGAGATGAATTCACCAGCCCATGGGCAACAAAAATCCATTCCAAACTGTTGTCTTATGGAATCTCTCCTTCCGATGTACTTAATTTAGATCTAATTACAGCTAAAAAGGTCATCAAACAAAGATTGGAGGAGGTTGATTTGCAACAAAATCTTACTACAGGTGGAGGTACATGTTCCCCGATAAATCAGGGCATTACTTCTATATCCCAGATACCTCAATATCTGTCTACCTTATCGGCTGCGTCGCATAGATTCGCATTTGTTAGAGCCAGATTTAATGTGTTCCCCTCAAATGTGCTGAGCAATAGATTTTCTAACGGTAAAACCTCTGTTTTATGCGCATGTGACAACAAATCAATAGAATCCCTTTATCATATCTTGTTTAATTGCCCCTTATACACTGTTCCCCGATCAAGGATTCTGAGTTCAATCATTCTGGAAATTGTTGCTAAACCACCTGAATTACATCTAGCTTATCTACTCCAGGACATTGACTCTTATAGAACATTACAGGTTGCCAGATTCCTGATTTCAGTTCTTTCATATAAAAGACTTCATGGAATGCTGCATGACTACTAAAAATCTAGTAAACTCTATGCACCATCTTTATCTTCAAGGCCATAACACGGTACATCTAGAGATTGTAAGTAGTGTGATGGAGATTATGCGTTGAAATATTTTAGTTGATATTTTAGAATGTTAAATGCTATTTTTATCTATTGATTTGTTTTACCTTGTGGGCTTATAGCCGAATAAAGTATTATCTATCTATCTATCTTGGCTGTGGCCGTGGAGCTGCTGGTAAATACTAGAGCCGAGAACTGGAAGTGCCTGCGGCCCCCGGCCTGATGACGGTCCTCCAGCCGATCGTCTATTTGTAGGCTCCGTTGAATGAGGGCGTCTAGCGTGGCGGGGCGTTCCATCATGGCCAGCTGGTCAAGTATCTCATCCGAAAGCCCCTCGAGATACTGGTCCCGAAGAGCAGAGTCATTCCAGGACAAGTCCTGTGCCAGCAGCCGAAATTCCGTGGTGTAGGCGGCCACTGTGGACTTGCCCTGTTTCAACCACCTAATCGCCCGGTTGGCTTGACTCCCCTTCTGGGGGTTGCCGAACGTGGCCTCCAGATGGTTTCAAAACCCCGTATAGTCTGTCAGCAGTGGGAGTCTTGCCTGAGCAGTGGCAATGCCCACTTGGCCGCCTGGTCCTTTAACAAACTGATCAAAAAGTGCACCTTGGTGCAGTCATCAGGGAAGCTCCGGGCTCGCCCCTGAATATACAACTGGGCCTGGGCGAGGAACATGGGAAAGCTGGCTGGGGCCCCATCAAATTTCTCTGGCAGGGCCACTGGGTACTTGCCAGGAGCTGGGGCGTCGGCCCCAGGAGGTGGTAAGGCGCCCAACCGCTGCTGAAGCGCCGTCACCGCATTGCTTAGATGCTTAACGGTGTGAGTCACTGCCTGGTTCTCCTGGGCCAATGCCACCAGGGCAGCTGCCTGGTCGGCCATGGCTTCTAGCTCTTCCCGAATGCACCCCAACGAAGGGGGAGTGCGGGTGTGGCAGGAGCAAACTGTGCTGGTCCCGGGGGGAGGTTGGAATGAGGCGTGGTCAGAGTTCGGTCCTGGGTCAAGGGTCTGGAGACTGTCCACCAAGGGCGAAGCGGGATCCAAAGCGAGAAGCCGGGCGGGGTTGGGAACTCTGGAAGAACAGGTCTGGGTGCTGGCAGAAACAGGTTTCCAACGACGTTGCTCCCGCAACCTGGGACTGGGCTGACTGGCCTTTATCTCCTCTGAGGCCTCTACTGGCCTTAAGGCCTTAAGGCGAGCATTCCTCCTGAGAGAACCCAGTTCCCTCCGCCTCTCTGCCCTGAGCCTCTGCAGCTCAGGAGAGGCTGGAGGGTTACTGGACCCAGGAGTAGCTTCACCTTCCCCTGACAGGGCTGGGAGAGGTGCACCTGCAGGCAATGGGTTCTCAATCACCTCCGGAGCCAGAGTGGATATATCTGGTGTCTGCTCCTGAGGATCCGGCACAGGTGCAGGCCCTTCAGATTAAAGCCCCTGCCCCGGCTCAGCCGGCCCTGGAGGCGGGGACTCCTGTGCAGGCTGGGATTCCTCAGGTTCAGCTTCTGAATCAGACTCCCAGGCCATCACATAAACATTTTACATACGTGAGATCTCAATGACTTCCCTTCTTCGCTTTCAGTGTTTCATTTCCTATCTTAGATCCCTGCATATTTTACAGAAAATATACCCATCAGTTTTCCATTTTTACATCCATCCAAACTTATTTACGCTGTTGAATTTATCTTAATGCAGACAGCATTTTCAGCTGCACAAAATTATTTCCCATATATTTTCCATATTGTCAGGGTTTCTGGGAGAAGTGAGGAGATGGCAGAGGAGACGGAAAGCGAGTGGGAGGAGGGAGAGAGAGACGAGGAAGAAGATGACGGAATTCGAAGGGAATCTATGAGCCTAAGCAGTGAGTCAGAGGATTCCCAAAAGGGAGCTAGCATGATCAGGCGAAAAGCAGGAGAAGAGAGAAGCTGTGAAAAGTCAGGGAAGGAGGGGAGAAAGCCCAGTGAAGCACAGACGCTGTCAGAGGGGTCTCAGCCGGAACGGAGTAAAGGGGGTGGAGTTGTCAGCCTCTCGGAGGGAGGAGGAACAGGAGAAAACAGAGAGAGGGGGTTGGAGCAAGGTGTTCAGCCGGAAAGGGTAGAGAGTGGAACAGGGGGCAGTATAGAGGACGAAGGAAAGGTCAAAAGCAACGTACGCGCGCCAAGTTCAAACATAGAGGCGCGCGGAAGTGGGGAAAGCTCAGAGGAGGAGCCCGGCCCCAAAGCCAGAAGGAGGGGGCAGGAGGCGGCAGAGGATTCAGCCTCAGGCGAATCCCGGAAAGAGAGAACCCAGGGGGGCAGAAAGACCCTGCGGAAAAGAAAGGAGAGGAAGAGGTGGTCTAGAGCCAGGCTATTAAGTTGGTGTGGAGGAGGGGAGGAGTCAGAGGGGGACTTCGGCGGTCTAACGTGACAGACGTACAGCCACAATGCTGAACTGTGAAAGAAGCAATTATCTTCAATAAACTTTTCCTGTAAGTAAACTACAACGGAGTAAGGTCTCTCGTGAGCTGGGACCCACCTGGGTGGCTGTGACAGAAAGTCCCCCTCCCTCTGAAAGCAAAAATTTTTTTTTGCGAAGCTCACGAACGGGGCAGCCATGAGTGCTGAGGAACAGCTGGCTGCACTCCGGGATCAGATTACCACTCTCACAACGGCAGTCATTGCTTCGCAGAAGAAGAATGCTGACTTGGAGAAAGCGTGCCAGGATTTGCAAGCAAGGTGGGAAAATGCGGACAAGGCGGGGACCCCGGGCTCCAGAGCGGAGGGCATTGCGCTTGGAAGGAGGGGGGGTGCCCTAGTTTCGCATTTTAATGGCAACTTGCAAGACTATCCCAACTTCAGGGCAGATGTCGTGTATGCACTGCATTTACTCCGTCATGATTTTAGAGATGAGGAGGAGAGAGTGGGATTTATTGTTTCGCACCTGCATGGGGAGGCCAGGGCTTGGCTACGCAATCTGTGGCGCGAAGATGGACCAGCCCGTCGCAATGCAGATGCGTTTATCAAGGCAATGGATGCTTGTTTTCAATCCTCTGTGGATAAGGACATTGCGCGCCGGCAGATGCACGGGCTGAGGCAGGGGAGAGCCACTGTACGCCAATATCATTCTAAATTTTTTGCATTGCTCACCGCCTTAGATTGGCCGAAGGACAGTCTACCGGTCAGGGATCTTTTTTGGGAGGGATTGAGCCCCTCCGTCAAGGATGAGATCGCAAGGGGGGACAGACCCCAGACCCTGGAAGACGTGGTGCAACGGGCTTTGGCTATAGGAATTCGACATGAGGGACGTCCGTGGCACGAGGAGGGGGGGCCCCAAGCGCGCGCGCAAGCAAAAGCTCTCCCTTTTGTGCACAGGGATTTCAGCCGTGCGCACCCCTCACCAATGGGGAAGGAAGGCGAAGAGCCAATGGAGATTGGTGGTGCTAGGGCTCAAAAGCCATCCCAGAGCCCCATCCCTGCTGCAGCCAAAGCGAAGCCTCCTAGAGGGACCAGGAAGTGTTACATCTGCGACAGTGCACACCATATGGCGAAAGAGTGCCCCCAGAGGCTCCAGAAGCACACTGCAGCACTAGCAACTGTGACAGCAGAGGTGCAATCAGAGGAGCAGCTTCAGGGAAACTGCAGTGCCTGGCTGGAAGCAGAGCTACTGGGGCTCAGCCAGGCGGATCTGTAGAGAAGTCCCCAGCATCCTTGCAGCGCATGGACCCTTTACCTCCCAAACCAGCAGTTTTACTCACAGCAACACTCCAGCTGCCTGATGGGCGACTTCTCGAGGTTCCAACAACCATCGATTCGGGAAGCAACGCCGATTTCGTGGGATTACAGTTCGTCAAGCAGCATAACATAGCGCTCCTGCCTGCAACGACGCCTCTGAACGTGGTCACGGTAGACGGCAGGAAGTTGCTGGGGGGGCAAGTGGTGCAGCAAACCCCTCCCATGATGATGCAAATTGGAGACCATCGAGAGCTTATTAGTTTCAATGTCACCCACTTATCGGACACGCCCATCGTGTTGGGCATGAGTTGGCTGGACAGGCACAGTCCCGCGGTTGCTTGGTACCAGAGGCAGATCACCTTTTGTTCATCGTATTGCGCCCAGAATTGCATCCAAACCGATCAAGGAGGAGAAGCCGAACAGCAGCTGCATCTGAGTATGGTGCAAGCGGTTCCTCACAAGTACGCGGAGTTCTTGGAGGTTTTCTGCGAAAAGGAAGCTGACAAATTGCCGCCTCACAGACCTTACGACTGCGCGATTGACTTAGTGCCAGGCGCGCAGTTGCCAACTGCCAAGCTGTACTCCATGTCGGAAGACGAGCTGCAAGAGCTTCGGGAGTTCATAGAACACAACCTCAAGCGCGGATTCATCCAGGAATCTAAAGCAGCGGGAGGCAGTCCTGTTTTCTTTGTGAAAAAGAAAGACACGCCCCAGAAGAGGCTCATTGTGGACTACCGGTTCATAAACAGACTAACTAAGCCCAAGGCCTTCCCCATGCCCAAAATTGACGACCTTTTGGCTACAGTCAGGAGGGGGAAGATTTTTACCAAGCTGGATTTACGTGGAGCTTACAACCTCATCCGCATCAGGAAGGGCGATGAGTGGAAGACGGCCATGTTCACTCCTTTGGGCACGTACGAATACAGAGTTATGCCCTTCGGTCTACAAAATGGCAGCCATGTTTTCCAAGCATTCATGCATCACGTCCTGGCAGGTCTCCTCTACAAGAAGTGTGTCTGTTTTCTCGACGATATCCTGATCTTCTCGGAATCGCCAGAGGATCACGATAAGGACGTGAAGGAAGTTCTGCAGAGGCTGAAGGAACACAGGCTGTACGCCAAGTTGGAGAAGTGCCAGTTTGATGTGAGAGAGGTAGATTTCCTTGGCTACAAGCTGTCCGACGAGGGACTGGCCATGGACAAGACTAAAGTCCAAGCGCTGTTGGACTGGAAGAGCCCTCGAAATCGGAAGGAGGTCCAGAGGTTCATCGGCTTTGCCAATTTTTATCGCAAGTTTATTAAAGGTTTTGCAAACGCGACGGCGGCAATCACTGACACCCTCAGTTCCAAGAAGAAGAAGTTCGTCTGGACCGAACAAGCAGAGCGATCCTTTCGGAAGCTTAAAAGCCTTTTCGCCTCCGAGGAGCAGCTGCTGCACGTGAATCCTGGCAGGCCCATGCGGGTAGAGACAGATGCATCAGACAGAGCAGTTGGGGCCGTCCTCTTGCAAGAGGATTCGCAAGGCAACTGGAGACCGGGTGCATTCTACTCCCGGAAGCTCAGCAAGACGGAGCGCAACTACACCATATGGGACAGGGAGTTGTTGGCCATTCATGCAGCTTTCAAAGCGTGGCGACACTTCTTGATAGGAGCCAAGCACACGGTGCAGGTCCGCACGGATCACAAGAACTTGGAGTATTGGCGGACGGCTAAATTGCAAACCCAACGACACATGCGCTGGGCGGAATTCTTTGCGGATTTCGATTTCAAAATAGAATACATCCCTGGAGACTCCAATGTTATAGCAGACGCGCTGTCCCGAAAGCCTCAATACCTGGAGGAAGTAGCTCCAATCGCAGCAAAGTACATTTTCGCACCGCAGGCGTGGACGTGCGCTACCATCGCAGTCGACCTGGACGCGGTGCGACGCGCGCTGCAAGAGGATCAGTTTGCACAATCCAAGATGGAGGAGCTCCGCAGAGGGTCGCCTGACAACAATGAGTTTCAGTTGCAGGATGGACTTTTGACTCGCAAGGGCGCCCTTTACGTGCCCACCGACGAGCTTCGCGCCACGGTTTTGCAACAATTGCACGATGCCCCGAGTGCGGGCCATTTCGGCAAAGAGAAGACGATGGAGTTGGTGGCAAGGGACTTTTGGTGGCCCCAGATGAGAGGAGAGGTGGCGGACTACGTAGCCAGGTGCGATATCTGCCAGAGGTCCAAACCAGTGCATCAGAAGCAGGCGGGATTGTTAGAACCGCTGGAGACACCGCAGCAACCGTGGGAGAGGGTAGCGTTGGACTTTGTTACAGACCTGCCCAGCTCCAGAGGTAAGACGGCGGTGTTAGTGGTTGTGGACTTGTTCACCAAGATGGCGCACTTCATTCCTTGTGCCAAGGTGGCGACGGCAGAACAGACCGCAAAGCTCTTCATCGATCACGTCTTCAGAGTGCATGGACTACCGCAGTCCGTCTTGTCCGACAGGGGGCGCCAATTTGTTTCCACTTTCTGGCGGAAGCTTCTGGGTATCTTGCACGTCAAGATCAACCTGACGTCGGCGAGGCATCCACAGACCAACGGTCAAGCGGAGAGGGTCAACGCGATCATGCAGCAGTACCTACGGTGTTACGCCAACCAGCGACCCGCGGCGTGGGTGGACTACCTGCCGATGGCTGAGTTCGCCTACAACAACACGAAGCACGCATCCACCGGGGTGACGCCTTTCTTCGCGAACTATGGACGTCATCCCAGAACCTTCCCGAGCTTTACAGCACCTGAAGGGGGGGGACCTCAAAATGCCGACCAGTTTGCAGCAGAGTTGCAAGAGGTGCACGAGGAGCTGCGGAGACATTTGGAGCTGGCAAAGCAGGCGTATAAGGTGCAAGCCGATAAACACAGAAGGGCGGGGGAAGACATTCAGGTTGGGGACTGGGTATGGTTAGCAGCCCACGCGATGCCGGCCAGGTCGTTGGCCAAAAGGAAGTTAGAACACAGGCAGCTAGGACCATATCAAGTTGAGGCTAAGATCAATCCGGTGGCTTTTCGCCTAGCCCTTCCGGAGGGCTCCAGGGTGCACCCGGTCTTTCATAGGTCGGTGCTCACTCCCTACAAAGCCCCACACAGGTTTCAAGAGTCAGAAGCACCTCCAGAGCCACGTAGAAGGGCGCCTGAGAGAGGGGAGTCGCCAAGACCAGAACCTCTTAATGAGGTCACAGAGATACTGGATTCACGATGGGGGGAGGAGGGAGTTGAATATTTTCTCGCCAGGGAAGGCACTCCAGTCTCTGCAAATAGCTGGGTGCCGGGTTACGCTTTGGACGAACCCCTGTTGAAGGAGGAGTTTCATGCAATTTTTCCGCACAAACCCATGCCCGAGGAGTATTTTGATGATTGGCTTTTCACGCCCACTTTGTCGGGCAGCACGTTCGGGGGTTTCTCCTCGCCCGAGGGCTCTACGCCCAAAACAAGCCCGACCAGGGATCCCCGCCTGGGGGGGGGAGAGACAAACCCTTATTGGTGGGTGGATCAGCCAAGGGAGGTATGGAGTCAGAGGTGGATGATAGGTCCTTGGCAGGCAGCGCCAGGAGAAGCAGTGAGGGAGGAAGAGACTGTGATGCCTTCAGGGGGGGAACCCGAGTTCGAACACACGTATACGGAGCTGCCAGAGGAGAAGATTGACGTGGACACCCGGTATCCTGAACCGACCCAGGAAGAACCACATTTCCCTCAACCTGCACCCAGCGACCGGGAGGGGGGAAGGGGGGGCTTCGAGGGGGGGATGGATGTCAGGGTTTCTGGGAGAAGTGAGGAGATGGCAGAGGAGACGGAAAGCGAGTGGGAGGAGGGAGAGAGAGACGAGGAAGAAGATGACGGAATTCGAAGGGAATCTATGAGCCTAAGCAGTGAGTCAGAGGATTCCCAAAAGGGAGCTAGCATGATCAGGCGAAAAGCAGGAGAAGAGAGAAGCTGTGAAAAGTCAGGGAAGGAGGGGAGAAAGCCCAGTGAAGCACAGACGCTGTCAGAGGGGTCTCAGCCGGAACGGAGTAAAGGGGGTGGAGTTGTCAGCCTCTCGGAGGGAGGAGGAACAGGAGAAAACAGAGAGAGGGGGTTGGAGCAAGGTGTTCAGCCGGAAAGGGTAGAGAGTGGAACAGGGGGCAGTATAGAGGACGAAGGAAAGGTCAAAAGCAACGTACGCGCGCCAAGTTCAAACATAGAGGCGCGCGGAAGTGGGGAAAGCTCAGAGGAGGAGCCCGGCCCCAAAGCCAGAAGGAGGGGGCAGGAGGCGGCAGAGGATTCAGCCTCAGGCGAATCCCGGAAAGAGAGAACCCAGGGGGGCAGAAAGACCCTGCGGAAAAGAAAGGAGAGGAAGAGGTGGTCTAGAGCCAGGCTATTAAGTTGGTGTGGAGGAGGGGAGGAGTCAGAGGGGGACTTCGGCGGTCTAACGTGACAGACGTACAGCCACAATGCTGAACTGTGAAAGAAGCAATTATCTTCAATAAACTTTTCCTGTAAGTAAACTACAACGGAGTAAGGTCTCTCGTGAGCTGGGACCCACCTGGGTGGCTGTGACACATATGTTCAGTAAATGTTGTTCAATCTTCTTTAAGTATACCGTATTTTTTGTCCCATAGGACGCTCCGTCCCATAGGACGCACCTACTTTTGGGGGGGGGGAAATAAAGGGGCAAGGCTTGCCGACACCTGCACGAAGCACGGGGCGTCCTCCGGAGGGCGCCCCGCGCTCCGCGTTGCCGGCTGCTGCCCGCAAGCCTTGCGCGCCCGGGGGGAGATCCTGCGTGGGCCACGGGGCGGCCTCCGAAGGGCGCCCCGTGCTCCGCGCTGCAGGCTGCCGCCCGCAAGCCATGCGCACCCGGGGGTGCGCAAGGCTTGCCGACACCAGCGCGAAGCATGGGGCGTCCTCCAGAGGGCGCCCCGTGCTCCGCGCTGCAGGCTGCCGCCCGCAAGCCTTGCACTCCTGGTGGGAGATCCCCCGGGTGCGCAAGGCTTGCCGACACCAGCGCGAAGCACGGGGCGTCCTCCGAAGGGCGCCCTGTGCTCCGTGCTGCTGGCTGCCGCCCGCAAGCCTTGCACGCCCGGGGGAACTCCCCCTGGGCGTGCAAGGCTTGCGGATAGCTTCCTGGAGCCTGGAGAGCGAGAGACGTTGGTGCGCACCGACGCCTCTCGCTCTCCAGGCTTCAGCGAAAGCCCGCATTCGCCCCATAGGATGCACACACATTTCCCCTTCATTTTTGGAGGGGGAAAAGTGCGTCCTATAGGGCGAAAAATACGGTAAGTTCTTTCTGTTCCCTTATTCTATATGTTAAGTCTGCAAGTTGTGCATATTCTGTCAACTGAAGTTGCCAATCTCCTTTGGTTGGTACCTCGCTCGTTTTCCATTTTGGGGCTAACAAAACATGGGCCACAGTAGTAGCGTACGTAAATATCCTTTTCTGACACCTGGGAATTTCAGTCTGAATTATCCCCAACAGAAAGGACTCTGGTTTTGGGGGTTAAAGTAATTTTAAACATGTTTTTCAATTAATTATAAATAATTTCCCAATACCCTTTTATGGCCTCGTACTCCCTCTGTGGGACTATGGGCCGACTCCTTTCCCTGTCCACACAGAGACAGGAGAAAACAGGATTATCAACCCTCTTGCTCTCCTCCTGCCAGCTGGAGACATTGTGGGGCTGGCAAGACACATCCATAAATGTGTGGGGGGTCTGTTGGGAACACCTACGCTTGGCTTTGGGGGAAGACAGGGGGTTTCCTTTCCTCTCTCCCACCTACTGCTGCTGCTGCTGCTGCTACTACTACTTCCCCTTACTCTCCTGCGTTTGGGGCAGCCTGGCCCAGGGGGATTTCTGCAGAGTCAGATTTGCTTCACGGCCTTGCATATAAAGCCAGCGGACAGGCGGTGTTTCAGCAGCTGCACCGTGGGAAGGGCTGCCTGCCTGGGCCCAGCAAAGCGGCTGCCAGTCGGGTTCCTCCTCTTTGCTGCCAGCTCTGTGAGTGGAGCCCCGGGTTTCCTTTGTGGTGGATTCAGAATACAAGACCCACATATCGACTTTGCTTGGCCCCTCCCTAGGTCTATCTTCCCCCTTTAGCTGGGCTCCAGATCCCATCATCTGCTGGCCACACTGGCTGGTGCTCAGGGGAGTCAGGAGTCTGGCAGCCGTTGAAGGTCCCAGGCTCCTTCGGTCCAGACTGTCCGCGATTTGGTCTCAGCTCCTGGAGGAGCTGTCCCATGGCCAACCAACAGAAGTTGCTCTGGGGACTTGCTTCTTGGGCCCTTCCTCTCCTCCTCGGCCCCTGCACCTTTTATCGGCATTGTGGCAGTTGGCGGGAGGGTGGGGAGTGGGGACGGGGTGGGGCGGTTGTTCCTGCCCCACTCATCACAAGGGTGGCTTCTTCTGCTCAGATATCCGAGGCCTGACAAACGCCTCCCAGCTGGAGCAGCTGAACAAGAGGTCTTGGTATGTCTGCCAAGATTTCATGGAGTTCAAGTACCCACATCAGCCCAACCAAGTTCCCAGATCTGATGATGTGTTTGCCGGAGATCCGATATATTGCAGGTGAGACTCTCTCGGTGGTCGTTCTGGTTCCCCTGCATCACAAAGCTTGGAGGGAGAAGCTTCTCTGCCTCTCTCTGGCTGCGCTGCCAGCGTGTGGGATCCTCCTTCAGAAGTGCAGTCCAGGGCAGCTGGTGGGCAGCTCCAAGGTAAGCAGGGAGGTTCCACCTTTCCTGTCCATAAGAACATGGGAAGAAACTTGCTGAAACAAACTAATAGCTCATCTAGTCCCTCATCCTGGAGGCAGTGGGGCCAACCAGATGCCCACCATAGGAAACCCTGAAGCAGGACCTGAGTGCAAGAGCCCTTTCCCCTTGGAGGCAGAGGTGGAGCATAGCCACCCTGAAGGCAGCAATGCTTCTGAATGCCAGTTGCTGGAAGCTGCAGGAGGCAAGAGTGTTGTGGGTTTCCCTTTAGGGCATCTGCTTGGCCCCTGTGAGAGCAGGATGCTGGACTCAGATTGGCCCCATGAGCCTGATTTGGCAGGCCTCTTTCATGCTTACAAGGCTGTCTTAGACATGGGGCAGCTAACCAAGATTGTGTTCTTGTCTTGACAGGGGAAATGGTGAACATCCTGTTGGAGCAGCTACCTCTCCTCTTTAAGGCTGTTCTGCACTCCTGCAAGGCCAGCGTGAGCAAAGAGTGAGCAGCCACCCCTCTCTCCCTCCCTCAGGAGTAAGAGGAGGGGGAGGAGGCACATGCAATTGATGGAATGGCTGCAGCTGGGCAGTGGGTAGCCTTGCTGAAATATACTTGGAGTCGAGTGTGGATTTCATGCTCTTTATTCAGCTCATGATAGCGAGGAATGGAAGTTTTCCCAAAACGTCTGCTTTATATACATTATTTACACAATGGGCACCACGTGATTGGTTAATTCCGGGATTCTCCTGTAGGCCAATCAGGTTGCGGATTCACTTCCACCTGGAGCTGGATTGAGTGGCTCCTGCGGACCAATCAGACTGCTGCATTCTGGATCCTATTGTTCTAGAACCAGTCAGACTGCTGCATTTTGGATCCTATTCAACTCAGTACATAACACTTGCTGTTGCAGCAGGAATATTTGTGGGTTGGTTGGTTGGTTTTCTCTCTTTTTCTTGTTCTTTTTACTCTTTTCCTCTAATATTTATTTCACGACAAAGTTGAATATATGATCTTCAACCCCGTGCACAGCATTCTGTCCAAATGCAGCAATTGAGTTCTCTCACAGTTTACAGAATGTGAAGATGTTTGTTAACAGTGTTTTTTTAGGGTTAGACCTCTTTTTTACCAGGGCTGGAGGCTGGGGCCAATGACTTTAAGACTAGCTCAAGGAGAAGGTGCTGGGCTCCTCTCTTTCTGTGGGGCCTATACCCAAAGTGTTCGTTCGGTTGGGGCAGTCGGCCATTCCTTGGAGGCTGGAATCTGCTCTCCCCTAGAGAAGTGCCAAGTTTGGTGGCTGCCCTCCCCCCCTCCTCTTCTCAATTGGCTGCCCACAGAGCACCTCAAATACACACCCCACCTGCTTGAGGTCCCTCTTGGCACTCCAGACCCAGCAGCCATTAACCCCTCACTTTACCACAAAAATGCAAGGTTGCAAGGATGATGGCTGAGTCTCAGCAGGCGAGATGGCAGCTCCTTCCCCACGCAGTCTGAGGAGCTCTGCTCTAGACTTTCCCTCGCCCTGCCCCCCACCTGCAAAAGAAAGCTGGGGCAAGCAGGGAGGCAGCAGATTGCTCTACACCTCTATGGCCTTCAAAGGGGAAATGAGTTTTTGGGTTCCCCCTGGACACCCCTTCAAACTGTCATTCTTAGCCCTTGGAAAGGGGCCCTCGCAAGACTCTCCAAGTTGTGATTGGTCTTTGCATGGTGGGAGGCTGTCTCCCCTATTCACATTCAGTGGGTTCTCCAGTTCCCAGAGGCCCCTCCTCCTCTACCCATGTCACACTCCTGCTTAGCTCCATGCTTAACAGATGCTCACAGCAAGAGAGGCTTCTCTGTGCTATCTTTTGTTCAGTGGTCATTTTGCAAAAACAAAAGGGGGAACTGTATAATAACGTGCTTAATGTTGTGTGGGAGAAGAGGTGGAGAGGAGAGCTCTGCTATTTCTGGTTTCTCCCCTGCTGGGGCCCAGCAGCTCACCTGCCACAGGGGGATCACTGCTGCAGTTTGTCTGGGCTTTTTATTATTATTATTTTTAGCATGATTGATTGGTTGAGTTTATTTGTTTGCTGCTTTTCCGCAGTGAACTGAGCCCAAAGTGGCCTACAGTATACCAAATATACTGAAATAAAAAAAACCCAAAATGACAACAGTCCCAACAATTTGGCAAACACAGAATAAATTCAATATTAATCCCCCCCCCAATACCTAGGCTTATTAAGTACACAAATACAAAACAGAAATGGAAGTTTACTGGCAATAAAGTTTCTTACTGCTCTTCCAAGAAGCCTGGCTTAATGCAGTTTGGAGGTGAGGGGCAGATGACATACAGCTGGCTCCCACAACCTTACTCCAGAGGAGGCTGGCAGCAGCAAAAGCCAAATGTCAGGGAGGGCAATGATGGCAGGTCTCTCCCCCGGCTTCCTGGAAGTACCAGTTGCTGGTGCAGGTCTTCCTGCATGTTTCCAGCCTATTGCCGCTCATTTTGAAAGAGAGAGAGAGTGACTATTAAGTCTCTCCTCCTCCTGTATCTGAGCACCTGAACAAAAGCCACCAGGGGCCACAGCAGCTGCTGCAGAACCAGGCTGACCACAGCACAAACTTCTTGGGCCCACTGTGACCAGGAAGACCCCCAAAGGCTGCCCAGTTAAATAATAATAATAATAATAATAATAATAATAATAATAATAATAATAATAATAATTTTATTTATACCTCGCCCTTCCCGATTCAGAAAACCGGGCTCAGGGCAGCTAAGAACAAATTTAAAACACTTAGTTGATGCAACAAAAAACAGCATAAAATACAGTATAAAAAATTAATAACAATAAATTCAGAATTCAAAAATCCATTTAGGGGCGAAATCCATCCAATAAACGTTAGATGATCACCAGGGCTAGCTGGCTAAATTAGTCCTCTTTGGACTAGTTGCCATTCTTCTCCCTCTCCCCCTTCTTCCCAAAGCTGAGCAGGAAGGCTTGAAATTCCCCTTTTGCCATTCAGTGGCATTCCTTCAAACCAACATTTCATTTCGTTTTTGTTTTGCAGCTGTTTATAAACTTGAACTACTTTTTATTTTAAAATATTTTATTTCTAAATAGGAAAACAACCAAAAAAGGGGTGGGGTGGAGGGGGAGCCATCAATACCCCATCACTGTGCTGTCACCGCCTGCTCCCAGCCCCTTGGCTCTACCAGCTCGGCAACTGTGAGTCTGTAGGGACCAAGGTGGCAGTGGCCTTGCCCTCTTCCTTAGGCAGGAGGGGAAGAGGGTGGGGGTGGTAGCTGAAGTATGACACGGATATTTTTGTATCTCAGGTGATATCAGTCCAAAGTGATGCTCCATCTTGCGGCAGTAACCTGTGGGGTTTCTCTGGGTTCTCTTGTGCGCCCTTTGCGCCGCACACAGAAGCTCAGGGATATGTATTTAAACTGGACCCAGGGAACACCCCCCCCCCGCCGCCGCTGCCCCAGCAGGAGGGGGCTCTCTTTCCCTTGGCCTACTTGGGGCCTTGTGCCCCCTGGGATCCTTTGGGTGGCCAGGGAGGCCTGGGGAAGAAGCCACTGTCTGGACTTGAACCTGCCCTGCTCGGGGCACCCATTGACCTCAACTAAGCCGCCTTTGCGATAGACACATTCTTTCATTCTTTCTTAAGTATGAAAATGTTTTGTACTAGTTTGTTGATAACTTTATTGACTCAGTTTCCATAACAAAACTACCTATTGTGTGACATCCTGTTTATCATCTCAAAGGGATTGTGTGGGGGGGAAGAAACAAAAAGAAAAGAAAAAAAGCACACACACACCCCATTTTGAAAATAACTAAAATAACCCTTCTTCCTCTTTGTACGTGTTTCCGAGTGGAGATGCAACAGGGGTTTGGGGGGAATGCTGCTTTGTCAACTTATCCAGAGATTCGCTAGTCCTCATTGCTGCTGCAGGAGAATTCTTTGCCCCCCTCCCCCCTTGGGGCTGCGTCAGAAGGAGGTAGCAGGCTGCATGGGGGGTGAATGAAGGGAAGAGACACCTGGAATCTTGAGCAGAGCTGTTAGGGAAGAGGCCATGCTGTGTCTGTGTCCCCAGATGCAAGACTACCACCACCCTGTCTTCTGCAGCAGCACATGGAGCACAGGAGGACTCTGGCCAGTTCCTGGTGTTCCAGGAGGAGAGGGTGTGCTCTTGGCAACCTGAGCCCAAGGCTGCAGGCCCCCCTCCCACCCTACACACACTCATGGCTCCTGCCACTTCCTTCTCCCCACCCTGTTGACGTTTTGACCTGCATCTCCATGCCCCCCACCCTGCCCTGGGCATCCTGGACTCTCCCAGCCGGAGGGAGGAAGGGAGGGGCAGCAATGCCTTGACCAAACAGTCTGCAACATGTTTTCCCTACAATCCCTTGTAATAAATCAGGGAAGCAGAGTGTCACTGCAACTTAACAAATAGTGAATGTTTAGCTGTTATGTTTCAACATGCCTGGAGCTGGAGCATCTGCACTGCAGGGAAGCCACTCACCCAGCAGCGCCTCCTGCCTCAGGAGGTGTTGACAACGACAGTGTTCTGACCGGATGTAGTCCTGAGCATGTGGTGGGTGGGGCCAGCGCCCCTTGCTTTTGCCCAGCAGCCTCAGCTCCGAAGTTCTACTCTGCGACTTGACTACCAGTGGAAATGTGACCAATAAGTGTTAAATGCATGTTTAGCAAGTGTTAGATCTTTGAACTAATAAATGTGAAATGGTTCTGCACTGCTTGGTTCTCGAGTGTCCTTTCTGCTGCTTCCTTCCATGTCCCACAGGTGCCCCCTCCACACACACATGCACACCACAACCTGGCAGTCAGTGTCCATGTATTATGGGAGGGGGTGCTTGGAGCAGGGGGTCTCTGCAGGCCTTGAGGCTGAAGGAGCTTTCACCAGCGCTGGCAGGATGCATCTCTGGCAAGCTGGAAGCTGCCTTTGGCCCTGACTGTGCCTGCACAGTGCAGCACAGCAGAGTAAGAGGAGGCCAAAGAAAGATGGAAGCATGCCTTCCACCCAGTCCCTTTGGACGGGGCTGGCTCCCCTTTCTCCTGGTTATCCAGGGGGTAGATCTCAGCCCAGGCTTTGATGGGGAGGTGTTGGGAATGAGCAGCACATGAAAGGAGGTTTGAAAGGAGCGGGTTCTTTTAGCCCCTCTTGCCTTAATAGCTGCCAAGCAGCCAGAATTTTTTCCCCCTTTTACAAAAAAGCCAGTGAGCAAACAAACCTGACTGCAAAAACAGCCTTGACCAGAGCACTGCAGAGGGAAAGGAGAGATCAATTAAAGATATCTTGTGCTTGATGAGAGAGCGGCAAGCCATGAGGAGGGACTTTGTATTGAGGCATCTAATCATAAGCCTGCATTTTTATCAAAGCTTATATTTTGATCAGGGCCTGTATCTTAAAAAGCTTAAAGATTTTCAAATGCTTATGCCAGGCAGAAGACCAGCTGCCTAAGAACCTTGGCAATGTTTTTCCTCCTAGACAAGGGGGCCCCCTGATTTATAGCAGAAAACAATTCTCAAAGTCAAAAAGGGAATTACAGGCTGAGAGCCAAGGTTACACTGACCCTACATATTACAGAATATAAAAAAGGCTGAGAAAACATAAATTAAGAGTTGATAAATAGTAAAATAAAACCATGTGCCTCCCATTAAAACTTGAGCCATATTTTCCTAAGGTTGAAAGGTCAAGAGCAGTGAAAAAGGCAACTGGCTTGGCTGGAGAAGATAGGTTTCTTCCTATCTTATTTTGAGGCTGGAAACTGTTCCTTCCTTTGAGAAGGTTTATTCTTCTAAAAAGCTACCTATGATAATGTATTAAATATATTGGCTTAAATGTAATTATGCAAAGGATTTAAGAAATGATGGATTCTTATTTCATATAGTTGTAAGAGTTGTAACTATCCTGAAATTAAGTCAGCCATCAGCCCAGCCCCCCTGCCAAGCAGGAAACATCATTAGAGCACACATATGGTTGTCAGGCCTTTGTTTAGAGACCTCCAAAAGAAGGAGATCTTTCTTTTTATATATATATATATATTTTTTTTCATTAAGTTTTGCATAAATATATTTCGCAGACGTACAAAAGACAAAAATAGATGAAACAAACATAAAAAAGAAAAAGAAAAAAAAGAAAAAGAAAAAGAAAAAACATACAATACATACAACATAAACAACACAACTTAACATTAATTTTACAACAACATTGATCGACTTCCCTTTATCTCGATTTCGGATAATGTTATCTTAGTTATCTATCTGCTGTGTCTATTCCAAAATGAAATTTATAACGTAGTAAGTGTTATCTCATGCCTACTGTGATTTTTTTTTTTTGATACATATATATTTCTGATTAACATTTTGATTTTCCCCTTGTCTCTATTTCCATATATGTTCTAAATTTGTCCCATTCATTACTAAATTTTGTACGGTTTTGATTTCTTATTTTCTGTGTCAATTTTGCCAATTCTAAATAATCCAATAATTTAAATTGCCACTCCTTTAATGTTGGGATTTTTGGTGTTTTCCAGTACTGTGCTATGAGGGTTCTAGCGGCCGCTGTTGCATATTGAAAAAAGGTCCTATCTTCTTCTTTAATATCCTTGCCAATTATCCCCAGCAGGAAGGCTTCAGGCTTTTTGACGAACGTATATTTAAGAATTTTTTTTAATTCATTATAAATAGATTCCCAGAATTTCTTGAGAATCTCGCACGTCCACCACATGTGGAAGAATTCGCCCTCCTTGTTCTTACATTTCCAACACAATTTATCACCTGTTCTATAAATTTTATGCAATTTTATCGGCGTTATGTACCATCTGTACATCATCTTATACATATTTTCCTTGAGTGTCGTGCATGCTGAATAATTCATATCTTTACGCCATAAAGCCTTCCATTTATCAAATTCTATATTGTACCCTAGATCTACCGCCCACTTCACCATCACCTCCTTTACTTCCTCGTCCTTGGTGTCCCACTCAAGTAACTGGTTGTACATTTTTGATAGTAATTTTGTTTTACTTTCTATTATTTCAATCTGGAATCTGGATTTTTTCTCACTTATTCCAATCTTTTTATCTTCCGTCCACATTGAATTTATTTGATGATATTGAATCCAACCAGTCAACTTATTTTTTATTTCTTCATATGGTCTAATCCTCCACCCGGATTCTGTTTTAGTTAGTAGGTCCTCATATGTCCATCGTTCCCCCTCAAGGTTTGATTTTTTAATTGTTAAAATATCAATTGGTGATAGCCACCAGGGTGTTTTCTGCTCCAGCAATTTTTTATTCCTTTCCCAGACTTCCAGTAGTGGCCCTCTGAAGATATGGTTAGAAAAACCTTTATGGACCCTTCCCTTGTCTCGCCATAGATAGGCGTGCCAACCAAATCTTAAGTTAAACCCCTCTAGGTCTAACATCTCTTTATTTTTGATGACGATCCAATCTTTTACCCAACAAAGGCATGCGGCCTCATAATATAGCCTCAGATTTGGAACCGCAAAACCCCCCCTATCTCTTTGATCTGTGAGCAATTTAAATTTGATTCTGGGTCTTTTCCCCCGCCAAATAAATTTGGAAAGTAATCTCTGCCATTCTTTAAATATTGCAATTCCCCTAATTATTGGAATGTTCTGGAATAAGAAGAGTAATTTGGGTAATAAACTCATTTTAATCGCCGCCATTCTACCCATCCACGAAAGATGTAATCTGTTCCATGTATCTAAGTCCTTCATTATTTCTTTCCATGTTTTCTTATAATTATTTTCCATCAAATTTATATTTTTCATAGTTATCCAAATTCCAAGGTATTTAACTTTTTTAGCTATTTTAATTCCAGTTTGTCTTTCAAGCTCATTTTTGGTATCTTCTTTCATATTTTTAGTCATTATTTTTGTTTTTTCCTTGTTCAATTTAAATCCTGATAATTTTCCAAATTCTTCCAGTAATTTTATAGCTTTGCCGATGCTCTCCTTTGGTTCTTCCAATGACAACATAAGATCGTCTGCATATGTTTTCAATTTGTATTCTTGCACGCCGATTTTTATGCCCCGGATCTCTGGGGTTTTCCTTATCTTATTTGTAATTGTCTCTAAAACCGTGATAAACAACAGCGGTGATAGAGGGCACCCCTGTCGGGTACCTTTTGCTATTTCAAACTGTTCTGTCAAGTTATTATTTATTATTAATCTGGCTCTTTGTTGTGTGTATATTACTCTAACTCCTTCTAGGAATGTGCCCTCTATCCCTGTTTTTTCCAGGCATTTTATTAGGAAACCCCAAGAAACATTATCAAAAGCCTTCTCGGCGTCAACGAACAGTAAAGCGGCAGGAATTTCATTATGACATTCTAGATATTCAATAATGTCTATTGTGTGTCTGATGTTGTCTTTTATTTGTCTATTAGGAAGAAAGCCGGCCTGATCACTATGAATAAGGTTGATTAAACACTTTTTAAGTCTATGGGCCATTATGTCTGCAAAAATTTTATAATCGTTATTCAGTAGAGAAATCGGTCTGTAATTCTTAATATTAAGTTTATCTGAATCTGGTTTCGGGATCAGCGTGATGTAGGCTTCTTTCCAAGATGTTGGCATTTTTCCTCCTCTTAATATCTCATTCATAACATCACATAGCACTGGTGTTATATATTCCTCTAGGACCTTGTAATATTTAGCTGATAACCCATCTGGTCCTGGGGCTTTTCCTAGTTTCATTCTCTTGATCGCTTCTCGAATTTCCTCTATTTTTATGGGTCTGTTTAAGGCGGTTCTTTCTTCTTCTGTTATTTTTTGGGGACTATTTTCTTCTAGTTTTATAATGTTCGTTAAATCTTCTTCTTCTCTTTTGTATAGGTTCTCATAAAATTTAAGAAAGTTCTTTTTAATTACAATAGGATCTTCCAGAACTTGCTCTTCTACTTTTATTTTGTTTATGATGCTACTTTTCCTTCTTTTTCTCAGTTGCCACGCCAAAAGTTTTCCAATTTTATTTGCCGATTCGAAAAACTTTTGTTTCATTAACTTTATTCCCCATTCAACCTCTTGGTTTATTAATGTTGAATATTGTGTTTGGAGCATTTTATATTGTTGCTTATGGCCGTCATCTTTTGGATTTTTTATCATATTTTTTTCACATTCTTTCAATTGAAGGATTAATTCCTCTTTCTTCCTTTCCTTAGCCTTCTTCCTTTGAGAATTTTGTTGTATCAGGAGACCTCTTAACACAGCCTTACTAGCATCCCATACTGTATCTATTCCAATCTCTTTAGTGATATTTAAGGCAAAATAATCTTTTATAGTGGTTTTTGCTTTTTCGATCACTTCTTCTTTTTCAAATAAGTAATCATTCATTCTCCATCTGTATAGGCCTTGGGTCTTCCATTTTAATTGTAATGTTATTGGGCTGTGATCCGATAAGGTTCTGGGTAAAATTTCACATCTCTCTGTTCTTATTATTAATTCTCTCGAAATCCATATTTGATCCAGTCTGCTCCAACTCTGGTGTGGTTCAGAGAAATGAGTAAATTGTTTCGTTGTGGGGTTTCTGTATCTCCATATATCTATTAAGTCCAGGTTTTCTTCCAGATCATTGAACGATTTTGGTAATTTCCCTTGGTTTAGATTTTTTTCCCTTGTGTTTCTATCTAGTTCTGGTGTCGTTACCGCGTTTAAATCTCCAAGTAGGACTAGTTTATTGTTATCTAGGTCTAATAGAAGTTGTTCCAATTTTTTAAAAAACTCCATTCTATTTGAGTTTGGGGCATAAACCGTTACCACATTTATTCTCTCTCCCTGGTAATTAATTTGGATACCTAGGATTCTTCCTTCCTCATCCTTGCATATTTGTTTGGGTTCTAATTTCTCTTTCGCATAGATTACTACTCCTCTCTTTTTCTTAGAGTCTGAATTGATGAATTCTATTCCCAACCTTTTATTTATTAAAATATGCTTGTGTTTTTTAGCAACATGGGTTTCTTGGCAACAAATGACATCAATTTTTTTTTCTTTATAATCTTTTCAAATTTATTTCTCTTGGACTTGTCGTTAAAGCCGTTCACATTCCATGAAAAAAGGAGATCTTTCAATGATGATGTGAACTCAAGATCCTTGAAGATAAAAAGTTAAGATTAACCATCTGCTTTGGAAGGCAATAGGGCAAGGAGGGCAAGAGGTGAGCTGGTAATTAAGGTTCCTTGTTGAGACACATGTAAGATATATGACTACTTATTTGTCATTTATAGATAGAAGAATATATAGCTTTTTGTTTCCCATAAAAGGGAAGGGAAATGGGTGTATCTTTTGTGATTGGTTCTAGCAAACAGCCAATAGGAATTTCAACCAGGCTGATTGGACAGAGGCAGCCACAGGAGGAGCAAGGGGGCTGGATTAAGGAAATATAAGTGCTGGCCAGAATGGCAGGAGGGCAGGCCAGAGCTTGGTAACCATATACCACTGTGCCTCATATTTATTTGTCCGACAAATAAATTACTATTTTAATTTCTCTATTGCTGCGTTGAATATTTCATTCCAGCTAAGCGTTAACCACAAGCAGGGTGCTACAGTATATTTAGATTTCTGTACATCCTGGAGTGCACACATCAGAGCCCATTCAGCAGGGAGCAGGCGGCACACTCACAAAGCCATTGTGCGCCTGTGTGTGTGCCTGCCTGCCACACTGAGATGGCGGTGGCAGTGTCACTGAAGTGAGCAGCTGCTGCTCCCCCCCCCCCGTGTCCATGGGCTGCGCTGCCTCTCAGAGCCTTTCCCTGATGCTTGGTGCTTCTGGATTGGCCTAGTTAATGGACCACATAAATGCATTTGGGTTCCCTTTATTTCTTTCAAAGCAGCTAGTGTATGAAAATCCCTGCTTGCTTCCAGCTGGGCCTGTGGCCCATCCCAGGAATTAAATGTGCCTTTGGTTTGCTAGGTCCCACATTCAGGTCCCACGTTCCCTTATCAGCAGAATGTCTTTCCACCCTGCTCTTTGGAATTAAGTTTAGCCTCATGTTAATGGAGAAAGCCGAGGGCTCCCTTGGACAAAAAGCAAAGACACCAACCAGGAAAATTGGAGCAAAACAGCAGCCAGTAGGTTTGGTCTTTATTGAAACTGTCGCATGGCATCAGAGGACCATTCATAGTCCTGTAGAGGATTTGCAGGTTTTACCCGAGGTTACCAAAGGATGTAAAATTAAAAATTGTAAAAGTGCCGTTAATTGTGACACATGCAAGCAGGCGAAGTTGAAAGGGTGCAGTTACCCAAAGGTGGAACGGGTAACCACTAAACCTTTTGAGCTGGTACACATAGATCTGTTCAATCCTGTCAAGGAACAGAGTCTAGGGGGGGCCAGGTATCTGCTAACGATTCAAGATGATTTTTCGCAGAACACCTGGACTCATGGTCTCAAATCCAGGGAGGATGCAGCACAGCTGATCAGGAGCTGGGTTGAGGAGGTAGAACAGAGGTTCTCCACCAAGGTGAAGGCAATCGTCAGTGACAGAAATGCTAGGTACACTGGTTCTGCTTTGCAGCAGTTCTTTCACAAGAGAGGGATACGTCACACAGTTACTTCTCCCCAGCAAGGGGGGGTAGCAGAGCTTAGAAGTGAAGCTCTGGTTAAGGCTGCACAGGTGATGCTAACAGAAGCTAGGTTACCTCCAAAGTTTTGGCTGGAGGCAACTAGGTGTGTGTGTTTCACCTGGAACCGTGTCTACAACTCACTAGTAGGTGACACACCGTATTCTTTGTTGAATGGCAGAAAACCCCAGGTTCACTTTCTGCGCAAGTTTGGATCTCCTGCGGTTGTCCCTGTGCCTAAGGCTTTGCAAGGGCCAGATGGAGCCAAAGTCCAGAAAATGATCTTCTGTGGGTATGAGCCAGAAGCTCGTGCATGGAGGTTTGCTTACCCGTCAGGTGATCAGAGTAAGGTGCTGATCAGTAAACACGCTGAGTTCTTTGAGCAGGATGAAAGGCCAAAGATTTCTGCACAGCGTGATGTTCTTTCAGAATGTCTTTCTGATCCAGAGGACAGTTCTGATGAGGAGGAAGGAGAGGCTGAGTCTGCTGATGACGATCAGGTCACTGACCAAGGTCAGGAGCAGGATGGGGCGTCTCCACGAGTTGTTAGAAAAGGACAGCCCAAGAGTGAGCCTAGTTCTCCTGTGAGTGTAATGGAGAGGATTCGAAGACGCTTTAAGTCAGAGGGGGAATCCCGTGATGCAGAGGTCACACCTGCTGGTGACAGTGAGCCAGAGGAAACACCAGAGTTTGTGCCTAGGCGATCCAGTCGCACAACCAAGGGTATTCCACCTGAGAGGTACCAGGCCACAGGTGCGTGGGTAAGTTTCGCACAGTGCGATTCTGAGAGTTGTGAGGTGATTCCACAGATGCCTAACAGGTACTCCAAGGGAGGGCACAAGGCATTGGGGAAGGGATTACTCTCACAGGGTGTTGCTGAAGATGTTACACAGGTCTTGTCAGAAAGCAACGCAAGAGGGGTGTGAGAGTTCAGAACTTAACTGGTTAAGTGTTCTGAGGTGTGCGTCACTTTCTGACGTCAGCTTTAGAAGCTAAGGAGGAGCTTGTTTCCTGTACTTCCTGTTCTCTCTGTGTGTTTGAGAGAGAGACATGGCTGAAAGAAGCCCCGGTCTTAGATGCTGAAATGTATCAATAAAGAGCTGTAAATAGACAGACCTGTCTTTGTATGCTTGCATGGAGAAAAGGAGAAAAAGACTGCTTTACACCGCTGTATGCTACTCTGCTAAGGCGTGACTGGGAGAAGCATAATTTATTGCGCAGCTAGAAGGAAGTGTGCTGGACGCTGTAAACAGCTGATTGAGATCGTAAACTAATCAGTGGTCACGCCTAATAGATCGAGTTGGAAGATCGATATCTCACAGTTACAAATCCACTGAGTGGTAGCATAGTCAAGACCGCATTTTACCAGCTTCTTTACAAGAATATCATGGGGCACCTTGTCAAATGCCTTGCTGAAATCAAGGTAGGCTACATCCACTGCGTTCCCTTCATCTACTTCCATATGAAGGTTCTTTGTAAGTGAAATGGTCCACTGTCTGGCACCATCAATGTTGGCATGTCAGATGGGGTGGGCTCACTGTGGACGTGTTGGTACACTTGGGGGATTATGGCTGCCCTATGTCAAGCCTCCCCCCTTTGATAGTCCTTCTTCCAAGGTGCAGAACAAAAGTGGAACGGTACAGATCCGATGTACAGCTGAATTTCTATGAATTTATAACAGAAACACTACAGAGGTAAAAAAACTTTCACTCAAAGAAGAAAAACTTGGATACATTTTGACAGGATCAGTCACAGTCGATTAAACCCGGACATGGGTGGCACTGTGGGTTAAACTACAGAACCAAGGACTTGCCAATCAGAGGGTCGGTGGTTCGAATCCCGCGACGGGGTGAGCTCCCGTTGCTTGGTCCCTGCTTCTGCCAACCTAGCAGTATGAAAGCACGTCAAAGTGCAAGTAGATAAATAGGTACCGCTCCGGTGGAAAGGTAAACGGCATTTCTGTGCACTGCTCTGGTTTGCCAGAAGCGGCTTAGTCATGCTGGCCACATGACCCGGAAGCTGTACACCGGCTCCCTCGACCAGTAAAGCAAGATGAGCGCCGCAACCCCAGAGTCGGTCCCGACTGGACCTAATGGTCAGGGGTCCCCCCCCCCTTTACCTTTACATTGTATTAGCAGCTGTCAATAGTCATTGAGAGGTAGACATCAGCACTGCAGTACCTGTTTGGCTGCCACAAGGGGCGCTGTTCGGTTACACTCATTGGCTGGAGCACAGCGGTTCATTTGAATAGGGAACTGGTCTACCTGTATTGAAAATAGCGAACAGGGTTCGATGGGGATAGACTTATGTTTCAAGCGCTTCCTTATTTACGGAAGGCCTTTCAAATAAAGTTTATTGAGGGAAGTTGTGTGTGTGCGTGTGTGTTGCGCTTGTGCAACTGAATGGTTGGGGGGGGGGATTCCTGCAACACTCCACACATAGGAAGCTGCCATTGCACCATCTGTGCTGACTTGCAGCAGGCAAGGTAGTTAAGCAGGGGCCTCTCCCTGTTCTGCCTGCAGAGGCTTGTGACTCAAGGTGTTTTATCATGGGGGTTTTTCTTAAGCCCTTGGAAGGCAATGGGCCCTTCTTCATTGGAAGCTTTTAAACAGGTAGGGTGGCCATCTGTCAGGGATCCTTTAGTCGTAAGGAGAACTTGCTGGATCAGGCCAAATGAGGCCCATCTAGTCTAGCATCCTGTTCTCATAGTGGCCAACCAGATGCCCATTATGGGAAATCTGCAAGCACAAGAGCAACACACTCCCCTCCTGTGGCTTCCAGCAACTTGTAGTCAGATGCATCGCTGCCTCCAACTGTGGTGGTAGAGATAGGAGCCATTCTGGCTAGGAGCCATTGATAGCCCCCTCCTCCTCCGTGAATTTTTCTGTTCCTCTTTAAAGCTGCCCCAAGTTGATGGCCATTGCCGCCTCCTGTAGGAGCAAATTCCATAATTCTCATACAAGTCTGTGATCCTAAGTCAGACTTCTATGGTTGCACAGCACAAGATTCTGTTTACATGCTCTCTCCCAGAAGACCAGCCAGCAATCTTCAGGCCAATCCCAGGCATGCATCCAGGTTGAGGGTGGATGTGCTGTGAAGCCACAGCCTGTTCTCCCCAGAGAGCCTTGAGGAGTCTGCATGGGTCTGATCCACCTGCAGCATTGACAGGAGAGTGGTGGTGGTGACCTGATGCTTGCTTTCTCCTCAAGCTCTCCTGCTAGGGTGAGGGCTGCCCCCACCCAAGCAAAAGCCAAGCACTGCAGAGGAGGGAGGACTTGGGGGTGCGCAAGAGGTGTTAACACTCTTTGGCTTGATCTCTTTAGGTTCCAGAACGGCTCTCAGATGCAGGAACCTGTTCTTGACTCCTCCAGGAAATGGGAATTCAGCAAAGCCGGATCTGCCCCAAGCAGGCTGAACTTTCCGAAATTGTTCCCCTGAGAACAAGGTCCCCATCAAAGCCATTGTCATGGAGATGCAAGACTTGCATCTCATTTTTCCAGTGTGTGTGGCTGGCCCCCCACTCAGTGGAGGAGCCACAAGTGTAGCACACACTTGGCAACCATGTTAGCAGAGGCTCCTAGTCTGTATTCAGAGGCAGACCTTCCTCCTCCCTTGCCCAAGATTGCTTCCCAGGAACCCTCTTGCTGTATAAAATGCTTTGTGCCCTCTTCCATTTGAAAACCCAAGGTGCTGGTGTCCTGGACCGCCTGAGCAAAGTGTGGTGTAGTGGTTAAGAGCGGTAGTCTCGTAATCCTGGGGAACCAGGTTCGCGTCTCCGCTCCTCCACATGCAGCTGCTGGGTGACCTTGGGCTAGTCACACTTCTTTGAAGTCTCTCAGCCCCACTCACCTCACAGAGTGTTTGTTGTGGGGGAGGAAGGGAAAGGAGAATGTTAGCCGCTTTGAGACTCCTTAAAGGGAGTGAAAGGCGGGATATCAAATCCAAACTCTTCTTCTTCTTCTTCTTGAATTGAAGCAGGGAGAATCTAGATGGCATAAAACTGGAATTGGGGGCCAGTGGCTTTTGTGTGAGAATTTAAGCAAAGCTTGGCTTTCATCCAGCTGCTCTTTATTGTGGTGTGTTTGGACAGCAGCTGGACCCAAGAGTCCATGTTCTGTTTGCATAATGTGTGTGCATGTGGGTGAAAAGGAGGCTGCTCCCCCCTCCCCGGTAGGCAAGGAGTCAGATGACTTCTGCATTGCCAATGGGTGCTTCCTTGACCCATGTGTTTAAGTGTAGAGGAATGTTGTGGTTTTGCTTGCGATAAGCATATTTTTATCATCTGCAGTGACTTTGAGGACATCTGGGTTTCTTCCCCTCGAGAATGGTTTCTTTCCTGTATCCTGCCTTCTCAGTTGTTTTGGGCTACAACTCCCATAAACTGGGGCTGATGGGAGTTTTAGCCGAAAGCACCTGAGCTACAAATTCAGGAAAGCTGAGTGAGATTGTTATGAATCCCACCACCTTCAGATCCCTCTTCAAAACTCACCAGTGCAGCAGTACCTTTGTTAGGTGAGAAAAGCTTTGGGAGGAAAATGTTGGTTTCTGTTTGTGCCACTGTGCAGTGCTTTGGAGCCACAAGACTCTGTTTACATTCCACACATTCCATACTGTTGGAAGTCTCACAGGAGACGGGAGACGGATGTGACATACTGGTTTCCTGTTCCTTTGTTCCTTTGTTTCAGTTGCTCTCTGCTCTCACAGAGAGAGGATGTTCATTTGTTTTCTGTCTGCGTAGCTAGAAAATAAAGCATAGCGATGTAGCCATAAATCTCATCACTTCCGTGTGCTGCTTTGATTATCTGCGTAATGGGGGATGTGCCTGGAGCCTTATCAAAGCCTCAGGTCGTCAATCCAAGGGTAACTATCAGGACTGGGTGCTGTATGCAGAAGCTCTGCTAAGAAAAGAGGGTCTGTTTAATGTGATAACAGATCCCCCCCCCAGCTCCAGTTACCCCAGAATGGGAGGCTAAGGATTCCAAAGCAAGGGGGACTCTGACGTTTATTGTGTTGCCTGAAGAGTTATGTCTTTTGCGTGACAAGGCCTCAGCCAAAGAGATGTGGGACAGTCTCCAACAGCCATAATTTAAGAACAGAGGCGGGAGCTTCTTTGTTCTTTTATGCCAAGTTGCATGATATGGCACTTGCTGATGGAGCAGATGTATGTGCTCACCTCATGGAAATGCAGAATCTCAGGCATGAGTTGCAACAGCGTGGAATCACCTTTCCAGAGGCTGTGTATTCCTTCATGATTCTACATTCTTTGGGTTCAAGCTGGGAAGCGATTGCCAGCCAGCTTGCTGTTTTGCCTACTGCTCAGCTAACGGTAGCGCATGTTACTGCTGTAGTGTTGAATGAAGCAGATCGGCGTAGTGCTAGCTGCATCACTAAGGGCGAGTCCTCACAGACGTCATCCCAGAATGCAGTGCAACCACTAGATGGCGCCAAAGCTTTGAAGGCAGTGAAATGCTACTTGTGTGGATGTCTAGGCCATGTGAAGAGGGATTGCAAACATCCCAAGGCCAAGGCAATAGAGCAGATCAGCGAAAGCTCAACACGTGGAAAAGGCAAAGGCAAAGGTCAGAAGTTCAGGACAATGCAACACAAGGCCATGGTCTCACGCTTCACTCCAAAGGTCCAGAAGACATCTAGATCTTTCTTCATCATTGACTCGGGAGCAACCTGGCACGTCTGCAAAGACAAAACCTGTTCGTGTCCTTTACTCCGCAGGAATGTGCGATTCACCAAGCGGATGACCACACAATCTCCAGTCAAGGCTATGGAACGGTTGTTCTTCACAGCTTGGATGCATCGATACGCAACGTTCTTTTTGTTCCAGATGCTGCACACAACCTATTGAGTGTCTCGCAGCTGACTGAACAGAACATAGACGTTTCCTTCAAGAAGAGGAAGTGCACCATCACCAAGAAAGATGACTTTGTATTGCATGCTGATTATATTGATCGTTTGTTTGTATTGCATTATGATGATTCTGATGATGTTGTGCAGGATGAAACTTGTTGTATTGCAGATACTAACAAGGTTTTACATGCAGGATGTATTAATGATTATCACAAGAAACTTGGTCATTTAAACTTTGAGGCAGTTTCCAAAATGCCTGCCTTAGTTGAAGGTATGACTATTAAACCCTGCAGGTACCACATGAAGTGTAAGGCATGCACAGCAAACAAGGTCAAAATGGCTGCAAAAGGTAAGGTATCTAGTAGACAAGCTACAGAACCATACCAGGTAGTGCATGCTGATCTCGTTGGTCCACTAACACCCTCTTTGGGTGGAGCCAGGTACATTATGGTTCTCATTGATTCATTTCCCAGGTATGTTCATGTGTTCAATCTCAAGCAGAAATCAGAAGCGTTTCCTAGGTTCAAGGAATTCTGTGCTTGGTTGAAAAATGTGCATGATAAACAGGTGAAATGTTTATTTGCAGATCAAGGGGGAGAATTCACTTCTCAGCAGTTTGAAGCTTTTCTAACTGAGAAAGGAATTCAACATGACCTTTCAAGTCCACGGTCTCCCTGGATGAATGGACTTTGTGAAAGGGCAAGCCAAACTTTGCTTCAAGGCTTGAAAACCTTGCTGCATGATGCCAATCTTCCAGAGTTATTGGGCAGAAGTGCTGAGCTGTTTTGTTTACACTTATAATCGCAGATTGTCATCACCAGTTGGTTGTACCCCCTATGAAAAGATGTTTGGCAAGAAACCATTCATCAAGCACATGAGAATTTTTGGTTCTGACATGTGGGTTCACACACCACAAAACTCCAAGTTAGGCAAACATGGTTTGCATGGTATCTTTCTAGGATATCAGAAAGGTTCTTACAGAGTAATGGTGACTGACACTAATGCAGCTAGGCTTACTAGAAGTGATGAGTACAATGCCAAGTGGGGGAAGAATGTGGGAATTTTCCAATGTTATCCTGATGACAGTGAGGAGTCTGAGGATTAACAGCAGCAAAACCCCACACCCACTGATGAAGGTGTTGGGATACTGCCAGGGAGACGGAGCCATCAGGCAGGCCACAATCATCTCCGGACGATCACCGGTCTCCCGTGGAACAGCATCAGTCAATTAGCGACACGAGCCTCACAGACATTCCAAGACTCATGCACACCCTTTACAGCAGTCTCCACAACAGAAGATTCAGACAGGAGAGCATATTTACAGCTGTATTCAACGTAGATCAGAACAAAGGAAAAACATGACTGCTTGCCTCCGTGTTCAGGAAAGCAGCCAGAAACAAAAGCTATATACAAAACGGAAGTTCCCAGCAAGAAGCTGGAAGTCAACAGGCATGTGATACACAACAATCATGCCTGACCATTTAAGGTGGAACGGAAATATCCTAACAGAAGGTTCTGATTCTGAATCTGAAACTGAATCAGATGGTTTAGAGGATTTCAAGAGTGTTAATGCCTCTCTGCGACCCTCTGAAGGCTCTGATCGAGAATTGGAGGACCCACTGTTCACTATAGGCTACCTTTCTCCTAAGAAAGAAGAGGAAAGCATTGAAGACTTACGTCTGATTCACAGGTCTGAAAGAGCCCCAAAAGGTAGACCTCCAAAGAGATTTGCTGGTGAATTTGCTAAAGCAGCTAAAGCTGTAACTGCTGTTAATAGCTCTAAGAAGGTATTTGAACCTTCAAGCTTCCAAGAGATCCAGGCTTTGGACTCGAAGGATGCTGAGCCATGATTAACCGCTATGAAGGCTGAGCTTGATTCCTTAGAGAGGAACAAAACATGGGAGCTAGTTCCAATAGTTCCAGGGATGAAACTGCTTGACAGCAAATGGGTCTTCAAAGCAAAGACAGACCAAAATGGCAAGGTAGTCAGACATGAAGCCAGATTGGTAGCCAGAGGTTTTTCACAGGAACCAGGAGAAGACTATCATGAGACCTATTCACCCACCGTGAGATATGAGAGCATTAGGCTTATGCTCAAACTTGCTGCAGAAGAGAATCTACATGTTTCTCATCACGATGTAAATATAGCATTTTTGTACGGAACCTTAGGTGAATCTCTTTATACGCTTCCACCTGATGGCGTACAGGTAAAACAGGGATTTGTTTGTTCTCTGAAGAAGTCCCTATATGGTCTCAAGCAAAGTGCATGATGCTGGCACTCTAAACTCACTGAAGTGTTGTTTTCTCTAGGTTTTCAGCAAGGTAAAGCTGATCCATGTGTATTTGTAAAAGAAAAAGGGCAAAAGAAGCTGTATTGCTTATTTTATGTTGATGATATTCTTTTCTTTTGGAAGGATGTCAAGATGTACAATAGCGCCCTAGCTCAACTGAAGGAGCACTTTGACATGAAAGATCTTGGTGAGGTAATAGAGAGAGACCAAGATAGTAATATTTATTTATCAAACCTTTATTAGGCATTATGCAAATAAAACCATAAAAGAGAAAATAACATATAAAAACCTTGAAATGTATATAAAAAAGGCAGCAGATGGCTACATACATATATATATATATACATGTAAAATCAGTGGTTTTCCTTGTTAACCTGCTCCTTGGAGGACTGCTGCCAAAAACTCAGCTACCCCCGCCGTTACCCTTTGGTCAGCGTCGGATAGGTAAAGTCCCACACATTTACCTTGCTGGGGTTCCAGACCACCCGAAAGAGGGGACAGCACGCGTTGACGGATCGTACTGTGCAATGGGCAATGAAAGAGAATATGCTCTACAGTGTCCAGGACATTCATAGAGCATCTGCAGAATCTCTTGTTTCTAGGAACGTTTTGATATCTTCCCCTGACAAATGCTGAGGGAAAAACATTTAAACGGGCCAGCATAAAAGCCCTACGTTGGGCTGGGATTATTAATTTAGTGACGTAATTGGCTCTACTATCTAAGATATTTAAATCATAGAATGTGGGGGAGCAAATTTTGTTTACAGCTGCCATAATATTTTCTCTCTCGACATCCTTTAGTCTAGTTAGGATATTATGAAAAATGTACTGCTCATTAGAATTGTACAGGGGCTCCAACTCGATGCCTAAAGATTCAATTTTTTTTTTGAGTTGCTGATACCATCTTGATTTGTAGGAGTCTTTGAGCAAATCAGCGAGCAGACTTGATGGAGGGCAGCGAAAGTGGCAGCGTAACCAGTACTTTATTGAGGTGGACCATGCCCAATATTCCAGTGTGTGTATGCCTATTTCTGCACACATTGTTTCATATTTGATCACAGCTGGGAGTCCAAGAATACGTCTCAAAAAGCTGGAATGAATTTTTTTTAAATCACTGTTATATGCTTGGACCCATAGCGGGATTCCATAAAGTAACTGGGATTGCACTTTTGTTTGAAATATCTGAATGGCCGCAGGAATAAATTGATTACCTTTCTGATAATAAAAACGGGCAACTGCTGATGAGGTGCACTTTGCCTGTTTTATGGCATTTGTGTGATGGGTTACCCACCCTAGATTGCTCTGGAATAAGATTCCCAGATACCTATGGATTTTCACTTGTTGGATTTCTTGCCCTCTTATTTTCCATTTCTCTAATTTCCAACCATTCGAGAAGACCAAAATTTTTGTCTTCTCATAATTTATAGAGAGTTTGTTACATTCGCAGTAAAGGATCAGTGAGGATAAAAGACGTTTCAGACCCAGGCTCGTTAATGATAGTAGGACAGCATCGTCTGCGTATAATAAGAGAGGAACTGGCTTCTGATTAAGTTTAGGGGCATGTGATTCTATTTTTGGTAGGTAATCTGGCAAGTCTGATAGGAATAAGTTAAATAGAAAGGGGGCAAGAATACACCCTTGTTTTACCCCTTTTGAGTTTGGGATATCTGATGAAAGGTGACCTTTGGTGTTAAGTTTGACTTGACAGGTATTAGAAGAGTATAGATTTTGCATTAGAATCAATAAGCGCTGATCAATTTTTAATTCTGCGAGTTTCCTCCACAACTTTGGGCGGTCAATTGAGTCGAATGCACCACGAAAAATCTACAAAAGCAGTGTATATCTTAGATTGCCTTTGGGATCTGTATTTTTCAACCAGATGCATGAGTATAAGACAGTGGTCTAGTGTAGAGCAACCTTTGGAGAAACCTATTTGTTCTTTCCCTGGTAGGTTTAGATTTTTCATCCAGGTAAGAAGTTTAGATAAGAGGTGCTTAGCGTAGATTTTCCCTATCACTGATAGTAGGCTTATCGGTCTATAATTCCTTGGTTCTTTTGGGTCGCCATTTTTAAAGATTGGAATAATTATTGATCTTAACCATATCTCAGGTATGATCCCGTATTTATCTATAAGAGTAAACAGTTGAGCTAAGGGTTCTGCCCACCAATCTATATAGGTCTTAAATAATTCTATTGGTAGACCGTCTGGCCCTGGAGATTTCCCCGATTTAAAATTTTTAACTATCTCTCTAATTTCCTCTTCCTCTACCCTTGGCCACTCCTGGAGTTTATTTATTTTATTTTTAGGGGTTTCATTTCCTTTAAGTTCACTGTGTAGATTGTTAAATACAGATGTAAAATATTGGGACCATTTGGATTCTGCAATTGGTGGTAGAGTTAGTTGATTTTCAGCTTTCAATCCTCCATACACTAGGTTCCAGAACGCTTTGTTGTTTTTACTCTGAATTGAGTCGAGTAATTGTAGCCATTTTTGGGTTGCGTATTTTTGTTTCTTTTCGGCCAGAATGTTGTGATATTTTCTTTTTCCATCAAGATAAGAGGGCTCTAGTTTAGTGCGATTATTTCTAAATGTTTGGCGCAGTTTTCTTTTTAGCTGGAAACATTCATCATCAAACCAAGGGCTAGCGCTATGTTTAAGTTCCCAAACTTTAGGTGGGGTACTAAGCTCTACAAACATTTGGAAGATTTCATTATAAATTTTCGGAATATCACTGTAGAGATTAGTGGTCTTTAAGTTGGATAATACTTGTTTTCTCAGGTTGGCTGTAAGTTTTTGCCCCACTGCTGCACTCATTTCCTGGGACCATTTTAATTGGGTCATTTGTTTGTATTGAGAGGGTTCTATGATATTGTACTTAGTTATTTTGGATTCGTCCTTTAAGTTAATAGACAGCGATAATGGCTGATGGTCGCTTTCAGTGCGCGTTCCAATTTTGAGGTCTATGATCGAATTTATAATATTATAAGGGACAAGAATATAGTCGATGACACTGCATCCTCGGGGGGAGAAGTATGTAAACTCCCCGCTTCTATCGCCTTTTGTTGAACCGTTCACAATCTGCAAATTGAAGTAGTTACATAATTCAAGTAGGCGTAAACCTTCGTTGTTTACAACCCTGTCTCTGGAGAGTCGTCCTATTTTCAGGGCATGTGCGATATCATTATCAGTATTCCAATTTAGTTTGCTACATAGTTGTTCGTTGTTGGTTCCCACTCTGGCATTAAAATCACCTGCTATTATCAGTGAGGCATTTGGGTATTTATCAGTCAAATTTTCTATATAAAAGGTTAGTTGTGACCAATTTTCACTGTTGCTGTTGTTTTTGGTTGGGGGGATATAGACATTTAGAAGTAATAAAGAATCTTTTTTTTGGGTTAAAATTAGAGCTTGTGCAAGTGGTGAGCATTTTTCTAGTTGTTTGATTTCAAACCCTAAGTTGTCTTTGATCATACAACAGAACCCTGCTTTCGGCCGGCCCTTCGTGTTAGTTTTCAATGCGGGTTTCGTGTAGGAGGTGAATCCATTAATTTTAATATCTCTAGTTGACCATGTTTCTTGTAGAAGTATTAGTTCAAAATCTTTAAAAAAGTTCATTAGGTCTGGGTCTCCGTCTTTGTTTCCCCACCGTGCGATATTCCAGGACAGCAAGCGTAGGATCCGTTTTGGAGTTGGTGGCTGGTTGACAGCATTTAGTCATTCTAATTCTGTCATTGAGTCCAGCGGGGGATTTTGTCTTGTGCAGATACAGCCATTTGTCGCTACTTTCGATGGGGAGCATAATGGCAAATCTTTTAGATTCTTTTTTAAGGTGCGGGAAATTAAAATTTCCTCCCTTTCTTGGTTTTCTTCCTTAACTGTTCCTTGTTCCTGAGAGATTTCTGTGATTAGTGGACTATTATGGACAGTAGGACTATTTTCAGTCACTACTTCCATTTCTTTGGCCTCGTTTGGTGTTGGGCTCAGTGTGTCAGATCTATTGGAGGTCATCTTTTGTTCGGCAATGTTAGAGTCCTTTGTAGTACTTGAATAAGGGGTACCTATTTCGTTTGGAGCTAGTATTTGATATCTCAGCCAGGAATTTGTGGTCTCATTACTGGAATTTTTCCTTGCCATTTCATATTCTAGAGGCGGCTGGATTTGAAGCTCTGCATCTATACATTTGAAAGTTCCATTAGTAGCTCTCTTTTTGACTATGCATTTTGGGGAAAAGGCTGGTAAGTGTAAAGTTTGATTGTGTATTATTTCTACTGCATTTTGTTGACCTTGTTGGTGAATTTCGGTCAATCTGGCCTGTAGTTTCGTCAATTTACTGAGTATGTTTATTTGTTCCTTATCTGGTAGCTTGGTAAAGTTACTCAACAGATCTTCTTCTTCTGGGACTGTCCAGTCTATTGTGTCAAGGGCGAGGTTGTTATTTGATGCTACAGTCGCATGGTTTGGGAGCTTGGATTTTTCTTGCTTGATTTCCCGGGTAACTGGCTGCGGTTTCTCCCATCTACTGGGTTCTTCCACGGGGGTAGGGCGGATGTCGGCTTCTGGTGGAATGGCCTTGTTCATCTTGTTCTGTCTTTTAGATGGGATCAATGGTCTGGGTGATATATCTTCAAAGTGTCGACGCGGAAAAATTCCTTTCCGGGCTAAATGAGCCTTTTCTCTTAAGATTTTGGTTGGGATTCTATGACTACCAAATCTTAGTAGTACTTTTTTGGAATATCCATCGTTAGTAAGCCTCTTGACTGCTTTTAAGTCAATGCTTCCGCCCTCAAGGCCAAGGAGCTGATTTAGATGATGTCTGGCCCAGAAAGGTGACCCCCAGTAAGGTAGGGGTCCTCTATATGGAAAAATGTGGAGAACGATCTCACATGGCCTCAGTATCAGGTTGATTGAGTGAGGGGGGCTTCCTCTGGTTTTTGGCTGGTTTAGAGGTATAGATTTGTATTTGTTCTGTTTATCTCCAGGGCTTGTTAAGGGTGGCAAAAAGGGAGTGAGTTGCCTCCTTTCATCTAGGTTATCCAGCTTCTTGGTGATGTTTTGTAATTGTTCAAAGATTTTTTGAACTGTTTGAGCAGTCAATAGGCAGCATTCCTCCAGCAGTTCCACCTTTCTATCAATTAGTGCTTGTGCCTCGGTTATGGGAGTAGTAGCGTTGTCCTCATTTATTCCTAGGGATATCTCTTCAATTGTCTTTCCATGTAAAGAGTTGGGGAAAGTTTTGGGAGGAGATACGTGCTGTTTTTGAGGTAGCAGGTAATTATCTAGATTACTCTGTTTGAAACCAGAGAGCTCTGTGTCAGTTTCTGTATCAAGACACCTGAGTCTTTTGGCTCTTCTCATTACTAGATTCTTCTTAAGTCAATGAGATCAGACTTCTGAGTAGAGTGATAAAGTGCTAAGGTTCTCAGGTCGCAGTTTCATTCAATTCTCACTCAGTCCTGGCTGGGTTGCTGCGAAGAGTTTAAAACTGGGTCCAGTTATAGCACTCCTTTGAAGTACCCCCCCCTTTCTTCTCAGTTTGTTAGAACGACTGAGATGTTTGGGGGTCCACGAATTTAGAGGGGGTGGGAGAAGTTTGTGGTTTTATGAATTTGTAGTTTTTAGGGTTAAAAGCCCATTAGAAGTCCTTTAGGATCCTTGGAATAAGTTTGTCACGAGGAGTCAACGAAAAAACTGGGAGGGAGTGCCTTAATGCCCAGGAAGGGATGTCTGAGAGCCTTCGTTAAAAAAAATTCTTTAGCTTCATTAAGTCCCGGCACCGAGGAGGATAAGATAAGATGAGATGTTCAAAAGCACAGCGAAATAGTAAAAAGAAATAGAATCCAAAGGGGAGAGGAGAGCCGGCAGCATTTAGTTAAAAGATCTCTTTGAGCTCCGATAAGAGCGTCTTACCTCGGCGCCATCTTGTCGAGGCTTGGGAATCGATAGTAATATTCTAGTACACCAACCACAGAAAATTGCTGATGTGTTAACCAAACTGAACCTTATGGATGCTAACCCTGTAGACACACCAATGACAACAGGTTATCAGGTAGATGATACTGAAGAAGCATTTTCTGACACTACACTGTACAGAAGTGTGCTAGGCAAACTAAACTTCATTGCCAGATGTTCAAGACCTGACATTGCAGTTAGCTGTAACTTGCTAAGCAGACAATTCAACAATCCTACTTTTAAGGACTGGAAAGCTCTGAAAACGCACAGCATGCTATTTGAAAGGCACTATGCACTACAGACTGAGATTTAACAATCAGAAGTCTGGCGGTCTTGAGATATTTGCTGATGCGAGTTTTGGAAGTGACAGTACAGACAGGGAAAGTATGTCTGGAGTTTGCTACATGTACAACCAGGGTCTATTTGATTGCTCGTGCAAGAAGCAAACAACAGTGAGCTTAAGTTCTTGTGAAGCTGAACTGAATGCAATGTCTTATTCACTTGTGGATTGTGAATGATTGTTACAATTGTGTAAAGACATGAGAATTCCTGTAAAGTGTCCAATCCAGGTTTACCAGGACAACAAAGCATGTTTGGCTTTGCAGACTTCTGAAGGTTGTAAGCAAAGCACGAAGCACTTGCAATTGAAGCTGCAACATGCTAGGGAATGTGTTCAGAAGGGACTCATAACGGTGTCCTGCATGCCAGGTAATGAAATTCCTGCTGATTTATTGTCCAAGGTTGTTCTGCGTAGTGGGGAATGTGCCTGGAGCCTTATCAAAGCCTCAGGTCGTTAATCATGTCGGAGGCGATTCCGGAGGAGCTCGACCAATCGCAGATTCCGACAGAAACTCGGGAGGAAAAATCCATACCCACTGCCTTGCAAGACATCTTGGGGAGAAGAAAAGACTTAAGGAGCAAATCCTATGATGGTTTGATGGCGCTTTGTATGCCTCCTTCAAGCAACTCTTAAGCTGTTGCCAAACATATTGCTTTGCTTTCCTTTAGACCATTTCAGTGAGGTTGAGAGGCAGGTCATGCAGTCTGGGCAGCCCAGAACCTCCAGACACGCTGCCCAGGCTTGTGCCTTTGGTGCTGCTAACTCAGCAAAAACAACCTGGGAAGCAGCAGTTACAAGTTACCGGTCTACAGGGGGCGCTTTGATTCCACAGCAGTTTGATTTCACCCCCAGAGGCGCACTTCATTGTCTCTTGAGACAGACTGGTGCCAACAGGTAGCAGTTGAGCGTGCCTCAGGCATTTTGCAGAACCCAAGCCCTTCCCCTGCTTTTTTCAGGAATTATTAATATTCCCCTTATTTGCTTGCAGCTGGCATGCTATAGAGCTCAGCGCTGGTCTCACTCACCATGATGCCTGCTGGAAATCCACAAGCATGATTCAAGAACAGATAAACTCCCCTCCTGTGGTTTCCAGCAACTGGGAGTCTTTTTTTTAAAAAAAATATTTTTATTGAGATTTTCAGTTAAACAGAAAACAAACCAGAACAAACAATCAAAAACTAAAACAAACACTCTTAACAATCAGAGTAAATCATCTTACTTACATTGTGTTGGATCACGCCTCGACTTCCTTCCTATCCCGTTGCGGTTTTCTTGGTATACTTCTACTCTTACAGTTTCTGTTCCAATTATGTACACGTCACAAGGTTTATGTTAAGCCTACTGTAGTTTTTAAATTTCTACAATTACTTTCAATATATGTCACAAATTTACTCCATTCTTCAATAAACTTTGTACCTTCTTGGTGTCTAATTTTATGTGTCATTCTTGCTAATTCTGCGTATTCAAATAATTTTACTTGCCAATCCATAACCGTAGGGATCTCTGCTGATTTCCATTTTTGAGCTATCAATACCCTGGCCGCCACCGTCACATATTGAAACAATCTCTGATCTTCCTTTTTAATTACGTCACCTATTATTCCAAACAAAAATGCCTCCATTTTTTTTGAAAAAGTATATCTGAAAATTTTCTTTAATTCGTTATATATAAGCTCCCAATTTTTTTTCATTTCCTCACAATCCCACCACATATGGTAAAGGTCCCCATCCTTCTGCTTACATTTGCAGCATGCTTTGTTTCCAATTTTATACATTTTCCCCAATTTTGCCGGTGTGATGTACCATCGGTACATCATTTTCTCCAGGTTTTCCCTTAATGTGACGCATGCCGTGAACTTCATTCCTTTATTCCATAGCCTCACCCACTTGTCGTACTCTATGTTATATCCAAAATCAATTGCCCATTTTACCATCACCTCCTTTATCAACTCATCTTTTGTATCCCATTCTAACAAAAAATTATACATCTTAGATAAAAGTTTGGTTTTTCCTTCTAGAATTTCTATCTGATATTTAGATTTTTTCTCATTCATCCCCAATTTTTTTATCTTCATTCCAAAGTGCATTTATCTGGTGGTATTGTAGCCAACCTGTCAATCTATCTTTCAATTCCTCATAAGTTCTAATCTTCCAACCTTTTTCTGTTTTTACCAATAAATCTTCGTATGTTAACCTTTTCCCCTCCAAGTTCAATTTTTTTATTGTTAAAATATCTACCGGGGATAACCACCAGGGGGTGTTTCTTTCTAGAAGTTTTTTGGTTTTCTCCCAAACTTTGTACAGGGCTCCTCTAAAAATATGATTCGAAAAACCTTTGTGAACCTTTTCTTTGTTGAGCCACAAGTAAGCATGCCAGCCATATCTATTATTAAAGCCTTCTAAGTCCAACAAGTCCGAATTTTCTAAAACAATCCACTCTTTAAGACAACATAAAACAGGAAGCTTCATAGTATAATCTTAGATTTGGCACGGAAAACCTGCCTCTTTCTCTCCGGTCCGTAAGTAGTTGGTATTTAATTCTTGGCCTCTTTCCCTGCCATATGAAGTTTGAAAGAATTTTTTGCCATTCCTTAAATATTAAAGGCCCCCTCATTATCGGAATAGTCTGAAATAGGAACAACATTTTCGGGAGAATATTCATCTTGATTGCCGCCATTCTTCCGGACCATGAAAGCTTTAACCTATTCCATATATCCAAATCCTTTTTAATCTCTTTCCATGTAGGTATATAATTATCACTGATTAAGTTGATATTTTTCGATGTCAACCAGATACCTAGATACTTTACTTTTTTTTACGACTTTAATTCCATATTTTTGTTCTAATTGCTCTCTTATATTCCTATCAATATTTTTAACCAGCATTTTAGTCTTTATTTTGTTTAATTTGAAACCTGATAATTTGCCGAATTCCTCTAACTGTTCCAAAACCTTACCGACGCTTGTTTGTGGTTCTTCTAAGGATAACACCAAGTCATCCGCATATGCCTTCAACTTGTACTCCTTGGTACCAATTTTAACCCCCCCCCCCCGTATCTCTGGCGTAGTTCTCATCCTGTTTGCTATTACCTCTAACACCATTATGAATAGTAAAGGGGATAGAGGGCAGCCTTGTCTTGTTCCCTTCATAATATTAAATGAATCTGTCAAATTATTGTTAACAATCAATTTAGCTGTTTGATTAGAGTAAATCGCTTTTATGCCTTTCATGAAAGTGCCCTCTATCCCCATTGTCTCCATGCTCTTTAACAGAAACTGCCATGATACGTTATCAAACGCTTTTTCGGCATCTATAAATATTAGGGCCGCCGGTATTTCATTTTTGACTTCCAAATATTCTATAATATTTATGATATGCCTGACGTCCTTAAGTTGTCTATTTGGGAGAAATCCAGCTTGGTCTTTATGTATAAAATCCTTTAAACAATTTTTAAGTCTGTTTGCCAGTATTTCTGCAAAAATTTTATAATCATTGTTTAACAATGAAATAGGTCTGTAATTTTTTATATTCAGTCTATCAGTGTCTGGTTTAGGAATCAGGGTTATATGCACTTCCTTCCAGGTACCTGGTATATTCCCTCCTTGCAAAATGTTGTTCATCACATCACATAACACCAGAGTCAGTTGGTCCACCAAGGTTTTATAATATTTGGCCGGTAATCCGTCCGGACCTGGGGCTTTACCTAATTTCATCTTTTTTATTGCTTCTTGTATTTCTTCTTTCGTAATTGGTTTATTCAATTTTGCCTTTTCTTCTTCTGTTATGTATTTTCCTTTGCAATCTTCTAAATATTTTCCTATTTTGTTTGTTTCTTCATTTTCTCTTTTATATAGTTTTTCATAATATTTATGGAATGATCTCTTTATTTCATTCGAATCTTCTATTTGACGTCCTTCAACTATTATCTTATTTATTACACTTTGTTTTTGTCTTTTCCGTAACTGCCATGCCAAAAAATTTCCTGTTCTGTTGGCTGATTCAAAAAATCTCTGCTTCATTGATTTTATTTTCCATTCTACCTCCTGATTTACCAGCATTGAATATTGGGTTTGTAACATTTTAATTACTTGTTTATTCTGCTCGTCTTTGGGTTTTATCATTAAATTCTTCTCACATTCTCTTAATTGCATTAGAATATCTTCTTTCTTCTTTTCTCTTAATTTTTTTCTATAGCTGTTTTGCTGTATTAGGTGACCCCTCATGACGGCTTTGCTTGCGTCCCAGACTATGTCAATATTAATATCATTATTTAAATTCCATTTAAGATATTCTTTCAGGGTGTCTTTAGCTTTTTCAATTACTTCGGAGTTCTCAAAAGGATTTTCATTCATCCTCCATCTATATATACTTTGCACTTTACCTTTTATTTCTAAGACTATGGGGTTATGGTCTGATAGAGTTCTTGGCTGTATTTCACATTTCGAAATACTTGGAGTTAGGTACCTTGAGGTCCAGACCTGATCTATCCTCGCCCAACTCTGGTGAGGTTCCGAAAAGAATGTAAATTGCTTTGTACTTGGATGTTTATCTCTCCAAACATCTATTAAGTCCAGATTTTCCACCAAATTGAACAAGGACCTTGGTAATTTCCCTTGGTTACCTTTCTTCTTTTTTGTTAGCCTGTTCAATTCTGACTGTACCACTCCATTGAAATCTACTAATAAAATTATTTGTTGATCCTCTATTTCAATCAATCTCTCTTCCAATTTCCTATAAAACTCTGCCTTATTTGTATTTGGCGCGTAAATGGCAACCACATTAAGCTTTTCACCCTGATGATTGATTTGTGTCCCCAATATTCTCCCTTCCTCATCCTTACAAATTAATTTAGGTTCCCATTTTTCTTTGACATAGAGTACCACCCCTCTTTTTTTACTCACATCAGAATTAATAAATTCCACCACTAAACTTTTATTTTTCAAAATATATTTGTGTTTTTTGGCAATATGAGTTTCTTGTAAACAAATTACGTCGAGATTTTTTTTCTTCAATACATTCTCAATTTTATTCCTCTTAGATTTCTCGTTTAAACCATTCACATTCCAGGTTATTAATTTCAACGTCATTATTATTTAACCGAATTAACCGTAGTAACAAATTAAATTCAAGTGGTTTTGTCATCTGTGTCCTCCTCCTCCTCTTCTTCTTCTCCCACTTCTCTTTCTTCTGTTTCCTCCTCCTCTTCTTCTTTTCCTCTCCTTTCTTTCTCTTTCTCTTCCTCTCTCTCCCTTTTCCTTCTTCTCTCCTCTAAATCTGACTCCCTTTCTCCAAATTTGTCCTCTACCTTTCCAAGCTCCTTCTCGTATCTCCTTGAAAATTTCCTCACTTCTTGAATGTCCGTCAACCTGAATCTTTTATTTTTGTAATAGAAGGAGATCCCTTCCGGGAACTCCCACCTGTGTTGTATGCCGTTTCTTTTCAAAACACTCACTAGTTGTTTATAGCCATCTCTCTTACGTAAAAATCTGGTAGGAGTTTCTTTGAAGATAATAATCGGCCTGCCATCAATTATCAACTTTTTTTGGTAACTCGTTTTCAATATCACATTCCTCATGTCTAACGAGTTAAATATCACTAGACAATCTCCTGGTAGGTTCTTTGATTTAGCTTGTAAAGATCTTACTTTTATTCTAAATGTGTTTTCCACTGTATATTCAACTTCTTCTTCTTTCATGTCCAGCCATCTTGCCAGCTCTTTGATCATTTTAACTTTGATGTTCTCATTCATCTCTTCTCCTACTTCTCTAAATTTCAAATTCATTTGCTTCTGCCTCATCTCCAACATGGCTAGACTGTCCCATACTTGGTCCTGACTTTTATTCAGGTCTCCTAACTCCTCTTTAATCTTATCTGTCTCTCTCTTGTTCTCCTTCACTTCCTTTTGAATTCTTTTAGTTGACTCTTCTATTGTCTTTGATCTAACTGTCAAGTCTTTGATTTTGTTTGAGAGTTCTCCTACTGCCCCTTCTATTTTTTTATCTAGCATTTCCTGCACTTCTCCTAACTTCTTCTCCATATGTTGTTCGCTTTGCTTAAATTCTTCCTTTATCTTCGGCCACAAAATGTCCAAATCTTTAATTTCTTCTTGTCGGGATATTTTCCTTTCCCCCGGTGTTCCCCCTATCTTTTTGCCATTCTTTCCTGCCATTTTAAATCAAATTTCAATTTTTTTCAAAATTTTTCACAATTTTTCTAATGCAATACTCAATTTCACCCCAGGGGGCGTACAATCCCCCTCTAATGCCTTTTATATATGAAAGAAACCTATTGTCTATTATACCACAAGATGTCTCTCTTCAACTTCTTTTCCCAACACAATATTCATATATTTTATCACTTTTTTCTCAATTTCCTTCAATATCTCCACCAATTAACCAATTCTTGTGATTAAGCAAATTGATACAGATTAATACAGATTAATACACTTGTATTAACACATTTTTGGTAACCAGCAAATCAGTTAATCAAATAAATCAAATAAATCAGTTTCAGTACTCTCACTCCAATTAATACAATTAATAATTTTCAACAATAGGGGTTTAAAAGGTCTACTTAAGTTAATTCACTTATAACTGATTTAGCTGAGATCCTCTTTTAGCCCCCTGTTTTCTTATCTTTTGAAGTTTTAATTCAGTTAAGCAATAATTTTCAGCCACTCGTAGGCCTAAATCCACTCAACTTAAATGCTCTTCAGCCACTTGCAGGCCTAATCCAAATTGGGGCAGGTCAACTTGAATGTTAAACAGCTTTAAAGAACAAAAAATGGAATATTTATAATCCAGAATGGCTTCCTTCTCTTCTTGTCCTCTTACGGGTATAGTCTAATATTATAACAAATTATATCCAAAACCTACAACCCGGGAGGGAGATAAAGAAAGAAATAGTCCCAAAATCCCGAGTCACTGGAAATCCAATATATAAAAATCCAAAGGGGAAGTGTCCAAAGTTCAATATTAAAGTTCTTATATTTTTTCTTCACCTCTTGCCGACTTATTAGTTATTAATATGAAGAGAATATGAAGAGAGAGGGGAAGAGAAAGGTGAAGAGCCAAAAAAGAGGAAGTTTATTTATTTTCCCCTCTCTACTCCTTTTTCCTTACCCAGAAAAAATAAAAAATATATAATAAACCGAGGGAATGTACTGAAATAGCATAATAATTAGGCTTAAAGTCAATTTGGGTATATAAAAACCCCCTGAAACCAAAAATGATAGTGTTGATGTTCTTAAAATCCAGCTCTTAAATCCCAGCTCCTAGATCTCAGCTCTTATTTCTGCTTTTCCTCTTCTTGGCCGCCATTAATCAAGCACAGTTCATAAGTCCTTTAAGTCATTAATCTCTCTCTCCTTCAAAAAAAGCCTCTTACGCATTCTTTTCACAACCAAGAGGGTAAAGCAAAGTTCCAATATAACTCTTTTTGCAGTTCTTTAGTTCAAATTAATCCACTGCCTTGGCACAAAGTTGCAGAGGACTTTCACTTTGTACTCACTCAGCAGGGTTGTCAGCCTCCTTCCTTTTTTCTTGCAACTTTCTCTCTCTGCGCCAGTTTCTCTCCGCTACTGGGATGGACTCCTTAAATCAATCCTTCGACATCCAGAACTCCCTCAGTGTATTCTTTTCAAGTAGAAGTTAGAGACATCGCAACGCGGGGGTGGTGGTGCCTCCCTGTCGCGTCTGCAGCTCCGTTCGCTCTCGAGCCTTTAAAAAAACAAACCAAAAAAGCGGAGAAGCCGCTTTGACGCTGCTGGGTGCCCTGTCCCCCAAGGCTGCTCCCCTTGAGGTTTGGGGATGCGCAGTGCCCTTGCACCACCCCCCGAACCCCCACGTCGCTCAGAAAGCCTCAGAGAGGTTTTCTGCACTTCCACAATGTCCGTGGTAAACCGGAACTCCTCCAGCAACTGTGATTCAAGAGCGTCACTGCCTCCAACTGTGGAGCCAGAGCAGAGCCATCACAGGAAGTAACTGTTGATAACCCTTTCCATGTATTTGCCTCATTTTTTTAAAGTCATTGTGTCACAATGCTGTAGCTATTTTAAAAACGTAGCAGTGCCCCTTTAGGGAACCTTTGAATGCAATTCCTTTGGCCTCAAGTCCAAATAACTCAAATTGACTGTGGGTTTATCCCAGATCCTCTCCCTGCATTGGAATTCAGGTAGGAACCTTTGGAGGAAGTGGGGGGTTGGAGGAAAACTGACAACGTGTATTTTTCTTGTTACCTTTTCTCCTTGAGCCCAGCCAGGACCTCCCTTTCCCAAGGGTATATTCACCGTGCCCTGAGTGGGGTGGGAGTGTACATGTGTCTAGGTGTGAGTAACTGAGGGTGGGGGGGGGCTATCTTTAACTAATCCGAAGGTCTTTTGGGGATCTGTGCTATCTTCATGAGCTGCCCCTCCCTGATCTTTGGACCCATTTGAGGCAGCACAGAAGTGGAGAAGGCACCAACTTGTCTGAATTGCCACGTTTCCCTTGCTTGCTTCATCTAGCCGGTGACAGCAGCTGTTGTGCTGGAGGGCCCTGGCATGATGGTTTACTGCTGAAGGCCGCATAGTCTGTGATTCGGCCGGGGAGGATGGCAGTGAACAAATCACACTGTCACCAGCATCAGCCTCATTAACCTGATCTTTGGTGGATCACCAAATGTCCATTATCAGGCTCGGCACAATGCATTTTGTCAGGCATTTCTGTCACTGGCTCAGGCTCTGACCTTCATAGAGGGAAAGGCAGCCGGGGGGGGGAGGGGGCTGTTTGTCCACTAGCCTGCCCCCACAACCCTCACACAGCCTGGCCATATTTGTTCACATTCAGGCCCTATTTCTAGCTAGTGCCCCACGCCACATTGACTGGATTGAAACAACAAGTGTAGGCCTCAGTTACACACAGCGCCACCAGCAATTGTTCTGCACCAGCTTAACAGCCTCAGCATTGTTCGTCGGAGGAGAGGAAGACAAGATGAGGGACAGACAAGCCCCACAGGATCAACTTTCCTGAAGTTGCTCCTAACACCAGTCGTGTGTGCACAGATCAAGATCCAAAAGGAAGTTCTTCACCAAGGGTGCCAACTTGAATAAAAGGTTGATGGGGGCAGGTAAGCCCTGCCCCACATAATGGATCACAAGGCACGATGCACACACATTGTTTAAATGACAATGCCCATCAGCTGGGAGGAGGGCTGAAGGGACACCAGCCCCTAGGAGTTGGCTCCTATGTCATTCAGACAGCACACTGTTAAACTCACTTCCATGGGAGGCAGTGATGGCCACCAATGTAGATGGCTCTAAAAGAGGATTGGACAAATTCATGGAGGAAAGTAAGGCTAAGTGGCTCCTAGCTAGGATGGCTGTACTCTGCCTCCACTGTCACAGGAAGTAATGCTTCTGAATACCAGTTGCTGAAAACAGCAGGAGGGAAGAGGGCTCTCATGCCTGGGTCCTGTGTGTGGAATTCCCATAATGGACATCTGGTCAGGCACTGTGAGAACAGGAAGCTGGACCTAACAGGCTTCATCCAGCAGGCTCTTCTGATGTTCTTAGGTTGACCCATAAGCCCCATGATGGGTTTGAGATCCCACACCCTTCAGATTGCAGCTTCCCTCCCTCCTAATGTTGTTTTTTGGGGGGTTGGGGCTGTTGCGATGCGTCCAAGGGAACAGGGCAATTGGCAGGCCCCCAGCTGGCTCCAGCCCACCAGCCGGCAGCTGGTTGAACTCCAGTCCTCAGTTCTGCATCAAAAACTGTGACTCAGAGCTTCAGAAGCCTTTCAGAATCTGAGCACGCAAGCCAGCAGAGATAAACTCCTCGCGACGGAAGGGCGGACAGAGGCATATGTAAAGCATATTTACAAGCAGTTTATTCAGCATAGATCAGGACAAAGAAAAACATGTCTGCTCTTCTTCAGAGCAGCATAAAGCAAAAGCTATACACAAACGGAAGTTCCCAGCAAGCTGTGCTGGAATGTAAACAGACATGTGACATACAATGGCTCCACACATCTGTTTTGGTGAAACGGAACATCAATATCCTAACAGGGGCATGGTAGCTGTGGAAGCACTTGTGAAAGCTGTTTGAGGACAAAATTCCACAGGAACAGCACCAACGTCACGTACGAGCCAAAGCGGTTTACATCCCAGAGGGAATCTACATGTAAGAGGTTGCTCTATGCCAGTGGTTTTCAACCAGTGTGCCGTGGCACCCTGGGGTGCCTTGAAGGATGATCAGGTGGGCAACCCTGGCCTCTGTCCCTCTTTCCTTCCTTTCCTCCCTCCTCTAATGCTCTCGTCTGATGCCCTCTTGCATCTCTGCCTCCCCAAGGCTTGAGCAGCTGTTTGTTGCAGCAGCCCCGGCTACAAGCTCCCCAGGCAAATGGTGCCTCTGGGGCTGGCCAGGGGGTGCCTCTCAGGCCCCTGTGGGGCAGTGTGAGGAGGCATCTTTCTTTGGGGCAGGGCGGGCAGCTCAGAGACCAGGGACGGCAGCAGCAGCTGTCCAGAGGACTCCCAGGGAGAGGGGAGAGGAGAGGAGGCTGAGGGAACACTCCACAAGGGTGGGTGTTTGAAAAAGGGTGAGAGGCTGCCAACTCTGCAGGCAAGGGGGGACATAACTGGGCTCCTGAGCCCCACAGGGGTGCCACAAAAAAATGGAGTTAGTCAAGGGAGCTGTGGACCCAAAAAGGTTGAAAACCTCTGCTCTATACAGCAAGTTGCACTATACAGAGTCAGTCCATTGGTCCACCCAGCTCAGTTGTGTCTGCACTGGCTGGCAGCAATGGCTCTCCAGGGTTCCAGTCTTTTCTTGCCCTCTCTGTTTGGACACACCATTGGGGACTCAGTCTGGGATCTCCTTCATGCAAAGCAGATGCTCTGCCACTGAGATATTACCACAGGGGGCTCAGGCCTAAGAGGCACCCTGTTCTGGGCACCAAAGGCAGGACACTTCTGGCAGTTGGGAGTTGGCGCAGGGACTTTCTGCATGCAAAGCACATGCTCTCCCACTCTCTAACAACAACAACAAATGATAATAATGATGATGATGATGATGATGATGATGATGATGATAATAATAATAATAATAATAATTTATTTATTTGGCTGGGTTTCCCTAACCACTCTGGGCGGCTCCCAACAGAATATTAAAAACACACTAAAACATCAAAACACATTAAAACATCATATACAGTGTCAGACCTAATACTGGGTCATCTAGCTGGTATTCTCTCTCCTTAGAATCATAGGATTGCTGGGTTGGAAGGGACCCTCAAGTTTAATCCAGTTCAACCCCCTGTATTGCAGGAATGCCAACAGAAGCATCCAGGAAGCATCCAGGTGGCCTTCCAACCTCTGCTTTAAAATTTCCAAGGAAAGAGAGTCTGCCACCTTCCGAGGGAATCCATTCCACTGTTAAACAGCTCTTATCATCACAACTTTCTTCCTAATATTTAGCCAGTGGCAACACTGTTTCCAATGGCCAATTACCAGCTATGTCCGGAAAATTCCAGATGTATGGCCACTGTAGATCCTGCACTGGAACAGCAGAAAAGAAGTTTGCTCCATCTTCCATGGACTAGCCTTTCAGATAGTGGAAGATTATTATCCTGTCACTTCTCGGTCTCCTCTAGGCTAAACATACCCAGCTCCTTCAACAGTTCCTAATCAGGCTTGGTTTCCAGGACCTTGATCATCTCAGCTGCCCTCCTTTGCACACCTTCCTGCTTGTCAACATCCTTCTTAAACCTGACATTTTGAAACCCTCGACTGGCAGCAGCTGTCCAAGGTGTTCGGCTGCCTGCTATCTTTTGGCACGTAAATGGAGAGAATTCAGCCCGAAACTTTATACACCATGGTGATTAATCTGTGGCTTTCCAGATTCTGCTGGACTCCCAACTCTCACTCTCCCTGACCATTGGTCCTGCTAGTTGGGGCTCCCTGGGGGACCTCAGGTTTCTCATTCCTGACATAGATGCAGAGCATGTGCTTTGCTACGAAATCCTGGCCCTTCCCAAGATGACTGAGCCAGATCAGTTACCTGCTTCCAAGCTCATGGAGTCCCTTATGTCAAAAGAATCTTGGCACTTAAGCTGCATCAATCTCCTGGGCTTTCAAACTGCACTGCCGGGGACTGATGGGAATTGTAGTCCCAAACAGCTGGAGGACACCTGGTTGGTGAAGGCTGCTATTGTGAGATGTAACAACATGCTGGAGTTATTCATGTTGGAAGTGCATCAGTTGCAGCAGCAACCTGCAGCAGCAAAGAGGATCGGGTCACATAATCAGTTGGAAATGCCCAGGAGAGGTTAAATCTCACCACATGGATACTACAGATAACCAACCTCTCATGAAGTTTTATGCCCATCTTGTAAATTGGGTGGGGAACCTCTGTCCCTCCAGGTGTCCTTGGACTCCTCCAGCTCCCAGCAGCCACCATGACCAATGGTCAGCTCTGCTGAAAGTTGAGAGTCCAGTACTATCTGGAGGAACCAGATTTCCCACTCCTAGAAATAAGAACATAAAGAGAGCTCTGCTGGATCAGGCCAATGTCCTTCTAGTCATGCATCCTGTTTTTACAATGGCCAAATAGATGCCCCAATGGGAAACCCATGAGCAGAATTCAACCACAAGAGCCCTCTCTCCTCCTGCTGTTTCCAGCAACTGGTATTTGGAAAAGATTGCTGTCTCCATCAATGGCTAGCAGCCATCAATAGTCCTCTCCTCCTCCGTAAATTTGTGCAATCCTCTTTTATAACCATCTAGGTTAGTGGCCATCCCTGCCTCCAGTGGGAGTGAGTTCCATAGTTCAACTATGCACTGTGTGAATAAGTCTCTCCCCTATTAGAGATAAGTTCACAGTTCTGCTACATAAAAAGCTTGGAACACAAGAGGCTGTTTATCTGGCTGCAGGCAGCTTTGTGCCAAGAGAGGTTGAGCCCCAGCTGAGCTCAGCTATGCAGCCCACAGGCCCCTGAGAGGAAGACCACAAGCATCAAGTGGGCTCAGGGCCCAAGTGGTGGAGGGACCTCTTGGCCCACGTTTGTGAGACCTGGAGTGCTTCATGCAGCTCCTGCCTTATCGCTAGGAGGTCTTGCAGTCAGGGATCCAGGCTTTGGCAGGCAAGGGTGGAGAGGTTTTGCAACCACTCATGTAGGCCACACCTGCAGCAAGCACATTCCAGGAACGTGGCAGGGGAAGAGGCACAGCAAGGCTGCAGATAACCAAGAGAGGATGGAGACTGGCCATATTTACCTCCTTCTTGGGACTTTGAGGAATATCAAGGAGAGGGATAAAGGAGGAGATCCTGGCAGTTTTTCCTCAATGCTCACTAATAATAATATTTTTTATTTATACCCCACCCTCCCCGGCCAGAGCTCAGGGTGGCTAACACCAGTAAAATTACAGCTTCCTGTTTCTGGTGCTGGGAAATGGCTGACTCCCACATGACCGAACCCCAGCCGTGCCGGTAATTCAGGGCTGATATGGGGGTAATTAGCCCTGGCAGCCTCCCCAGAGTGGGGGAGGACTGTCTCGCAGACCCGTGGATTGTCCGAGATTGCCGACCTGCATCAAGGTGCAGGCGGCAGGGCACTGGGTCACAGAGCACGGGACGGCTGGCGCTCTCCAATGTCATTCTCATAGGCGGGAACATCTGTTTGAAAAAATCAATAGATTTGGACAATAAACAGACATGGACTGGATCAAAGAAGCTTAAGAAAAAAACCTGCAGAAGTGTACAGTCCCTGGGGGTTAAGTTCGGACTTCAAAGAGATTCTCATCATGGTGTTTGGATTACCGAGGTGTTTGGTATGTTCCCCCCCCCTCTACTTAACAATTACAATTGGTTTTCTATGCCAAGCCTGATTAAGACCTTAATTTTTTTTTTAAAAAAAGACTACAGACAGACTTCTATTTATAATTAGGTGTTTAATTGTGCAGCTTTACTTAAGACTTGAAAGATTTGATAAAGATGGAAGAGGAGGCAAGATGGCTTTCGCTAATGACACAGCATGAAAGAATATATTCCTCCCTTTTTTCAAGGCAAGCAGGAGTTATGTGCTGATTGATTTCATAATGATTTGAGACAACAACTTGGAATAATATACAGTGCAGCTGTTTGCAGAAGCATTTTATATTCATTATGAACGAGAGATAAGGCTAAGGGATGTCTAGCAGCCCCCCCCCCCTCTAGGGCCCGGAGGGGGGAGAGTGTCTCCAAAGGCCGATCAATTTCCAAATGACTGATATTTGTGGAACACAGTTTAATATTGCATACAGTTTTGCCTAACAACTTAATTTGGAAGGTACTGGTTTAATAAAGCTCAAAAGGAAGGTTTGGACAATTAATGAGTTGCTGTGCCATCAAACTGCAGATAACAGACTTGGACAACATCCCAGATTGGAAAGGACTCAGAGGAAGCTGCGCTGATAAAAAGACAGTTGGAAAAATATGTATTAACAAAACTGTATTCGACGGATGAAAGTATATGATGTTTGACATGATTGAGAATCGTAGACTCAGGGACAAAGAATTATGAAGCGTTAAAATCGAGATGTGGAAAATATGGAAACAACGAGGAGAAGCAGGACTAAGATGTGGAGATTTGCTTGAGAGATCCAGACCATGGGGAGCTCCGAAAAATTAATAAATATAATTTGGACTATAATTTGGTCTTTTTTATTTTCATTTTTTTTATTTTAATTGCAGTATTATGATTGGATATATTAACTGGATGTTTTTTATTAGAAAATCAATAAAAATGAAAATGAAAAAGTCCCAAGACAAAGAAGGATGTGCAGCGGTTCTTAGGCTTCAGCAATTTCTACAGAAAGTTTATCAAGAACTTTGCCCACGTGACTGCACCCATAACTGATTGTCTCAGTGGGAAGAAGAAGTTTCTGTGGACTGAGGAGGTGCAAAGGGGATTTGCGGAACTAAAGAAGATTATTGCATCGGAGGGGCAGCTATTGGGAGTGGAAAATTACGCCTCCGATCGGGCCATCGGAGCGGTCCTGCTGCAGCGAGACGCTGGGGGGGATTGGAGGCCGTGAGCCTTTTTCTCCAGGAAACTGAACAAATCAGAAAAAAAACTACAGTATCTATGACTGAGTAAAGGAAGGATTGAACTCTGATTAATAATAATACACACAGAGGGTGCGTATAATAGTGTCTCTGTGCCTGTCCCTCCACAGCCCCTGGCCCAGGTTGTTTTATTCACCAAAGAACTTTTACAGATTGTTCGAAAGAACCAATCAGATTTCTTCTGAGCATTTCAACAAACCCCATGTGGGGACAAAGTTAGATCAAACGAAATTCTTTTAACTACAAAGACTACTCTGAGTATGCATATATAATCTTAGAGTAAATAAAAGAGGACTAGAGAAACTCCGGAGATCACAAACAGGAGTAAACAAGAGAGGATGGAAGGATGGCAAGGAGATAGGCATCTTTATCACCTTCCTGTGAAACTATTTCCTGGCCCTAAGATCAACATCCTGAGATTAACATATTGGAAAGGCTACTTCAAAGAAGCTTGCCCACTATCTTTATGGCCCAGGACGCCTGCCTGTCGAAGCAACTGGCAGTGTACGTGACTGGTCAAGAAAGAGAAATGAAACAGGGATGCAAAGGTGTGGATTGATCAAGAATCATATCAAAATAGTTTAAACCCAGTCAACGCAATGCTTTCATTGCTGACACAGATGGCTTACTCTATATTTGTTATAATTCCTCATAGCAATCCCACCTGATCACTACAATGACAAAGAATTGCTGACTATTTTTGCGGCTTTTAAGCAGTGGATGCACTTCATGATTGGGACGAAGCACCAGATTCAGGTGTGCACGGATCACAAGAACCTGGAGTACTGGCGGACCGCTCGCGTGCGTTGCCAAAGACAAATACGCTGGGTTGTGGGAGGGCTGGGAGGCGGTTTTCGAGGACACAGAAGAGGACAACGGCGTCTTCCTAGGATTCCCTCCCTCTCCACATGAGACCAGTGAAGAAGAGGTAGCTCTCAATCCTGCCGACAGGGAGGGGGGTTTTGAGGGGGGGTGGATGTCAGGGACCTGCTTGCAGGGGAGGGGGGAGAGACAGGAACGTACAGAGAGCCTCCTCCTCTGTTGAGCAGCTGCACTTCGTCAGAGTATGGGGAGGGGGAGCTTTCAGGAGACACGGAAGACGAGAAAAGGAGGAGCCAAAACACTGCTACCAGGGAAGGGAATGTGCAGCTTCCGTCACATAGTTTTCCACGTAAGGAAAAAAGGTGGAGGGGGGGTTTTCTCGGGTTTCTATGCTGGAGGGGAAATAGGAAGAAGGCACTTCTGGATTCTGCTAGCGATTGAGGCAGACATGTTTTTGAAACTTCTGCACTGTACATAAGTTTTGCACTCAATAAATGCTGAAAAGACAGGCTGGAGTCCTGGCTCTTATCTTCGTGAGTAACCACACTCCCATCTGACAATGATTTTTAAAAAAAACACAAGTAAAATTACAGTAAAAACATAATAAGGGGAAAAAACCAATTTAAAATACAGGTTAAAATGCAATTTAAAGTGCAGCCTCATTTTAAAAATAGCCCATAGATCAAAACCATAAGGGGAGGGAAAACATAAGGGTCAGACTTAGTCCAAACCAAAGGCCAGATGAACAGCTCTGTCTTGCAGGCCCTGCGGAAATATGTCAAGTCCCGCAGGGCCCTAGTCTCTTGTGACAGAGCGTTCCACCAAGTCGGGGCCAGTACTGAAAAGGCCCTGGCCCTAGTTGAGACCAATCTAACCACCTTGCGACCTGGGACCTCCAAAATGTTGTTATTTGTGGACCTTTCAGTCCTCCGCAGGGCATACCAGGAGAGACAGTCCCGTAGGTACGTGGGTCCTAGGCCTCATAGGGCTTTAAAGGTCAAAACCAGCACCTTAAACCTGACCCTGGACTCCACCGGGAGCCAGTGCAGTTGGTAAAGCACTTGATGAATGTGGTGGCTGCTGAGCTACATTTGAGCTCAGCTGAGGGATTCTCAGTGCATTGGGGCATGTGCAGAGCGTGCTTCCCTCCCACTTCTGAGGGCCCAGTTGAGGGATGCAGCTCAGCAGTAGAGCTTTCCATCCATAATTCTACGGTTCAGTCCTTGGAAGCACAACTGGCACCTTCATTGCTTTTGGGTTACAGGCGGAAGCATCCCTCAATGCTCAGGCTTTGGGTCATTAACTGGGGTTGTACTGGGGGTGTGGGGGGAGATTTCTTGTGTGTTTTGTGGGGTTCATCTCTGCGTATGTAGGATTCCTTCCCCTTTTAACAGTAATTGTTGTGTGGAAACTTTCAGGAATTTTGTTGTGCTGTGTCATCATCGTCCACCCCCCCCCATATATTTGGTTTTACTGAATGCCAAGCTGTTTTATATTTTTTATGGATTTGTAAGTAGCTTTGGGGCATTTTTTTGTTGAAAGCAATGAATAAATATTAGTAACATTAGAGGTTGCAACCTTCAGCCCTTGGCCCAGTTTCAAAAAGCGCTCTAGAAATGAAGAGGGCCACATTACACCACTGGTCCATCTGCTTTCTCATTGCTTTCTACCCTGACTGACAGCAATGGCTCCCCAGGGTTTCAGAACCTGGAGACACTGAGAATTGAGCCTGGGATCTTCTGCAAGCAAAACAGATGCTCTCTCACTGAGCCTATCAGTTCAGAGTCCTAGCAAGAGAAATCTGCTGCTCCTCTAACAGTCCACTGAGGGAGGGTCAAAGAGAGCAGACAGAAATAAGGGTGGCCCCACCCACTTTGGGTTGCCCCACCCACTTTTTATATGGCCCCACCCACTGCCAGAATGCAGTCCCCTCCCGCTTTGCATAAGCAGCTTCCTTACACTAGAAGGGCAGCTTTTCAGGCAGGTTGGCAGGCTGAAGAGTCTGAACAGACAAGAGAAAATACTTACTCCTGCAGCACAGCATTAAACCATGGATTTTTCTCCCCAGGAGGCAATGATGGTCACCAACTTGGAGGGCTTTAAAAGAGGATGGGACAAATTCATGGCTGATAATGCTGTCAATGGCTGCTAACCAAAACAGTCATATTGCTGGGAACTACGGGTGGGCAGAGGTGCCCTCATGCCCAGGTCCTGTTTGTGGGCTTCCTGTAATGGGCATCTGGCCACTGCAAAGACAGAATGCTGGACTAGATGAGCCATTGGCCTAATCCAGCAGGCTCTCCTTGTATCCTTGTTCCCTTGGAGACTTCTGCTTGGCCACTGTGAGAACAGGATGCTGCACTAGATAGTCTGATCCAGCAGGACTGGATAGCTCAGATGATTAGAACACGGTGCTGATAACAATCCCCATATGGGACAGCTGCATATTCCTGCATTGTAGGGGGTTGGACTAGATCAGGGATCAGCAAACTTTTTCAGCAGGGGGCTGGTCCACTGTCCCTCAGATCTTGTGGGGGCCAGACTATTATTTTTTTTTGGGGGGGAGAACGAATTCCTATGCCCCACAAAGAACCCAGAGATGCATTTTAAATAAAAGGACACATTCTACTCATGTAAAAACACACTGATTCCCGGACCGTCCGCAGGCCGGACTGAGAAGGCCTTAGTTTGCCTACCCATGGACTAGATGATCCTCAGCCTCCCTCCCAATTCTACCATTCTATGCTTCATTCTATGACTCTTCTTATGTTCTACACCCTCTGTTGGAGGCAGGATGCATCTGACTACCAGTTGCTGGAAGCCACAGAAGGGGTACCCCCAGGAGCTCAAGCTAGCCAGCCAGGTGATGTGCAGGTGTGGGAATGCAAATGACACCTGGAGAATGAGGGCTTCACAAGCCATCCAGCAGGCTCTCAAGTACAGTGGTCCCTTGGTTCCCAAACCTAATCCATTCCGGAAGTCTGTTCCAAAATCCAAGCATTCTAAAACCAAGGTGTGCTTTCCCTTAGAAAGTAATGCAAAATGAATTAATCCGTTCCAGACTTTTAAAAACAACCCCTAAAACAGCAATTTAACATGAATTTTACTATCTAACGAGACCATTGATCTATAAAATGAAAGCAATAATCAATGTACTGTACTATAAAATAAATAAGACAGTATTGTAGATGATAAAAAATAAAAAATAAAATTTCTTACGTGCTCTGATGATAGTCATTGTTTGGATGGGGGGTTTTTTATTCATTTTTGCAGTCACACAATCAATCAATCAGTAGCTGAACTGGGTTCCACACCGTCACAAAAACGAAAAAGCCACACAAACAAAAACACACACAGAAAAGCCAAACAAAAGCTTCAAAGATCACCTCTGTGTTGTGTGGGTGCTCAGGACTCAACAGCCAGCAGACTCAACAGGAAGCCTCTGATTAGCAGCGGGGGACTCAATTTACTTGGTTAAATCATTTTTATTAATTTTCCAATAAAAAACATCCAATTAACATATCAAATCAAAATCCAATTAAAATAAAAAAAATAAAAAGACCAAATTATCATCCAAATTATAATTATTAATTTTTTGGGATTTCCCATAGTCTGGACCTTGAAGCATATCTCCAAATCTCAATCCTGCCTCTCCTCGTTGTTTCCATATTTTCCACATCTCGATTTTAACGCTTTAAAATTCTCTGTCTCCGGCTCTGCGATTCTCAGTCATGCCAGACATCATATATCCTTTCATCAATCGAATATAGCTTTATTTGTATATAGATCTTTTTTCAACTGTCTTTTTGCCAGTGCAGCTTCCTCTGGTGCAGCAGGGGACTCAATTTACAAACGGAACACACTCAACAGGAAGTGGAACATGTTCCGCTTCCAAGGCGAAGTTCACAAACTGGAACTGAAGGCTTATTTTACCTTCCCAGGGAATCGTTTGCCCGCGGCCCTGGGCCGAGGAGGGAACAAAAATGCACCAGAGAAAGTTCCTCTTTCGGAGAAAAGAGTTTATTTGTAATCTGCGCAGAGACAGTCAGCAGAATCATTTCTAAAGTCTGACTGCAAAATTCCTGTGTCCAGCAAGCATTCTTATACTTTCTGAACATTCTTCCCCCTCCCATACTTTCCCCAAACTTCCCCAATCAGCTGGCAAATGTTCAACTTATTCTCTTATATGGCACATCTATATTGCTTGCTAAACATTTTACCTTCCCTCATACATGTTTTTCTGCTGGCTAAGCACTCCCCCTCCCCTTTTGCTTGTAAGTGTCTTTTCTTATCTTTGCATTACTAAGGCAGGAAGCGCAAGGCAGGAAACGGCCTCTAGCCTGCCTGGTCAAATTTGCTAACAGCTGCAGTTTCTTGCTAGCTGGCAAGGCAGGAAATGGACTCTTGACCTGCCAGACAGATTTAGCAAACAGACACTGTGGCTGTGTGCTAACTGTCTGACCACAATTGCAGAAGTAGGATTAGCACAAAAATTTACTGCAGATAATATTGAGGGCAAAATTCCTTCTTAGGTACAAGGTACAGAGAATATTGAGCTGTAACCCTTCCCGTCTCCCTTCACTCCCTCCTCTTCTTTTGAACAATCTATTACTTAGATTCGTTCTGGGGTAAGGGTCTATATTCTCTCATAAAAGCAATCACACGCGGACCCATCGTGCGGGACGTCATCTTTTCCATCATATGTTGCATACATTGCATCAAGCAGGGAATACAAAAGCAGAAAAGCAAAAGGATTATAAGTGGCCCTGCTATCAATACCATAATATGCCTGATCCAACCACCATCGGGGAGCCAAGAATATAACCAATTCCATGGATCATGGATCACCTTCTGTAGTTTTTACCGGGTTTTCAGCTATCATTGTCTCCATGTGGTCAACTGTGGCCGAAATGCTAACATTGTTATCTGGGATAAACATACAGCAATGAGAATGAACTAGCGCACAAACTCCTCTCTATGTTGAAGATGTTACCAATGGGAATTCCATGTAGCATCAAACCTGGCCGTTTAGCATAAGGTGGTATATGCATACACAGCCAACAATTGGAGAGATTTAACATTGTGGTGAACCTAAACATATCTTGGATATAAATATTATTCTTCCACATCTTATGATATTTTTCTCCTCGTGATGTTTTATTCAATAACCTAGTCCCCATCTGCCCATGTTCACCAGGTGCAGCACCTTCCTTGTCTCCTGCAACTATGAGAACAAGGAATACTAGGAGGATCATCAAGGGGATAGAAGGATCGGGCTGTCGTCTCCCGCAGAGCCTATGACGCTCATGCCAGCAGAAAAAGAGACACATCCATGTGACAAGGGCAGTTGAAATAACCCCTATCCACCATCCCCAATCACTCCATGGTTCCTCCCACCAATATTCAGGGAGTGTGCTCATTGTTGAAGAGCCCACTGATATTCGTGCTCGATTACCTGTTGAGCCTCAAGGGTGAGAGCCCACCGGTGAGCTGATGCTCCCTAACCCTGTTGGGTGGATTGAACTCTCGTGCTGCCTCCCTACTGACCAGGGCGTATGGAGGCTGAAATCCTGGGGTGGCAATTCTTATTTTGGGAGGCTTGAGCCACCACGATTGTCAGAGGTGGTGCTGCAGAATTTACTGGCACTTGTTCAGCAATTTCAATGCACACCTGGTTCAGGCTCCCTCCCCTGCAACACTTGCATTAAGATAGGTTCCGTCCCATCTAACGCCTGGATTAAGATTAGGACCTGGTCTATCAGATGAGGTTGATACAGTGCTCTACCCCCCGAATGACAGTTGGTTACCTCCCCACAACAGCAAGAGCAGTCCGGAACTCGATAGATTTCGACCGTCTCTGCAAGTTCCCGTAGGAGCACTACTACCCACACGTGCTGGATAGTGGTGTGGAAGAGGAGCCACAACGGGGTAGTGGGATGTTTCAATACGGCAACCTCATCAAACCCCTGTTTCCAATAGCCAATGAGCACGCCATCTCTTACCACCGGCAAGACGAACCAATCATAGCAGAGGCCAGCAGGCCAGTAAGGGCGGTATGGCTCAGTGGGGTCAGGGCTGTGGGGCATAGAGCAGATCAATACAGAATATAACAGAAAAAAAGAAAAGAGAAAAGAGAAAGTCCTTATGAAAGTCCTTGTGATGATCAGCTGCAGGATCTCGGTGCCCGTGGTCCAACGCGTTTCCCGGTAGCGTCAGACACAAGGTGATGATCAGCTGAAGGGGTTGATCAGGATTTAGTTGCACAGTCCAATCTGTAGCGGCTCTTTTCACTCTGGTGTGGTGGACCCAAGGGGTGATGCCGGCGACTTTCATGGCGGTGGGTGTGGAGAGCAGGACGGTGTAAGGTCCCTTCCAGCACGGTTGTAGCGGCGTCCGTGCCCAATCTTTTACCCACACTTCATCACCTGGCTCGAACTGATGCAGCCAACACACAGGGGGTGCGAGCCTGGGTCCACCTGTTGAGACAAAAGAAAACTCGGAAGAATGTCTGGACATAATTATTCAATTGCATATCCTGACCAGCATGTGGGGACAACATTCTGACATATGGGACCGGTCTCCCAAACACAATTTCAAAGGGTGACAGATGGGTCCGTCTTAATGGGAGACTGCGGACCCTGAGTAATGCCAGGGGTAACATTGTCACCCAATTAGACCCAGTTTCCTGTGTCAGCTTGGATAGCTGATTCTGGGGTCTGTATGCTGTATGCAACTTTCAGTTGATTTGTAGTGCCTTAGCCAACTCCTGCAATACTGAGTGAACAAAGGCTGGTCCATTGTCAGCTTCTGCCCCTCTGCTAGGTTTAGGGCTCTGGTGAGCGCAGTTTATTCTGCCAGCTGGGCCGATGTTCCAGGCGGGAGTGGCTTTGCCTCGATCACCTGGTCTTCCAGGGCTACCACTGCGTAACCTGCCTTCCGGTGTCCAGCCTCAATGAAACTGCTTCCATCCATAAACCATGATGGCCACTGGGGGTCTGCTTCATCTTTAAGGTCAGGCCTGCTAGAGTACACCTCATCCATTACTTCAATGCAGTCATGCGTGGGCTCCTCACCTTCTCCTACCGGTAATAGGGTAGCTGGGTTGAGGGCTGTGGTGACTTGGAATTTCAAACGCGGATGTAGTAGTAGCATCTGACATTTCCTCATTTTAGCCTAGGAGAGGAAATAGGTGCCTTTCGGCAGATGGCACGCTGATTCTTTCCTAAGCAGCCTCGCCCTCCTCCCCGGGCGGTTTCTCCTAACGGTGGACCTCCCGTCCTCAGGGCCATCAACTTCTTTGCCTGATACTTCTCCTTTTTTTCTTCTGGGCCTCTTCCTCTCTTATTCCTAACATCCATTCCAAGGTGTGGCCCATAAAACCTTCATTTTTTTTTTTTTTAATGTCCCTGCGGATATCGGGCGCTGCCTGGGCTACAAAGGCCGCTTTAAAAATTGGGGCGTTGGCAGCCTCATCTGGGTCCACGGGGGTATACTGGCGGTAGGCTTCCTTCAGCCTTTCCAGATAGGCTCCTGGGGGCTCCTCACTCCCTTGCATTATCTCCCTGACCTTGGTAAAATTAGTAGGCTTCCTGGCTGCCCTCCTCATGCCATTCAATACATTCTGGCGGTAAGTGGTGAGGGTATTTTGCCCTTCAGTGGTCTGATAATCCCAATTCGGTGTATTTTCAGGATATCCTGCTGCAACAGCTTGATCTCCTGCCCCCTGCGCTCTCATGTGTGCTCGGGCTTCAGCATGAATTCGCCTAGCCTCCTCTGTAGTTAGCAGGGCATCCATCAAATATTGCACATCATCAAAAGTGGGATTGTAGGTTTTGAAAATTCCCCTCAAACAGTTTAATTATTTTTGCTGGGTTTTCCTCAAATGAAGGGTTTTGGTTCCTCCAATTACAAACGTCTGTACTAGAGAAGGGGACATGTTGAACTGTATAAGTTCTATTGGGCACCACCCCGTCAGGTCCCGCGGGAGCCGGAGGGTCATACACTCTGCGGAGAGGCATCACTCTGGCCGCGCCCTTCTCCTGTGCTTTATGTGCCCTATGGAGGGTCACTCTTTTCGCTGCCCTTCCCCACTCTCTCTGCCACTTCCTTTTCTGTTCCCCTGTACATCCCGCCACTTTTAACAAATGGGGGCTGACATCCACTTCTCCTGCATAAGGTTCCACATACTTCCTCAAATGTTCTGCCTGTTCCTCTGTTCATGTCTTTCCATCACTTGTCAACTTAACCAATCTTCCTACAAATGCCTCATCCTCATCATCCTCTTCTCTTTCCTCCCTTTCTTCGTCTTTGTCCAGGTCTAACAATGCATTGTCCACGGGATTGGGGGCTGGGCCATCTGCTCCCTGTGGCGGGGGTGGTGCCAGGGGTGTTGCCGGGGCATAAGGCGGTGGGGGCATTAAAACTTTATCTTCTTCCCTCTCTGAATCCTGGAGGACTGGGGGTTGTCCTCCTGTCTTCCTGACTGAGCAGATACGGCTGCCTGAGACTTCTTGGCAGCATGACTTCAGCCGGGGGGGGGGGTTCTTTTCCACATTAGTCTTCCATGTGGAGATGTAGGGGATTTGATCAGAATGGACATTCAAAATGTTCTGATCTAATGGATTAATGAGTTACAAATCAGGGGTCCCGGTGGACGGCCAATTTATTCTTTTGGGTGGGCCAATCTAATTCACACAATGTCCTCATCCTCCCCCTTCGTCAGCTTGAATCCCCAAAAGCATTCCAAAGGGGTACTTTTACTTTGGCCAGAACCCATTTCTTCCAGATACTCCGCTCCTATTCACAATAAAAATTCTCTCACACTTCATATACTACAGATTGTGATCTGCGCGAGGTCGCCCTGGCAGAAAATGCACAATCCTGCAACCGCTCGGCCAAGGGGAATGCTAAACCCCGACCTTCACACACCAAGACAAACACTGGAGTATCCGGTACACACACACACCACACAGAACACACCAAAAATCACAATATATATATCCCTCCCTCTTCTGTTCCAAACTTTTGCTGGTGGCACTCTACTGCACAACCAGTCCCCTTATTCCTGGTGGCATTCTACTGCACAACCAGTCCCCTTTTGCTTAACCTTACTGGTGGCACACTACTGCCACGGCCAGTTCCTGGCGGCACTTTACTGCCACGGCCAGGGGAGGTTGATCAAGCCTCCTGCCCTTTCCGTCGGGCTGCCCTTTCCGTCGGGCTTACCTTTTTCCGCTGCGGAACTGTCCCCTCGGCGCCGTCCTCTTTTTCTCCCTCAACCAGGATGTCTCCACTCCAGGACAGTGTGGCTGGCTCCCCCCACGAAACAGGCGGGGTGCGCACGGGAGCCTGCAAACGCTGCCGAGCTGTTCACCGTGGTTGAGCCTGGCCCTCCCCGGACCAACAGGGTGGGGCAGATTCCCGGCCAACGCACCAAAATGAAGGCTTATTTTACCTTCCCAGGGAATCGTTTGCCCGCGGCCCTGGGCCGAGGAGGGAACAAAAATGCACCAGAGAAAGTTCCTCTTTCGGAGAAAAGAGTTTATTTGTAATCTGCGCAGAGACAGTCAGCAGAATCATTTCTAAAGTCTGACTGCAAAATTCCTGTGTCCAGCAAGCATTCTTATACTTTCTGAACATTCTTCCCCCTCCCATACTTTCCCCAAACTTCCCCAATCAGCTGGCAAATGTTCAACTTATTCCCTTATATGGCACATCTATATTGCTTGCTAAACATTTTACCTTCCCTCATACATGTTTTTCTGCTGGCTAAGCACTCCCCCTCCCCTTTTGCTTGTAAGTGTCTTTTCTTATCTTTGCATTACTAAGGCAGGAAGCGCAAGGCAGGAAACGGCCTCTAGCCTGCCTGGTCAAATTTGCTAACAGCTGCAGTTTCTTGCTAGCTGGCAAGGCAGGAAATGGACTCTTGACCTGCCAGACAGATTTAGCAAACAGACACTGTGGCTGTGTGCTAACTGTCTGACCACAATTGCAGAAGTAGGATTAGCACAAAAATTTACTGCAGATAATATTGAGGGCAAAATTCCTTCTTAGGTACAAGGTACAGAGAATATTGAGCTGTAACCCTTCCCATCTCCCTTCAGAACATCTACTTCCGGGTTTGCAGCGTTCCATTTCCAAGTTGTTCATAAACTAAGCTGTTCTAAAACCAAGGTACCACTGTACAGTGAAGGTACTGCTGCTTAGGCATTAAAATAAATAAGCAAATCCCAGAACCATGGCATTCAGATTTGGGACCCATGGAGCTTAGTCTTTGAGCATGGGCAGACTGTCATTCTCCCAACACTCAAGCAACCAATCAAAAGCAGCTCCTCAGAACATTAGGAGCCACTCTCCAGGTGTAGGAAGTGGCTCCCAGGGACAGGCTTGAGCCCCCCTACCTAATATTTTCCCCCTTCGTCCCAGTAGGCATGAACAGAAGAGCCCAACCCCTGCGGGCAGAGGGGACTTTTTCACTATATCTTCATCACCAGCCAAGTCCTTGGGAAGAGGAGAAAGCACCTAAGGATGTTGATGCCCCCCTCCCTGCAAAGCCCCTTCTTGCCCAAAATAGCCTGCCACTTAGCGGCCTGCCCAAGGAAGTAGCCACTTTGCCCAGGAGCAGCCCTGCTTCTATGCTCTGCTAAGTAGCAGAGGCAGCCCTGCCCACCCAGCCAAGGCCTTGAACCTGCTCAAGATTTATTTGCCACAACATTGGCACCAGCTCTGAACATCTGGCATTCAGCTGATAATGGCCTGCGGTGCAGCCGGAAGCAACACTTTCCCTTTTCTGCGCTCTTCTCAGCGGGGCAGCAAGCGAGAAGCCTCCAAGCAGGGTAGGCTTTCTGGCTGGTGTGCAAAAACATCTCAGCTCTGCTCTGGTGGGAACTGGCTGCAGCACTCTGCACGCCCTCAGAGGCACCCTGCATCCCAGCCAGCATGGAGATGCAAAGCAAAGCAATAAAACACACAAAAAAACTCCAGGCCAGAATGTTCGTATCTTCAATTCTTGTAAAATGGGGAGCTGCAGCCCCAAAGTTCCCAAATAAAATCCTGCAGGAGAAGCAAGTTCACAAAATCTTGACAAAATCATCACCTGCTGTTGGGGCCACCAAGCCAGGACACAGGGATTTTTTGGGTGGGTGGGGTGTCCCAGGGATACAGTAATGGCACCCCAGTCCAAAAGGGTTGCTGAGGGCAGTCAAGTGCTGCTCTAAATTTTGTGCAGAAGGAAAATCATGACCAACCCCCCCTCCTGTGTCTGTAGCCTCACGGATGAAAGATAGAAGCTGCTTCCCCAGATGGTGTTACTGTTTGAACCTTCAACTGTCGCCCAGGAACATGGATGCTACGTATTGGTTGCTTAGCGACAAATTCATTTCCTGGGCTGCTGGTGTTGGGGTAGAAGGAAGGTCCCCGGGGGTGTCTGAGTGCCCCCGTCCATTCCTGCCTGCACCAGCAGAGCCTCCTCTTGAGACATTTCTTTATCAGCAGAGCCTCCTCTTGAGACATTTCTTCCTGCAGTTCCACAATTCACACGCACACCATGCAAAGTGCTGCTTCTCTCTCTAGTGCATACCAGATGTTGGTGGGCTCCAGCTGCAGGCTGGCCAGGGCTGGTGGGAGTTGCAGCCTCTAATGCTATGGGTTCCCCATTCCTGATTTGCTCTCTAATCTTCTCCTAGACGCATTCACTTCCAGGCTCCCCAGTGCTCTCCCAGGTCCTGCCCCCACAAAGCTCCCATCCTTTTTAAAAAATAAAATAAAATAATATTTATTAAGAGTTTAAAGATTACAAAAAGAAAGAAAAAGAATTAAACATGACAATATAATAAAATACAAAAAACAAAAACAAAAACACTACATGAAATATTGAATTAACAAAACAAACCAAAAACAATTAAAAACACTTCCAATATTTTCAATCTTAACTTTCATTCACTTGTTTCATTGACTTCCTCACGCCTCACTTTTTGTATTCCACTTCAATTAACTGTTTCAGCAATTCCTTTACATCTTCCTGTGTTTTCTGTGCTGTAATTAATCTTAACATATTCTAACCTTATTTTTTCATTTTAATACATTAACAATCTAACTGTACCTAGTTCCTTATAACATTTCTGCCAAAGCCATATAACTTCACTCCACCATTTTTCTATAGCTCATTAATTTTACAATATTTCTGTAAATAATCTTTAATTTTTTTCCAATCTTCTTCCACCAACTCTTCTCCCTGGTCTCGGATTCTGCCAGTCATTTCCGCCAATTCCATATAGTCCATCAACTTCATCTGCCATTCTTCCCGGGTGGGTAAATCTTGTGTCTTCCAATACTTCGCGATGAGTATTCTTGCTGCTGTTGTTGCATACATAAAGAAAGTTCTGTCCTTCTTTGGCACCAATTGGCCGACCATGCCCAGGAGAAAGGACTCTGGTTTCTTCAGAAAGGTATACTTAAATACCTTTTTCAATTCATTATAAATCATCTCCCAGAATGTCTTAATCCTTGGGCATGTCCACCAAAGGTCAAAGAATGTACCTTCAGTCTCATTACATTTCCAACATTTATTTCCGGGCAAATGGTAAATTTTTGCAAACTTGACTGGTGTCATGTACCACCTGTAAATCATTTTCATTAAATTCTCTCTTAGGGCATTACATGCTGTAAATTTCATACCTGTGGTCCATAACTGTTCCCAGTCGGCCATCATTATGTTATGTCCAACATCTTGTGCCCATTTAATCATAGCAGATTTCACCGTTTCATCCTGAGTGTTCCATTTCAACAGCAAGTTATACATTCTTGACAAATTCTTAATTTTGGGATCTAACAATTCTGTTTCCAATTTTGATTTTTCCACCTGGAAGCCAACTTTTTTATCCAAGTTATATGCCTCCATTATTTGGTAATAATGAAGCCAATCTCACACTTTGTTTTTTTAATTTTTCAAAGCTCTGCAGTTTTACTCTGTCTCCATCTTGTTCCCAAATTTCCCAATATTTCGGCCATTTGGCCTCCATATTGAGTTTTTTCTGTGCCTTCGCTTCCATTGGTGACAACCATCTTGGGGTTTTATTTTCTAACAAATCCTTATATCTTCTCCAAACATTAAACAATGCTTTTCTAACAATATGGTTTTTATTTTTTTTTTAATAAATTTTTCATTGAAACTTTAAAGATTACAGAAGAAAAAAAGAAAAAAAGAAAATAATAACAATCAAGGAAAAAAACAAAAAAACAATACATATGAAAAAGAAAAAGAAATCATCAAAAACCATAAAACAGAAGACAAAAGATAAAAAACAGTCAAACCTGTACATCATTTGCTTACATTCACTTATTTCCTTGACCTCCTCACACCTCCCATTTTTGTATTCTACTTCAATTTGTTATTTCAGCAAATCCTTCCAACCTTATTTTTATCTTAATAATTTGTCTTAATATACTATAATTTTACATTCTCTCTTTCACCAACTCATTTTTACTTAATCCCTTATGTCATTTCTACTAAAACCACATAATTTTCTTTTCCCAACATCTTTCTAGCAATCCTTAATTTTGTAATATTTTTGAAGATAAACTTTGAATTTTTTCCAATCTTCTTCCACCAACTCTTATCCTTGGTCCCGGATTCTGCCAGTCATCTCAGCCAGTTCCATGTACTCCATCACCTTCATCTGCCATTCTTCCTGGGTGGGTAGATCTTGAGTTTTCCAATACTTTGCGATGAGTATTCTTGCTGCTGTTGTGGCGTACATAAAAAAGGTTCTATCCTCCTTTCACACCAATTGGCCGACCATGCCCAAGAGAAAGGCCTCTGGTTTCTTCTGGAAGGTATATTTAAATACCTTTTTCATTTCATTATAGATCATCTCCCAGAAGGTCTTAATCTTTGGGCATGTCCACCAAAGGTGAAAGAATGTACCTTCAATCTCTTTACATTTCCAACATTTATTATCGGGCAAATGATAAATTTTTGCAAGCTTGACTGGTGTCAAGTACCACCTGTAAATCATTTTCATTATATTCTCTCTTAAGGCATTACATGCCGTAAACTTCATACCTGTGATCCATAACTTTTCCCAGTCAGCCATCATAATGTTATGTCCCACATCTTGTGCCCATTTGATCATAACAGATTTGACCATTTCATCCTGAGTATTCCATTTCAACAGCAAGTTATACATTCTTGACAAATTCTTAGTTTTTGGATCTAACAATTCTGTTTCCAATTTTGATTTTTCCACCTGAAAACCAATTTTCTTGTCCAGGTTGTAAGCCTCCCTTATTTGATAATAACGAAGCCAATCTCGTACTTTATTTTTTAGTTTGTCAAAACTCTGCAGCTTTAATCTATCTCCTTCTTGTTCCAAAATTTCCCAATATTTCGGCCAATTTGCCTCCATATTGAGTTTTTTCAGAGCCTTAGCTTCCATTGGTGACAACCACCTTGGAGTTTTATTTTCAAGCAAGTCCTTATATCTTATCCAAACAATAAATAGTGCTTTCCTGACAATATGGTTTTTAAACGCTTTATGTGCTTTGACCTTGTCGTACCACAAATATGCATGCCACCCAAATACATTGTTGAAACCTTCCAAGTGCAAAATATCTGTGTTTTCAAGAAGCAGCCATTCTTTCAGCCAGCAAAATGCGGCTGATTCATAATAAATTGAATTGAATTTATTAATACGGTCACAGACCAGCATCAACACACACAATAACACAGATCATAAAAAATATCAGAAATACTAGGGGCAATATGAATATAACAAGGCTCTAAATACAAAAATTAAAATTAATTGTTATCGTGCCCCCTGTAATTAACATTTAGGGGTTTGAACATTATGGGATACCACTTGCTTCCTGCGATTGATTGCAGATGCACAGAATTTAGCTACATTTAATGTAGTCTTGGGATTCTTGTCCTCTAGCAGTAGTTTTAAACTATGGTATTCTGATTCTTTCCTGGACTTTTGCAAAACAGGTGTAATAAAAGTCAAACGTATATCCTCGTAAAGACGACAACGTAATAGTACATGTGAGGCAGTTTCAACTTCCAACGAACCACAAGGACAGACCCGTACTGTGTAAGGTTTACCCTCAAATCTGCCCTGAAGTAAGGCAGAAGGAAGAACGTTAAATCTGGCGAGGGTAAAAGACCGTCTGTATTTGGGTACCTGAAGACCTGACAGATAGTTAGCTGGAGAGAAACATAGTATTTTTACAGGAGACATGGCTCACAGGGGACCTAGAAGTTAACGGCTTTTCCTCAATGTCCCTCGCAGGATCCCCAAGCACCAAAGGGGGGAGAGTCAAGGGTGGCCTGGGCATTTTAATATCTACAAGGTTGAGGACGTCCTTAGTAAAGTTAGAGTCACTGAAACACCTGGCTATGGCCTTATTAGTGAAAAGTAGATTCTTCACCCTGCTACTGATTAATGTATATCTTCCCCCCCAAAGAGGCAAGCAGCTGATTAAAAACACCTGGCATGGGCTGGAAACATACATTGATGGTTTGATGACTCAAACCCCTGCAGCTTCAGTGCTAGTGGCTGGTGATCTTAATGCCAGAATTGGCCAGTCTGACGAAGCACTATATGCACACTTCCACGACTCGCCACCCATCGTGGAAGAAAACCATCTTATACCCACCAGACTCTCAAAAGACAAGGGATGCAATTACGCAGGTCTGTGCCTATTGCGTCTTTCTAACAAGCTGGACCTGGGCATACTAAATGGGCGCAAGAATGGGGAGACTTGTGGGGAATTTACTTTTATATCAAATGCAGGAGCTTCCACTATCGACTATATTATGGTGTCATTTAATCTCCTAAATAGAGCCCTTGAGTGCAAAGTGGAGGAGAGGGTTGATAGTGATCACTTACCGCTCTGCCTCCTCCTGGATGTAAGAAAAGACTTATTTTGCAATGATAAACTTGAAGCCCCCAGGTCCTCCAATATGGAGTTGAGATACTCACGTATTAGATGGTCCGAAAAGCTGAATGCCGAAACATCTGAAAGGCTATACTCGGATTCATAATAAAGTTTAAGGTCTGGCAGGGCAAATCCCCCTCTTTCTTTAGCATCAGTTAAAATCTTAAATTTTATTTGAGGCTTCTTGCCCTGCCAGACAAATCTGGAAATATCTCTCTGCCACTTCTTGAAACAATCCGTCTTGTCTATAATTTGCAATGTTTGAAACAAGAACAACATCCTTGGCAATACATTCATTTTTATCGCAGCAATTCGAACTAACAATGATAGCTTCAAATTTGACCATATTTCTAAGTGTTGGGATACTGCCAGGGAGACAAAGGCCATCACTGCCTCCATGTCGACGCTGGACGTCCATCGATCTCCCGTAGATACAGTATCAGCAATTAGCGACACAAGCTCCAGAAAATAGCTTTCCACATTCCAGAACTGATGCACGCTCTATCAGCAGATAATGCACAGCGAAAGTCACACTCAGAAGAGTATTATTTAGAATGTTTATTCAGCATTGGTCAGAACAAAGAAAAAACATGACTGCCTGCTTGCGTGTTCAGGCACAGAGAGAGAGAGATAGAGAAACAACAGCTCTATCAAAACAGAAACATCCTGTGAACAGGAAATACGCAGGCTGTGACACAAACATCCTGCTCCCTTTTAAGGTGGAACGGAAATATCCTAACATCCTCCCCCTTTCCGTGTAACCTGTAGTACCTGTGGTTCAACCCAATTGCAACCTCTGTACGTAAACCTTAAGTTGTTCTCTGTTAACAACCTTAGACAACAGATCAGCAGGAATTTCATTTCCTGCCATGTAGGACACCTGAATGAGTCCTTTCTGAATACACTCTCTTGCACGATGTAGCTTAATCTGCAAGTACTTGGTTCTTTGCTTGCAACTCTCTGAGTTCAGCAAAGCCAAACAGAATCTATTGTCTTGATACACTTGTATAGGACATTTCACAGAAACTCCGATGTCCTTAAACAGTTGCATCAACCATTCACAATCCATGAGTGAAAATGACAGAGCATTGAGTTCTGCTTCACAGGAACTTAGGCTAACTGTCGTTTGCTTCCTGCACAGCCAGTCAAACAGACAGTGGTTGTACATGTAGCATACTCCAGAAGTGCTTGTACCATCCGTGGTGTCACTTCCCAAACTAGCATCTGCAAAGATTTCAAGACCTCCAGTCTTCTGACTGGTGAACCTCAGCCTGTAGTGCAAAGTCCCTTTCAAATAGCGGGCTATGCGCTTCAGAGCTTTCCAATCCTGAACAGTAGGATTGTTAGCATGTCTGCTAAGCAGGTTAGTGCTTACAGCAATGTCAGGTCTTGAGCATCTAGCAATGAAATTCAACTTGCCTAGAATGCATCTGTACAGCGTAGTGTCAGAAAACGCTTCAGCAGTACTATCTACCTGGTAACCTGTCACCATCGGTGTGTCTGCTGGGTTTGCATCAACCAAATTCAACCTGGTTAATACATCAGCAATTTTCTGTGTTTGGTGTACCAGAAAATTACCTGCTTGGTCCCTCTCCACCTGCAGAGAAAGATAGTTGGATACCTCACCAAGATCCTTCATGTCAAAGTGCTCCTTCAGCTGAGCTAGGGTGCTTTGGTACAAAGCCTGATTCTTCCAAAACATCAGAAGATCATCAACAAAACATAAACAATACAGTTTGTTTTGCCCCTCCTCCTTGACAAACACACACGAATCAGCTTTGCCCTGGTGAAAACCTAGAGAAAGCAATGTCTCAGTGAGTTTTGTGTTCCAACACCTGGCACTCTGCTTGAGACCATATAAGGATTTCCGAAGTTTACAGACCATTCCCTTCTGTATCTGCATTCCATCAGGTGGAAGCATGTACAGCTCCTCCCCCAAAATCCCATACAAAAAAGCTGTATTAATGTCATGATGGGAAACATGCAGTTTCTCCTCTGCAGCAATCTTGAGCATTAGCCGAATGCTCTCATACTTGACGGTGGGTGAGTAGGTCTCGTGGTAATCCTGTCCTGGTACCTGTGAAAAACCTCTGGCAACCAATCTGGCTTTGTGTCTGACAACCTTGCCATTCTGGTCTGTCTTGGCCTTGAAGACCCATTTGCTGCCAACCAGTCTCATTCCTGGGACTACCGGTACCAGCTCCCAAGTTTGGTTCCTATTCAAGGAATCAACTTCAGCCTTCATGGCATTAAGCCAAGGCTCAGCATCTTTAGAGGTTAACCCCTGAACCTCTTTGAAGCTTGAAGGTTCCCACACCTTCTCTGAGCTACTAACAACAGCAGTTGCTGTCTTAGCAAACTCATCAGCAAATCTCTTCGGAGGTCTGCCTTTGGTCGCCCTTTCAGACCTGCGTACTAGACGCAAGTCTTCTGGACTCATCTCCTCCTTCTTAGGAGAAAAGTGACCAATGGTGAACAGTGGTTCTTCCAGTTCATTGTCAGACGCATCAGATGGTCTGACTGAGGCCTTTGCGCTCTTGTAGTCTGCTGTGTCATCACTGTTGCTGACACCAGCAGCAGCGCCGCCCACTGAGCTGGAATCCGAACTCTGATCATCATCATCATCCTCAGCTTCCTCAACATTATCTGGTTTTTTCACATCACCTTCATCCTCCTCTGGGTAACTCTGGAAAATTCCCACATTTCCCCCCCACTTAGGATTGTACTCAACACTCTTTGTAAACTTAATGGACTTAGAGTCAGTCATCCATACCCTGTATGCACCTTTTTCGTACCCCATGAACAAACCATGTGCCCCACGCTTCCCAAGCTTGATGCTCTGTGGGGTGTGTACCCACATGTCAGAACCAAAGATTCTCATGTGCTTGACGTTAGGTTTCTTACCAAACATCTTCTCATAGGGAGTGCAACCAATAGGTGATGACAGTCTGCGATTTAAGGTATAAACAACCGTTGACAGAGCCTCCCCCCAAAACTTCTCAGGGAGATTGGCATCATGCAACAAGGTTTTTAGGCCTTGAAGGAAAGTCTGATTTGCTCACTCCGCAAGTCCATTCATCCATGGCGATCTAGGCGTTGACAAGTCATGCTGGATTCCCTTCTCAGTCAGGAAAGCTTCAAACTGCTGAGAAGTGAACTCCCCGCCCCGATCAGTAAACAGAGAGCCGATATGTTTACCGTGAACATTTTCCAACCAAGCACAGAATGCCTTGAACCTAGGAAACGCTTGCGATTTCTGCTCGAGCATAAACACATGAATGTACCTAGAAAAAGAATCAATTAGAACCATGAAGTACCTTGCTCCACCCAAAGAGGGCGCAAGTGGACCAACCAGGTCTGCGTGGACTAGCTGGTAGGGTTTGGAAGCCTGCCTGCTAGACTCCTTGCCTTTTGGAGCAACCTTCACCTTGTTCTCTACACAAGATACACATTTCATGTGAAACTTACAGGGTTTGATGTTCAAACCTTCAACCAACTCAGGCATCTTGGCCAGCGCTTGCCAAGACATGTGACAGAACCTTCGATGTGCTTCATGAATACATCCTGCATGAAGAACCTTGTTAGTTTGTGCAACACAACAAGAATCAACATTAGACACAGCAACAGCATTGTCATCATAAGTTATACAAAATAAGCCATCCATAAATTTTGCATGCAAAATGTCCTCTTTGCCTTTCCTGATGACACAGACGCTCCTCTTGAAGGAAATCTCAAAGCCACGCCCAGTCAGCTGTGGGACACTGAGCAAATTGTCTGCAGCACCTGGAACATAAAGTACATCTCTGATGGTTGTATGCAGACTTGCCAGTTTCACAGTCCCAACTCCTGCAATTCGCAACGTCTTTCCATCAGCCAGGTGGATCTCACCATCTTGAGGTGTGAAGGAGATAAACAGGTGCCGGTCTTTTGTCAGATGGCGGCTGGCACCAGAGTCCACAATAAATCTGGCCTTGGCCTTTGGAGCAGTTTTTCCAGCAAGCAAAACCTTGTTTTCCACCGGCGTGGGCTTTTGCTGCTTGCCCCCCTGCTCCTGGCCATCAAACTTGCCTTTAGCCTTTGGTGAAGCTGTGCCAGCAAACAAAGCCTTGTTTTTCCCTGGCTTGGGCTTTTCACCCCCCTTCTGCTTCGGGCCATCTGCAGGCATCTGTCTCTGTTTACCTCTGGCCTTCCAGTATCTGTGAGGATGACCTTGGCTCCCATGAGAAACAGAGCTCTCAGCTGCCGACTCCTTGGCTCCCCCTGGAGACTGGAATGCTGCCTGGGATGACATTACAGTCAGCTCCCCCTGCAGCTTGCAACCGGTGCCCTCAGCATCCCTGCAAACACTCTCATTCTGGGAAACAGCCAGGACCTCCGATGCAGTCAAACTCTGGGCTGGGATGACCGGCAGATGAGCTACTTTCAAAGCATTCCACATCTGATGTGGAGTCGTGTTGCCAGCCAGTGTGGCAATTTCCTCCAGAGAGACGGATAAGACTATTAGGTCTATTCCCCTCGAATGCTGGGCACTCCATCTATCTGTCAGAGGAACTGGAGGGGCTTCACACACAGTATGCCACACTCCAAACTGTCGCAGCATGCTCTCACACCACACAGCCCAGGTCTCATAATTGTGCCGGTTTAACTTTGGGCACTCAGCAGCTTCAGAGGCTTGGAAAAACTCCATTCCAGCTCTTTACTTGAGCCGTGAGTCTTTTTCACTTCAGAGACTCCTTATCTTGGCTCCCATTAATCACGAAGCCTGCTTGGCTCGGCTCCCCGGCCAATTAGGCCAGCCGGACATTAAAGACTCTTGCCACAACAATCAGAAAAGCCTTTGCTTTCGCTTTTCCCACACATACCTGAGCAGTCTGTCGCAGTCTTACTCTCCTGTAAGTGCCGTGAATCTGGGCCCGAAACCTGTTGTTGGGATACTGCCAGGGAGACAAAGGCCATCACTGCCTCCACGTCGACTCCGGACGTCCATCAATCTCCCGTAGATACAGTATCAGCAATTAGCAACACAAGCTCCAGAAAATAGCTTTCCACATTCCAGAACTGATGCACGCTCTATCAGCAGATAATGCACAGCAAAAGTCGCACTCAGAAGAGTATTATTTAGAATGTTTATTCAGCGTTGGTCAGAACAAAGAAAAAACATGACTGCCTGCTTGCGTGTTCAGGCGCAGAGAGAGAGATAGAGAAACAACAGCTCTATCAAAACAGAAACATCCTGTGAAGAGGAAATACGCAGGCTGTGACACAAACATCCTGCTCCCTTTTAAGGTGGAACGGAAATATCCTAACACTAAGTCCTTTTTCACTTCAATCCAACATTTTTCATAATTATCCTTAAACAGATTCACATTCTTGACAGTCATGTTAACCCCTAAATACTTCACTTTCTTGACCAATGTTAATCCTGTCTCCTCCTGGAACTTCTCTCTCTCATTCACAGTTAATTTTTTCTCCAAAACCTTAGTTTTCATTTTGTTTAACTTAAAACCTGCTACCTGTCCAAATTCTTGGATCAGCTCCAGTACCCTTTTAGTACTAGATCCTGGCTCCTGTAAAGTCAATACTAGGTCATCAGCAAATGCTTTCAGTTTATACTGTTTAGCTCCCACTTGTATACCTTTAACCAATTGGTCCTTTCTAATCATATTTAGCAAAACCTCCAGGACCGATATAAAAAGCAATGGAGAGATTGGGCAACCTTGTCGTGTTCCTTTCTCAATCTTAAACTCTTCTGTAACTACATTGTTCACAATTAATTTTGCTTTTTGTTCTGAATAAATTGCACCTATACCATTTTCAAAACCTTGACCTACCCCCATCCCCTGTAAATTCTTCTTCATAAAATTCCAAGAAATATTATCGAAAGCTTTCTCCGCGTCCACAAATATCAAAACTGCCTTAGTATTAATATTCACTTGTAGTTTTTCTAAAATGTTAATTATGTTCCTCATATTGTCAGACAGATGTCTGCCCGGGAGAAAGCCCGCTTGGTCTTTATGAATTTCTTCTACTAACACCTTTTTTAATCTTTTAGCCAAAATATCTGCAAAAATTTTATAATCCACATTAAGCAACGATATGGGGCGGTAATTCTTAAGCTGTGTCTTTTCAGTCTCTGTTTTCGGTATAAGTGTAATATAGGCTTCCTTCCATGACTCTGGTGCCGTTTTCCCTTCCAATATTTCATTACAGACTTGCTTCAATGGTTGTATTAGCCATTCTTTCAAAGATCTATAATATCTTGAAGTCAAACCTGGAGATTTACCCAATTGCATGTTCTGTATGGCCCCTTCCACTTCCTGATCCATTATTTTATAATTCAACATTAACTTATTTTCCTGAGAGATTTTCTGTAGACCATTTATTTTCAAAAATCGATCAATGTCCATTTCTTTCTGCTTCTCCTGTGTATAGAGTTGTTTAAAATACCTCTGGAAGCACTTCCTGATCTCCACTGGATTCTGTATATTTTTTCCTTCCACTTCCAAATTCGTAATAGTATTAAGTTTTTGTCTTTTTTTCATTTGCCAGGCCAAAAAGCTCCCATCCTTGTGCACATTCCATGGCTGCCCTTCCTCAGCAGTGGATTCGAGAGCTGTGTGAGCAGCTCTAGTGGGAGGGAGCAGCCGGTTTAACATCCTTTTTAATAGGCACCAAGACTTTCTGTCACCATTTTGCTTGTAACTGCTGGTCATAACACCCTGGAGAATAGCACCGTTTATGCTGCGTGTGACTTAACTAGTCCAAGGCTTGCATGGGGAATCTGGCAGAGCAGAGTGGAGGCCTCAGAGGGGTACAGAGCCCTCATTCTCATGTGCCAAGTTCTCTCGGTCCCAAACACTGGGAGGGCATGCGGGATTCTAGGGACACAGGTGGCACTACACTGAAATACATATGTCATGGACAGAAATGTTTCTGCCTTGCCCCATAAATGCCCACTCAATGCCTTCAATTGGCAGAACTGGCACTGTTACAGGCATGACATAATATGCATTCCACACTTCTAAGAAATTGGTATTTTAGTGTGGCAGCACCTACACTTTGGAACTCCCTGCCTATTGATATCAGGCAGGCACCTCCAGTCTACTTTTTAAGGCACCTGCTAAAAACATTCCTGTTTGGACAAGCCTACCCAGATGTTTAGAAAGTTGCTGCAAGTTCTCATCTGTTTGAGTCTATTGTTATTTTTACTTTTCCAAAGTCTCAAATTACTCTTGTTAATTCTTCTTATTGATAATTGTATTGTTTTATTATTTTTTAAAACTGCTTCGAGGTTTTGTTTTGGGCTTCTTTAAAAAACAACAATCAAGCAGTATATAAATCTTACAAAATTAATAACAAGCAAATATTATATTGTCAGGTCTGCCTCTAGATCCCAGCTCACAGAGGACCAACGCCCGGTGGATATAATATACAAAGTCTTTATTGAAGTTTAGTTTCCATTTCAAAGCTCTGGGCGCGCAGACCCACGTCTCGACGCTAGACCGGCTAAGTCCCCTCTGACTCACTGCTCCTCCCACACCAGTTTAAGATCCTAGCCCGGCTCCACCTCCTACGCTGTTCTTTCCTTCGCTGGGTCCTTCTGCCCTCTGGGGTTTCCTCCTTCCTGGACTCCTCTGACGCTGACCCCCCTTGGTCTTCCCCTTCCTTCCGGCGGGCTTTAAGACCTGGCTCCCTACCCGGGCTCCCTGCTGTGCCGCTCGCCTGTACATTTGAACTTGGCGCGCGCGCCCAGCCGGTAACCTTCCTCCTGACCGTTTCCCCGCTTCCTGATGTGGGCGTGACCAAACCTGACTCCTCTCCTCCCGCTGGTGGTGAGAGCACTGGTCCCGATTCCTGGGACTCCCCCTCCCCACTGCGCTCTGGTGGGGAAGCTGGTCCTGATTTCCAACTGCTGCTCAGGGACTCCCCGCTGGCCCCTTCCTCCTGGGGCTTCCCCCCTGGAACCCCCCTCGCTCTGGCCATCGGCGCTCCCTTCTGCGAGTCCTCCGATTCGCTGGAGAGGCTTGTGGAATAACTCTTTCCACTGTCACTGCCTGCGCCCCCCTCGGACTCCTCCTCCTCACTCTCCATTTGCTCCCCCTCCTGTGTCTCTCCTTCTGAACCCCTGACATCCATCCCCCCCTCGAAGCCCCCCCTTCCCCCCTCCCCCTCTTCAGGTGCGGGTTCTGGGTGCTCCAGTGTTGTGGGGGTAATTTCAGGATACAGTTCGTCCCCCGAGGCGTGCAGCCAGCGGGATAAGTCCGGGAAGTCCTCCATGGGCTCGTCGACGGCGATTTCCTCCGCTTCCATCTCCTGGGCGGTGTGTTCGAAATCTGAAGCCGCCCCCAAATCACCCAAGACCCCCTCTCCCTCTGTCGCCTGAGGTGACTCCACTTCCCAGGGTCCCTTCGGCATGTCTCTGCTCCAGCCCACTTCGGGTTGGTCCTCCCACCAATAAGATCCCCCCGTGCCAAACCCTGAGAGTGATCCCTCTGGGGAACTGCCTCCCGGAGTCGATTCCTCAGCTGAAGAGAAACCCCGGAAAGTGCTGGCTGAGAGTGTGGGTGTGAACAGACAGTCGTCAAAAAAGCCCGCCGGCATGGGCTTGTGCGGGAAAAGTGTATGGAATTCTTCCTTGAGCCACTGCTCCTCCAATGCGTAATCCTGCACCCACCTGTTGGCGCTGGCCGGGGTGTCCTCTGTGGCGAGAAGATATTCGATCCCGTCCTCCCCCCACCTTGAGTCTAAAATCTCTGTGGCTTCATTGAGTGGCTCCCCTCTCGGCGACCCCCCCTTTTTGGGCGCTTCCCTGAGCGGGTCTGGCGCCGTCCCTGGTGCCTGAAACCTGTGGGGCTCTCTGTAGGGTGTGAGCACTGATCTATGAAAGACCGGGTGCATTCTGGACCCCTCCGGGAGTGTCAACCGGAAGGCCACTGGGTTGATCTGCGCCTCTACTTGGTACGGCCCTAGCTGCTTGTGCCCTAGCTTCTTCTTGGCCAGCGATCTGGCTGGAACTGCCTGGGCTGCTAACCACACCCAGTCTCCTACCCGGATGTCTTCCCCCACTCTCCTGTGTCGGTCTGCCTGCACTTTGTAAGCCTGTTTCGCCACCTCTAACTGCCTCCTGAGCTGCTCGTGGATCTCCTGCAACTCCGCTGCCACGGCCTCTGCTCCCTGCGGCTCCCCTGCCTTCACTTTCTCCAAACCCGGGAAGGTTCTGGGATGCCGCCCATTGTTGGCGAAAAACGGCGTCACCCCCGTGGACGCGTGCTTCGTGTTGTTGTAGGCAAACTCGGCCAACGGTAGATAGTCCACCCAGGTCGAGGGCTGCTGGTTCGCGTAGTATCTCAGGTACTGCTGCATAATGGCGTTGACTCTCTCCGCCTGCCCGTTGGTCTGCGGGTGTCGCGCCGACGCCAGGCTGACCTTGACGTTCAGGAAACCCATCAGCTTTTGCCAGAAGTTGGATATGAACTGGCGCCCCCTGTCGGACAGGATGGACCGTGGCAGGCCGTGCACCTTGAACACGTGGTCTATAAACAGCTTGGCGGTCTGCTCGGCTGTAGCCACCTTCGCGCAAGGAATGAAGTGGGCCATCTTGGTGAACAAGTCTACTACCACGAGTACCGCCGTCTTGCCCCTCGAGCTGGGCAGATCTGTGACAAAGTCCAGGGCCACCCTCTCCCACGGTTCGAACGGTGTCTGTAGCGGTTCCAACAGGCCTGCCGGCGGCTGGTGTACTGGCTTGGCCCTTTGGCAGGTGTCGCACCTATTGACGTATTCCGCGACATCCCCTCTCATCTTGGGCCACCAAAAGTCTCTGGCTACTAAGTCCACCGTCTTCTCCTTGCCGAAGTGTCCCGCGCTGGGCGCGTCGTGCATCTGTTGTAGGACTTTCGCTCGGAGGTTGTCTCCCGGTACGTAGAGGGCTCCTTTGCGGATGAGCAGGCCGTCGCGTATTTGGAAGTCGTCGTCCCTCGCCGTGCCGCTACGGACCTCCTCCATCTTGGCTCGTGCGAAGGAGTCCGTCTGCAGCGCGCGCTGCACTGCGTCCAGGTCCACCGTGGCTGACGCGCATGCCCACGCCTTCGGTGCGAACATGTGCTTGGCCGCCGCCGGTGCCTCTTCCTCGAGATACTGCGGTTTCCTGGACAGCGCGTCCGCCATGATGTTGTTGTTTCCAGGGATGTATTCTATTCTGAAGTCGAAATCTGCAAAGAACTCCGCCCAGCGGATGTGTCTCTGGTTCAGGAACCTCGCCGTGCGCCAGTACTCCAAGTTTTTATGGTCTGTACGGACCTGCACTGTGTGTTTGGCTCCGACGAGGAAGTGCCGCCACGCCTTGAAGGCTGTATGTATGGCCAGTAACTCCCTGTCCCAGATGGTGTAGTTCTGCTCCGACTTGCTGAGTTTTCTGGAGTAGAAAGCGCACGGCCTCCAGTCCCCCTGGTGGTCTTGCTGCAACAGGACGGCCCCTACGGCCCTGTCTGAGGCGTCCGTCTCCACTCTCATGGGCCTGCTGGGGTTCACGTGTAGCAGGTGTTCCTCGGACGCGAAGAGATTCTTGAGCTTTTGAAAGGACTGCTCTGCCTGCTCCGTCCAGATGAATTTCTTCTTCTTGGCACTGAGGGTGTCAGTGATGGCCGCTGTCTGCATGGCGAAACCTTTGATGAATTTGCGATAAAAGTTGGCAAAGCCGACAAACCTCTGGACTTCCTTCCGATTGCGTGGGCTCTTCCAGTCCAGCACTGCACGTACCTTGGTACTGTCCATGGCGAGTCCCTTGTTGGACAGTTTGTAGCCCAGGAAGTCCACCTCTGTCTTGTCGAACTGGCACTTCTCCAGCTTGGCATAAAGCCTGTGCTCCCGCAGCCGTTGCAGGACCTCCCTGACATCTCTCTCGTGAGCCTCCGGCGACTCCGAGAAGATGAGGATGTCGTCCAGGAAGCAGACGCACTTCTTGTAGAGAAGACCCGCCAAGACATGATGCATGAATGCTTGAAAGCAGTGGGAGCCATTTTTTAATCCAAAAGGCATAACTCTATACTCATAGGTGCCCAGCTGCGTAAACATGGCCGTTTTCCACTCGTCACCTTCGCGTACGTGAAAGAGATTGTACGCTCCCCGCAGATCCAACTTGGTAAAGATGCGACCCTTCCTCACCGTCGCCAGCAGGTCATCGATCTTGGGCATAGGGAAGGCTGAGGGCTTGGTCTTCTGGTTTAAGACGCGAAAGTCCACGACCAGCCTCTTCTGGGGCGTGTCCCGTTTCTTTACAAAAAATACAGGACTGCCCCCCACCGCCTTGGACTCTCGGATGAATCCCCGCTTCAAGTTGTGATCTATGAACTCCCTGATCTCCTGCAATTCATCCTCCGACATGGAATACAGTTTCCCCGTCGGGAGCGTCGCCCCCGGCAGGAGGTCAATCTTGCAGTCGTAGGGTCTGTGGGGAGGCAGCTTGTCCGCTTCTTTCTCGCAGAAGACCTCCAAAAACTCTTTGTACTTGTTAGGTACTGCTTGCAGGATGCCCAAGTTCAGCTGTGGTCCATTCTCCTGCCCCTCATCTTCCAGGTCAGCCCGGATGCAGTGTTCTGCGCAGTAGGAGGAGCCGAAGGTTAGTTGACGCTGGTACCAAGCTAATGCCGGGCTGTGCCTATCCAGCCAACTCATGCCCAACACTATGGGCGTGTCTGACAGGCGGGTGACGTTGAACTGATGACTTCGCGGTGATTACCAATGCGCATCACCATTGGCGGCGTCTGCTGTAGCACTTGCCCTCCCAGTAGCTCCCTGCCGTCCACCGTGACGACGTTCAGAGGTACCGTCGCTGGCAGAAGGACTATGCCATGTTGCTGGATGAACTCCATGCCTATAAAATCTGCATTGCTCCCAGAATCAGTGGAAATGGGGACTTCCACGGTGAGCCCATTTGGAAGCTGGAGGGATGCGGTGAGCTGCACCACTGGTTTGGGCGGGAGGGGGTCTGTGGGCTGTAAGATGCCTGGGGACTGCTTCACTGATACGTCTGGCTGGGCCCCAGTGGCTCCACTTCCAGCCAGACAGTGCCGTTTCCCTCCTGTGGTGCAGTCTGCTGAACTGATTCTGTTACTGTTGCTGAGGCTGCAGTGTGCTTGTGGATCCTCCGGGGACACTCTTTCGCCATGTGTTGAGCACTGTCGCAGATGTAGCACTTCCTGGTTCCTCTAGGAGGCTTCATTTTGACTGCTCCCGGCGTTAGGGCTCCGGCTGGGGACTGAGCCTTAGCACCACCTATCTCCATCGGCTCCTCTCCCTCTCCCAGCGGAGGCATGGATCGAGCGCGCGCCGCTTCCTTGGGAAAGGGGGGCGGTCCTCTCGCTGGCGTGCGTCCCCAATGCCCTTCCTCCTTGTCCCAAGGGCGTCCTTCCAGCCTAACCCCCATCGTGAGTGCCCTCTCCACAACGTCTTTGGTGGTATGGGGTCTCTCTCCCCTTGCAATTTCGTCTTTTACAGCTCCATTCAGCCCTTCCCAGAAAAGGTCTCTGACTGCAGCTGAATCTTTTTCCCATCCCAGCGCATTCACCAATGCAAAAAAGCGGGAATGATACTCCCTCACAGTGGCTCTCCCTTGTTTCAGCCCATGTATCTGTTTTCTGGCGATATCAATGTCTATTGTTGATAAAAAACACGAATCCATGGCTTTAATGAAGGCATCCGCACTTCGGAGCGCCGGATCCTTATCTCTCCACAGATTGCGCAGCCACGCTTTAGCTTCTCCATGCAAATGAGATAATATAAATCCCACCCTCTCCTGCTCATCTCTAAAGTCTTTATCCAGCAATTGCAGCGCAAACAGCACGTCTGCTCGGAAGTTAGGGTACTGCTGCAAATTCCCATCGAAATGAGACACAAGGCTGCCCCCTCTCTTCCCCAGCCCAATCCCCTCTGGCTTTGGGGGGGGGTGCCCCTGCCTTGTAAGCGCTTCCAACCTGGCTTGTAGATCCTTGCAGGCAGCAGCTGCTTCGTCTCCCCTCTTCCTAGATGCGAGTATCTCCTCGTTGAGTCGCGTCACTGCATTTTGCAGGGCTGCCATTTGCTGTTCGGTAGTCATCTTGCCTTGCTTTTGTGAGCTCGTTAAGCACCAATCTTCGCCCCTCGCTGCGAGGTTATTGGTGAAAGGGGGGTGAGAGGGGACTTACTGTCAGGTCTGCCTCTAGGTCCCAGCTCACAGAGGACCAACGCCCGGTGGATATAATATACAAAGTCTTTATTGAAGTTTAGTTTCCATTTCAAAGCTCTGGGCGCGCAGACCCACGTCTCGACGCTAGACCGGCTAAGTCCCCTCTGACTCACTGCTCCTCCCACACCAGTTTAAGATCCTAGCCCGGCTCCACCTCCTACGCTGTTCTTTCCTTCGCTGGGTCCTTCTGCCCTCTGGGGTTTCCTCCTTCCTGGACTCCTCTGACGCTGACCCCCCTTGGTCTTCCCCTTCCTTCCGGCGGGCTTTAAGACCTGGCTCCCTACCCGGGCTCCCTGCTGTGCCGCTCGCCTGTACATTTGAACTTGGCTCGCGCGCCCAGCCGGTAACCTTCCTCCTGACCGTTTCCCCGCTTCCTGATGTGGGCGTGACCAAACCTGACTCCTCTCCTCCCGCTGGTGGTGAGAGCACTGGTCCCGATTCCTGGGACTCCCCCTCCCCACTGCGCTCTGGTGGGGAAGCTGGTCCTGATTTCCAACTGCTGCTCAGGGACTCCCCGCTGGCCCCTTCCTCCTGGGGCTTCCCCCCTGGAACCCCCCTCGCTCTGGCCATCGGCGCTCCCTTCTGCGAGTCCTCCGATTCGCTGGAGAGGCTTGTGGAATAACTCTTTCCACTGTCACTGCCTGCGCCCCCCTCGGACTCCTCCTCCTCACTCTCCATTTGCTCCCCCTCCTGTGTCTCTCCTTCTGAACCCCTGACAATATGTTATGTATTAAATATATTGGCTTAAATGTAATTATGCAAAGGATTTAAGAAATGTTGGATTCTTATTTCATATAGTTGTAAGAGTTGTAACTATCCTGAAATTAAGTCAGCCATCAGCCCAGCCCCCTGTCAGGCAGGAAAACACCATCAGAGCACTCCAGACATGTGGTTGTCAGGCTTTTGTTTAAAGGAACCTCCAAAGAAGGAGATCTTTCATTGATGATGCGTACAAAAGATCTCTGACATTGTTTAAAATACAATTAGCCACCCTCTGTTTTAGCCATCTGCTCTATTTTAGAATTAAGGGGGCAAAGGTGATCTGGTAATTAAGGTGCCTTGTAGAGGTTAATGGCTACTTGTTTGCCAATTATAAATATAGCTTTTTATTTCCCATAAAAGGCAAAAGGAAATGGGTGTATCTTTTGTGATTGGTTCTAGCAAACAGCCAATAGGAATTTCAACCAAGCTGATTGGACAGAGGCAGCCAAAGGAGGAGCAAGGGGGCTGGATTAAGGAAATATAAGTGCTGGCCATAATGGCAGGAGGGCAGGCCAGAGCTTGGTAACCATATACCACTGTGCCTCTCATTTATTTGTCTGACAAATAAATAATTATTTTAATTTCTCTATTGCTGCGTTGAATATTTCATTCCAGCTAAGCGTTAACCACAAGCAGGGTGCTACAGTCTGGCTTCTTCTGCACTGGTTAAACCACAGCAGCTGGCCCATCACGGATCCTTTTGACAGACACAAACTGCCTTCTTATGGTTTTTTGATACAGCTCTTTTTACAAATATGTATGAAAGGTACTTGACATTCTGGGTTTATTTGTAGGGGCCAGTTTGGACGCTGTGAAGGTACCACCAGGTGAGGGTGACTCAGATGGCTAGTTTAAGACATGCTGAGACCCTAAGCTATGTTAAGTTTAAAAGGTCCGACAGAATCACCAAATAAATAATAAACTTTTATATTTGCATATGTATGTGAGGATGTGACTAAAAACTAACAGAAGCTAAACCCAAAAGCCACACGGCTTAGGTGTGCCTAAAAGACCACATGACCTCAAAAGAACCTGCCCAGGCTCTGAGGTCTTCAGGACCTTCTCTTGGCCCCCACGACCTTTGGTGGGGATGCAGGAGAGGGCCTTCGCAGTGCTGGCTCCTCCCAGGCAACTTTGGAATTCCCTCCCTGGAGAAGCCAGGATGGCTCCTTCCTTGCTGTCTTTCTGCTGGCAGACTGTTTCATTCCAACAGACCTTTGGCTGACTGTTTTTAAGGAAAGGACTGGTGCTGTGCTTTTTTAAGTGTATTATCTGTATGTTTTTAACACACACAAATATATGGCCCACATGGTCCCTTCCAACTTTAAAATTGTATGAAGATATAGATATATATATATAACATATATAAATTTTTATCAATGTTTTTTTTAATTATTGTTTTCTATGTTCTCAGCTATTCTTATTTTAATAATAATAATAATAATAATAATAATAATAATAATAATAATATTTATACCCTGTCCATCTGGCAAAACATAATAAAACATTAAAAACTCCCTGTACAGAGCTGCCTTCAGATGTCTTCTAAAAGTTGCATAGTTAGGTTTTGCTAAGTTTTCCTGAAAGTTTGCCAGAGAGACCTCTGAGAGAGCCACTCACTCTGAGCCCTGACAGCGGAAGGGTGTAGCCACAGGAAACCTCCACACCTGGCTGGTCTCTTCCTCTGAGCTCTTTTTGGCCTCTCTTCACTCTTACTTCTTCATCTCATCACCAAGCCAGAAAGGTGAGAACTGCAATCACGGAGCCAGGAATTCTAACAAGAAGAACCTGCATGTCTGAGCTCCATTGCTCAGACTCCCATCTTAAGCGGGATTTAAGTATGTCTTTGTAACTGAATTGCCATGTTAAGCCTGAACAAAGCTGCTGTATCTGTTACTCTTCAACAAGTATCCTGAGTGAGTAAATGTTATTTTTATCTTTTACAAGACTGCTTGTGTGATTATTGTTTTAAGTGGGAGAAAAGGAAGAAATACCAGGAAAATCCAGGCTGCTTTAAAGCATCCTGGATTACTTAAAGTAAAAGGCTAAAACTGGCCTATGATATCTAGGCTTCCCTTTTAAGATGCAAAGGGATGCACTCTGCTGAACTCACAAACATGAGGAAGGAAGGATAAGATCTAATAAATACACATTCCTACCATACGGTACATGGAAAGGCAGGATATAAATTTAACAAATAATCAATGTGGCTGATCAAACCTGTGGCCCTCTGAATGTGGATCGTGTGCCCTGTTGAGCTGTGGCTCTAGCTTACCTGTCCTGGGCCGCTGTCCTGGGCCCACTTGCTTGGGAATAAGCATCCTTGAAGTATCTGGGGCTCATTTCTGAGTAGACATATGAGATAGCACTTCAAGTAACATTAAGGAGACACAGCCCACTGAGAAGAAAGGTTTGTTTTCCCCAAAATATATACAATGAGCTAAAGAAGATCTTTAGATATACGTTTTTGAAAAAGCCAGAGGCATTCTTGTTAGGAATGGTAGGAGAAGATATAGTTAAGAACGATCAGAAACTGTTTTTATATGCAACAACAGCAGCAAGGCTACTGCTAGCCCAGGTTTGGAAACAGCAGCAATTACCAACAGTAGAAGAATGGCAACAGAAGGTAATGGAATATGCAGAAATAGCCAAACTAACAGGGGAAATTCGACAACAGGGCAAGGAAACATTTCAAAAAGAATGGGAAAAAATTATGTTGTATATAGGAAAGATAAGATGAAATAGTAAAATCAGTAGAATTGGAAACAAACCTCATAACGGGAAAGATTAAGAACAGTGATGGATAATGAAAATAATAAGAAGCAAAATGTATAAGGAAACTAATATAACTAAGAGTAGTAGTAAATGAATACAGTCAGACAACAAGAATTGTATAAACATGAGGACTTATTTGTTTATGGATACACTATGGACAAATATGAAAAATGAATAACAATATATAAAATGGAAGAAAATAATGTGATAAAATTGTATGTGATATAAAAAACCAGAAGAAGGAAGGAGGGAAGTCAGCTCTGAAGAGCAAATATAAATGTAAAATGTAATACAATATGTGTATGTGGAGTATCTAACTGAAAAACTAATAAAGATTATTTTTGTGGGGGGAGAGAAGAAAAGTTTGTTTTAGGGTGGTGGCTTACACATTGCCAAAGAGAGAGAGAGAATCATAGGGTTGGAAGGGTCCCTGAGGATCATCTAGTCCAACCCCCTGCAATGTAGGAATATGCAGCTGCTCCTTTTGGGGATCAAATCTGCAACCTTGGTGTTATCTGCACCAGAAGGAAGGAGAAAGAGGTCTGCATAAAATTTGCATATGTCAATTGATAGCATAAATGCAAATTTAGAAATAATGACTGCAATTTCAACAGAGGTATAATAAATATCATGGAAGGGGGTGGCCTGTGTGCCTGCCTGCTCAGTTTGTTGATCAGCAGCTGCAAAAGCTCTGCAAAAGTGCCTTCTGATCATTCTTTATTAGGACTTGGAGCCAGTGGCCCTTCAGAATAGAGGGCTGTCCTTCAAAACAGAGCTCTCTCCTCTGTAAAGTAGGACACATGGCTACCCTCATTAGTTTTGATGAATGTTGTTAACTGAGTTTTGTTAAGAGATTGGATTTACATTATTTATGAAAGCCCTAAGGAAGAGTCAAAGACATGAATGTTTTGGGTTAATAAATCTTTCCACCTTAAATTAAGTTTAAGATATTAACAGACGCGAAAGAAAGAGGGGGCTTTGCCCTGCCAGACTTAAAGTTGTACTATGAAGCCGCAGCTTTCTGCTGGCTAAAAGACTGGCTACTTCTCGAAGACACTGACGTACTGGACCTGGAAGGTTTTAACAATGCTTTTGGTTGGCATGCATACTTATGGTATGACAAGGTTAAGATCAATAAGGCCTTTAAGAACCATATTGTCAGGAAAGCAGTATTTAATGTCTGGACAAAATACAAAGACTTATTGGAAAATAAAACTCCAAGGTGGCTTTCACCTCTGGAAGCTAAGGCCCGAAAAAGACCCAATATGGAGGCCAAATGGCCAAAATATTGGGAAATATTAGAAAAAGATGGAGACAATTGGAAATTGCAGAGTTTGGAGAAAATGAAGGACAAAGTGCGAGACTGGTTACATTATGCTCAGATTAAAGAAGTTTTTAAAAATGACAAAAAGTTAGGGTTCCAGGTGGAGAAATCGAAGTTAGAAACAGAATTGTTAGAACCAAAGACTAAGGTACTATCTAGAATGTATAACTTGCTGTTAAAATGGAACACACAAGACGAAACGGTTAAATCGGCTATGATAAAGTGGGCACAGGACATTGGGCATAACATTATGTTCGAGGACTGGGAAAGGTTATGGACCACTGGGCTGAACTTCACTGCATGTAATGCTCTGAAGGAAAATGTAATGAAAATGATATATAGATGGTACATGACCCCAGTTAAACTTGCCAAAATATACCATTCGTCTGATAATAAATGTTGGAAATGTAAAGAAAATGAAGGAACATTCTTTCACCTCTGGTGGACATGCCCTAAGGTGAAGGCCTTCTGGGAAATGATATATAATGAGCTGAAAAAGGTATTTAAGTATACCTTCACTAAGAAACCAGAGGCCTTCCTTTTGGGAATTGTCGGCCAGAAGGTGCTAAAGAAGGACCGAACATTTTTTATGTATGCAACAACGGCAGCAAGGATACTCATCGCAAAAAACTGGAAAACTCAAGATCTACCCACACTGGAAGAGTGGCAGATGCAGCTGATGGACTATATGCAACTGGCCGAGATGACTGGCAGAATCCGAGACCTGGGAGAAGAGAGGATTGAGGAAGACTGGAAGAAATTTAAGATGTATTTACAAAAACATTGTAATTTGGTTGAATGTTAAGAAGGATGCTAGATTATAAAAAATTGGCCACCACTAAATTAGATTTTGAATTTGATGATAAGTGAGATTAAAGAAAACATAAATTTTATGGAGAATTGCTAGAATATACTTAAATGAGTGGATATAAGATTGTAAACAAGTTGATAATTTGCTTGGAAAAACCTTTTAACAATGTAAATGGGAGCGGGAGACGTGAGGGAGTCCAAAGAAGTGATGAAACTACGTTGTGATAGAAGTAAGATTGTTTATTATTGGTGCATTTGTATTTAAAAACTCTAATAAATATTTATAAAAAAAATAAATCTTTCCACCTTAAAAAAAAACACCAAATATTTTTGGACTTCCGGTCCGCTGCGGAGAAAATGGCGGTGAACCCCGTGTCGTCCGCTTAAGGGACGGCACGGTTTAAGGCAAATAGAGCCTGAGGGTGATTGCCAGGGCTCAGTGCACCCCCGAACCCCCCCCGGAAGAGTGGGGATCCCAGGGGTCCATCAGAAGTGGAGAAACTCACCCCCCGAACCCCCCCCCCCCCGCTCGCCAGTTTGCACGCGGGGGGAAGGGAAGAGGTTTAAGTCCGCTCACGGCTCCAACACACTCTATTGCCGAAGCCACATTCCGTCACCAGAAGCAGTGAATTTTCCAATCAGAGGTTAAAGACAAATAAAGTTTTTAAAAGAAAGAAATTAGGCTTAAATTAATCAATTTGGTGAAACGGAAGCCAAACAGGAAGTCAGCTTCCGATTTCTGTGGATCAGCTCTGCAAGAGACATTTTTGGTTTATAAAGATATTTATTAGAGTTTCCAATTTAGTACAAAAAGAAAAAACAACAAAAGACAAGTAATAACAAAAGTAAAAAGGTAAACAATTAAGACAAAACAAAACAAATATAGTTCCCGTTACTTATTTCCATTACCTTATCTCCCGAACCTCCTCTACCTCCCCCTTTTGTATTCCAGTTAGAATTCTTAATTCAGCAAATCCTTATTATAACTTATTATAGCTTATTTTAACTTATTACTCCATTTTTACATTCCAGCTGGTAACCAATTAATTTCTGTCCAACAACTTCCTAACATTCATTAATTTTACAATATTTCTGCAAATAATCTTTGAATTTCCTCCAGTCCTCCAGTCCTCCAGACTCTTTCCCCTGGTCTTGAATTCTGCCAGTCATTTCTGCCAGTCCCATATAATCAATCATCTTCATCTGCCATTCTTCCAGAGTGGGTAGATCTTGTGTCTTCCAATATTTTGCAATCAAGATTCTTGCTGCTGTTGTTGCATACATGAAAAAGGTTCTGTCCTTCTTTGGCACCAATTGGCCGATCATGCCCAGGAGAAAAGCCTCTGGTTTCTTCAAGAAAGTGTACTTAAGTACCTTTTTCAATTCATTATATATCATTTCCCAGAAGGCCTTAGTCCTTGGGCACGTCCACCAAAGGTGAAAGAATGTCCCTTCAGTCTCTTTACACTTCCAACGTTTATTGTCAGGCAAATGATAGATTTTTGCAAGCTTGACTGGAGTTATGTACCACCTATAAATCATTTTCATAATATTCTCTCTTAAGGCATTGCATGCCGTGAATTTCAAACCAGTGGTCCATAACTGTTCCCAGTCAGCAAACATAATGTTATGTCCAACGTCTTGTGCCCATTTAATCATAGCAGACTTCACAGTTTCATCCTGAGTGTTCCATTTCAACAGCAAGTTATACATCTTAGACAAATTCTTAGTTTTAGGTTCTAACAATTCTGTTTCTAATTTCGATTTTTCCACCTGGAATCCGATTTTTTTAACCATTTTATAAACCTCCTTTATCTGGTAGTAATGAAGCCAATCTCGTACTTTACTCTTTAGTTTCTCAAAACTCTGCAGTTTCCATTTATCTCCCTCTTGTTCCAAAATCTCACAGTATTTTGGCCAATTGGACTCCATATTAAGTCTTTTAAAGGCCTTAGCTTCCATCTGTGACAGCCACCTTGGAGTTTTATTTTCCAATAAATCTTTATATCTTATCCAAACATTAAACAATGCTTTCCTGACAATATGATTTTTAAACGCTTTATGAACCTTGACCTTGTCATACCATAAATATGCATGCCACCCAAAAGCATTATTAAAGCCTTCCAGATCCAAAATGTCTGTGTTCTCAAGAAGAAGCCAGTCTTTCAACCAGCAAAAAGCTGCTGATTCATAATAGAGTTTAAAGTCCGGCAGGGCAAAGCCCCCCCCCTTTCCTTTACATCAGTTAAAATCTTAAATTTTATTCTGGGCTTTTTGCCCTGCCAGACAAATTTAGAGATATCTTTCTGCCACTTCTTGAAACAATCCATCTTGTCCACAATTTGCAATGTTTGGAACAAAAATAACATTCTAGGCAATACATTCATCTTTATAACTGCAATTCGGCCCAACAAGGAAAGCTTCAAATTTGACCATATTTCTAAATCTCTTTTCACTTCTGACCAGCATTTTTCATAATTGTCTTTAAATAGGTTCACATTCTTCGCTGTCATCTTAATCCCCAAATATTTAAGTTTCTTAACCACAGTTAAACCAGTCTCATTCTGAAACCTTTCTTTTTCCATTGGTGTTAAATTTTTCTCTAAAACTTTGGTTTTTGACTTATTCAGTTTGAATCCTGCTACTTGACCAAATTCATTAATTAAGTCTAAAACCCTTTTCGTACTAGATTCTGGCTCCTGTAACATCAAAACTAAGTCATCTGCAAATGCTCTCAATTTGTACTGTTTGGCTCCGACCTGTATCCCTTTGACCAACTGGTCTTTTCTAATCATGTTCAGCAAGACCTCCAAGACCGATATAAAAAGCAATGGGGAAATTGGGCACCCCTGTCGTGTCCCTTTTTCTATCTTAAATTCCTCCGTAACCACATTATTTACAATTAATTTTGCTTTTTGCTCTGAATAAATTGCGCCTATACCGTTTTCAAACCCTTGCCCTACCCCCATACCATGTAGATTCTTTTTCATAAAACTCCAAGAAATATTATCAAAGGCTTTCTCTGCGTCCACAAATATAAAAACTGCTTTCGTATTTATATTTACTTCTAACTTCTCCAAAATATCAATTATGTTCCTCAAATTATCAGATAAATGCCTTCCCGGAAGAAAGCCCGCCTGGTCTCTATGAATCTCATCCACCAACACTTTTTTCAGTCTTCTAGCCAAAATATCAGCAAAGATTTTGTAATCCACATTTAGTAAAGATATGGGGCGGTAGTTCTTGAGTTGCGTCTTTTTAGTCTCTGTTTTCGGTATAAGCGTAATAAACGCATCTTTCCACGATTCCGGCGCCCTTTTCCCCTCCAAAATCTCATTGCAGACTTCCTTCAAAGGTTGTATTAAGTAGTCCTTCAAAGATTTGTAATACCGGGAGGTCAGCCCATCTGGTCCTGGAGACTTGCCCAATTGCATTCTTTGAACGGCACCTTCTATTTCCTCTTCTGAAATTTTATAGTTCAACATCAATTTATTTTCTTGTGAAATTTTCTGTAATCCATTTATCTTTAAAAAGCGTTCTATATCTGTATCTTTCTGCGGCCCTTTTGAATATAATTGTTTAAAATACTTTTGAAAACAGTTTCTGATCTCAGTTGGGTTATGTATATTCTTGCCTTCAACTTCTATGTTTGTAATGGTATTTAACTTTTGTCTTTTTCTCATTTGCCAGGCCAAAAGTTTCCCACACTTACTGAGTGCTTGAGTCAGCACATCATCAGTTGACACTTCCGGGTTGGCGCCTCCTGCTAATGGCGGTATCCCTCTGAAGCTCCGGAGGGAGTAGCTCCACGAGATCGGGTCCTGCCGCTACAGCGAAGCGGGGACCTCTGAGAATCACAGGCGGGTGAAGCCTGTGAGCGTGGGGGCTCAGTGGGCACTTACAGTTTTTGGATATATCATACCTTTTGGACCTATTGCAAACCATCACTGTTTGAGACAATATAAGCAGATAAGTACAAACTAAGTATAATTTTGCCCTTAAAGACATAAGAACTGAAACAGTATTGCACTGACATTTTTTTTTATTGGACTTCTTAATTTTGTTTTTTTCTCTCTCTCTTCATTATATTGTACATTTTATGTTTCTCAACATTATTGGATGTTCCTTTTCCTCTTTGCTATTTTTTTGGTGATATTGTATGATTGTAATATTTGCTGCAGTGGGGAGGGGTAGACAAAAGAGAAACTGGGAAACAAGCTTGAAAGGGGAGAAACAATCTCACGATCAGACAGAGTTGGAACTTGCAGGTGTGACATTGAACAGTTTATTTATTTATTTATTTTAGGAGACATCAGGAGTTTTATTGCGCCGTGTTTTTGAATTGCAGTAGGGATCCTGACTTAAGCTGTAACAACAGAGGCTAATTTGTTTGTTTGTTTGTTTTTTCCTTAGCAAACAATAAAACATATATTGGTATTAACACTAAAGACCCAACCTCCCGTCTATTCCATATTTCAATTTCATATTACTTATTGCCAATAGACACTTTTATCATAATTAAACTTATTCTTAATATATCTAATTTCTTATATCTACCTTGCAACTATTACTGAAGTTCCTCGAATGCTGCAACAGAATTTAAACTACTGTATTTATTTTTCAGATATTCTTTGAAAACTTCCCATTTTGAAACAAATTCCTGTTTTGATTTATTCTTTATTTTTTCTGATAGACCATCTAATTCAGCATATTCTGTCAGCTTTTGGATCCAATCTTGTATAGAGGGGATTTCATTACTCTTCCATTTTGCTGCGATCAAAACTCTTGCTGCCACCATTGCATATAAAAAGATACCCTTCCTCTTTTGTGGAATATCCAAATCTGTTATTCCCAGGAGGTAGGCCTCTGGTTTTTTATTGAAAGAGATCTTTAGCATTTTTTGCAGTTCTGCATGTATACTCTCCCAGAATACCTGTATTTTCCTACATATCCACCACATATGGTAGAATGTTCCTGAGTCTCCGCATCTCCAACAATTACTTGACACATTTTTATACGTTTTTGAAAGTTTCCATGGTGTTAGATACCATCAATGTTGCATTTTTTGAAAGTTCTCACTAATCGTGTAACAATTTGTGAATTTCCAATTGATCTTCCATAAATTTTCCCATTAGGCCATGGTTATTGAATGGCCAAAATCCTGGGACCACCTCACCATTGCCACTGTTACCTCCTCCTCCTTGACTGTCCAGTGAAGGAGGAGTCGATAAGTTTTGGAAAGAGTTTTTCTTTTAGAATTTACAAGATCAGATTCGAATCGGGAAATTTCTACTGAGAACCCCTTTTGTTTGTCAGATTTAATTTTTTCAAATAACTGATGGCATTGGAACCAGTCTGAGATGTGTTCTCTTTTAATTTGGTTATCTTCATTTTGTAGAAGTGCTTTATATGTTGGCCAGCTTTCCTGGGTATTTTTCCATTTAACTGCTATGACTTCTATTGGAGAAGTCCACCACGGGACTTTAGGCTCCATCAGGTCTTTATATTTTTCCCATACAGCAAAGAGTGACTTTCTTATTATATGGTTGGTAAATTTTTTATGAATTTTCAAATCAAATCAAATCCGTTTATTGTGAGGACCATGCCTGTGCACAAAAATCAACACTACAATAGTTAAAAATATTAAAATTCATTACATACTATGCCAACAAAACCTTCTTCCCACAAAGTAGAAAAGGAGGGAAAACGAGCAGCGAGTTAAACAGACGATGAAGGGGTCTTTACATTGTCGTTCATAAATCTTTCCCTGGCTTTCATGGCCTTCATCACAAAGACCGCTACCACATGGGTAATGCGTGGGTTTGCATCAACTAACAAAAATTTTACTCTATCTTCAGGACTGGTTATAGAGATGGGTATAATTTGCAGCAATGCGTCTCTAAAGCCCGAGTAAATGGGGCAATAGAGGAAATAATGTGTAAGATCCTCTTTAATTTTCATAAGGCAAGGACATAAACGATGTTCAACTGGGGTTTTTGTGTATCTACCGGTCAGATAAGCAGTTGGCAATGTTTGAAACCGTGCCATGGTGAAAGCTCTCCGAAGGGTGGGATCAGTGATCTCCACCAAGTAGTTGGCACAGATTTTGACTGCTTTTACTCGTGGGAACCAGTAGGAAAACCCAGAGTTTTTTATCTTGGTGGAGTCCAAAAAGGCGTCTTTTTCAAAGATCCATTCCTGAACTTTATCAGGGCTCCACAATTTGAGAGTATTAAACTCTGGTAAGTTGTATCTGGATAGAATGTCTAGTAGACTTTTATGCCAAGTGGTATTATATTGTAATGATACAAAGGCTTGTTTAGCCAATAGGGCATTCGGGGCATCTATGAGGTTGGTGAAAAAATGCAAGAATCTTAAGTGGGCCCTAGCAGACACAGAAGGTAATCCTACTTCCACTCTTAGGAGAACTGCCGGAGTACTCTGAGGGAGGCCTAGAATTCTTCTGAGATAAAAATGTTGGAAGATTTCAAGCCGTTCTAACAGCTTCTGATTCCATCCCCAGAGTTCTACTCCGTATAACATCTGTGGAATCACTTTTCCAACAAAAGTTTTTAGTGCCGGGGTCACCAGTTGCCCACCCCTCGAATAAAAAAAGCTGAGCAGAGCACCAGTTGTCCTACGTGTTAGAAGGGCTACAGTCTTGAAGTGGGCAAACCAGCTAGATGTAGCTTGGAAAGTGATACCAAGGTATTTAAAGAGGAGACATTGTTCAATTTTGTGTTCATCTAGAGACCATCTAAATGTGTGGCGAGCTCTAGTAAATACCACAATTTTTGTTTTATCATAGTTTATCTTTAGAGAGTTTTGGGAACAATAAGCTGCGAGTCCCTCCAGCATGCTGAGTAGGCCCCTTCGAGTGAGTGCCATGACCGCCATGTCATCAGCATATAGCAGTATATTCAGGTGTTTGCCTTCCAGGGCAGGGGCTGATGACTTATACTTTGCCATATGTTGAACAATGTCGTTTATATAGAAATTAAAGAGGAACGGCGCTAACAAACAGCCCTGTTTAACCCCTTTCCCCAGTGGCAGTGGGTCAGTATAGTTGCCTGACATCCCAGTTCTGATTTTAACTGTGGTGTCTGAATGTAACTCTCTAAGTATTTTGAGAAGTCGTCTATCAATATCTGTGTCATTTAGTTTTTGCCATAACTTGTCCCTACAGATTGAGTCAAAAGCGGATGTGAGATCTACAAAAGCCACAAAAAAGTTTGCTCTTATGTGTCTTTGTATACTTATCTATCATTGTCTGTAGTACCAAACATTGGCCTATTGTACTATGGCCCTTTCTAAACCCTGCCTGTTCCGGATTAAACAAGTTAGAGTGGTCAGCCCAGTCAACCAATTTATTTAGCAGGTGGCGAGTATAAAGTTTATACACAATGTCCAGGAGACTTATGGGGCGATAGTTTGAGGGGTCTTGGGGGTCTCCCTTCTTATAGATGGGGGCTACCAGGCTCAGTTTCCAGTTTTCTGGGATTTTGCATGTATCATTTATTGCCGTAAAGAGTTGGGCCAAAAAAACAGCCCACCACTGGGCATTTAGTTTAAGCACCTCAGGAGGAATCATATCTTCACCGGGAGCTTTGCCATTCTTGAGTGTTTTAATTAGCTGTAAACATTCTGATTTGGTAACAGGATCCCAGCCCATTAATAGATCGTTTTTAATAGAAGGAAACTGGCTCGGTTTAGCAATATTTGGAGCTGAATATAGCCGGGGGAAATGTTGGTACCATATGTTAGATGAAATACTGTTGGTTACAATTTTCCCTTTGGGTGAGACTCCCTGAGCAATTATTTCCCAAAACTTTTTATCTTTTTTTAAAAAAAATGATATTTATTAAAATTTCCAATAAGAACATACAAATACAAACAACAACAATAAAAACAAAACAAACAAAAAACAACAAGTATAATTTCAAACCTTATTTTCTCAACCTATTTTCCCCGACTTCCTCATGCCTCCCCGTTTTGTATTCTAATTTCATTATCCAGTCAGCAAATCCATTCCCTTATTTCCCAAAAGTTTTTTTACTAATTCCATTCCTTTTCTTAATCAAGATCTCTGAAAACCACATTATTTTTAAGCCCCTGTCAATCTAGCATTCATTAATCTTATAGTATTTATTAAGGTAGTCTTTAAATTTCTTCCAATTTTCTTCCACTGTCTCCTTCTCCTGGTCTCGGATTCTGCCCGTCATCTCTGCCAGTCCCATGTAGTCTGTCATTTTCATCTGCCATTCTTCCAAAGTGGGTAAATCTGGTGTCTTCCAATACTTTGCAATAAGGATTCTCGCTGCTGTTGTAGCATACAGAAACAAATTTCTATCCTTCTTTAACACCACATGGCTAACCATACCCAGGAGAAAGGCCTCTGGTTTCTTCAAGAAGGTATATTTAAATACCTTTTTCATTTCATTATATATCATTTCCCAGAAAGCCTTAATCCTTGGGCATGTCCACCAGAGGTGAAAGAATGAACCTTCATTTTCTTTACACTTCCAACGTTTATTATCTGATAAGTGGTAAATTTTTGCAAGCTTGACTGGGGTCATGTACCACCTATAAATCATTTTCATAATATTTTCTCTCAAGGCGTTACACGCTGTGAATTTCATACCGGTGGTCCACAACTTTTCCCAGTCAGCAAACATAATATTGTGTCCAATATCTTGCGCCCACTTAATCATAACTGATTTAACAGTTTCATCCTGCATGTTCCATTTCAACAGCAAGTTATACATTTTTGACAGATTCTTAGTATTGGATTCTAACAGTTCTGTTTCCAATTTTGACTTTTCCACCTGGAAACCAATTTTCCTATCCAGCTTGTAAACCTCCATTATTTGATAATAGTGAAGCCAATCTCGCACTTTGTCTTTTAGATTCTCAAAACTCTGCAGTTTCCACTTATTGCCCTCCTGTTCTAGAATTTCACAATATTTTGGCCATTTAGACTCCATATTAAGTTTTTTCAATGCCTTTGCCTCCATTGGTGACAACCACCTTGGAGTTTTATTCTCCAACAAATCTTTATACTTAATCCAAACATTATACAATGCTTTCCTGACAATATGGTTTTTAAAGCTTTTATGAACTTTAACCTTGTCATACCACAAATATGCATGCCACCCAAAAAAGTTATTAAAACCTTCCAAATCTAAGGTGTCTGTGTTCTCAAGAAGCAGCCAATCCTTCAACCAGCAGAAAGCTGCTGATTCATAGTAAAGTTTCAAGTCTGGCAGGGCAAATCCCCCCCTTTCCTTTGCATCAGTTAAAATCTTAAATTTTATTCTGGGTTTTTTGCCCTGCCAGATAAATTTAGAGATATCTCGCTGCCATCTTTTAAAACACTCCATCCTATCAACAATTTGCAATGTTTGGAACAAAAATAACATTCTAGGCAATACATTCATCTTGATAGCTGCAATTCGACCAGACAAGGAAAGCTTCAAGTTTGACCAAATTTCTAGATCTTTTTTCACTTGATTCCAACATTTCTCATAATTATCTTTAAACAGATTCATATTTTTAGCTGTCATATTGATCCCCAAATATTTTACACTCTTAACCACAGTTAAACCTGTTTCATTCTGAAACCTCTCCTTCTCCCCTGCTGTTAAGTTTTTCTCTAATACCTTAGTCTTTGATTTGTTTAATTTAAATCCTGCCACTTGACCAAACTCTTGAATTAATTCCAAAACCCTTTTGGTACTAGATTCTGGCTCTTGTAATGTAAGTACCAAGTCATCTGCAAATGCTCTCAATTTATATTGTTTCGCTCCGACCTGAACCCCTTTAACCAGCTGGTCTTTTCTTATCATGTTCAGCAAAACCTCCAGGACCGAAATAAAAAGTAGTGGGGAAATTGGGCACCCCTGACGTGTCCCTTTTTCTATCTTAAATTCTTCTGTGACTACATTATTTACAATTAACTTTGCTTTTTGTTTAGAATATATTGCGCCTATACCGTTTTCAAAACCTTGGCCTACCCCCATCCCATGGAGATTCTTCTTCAAGAAGGTCCAGGAAATATTGTCAAAGGCTTTCTCCGCATCCACAAATATCAGAACAGCTTTTGTGTTTATGTTAACTTCTAGCATTTCCAAAATGTCTATTATATTCCTTACATTATCTGATAGATGCCTTCTCGGGAGAAAGCCCGATTGGTCCCTGTGAATCTCCCCCATCAAAACTTTTTTCAGTCTCTTAGCTAAAATGTCAGCAAAAATTTTATAATCCACATTTAGTAAGGAGATTGGGCGGTAGTTTTTGAGTTGAGTCTTTTCAGTCTCTGTCTTCGGTATAAGCGTGATATAAGCCTCTTTCCACGTTTCAGGTGCTTCTTTCCCCTCAAGAATTTCATTGCAGACTTCCTTCAAAGGTTGTATTAGCCATTCTTTTAAAGTTTTATAATATTTGGAAGTCAGTCCATCAGGCCCCGGAGATTTGCCCAATTGCATGTTTTGAATGGCACCTTCTATTTCTTGTTCAGTTATTTTCCGATTCAAAATTACTTTGCCTTCACTTGAAATTTCCTTCATCCCATTTTTCTCCAGAAATTGTTCTATGTCGGTGTCTTTTTGTGGCCCTTGTGCATATAATTGTTTAAAGTATCTCTGGAAGCAGCTTCTAATTTCAGTTGGATTGTTGATGTTCTTTCCATCCACTTCTAAATTTGTCACTGTATTTAGTTTCTGTCTCTTCTTCAATTGCCAAGCCAAAAATTTCCCACATTTATCCGCTGATTCAAACGTTTTCTGTCTCATTTGTTTAATTTTCCATTCTATTTCTTGGTTCATCAGTTCCATATACTGAATTTGATATAATTTAATTTCTCTCAAGATCTCCTGAGACTTTGGTTTTGATCTTAATTTCTTTTCTCCTTCTTTAATTTTTTCCAACATTTTATCCTTTTTCTCATTTTGGCTTTTATTTTTTATTGCATTTTGTTGTATCAAGAAACCTCTCATAACCGCTTTGCTTGTGTCCCAGATTACTCTTTTTTCCACTCCCAAAACTTTTTATCGTCCCGCAATTTGATCGCCTTGTCGAGTGCCTCCCATTGTTCCTTTCTATAGAGGGATTTCTTAAATTTTAAAGTATTTTTATAATGAAAGCGCCACCTGCGCAGGTTTTCCACTGAGGACAGGGTCCCTTCCTGTTTTACCTTATTTTGTAATTTCCTAAGCAAAGATCTTAGCTTCCTACAGTCTTTGTCAAACCAGGCCCTCGTATTATTTTGTTGTTTGGGAGGGTTGGAGTTCGTAAGTAGTGGGAGGAGCGACTCTGAGACCTGCTGAAATGTTAAAAAGGGGTCAGAATTAGATAAAATACATTGGTCTCTCAGGGCCAATAAATCTGACGAATGCAGGTGTAGTTTGATTTTGAATTCCAGGTCGCTGTTCCATTTACGCCTACGTAGGGCCAGAGTTGGAGGTGGGTTATGAATTTTCACTTTTCCATATATCAGGTAGGCGTGCCATCCCCAATGGTTGTCAAAACCTTCCAGGTCCAGGAGGTCCGGATCCTGCAATGTGCACCAATCTTTTAGCCAGGTGAAACAGGCTGCCTCGTAGTAAAGTTTTAGGTCGGGTAGAGAAAAAGCCTCCTCTTTCTTTTATTTCTATTAAGATCAGGTGTTTAATCCTAGGTTTCTTCCCTTCCCACAGGAATTTGGAAATTTCTCTTTTCCATATCTTGAGACAACCTGCTTCACCCAGTATTGGAATCATTTGAAATACAAAGATTAATTTTGGAAGCACATTCATCTTTATAATGGAAATCCTACCCAGAAATGTTAATTTTAATTTACTCCAGGTTTCAAAGTTTTTTCTAATCTCTAACCAAGTTTTGGTGTAATTGGGGGTGATCCAAATACCCAGGTATTTCGCTTTTGAGGAGATTTTCAGGCCCGGACTTCCGGGTTGGCGCCATCGCCAAATGGCGGACTCCCTCCGAGCTCCGGAGGGAGCCTGCTCGGCAGGGGCTGGGTTCTACCGCGTCGGCGTCGCGGGGACCCTCAAAAACCATGGGCTCTGAAACCCATGGGCATGGTGACTCGGCGGGCACCGTTTGCGCCCCCCGACCCGCGAAGGAGCCTTTTTAAAGGCTACGGAGCGGGTGACGGGGGGGTGGTGCTATGAGTCCTCCGCTTCCCCTGCCGAGCGAAGCCGCATGCCATTTGGCGGAGAGCGCTGACTTCTTCCATTGAAAATCTGGACTTAAAAGAATAACCCGTGAGTAATTGGAACTTGGATTAAAAAGGGGAACAAATTTTTTCTTAAATTCGGAGCGAGCGGGGGAGGTGCAAAAAGGAAGTCAGCCTCCCCCCTGTTGTAGAGGAGCTAAAGCAAAGGACCTGACAACTAAGATCGAGTGCAACCTTTTTTTGATAAAGTTATTAATTCCGCGATGGAAAATTATAAGCTGGGCTGGAGGAGAAAAGTGGAATGCGAATTAAAATACAACCCCCCCCCCGAAAAACCCCGGGAGCAATCCGTGAGAGCGCCGGGAGAGGAGAAATAGAGGTTTTGACAGCTGTCAAAGGAGCTGCCAAAACTGAAGAACAAAAAGAGAACTTTGTTACAAGGACTTTGCTGGTTACATTTGTTATAAATTGGATATAAACTGTTTAAAACAAGGAATAATAAGTTACTTTGACTGGTGGGTGTGATCGGGAAGGAAACTGAGTTATTATAATCCCTCTAGAGGAGCTGTGGGTCATTACAAGTATTGCTGGCATGGAATTTGAATCGGACTTTTTATCTCCTGGGAAACTGCAGAAATGGAACACTATTTTGTCTACAGAGGTCTACACACTAAAGGAGACAATAGATTTATCTATTGAAGAATGGAAGGTACTTGACGTAATGTTTTGTTCCTGAATAACAAAGCCTCTGTAGAGGAATTACAAGCTTTTTGGAATTAGAACATTTGTGCAGGAGAGCAGGGAAAGAAAAAAAAAAAAAAAAGAGGAGAAGAGAGAACAACAAGAATAACAAGAACTGGACAAAGTTGGAAGATAGACCCTTTCCAAGATTGGACATTCGAAATCAAAGATGACCAAAAGATGGCAAAGACTATTAAAAAGACGGCAAAGCGGACTGGTGAAGGATTATGGCTTAGATGTGGGAGCTCCAGGATGACAGTAGACATTGACGGACATTGGGAACGCAACCGGGAAAGGGGGGAGGGAAATTTGGAATCCAAAGGGTGTTAAATTACATTTTATTCTCTTTTTCTATTTTTTTTATGTTAATCTGCATTGTATACTAAAGAGGGGAACTCGTGGAAGGGAACAGGTCGATTTTAGGGGATGGGAAAATATTTTTTAAATTGGGTTAATGATAATAACTTTAAAACTTGGGGTAAGAATTTGCTGAATCTATTTGAAAGAATTGGAATACAAGAGGGGGAGGGGAGGGGAAGTCCTGGAAAGATGACATTGAAAATAAGGCCTTAAATTTGGATGTTTTTCTTTTCTGTTATATTTGAAAATTTTTAATAAATATTATTAAAAAAAAAAAAAAAGATTTTCAGGCCCAATATTTTTTCTAAGTCATCCTTTTCTTTCGTGGTTACGTTTTTAACAAGCATTTTTGTTTTTGTTATGTTCAGCTTAAAGCCTGCCACTTCTCCAAATTCTTTAATCAATTCCAGCACTCTTTTCAGTCTTTCTTTAGGGTTTTCAGTCATAACAAGTAAATCGTCTGCAAAAGCTTTAATTTTATATGTTTTGTTTCCCAGAGTGATGCCTTTAACAAGCTGATCCTTTCTTATCTGATTGTTCAAGATTTCCATCACCAAGATAAATATCAGTGGTGACAGTGGGCAGCCCTGTCTGGTTCCCTTGTTTATTTTGCACTCCTCAGTTGAACATTGAACAGTTTAAATAACACTGGGAATTAACTGATATGGCGGGGAAGGAAGGAACAACAACTGGGAAAGCCGTGGCTAGACGGGCTAGTATTCAAGAAGAATTGCCTGATAAGGGGGGAAGAGAACAGACAGATTTGCTTGCACAGCAACTTTTGGAATTCAGGAAGGAAATGGTTCAATCGATGCAAAATCTTACACAACAATTCCATAGCGATATGGAAAAATCCAACCGCACATTGATTGAACAAGTCCATAGAGATATTGAAAATTCAAACAGAGTTCTGAAATAGCAATTTAGGATACTGGGAGACAAAGTCAACAAGTTGGAAACCAAATTAGATAACCTGGAAAAGACCAAAGTGGAGATAGGGAATTGAGAGAGGAACAAAAAGGGATGAAGGGGACTTTGGAAGGGATTCAAGGGAAGCAGAATGAACTGGAAGATCAGATTCTCCTTTTGCAGTTAAGGGAAAGAGATAGGACATTAAGGTTAAGGGGGTTTCCAGAATCTGATACAGAGTCAAACCTGGAAACATATGTTACACAGACAATCTCAGAGTGGATGGGAGAAAGGAGGGATTGGTTGGAGGGACTTTCAGAGAGCTGTTTCAGAATTAGGACACACGAAAGCAGAGTGAAGGCAGCCAGCAGATGTCTTACTAACATTAGTATATATATATAAAAAAATGAAGGACACAATCCTTCAAAAGAGTTTTGAAGACAATCTTGTGGTTGCCGGACAGAAAGTGGATATTTTTCAGGAAATTCCACTAAAATTGAGATTTAGAATGATTAGATATAGGTTCTTAACAACAGCACTCAGGAGAGCTGACATCAGATATAAATGGGAATTCCCAGAAGGCATATCCTTCACATTCATGAAAAAGAGATACAGGTTAACATCAGAATTCCAAGTGAGAGATTTATTTGGAAAACACAAGAGAGACTTAGATCCAAAACAGGACAGGGGGGATTCAGTAGCAGAGCAAAGAGCTGCTTTAGAGTGGCTATCACTGGAAGGGGCAACATCCAAAAAAACAGATATTGTAACTGACTCTGACAATGGCCAATCTTAAAATACTGAGTTGGAACGTTAATGGATTGAACTGTAAAGCCAAAAGGCTTCAGATTGAGCATGTAATAGCAAAGCAGAAATTAGATATAATCTGTCTCCAAGAAACACACATTGCAAAAAAAATAAAAGAGTCGTAATTAATAAAAAATTAGGCATGGACTTCATCTCATCAGATAAAACAATAAAGAGAGGAGTAGTTTTTTTACATTAATCCTGCACTTGAACCCAAACTGATTCATAAGGATGAAAAAGGCAGAATTTTAGTAATACAAGTTAAAATTCAGGGAGAGAAAGTGATATTGGTTGGCATTTATGCACCCAATGTTAAAAAAGCAATCTTCTTAAAAAAAATTAGAAACAGAATTACTCGAATTTGCAGATCAATAGATGATCTTAATGGAAGACCTAAATGGAGTTCCATCTCTAGATAAAGACAGATCAGCCAGGAAAAAAGAGACAAAAGAAGGTAAACTACCAAAGACTTTTTTTTATATGGCTCAGAAATTAAATTTGATAGATATATGGAGAATTAAACACATGTTTGATAAAGAGTTCACTTGTTACAGCCATGTACATGACAGTAGTTCAAGAATAGACTCTGTGGATTTCTAAAGAATTGGAAACAAGAGTAAAAAAAATTGAAATTAATCCCAGAACCTTCTCAGATCATAACTCCTTGATAATGGAATTGCAAAAAGAAAGTCAAATTTCATTTAGATGGAGAGTAAGTGATGACTTATTAAATGATCAATTTTTTTTGGGAAAAAACAAAAAATGTCTTGACTGATTATTTTGAAATAAACAGTCAAGGACAGACAAAATTACAGATAGTCTGGGATGCAAATAAGGTGGTAATGAGAGGACTCTTTAGACAGCAAAACTCATATAAAAGGAAATTGAAAGAGAAAAAGAAAAAGGAGATCTTAGATGAAATTATAGAAAAGGAGAAACAACTGTCAAACAAAGCAAATAAAGAGGCAGTTAAAGAGGCAATAAGAACTCTACAAACTCAATACTCAGTGATAGTTAATGAGGTAATTAGCTGGAAAATAAAAAGAGTGAAACAAATATACTTTGAGCATGCAAATAAACTGGGGAAATTGCTAGCTTGGCAGTTTAAAAAAAGCGAACAGAGGAACTCTATAAATAAAATCAATATAAATAGAAAGGTCACAGATAAGTTGAAAGAAACAAGAGCAGGATTTGTAAAATATTTTTCAGATTTGTATAAGCAAGGGTAGGAAAAAATCTTTAAGATTGAAGAGTACATCAGAAGTAGTAATATGCCACATATAAAAGAAGAACAAATGAAGATTTTAAACACCCAAATAACAGTGCAAGAATTGCTAGAGGCAATAAAAGGGTCAAAAAATGGCAAGTCACCAGGCCTGGATGGACTTACGGCAAAATATTATTAAAAATTAAGTGAACAATTAGTGAACCCTTTGAAAGATGTCATGAATGAGATACTGAACACAGGTGAAATCTCAGAAACATGGAAAGAGGCCTATATTACAGTAATCCCAAAACAAGATGCAGACTTGCTGCAAATTAAAAATTACAGGCCTATTTCCTTGTTAAATAATGATTATAAATTGTTTGCAAACATATTAGCTAACAGATTGAAAAAAAAAAATGAAATGAGTATATACATCAAGATCAGGCAGGGTTTCTTCCAGGTAGACAAATGAAGGAGAATATAAGGAATATTTTGAATATAATAGAATACCTGGAGGTTAAAAATGAAAAGAAAGCAGCAATGATGTTTATAGAGGCTGAAAAAGTGTTTGACAACATTTCTTGGAAATTAATGACAAAGTTACTTGAAGAAATTAAATGTGGTCCTAAATTTTTAGAAGGAATATCAGCAATTTATTCAGAGCAAAAAGCCAAATTATAAATCAGGTGATAACAGATGAATGTAAGATACAAAAAGGAACCAGACAAGGTTGTCCATTATCACCATTGCTGTTCATCCTGGTACTGGAAGTACTTGCCAGAAATATTAGAGCAGATAAAGAGATTACAGGTGTAAAAACTGGGAAAAGTGAATTTAAATTAAAAGCATATGCCGATGATTTAGTGATAACTGTAGAAGATCCTAAAATATCACTCCCTAAAGTTATAGAAAAGATCCAGAATTTTGGGGAAGTGGCAGGATTTAAATTAAACAGGAATAAAACAAAATTATTAGTTAAAAATTTGAAGGATGAAGAAAAAAAGGAATTAGAGCAAAACATTGAGATAGAAGTCCATAAAAAGGTTAAATGTTTAGGGATATGGTTAACATCGAGAAACATAAATATATACAAAGATAATTATGAAAAAATCTGGCCTGAGATAAAAAGAAATTTAGAAATGTGGAGCAGAATGAATCTCTCATTGTTAGGAAAAATAGCAGCAGTTAAAATAAATGTGCTACCAAAAGTGTGATTCCTTTTTCAATCAGTCCCAGTAATTGTGAAAGATGAATGTTTTAAAAAATGGCAGAGAGAAATCTCTAAGTTTATTTTTTTTGGGGGGGGGGGGCAAAAGGCCAAGGATAAAACCTAAGATACTTAATGATATAAAAGACAGAGGCGCTTTTGCTCTCCCAGATCTTAAATTATATTATGAAGCTGCCTGCCTGGTATGGATCAGGGACTGGATGAAGTTGGAAAAGCAAGAAGCATTAGAATTGGAAGGAATTGGAAGGAAGAACTGGCTGGCACGCATACTTATGGTATGGAAAAGGGAAGGTACATAAAAGTTTCTATAACCATATAATTAGGAAGTCACTAATAAGAGTATGGGAGAAATATAAAGATTTGTTAGAACAGAAGACGCCTTGGTGGCTCTCACCACATGAAGCTTTACTTCGCAAACCACTTGGAAAGAAAGGAAAGTGGCTTACGTATGCCAATTTGCTAAAGGATCAAGAAGGCAAATTAAGAGCTTATGAGGAAATAAAAGACCATTTTCAGAGTTGGTTACATTATTGGCAACTACATGAAATATACAAAGACGACAATAAGAAAGGAAGTCGTAGAAGGGAAGGTGAAGCTGCTGAAAGGTGCATATAATATCCTGCAAGAATGGGAAACAAAAGACGAAGAGGGGAAATCAGTCATGATCAAATGGGCACAAGATGTAGGTCACAATATAATGTTTGAAGACTGGGAAAGACTGTGGAAAACTGACTTAAAATTTGCAGATTGTTCCTTGTTGAAAGAAAATTATATGAAAATTATGTACAGATGGTATATAGCACCAGTGCAGATAGGAAGAATGTATAAAATCGGTTCAAATATGTGTTGGAGATGTAAGGATAAAGAAGGGACTTTTTACCATATGTGGTGGGACTGCAGTAAGATTAGAAAATATTGGGAAATGATATATAATAATGAATTGAAGAAAATGTTCCAATTAACATTTGTTAAAAAACCAGAAGCATTCTTGTTAGGGATTGTTGGGAAAGACCTGCCAATGAAATTTAAGAATATTTTTATATATGCAACAACTGTGGTAAGAGTTTTAATAGCACAAGAATGGAAGAATGAAGAAGCCCCGACAATACAGTGGCAAGATGGACTACGTGGAACTGGCGAAATTGACACACAAATTGCTGGACAATGACAACTGTGACTTCAAAGAAGAATAGGAACCTTTTACAAAGTATTTAAAGAAACAACAAAATGAACTGGACTCCTTGGCAGGTTTTGAATAAACACTCACAAATTTATTATTAATAACACATAGACAGACAAGTTAAGGATTTTTACAATTTTACAATATGCAGAGAATTATAAATATGGAAAAACCAGAGAGAGGAGCTGAGGGAAGTCTGGGGGGGGGAGGGGGGAGGGGGGAGGAAAAAAATTAGGGGGAATTTTTTTGGATGATATGTTTTATTGATAAAATATTATGTTGTTATGCTTAATAAAACTCTTAAAAAAACAAATATTTTTATTAAATTGTCTAAACTTAATGAACAAACAACAAAATATAACATGGAGGTTCTCCCATGAACCTTGAACACAGTTACAAGGAATAACAGAGGTGCATTAAGACACGGTGAAGGGATAGCTTAGTCAGCAGAGCATGAGACTCTTAATCTCAGGGTTGTGGGTTCAAGCCGCATGATGGGCAAAAAATTCCCGCATTGCAGGGGGTTGGACTAGATGATTCTTGTTGTCCCCCTGTTCCAACTCTACAATTCTATGATTATGTCACATGGAAGATTCGAACAGTTTCACTCTAGCAAGTCTCTCTGAAGGTTTCCATGTGTTTGTAGAAGTCTTTGGGGTTAGGGGTGCTGTTGGCATTTTGGGATATATTTTTTAAATGTATGTAAGAGAACAATTAAAGCAACAGGTGAAAATTGAAAGATGAAAAAACAAAACAATTTTACGATATATACGATATCTTTATTGTCATTGTCCTGTGCAGGACAATGAAATTGAAAAACTACATAAAACTACTACAAAACTACATAAAACTACTACAAAACTACATAAAACATTCAAAAACCCCTAAAAACCTCTGAAACCCCATTTTAAACTACACTATACTATAGAGACCCCTTATGCTGCGTTTAGGACCAGAATTGCATTTGCTTAGAAACTCTTTCTCAGGCAGCTAGTCCTGGCCTTTATAACCCTATACCTTCTTCCAGAAGGCAGAAGCTGAAAGAGATAATTTCCGGGGTGCGTACTATCCTGCACTATCTCTGCTGCTTTCTTATGGCACCTGGCAGCATAGATTTGATCTAAGGTGGGAAGAGTGCACCCAATTATTCTCTCTGCAGTCTTTACAACCCTGGATAGCATTGTTTTTTCCCTGGCCGTGCAGCTCCCAAACCACACACACAGACCATACGTTAATACACTCTCCACAGTGCAATGGTAAAATGCCATCAACAGGTCCTTTGAGAGATTGTTTTTCTGGAGGATTCTCAGAAAATATAACCTCTGCTGTGCTCTCTTCACCAGGTCTTTGCTGTTTTCTCCCCAGGTCAGGTCGTCTCTCAACTCCACTCCCAGAAATCGAAACACCGAGACCTGTTCCACGCACTTCCCCTCAATAATAAGTGGCTGAATATTCAATTTGCATTTCCTAAAGTCCACAATGATCTCTTTTGTTTTCTTTAAGTTAAGGAGTAAGTTGTTTTTCCTGCACCACTCCCCCAACTGCTCAACTTCCTTCCTATAGGCCGCCTCCCCCTCTCCAGCCGTGATTAAACCAACCACCGTTGTATCATCTGTGAACTTAATGATCCTATTACTGGGGTATTTGGGGGCACAGTCAGCTGTATAGAGCATATATAAAAGCAGGCTCAACATGCACCCCTGCGGCGTCCCCGTGTTCGTGATGAGATCCGCAGAGATGTGGGAACCCAACCTGACCCTTTGGGAACGGTTTGATAGAAAATCTAATATCCACCTGCACAAACATGGTGGAAGTCCCAGGTCTAATAATTTGGGCACCAATCTATGCGGAAGAATAGTATTAAATGCAGAACTAAAGTCTACAAATAACAGTCTCGCGTAGTTCCCCTGCTTCTCCAAATGAGTCAGGACAGCATGTAAAGCCATTGCCACAGCATCCTCCGTGGATCTCTTTGCCTTGTACGCAAACTGGTAAAAAGCTTTTGCAGTATGTTTATGTCAGAATTTACTATTTCTGAATCTTTAACTAGCCCCTTGCACAGCTTCTTACAAACTTTTTTGATGAACTGTTGTGGGAGTTGGGTATATTCAACTTGGAGAAGAGGAGACTTAGAGGGGATATGGTAGCCATAATCAAATATCTGAGGAGCTTTCCCGTATTGGCTGGAGCAAGCTTGTTTTCTGCTGCTCCAGAGGGCGGGACCCGGAGCCAATGGCTTCAAATGACAAGAAAAGAGATTATTACTAATCACTAGGAAGAACTTTCTGTCATTAAGAAACGCTCGGCAGTGGAATGGACCACCTGGGAAAGTGGGGGATTTTTCCTTTATTGGAGGATTTTAAGCAGAGGTTGGATATCAGTTTGTCAGGGATTCTTTAGCTGCAATTCTCGAATGGCAAGGGGTTGAAGTAGATGACCTGGGGGCGGGGGGAGGTCCTTATAGAACCCTGAAATAGGCATGTAGAATAAGTAAAGTTACATAAATCATAGAGTCCAAGTCATGAAAGGGGAAAGGGAGAATAAATATTGACTTCTTCGCATAAGGGGTCTCTGGGTTTTATCCTTCCTATGTAGGGTTGTCAGTCTGCATAGAAGAAACATTGGTGGGTATCCTTTCCTTTGACAGCATGGAATCAACACATCATTTTTCTGCTAGCCCAGCAGTCCTGATACAGACATGCCCTGAGTCAATTGACAGATTTATACACTTAATATATGTCAGGGGGTCAGAGACCTTTTCTGGGAAGGGCTGAATGGAGCTGTAAAAGACGAAATTGCAAGGGGAGAGAGACCCCATACCACCAAAGACGTTGTGGAGAGGGCACTCACGATAGGCTGGAAGGACGCCCTTGGGACAAGGAGGAAGGGCATTGGGGACGCACGCCAACGAGAGGACCGCCCCCCTTTCCCAAGGAAGCGGCGCGCGCTCGATCCATGCCTCCGCTGGGAGAGGGAGAGGAGCCGATGGAGATAGGTGGTGCTAAGGCTCAGTCCCCAGCCGGAGCCCTAACGCCGGGAGCAGTCAAAATGAAGCCTCCTAGAGGAACCAGGAAGTGCTACATCTGCGACAGTGCTCAACACATGGCGAAAGAGTGTCCCCGGAGGATCCACAAGCACACTGCAGCCTCAGCAACAGTAACAGAATCAGTTCAGCAGACTGCACCACAGGAGGGAAATGGCACTGTCTGGCTGGAAGTGGAGCCACTGGGGCCCAGCCAGACGTATCAGTGAAGCAGTCCCCAGGCATCTTACAGCCCACAGACCCCCTCCCGCCCAAACCAGTGGTGCAGCTCACCGCATCCCTCCAGCTCCCAAATGGGCTCACCGTGGAAGTCCCCATTTCCATTGATTCTGGGAGCAATGCAGATTTTATAGGCATGGAGTTCATCCAGCAACATGGCATAGTCCTTCTGCCAGCGACGGTACCTCTGAACGTCGTCACGGTGGACGGCAGGGAGCTACTGGGAGGGCAAGTGCTACAGCAGACGCCGCCAATGGTGATGCGCATTGGTAATCACCGCGAAGTCATCAGCTTCAACGTCACCCGCCTGTCAGACACGCCCATAGTGTTGGGCATGAGTTGGCTGGATAGGCACAGCCCGGCATTAGCTTGGTACCAGCGTCAACTAACCTTCGGCTCCTCCTACTGCGCAGAACACTGCATCCTGGCTGACCTGGAAGATGAGGGGCAGGAGGATGGACCACAGCTGAACTTGGGCATCCTGCAAGCAGTACCTAACAAGTACAAAGAGTTTTTGGAGGTCTTCTGCGAGAAAGAAGCGGACAAGCTGCCTCCCCACAGACCCTACGACTGCAAGATTGACCTCCTGCCGGGGGCGACGCTCCCGACGGGGAAACTGTATTCCATGTCGGAGGATGAATTGCAGGAGCTCAGGGAGTTCATAGATCACAACTTGAAGCGGGGATTCATCCGAGAGTCCAAGGCGGTGGGGGGCAGTCCTGTATTTTTTGTAAAGAAACGGGACACGCCCCAGAAGAGGCTGGTCGTGGACTTTCGCGTCTTAAACTCGAAGACCAAGCCCTCAGCCTTCCCTATGCCCAAGATCGATGACCTGCTGGCGACGGTGAGGAAGGGTCGCATCTTGACCAAGTTGGATCTGCGGGGAGCGTACAATCTCATTCGCGTGCGCGAAGGTGACGAGTGGAAAACGGCCATGTTTACGCCGCTGGGCACCTATGAGTATAGAGTTATGCCTTTTGGATTACAAAATGGCTCCCACTGTTTTCAAGCATTCATGCATCATGTCTTGGCGGGTCTTCTCTACAAGAAGTGCGTCTGCTTCCTGGACGACATCCTCATCTTCTCGGAGTCGCCGGAGGCTCACGAGAGAGATGTCAGGGAGGTCCTGCAACGGCTGCGGGAGCACAGGCTTTATGCCAAGCTGGAGAAGTGCCAGTTCGACAAGACGGAGGTGGACTTCCTGGGCTACAAACTGTCCGACAAGGGACTCGCCATGGACAGTACCAAGGTACGTGCAGTGCTGGACTGGAAGAGCCCACGCAATCGGAAGGAAGTCCAGAGGTTTGTCGGCTTTGCCAACTTTTATCGCAAATTCATCAAAGGTTTCGCCATGCAGACAGCGGCCATCACTGACACCCTCAGTGCCAAGAAGAAGAAATTCATCTGGACGGAGCAGGCAGAGCAATCCTTTCAAAAGCTCAAGAATCTCTTCGCGTCCGAGGAACACCTGCTACACGTGAACCCCAGCAGGCCCATGAGAGTGGAGACGGACGCCTCAGACAGGGCCGTAGGGGCCGTCCTGTTGCAGCAAGACCACCAGGGGGACTGGAGGCCGTGCGCTTTCTACTCCAGAAAACTCAGCAAGTCGGAGCAGAACTACACCATCTGGGACAGGGAGTTACTGGCCATACATGCAGCCTTCAAGGCGTGGTGGCACTTCCTCGTCGGAGCCAAACACACGGTGCAGGTCCGTACAGACCATAAAAACTTGGAGTACTGGCGCACGGCGAGGTTCCTGAACCAGAGACACATCAGCTGGGCGGAGTTCTTTGCAGATTTCGACTTCAGAATAGAATACATCCCTGGAAACAACAACATCATGGCGGACGCGCTGTCCAGGAAACCGCAGTATCTCGAGGAAGAGGCACCGGCGGCGGCCAAGCACATTTTCGCACCGAAGGCGTGGGCATGCGCGTCAGCCACGGTGGACCTGGACGCAGTGCGGCGCGCGCTGCAGACGGACTCCTTCGCGCGAGCCAAGATGGAGGAGGTCCGTAGCGGCACGGCGAGGGACGACGACTTCCAAATACGCGACGGCCTGCTCATCCGCAAAGGAGCCCTCTACGTACCGGGAGACAACCTCCGAGCGAAAGTCCTACAACAGATGCACGACGCGCCCAGCGCGGGACACTTCGGCAAGGAGAAGACGGTGGACTTAGTAGCCAGAGACTTTTGGTGGCCCAAGATGAGAGGGGATGTCGCGGAATACGTCAATAGGTGCGACACCTGCCAAAGGGCCAAGCCAGTACACCAGCCGCCGGCAGGCCTGTTGGAACCGCTACAGACACCGTTCGAACCGTGGGAGAGGGTGGCCCTGGACTTTGTCACAGATCTGCCCAGCTCGAGGGGCAAGACGGCGGTACTCGTGGTAGTAGACTTGTTCACCAAGATGGCCCACTTCATTCCTTGCGCGAAGGTGGCTACAGCCGAGCAGACCGCCAAGCTGTTTATAGACCACGTGTTCAAGGTGCACGGCCTGCCACGGTCCATCCTGTCCGACAGGGGGCGCCAGTTCATATCCAACTTCTGGCAAAAGCTGATGGGTTTCCTGAACGTCAAGGTCAGCCTGGCGTCGGCGCGACACCCGCAGACCAACGGGCAGGCGGAGAGAGTCAACGCCATTATGCAGCAGTACCTGAGATACTACGCGAACCAGCAGCCCTCGACCTGGGTGGACTATCTACCGTTGGCCGAGTTTGCCTACAACAACACGAAGCACGCGTCCACGGGGGTGACGCCGTTTTTCGCCAACAATGGGCGGCATCCCAGAACCTTCCCGGGTTTGGAGAAAGTGAAGGCAGGGGAGCCGCAGGGAGCAGAGGCCGTGGCAGCGGAGTTGCAGGAGATCCACGAGCAGCTCAGGAGGCAGTTAGAGGTGGCGAAACAGGCTTACAAAGTGCAGGCAGACCGACACAGGAGAGTGGGGGAAGACATCCGGGTAGGAGACTGGGTGTGGTTAGCAGCCCAGGCAGTTCCAGCCAGATCGCTGGCCAAGAAGAAGCTAGGGCACAAGCAGCTAGGGCCGTACCAAGTAGAGGTGCAGATCAACCCAGTGGCCTTCCGGTTGACACTCCCGGAGGGGTCCAGAATGCACCCGGTCTTTCATAGATCAGTGCTCACACCCTACAGAGAGCCCCACAGGTTTCAGGCACCAGGGACGGCGCCAGACCCGCTCAGGGAAGCGCCCAAAAAGGGGGGGTCGCCGAGAGGGGAGCCACTCAATGAAGCCACAGAGATTTTAGACTCAAGGTGGGGGGAGGACGGGATCGAATATCTTCTCGCCACAGAGGACACCCCGGCCAGCGCCAACAGGTGGGTGCAGGATTACGCATTGGAGGAGCAGTGGCTCAAGGAAGAATTCCATACACTTTTCCTGCACAAGCCCATGCCGGCGGGCTTTTTTGACGACTGTCTGTTCACACCCACACTCTCAGCCAGCACTTTCCGGGGTTTCTCTTCAGCTGAGGAATCGACTCCGGGAGGCAGTTCCCCAGAGGGATCACTCTCAGGGTTTGGCACGGGGGGATCTTATTGGTGGGAGGACCAACCCGAAGTGGGCTGGAGCAGAGACATGCCGAAGGGACCCTGGGAAGTGGAGTCACCTCAGGCGACAGAGGGAGAGGGGGTCTTGGGTGATTTGGGGGCGGCTTCAGATTTCGAACACACCGCCCAGGAGATGGAAGCGGAGGAAATCGCCGTCGACGAGCCCATGGAGGACTTCCCGGACTTATCCCGCTGGCTGTACGCCTCGGGGGACGAACTGTATCCTGAAATTACCCCCACAACACTGGAGCACCCAGAACCCGCACCTGAAGAGGGGGAGGGGGGAAGGGGGAAGGGGGGGCTTCGAGGGGGGGATGGATGTCAGGGGTTCAGAAGGAGAGACACAGGAGGGGGAGCAAATGGAGAGTGAGGAGGAGGAGTCCGAGGGGGGCGCAGGCAGTGACAGTGGAAAGAGTTATTCCACAAGCCTCTCCAGCGAATCGGAGGACTCGCAGAAGGGAGCGCCGATGGCCAGAGCGAGGGGGGTTCCAGGGGGGAAGCCCCAGGAGGAAGGGGCCAGCGGGGAGTCCCTGAGCAGCAGTTGGAAATCAGGACCAGCTTCCCCACCAGAGCGCAGTGGGGAGGGGGAGTCCCAGGAATCGGGACCAGTGCTCTCACCACCAGCGGGAGGAGAGGAGTCAGGTTTGGTCACGCCCACATCAGGAAGCGGGGAAACGGTCAGGAGGAAGGTTACCGGCTGGGCGCGCGCGCCAAGTTCAAATGTACAGGCGAGCGGCACAGCAGGGAGCCCGGGTAGGGAGCCAGGTCTTAAAGCCCGCCGGAAGGAAGGGGAAGACCAAGGGGGGTCAGCGTCAGAGGAGTCCAGGAAGGAGGAAACCCCAGAGGGCAGAAGGACCCAGCGAAGGAAAGAACAGCGTAGGAGGTGGAGCCGGGCTAGGATCTTAAACTGGTGTGGGAGGAGCAGTGAGTCAGAGGGGACTTAGCCGGTCTAGCGTCGAGACGTGGGTCTGCGCGCCCAGAGCTTTGAAATGGAAACTAAACTTCAATAAAGACTTTGTATATTATATCCACCGGGCGTTGGTCCTCTGTGAGCTGGGACCTAGAGGCAGACCTGACACATATATAGTTTTTTTATAAGCAAAGACGTTTTCAAAGTAAGAAAAACTTAAAAACACTTTCTTCAGAGAGAAGCCCCCCTTTCCCTATTTCCATTAGCTCTTGCCCTTAGGAAAATGTGGCTCAAGTCTCTAATGGGAGGCACAATAATTCTTACTATTTACCAACTTAATTGCAGCTTGATTGTATTCTGTAACATGCAAGGTCAGCGACCTCGCTCTCAGCCTTTTTATGACTGCAATAAACCAGAGGGCCCCTTTCTGCCTAAGCACTTACCAGCTGCCTGCTGGTTTCCTGCCTCAAAATATTTGTGGATTTTAAGCTAATTTTTAGAATACAGGAATCTGATCAAAATATAAGCCTTGATAACAATGCAGGCTATGATCAGATGCCTCAAGACCACAGTGCACAGTTAAACTAGGGAACTCCCTCCCACAGGAGGAGAGGGCTATGGGAGGCTCTTGGCCACAATAGCTGTGCTCTGCGTCCACAGTTGGAGGCAGAGGTGCTTCTGAAGCCGCAGGAGGGGAAAGGGCTCCTGCGTTCAGGTTGTGATTGAGGGCTTCCCATTGAAGCATGTGGTTGGCCACTGGGCTAAACGGGCTCCTTTGGCCTGATCGTGCAGGCTCTTCTTAGGTTCTCATGGCACCAGCCTCCGTCTCAGCAGAGTGCCTGGCTTGGCAGGGCATCTCTCTGCCCCGGGGGAGACCTTGCTAAGGCCCAGCAGGGCTGAGCAATAAATCAGGCTGAATTCCTCTCCCTCCCTCATTTTTTTAAATGAGCTTCTTCTCTGGCCATGAAAGCTCCCACAAGCATCCTTTAACAACTTCCTTTCCCCTCCTGCTTTAGCTATGGCAAAGGTCCCAGTTTATTTCCCTTGCTGCCACATTCTGATGCTGGTTTATGAGCTGTGTTTCATATCACAATTTCTTTTCTTTTTTTAACATGGTCACGTGGCCATGGAGAAAGCCAAGGAGGCAACTAATCTGTGTCCACCTTGGCCACCATTTGGAGGTGGGAAGTGAATTGGATGAAGGTCCAGTAGTGGCTGGGACTCCTGACACGGGGGTGCCCACGTTGTGAGGGTGAGGGGAACCCCAGTCAATCCTTTGCAAGCAGGCATGTCTGGATTAAAACCTAAGCCCAAGGATCTGGCTGTTTACACTCCTGGAGACTCACGTGAGGGCCCTTGGCTTCTCCAGCTCAGCAGACAACACAGAGCACAGAGGATTTCCCAAGTAAGTGATTTAAAGCAGGCCATGCCAAGGCCATTTGCAACAGCTGCAACTCCTCCACTCCTGAAGCGATCCCTCTCCTATGTCATGGGGTGAGGTGGGCTGGCACCACCAGCTGAACTGTCCATCCTGTATTCTCTGTGCATTGGTCGCTTGGAAGATTGAAACCCCAGTAAGGTACTGAACTGGGCCTAGGTTTCTGCATTAGCTTCCTGCTTCCTGCACAGATCCTCTTTTTCTTGGTGTTGCCTTTGCAACTCCAGCAAATCTGTGCCTGTCAGACCAGGAGGTGGCAAGTGGGATGTGGGGCGGGGGAGGCTGAGCTGCCTGCCTGCTTGCTCCCCACCCAAGGAGGGCCAGTGCTACTCTCTTCCCCAGTGTGCAGGTTGGACACCAAGCTACAATTCAGGACAGTTTTTGCAGGATCCGTCTCAGCTCCAACCTGGACTTAACATGAGTCCATACGCAGCCCCCCCCCCCTTAGGCCACAAGCTCTGTTCTGGAACTTATGTGTGAAAGGAGGAGGTTTCTTTGTGGATAAACAATAGTGCCTTATATATAACCACAGCCTTCTCATACCTTGATGCCTGGAGGCCACCATGTTTCAATTTAGGAAGTTAGTGCCTCAAAGGGAGAGGAGAATGGCTCAAAATGCTGTAAATCCAGACACCAAGTGAATCTCCTTGGGTGGGGCTCTTTCGTGCTTGACTTATCTTTAAGTGTTAGTTGTGCATCTTATTATAGCTATAGCGATGCATCATAATTTTATGTGTGATTCTTCTTTAAGCTTAAGACTTTTGCAATAAAAATATAAAGCAAGGAGGGGGAGAGATAATAATAATAATAATAATAATAATAATAATAATAATAATAATAATAATTGTTGTTGTTGTTGTTGTTATTTGTACCCTGCTCATCTGACTGGGTTGCCCCAGCCACTCTGGGTGGTTTCCAAGACATAAAAACTTCCACCAAACACCAAACATTAAAAACTTCCCAATACAGGGCTGCCTTCAGATGTCTACTAATAGTTGTGTAGTTCTCTATTTCCTTGACATCTGAAGGGAGGGTGTTCCATATGGCGGGCACCACCACCGAGAAGGCCCTCTGCCTGATTCCCTGTTACAGTAATCACTTCTCACAGTGAGGGAACCACCAGAAGGCCCTCAGAGCTGGACCTCAGTGGGGGTAGAGACGCTCCTTCAGGTGCACTGGGCTGAGGATGTTTAGGGCAGGGGTCAGCAAACTTTTTCAGCAGGGGTGCGGTTTACTGTCCCTCAGACCTTGTGGGCGGCTGGACTATATTTTGAAGAAAATAAATGAACAAATTCCTATGCCTCACAAATACCCCAGAGATGCGTTTTAAATAAAAGCACACATTCTACTCATGTAAAAACACCAGGCAGGCCCCACAAATAACCCAGAGATGCATTTTAAATAAAAGGACACAATCTACTCATGTAAAAACACGCTGATTCCTGAACCATCCACGGGCCAGACTTAGGAGTTGATTGGGCCGGATCTGTCCCCCGGGCCTTAGTTTGCCTAACCATGGTTTAGGGCTTTAAAGGTGGAAACGAGTGAGAGGGGAAGGAAAAGAGGCCTGGCCTGACTCCCCTGTCGTGAAGGGACCCCGTCACTGAGAAAGGAAAAACTCAAGGTGGGTGATCGGAAACACCGTAAAATGGGGTTGAAACAAGTCCCCGTTCGAGTCCTGCCGGAATGAGTAAGAGCAAATTAGGCTGATAAGAGGCGCAGCTTGGAAAAACCCCCAGCTTCTATCAGCTTCTATCAGTAAAAGGACACTGGGAGCCGATGGAAGAATTTAAAGGTCAGCACCAACACTTTGATTTTTTTTTTAAAAAAATATTGTTTATTACTTTTAAAGCTTACAAAAAAGAAAAGGAAGAAAGAAGACAAAAGAAAAAACAACAAAAAAGAGAAAAAACAATACAAAACACAACCTTAACACATTAAACTAACACAATAAACTAAACCAAACAGAACCAAAACAATTTAAAAACATACATCATACCTTTTCCATATTCTATCTTTCATTCCCTTGTATCATTGACCTCCTCTCACCTCCCTCTTTGTATTCCACTTCCATTAATTGTTTCAGCAATTCCTTTCCATCTTTCTCTATTTTCTATCATATAAATTTCTTAACATATTTTTAATCTTATTTCCATTAAAATTAGTACACTTATTTAAGCTTAACTCCTTATAGCATTTCAGCTAAAGCCATAAAATTTCCTTCCAACATTTTTCTATCACTCATTAATTTTACAATATTTCTATATATAGACTTTAAATTTCCAATCTTCTTCCACCATCTCCTCTCCCCAGTCTCAGACTCTACCAGCCACTTCCGTCAACTCCATACAGTCCATCAACCTGGAGAGCTTATGTCCGAGGCTCTTAAGTCTTTTCCACGTCCCTTCTGCCAGTCTTCTTCATATTCTTTTATGCTAAAGAGCAGATCTCGGGGAAACTCCAATCCAACGATACTTTTATTCCTTCTCGACAGGTCAGCCAGATTTCCGTAATTAAAACTAGGATCCATAAAGTATTTCCGGGCATGTTTCAAGATTCCTCCAAGTCCAAAGGCCCCCAGAACTCCAATCTCCTCCTGACCCAAGTCCATATTCCAAAAGTCAGTTAATCCCTGCATAGAGGGATCTTTCCAACTTTCCTTTTCTAGTCCAGGCCAGGCTCCGATCTTCAAAATCTGACTTTTTCTAGTCTCAATCATAAAGGGCCTCAACTTGTATTCCTCAATTTGCCTCTGTAAGGCTAAGGCTCCCCCTTGTATTACTTTAGGTTCGACAACAGCAACTTTCTCCTTCTCCTTTTCAGCAATTTGTCCTGTTGAAATAGATTCCTGTGCCAAATCCTGAATAATTTCTGTATTGGTGCTCACTTTTGGTTCCAAAATGTCAATTTTAGTAGTCATAGCATCCATCTTTTTATGAAGCTGTTCCAACAAGTGGCTTATCTTAGAAAATGCAGTCCATAAGGCTTCTCCTGTCGACATTCTTGAATATCCAAGGTCAATCTCTAGTTCTCACAGTTCTTATCAAGCAGCTGGAGATTTCCCAGCTCCACTCTTGTAACAGTTTCGAAAGCTCCCTCTAGAGGGGAACAGTCTCCACGTGTATCAATCTTTTCCAACACAGATCAAAAAGTAAAGATAGTTTCAATTTTCAGATACTTTCCCTCCCTTTTAAACGCAGAAGCGGACAATGGAAACAATATATTTCTCTTATTTAACTGACTGTCAACATCCGTTCTCTTCGCTGTCAATGAACTCTCCCGAAACGTCAATCACTGGGAGCCCGTTCCCAGGTTCAGAGCAGTGGTAATTTAATTCTAATCACTCTCTCCTGCAGGATACACAGTCCAAAATCTCCCCCCTCTTCTTCTGCTTCCAAGGGTGGTCTAATAATTTCAATCGATGGAAGTTTAATCCTTTACATAAGGCTTTCCGAGACCTTAACTTGTAAGCTCTTTGCTTCAGTCTATTTACAAAAGGGGAAGGCGGACTTCCTGTTTTGAACCTTCCCCGTTCAATGCCAAATTAAGATATTTAAAGATCCAATTTTCCGTTTTACTCATGGGTTGTTGTTTGAAATCCAATTGTCCACAAGAAAAAGTCAGCGCTCTCCGGCAACAGCAATGCGGCTTCACTCCGTGAAAGAAGCGGTCGATTCAAAGCACCGTGCCGCTCACCCCACGTCACTCCGGATCCCCAAAACAGGGTTTCCCCGCGAGTAGGGGAGGCGCAAAAGGTGCCAGCCGAATCCCAGGTTCACAAGCTTCTTCCGCCTGTGATTTCAATGGGTCTCCGCCTTTGCCGTGGCGGTTCAGACCCAACTTTCCACGGAGCAAGTTCCTCCCAATCGGAGGAGCTCCGCCATTGCCGGGGGCGCCAACCCGGAAGTCTCCAGCACCAACACTTTGAATTGTGCTCGGAAACATACTGGGAGCCAATGCAGATCTCTCAGGACTGGTGTTAAATGGTCTCGGCGGCCACTCCCAGTCACCAGTCTAGCTGCCGCATTCTGGATTAGATGTAGTTTCCAGGTCACCTTCAAAGGTAGCCCTAATTGAGCTTGTTGCAGTAGTCCAAGCGGGAGATAACCAGAGCATGCACCACTCTGGCAAGACAGTCTGCGGGCAGGTAGGGTCACATCCTGCATACCAGATGGAGCTGATAGGCAGCTGCCCTGGACACAAAATTGACCTGCGCCTCCAAGGACAGCTGTGAGTCAAAATGACTCCCAGGCTACGCACTTAAGGAGCACAGTTACCCCATTCAGCGGTGGAGCAAATCGGATTGGGTGCCTGGGGCGGCACGCGTGCCCTGCACCCAGGGGCGGGACCAGCTGCCCGTGGGATGGGGCAAGCTGGGGCAGGACACTCTGTGAGTGTGCCTGCCTCCTCCCGCTCAACTGCCCTACAGCTGAGGGGGAGGTGGCGGGCGGGCCGTTTGGGGCAGTGCAGAGAGATGTTTGGCTTGGGTGTGTTGCAGGCCACATGGTGAGTGCCGCCCTCTGTGGTGATACCTGGGGTGGCCTGCCCCCATTGCCTCCCTTCCTCCACCCCTGACCCCATTCAGGACCCAGGAGTCCCCCACCCTCCCCCTGTCCCCCTCAAACTGTACTTCTGTCTTGTCAGGATTCAACCTCAATCATTTAGCCGCCACCCACCCTCCAACCGCCTCCAGGCACTCACACAGCACCTTCACTGCCTTCGCTGGTTCCGATTTAACTAGTTAATATCAAGAGCCAAGGCTGGTTGTGGGAGCATTCCTGGGGCTGGTCCAATGCAATTTGCTGCCTGGAGTGAAGCGCAAGATGGTTCTCCCCCACCTCCCAATTCCACAAACAGAAACCAGCCACATTGGCAGCAGCAAAGTAGTTTAAGGACTGCAGAGCAGGCTACGCATGGTCATTCCAGCATCTCGCTCTTTGCCGCTGCTCCAGCACCTGCTGCTGTATGCTGATGCCTCCCTTTGCCTATTGGTAAGGCCAGGCAAGGCCTCTCCTCATGCATTTGGGATTCTTCCATCTTTTCTTCCAGAGGTGCTTATTGTTTGCTCTCAGCCACTGCTTCTCCTGATTTAAAAAATAAACTAGAATAGGGACCACCTAAGCTGCCTTATACAGAGTCAGTCCATTGGTCCACCCAGCTCAGTTGTGTCTGCACTGGCTGGCAGCAATGGCTCTCCAGGGTTCCAGTCTTTTCTCACCCTCTCTGTCTGGACACACCATTGGGGACTCGGCCTGGGACCTCCTTCATGCAAAACAGACACTCTGCCATTAAGATATTACCACAGGGGGCTCTGGCCTGAGAGGCACCAAAGCTCACCATGGCCAATGGCAGGACTCTTCTGGCAGATCCACAACATCCATCTGAAGCATATTGAAAGCACAACTAAAGCACCTGAGAACTGCAGTTTGTAAAAGGTGCCGGGAACTGTAACTCTCAGTGAGGGGAAAACCAAATTTCCCAGAATTCTTTGGTTATGTATGTTGAATAGGCTTTAAATGTCTGGTGTGTAGTGTCAGAGCCTCCACTACGACCAAGCTGATAAAGCTCATCCTCCTCCGGCCGAGTCCTTCAGAATCGCCTCCGACGATAATTAACGACCCGAGCCTCTGATGAGCCTCCAGGCACGTTCCCCATTCCGCAAAGGATCAAAGCAGCAGAAGTGACAAGAAATATGAGCTACATGGCTAGGTTTTCTTTCTTACTACGCAGACAGAAAAGAAATCATCCTCTCTCTGTGAAAGGCAGAGAGTAACTCAAACACAAAGGAACAGGAAACCAGTAAACATCACATCCGTCTCCTGTCTTCTGTGAGACTTCCAACAGCCTGGGATCTCTGAAATGCAAAACAGAGTCTTGTGACTCCAAAGCACTGCACAGTGGCAACACACAGACAAGCAATGACAAACCTAGACAGCATCTTAAAAAGCAGAGACATCACCTTGCCAACAAAGGTCCGTATAGTTAAAGCTATGGCTTTCCCAGTAGTGATGTATGGAAGTGAGAGCTGGACCATAAAGAAGGCTGATTGCCGAAGAATTTATGCTTTTGAATTATGGTGCTGGAGGAGACTCTTGAGAGTCCCATGGACTGCAAGAAGATCAAACCTATCCATTCTGAATGAAATCAGCCCTGAGTGCTCACTGGAAGGACAGATCGTGAAGTTGAGACTCCAATACTTTGGCCACCTCATGAGAAGAGAAGGCTCCCTGGAAAAGACCCTGATGCTGGGAAGGATTGAGGGCACAAGGAGAAGGAGATGACAGGACGAGATGGTGGGACAGTGTTCTCGAAGCTACCAGCATGAGTTTGACCAAACTGTGGGAGGCAGTGGAAGACAGGAGTGGCTTGCGTGCTCTGGTCCAGGGGGTCACAAAGAGTCGGACACAACTAAATGACTAAACAACAACAACAATGGAGCAGCCCCATTGATAGAAGCTGCACATAGAAGATAAGTAGAAATACAAGATTTTAGCAGAGGTGTGCAACTGACTGATGCACAGCTTGCTATCACTTCTCCCGCCACCCTCCCCACCCCAGTTAGCAGCAATGACATTACATGTGAGGGTTTTTTGTTGTTAAGAACATGCACCCTAAAGTAACTAAGGTTGCTGCTGTATAGAAATTTACCTATGCATCCCATGGGATTTGCTTTTTGGAGCAGATATGCATATGATTGCAATGTAAATTTCAATATACAGTCATACCTCAGGTTATAGATGCTTCGGGTTGCGTGATTTCGGGTTGTGCACTGCGCCAAACCCGGAAGTACCGGAGCAGGTTACTTCTGGGTTTCAGCGCATGCGCATGTGCAGAAGTGCTAAATCGCACTTTGTGCACGTGCAGAATCACGACCCGCGCGTGCGCAGACGCGGCGCTGTGGGTTGCGGACGCTGCGGGTTGCAGACGTGCTTCCCGCACGGATCATGTTCGCAACCCGAGCATCCACTGTATAATGAAGTACACGTTCCATACATTCTTCATTGAAATATGACTGAAGTGTCTACAAATACAATAACATGGGAAGTTTTAAAAAACTGAAAAAGAACAGAGAAGCCCACCTTTAGGCAACATCATTATCATCATCATCATCATCATCATCATCATCATCATCCCCCCCACCCATTTGACTGGGTTGCCCCAGCCATTTTCAATACAGATTTTGAGACGTGTCCAAAACAAGAACAATGGCACATACATAGAAAAAGGTCAGAGTTGTCATGTGGCAAGGGTGGCACTCTTACAACCATAATGTATCTAAGTTTGTTAGATTTTAATGTGACAGAAGCCAGTCTGTTGAATTTGCTACAAAACTGCCTTCCTGAACAATTAAAAAAATAATTATTATCCGTATGTGTTCATGTCATGGCATTCCTTTCTAACATTTTCAGGCCTGAATCCCAAGGGAGTCTGTTCCACTGCTCAACAGTTCTTACTGTCAGAAAGTTCTTCCTGGTGTTTCATCGGAATCTCCTTTCTTGTAATTTGAACTCTGCCCTCCAGAGCAGGAGAAAACAAGCTTGTTTCTTTTTCCATGTGACAGTCCTTGAGATATTTGAAAGTGGCTATCATATCTCCTCTTAGTCTCCTCTTTTCAACATATCCTGCTCTTCACAAGGCTGTTTCCACACTCTTGATCATCCTAGTTGCCCTTCTCTGCACACATTCCAGTATGTCAATATCCTTCCTAAATTGTGGCACACAGAACTGGACACAGGATTCCAGGTGTAGTCTGACCAAGACAGAATAGAGTGGTAATTTTACTTCTCTTGATCTGGACACTAGACTTACGTTGATTCAGCTGACAATAGCATTAGCTTTTTTGCTGCTACATCATACTGTTGACTCATTTTAAATCTATGGTCTAATAAGACCAGATGTCCCCCATCTTACATTTCTGCAGCTTGTTCTTCCTGCCCAAGTGCAGAACCTTGCATTTGCCCCTATTTTAAATTGATTTTTCTAGCTTGCACCCAGTTCTCCAACCTGTTAAGGTCATTTTGAATTTTGATTCTGTCTTTTGCGGCATTAGCTACCCCTCCCAGTTTAGTGTCATCTGCAAATTTGATGAGCATCCCCTCAATTCCTTCATCCAAGTCATTTAAAAATATGTTGAACAACAACAGGCCCAGAACAGAACCCTGTGGCACCACATTCCTCACTTTTCCCCAGAGTGACAAGGAACCATTAATGAGTACAGTGGTACCTTGGGTTACAGACGCTTCAGGTTACAGACACTTCAGGTTACAGACTCCACTAACCCAGAAATAGTACCTCAGGTAATAACAACAACAACAACAACAACAACAACAACAACAACAACTTATTTATACCCTGGGTTTCCACAGCCACTCTGGGCAGCTTCCAACACAATATTAAAATACAGTAATGCATCAAACATTAGAAGCTTCCCTAAACAGGGCTGGCTGCCTTCAGATGTGGTTCCCTGTAACTTGGCTTCTCGCAGGGAGGGAACCGCCAGAAGGCCCTCGGCGCTGGACCTCAGTGTCCGGGTGGAAAGATGGGGTGGAGACGCTCCTTCAGATACACTGGTCCGAGGCCATTTAGGGCTTTAAAGGTCAGCACCAACACTTTGAATTGTGCTCGGAAACGTACTGGGAGCCAATGTAGGTTTTTCAAGACCGGTGTTATGTGGTCTCGGCGGCCACTCCCAGTCACCAGTCTAGCTGCCGCATTCTGGATTAGTTGTAGTTTCCGAGTCACCTTCAAAGGTAGCCCCACATAGAGCGCATTGCAGTAGTCCAAGCGGGAGATAACTAGAGCATGCACCACTCTGGCAAGACAGTCTGCCCGCAGACAGGGTCTCAGCCTTCGTACCAGATGGAGCTGGTAAACAGCTGGCCTGGACACAGAATTGACCTGTGCCTCCATGGACAGCTGTGAGTCCAAAATGACTCCCAGGCTGTGCACCTGGTCCTTCAGGGGCACAGTTAAACCATTCAGGACCAGGGAGTCCTCCACACCAGCCCGCCTCCTGTTCCCCAAAAACAGTATTTCTGTCTTGCCAGGTCAAAACAAAATAAAAAAATTCCTTCCAGTAGCACCTTAAAGACCAACTGAGTTAGTTCTAGGTATGAGCTTACGTGTGCATGCACACTTCTTCAGATACAGATACGGCTACCTATCTGTGTCTTGCCAGGATTCAGCCTCAATCTGTTAGCTGCCATCCACCCTCCAACCGTCTCCAGACACTCACACAGGACCTTCACCACCTTCACTGGTTCCGATTTGAAAGAGAGGTAGAGCTGGGTATCATCCGCATATTGATGGACACCCAGCCCAAATCCCCTGATGATCTCTCCCAGGGGCTGCATGTAGATGTGGAAAAGCATGGGGGAGTGGACAGAACCCTGAGGCACCCCACAAGTGAGAGCCCAGGGGTCTGAACACTCATCCCCCACCACCACATTCTGAACACGGCCCAGAAGGAAGGAGCGGAAGCACTGTATAACAGTGCCCCCAGCTCCCAGCCCCTCTAGACGGTCCAGAAGGATGTTATGGTCAATGGTGTCAAAAGCCGCTGAGAGATCCAGCAGAACTAGGAAACAGTTCTCACCTTTGTCCCTAGCCCGCCAGAGATGATTGACCAGTGCGACCAAGGCAGTTTCAGTCCCGTGATGAGGCCTGAATCCCGACTGGAAGGGATCCAAATGGTCTGCATCCTCCAGGCGTGCCTGGAGTTGTTCAGCAACCATGTGCTCAATCACCTTGCCCAAGGATGGAAGATTTGAGACTGGGCGATAGTTGGCCATATTGGCCGCATCTAAAGATTTTTTTAAAGAAATAATTGCCTCTTTCAGCAGGTCTGGGAAGGCTCCCTCACAGAGAGAAGCATTCACCACCCCGCGAAGTTAAGAACTTTGCTTCAGGATGAGAACAGAAATCATGTTCTGGCAGCGCGGCAGCAGCAGGAGGCCCCATTATCTAAAGTGGTACCTCAGGTTAAGAACAGTTTCACGTTAAGAACGGACCTCCGGAACAAATTAAGTTCTTAACCCGAGGTACCACTGTACTCTTTGGGTTTGGTCAGCCAGCCAGCTACAAATCCACCTAACAGTTACCTCGTCGAACCCACATTTTACTAGCTTCTCCGCAAGAGTATCATGGGGGAATTTGTCAAAAGCCTTACTAAAATCAAGATACACTATGTCCACAGCATTCCCCTGATCCACCAAGCTTGCAACTCCATAAAAAAAAAAAAAAGATTAGTCTGGCATGACCTGCTTTTGAGAAACTCAGACTGAGTCTTAGTAATCACAGCATCCTTTCCTTAGTACTTACAGACTGACTGTTTAATTATCTGTTTGTTTTTTTAATATTTATTAAAATTTTTAAATATCAATGTACAAATAATAAACAGTCTTACTTCTGTCACAAACATAATTTCATCACTTCTTTGGACTCCCTCACGTCTCCCACTCCCATTTACATCGTTAAAAGTTTTTTTCCAGACAAATTATCAACTTGTTTACAATCTCATGTCCACTCATTCAAATATAATCTAGCACTTCTTCCAAAAAGTTTTATATTTTCTTTAATCTCACTTATCATCAAATTTAAATCTAATTTAGTGGTGGCCAATTTTTTTATAATCTAGCATCCTTCTTAACATTCAACCAAATTACAATGTTTTTGTAGATACATCTTGAATTTCTTCCAGTCTTCCTCCATCTTCTCTTCTCCCAGGTCTCGGATTCTGCCAGTCATCTCGGCCAGTTGCATATAGTCCATCAGCTGCATCTGCCACTCTTCCAGTGTGGGTAGATCTTGAGTTTTCCAGTTTTTTGCGATGAGTATCCTTGCTGCTGTTGTTGCATACATAAAGAATGTTCGGTCCTTCTTTAACACCTTCTGGTCGACAATACCCAGAAGGAAGGCCTCTGGTTTCTTAGTGAAGGTATATTTAAATACCTTTTTCAGCTCATTATATATCATTTCCCAGAAGACCTTCACCCTAGGGCATGTCCACCAGAGGTGAAAGAATGTTCCTTCATTTTCTTTACATTTCCAACATTTATTATCAGACGAATGGTACATTTTGGCGAGTTTAACTGGGGTCATGTACCATCTATATATCTATATATCATTTTCATTACATTTTCTTTCAGAGCGTTACATGCGGTGAAGTTCAGCCCAGTGGTCCACAACCTTTCCCAGTCCTCAAACATAATGTTATGCCCAATGTCCTGTGCCCACTTTATCATAGCTGATTTAACCATTTCGTCTTGTGTATTCCATTCTAACAGCAACAGATAGGTAGCCGTGTTGGTCTGCCATGGTCAAAACAAAATAAAAAAATTCCTTCCAGTAGCACCTTAAAGACCAACTGAGTTAGTTCTAGGTATGAGCCTTCGTGTGCATGCACACTTCCTCAGATTCTAACAGCAAGTTATACATTCTAGATAATACCTTAGTCTTTGGTTCTAGCAATTCTGTTTCTAACTTCGATTTCTCCACCTGGAACCCTAACTTTTTGTCATTTTTAAAAACTTCTTTAATCTGAGCGTAATGTAACCAGTCTCGCACCTTATCCTTCATTTTCTCCAAACTCTGCAATTTCCAATTGTCTTTAATTATCTGTTTTAGGACCTTTACTGATATCGCTATCAAGCTCACCAGTTGGTAATTACCTGGGTCTTTTTCCCCCCTTTTGAAAATGGGAACATTTGCCTGCCTCCAGTCTGCAGGGACCTCACCTGTTCTCCAAGAGTTCTTCAAGACTATAGACAGAGGCTCTGAGATTACATCCACAATCTCCTTTGTGATTTCCCCTTTCTTCCATTTCTTATGTATGCCCTTCTTAAATCTCACCTCATCTGCAAGCTCCTTATGCAGCCACACCTGTTTCCTTAGATGCCTCCCACTTCTCTTTCTTGTTGGAATTGTCTGCATTTGGGCCTTCAATAGTTCACCTTTAAGAAATTACTGTCTACTGTGCACCTTTCCCCCTATCTCTATGAGTTGGGGAACATCAGGACCAGGGCAGAATGCAACCCTCCAGGCCCCCCTCTTTGGTCCAAGGCCATATGCTCAGGTTGAGGTGTGTATAACAACCAGTAGCTTTAGCATATACATAGTTAAGTTGCTCTGCCTACTTTGGCATCTGGCCCCTGGAAGGCTTCCTCATGATAGATATGCAGCTATTTTGTTGAAAGAAGTTCCCCACCCTGGTTGATCCCTGCATGCAGAATGTTCTCCCCCAGGAGGCTTGCCTGGCACCAGCGCTACATAGCATTAGGCACAAGGCAAATTTTTTTTTCTCGCCAGGTCTTTGGTTATTATTTGTGGCCTCCTTGAGTAGGTGGAATGTTTCACTCCTGTTCTTTAAAAATAGGATTGTCTCTTAGATTTTGGTTGTTCTTGTGCCAGTTTAAAATGTGTGTATTTGTTTCTATATTGTAAGGCTCTTTCAGTTACCTTGGTAACAATATGCAACAAATTCAATTGAATAAAAAATAATTGCATTGTCAGAATTCTTTTCAAATCAAGTAACACAATATTCAATCCACCCAGGCATATTTAAAAACAAATCTCCACCCACTTTCTGTATTTATAGGTGTTATAGGTTTGGAATAATAATAATAATAATAATAATAATAATAATAATAATAATAATAATTTATACCCCGTCCTTCCCAGTTTAAAAACCGGGCTCAGGGCAGCTAACAGCAAATATAAAACATTGATTAAAATGCAACTTAGAAACCGCATAAAACAGCCTTTTAGTCTTTATGATATCTGTAGTCCCTTCTAGGCCTCTAGTTCTTCATCCAGTAAGGTTTAGAATCTAGAAGCAGCTGTTGAACAGTCAGACCAGTTTCTTCTTCATAAGATAATGGCCCTAGCTGTCCAGTTAAGTGCCACCATTTACACATCCAAAGACAAATGGAGGTGATCCTCCCCCACCCCAATTGGAAGCAATATCACCTTCCAAGGTTGAAGTGCTATTGTCAGTTTGCTGTGTTTTGGCTGATGCTGGAAGACGAAGACAAAGACTAAATTTGCTCTGTGCTGGCGCCAAAGCTGTGGCTTGGGGCTTCCCTAGAAACCCAAGGGGGAAACCAGTATCTGTTGTAATGCAGCAGGTCCTTTCATCGTATTGGTATGGAAAAATCTAGGTGTGAGGCTGCTCAGTCACCCAGCTGGTCAGGCAGAGCCCACAGGTCCCTGCAGAATAAAGGAACGAGTCCAACCACCAACAAATAGCTGTAGACCAAAGTTTATTGCGCAACAGGTTCAAAAAGGAATTTTGAACCCCGAGGATGGGGTTTCCCACCATATCCCAGAATACAGTTCGTACAGCATCATTGCTACATCACTGATACCGTGTTTTTCTCTCTATAACACGCACATTTTTTCTCCTAAAAAGAAAGGGGAAATGTCTGTGCGTGTTATTGAGCGAATGTGTGGTCCCTGGAGCCAACTGGCCCGAGTGCAGGGGCAAAAATCAGATCGCGAGTCGTGGAGGAGGGAAGGCTGCAGAGAGGAGGCTGTTGCTTTCCTGCATTCTGCCTCAGGGTCTTACTGCCCCCCATCTTCTGTTTTCGGTTGCTGTGTTTGCTCAAACTCAAAGAGCAGGGAAATCCCCTGCCCTCCTGGCAAGCAGAGGGGAAAGGAAAGGATTGCGTCCTTCCTTCTAATTCCTTCCTAGTCACACTGCGTGCAGGCTCCAGCCCACCCGGCTCAGGTTCCGTCGGCTAGGAGCGCAGCCGACAGCCACCACCTCCTCCTCTCCATGCTGCGGTGCTGCTGCTGCTGCTGTGTCCAGCATTCTAGGGACTCGCAGGCAGCCGGAAAACATGCAGGTGGGAGGGAGAGAGGGGGGGCTGGCTTGGGTGGGTGGGGGAAAACTTTTGCCTTCCTTTCCTCCCTCCCGTTAAACCCCTCTCCTGCATTGTTAGCCAGCTGCTTCTCCGCACACCCCTCTCGTGCTCCTTGTCCCTTCTGTGTTTTTCCTTCCCTCCCCACTTAAAATGTGGCTACAAAGCACGGATCCACATGGATCCTCAGGATCTTTGCATTGGGTCACCCCAAATTCACCATCAGATCACATTACATGTCCATGGCTACAGCCTGCACCAAAAAATCACGCACCCACTGTTGCCTGGGGCTGCAATGGTGCAAAAACGTGGTTACAAAGCACGGATCCACATGGATCCTCAGGATCATTGCATTGGGTCACCCCAAATTCACCATCAGATCACATAGCATGTCCATGGCTACAGCCTGCACCAGAAAAATCACACACCCACTGTTGCCTGGGGCCACAATGGTGCAAAAACGTGGTTACAAAGCACAGATCCACATGGATTATCAGGATTTTTGCATTGGGCTACCCCAAACTCACCGTCAAATCACATGTCTGTGGCCACAGCATGAAGCACAAAAATGATACATTCACTGTTTCATTCAGAATTTTTTGTTCTTGTTTTCCTCCTCTAAAAACTATGTGCGTGTTATGGTCAGCTGCATGTTATAGAGCGAAAAATACGGTATGTCACAAAAGGGGAGGGGTAGACAGGGGTTACACTAGTTCAACCTTGGCAAACATGTCCAGACAAGTCCTTGGTACAAGTTTAGCATAAACAGACATGTCAGGGCAAGACCCAGGTGTAAGATTAGGATAGGCAAACACCTCTGAAGTCCCACCACCCAAAGTACAATAGAACTTCCTTTGCATGTCTGGACCCCTTGGCAAGTCTGGTGATGGAATTAAGCTTTCCTTGGTGAACAATCAGCTCAGCAATTGCCACCTCTGGACACTTCTTGGGGTAGGAGGTGTGTATACATGTCCTCCCACTTGGGGAGGTGGCAGGGAAAAGAGTCATTTTTCCAAGGGCAAAATAGTGTTGAAATGGAGGGAACTGGCAAAGGAGTTGATTTTAGATCATTGTTAAAGCTAGGTAACTTCCCTGAGCCGTCACGTCCAAAGGATACATTTATGCATAATATTTGTAACATTTAACAACTTTTGTGATGGCCTGGGAATCTGATTCAGAAGCTGAATCTGAGGAGTCCCAGCCCGCACAGGAGTCCCTGCCTCCAGGGCCGGCTGAGCTGGGGCAGGGGCTTGAATCTGAAGGGCCTGCATCTGTGCCGGATCCTCAGGAGCAGACACCAGATGCATCCACTCTGGCTCCGGAGGTGATTGAGGGCCCATTGCCTGCAGGTGTCCCTCTCCCAGCCCTGTCAGGGGAAGGTGAAGCTGCTCCTGGCTCCAATAATCCTCCAGCCTCTCCTGAGCTGCAGAGGCTCAGGGCAGAGAGGCGGAGGGAACTGGGTTCTCTCAGGAGGAGAGCTCGACTTAAGGCCAGGAAAGGCGGGTCACCTGTGGGCCGGGACCGCCCCTGGCCTCAGAGGAGATAAAGGCCAGTCCGGCCAATCCCAGGTTGCGGGAGCAATGTCGTTGGAAACCTGTTTCTGCCAGCACCCAGACCTGTTCTGTCAGTGTTTGTAAAAAGCAAAAAAAGAAGGAAAGGGTTCTGACCTCCCTTTCTCTCTTCAGCCTGGTCCTCGGACCCTTGTCTGCATAAAAGAGTCCACAAGAATATCCTTGCAGAGTTTTATTCTTAAAAGTCTTTGTGCAAAACACGACTGAATAACTATACACACCAGCACTAACCAACCGACCAACCCAAACACCAGCCTCAGCACAAACTAACATTTCTCACTTATATATACAACCTGCTGCAGGCCGCTGAGTCATGCTGACCCAGCTTTTTAAGCATTAAAGAAACAGCAGCCATTTTAGCCGTGACACCCCTTCTGTTTCTTAAATGCGAAAAACCCCAACAGAAACAATACATACATACATTATATACATAAACCCAGTTTTGTCATTAATTCATTATGGCATGTTGCTGGCAAAGGCTTGGTAAACAAATCAGCAATATTATCTTGTGATTGACAATACTCCAGTTTGATCATCCCATTCTGTACACAATCTCACACATTCGCATGACGGATAGCAATATGTTTTGATGCGGATTTCATTATTTCCGAGCCCGCTAATGCAATGCACAATTGGCTATCTTCATACACTTGGATAGGCAAATCTACTTTACAATCTAGATCTTTTAGTATCTGTATAAACCACAAGATTTCGTTGCATGCTAGCGATAGGCTCCCATATTCTGCCTCACAGGATGAGGTCGCAACAAATCCTTGTTTCTTTGACCTCCATCCAATTATGGAATTGGCAAACATCATAACCATTCCACTTGTAGATTTTCTAGTAGCTACACAGCTTCCCCAGTCCGCATCAACAAATACTTCTAGTTTTTCATCTTGTGTACTAGATATCTTTAAACATACATTTAATGTCCCCTTTAGATATCTGATAAGCCTTTTCAAAGCACACCGATCAGCAGTACTGGGTTTAGATACACGTTGGCTCAGAACATTTGTAGCACATGCAATGTCTGGCCTTGACCACTGGCTTAAATACAACAGTGAACCTATTTTTGAGTGATACAACTCAGGCTGATCAAATTCATCATCACACACTGTCTTTGGGAAATCTGGTGTCATGGGAGTCTGAACTAGCTTGCAGTTTTCCATGCCAAACTGCTCTATCAAACGAAGTATTTTCTCTTTCTGGCTTAATAGGAAGCTTCCATCAGCTTCCTGCCTTACCTCTACTCCCAAGTAATTGCTTACAGGCCCTAAGGCTTTAAGCTTAAACCTCTTTTCCAGTTGACTTGTGAGCTTCTGGATCTCATCTGTGGAACTCCCTGCCACAAGCAAATCATCAACAAAGACTAAGAGCATTAGATATCTGTTGCCTGTCCCCTTGGTGTACAGGCATGGATCAGCCACACTCCTTTTAAAACCAAGTTTTACAAGGGCTTCATTTAAACACTGGTTCCAACACCTTCCACTTTGTTTGAGACCATAAACAGCCTTTCTCAAATGCCAGACTGCACCATTCTCCTCTTCAGCTTGCTCATAAATACAAGGAAGACAAAGGAGCTTGTGGTGGACTTCAGGAGACAGAAGAGCAATGTCCAGCCACTTCTGATTGATGGGGTCTGTGTGGAGAGGGTAACAACGTTCAGATTTTTGGGTATTGAATTACAAGAGGATCTGTCCTGGAGTGTCAACACAAGGGGGCTTGTGAAGAAGGCGCAGCAGAGACTGTACTTTTTAAGAATCCTAAGGAAAAACCATCTTCCGCAGAAACTGCTGCTTGCCTTCTATCACTGTGCCATTGAGAGCGTGCTCACTTATGGCTTATGTGTGTGGTACGGAAGCTGTACTACCCAGGACAGGATGGGGTTGTGCAGAGTTGTTAAGGCAGCAGAGAGCATTGTTGGCTGCCCACTCTCCACCTTAGAACAGATTTATGCCACAAGCTGCCATAGGAAGGCACTGGACATAGTAAAAGATCCATCACATCCTGGTCACTGTCTCTTCGAGCTCCTGCCGTCGGGACGGAGATACAGGACGATGATGACAAGAACGAGCCGTCTCAAGAACAGCTTCTTCTCCAGAGCGATCTCGGCCCTGAATGGGAAACCTGGACTTTGAAAGTCATCTAATCTTCCTTGCTGTATTATATTATATTGTTTTAATTAGTGTTTTTATAGTTGTTCTGATTTTGAGTGGAGTGCCCTATCTGGGTGGATGGAGCAGCCAAGTAATTTCGTTGTCCCTGAGAGGGGGCAATGACAATAAAGATATTATTATTATTATTATTATTATTATTATTATTATTATTATTATTATTATTATTATTCAAACCCAGGGGGTTGTGTCATTAACACTTCATGGTCTAAATTTGCATGCAGATATGCAGCATCAACATCAAAATGGTGCACTGCTAGTTGTCTTACAGCAGCAATGGAAAGCATTAAACGAAAAGTTTCTGTGATGGCCTGGGATTCCGATTCAGAGGATGAACCAGAGGAATCCCAGCCTGCACAGGAGTCCCCGCCTCCAGGGCCGGCTGAACTGGGGCAAGGCCTAGATGCTGAAGAGCCTGCACCTGTGACAGAGCATCAGGAGCTGGCCCCAGGTGAAGCCCTTCTGGCCCCAGAGGGGCTTGACGACTCAGTGGCCACAGGTGAGCCTCCTCCAGGGCCCAGTAACCCTTCGGCCTCTCCTGATCTGCAGAGGCTTAGGGCAGAGAGGCGAAGGGAACTGGTTGCCCCCAGGAGGAGTGCTCGCCTTAAGGCCAGAGGAGGCGGGGCTCCTGGGGGTCGGGACCGCCCCCGGCCTTAGAAGAGGATAAAAGCCCAGTCAGCCTGGCCCCAGGTTGCGGGAGCAACGTCGTTGTTGGCTTTGGACCTTCCTGTGTTCCTGATCCCTGCTTGGCCTCCTGTTCCTGACTATCCGGTGTTCCAGTTCCCAGCTCGGCCTCCTGTTCCAGCGTACCTGTTCCCCGCCCGGCCCCCCGTCTTGGACCTCGCCCCTCTTCGTGTGGACTCTGCTTACACCCACGGTACCTTCCCCCGGGACCAGCACAGTTTGCTCCCGCCACACCCGCACTCCCCCTTCGTTGGGGTGCGTTCGGGAAGAGCCAGAGGCCATGGCTGACCAGGCGGCTGCGCTGGTGGCATTGGCCCAGGAAAACCAGGCCTTGACCCACACCGTTCAGCAGCTAAGCGATGTGGTTGCGGCGCTTCAGCAGCGGTTGGAAGCCTTTCCAGATCCTGGGGCCGACGCCCTAGCTCCAGGCAAGTACCCAGTGGCCTTGCCAGAGAAATTTGATGGGACCCAGGCCAGTTTTCCCATGTTCCTCACCCAGGCCAAGTTGTACATTCAGGGGCGAGCCCGGAACTTCCCTGACGACCACACCAAGGTGCATTTTTTAATCAGTTTGTTAAAGGACCAGGCGGCCAAGTGGGCTTTGCCACTGCTCCGGCAAGACTCTCCTTTGCTAACGGACCACTTAGAGACTGCGTTTGGTAACCCACTGAAGGAGAGCCAAGCCAATCGGGCGATTCGTCGGTTGAGACAGGACAAGTCCACAGCCGCCGCCTACGCCACAGAATTTCGGCTGTTGACACAAGACTTGTCTTGGAATGACTCTGCACTACGGGACCAGTATCTTGAGGGACTGTCGGACGAGATACTGGACCAGTTGGCCATGATGGATCGTCCCACCACACTGGATACCCTCATTCAGCGGAGCCTGCAGATAGACGATCGGTTGGAGGACCGTCGCCAGACCCGGGACCGCCAGCACTCCCGACTCCTGGCGCCAGTCCTTCCCAGCAGGTCCACGCCCACAGCCGAGTTGCCAGTCGAGCCAACGCCGCTCGGGGCTGCGCGACCTCGGCTCTCCCCCTCGGAGAAGTCGCGGCGTCGGGAGGGGAACCTGTGCCTTTACTGCGGTGGGGGTGGACATTACGCCCGTTCCTGTCCCGAGAAGCTACCAGTCGCAGGGAAACCGCCAACCTCGGTAGCCGAAGGCCCTAGCAACGTGGGGTCCCAAACCATGCAAGAAGGGCCCTCACCAGTAGAATTGCGACATCTCATGGTACCGGTGCGTCTCTACCCTCCAGGTGGGCCCTGGATTCTTACCCACGCTTTGGTAGATTCGGGGGCAACCCGCTCCTATATGGACGCTGCCTTTGCCGCGCATCATCAGGTGCCACTTCAGAACAAACCAGAACCGGTACAGGTGGAGGCAATTGACGGACGGCTCCTGCGTTCGGGTGCCGTCACTCGGGAGACCCAGCCCTTGGTCCTGTGTCTCCAGCAGCACCGGGAGGTGCGAACCTTGGACATTGCCTCCATGCCCCGGTTCCCCCTGGTGCTCGGAATGGATTGGCTAGAGGCTCACAACGTTCAGATTGACTGGGTCAAACGGACCGTACACTTCCCAGATCCATGTTCCCATGCTCAGTCGCAGATGCTAGCGGCCGCACCCACGGAGGAGGCAGCACCCACGCTCCCAGCCATGTACCGGGACTACCAAGACGTGTTCGAGGAACGGGGGGCAGACCAGCTGCCGCCGCATCGGTCTTTTGACTGCGGCATAGACCTCCAGCCCGGAGCGCCCCTACCGGTGAGTCGCTTATACTCTCTAACAGAGCCAGAGCGCGAGGCTTTGCAGGACTTCTTGCGCAAGAACCTGGAGCGTGGGTTCATTAGGCCTTCCACCTCGCCTACTGCGGCACCAGTGCTCTTTGTTAAGAAGAAATGTGGGGAACTCCGTCCTTGCCATGATTACCGAGCCCTGAACAAAATCACCATCCCAGACAGGTACCCCTTGCCCCTTATTTCGGAGTTGCTGGAGCGGGTGCAAGGGGCACAGGTGTTCACCAAGCTGGACCTCCGGGGGGCCTACAACTTGATTCGGATCCGAGCCGGGGATGAGTGGAAGACAGCGTTTGGGACCCGGTACGGGCAGTTCGAATACTTGGTTATGCCTTTTGGTTTATGCAACGCGCCTGCTGTGTTCCAACGCTACATCAACCACGTGTTCCAGGATTTGTTAGACAAGTACGTGGTGGTGTACTTGGATGACATACTGGTTTACTCCCGTGACCCGGCTCGCCATGAGGGACATGTCCGGACCGTGCTGCAGCGCTTGCGTGAGCACCGTTTGTACCCAAAGCTCAGCAAGTGCGAGTTCCATCAGCGGACTGTGGACTTCCTTGGTCACCGGCTCTCTCCAGATGGGGTGCAGATGGACCCTGGGAAGGTGGCAGCGGTTCGAGAATGGGCGGCACCCCGGAACCGCAAGGACCTACAGCGTTTCCTGGGGTTCGCCAACTACTACCGGACCTTCATCGCAGATTATGCTCATCGCACCACCCCGTTGACCCGGCTACTGCGCCCAAAGACGCCGTTTTCCTGGGACGAGGAGGCAGAGGAGGCGTTCCAGGGGTTGAAGGCCTGTTTCCAGAGGGCGCCGATCTTACAACATCCTGACCCCTCTCGACCCTTTGTGGTGGAGACCGACGCCTCCAGTACGGCTCTCGGTGCCGTCTTGTCTCAACAGAATGGACCTGAAGCGCCACTCTTGCCCTGTGCCTTCTATTCCCGCCAGCTCCTACCAGCGGAGCGTAACTATACTGTGTGGGAGCGGGAACTACTGGCCATCAAGGTGGCCTTTGAGGTCTGGCGCCACCATCTTGAGGGGGCACGACATCCGGTGGAGGTGAGAACCGACCACCGGAATCTGGAGTACCTCCAGACCACCCGCAAGCTGAACCAAAGACAGATCCGGTGGGCGTTGTTCTTTTCCCGGTTCCAGTTCCGGATCCGCTATATCCCTAGCTCTCAGAACCAGAAGGCAGATGCCCTGTCCCGGAAACCTGAAGACAACGCAGACACGGTACAGCAAGCAGAACCCACCACGATCCTACCTCCAGCTGCGTTCCTGGCCACCCAGGAGGCGGAACCACTGCAGGCTCGGGTGCGGGAACAGCAGCGGGTCGACGCTTGGGCCCAGGAACGACTCCGGGAGCTGGCTGAAGGGTCCAGCCCACAGTATCCGGGGCTGGTCCTGCATCAGGGCCTTCTGCTGCACCACGGCCGTCTGTACATCCCGCCAGGGCCACTGCGGCTGGAGGTTCTCCGGATGGCCCATGATGCCCCAGCAGCGGGGCACTTTGGACGGTATCGGACCACCCATCTGGTCAGTCGTGAGTTTTGGTGGCCCCGCCTGAAGGCCGACGTGGCTCGCTACGTTGCTGGTTGTGATGTCTGCCGGCGCGCCAAGGGTCCTACCGGGCGACCCCCCGGCCTACTTCAGCCATTGCCAGTTCCACCGCGCCCTTGGCACACGGTTTCGTTGGACTTTGTAGTGGACTTACCCCCGTCTCGTGGCTGTACCTGCCTTCTAGTGTTCTCCGACCATTTCACCAAGATGGTGCACTGCACCCCCTGCCCATCTGTACCCACAGCCAAGGAAACCGCTCAACTGTACCTTCAGCATGTCTTCCGCCTGCATGGCCTACCAGAGCGCGTGGTGTCCGACCGGGGCGTTCAGTTCACATCCCGGTTCTGGCGAGCATTACACCAGACCCTCGGGACAGAGGTCTGCCTCTCGTCAGCCTACCACCCACAGACCGATGGCCAGACGGAACGGGCGAACGCGGTGCTGGAGCAGTACCTCCGGTGTTACTGCAGCTACCAGCAGGATGACTGGGTCGACCACCTGGCATTGGCGGAGTTCGCCTACAACAACGCGGTGAATGCATCCACCCAGCAGACCCCGTTCCAGGCCAGTTACGGTTATCATCCACGGCTGTTTCCAGATGTGCTGCCGACATCCGCGGTCCCGGCGGTGACGGAGTGGCTTCAAGAGCTCCAGTCCCAGCAACAGCTTTTGGTGGAGCAACTGCACCAGGCCAAGGAAGCGTACAAAGCCCAGGCCAACCGCCACCGCCAGGTGGGGCCGGAACTTCGCGTCGGTGACCTGGTTTGGCTCTCCACTCGCCACCTCCACCCCTCTCGACCTTCGCGGAAGTTGGACGCCCGCTTCACCGGCCCGTTCCCTATCGTGGACCAAGTCTCTCCTGTAGCATTCCGTCTCCGGTTACCCGCAACCCTGAAGGTTCACCCGGTCTTCCACAGGTCCCTGCTGAGTCCGGTGGCCCCACCCGACGAGTTCCACCCGAACCGTCCCCGTCCGCAGCCAGTGTTGGTTCAGGGAGAGCCTGAGTATGAGGTGGAACGCATCCTGGACTCCCGATACCGCAGGGGAAAGCTGCAGTATCTCATTGACTGGAAGGGGTATGGACCGGAGGACCGTTCCTGGGAACCAGCGGCCAACGTCCACGCACCTGCCTGCCTCCGAGAGTTCCATGCGACGTACCCCGGCAAGCCGAGTCCGGACCCTCGGTTGAGGGGGGGGGCCTGGGAGGGGGGATGGTGTGATGGCCTGGGATTCCGATTCAGAGGATGAACCAGAGGAATCCCAGCCTGCACAGGAGTCCCCGCCTCCAGGGCCGGCTGAACTGGGGCAAGGCCTAGATGCTGAAGAGCCTGCACCTGTGACAGAGCATCAGGAGCTGGCCCCAGGTGAAGCCCTTCTGGCCCCAGAGGGGCTTGACGACTCAGTGGCCACAGGTGAGCCTCCTCCAGGGCCCAGTAACCCTTCGACCTCTCCTGATCTGCAGAGGCTTAGGGCAGAGAGGCGAAGGGAACTGGTTGCCCCCAGGAGGAGTGCTCGCCTTAAGGCCAGAGGAGGCGGGGCTCCTGGGGGTCGGGACCGCCCCCGGCCTTAGAAGAGGATAAAAGCCCAGTCAGCCTGGCCCCAGGTTGCGGGAGCAACGTCGTTGTTGGCTTTGGACCTTCCTGTGTTCCTGATCCCTGCTTGGCCTCCTGTTCCTGACTATCCGGTGTTCCAGTTCCCAGCTCGGCCTCCTGTTCCAGCGTACCTGTTCCCCGCCCGGCCCCCCGTCTTGGACCTCGCCCCTCTTCGTGTGGACTCTGCTTACACCCACGGTACCTTCCCCCGGGACCAGCACAGTTTCACTCTTTACATTGGGAGAAAACACTTCATCATAACTCTCCCCTTTAATTTGAGTGAACCCTCTGGCTACTAATCTGGCTCGAAAACGTGTTTCCCCAAATGCAAGGGTTTTCCTTTTGTAAACCCACTTGCATGACACCACTCTGCCACCAGGCGGCGGCATTATGACCTCAAACACTTTGTTACATTTAAAAGAGTCCATTTCTTCTTTCATGGCTTGTCCCCACAAAGCACGTTCCCCAGGGGGTAAGTCTAAGACTTCATTATAACTTTGTGGTTCCCTGCTGAGATGCTGTCAGTCATTCTGCACTCTGCACATGCTCAGAAACACTGGGCCCATAACCTGTCAGTGTTTGTAAAAAGCAAAAAAAGAAGGAAAGGGTTCTGACCTCCCTTTCTCTCTTCAGCCTGGTCCTTGGACCCTTGTCTGCATAAAAGAGTCCACAAGAATATCCTTGCAGAGTTTTATTCTTAAAAGTCTTTGTGCAAAACACGACTGAACAACTATACACACCAGCACCAATCAACCAACCAACCCAAACTCCAGCCTCAGCTGCAAACTAACATTTCTCACTTATATATACAACTTGGTGCCGACCGCTGAGTCATGCTGACCCAGCTTTATTCGCATTAAAGAAACAGCGGCCATTTTAGCCGTGACATGTTCTTCCAGAGTTCCCGACCACGCCTGGCTTCTTGCTTCGGACCCCACTTCGCCCTTGGTGGACAGTCTCCGGACCCTCGACCCAGGACCGGACTCTGACCACGCCTCACGGTAACCTCCCCCCGGGACCAGCAGAACTTTAAAGATGTGCCCCCCCCCCTGTAATTTCCGTAACAGTTTTCCCCTTGGGAGATAAATTTGCTTAGGTTCCTTAGGAACTGCAAATATTTTCTCCGCACTTAACTACAGTTCAGTCATAGAAATATTTCCCACCCCCCTTTGGTCCCGTATGTTATATAGATATACACTAAATAATAACCTGGTATCCACCCTCCGAGATGTGTGGGTTTATGTAAACCTGAAAGGGTCTTGCATGTCACGCCTCTTAAGGTCACTCGCAAGTATAGCAGTGCACATAGCTGGACATAGGATATCACATAAAAATAACACATTTTGTATTTTGTTACTAAATTACTTGGGGCATTCTAGCACTTTGGGAGAAACATTTTCTCAATAGTGGTCTATGCTTTACACTTAGCAGGAAGGTATAATAATGACCGGAACGTGCAGTTTGTTTTTGCCTTTTTGTGATCTCAGGTGTCAGCCTCCTGGTCCCTTGACCTTCAGCATACCACAGCAACACCCCTCAACATACATCCCTGGTATAAGGGCTTGCATTGACTGACCTAAAGCAGTACCCCATGTAGCTAGGTGGCAACACTCCCTGGAGAGAAATGCCCCATCTTTGGCTTTGGTCCTGCGCTCAAAGGGGTGAGTCTGCTCACTTGCTATTAAAAGGGATGAAAGCCAATGGCACCTTGGATACACTTGCTGAATTCAAACTGAATCCAATTAGAATTTCTATAGCCTCATGGTTCTCAACCTTCCAATCCAATCTGTTAAAACCATTCTATAAAAGGGCAGTTTGTTCAAATTAGTTAATTTAATTCTATAAGGGATCATTCCTGCTAAATCAAAGCATATACACTTTTCCTGTTATCTGGGCTTTCATGGATCCTGAAGCTTCTCCTTGGTAAAAGTAAAATTGGGTAGAGAAGAGTTGGCACACAATTTTGGTTGTCCAATTGAGACAGAAAAATGAGAGAAATTATGAGGGGAAACCTAAGATTTACTGTGTGAAAACCTTAAAATTCACCACGTGGTATCTGGAAAAAAGAAAAGTATATGAAAATGATACACAGATGGTACTTGACCCCATCTAAATTAGCAAAAATATATAAAATAATAATAGTGTGTCGGAGATGTAAACAAAATGAAGGAACCTTATTCCACGTGTGGTGAACGTGTCCCCAAATAAATAAAATTTGGGACATGATCTATGAGGAGCTAAAACAAACAAACAAGCAAACAAATATTAACACACATTCCTAAAGAAACCTGAAGCATTCGTACTTGGCATTTTAACTATAAACATCCCAAACAATAAAAAAGAGTGTTTCTCTACGCGACAACAGCAGCCAGAGTGCTAATTGTGAAATACTGGAAAAGTGACTTAATACCAACAAAAGATGAGTGGCAATTAAAGGTTGTGCAAGTACCTCGACCTAGCCCAAAATGACAGAACTAATAAGAAACCACTCAGGCGAAAAGGTAAAAAGAGAATGGGGTTGCTTCAAAAACTACCTGATAAAATATGGTTCCAAAAATAATACTTGGTTGTGCTTAGATTAATTTCACAGATATACGGGAAAATATAAATAAATAAATATTATTTATTAAATAAATAAATACATAAATATTATTTATTAAATTAATAAAAAAATACAGAACAGTTGCTACTTAAGGACAGTATTGAAACTGCAAGAGATAGAGAGAAGTCACAAAAGGGATTCAAAATAGTTTTCTGGAACAGAAAGAAAATGACTGCAAAGCAAGAAAGAAGTAGTACAAAAGTAATTTCTTTCTGGGAACTTTGTGTATAGAAAAACCAAATCATTGTTTGTATCCTTTGAATAATTTGGTATACTCATTGTAAATTTTTTTTTTTAAAAAAAATGTGATGAAATTAAATTAAAATAAATAAAATAAAATGGGTAGAGAGTGCCAGGTGGGACAAGGAAATATGATCATCAGTAGACTTAATCTAAATATTGGACTACACAGTAGCCTAATCTATCAGAAAGCATGTAGTATATGAGAATCCTCCATGGAAAAACTTGGGGTGTAAGCCAAACCCTTCTGTTGTTCATAGTTATGCACCCTACATTATACAGAAACACTTACACACAGAAATTGGGTCCCCCCCTTTGTGGAAGTAATGCACTATCAGACACATTTCAGCATTCCTACATAATAACATATAATACACAAAACATACAAATTATTAATTCTACACCAGTTGCATATCTTGAGGCAATCGTGATCTTGAGACAATTCTTGCTGCTTTTACATGTATCTCCAACCTTGGGCGCAAGAGCATTTCTTGCCTGCCTTTGAGTCACTAGGAGGAAGTTAACAGCACTTCCAAACCTTGCTGAAATATTATAGCTTTCTAGGTTCTTTCCTTCTTAGGTTGTGGTCAAAGAGATAAAATGTCCTTCGTAATTCAATTATTCAGTTCCTCAAGTCTTTTATGGGAAGAAATTGTTGTGGCCGCTGAGATGCATTGGCAGGCTGCTTAGCTGGTGAGGAGATGGTCTTAACATTTGGTTTCCCGTAAAACATCCTTTGAAAATAGGCCTGCAGGGGGTTGGGGTCTGAAGACATAATTAATTAAAAAGGAGGAAGATACCATATTTTTCGCTCTATAGGATGCACCCGACCATAGGACACACCTTGTTTTAGAGGGGGAGAACAAGAAAAAAAAATCTCCCTATCTCTGCTCAGCTCCCCTTCAGCGGTCTTGCTCTCCTGGCTTCAGCAAAAGGAACCAGAGTTCCCGCTGCGCCCCGAAGGCTTCGGGTTCCTTTCACTGAAGCCAGGAGAGCAAGACCCCTCTCGCTCTCCAGGCTTCAGCGAAAGCAACGCGAAGCCTCTGGAGCACGGAGGCAGTGCTCCCTCTGTGCTTCAGAGGCTTCGCGTTGCTATCACTGAAGCCAAGGAGCCTGCATTTGCTCCATAGGATGCACACACATTTCCCCTTAATTTTTGGAGGGGAAAAAGTGCGTCCTATAGAGCGAAAAATACGGTAATAGTCAAGAAAGGGGAAAATATTCTAGAAATTTCTTCTTGGGAAGCTGTAAATAATACAAAATCACAGTTAAGCATTTTATTCATTTAAATATTATTATCATTTACATTTAATTACTACTGTTATTTACTGCTCAGTCTGTTTAATTTCCTTCACTTACCAGTAGTTTGGCTGTGGAAGAAACGAAGGGACAAAACCTTTGTTAATTTGAACATAATTGGCAAGTTATTAAACCTTTTGCTTATGTGGGTCTGAATTCTCTTAGAGGCTCACGTATCCTGCTTGAAAGGGAAATTTTTATTTCCTGTGAAAATCTCTGTCAGGAGTGCTGTTCCTATAATGCATAGGTATATAGTACTCACAAAACAAAACCGGATAAAAGAAGACAAACTTAGTGGGAAATCTGTGAAAAGAATTTTGCATGTTAGATTGGAACTTGGCAGCCTCTTAACAGTTGATGGTTCTCAATGGTTCTTAATGGTTCTGTACTAGGGGAAGGATTTTGGGCAACATAAGGAAAAGGGGTAATTCTCATTGCATTTCCATTAATGGTTCCCAATTTTACAGAAATAAATTTGAATTTAAGTTTCATGTGCAGAGCAGAACTTTGTCACCTCTTAGTTAAAACTTCCCTTTTTTTCTTCTTCTCTCTCTCTCTTTTTTAAGCTGAAATAGCCTCTGTGCAGGTACAGAGTTCATGATTCAGCAATCTATTGTACCATTTAAAGTGTTGCACCTCTTGGCTAAATTACCATTTGAATAAAGTGATGATTGGTTTTTCTTTTTCAGCAGGGACTCAAGGAAGGGGAAGATTAGTCAGTTTAAATCCAAACAAATTTGTTTCATATTTTAAAGGTGCCACAAGAATTTCCTTGTTTTTGCTGCAGGAAGCTGAAACACGGCTACCTTCTAAAAATGTCCATGCGGCTTATGAAATTCAATACACTGCCTTCTCAAACTTGGTACCCTCCAGATTCTTTGTAGTGCCAGTGCCATCAGCCCCAAAATAGGTTGGTGAAGGTTGCAACTACCACATGCTACACAGAAAGGGAGGAGACACTGGTGTTTGTTTATAGACATCCATGAGCCAAGGCAATATGCCAGAAAGTGCAAATCACATGGTTTTCATGAGCTTCCTGGATGGGCGTCCTGGAGACTCTGTCTGGTTACTGTAGGAAACAGGAAGCTGGACTAGATGGGCCTGTGGTCTAATCCAGTAGGGCTCTTGTATTCTCAGCAAGTCCAGAGTGCTGTATTTAAAGGCCAGAATTTAGATACTATAAGGAGGGGCCAACATGGCGCCGAGGTAAGACGCGCTTACCGGTGCTCTTCGGACTTCTTTTAATCTTCTTTTAATCTTTTATATTTTATCTTAACTGACCCAGTCAGTTTTTGAAGAATTTTATAATTGCTGCAGCCGCATGCTATGGAAACTCTCTGAGAGATTTGGCCCTGCTCCAGACTGCTACAGGCTGCTCGTTGTTTCTCTCTTATCAGCGGGCCGGCCTCGGCTGCTAAAAGAGATGAGAACGCCATTATTTTAATTGTGTGTCAAGTGTTATGTTATTTTAAGAATCATATAATCCCTGGCCTGAGGAAAGTATGGGTCAGAAAAAACGCTTGAGAGACTTTGACGAGCCCCTATCATCCCCCAAACCAAAACTATCAAGGTTGGTGCCACACCGGAATAGAGGAGGGAGTGACCATGCCGAGCATTGCTTTGCAGTGGAAACCCAAAATCGCTTCCTACCTCTAATTGATTTAGAAGCTACTCCAATTCCGATGACTCAAATTTTTTCAAAAGTAAAGCCTGTAAAGGAGAATCCGAAAGAAAAACTCTCATCACAGGAAGATGGTTTAACATCTGATATGGGGGAGTTCCCCAGTTGTGAGCAGTTACACTTAGTAATTAAGACCCTTCACTGTATTTTTAAAAGGCTGGATGAGGTATCTTCACAATTATCCAATATCCTGCTGAAAATCGAAAAACTTGAATCAACAACACAATCTTCAGTTTGTGAGGTCAAAAACCTATTGCCTCACCCCAATTCAGATAAAATAAAGGAGACTAAAATTAAATATATCCTAAATTCCCAATTGAATAATCAGACATTAACTCTGCAACCCAAGAAAAGTTGCCTGTCTGTCAGGTCAGAAATAGGAAGATGGTCAACGCTAGAAGGGGCTAAAGACTGTTTAAGCAAACTTTTAAAAATTAAGAAACATCAGATTGACCTATATGCTGTGATGCCCCTTCTCCGGCAGAACAACTTCTTGAAGGTGATACTTGCTGTCAGGGGTTCAGGAGCAGAGGCACAGGGGAGAGAGGAAACGGAGAGCGAAGGGGAAGAATCTGAGGGCAGCGTAGGGGAGTATGACAGTGGCCCGAGAGATTCCATGAGTTTCTCCAGCGATTCAGAAGATTCTCAGAGGGGGGCGCCGATGGCAAGGGCAAGGGGGGTCCCAGGGGGGACGCACCAGAAGCAAGGGGCCAGCGGGGACTCCCAAAGCAGCAGCGGAAGATCAGGACCAGTTCCCCCACCAGAGCGTAGTGGGGGGGAAGAGTCCCATGCATCAGGGCCAGCGTCTCCTCCTGCAGGGAGAGAAGATGAGTCAGGGCTGACCACGCCTCTGTTGGAGAGTGAGGGAACGGAGGGGAGGTCAGGTCCAGCTAGCCCCCCCGAAGGGGGAAGCAGTGACAGGAGCAGTGTAACGGTCAGGAGGAAGGTTGCCGGCTGGGCGCGGGCGTCAAGTTCGAATGTACAGGCGCGCGGGACAGCAGAAAACCCGGATTGGGAACCAGGTCCTAAGGCACGCCGGAGGCAGGGGGAAGACTCAGGGGATTCAGCGTCAGAAGAGTCCAGAAAGGGCAAGACTCCAGCGGACAGGCGGACCCAGAGGAGGAAAGAGCAGAGGAAGAGGTGGAGCAGGGCTAGAGTCTTGAACTGGTGTCTGGGGGGAGGAGATTCAGACGGAGCTTCGGCGGTCTAGAGTTTGAGACGTAGAGCTGCACGCCACGGCTTTGAAATGGAAACTGAACTTCAATAAAGACTTTTGTATATAACAAGAACTGGCGTTGGTCCTTTGTGAGCTGGGACCTCGGGCAGCTCTGACAGTAAGCTCCGTCTGCATTTTAATTGAACCCTCGCAGCGTGAGTTGGCGTAGCGAGGGGCAAAACTTGGTGTTTTGCGAGCTCACGAAGATCGGCAAAGATGACTACAGAGGAGAAGGTGACAGCCCTGCAAGAAGCAGTCACGAGGCTTTCCGTGGAAATAGCAGCATCCAGAAAGAGAGAGGAAGAAGCAGTAGCGCTCTGCCAGGATCTGCAAACCAGGTGGGAACGTTTGGGCAAGGAGGGGCTGCCAGGACCCAAGCCGGAGGGAGTTGGCCTCGGGAAAAGGGGGGGCAGCATCGTAGCCCACTTCGATGGGAACCTGCAGCAGTATCCTAACTTCAGAGCAGACATAGTTTTCGCGCTCAATTTGCTTCGGAAAGACTTTAGAGATGAGGAGGAGAAAGTAGGCTTCATAATAACTCATCTGCATGGGGAAGCTAAATCGTGGCTGCGCAATTTATGGCGCGAAAATGATCCCGCCCTCCAAGATTCAAAAGCCTTTATCAAGGCTATGGACGATTGTTTTAAATCAACGGTAGATGTGGATGTGGCCAGGAGGGAAATGCATGGGCTGAAGCAGGGCAAAGCCACTGTGAGACAATATCACTCCCGCTTTTTTGCCTTAGTAAATGTGCTGGGCTGGGAGAAGGACTCCGCTGCCGTCAGAGATTTATTCTGGGAGCGGCTGAATGGGGCCGTGAAAGATGAACTGGCGAGGGGGGAGAGACCCAACAGCACCACAGAAGTCATGCAAAGAGCGCTGGCGATAGGGGTGCGCCTGGAAGAACGCCCTTGGAGCAGGGATGAGGGACGTATGGCACGCACACCAGCCAGAACGACTCCCTTCCTACCCAGAGAGACAGCGCGCGCGCAGTCCACGCCTCCACTGGGAGGGGGAGAAGAGCCGATGGAGATAGGTGGTGCCAGGGCTCAGACAGCAACCAGAGCCCAAACACCAGGAGCAGTCAAGGAGAAGGCTCCTAGAGGGAGCAGGAAGTGTTATATCTGCGACAGTGCACAGCACATGGCCAAAGAGTGTCCCCACAGGCTCCAGAGGCACACTGCAGCCTCAGCAACAGTAAAAGGAGCAGTTCAGCAGGGGGAACAGCTGCAGGGAAACGACGAAGCCTGGTTGGAGGCAGAGGCACTGGGGCCCAGCCAGGCGAGTCAGTGAAGCAGTCCCCAGAGATTTTACAGCCCACAGACCCCCTCCCGCCCAAACCAGTGGTGCAACTCACCGCATCGCTCCAGCTACCCAATGGACTCACCCTGGAAGTCCCTATTACCATTGACTGTGGTAGTAATGCAGACTTTGTAGGAGTGGATTTCATCAAGCAACATCGCATAGCGCTCCTACCAGCCACGATGCCCCTGAACGTCGTCACGGTCGATGGCAGAGAGCTACTGGGAGGACAGGTGGTACAGCAAACACCGCCAATGGTAATGCAAATTGGAAATCACCGCGAAGTCATCAGCTTCAACGTCACCCACCTGTCGGACACGCCCATAGTATTGGGCATGAGTTGGCTGGATAGGCACAGCCCGGCATTAGCATGGTACCAGCGCCAATTGACCTTCTGCTCCTCCTACTGTGCAGAACACTGCATCCTGACCAGCCAGGAAGATGAGGGGCAAGAGGATGAAACACAGCTACACTTAGGCATGGTGCAAGCGGTACCCAACAAGTACAAGGCGTTTTTGGAGGTCTTCTGCGAGAAGGAAGCGGACAAGCTGCCTCCCCACAGGCCCTACGACTGCAAGATTGACCTCCTGCCGGGGGCGACGCTGCCGACTGGGAAACTGTATTCCATGTCTGAAGACGAACTGCAAGAACTCAGGGAGTTCATAGATCACAACTTGAAGCGAGGATTCATCCAAGAATCCAAAGCAGTGGGGGGCAGTCCCGTGTTTTTCGTGAAGAAGAAAGACACGCCCCAACGGAGGCTGGTAGTTGATTACCGGATCATCAATTCCAGGACAAAGCCCACGGCATTCCCCATGCCCAAGATCGACGACCTGCTCGCGACGGTGAGGAAGGGCCGCATCTTCACCAAGCTGGATCTTCGAGGGGCGTACAACCTTATACGCATGCGGGAGGGCGATGAGTGGAAGACGGCCATGTTTACGCCTTTGGGCACCTATGAATACCGAGTTATGCCGTTTGGTTTGCAAAATGGCTCCCATTGTTTCCAGGCCTTCATGCACCACGTGTTAGCGGGACTCCTCTACAAGAAGTGCGTCTGCTTCCTAGACGACATCCTGATCTTCTCGGAATTGCAGGAGGCTCACGACAGAGACGTCAAGGAGGTCCTGCAGAGACTACGGGAGCACAGACTTTACGCCAAACTGGAGAAGTGCCAGTTCGACATGACGGAGGTGGATTTCCTGGGCTACAAGCTGTCCGACAAGGGACTCGCCATGGACAGCACCAAGGTCCGCTCGGTGTTGGACTGGAAGAGCCCGCACAATCGGAAGGAGGTCCAGAAGTTCGTCGGCTTCGCCAACTTTTATCGCAAATTCATCAAGGGGTTCGCGATGGAGACGGCGGCCATCACGGACACCCTCAGCTCCAAGAAGAAGAAGTTCACCTGGACGGACCAGGCGGAGCAGTCCTTTCGGAGACTCAAGCGTCTCTTCGCGTCCGAAGAACAGCTGCTACACGTCAACCCCAGCAAACCAATGAGGGTTGAAACAGACGCCTCGGACAGAGCGGTGGGGGCGGTCCTGTTGCAGCAAGACCCGCAAGGGGACTGGAGGCCGTGCGCTTTCTACTCCAGGAAACTCAGCAAGTCAGAACAGAACTACACCATCTGGGACAGGGAGTTGCTGGCCATTCATGCAGCCTTCAAGGCGTGGCGGCACTTCCTCATCGGAGCCAAGCACACAGTGCAGGTCCGCACGGACCATAAGAACCTGGAGTACTGGCGCACGGCGCGGTTCCTGAACCAGAGACACATCCGCTGGGCGGAGTTCTTTGCGGATTTCGACTTCCGGATACAATACATCCCGGGAGACAACAACGTCATGGCGGATGCGCTATCCAGGAAGCCACAGTATCTCGAGGAAGCGGCACCGGTGGCGGCCAAACACATTTTCGCACCGAAAGCATGGGCGTGCGCTTCAGCTACCGTGGACCTGGACGCGGTACGTCGCGCATTGCAGAAGGATTCGTTCGCACAATCCAAGATGGAGGAGGTGCGATGAGGCACAGCGAAAGACGACGAGTTCCAATACGCGACGGACTGCTCATCCGCAAAGGGGCCCTCTACGTGCCGGGAGACGACCTCCGCGCAAAAGTACTGCAGCAGTTACACGACGCACCCAGTGCCAGGCACTTCGGCAAGGACAAGACGGCGGAATTAGTAGCCAGAGACTTTTGGTGGCCCAAGATGAGGGGAGAAGTCGCGGATTACGTCACTAGGTGTGACACGTGCCAAAGGGCCAAACCAGTACACAGGCTGCCAGCGGGACTGCTGGAACCGCTACAGACGTCGCTCGAACCGTGGGAGAAAGTGGCCCTGGACTTTGTCACAGATCTGCCCAGCTCGCGAGGCAAAACAGCGGTACTCGTGGTCGTAGACCTGTTCACCAAGATGGCGCACTTCATTCCTTGCGCGAAGGTGGCCACAGCGGAACAGACCGCCAAGCTGTTCATAGACCACGTGTTCAAAGTTCATGGCTTACCGCGCTCCATCCTGTCCGACCGGGGGCGGCAATTCATCTCGAGCTTCTGGCAGAAGCTGCTGGGCATCCTGAACATCAAGATCAACTTAGCGTCGGCACGCCACCCGCAGACCAACGGACAAACGGAGAGGGTCAACGCCATCATGCAGCAGTACCTACGATGCTACGCAAATCAACAGCCCTCGACCTGGGTGGACTACCTACCGCTAGCCGAGTTTGCCTACAACAACACGAAGCACGTGTCTACGGGGGTGAGGCCGTTCTTCGCCAACAATGGGCGGCATCCCAGAACCTTCCCGGGGTTAGAGACGAAGGGGGAGGGGGAGCCACGGGGAGCAGAGGCCTTGGCAGCGGAGTTACAGGAGGTCCACGAGCAACTCCGAAGGCACTTGGAGCTAGCAAAACACGCCTACAAAAGGCAGGCAGACAGGCACAGGAGAGTCGGGGAAGACATCCAGGTGGGGGACTGGGTCTGGTTAGCAGCCCAGGCAGTGCCGGCCAGAACGTTAGCTAAGAAGAAACTCAGGCACAAGCAGCTAGGGCCTTACCAAGTTGAGGCACAAATCAACCCAGTGGCCTTCCGGTTGACACTCCCGGAGGGCTCCAGAATGCACCCGGTCTTTCATAGATCAGTGCTCACACCCTACAAGGAACCCCACAGGTTTCAGGCGCCAGGGAACGAACCAGACCCACTCAGCGAATCGCCAACAAGAGGGGGGTCACCGAGGGCGGCGCCACTCAACGAGGTCACGGAGGTTTTAGACTCGAGATGGGGGGAAGAGGGGGTTGAATATCTCCTCGCCAGGGAAGGTACCCCGGCCAGCGCCAACAGGTGGGTACCGTACTATGCTGTGGAGGAGCACTACCTCAAGGACGAGTTTCATGCGCTCTTCCCACACAGACCTATGCCGGCAGATTATTTCGACGAATATCTTTTCACACCCACACTTTCAGCCAGCACGTTCCAGGGGTTCTCTTCAGCTGAGGGAACGGCGCCAGAAACGAGCTCCCCAGAGGGATCGCTCTCGGGGTCGGTCACAGACCGCTCTTATTGGTGGGACGATCAACCGGAGGTGGGGTGGAGCAGGGAACTGCTGAGGGGGCCCTTACAGGCAGCATCCCCCGAGGCAACAGGGGGAGAGACGGACATGGACGTGTTGGGGGACGATCCTGGGTTCGAGCACAGCTGCAGAGAGATGGAAGCAGAGGAGATCGACGTCGACGAGCCCATTACGGACTGGCCGGATCCAGCCGGCCGGCTGGACACCAGGGGGGCAGAACTGTATCCCGCACTCACCCCCACAGCACTGGAGCACCCGGAACCCGGACCCGAAGAGGGGGAGGGGGGAAGGGGGGGCTTCGAGGGGGGGATGGATGTCAGGGGTTCAGGAGCAGAGGCACAGGGGAGAGAGGAAACGGAGAGCGAAGGGGAAGAATCTGAGGGCAGCGTAGGAGAGTATGACAGTGGCCCGAGAGATTCCATGAGTTTCTCCAGCGATTCAGAAGATTCCCAGAGGGGGGCGCCGATGGCAAGGGCAAGGGGGGTCCCAGGGGGGACGCACCAGAAGCAAGGGGCCAGCGGGGACTCCCAAAGCAGCAGCGGAAGATCAGGACCAGTTCCCCCACCAGAGCGTAGTGGGGGGGAAGAGTCCCATGCATCAGGGCCAGCGTCTCCTCCTGCAGGGCAAGACTCAAATCTTCAAGTTGTTTCTGCCCCGTGCGCTATATCACAAGACGACCAGGCTCTGCCATCCTCACTGAACCTTCATCTACATTCATCGACCAACATACCTAAGGACGAAATTCTGATTTCCCTGCTTGACTCAAATCCCTCTTTAACTCACTCATCTATGCCAGAGCTAGAATCTTCTCCAGTTTCGACCATATATAGAAGTATATATGAGAGAGCCTTCCACAATTCCCGCCCCCGTGATGCCCCCTCAATTACCTTCTTCAAAGGAAAATGTGAATGTTACACCTCAGGACCCGCCGTCGGAAACGATTGAAGACCCGATGGGACGCATCAATAAAATCATCCTAATGTCTAATGATAAATCTGCGAGAGAGTTTCCTCCGACGGACTTAATTTCTCCCTCCCTGGGTATTTCTCTGTCAAGTTGTACCAAGAATTTCGAAATGAAGAGACTTCCTGTTCAGGGATCTACTTTCAGTGGATCAGCCACGGTGTGCCAACAGTCGAACCAAATTGTTAAAAATTTTAATTTGGAGGGCTCCTCACAGTTACCATCTTCCCAAAGTAAAATAACTGATTTTTTTGTTACATCTTCTGTCTTTAACAGAGAGTCTGCCCCCCCTCCGTTTTGACTGTTAAAAGAACAACACAGAAGTCCCCAGCTAGCAGTCCTATGTTGGAACATTGCTGGCTGGAAAAGGAAAAGATTAGATCCCGAATTTCTGTCCTATATAAACTCTTTTCAGATAATCCTTTTGCAAGAAACTTGGGAAGAAGATAAAATAGATATAAATGGCTTTGAACTGATATCACTTCCAGCTAGCCCCTCCCAGAAAGGTGGCCGGTCCAGAGGTGGTCTTGCAATCGCCATATCGCTTAAAATGAGAGCTAAACTCTCGCTAGTTCAGACTTTTCCTCCTTTTGCTTTTACAGGTCTGATTTCAAGCGAAAAATTCTCACTATTAATCACCAATGTTTATCTTCCTCCAGGTGGTCTTACATCAGACCTCCATTATAGATGGGATTCTCTGGAAGATCATTTACTGGCATGCTATGTTATGTACCCTAATATTCCATTGATAATGGGTGGTGACTTTAATGCACGTACAGCCGCCAACTGGGATGGGATAATTAAGGCCAAGTGGTGGGTATCTCCCCCCTACCCAAAATCTGATTTAATCTCTTTTACATCAAGGAGATCTAAGGACAACAGAGTGAATGAGGCGGGAGTCCGTCTTTATCAACTGGCCATTCGTATGAATTTGAACATTTTAAATGGCAACTGCCCTCCGGACGTGCCAGGTGAATTCACTCACTTGGGCACAACATCAAATAGTGTCCTAGACTACCTTCTAGTTTCAGAAGACCTATTTTCAAACTTCTTTTATTTCAAAGTAGACAATGTACAATCCAGTGACCACCTACCTCTAGCAGCCAAGCTAATGCTTGACTGGCACCCGGTTAGCGGTACACACCCAATTCATGTAGGTTTAAATGCCGCAGCTCAAGTAAGAGGCATTAAATGGTCTATGAAACAGGCCCCAAAATATGCAGAATTCTTCCAGAGGAATATCTCTGAATCCCTTATTGTTTCAATGGCGGAGTTGTCGGAACCAAATAGGATACTGGAGTGGTTCTCCCACTTCTCTGCAGATTTAACTAGCTTCTTTACGATGCCGGCTCACCTGGTTAACCGAGATCAACCCAGGTTCGGTGCACCTTGGTTTGATTCCAAATGTAAGCAAGCTAGACTCTCTCTCTGTTGTATCTACAACAGATACAAATCTTCTGGAGCTGAAACTCTTTCCCCAGAGTACTTGCAGGCCAAAATTGCTCACAAACAGGCACAGAAGTCAGCCAAGCATGAGTGGCAGCTAAGACGTTGGCAAGCGCTGATTGCTGCCTCTAAGCTTCGCAGCTCTCGCGGTTTTTGGAATTTAATCAACAAAAGATCGAGGAAATACCCATTGACGGTTATCCCAGCCCCGACATGGGAACAATTTCTAAGAAAATATTTCTCCCAGACAGATATCTCTAACATTCATTCTGATACTCTTTCAAGTCACTTGCCCATATGGCCAGATACTGACCCGGAGGAAATAGTAGATTTAATTGCTAAACTGAAAACTGATAAAGCCCCAGGGCCCGATCTGATCCCGGCGGAAGCTATTAAACAACACCCAGCATGGTGGGCCAAAATTCTTGCAAAAATCTTTGATGCAATCAATGCCACGGGCCAGATACCTAGATCATGGAAGGAGTCCATCATAATTCCTATATATAAAAAAGGACCACCAGAGGACCCAGGAAACTATCGTAACATCAGTTTATTGTCAATCATCGGGAAAATCTATACTCGCTTCCTGCTAACCAGACTAACCCAATGGGCCGAAGATTCCAATCTGATAGGTCATGAACAGGCCGGGTTTAGACCAAATCGCGCTTCTATTGACCATGCAATAATTCTATATCATTTGGCGCGGAAGTATTCTTCCCCCACTCATGGTCTTCTATGTGCCGCTTTTATAGACCTGAAGGCGGCTTTTGACAGTATCTCTAGAGAGCTGTTATGGGGAAAATTGGCAACGTGGGGCATAGATAAAAGGCTGTTGTGGCTTATGATTAAATTGCATGAAGGGACGGCCGCTAGGGTGAGGTTAACACCTGAGGGCGATCTCACAAACTCTGCACCAATAAATAAGGGGGTACGACAAGGGTGCACCCTTGCCCCCTATCTTTTTAACCTCTATATTAGTGACATGAGAACCCCCCTAGCTGAGGCCCAAACCACCATTCATGCACCCAGGCTTGCAGACTATCGCTGCCCCTTATTATTGTATGCTGACGATGCGGTGATCCTCTCATATTCTCGAATCGGCTTGAGGAGGGCCCTTAAGATTTTTGCGTTATATTGCCAAACAAATTTACTTACTATTAACCATTCCAAATCTAAAGTCCTAATTTTTTCCAGGAGTCGTAAACTGTATAGATGGGAACTCGAGGGGAAGCCAATTGAACAAGTTTACAAATTTCAATATCTAGGAATTTACTTCCAGTATAATATGGGATGGAAAGCACATATCACATATTTACAAAATAAGGTTAAAGCCCTTATCTACGTTCTATTACGCTTCTTCTTTTCTGAGGGGGCTATGCATGTTCCATCCGCCTTAAAAGTTTACAGTGCAAAAGTGGTTGCAACTATGACCTATGGGGTCCCTTTATGGGGCACCTTTGTAAACCTCATGCCTCTGGTGACATTGCAAAATCTTTTTCTAAGACGCCTTTTGAAACTACCCTCCTGTGTAAGCAACTCTGCCATTCGCTTAGAACTTAAGACCCCCTCCTTAGAGATTCTGATGTGGAGACATGCCTTTAATTACTGGCTGTCCCTTTGGCATAAATTGTCAAATTGCCATCTTACTCAGTGCCTTTGGAGAGATGAATTCACCAGCCCATGGGCAACAAAAATCCATTCCAAACTGTTGTCTTATGGAATCTCTCCTTCCGATATACTTAATTTAGATCTAATTACAGCTAAAAAGATCATCAAACAAAGATTGGAGGAGGTTGATTTGCAACAAAATCTTACTACAGGTGGAGGTACATGTTCCCCGATAAATCAGGGCATTACTTCTATATCCCAGATACCTCGATATCTGTCTACCTTATCGGCTGCGTCGCATAGATTCGCATTTGTTAGAGCCAGATTTAATGTGTTCCCCTCAAATGTGCTGAGCAATAGATTTTCTAACGGTAAAACCTCTGTTTTATGCGCATGTGACAACAAATCAATAGAATCCCTTTATCATATCTTGTTTAATTGCCCCTTATACACTGTTCCCCGATCAAGGATTCTGAGTTCAATCATTCTGGAAATTGTTGCTAAACCACCTGAATTACATCTAGCTTATCTACTCCAGGACATTGACTCTTATAGAACATTACAGGTTGCCAGATTCCTGATTTCAGTTCTTTCATATAAAAGACTTCATGGAATGCTGCATGACTACTAAAAATCTCGTAAACTCTATGCACCATCTTTATCTTCAAGGCCATAACACGGTACATCTAGAGATTGTAAGTAGTGTGATGGAGATTATGCGTTGAAATATTTTAGTTGATATTTTAGATTGCAAAATGCCATTTTTATCTATTGATTTGTTTTACCTTGTGGGCTTATAGCCGAATAAAGTATTATCTATCTATCTATCTATCTATCTATCTATCTATCTATCTATCTATCTATTTATCTATTTAAAGGTGTTTGCAGCCCATGAATGCCAAAAGGCTGAAGACAAAAAGGAAACCCACACAAAAAAAACATTCAAGACAGATCAGATGTGAAGTACCAAAAAGAAAAAGAGTGAAGATCACCTCCCAAAACATTACCCGAGAAGAAAATGCTCAGTTGCCTGTAACAAGCCAAGGCTATGTTCTGCCTGAAGGGAAAATCATGCCAAATACCATTTTTGCGGGTGGAATTGACATTCAGATGGATGAGACAGAAATTCGGAGCCGCTTTTAAAGAAGTGAAAATAATCACCGACAGAACTGGTGTGTCCAAGGGATATGGATTTGTGTCATTTTTGGACAATGTTGATGTACAGAAAATAGTAGAATCACAAATCAACTTTCATGGGAAGAAACTGTGAGGAGAATCAGAGCTTACAGGGTTAAACAGCTCAGAGTAAGTGTCCTGCTTACTGGGGAGGAGTGGTTTCCCACATCTGGGGAATTGTTTCTTTGTTCTGTCTACTTTCATTTTTGTCCAAGACGAAGGGAGCCGGAATGTCTGCTGCTCCTGAACATGTTGATTTATTACTGCTGTAAATAAAGCTTCTTAGATTAGAAAAGAAGCTGTGTACAGACTCTGTTTTCTGCATGCTGACACACAGTAGCACACACTGTGCTCTACTCTGCTGTGGTTCGGAGGAGCTGATAACCCTAATTACTCCACAGGTTTGGAAGTCTTCAGCCACGCTTGTGCTGTGTCTCTGTGTGAAGAGCTGCAGAGAAGTCCAGCTTTGAGATCCTGCCATGCTGTGTGCTTAGAGCAAGGCAGTTGAACTCGCTGGTGAAGGAAGGAGCTTGCTGGAGGAAGCATCTTCAAAGGACCGGCTGGCAGAAGCGTGAGTAGGCTAAGCCCTGGGGGAGATGATGGCAGACCTTCAGGAGATCTTCACTGTCCCATTTGAGAGGCTCAATGGGCAAAACTGGGAGGATTGGTCCCGAAGAGTTAGAGCCTGGCTTATAGGCAAGGGGCTTTGGGACTGTATGCAGAATGCCCCCGTTCCTGCTGTGGAGGGGGCCAACCAAGCTGCAAGAGTAACAGCAGCTGCTGCGTTGAGAAAAGACCAGAGGACGATGGGTCTGCTTGTGCTTGCTTTGGATTCTTCCCAATTGACTCATGTTGATGGGCTAAGGACTTCAAAGGCCATCTGGGAGACTCTAGAGCGTGTGCACCTACACACGTCAGCAGGGGCCAAGATTCATGTGACAAGGAGTCTTTTTGAGATGAAACTGAGTCCTGGGGAGTCTGTGAGAGACCACATTACATGCATGCTGGCTACCTTCAATAGGCTCCGGCAGCTCAATGTGCCCCTTTCTGAGGAGCTTAAGGTCTATATTCTTTTGAGCTCATTGGACAAAAGCTATGAAAATTTGTGTTTGACCTTTGACGCTATGCCCACGGAGCAGCTGAATCTAGAATATATCTCAGGGAGGCTTTATGATGAGGAGCAATGCCGGCAGAAAGCTGGAGGGGCGAGCAGGCCCAGGCTGTGCTGCATCCAAGAGTGGGGGTGCAGGGAGAAGTGAAGAAACAGTGAAAGCTTTTTCCTCTTACTGTTGTTTTCAATGCGGCTCGGAATTCCATCTGGTCCAGAACTTCCCAGTGGAGTCACAGGATGTCTCCAAGGCCATTTCCCGTGGCAACCAGATTACAGGCGCTGCCAAGCATGGGAAGCCTCGCAAAGGTCCCAAGGGAGCCGGCGGCAAAGACATGTCATCACAGCACCATCTGGCTGTTAGTTTCTGTTTATTGCCACTGTGCAGTGCTTGGAGTTACAAGACTCTGTTTTGCATTCCAGACATTCCATACTGTTGGAAGTCTCACAGAAGATGGGAGACGGATGTTATGTTACTGGTTTCCTGTTCCTTTGTGTTTCCTGTTGCTCTCTGCCTTTCATAGAGAGAGGATGTATTTTCTGTTTGTGTAGTTAGAAATAAAACCTAGCCATGTAGCTCATATTTCTCATCCTTCGCTGTGTTTCTCATCCACTCTGCTGAATGTGGAATGTGCCTAGAGCCTTATCAAAGGCTCAGGTCGTTAATCATCGTCAGAGGGGAGATTCTGGAGGACTCGACTGGAGGAGTAGCTCGGTCGTAGCGGAGATTCCAACACTGGCTGCGTCCATGGCAATAGTGAAAAACTGAGACCAGGATGACATGCTGAGCTGGGTGATTGACAGTGGGGCCAGTCACCACCTCACACCTCTTGGAACTTTGAAGTGTCAGGCATAGCTCTAATGGCTTTAGCCCAAACGTAGCAGAGTTTTCCTGCACAGCGAAGAAGCTAGTTGAGGTGGAAATGACTAGTCAGCTAGACTCAGAATAACTATTTACAGGATTTATTAAAAGGAAAAAGAAACCAGCAGAGTTTCTGCATACAAAACAAAGTAAAATAAATCCTTTCACTCTCTCTCTCTCTCAACCTTACACAGCACTCCTACTCCTAACACACCACACCCCAAACGTACTAGCATTCTTGGATAACAGAGTTGAGTGCTGGTCGTTAACCAATCAGAGTAAGTACTTTCTAGGTCAAGCAGACCTTGGCTTTCTGCCAAGAGCAAATTGACACTGCCTTGAGTTAATTGTGTGAAGCCAGAATCTGCAAGTTTTCATGAGAATCAATTAACAGAAACTGAACAACACCATCTTGTGTTTTTTTGCGGAACTGCAAGGCTGTGAAAACAGGAAGAAATGTGTCTCTTGCAGATGGATCCAAATGCAAACTAATCATGTCTGGCTCTGTTTATTGTTCTTTTTTACAGGAGGAGATTGATGCCTACGTGTTGCCAGAAATGCTGTGCTGTTTGCTTTCTGTTTCCTCTCTTGTCGCTGATGGGTTCAGAGTGTGTTTTGAAAATAATATGTGTTTCATTTCCAGAGGTAGGCGACAACTGGTCAGTGCTGAGTGCAAAGTCAGGCTGTTTGTTCTGGAAACGCCTATTGCAGGCACAGGTCCCACTGAGTCAGCACAAGCACAGTGTGCTAACGTTCCTGTCCATGATGGGTGCCATCATCTTTGGCATCGGAGAATGTCACATGTCAACTGGGGGTACGTGAAGAAGATCCCAGGGTGCACTGAGGGGTGCAAGATGAAGGCATGTGACAAATACCTGGATTGCAGGGCCTGCAAGAAAGCTAAGGTTCAAACGTGTAGTTATCCTAGGTCTGACAGGGTAACCACAAAACCTTTTGAGCTAGTGCATGCAGACCTTTGCGGCCCTATGCAAGTTGCCAGTTTGGGTGGGGCCAAATTTGTGCTATCCCTTGTGGATGATTTTTCCAGAAATGGGTGGGTGTTCAGTTTAAAGCACAAGGGATAAGCTGCTGCTTTGGTGAAAGACTGGATCACGGCAGTAGAACTACAGTTCTCACTGCGGGTCAAGAGTTTTCAATCAGATTGCGGCGGGGAGTTCACTGGGTCTGCACTGCAGAACATCTTCCTCCAGAAAGGGATACGCCACAGGTTGACTGTACCAAATTCTCCTCAGGAGAATGGAGTTGCAGAATGCAGGAACTGCATGCTGCAGGAGGCAATAGAAGCGATGCTTTTTGATGCAGGACTCCCTCAGCACTTTGGGGGGGAAGCATGGAAAGCCACGTCCTTCACTTTGAATCGCTCATTCAGTTCTGTAGTAGGGGACACGCCCTATTTTCTGCTGCATGGTAAGAAGCCCAAAGTGCATTTCTTCCGTGTGTTTGGGTGTGAGGCTTGGGCCCTTGTGCCAAAGGCCAGACACAGAAAGGGTGGCCCTAGGTCCCAAAGAATGATCTTCTGTGGGTATGAGCCAAGGACCAAGGGATGGAGATTTGCCTATACAGAAGGCAATCAGTCTAGAATTCTAGTCAGCAGGAGTGCTGAGTTCTGTGAACAAAGTGGGTGGACATGCATACATGGGAATCCAGACTTTATTTCAGAGAGTCTGCTTGACTCTGCTGATGAGGGAGAGGTAGAAACTGATCCTGCTGCTGAGGCTCAGAGTCCCGACCCAGAGCAGGAACAGTCAAGGGCATCCCCTAAAGCTGTTAAGCTAGAGCAAAAGAGTGCACCTTCCTCGCCCACAGGTCCAGCTGAGAAGTCCAGAAGACGCAGTAAGTCAGAGGGGGAGTTCTCTGAGAGCACGGACACAGTAGCTGGCCCTAGAGGGTCAGAAGGGGTACCTGAGATTGTGCTGAGAAGTTCAGCTCACACTACTAAAGGAAAACGACCCAGCAGGTTTGAGGTCACTAGCGTGTGGGCTGGTGTGGCTCAGTGCAAACCAGAGAGTTTTGAGGAAGTTCAGAAACTGCCTGAAGAAGAAGCCAGAAAATGTCAAGAGGCAATGCAGAAGGAAATGAGCTCAATGAAGTCTCTAGGTGTGTTTGCCATCACAATGCTGCCAGCAGGCAAGCAGGCCATGAGCAGTCACTGCGTTTACCGTCTTAAACCCACAGCAACTGGAGAACCACAGTACAAGGCTAGACTGGTAGCCAGAGGGTTCACACAGCGGAAGGGGCTGCATTACACTGAAGTCTATGCTCCTACTTCCAGAAGTGAAACTCTGAACATGCTCTTAGCCGTTGCTGCACAGAGAGGTTTTCAGGTGCATCACTTTGATGTGGATGTGGCCTACTTGAACTCAGACCTCCAGGAGGATCTGTACATGCTTCCTCCTCCAGGCTTTGAGGACAATAGGCCAGATGCAGTGTGGAAACTTCACAAGTCCATTTACAGTCTGAAACAGTCGGCCAGGAATTGGAACTTGTGTCTGAATGAAGCCCTAGAGAGCATGGGTTTCAAGATAGCTGCCTGTACTTGAAAGGGTCAGGAGAGTCACAAGAGCTGGTCTTCGTTTTTGTGGATGATATAATCTATGTGGCAAAGACAGGGAAACAGGTTCAAGGGTTTGCCAAAGAGCTTGGAAAGCGTTTCCAACTCAAAAACCTAGGTCCAGTAAGAGTTTACCTAGGTGTCCAGATAGACAGGTCCGAGCACAGAAGCTTCTTGCTCAGCCAGAAAGGCAAGATTGAGCAGTTGCTTGAGAAGTTCAGAATGTCTGAATGTGCAGGGGTCAGAACGCCCATGGAGACAAGCTACGTGAAGGACAGTCAGCTTGGGGAGTGTTCTGAGTTCGAAAATGCTGAGATCTTTCAGTCAGCTCTGGGTAGTCTTCTGTATCTCTCCCAGTGGAACAGACTGGACATAGCCTTTGCTACCAATCTGCTCAGCAGGGAAGCTACAAAGCCAAGTGTGAGTGCCTGGAATGGTATCAAGAGGGTCTGCAATACCTACAGGATACCAAAGATTTCTGTCTCAAACTGTCAGCTAAGGGTGACACCAAGCTAACAAGCTGAACTGACAGCGATTGGGCGAATCTGGATGACAGGAAGTCCGTATCTGGATTGGTAATAAAGTTTGGGGAATCTCTAGTTGGGAGGAAGTCCCAAAAGCAAAGTCTCATTGCACTTTCCTCTACTGAAGCTGAGTTCAGTGCGTTGTCAGAGCTTTGTAGAGAACTGGAGTTTTACACTTGTTTGGTCCAAGAAATCTGTGGGGATTGTTGTTTGCCCATCACTGTGTGGGAGGACAATCAACCCTGTCTGAAGTTGGCAGAGTCTGGACAGTTTAAAGCCAGAACCAAACATTTGGACATACGTTTCCAAAATGTGTGTCAGAGTGTCCAGACAGGCTTGGTGACACTGAAGTATTGTCCAAGCCAGCAGAATCTGGCAGATGGGTTTACTAAACCTTTGAGTTGAATTTTCACAGAAGCTTCTGTGAGCCTTTGTTTCAACCCCCCCTTCTTCCGATCCTCCTGAGGATTCACCTTCACCAGTCTCTGATGAAGTGCTACTGCTCAGCAAGGGGGGAGGCTGCCTGTACATTCCTGCTTCCCTCCCCTCTCTTGATGGCAGTTCCCTGACACTAGTATTAATATTTTCCTGAGAAGCAAGGGGTTACCGTTGGAAGCTCAACTCAGAAACTGACTTACTGTTTAAGTGACTGAGGACAGCAAATTCGGGGTAGAGGGGCAGTTAAAACCATTCAAGTTTCAATGCTCTCCACTGTCCAGTACCGGGGACAGCTGTGCTTACAAGCTACCTAGGAGCATCTGGATGACTATATCTGGAGGAGACAGGCATATTACTTTAAACTAGCCAAGTTTCACTATGGTTTAAGATGGTAGTGCAGAGTGCTGGTGCACAGAGACTTGATTGGCTTTTCCCCAGCTCCCAAAAGCACAGAAGGAAGGAAGCCATAATGTGGTTTCGTGTTGGCGCTGACATTTAAAGCCCTAAACAGTTTTGGTCCTGTATACCTGAAGGAGCGTCTCCACCCCCATCGTTCAGCCCAGACACTGAGATCCAGCGCCGAGGGCCTTCTGGTGGTTCCCTCATTGCGAGAAGTGAGGTTACAGGGAACCAGACAGAGGGCCTTCTCGGTAGTGGCACCCACCCTGTGGAACACCCTCCCTTCAGATGTGAAGGAAATAAGCAGCTATCCTATCTTTAAAAGACATCTGAAGGCAGCCCTGTTTAGGGAAGTTTTTAATATTTAATGCTGTACTGTTTTTAACATTTGATTGGGAGCCGCCCAGAGTGGCTGGGGAAACTCAGCCAGATGGGCGGGAAATAAATAAATAAATAAATAAATAAATAAATAAATAAATAAATAAATAATAATACATCCTCTAACAAACCACAAGCAAGAAATCAAGAATAAACTTTGGTTACAGCTTGTGGAGATATATAAACCAATGAGCCCAAGTTTAGACATAATGCCTGGAAGAGAAGGGGAGGAGCAGTGCACCCACCTTTTCAGCCCTGTGCATCACCATGCTGCACATTCACTTCTGAATCATAGTTAAGGTTAATAGTTAAAATGACATGCAAATGAGGCCACAGAGGTGTTAAACCTGGTTACAAGATCAACTTTTGGGGGCCCTGGCATGGAGAAAAATGATTCAGAATTCCTTCTGGGCATATTACTATCAGATATGGTATATGCTGCTCTGTTCCCTCCTCCTGTACTCCTTTAAAAATTTGTTTCCAGACCTCAGATTCTGAACTAACATATTGGTTCCATTTTTATTTTGCTTTTTACAGGCATGGTGAGGCGCAATTCATTTTCACTTGACAGATTTACTAAAACAGAGAGTAAAAACCTCTCCAGTGAAAAAAGAGGCAGTCCAGAGCTGGTAGCTTTACTAGTATTTTCATTTTACATACAGTTTCCAATTCACCCTTCGGATCTGCAAATAAATTGAAGCCTAAGAGAGCTACGCACGAATAATATAAGCCTAAATTCAGTCCTACAGTGAACTTTACCCTTGCTTTTTATCTCCAAAGTTACACCACCTTTAAGCTCAATACAAGAAATGACAACATAATCTGCATTATATAAGAGCTATAAAAATAGCCCTGATTAAACTATAGGTTCACACCCCAACATGTATGGACATGTCCCATCAAGCAACACTACCAGGTGCTATCAAGTCCACAAAGAAACAAGACCACCATCACAATCAAATCATGTTCTGCCTCTGAATACCAGCTGCTGGGAATCACAGGTAGGGACAGCCCTGTAGCTTAAAAAAGCCCCCACCACACCTCCAGCTCACATTAGGCAACCTAGAAGTGCAGGCTCCATTAGACTCCGCCCCCCCACCAAGGCAGCCACAGCCTTGGCATGGGGCTTTGGTGGGCTCAGCCAGGCAGTGCAAGGGCTCTCTGATGCTGCTGCCAGTGCTTGCCAGCAACCTCAAGTAGTCCCGAATTGCAAACTTCGCCTGGGAGGGTGGGCAGGAGCCCTGAGGTCCCTGTTCATGCACAAGCAACAGGGACTTCAGGGCTCGGTCAGCTAGGGGCAGTGGTCAGCTCGGTCAGCTGAGCAGCAGTGGGGTCAGCGCATTGGCCCCAGCCCATGAGGCGCTGGGGTGAAAGTGCCTCAGCTCCCATAGTGAGAGCTGACTCAGTTTCACCCCACGCCTCGCTGGCTGGGGCCAATACAACTTCTTTCAACATCATAGTTTATCGCCAAACCCACACTGTTTGACAGGTGATAGATACATCACGATGTTGACAACCTAACATCGCCCAGACCTAGGAGTAGTAATGCTGCATACTTGTTAAGCCCTGAATCCCCTTCCATCACTACTGCCACTTGGTGGTGCAGAATAAGCAAAGTAAGTAATTTGAGGAGTGGGGTGGGTAAAAATTCCAGTGGAAGGCAGGAGTCAGAAAACAACTTCTTTTACCCTCTTCTCCTCTCCCCATAAGTCAGCTCAGTGTGATGGCACACAAAACACAAGAGGGAGACCCACTAATAATTAGGCAGTGGAATGAGAATAAAAACAGCACTGTGTCATCATATAGCTCCATGAGATGCATACACCCAGTCAGAATGTTGTGTACAGTACCAGTCACCCCACCTCAAAAGGATATGCCAAAGAGACTGGAAGGAGTACGATTTAGAAAGACAAGTTAAGCACTCCCTTCACCCAATGCTTAATTTACTTAGGAAGTGATCCAACCAGATTGACTTTTCATCAGTTTCAAGGGGAAGAGTTAAAGCATGTGAGCTCAATGGGGCTTAAAAATACTTTATTTGACTGGGTCATGCCATTTAATTTGTTACGGCAAGAATGGTGATGGCTACTAGCAATAGATGGCTACTTAGATGATTTAAATTATATTCAATGAATCAGTCTACCATAGCTTTATTAGCCTGTGGTGATGGTGGCTAAAACTAAAATCTTAATTGCCAGGAATACTCTCTCCAATTACCACACACACACACACAGAAAAGTTACAAAGCAGGAGATGACTATGTAACTGCTCAAGGCATCTGGCCAGCTTTTGTTGGGAAACAATTCTCTGGACTGGATCTTTTGGTGTGATCCAGCAGGGCAATTTTTGAAAGATTCAGGAAAAACTATGATATTATCATCATTATCATTATCTCTATCTCTATCTCTATCTCTATCTCTATCTCTATCTCTATCTCTATCTCTATCTCTATCTCTATCTCTATCTCTATCTCTATCTCTATCTCTATCTCTCACAAGAGGTAGTGATGGCCACCTACTTGGATGGCTTTAAAGTGTTGACCCAGTATGCAGCAACTGTGAAAAGGGCATGCTATGGATCATTAGGAAATGAACTGAAAATTGCCAATATCATAATGCCATTATACAAATCTATGATGCAATTTCATTTGGAGTTCTGTGTGTACACTCCTCAAAAAATATATTGTAGAGTTGGAGAAGGTTCAGAAAATGGCAACTAAAATGATAAAGGGGATGGAGTGACTCTCCTATGAAGAAAGGTTGCAGCATTTGGAGCTTTTAAGTTTAGAGAGACGGCAAGTAAGAGGTGACATGACAGAAGTTCATAAAATCATGCAAACCATAGAGAAAGTGGATAGAAATTATTTTTCCTCCCTCCCTCATAAGACCAGAACTCATGGGCCTCCAATGAAGCTGAATGCTGGAAGATTCTGAACAGATAAAAGAAAGTACCTCCTCACACAGAACATAGCTAAACTGTGGAACTCACTGCCACAGGAGACAATGATGGCTTTTAAAATGGATTAGAAAAATTCACATAGAATAAAGCGATCAGGAGGTACAAGCCATGATGGCTGTGCTCTGCCTTCATGGTTGGAGGCAGCAATGCTTCTAAACGCCAGTTGCTGGAAACTGCAAGAGGGGAGAGTGCTCTTATGCCCAAATCCTGCTCGTGGGCTTCCCACAGGGATCTGGTTGGCCAATGTGAGAACGGGATGTTGGACTAGACGGGTCACTGGGCTGATCCAGCAGGCTCTTCTTATGTTCTTGCAGGGGGAAGTTAACATTTTGCTTAAGAAATGGATGAAAGTCTAGCTTCGTAAAATTATTTGCAGTAAACCAGAAACCCAAGGCAACAGCAGTTGACTGGGGATCAACGGCTAGCAATTGCATGTTGTTAGCCAAGCACTTTTAAAGTTTGTCAGAAGAATAATCATCCTGCTGCCAGGGTTTCAGTGGAGGAACAAAAAGTAACTGTTCCCACCCAGCTGTACACAACCATTCTGGGATGGAGGGAGGAGGTGGTGATAAGATGAAATGGCAGGTTTGTTTCCTTCCCCATACACCATTCTAAAAGCTGCTAAGGCCAGGTGGCAGCAGTAGGGGGAGATTATCTTGAGTATGTGTGGGTGGGTGTCAGCTTCGCCTTTGAGCCAGTGCCAACGACTGGGCTCAACCTCTTCAGCCCCGACTGGGCCAGGCAAGCTGGGAAAGCACTTACAGAGACCTTCCACTGCAGGGAGCAGGTCTAAGTGCTGTGGACTCACAACTTAGAGCTGTGAGCACCAAACTCAGTTCCAAAAGTCAGCGGAGCACAGCAGAGCATGAACCACATGAACGACAGCTCTGAAGTATAACTTCTTTTATTCTCTACAGCTACTGCATAAACTAATTAAAGACTAATCGGAGACGCTGGACTGCATGAGTTTTACAGCTGCTTGAGCAGTCAACTTATCTATATACAGATAACACTCAGACTCCCACAGGCTGGAGCAATGAGCAAAATCCACCCCTCCTTTCTGAAACATTGTCAGTAGATTCTTGCAATGGGAGGGGTGAAACATCCTCAGTGGGATACACTCCAGCCCACACACTCCAGATCAAATTCCTGGTGTCAGGATGGCAGCAGACTGGCATATGAAGGGAAGCTAGAAAGCAGTTACTCTGTGCACTCAAACTTCCCCCTTTTTTCTGTGAGAGTCTGCAAGAAACTTCTCTTATTTTACAGTTTCAGATGTTAATGATCTTTCTAGTTCTTCCAATCCACTTCTCTGTCCTTGGATTCCCAGTATACATGAAGGGAATCTGACCTTCCCATTGCACCTTCTCATCCCTTTAAAAACCTCTTCTTCCAAAACCCTCTGCTCTTTCCTGCTGCATACTCCTCTTTGACCTCCTTTCCATGCCAACCTTCTTCACTCTCCTTTTGCTCCTAGGTTTCTGACTTTTCTTCTCTCCAGTCTCTTTTTCCTTCTGGAGCCCTCACTCACTTATACTGTATCTGCTACCTAACATCCCTTAGAACTGATTACTACTCCACAGGCATTCACTCAAGATGGCCCATGAAAGCTTATGCCATAAGAGATCTGTTAATCTTTAAGGCAGACTTCACCAACTTGGTGCCCATCAGATGCTGTTGGACTACTAACTCCCATCAGCCCCAGCCAGCTGAAGCAACAGGTTGGCAAAGGCTGTGGGATGTAAAACACAGGAGCAGTCAATGGGGAGGGATGTCTGTCCAGCAAGCAGGTAAACTTCCTGGGGACGGACTTCCTCCGCATGTGACCAGAGGTGGGTGTGGCCTCACCTGTGCAGGTAAATGATAAAAGCACAGGGCAGGCAGCCATTCTCTCTCTTGCCTCTTGCCTCTCTGCCATCACTTTTCGAAGAAGCAGGATGCCCTCTTGGCTCTCAGCCAAGAGAGGACGGGACTATCTTGCTATAAGATAGATTCTGAATGTATGTAACCTTTTTAAGTCTGTCTGCCTTCTGGGATCATATTGTGATACAGAACGTGAGTAAACTCTTTTATACCTTTATAAAGACTGTGTCGTGTCTTGTATTTTAAGAGGGAACAAAAGGGGAAATTACCAGAGTAATTATTATAGAGGTTCTAGCGAACCTGTGCAGACGTTACCGTTGCAAACTTAAAGGGGAATGTCTATTAACTCTGCTGATATTTTGGGAACTTGTTAGCACAAGTTGGATTAGTATATAATCTCACAATATATCCTCTCCTGCACCCCTGAACATTCCGACAAAGGCTAATTTAAAGTATTAAAGTATTAGAAAGTTTATTGTTAAGACAGTCAAGTGAGTGGTTCAAAAGCAAACTCCCACCTGAGGCAAGCAAGATAGGGTTGCCATATATCCAGAATTTCCTGGATATATCTGGAATACTGCAGCTGACAGCAGTGTCTGGGCAGAAATCGGTTTGTCCAGGAAAACCTGGACATATGGCAGCCCATGTTGGCAGAGCCATTTCCCCATAAAAATAGTTCAAAAACAGGGCCCCCCCATAGCCAATTTCCCAAAAAAGCTGAACAACTTTGCCCAAAAAAGTTAAACAACTTTCCTGTCCGGATTTTTACTGTTTGAAATATGGCAACTCTAAAGCAAAAGCCTCCTTCAAGTCAGCCAGTTCTAGAAGCATTACAAGAACTGGGGTAGGGGGGTAGGTGACCCATACCTTAGGCCATGGGTCGGCAAACTAAGGTCCGCAGGCCGGATCAGGCCCAATTGCCTTCTAGATCCGGCCCGCGGACAGTCTGGAAATCCAGGTAGCCAGCATAGTGTTCACACGATGGTTTTTGCAACTCAGCCAGGCTTGGGGGTCAAAAGTGAGGCGGGCGGCTGCTTGAGACAAGCCCCTTCTCCATCCGTTGCGTGCACACAGCAATCTTTTCTTCTGGAGTGAGGGGTGGGGAATAGGGAAAAGGAGCCACAGTTCGGATTTCCACCATGGAGCTGCCGGCGACTGACCTCAGGAAAAGCAGTTGCGGAGGCAGGGGCTCCGAGGCACCTCGGGAGTGACGCCTGCAGGTGTCTGTGGCAGCAGTGTTCCCTGCCAGAGGAAGCGGGGAGCACCTGGGCGGCTGCACACTGAAACAGTTCTGCGCTCTGCTGGGGAGGCCGCTTGTTAGCTACATGGTGCGAGCCATGGAAAGGTAAATAGCAGCCGCCTCGTCTTCCCTCACGTTGGGAAAATAAAGTTTTTGCTTGAGTGTTGCTGGCCTGACTTAGCATGGCCAACAGCTTTTCCCTTCACCCACGCATGCTCACATGCTCTCCAGGGCTGACAGGAATGGTGCTTACCTCAGCCCCCCACCCCGCCTTACGAGAGAAATTATAACTGTCAACGTGTAAAACGCAAAGGAAGCAGCATGGGTGTATGAGGGAACACCCCCCACCCCCATCACATTTGGGCAACATTGGGGTTAGTCCCAATAAGGGTTTTTGCCAAAAATGTGGGTCATAATCATGGCAACATATAGTCTGGCTCCCCACAAGGCCTGAGGGACAGTGGACCGGCCCCCTGCTGAAAAAGTTCGCTGACCCCTGCCTTAGGCCACAAATGATTGATAAGAGGTAAATTCGAAGTAGGCAAGCTAGTTAACTTGGACTGGTGTCTTTGCAAAACTGATTAACACACACTTAAATGGAATGGCTCAAGATTAGAAGTGGCCGTTTCCCTTCCCTTTCATTGTTTGTGCAAGAAGAAAGTGGGAATTCTCATCTGCACTGGAGATTTTGAGTACAGAAAAGAGGTGGTGGGTTGCTCAAGATTCAAATCAGGGTATTAATCCGGTTTTTTGAAGCAACGCCTGTTAACATTACTTCACCACTGACAATCAAGGCTGGTAAAATCAAGGCATTTAGCACTTATCTGATTTATTCAAGTTTTGTTTCAAAGGCTCAGGAATATAAGCATTTGACTGCTGGTTATACAAGGGAAAACATGTTCCAAGATCCCAGCCAACAGGTATAAATTAGTCTGAACTTTTTTTTTAGAGCAACACTGAAGAGGATAGGGGAAATAGTTGCTTTAAAAAGAGGAAGGCCTCTCTTAGTGCCACAAGTGGTTATGAGCAAAGACAAACTTCTTTCTATTCCCACTCTCCCTCATAATGTAACAATATTAATTTTAAATAACAAGAGATATGGAGAAGGATTTTTTTTTTAGTATTATTACATTTATATACCATGGAACTCAAAAAGATGCAAAGCATAAATTTTCAGTAGGGTTCAGTATTATAAATTTTATAAATAATAAATAAATAAATTTATATACTCCCCTTCCTCTGAGGTTCACAGAGAAGTTTAAAGTAGACACACAAAAATATGTGACACAAGAACAAACAAAACATCCCCCCCCCCCATTCAAAAGCCCATAGAATGTTTTCACCTGGCACCTAAAATATGTATTGAAGGTGCCAGGTGAGCCTCCCAGTAGCAGTTACTGTGAGGAGAATCAGAACTTACAGGGTTAAACAGTTCTGTGTGATGTCTCTGCCTACTGAGGCGTGGTCTTTTTCACATACAGGAATCTTTCTTTGTGTGTGAGTTACTTTCACTTTTCGTTGATGAACCGGAGAGGATGTCTGCTCGATCTCCTGGCTGATTTATTATGTTATTCTGTACATGATTAAAGCCCTTTTAGATTAGCAAGAAGCTTGCTTACGGACTATGATTTATTGCACCTACACAAGGCACACACCGCTGCTGCGAAACTCTGCTTGGAGCCAGGAAGAAGTCTTAAGACTCAGAGGCACAGGGAAGTGTAATGGACGCCACTCTAATCCAAGAAGTTATGGTCAAAACAAAATAAAAAAATTCCTTCCAGTAGCACCTTAAAGACCAACTGAGTTAGTTCTAGGTATGAGCTTTCGTGTGCATGCACACTTCTTCAGATACACTGAAACAGAAGTCACCGGACCTTTCTATATAGTGAGAAGGTGGGGAGGGGTATTACTCAGAAGGGTGGTGGGAATGGGTGATTGGCAGATAGCTGCGATGAGCCTGTTGACGACTCTTAACGACTGCAATAGGTCTAACAGGAAAAAGCAAGGGGTGAGAAGGTGAAAAATGGCTTTGTCATGTATAATGAGATAAGAATCCAATGTCTTTATTCAAACCAGGTCTCTCCATAGTTTTAAGTTTGGTGATAAGTTGCAATTCAGCAGCTTCTCTTTCCAGTCTATTTCTGAAATTCCTTTGTAATAGAACAGCTACTTTGAGATCTTGTATAGAATGTCCTGGGAGATTGAAGTGTTCTCCTACTGGTTTTTCTGTCTTGTGGTTCCTGATGTCGGATTTATGTCCATTTATTCTTTGGCGTAAGGTCTGGCCTGTTTGTCCAATATAGAGAGCTGAAGGACACTGTTGGCATTTTATGGCATACACAATGTTAGACGATGAGCAATTAAATAGTCCCGAGATGGTATGTGTGATGTTGTTGGGGCCAGTAATGGTGTTGTCCGGGTGTATGTGGCAGCAAAGTTGGCATCTGGGTTTATTGCAGGCTCTGGTGCCAGTGTCCGTGTTAAGTCTGGTTATAGTATTATTGTGGGTTAGGAGTTGTTTAAGATTGGGGGGCTGTCTGGAGGCAATGAAAGGTCTTCCTCCCAGAGCTTGAGAAAGAGAACTGTCATTGTCCAGGAGAGGTTGTAGATCTCTGATGATGCGTTGTACTGTTTTAACTTGGGAGCTGTATGTGATGACTAGAGGTGTTCTGTTATTTTCTTTTTTGGGTCTGTCTTGCAGCAAGTTCTCTCTGGGTATCAGTCTGGCTCTGTTGATCTGTTGTCTAACTTCATCTGCTGGGTATTTTAGTTCTAAAAAGGTTTGCTGTAGATCTCTTAGGTGAGAGTCTCTGTCTGTAGAATTGGAGCAGATGCGGCTGTAACGTAGTGCCTGGCTATATACAATGGACTGTTTGGTATGTTTGGGATGGTAGCTAGAGGCATGTAGATATGTTTGTCGGTCAGTTGGTTTACGGTATAAGGTGGTGTCTATGTGCCCATCCTGTATTTTTATAGTAGTGTCCAAAAAATGTATTTCTTGCATAGATTGATTCATTGTTAGGTTGATGGTGGGGTGAAAATCATTGAATTTCTGGTGGAAGGTGTCCAGGGTCTGTTGACCATGTGTCCAGATGATAAAAATATCATCAATGTATCGCAGGTACAAGAGAGGTTTGAGTGGGTAGGAGTTTAGGAAACGTTGTTCTAAATCCGCCATGAAGATGTTGGCATACTGTGGGGCCATGCGGGTGCCCATTGCTGTGCCGCTGATCTGAAGGAACAGGTCATCACCGAATTTGAAGTTGTTGTGGGTAAGGACAAATTGGCAGAGTTTGGTAGCAAAGTCCGCTGTGGTTTTATCTGAAATGGTATTCCTTATAGCTTGTAAACCATCGTTGTGTGGGATATTGGTATACAGAGATTCCACATCCATAGTAGCTAGTATAGTATTGTTGGGAAGATTATTTAAAGATTGTATTTTCCTCAGAAAATCTGTGGTGTCACGTACATAGCTGGGAGCACTGATGGCATATGGTTTCAGAACAGAGTCCATATAACCGGAGACACCCACTGTAATAGTGCCAATACCTGAAATGATGGGGCGTCCTGGATTTCCTGGTTTGTGTATTTTAGGTAGAAGATAGAAAGTTCCTGGTCGAGGTTCTGTTGGTGTGTTTGTGAGGATCTGTTCTTGGATGTGTGGGGGTAGCTCCTTAACAATCTTGTTCAGTTCTTTTTTGTATTCTTGTGTGGGGTCTGAGTCCAATTTTATGTAAAAGGCGGTATTGGAAAGTTGTCTGTGAGCCTCCTGAATGTAGTCAGTTTTGTTCATGATGACGACCGCTCCACCTTTGTCCGCTTCTTTAATTATAATGTCTGGGTTGTTTCTGAGATTATCTATGGCTCTCCTTTCGGCATGGTTTATATTTTGTTGTAAGCGATGGTGTTTTCTGGTCACATCTGTTTGGATTCTGTGGCGGAAGCAGTCAATGTACAAGTCCAGTGTGGTGTTGCGTCCATCAGGAGGGGTCCATGTGGAGTCCCTTTTTGTGTAACACTTTTTCGGTGGTAGTTGGTGGTCAGTGTTCTGTTGGGAGGGTGGTTGTTGTTCTGCAGTGGGTTTTCTGTAGTCAGTTTTGCAGTGAACAAAACTGACTACATTCAGGAGGCTACCAAACTCTGCCAATTTGTCCTTACCCACACGAAAGCTCATACCTAGAACTAACTCAGTTGGTCTTTAAGGTGCTACTGGAAGGAATTTTTTTATTTTGTTTTGACCATGACAGACCAACACGGCTACCTATCTGTAACTGGAACTATGGAAGGCACCACATTGAGCCGCATGAAATGGAAGTCCATCAACCTCACCAAGAAACTTGCACAGGTACAGACTGATATCTTCTTTCTTACTAAATGCAAGAACCTGGACATTATACCCAAGGGTCTTAGAATTAAGAACCCTCTACAATCCACGTATCCCACTGAATATGCAAGAAAACTATGCAGCACTTTCTCTAAGAAGCTGCTCAAACATCTGATCAGCGTTCTCTACTCTAAACAGAAGCTAATAAAGGAGGAACTCCTTGTATTGGACAACTCTATCAGGAACCACCAAGCTTGGCAAGAGTTCCAAAAGGAAAAACAGAACATTTACCACTCTCAACTGGAGCTACTGAAAAAACAGAAAAACAAGAAACTCTCTAACCTTTCCAACCTACAGGCTACTAATCAAAACAAGATCAACAATATTGTCAATCTCTCACAGCAAGCACTCAGCCCAGCTGAGGAATCAGTCCTTTCACGTGGACTGTCATTCTGCCCTGCCAAATCCCCAGACATGATTCAGCTCTGTGGGGACTTGGAAGCATTTTTCCGCCGTTTACGCCTGAAGGAGTATTTTCAACACACACAACAACAAGACAAAGCAGAACAAGCAACAACTTCACAACCCACTGCAGAACAACAACCACCCTCCCAACAGAACACTGACCACCAACTACCACCGAAAAAGTGTTACACAAAAAGGGACTCCACATGGACCCCTCCTGATGGACGCAACACCACACTGGACTTGTACATTGACTGCTTCCGCCACAGAATCCAAACAGATGTGACCAGAAAACACCATCGCTTACAACAAAATCTAAACCATGCCGAAAGGAGAGCCATAGATAATCTCAGAAACAACCCAGACATTATAATTAAAGAAGCGGACAAAGGTGGAGCGGTCGTCATCATGAACAAAACTGACTACATTCAGGAGGCTCACAGACAACTTTCCAATACCGCCTTTTACATAAAATTGGACTCAGACCCCACACAAGAATACAAAAAAGAACTGAACAAGATTGTTAAGGAGCTACCCCCACACATCCAAGAACAGATCCTCACAAACACACCAACAGAACCTCGACCAGGAACTTTCTATCTTCTACCTAAAATATTGAATTGAATTGAGTTTATTACGGTCATAGACCAGAGAAACATAAAACAACAATAGTTTACAAAGGGAATAATGGTGTCAATTTAAAAAATTGTAAAATTATACATAAAAAGCAACACATATGCACACACACACACACACACATATATACACATTTATGCACTGCAATATATGTATAGGCTTAAAAGATAAGGGGGCTTGTCCAGGGGTCAAGTCTTTTACTTTTTTACAGCTAATGCCCTCCGCTTGATCGCAGCCGCAGAAAATTTGGCCACTTTCAGTGTTACTTCTGGGTTTTTATCTCCTAGTAGAATTTTCAGCCGCTGAAGTTCAGATCGACCTGGAAATTTCTGAACGATGGGGGAGATAAACAGTGACCTAATATCCCCGTAAAGGTCGCAGTGTAGCAACACATGTGAAGCCGTTTCCACCTCTTTCAGACCACATGGGCAAACTCGTTCAACATAGGGTTTGCCCTCGTATCTGCCCTTTAGTAAGGCAGATGGCAGTACATCAAATCTGGTAAGGGTAAACGCCCGCCTGTATTTTGCGATTTGTAGATCCAGCAAATATGGTGTTAGATTAAACCCTTTTCCATAATCTTGGATAGCTGGATATTTATCTATCTTGCTCATATGATCCTGAAGCTCTACATCTCCTATTCGCTGGCTCACCATCCTTTTAGCCTTTTCAAAACCTGAGGCTATAAGTTCTTGTGAGGAAAGCCCCAGGCCCTTCAATTTTTCATAAAGCGACAATCTCCATTTAGACTGGAACGGGTCTAATAGAGTCAATGGAGCCACTCCCACTGGGAAAAATATGAGTTTTAGCCAGAGGTGAATCTTCAAGATCCATATCCTGGCATTAATAGAGAGTTGACCTACCTCCAGCCTAATGGCTGCGTTGGAAACGCAGGTAGGTAACCCTAGTAGGGAGCGGTAAAATTTAGTTTGTACAGATTCCAGGGACTTAAGTTTTTGACAATTAAATATCTGGGTGCCATACATCAGTTGTGGAAGTATTTTTGCGACAAAGACCTGGGAGGCAGCAGGAACATATTGACCTCCTTTTCTGTAGAAGAATCTTATGATAGCTCTAGAAGATCTTTGCGCATTTGCAATGGAATTCTTAATCTGATGGCACCAAGATCCCTTCTCGTCAAAGATTATTCCAAGGTATCTAAAAGATGTTACTTGCTCAATAGGTTGGTTATTAATTTTCCATTTATGTCGGAGTTTTCTCTTGGAGAACACCATAATTTTTGATTTAGTGTAATTTATTATTAGGTCTTCAGCTTCGCAATACTCTGTAAGAGCTCGTAAAAGTTTTCTTAGGCCCACACAAGAGAAGGAAATAAGTGCCGCATCATCTGCGTACAAAAGGACTGGAATTGGTATATTATTTAGGTTTGGGAGGTGAGTACTTGCTTCCTCCATCTTTCCGACTAAGGAGTTTATATAGAAATTAAATAGAATAGGGGCAAGAACACAGCCTTGCTTGACACCATGGAAACTTTGGATTTCCTTTGATAGGTTCCCATAACGGTCGCATCTAACACGGATCCGAGTATTTTCATGTAATCTACGGATAAGAAGCAAAAGACGTCTGTCGATGTTTGTGGCATTTAATTTTTCCCAAAGTCTGTGCCGGGGTATCAAATCGAAAGCTGATTTGAAGTCTATAAAGGCTACATAGAGGGAGCCTCCTTTCTTTGAGGTGTATTTCTCCACTAGATGTTGCAATACCAGTCCTTGGTCTAGAGTTGATCTATGTGCCCTGAAACCAGCCTGGGCTTCCTTAAGGATGTGCTCCCGTTCCAGCCAGTCCGCAAACTTTTCACGTAAGTGAGTTGCATAGAGTTTGCTGATGATGCTTAAGAGACTGATTGGTCTGTAATTGGCTGGATCAAGTTTACAGCCTTTCTTGAATATGGGAACGATGATTGCCAATCCCCAGTCCTCTGGTATTATTGCTGTTTGATCTATGCTGGTGAATAGGGTGGCAAGGACTGGGGCCCACCAGTCAATATTGGCTTTAAGAAGCTCAGGAGAGATATTATCTGCTCCCGGGGCTTTTCTGTGTTTGAGTGCCTGAATAAGCCTCCTGACCTCCGCAACCGACACCGGAGGCCACTCGTCACCTGCCTCACACTGTGTTAGTGGCTGTGTCAAAGGCAGAGCTGAATATGAAGATTGGAAAAATGCCTCCCAAGTCCCTGCAGGTATAGTATACTCCACTTCTGAGGAGGTAGATCGCACTCCATTTGCTACCATTCTCCAGAAGGTGGCCGAGTCTCTCTCTCTGGATGCATCTATTAGGCATTTCCATTCTCTTTTCTGTGCCTGGAGTTTTTTGTTTTTGATCAGGATTTTATAATTTCGTTTATCTTCAAACCAGACCGTGGGGAGTTGGGGTAAGTTGGCAGATCTATAATTCTTGTATTTTTTCAGTAAGTTTAGCTTCATGTCCTGACATTCTTGATCAAACCAGGGTTTGGAGTTTTTATATACTGAGGATTGCCTACTTGAGCTGTTCCTTTTTTCCTTCAGGGAATCTTGAAGGAGTGAAATTAACTCCTGAAATAAATTTATTTTTAATTCATGGCTTGAGGAAGTTATAAGGTTATCTCTCTTAATGAGGAATTCCTTTGAACACAGCCTACTTGAAATTTCCTTATGCAGTTCATCTGTCCATCTGATACGAGAATATCTGAGCTCCAAAGCTGTAGGGCTCGAATGTTCGATTTTCTCAGCGCAGGATAAATCCTTTCCCGCAACTACGAGTGCACTTAATGGCAGATGGTCACTGTCTAAGCGCTCCTCCACTTTGCATTCCAAAACTTTGTTTTGAAGATCATACGACACGATTATATAATCAATTGTGGAGGCGCCATTATTAGATATAAATGTAAATTCTCCGACCTTCTCCCCCTCAGTACGGCCATTCAGTATAACCAAGTCCAACTTGTTGACCAAGTGTAATAGGCATAAGCCGGCATAATTGCAGCCTTTATCCTTTGAGGTTCTGGCTGGTATTGAGTGGGCTTCCTCTATAATGGGGGCTGTTTCATGGAAATGGGCATACAAGGCCTCATCAGATTGTCCAGTTCTGGCATTTAGGTCGCCTGCCACCACTACAGAGGCATCAGGAAATTGATTTGATAGTTTGTCAAGATACTGTTCTAACTGAGCCCAGGTATTTCTTATCAATCTTTTCTCTCTTTGTGGGGGTAGGTATACGTTAATCAGCAGCAAGCTGTGGGTTCTCCACTGTACTTGCACAGCTGTGGCCAGATGGTCTAGTGGGTCTAGTTTTTTAAATATGGCCCTTAGCCTTGTTGAGATTAAAGTAACTAACCCACCTTTAACTCGCCCCCCTCTAGTACTTAAAAGACCTGGGAGGGAGAACGCAGAAAAGCCATTTAACTCCACTTCACTTGTGCTCCAGGTCTCCTGGAGAAACACAATGTCATGTCTCTGAATATATTTAGCAAAGGATTGGTCAGAAGTCCTCTTTTGCCAACCTGCAATATTCCAAGTTAGCAGGGCAAGGTTGCACGTTGTCTTGCCAAAAGTTGATCTTAGTCAATTTGCCTTTAAAAGGTTTTTAGGGCCTATCTTTTTATTTATTGGTTGAATTTCATTCATTTTGGCAATGTCCATAGATGTATTATCGCCCAGATACTCAATGAAATCGATTGAAGGGTGCAACGTGCTAACATTAGTGATCAGTACTCCTTTTTTTGGCGAATCTACCTTAGGGTGTTCTATTTGTCTGATACCAAGTTCATCCTCATCCAGGTATCTCATGCTAGTCCAAGAGCGCGTTGTAGTTGTCATAGGGATGGTTTCCTTCTTAGATGGTAGTTTGTTGCTGTCCCTTACGCACTGTGTTAGATCTGTTGCTATCAGATTTATCTCTGCAGCTGCAGAGATATTGTAAGGGTAGTCTTTCATGGTTGCCATAGGGATGGTTTCCTTCTTAGATGTCTACCTAAAATACACAAACCAGGAAATCCAGGACGCCCCATCATTTCAGGTATTGGCACTATTACAGTGGGTGTCTCCGGTTATATGGACTCTGTTCTGAAACCATATGCCATCAGTGCTCCCAGCTATGTACGTGACACCACAGATTTTCTGAGGAAAATACAATCTTTAAATAATCTTCCCAACAATACTATACTAGCTACTATGGATGTGGAATCTCTGTATACCAATATCCCACACAACGATGGTTTACAAGCTATAAGGAATACCATTTCAGATAAAACCACAGCGGACTTTGCTACCAAACTCTGCCAATTTGTCCTTACCCACAACAACTTCAAATTCGGTGATGACCTGTTCCTTCAGATCAGCGGCACAGCAATGGGCACCCGCATGGCCCCACAGTATGCCAACATCTTCATGGCGGATTTAGAACAACGTTTCCTAAACTCCTACCCACTCAAACCTCTCTTGTACCTGCGATACATTGATGATATTTTTATCATCTGGACACATGGTCAACAGACCCTGGACACCTTCCACCAGAAATTCAATGATTTTCACCCCACCATCAACCTAACAATGAATCAATCTATGCAAGAAATACATTTTTTGGACACTACTATAAAAATACAGGATGGGCACATAGACACCACCTTATACCGTAAACCAACTGACCGACAAACATATCTACATGCCTCTAGCTACCATCCCAAACATACCAAACAGTCCATTGTATATAGCCAGGCACTACGTTACAGCCGCATCTGCTCCAATTCTACAGACAGAGACTCTCACCTAAGAGATCTACAGCAAACCTTTTTAGAACTAAAATACCCAGCAGATGAAGTTAGACAACAGATCAACAGAGCCAGACTGATACCCAGAGAGAACTTGCTGCAAGACAGACCCAAAAAAGAAAATAACAGAACACCTCTAGTCATCACATACAGCTCCCAAGTTAAAACAGTACAACGCATCATCAGAGATCTACAACCTCTCCTGGACAATGACAGTTCTCTTTCTCAAGCTCTGGGAGGAAGACCTTTCATTGCCTCCAGACAGCCCCCCAATCTTAAACAACTCCTAACCCACAATAATACTATAACCAGACTTAACACGGACACTGGCACCAGAGCCTGCAATAAACCCAGATGCCAACTTTGCTGCCACATACACCCGGACAACACCATTACTGGCCCCAACAACATCACACATACCATCTCGGGACTATTTAATTGCTCATCGTCTAACATTGTGTATGCCATAAAATGCCAACAGTGTCCTTCAGCTCTCTATATTGGACAAACAGGCCAGACCTTACGCCAAAGAATAAATGGACATAAATCCGACATCAGGAACCACAAGACAGAAAAACCAGTAGGAGAACACTTCAATCTCCCAGGACATTCTATACAAGATCTCAAAGTAGCTGTTCTATTACAAAGGAATTTCAGAAATAGACTGGAAAGAGAAGCTGCTGAATTGCAACTTATCACCAAACTTAAAACTATGGAGAGACCTGGTTTGAATAAAGACATTGGATTCTTATCTCATTATACATGACAAAGCCATTTTTCACCTTCTCACCCCTTGCTTTTTCCTGTTAGACCTATTGCAGTCGTTAAGAGTCGTCAACAGGCTCATCGCAGCTATCTGCCAATCACCCATTCCCACCACCCTTCTGAGTAATACCCCTCCCCACCTTCTCACTATATAGAAAGGTCCGGTGACTTCTGTTTCAGTGTATCTGAAGAAGTGTGCATGCACACGAAAGCTCATACCTAGAACTAACTCAGTTGGTCTTTAAGGTGCTACTGGAAGGAATTTTTTTATTTTGTTTTGACCATGACAGACCAACACGGCTACCTATCTGTACCAAGAAGTTATGGAATCTGCCACGTCGTGCCTGTGTGTGGGGGTGCAGCAAGGCCAGCTGGAGCTCCTGCCTAAGGTTTAAGGCAGTGAAGCTCGCTGGGGAAGGCCTCATCATGAATAGGCTAAGCCCCGGGGGAGAAGATGGCAGACAGCCAAGAGTCCTACACAGTCCCTTTTGAGAGACTCAATGGACATAACTGAGAGGAATGGTCCCAGAAAGTCAAGGCCTGGCTAACAGCCAAAAGTCTGTGGGAGGCCACACAAGGAGCCCCATTGCAAGCTGCAGACGGAGATGCAGCAGCAGTAGTTGCAGCAGCATATGCCTCACAGATGAAGGATCAGAAAGCTCTGGGATCTATAGTGATCAGTTTGGATGGCTCACAGTTGCCACTTGTGGAGGGTCTTGAGAATGCCCAGGCTGTTTGGCAGGAGCTGGAGAGGGTTCACCAAGGAACCACAGCGGAAGCCAAAGGCCACGTCCCCAGAAGCAGTACAGCCTCAATGAGAGCTGCTGGCAAGAGTGGGGGGGCAGCGAAGACAGAAGGCACAGTGCAAGCTTTTTCTTTTCATCGTTGCTTTGTATGCGGTTCTGACCAGCACCTGCATCGTTCCTGTCTGAGGAGAGCCAAGGAGGCTACACAGGATATTTCCAAGGTCACTTCCCATGGCAGGCAGCCAGGTCCCCATGGAAACCAGATTAGAAGGGGAGGCCAATGTGGGAACGCGAAGGGAGGACGTGACAAAGGAAGTGAGAGGGACAGCACTTCTTATCATCTTGCTGCCTCCATGGCAACTAACAAAGACAGCTCCAGTGAAGGCAGCATGCTGTGTTGGACCATAGACTCTGGTGCCAGTCATCATCTGCTGCCCTCTTGTGGCCAAATGTGGAACTGCAGAGCTGTTTCAACTGGAAAAGCAGTCACACTTGCAGATGGAACGCAGAGGCAGTTGACTACTGTTGGAAATGTGTATGTTTCTTTCCTACAGGTGGAGCTGGAAGCGTATGTTGTGCCAGGAATACAATTTTGTTATCCGTTTCTGCTCTTGTACAGGATGGTGATAAGGTTTGCTTTGAAAATGATGTCTGTTCTATTTCCAGGGGTGGGAAGCATCTGGTCAGTGTTGAATGTCAGAACAGGCTCTATGTTCTGGAAACACCTCTGGAAGGTAAGGGTGACACTGAGACAGCACAGGCCCAATGTGTTAACGTTCCCACACATAATATGTGTCAGCATTTGTGGCACAGGAGAATGTCACACAACAACTGGAAATACATCTAGAAGCTTCCAGAGTGCACTGAGGGGTGCAAAATAAAGACGTGTGATAAATTATTAGATTGCAGAGCATGCAAAAGAGCGAAGGTTAAAAGGTGCAGTTATCCTAGGTCTGAGAGAGTAACCACAAAGCCTTTTGAGTTGGTACATGCAGACCTATGTGGACCCATGCCAGTGGCCAGTCTGGGCAGAGCCAAATTTGTGTTCACTTTGACAGATGATTTCTCGAGAAATGGTTGGCTGTTTACACTGAGACACAAGAGTGAGGCTGCACCACTGATCAGAGACTGGATGGCGGCAGTGGAACTGCAATTTTCCACACGCGTGCAGAGTTTTCAGAGTGACCGGGGTGGGGAATTAACTGGGTCTGCTTTGCAGAGTTTCTTCCGCCAGAAGGGGATACGTCACAGGTTGACGGTCGCTTAGTCTCCCCAGGAGAATGGCGTTGCGGAACGCAGGAACAGAACGCTACAAGAGGCAGCTGAAGCTCTACTGTTTGATGCTGGCCTGCCCCCACTTTTGGGGGGAAGCTTGGATCCAAACTTCCGGTTTGGATCGCAAGCAGCAGGGAGCGCGGAGAAGCCGCTGAAGGGCTTTTCCGAGCCTCACGGGGGGTTGGGGGCAACGCAAGGGCACTGCGACCCCCAAAATCTCAAGGGGGACACCCTTGAGGGACAAGCTGTCCAGCAGCTTTGGAGTAGTTCCGACGTTTTTTCGTTTTTTTTTTTTTTTAAAGGGACTCGAGAGCGATGGGACTGAGAAATGCGAATGGTAGGCTCTGCGGACCCCGTGTTGCGATGCCTCTAGCTCCCACTGGAAAAGCGACAAACCTCCGTAACTTTAAGAACAGAACTCTTAGTGTTTTTGGAATAATTCTTGGCTAAAAATTTGGATTATACACTAAGTGAACTCTGGATGTAAAAGGATTTAATTGAGGAGCCCGACTCGTTTTTTGGAGTGAAAATGGCGCAGGATATATAGCCGTAAGAGTGAAGAAAGGAAGTGATTAGTCACTCGCTGTAGAAACAGAAAAGTGAAAGTCCTCAGCAACTTGTAAGCGAGGCAAAGGAAACTAAATAATATAAAAGTAACAAAGAAGACCTTTAGAGACTTTGTATTCTTTCTGGGGAGAGCTTTAAAAGATAAGAGAAAGAACTGAACAGAGTGGTTACAAAGAGTGAAATACTTTGAAGCCTTAATCCTTAATACGGAAACATAAGGGGGAAGGAGGGGAGAAGAGAGAAGATGAAATAAAACACAAAGGCTTTAAAATAGATATTAAATAATAATCTTCACTTATTGTTTGGTTTTTTATAAAAAAAATCCTGAACCCCCTATATTACAGCTTGGTAATTGATAAACAGGAGTGTAAATTTTTGCCTCTTTTCTTTTCAACCCTCAACTCTGGACTTTAACCTTCCCCCCCTAAAGAACTTAGATTTTTGACTTCTTCTTCACTTTCTTTTTCTGAGTCACTTGGAACCCTACATGAACTGAACTTATAGGGCTATATACATATCTTTATTTGGATACTTATCTTTTCTCTTTGACTGATGGGATTAAACTCTGAATACCTCGGACTCTCAAAGGTTGGAGCTTTTTGAAACGGAATTATATACGAATTAAGTCATAGAGGGGTATATTTAAGATTACTGGGGTATATACTCCCCTCCATTTGACAGACTGATTTTGGATCTTTGTGTCTCTTTTCAACATAACTCAATATTGGATTAAGCCAGCAAGTGGCTGAAGAGCATAGAACCTAGAAGTTAAAAAAAACAACCCTCTCTTCTCTACCTCTTCCTTTTTTTGGAGGCCTAACTGTTTGGAACCTACCAGACCGCACATTAGAGACTACGCTTATTTTTTATTTTTTATTTTTTACTCATCCATTTTTTTCCCTCTACGGACTGTGTTGGCGCTTTTTGTCCCTTTCTGGATACAGAAGAAATTTATTTAGACCGATTTCCAAATACTGATTCCCTCTCTTGATAAAACATTTGAATTGGATTAAGCTAACCAAGTGGCTGAAGATCAAGTAAAAGAAAGAACAGGAAGCCATTATCTAAAACAAAAGCCAGATATATGATAAATTAATGATTTTTCTAATGGTTACTTTACATAAAGTCTTCCTTGTAAGATTAATATTTTATTAACGGTCTTCATATAAGGCCCTTATTATTGCATAAATAATAATTTCTTAATAAGATTATTACTGAATCAATTCAAATTAACCTGTATTAATTGTGAATTTACCTTGGACTTTACCTAAATTCGGAGTTTACAGATTGTAAGTTTATAAATTGGGATTTTGATTTGGGAAACTAATTGATATTTGGGACTTTAGATTTGGAGTCGGAAATTCTACAAGCTAATTTTGAAGGAATAGCATCTTTGTGTATTTGTAAGAACCTAAAGGGACTGAAAACAACCTGATTTGTCATATTCACAGAACTACCTTATATGTTCCTTTTTTGATCTCTATGGGTAAAAAAAAAAAAATTTGGAATTAGATTGTTTATGAAAATGCTGTTGAATATATTGTCTGATAATTAATTAAAACTGGTTAAGATTGTGCGCCCTCTAGGGGAGAGAACAAATATTACAAGAAACTCAATTTAAAAAGTCGAGAAGGAGAAAATGTCTGGGAAAAACGGAAAAAAGATAGGAGGAACACCATCAGATAGGAAAGCATCCCGACAAGAAGAAATTAAGGACCTAGATATCCTATGGCTAAAAATAAAGGAAGAATTCAAACAGAGTGAAATACATATGGAGAAAAAGCTAGGAGAGATGCATGAGTTGATAGATAAGAAAATAGAGGGAGCAGTAGGAGAACTGTCAAATAATATTAAAGACTTGACAGTTCGGTCAAAGACCATGGAAGAAGCAAACAAAAAAATACAAAAAGATATGAAAGAACAAACGAAGGAGACTGACAGGATAAAAGATGAAATAGGAGAACTGAATAGAAATCAAGACCAAGTCTTGGATAATTTAGCGATGATTGAAATGAAACAGAAGCAGCTAAATTTAAAATTTAGAGGAGTAGGAGAAGAAACAAATGAGAATATAAAAGAAAAAATGACAAAAGAGCTAGAGAAATGGTTAGAACTGAAAGAAGAGGAGGGTGCCTATACGATCGAAAACGCCTTTAGAATAAAAATAAGGTCTAAACAAGTAAAATCAAAAAAAGTTCCAGGAGATTGCCTAGTTATATTTAATTCGATGGAGATGAAAAGTATGATATTAAGAACAAGTTATCAAAAGAAATTAATCATCGAAGGCAGACCAATCATCATCTTTAAAGAGATACCAACTAGACTCCTACGCAAAAGAGAAGGTTACAAACAGCAAGTAAGTGTGTTAAAAAACAATGGTATACAATATAGATGGGAGTTCCCTGAGGGGATCTCCTTTTTCTATAAAGAAAAAAGATTCAGAATTACTGAGACCCAAGAAGTAAGGAAATTTCTGCGTAGATATGAGAAAGATCTTGGAAAAGTAGAGGAGAGATATGGAGAAAGAAATGGAGACCCAGAGGAGATAAGAAGGAAAAAGGAGAAAGGAAAAGAACAGGAAGATAAAGGAAGGGAAGAAGAAGTAGAGGAATAGTAAGAGGAAGAGAGAGAGAGAGAAGAAGAAGAAGAAGAAGAAGAAGAAGAAGAAGAAGAAGAAGAGGATACAGAAAACAAAACCACTTGTGATGGCCTGGGATTCCGATTCAGAGGCTGAACCAGAGGAATCCCAGCCTGCACAGGAGTCCCCGCCTCCAGGGCCGGCTGAACTGGGGCAGGGCCTTGATTCTGAAGCGCCTGCACCTGTGCCGGATACTCAGGAGCAGGCACCAGGTGACTCCACTCTGGCTCCAGAGGTGATTGAGGACTCAGTGCCTGCAGGTGAGTCTCCCCCTGGGCCCAGTAACCCTTTAGCCTCTCCTGAACTGCAGAGGCTCAGGGCAGAGAGGCGAAGGGAACTGGTTTCTCCCAGGAGGAGTGCTTGCCTTAAGGCCAAGAGAGGCGGGTCTCCTAGGGGCCGGGACCGCCCCGGCCTCAGAACAGATAAAGGCCAGTCGGCCCGGTCCCAGGTTGTGGGAGCAACGTCGTTGTTGAATACCTGTTCCTGCCCAGACCCAGACCTGACTCTCCAGTGCTCCTGTCCCCGCCCGGCTTCCTGCTTCGGACCTCGCCCCGCTCCTTGTGGACTGATTCCAGGCTAGTGACCCAGGACCAGACTTTGACTACGCCAACGGTAACCTTCCCCCCGGGATCAGCACAGTTTGCTCCCACCAAACCCGCACTCCCCCTTCGTTGGGGTGCGTTCGGGAAGAGCCAGAAGCCATGGCCGATCAAGCAGCTGCGCTGGTGGCATTGGCCCAGGAGAACCAGGCCTTGACTCACACCGTGCAGCAGCTCAGCAATGCGGTTACGACAATTCAGCAGCGGTTGGACGCCCTACCGGCTCCTGGGGCCGACGCCCCGGCTCCTGGCAAGTACCCAGTGGCTTTGCCAGAGAAATTTGATGGGGACCCAGCCAGCTTCCCCATGTTCCTTGCCCAGGCCAAGTTGTATATTCAGGGGCGAGCCCGGAACTTCCCTGATGACCGCACCAAGGTGCACTTCTTGATTAGTTTGTTAAAGGACCAGGCGGCCAAGTGGGCGTTGCCACTGCTCAGGCAAGACTCCCCCTTGCTGACAGACTATATCAGGTTTTGCAATCATTTGGAGGCCGCGTTCGGCAACCCCCAGAAGGGGAGTCAAGCCAACCGTGCAATCAGGCGGTTGAAACAGGGCAAGTCCACTGTGGCCGCATACACCACGGAATTCCGGCTGCTGGCACAGGACTTGACCTGGAATGACTCTGCTCTTCGGGACCAGTATCTCGAGGGGCTTTCAGACGAGATACTGGACCAGCTGGCCACAATGGAATGCCCCACCACGCTAGACACCCTCATTCAACGGAGTCTACAGATAGACGATCAGCTAGAGGACCATCGTCAGGCCCGGGGCCGCCGGCACTTCCAGTTCTCGGCACCAGTTTCTACCAGCAGCTCCACGGCCACAGCCGAGTCATCGGAGGAGCCTATGCAGCTTGGGGCAGTGCGGCCACGCCTCTCCCCCACGGAGAAGACGCGGCGTCGGGAGGGGAATCTATGTCTCTATTGTGGCGGAAGCGGACACTACGCCCGGTCCTGTCCTGAGAAACCGCCAACCCCAGTAGCTGATGGCCCTGGCTACCTGGGGTCCCAAACAGCGCAGAATGGGGCCATACCAATTGAATTGCAACACCTTATGGTTCCGGTACGTCTATACCCTCCAGGTGGGCCCTGGATTCTTACCCATGCTCTGGTGGATTCGGGGGCAACCCGCTCCTATATGGACGCTGCTTTTGCTGCCCATCATCGGGTGCCACTTCAGAACAAGCCAGAACAAGCCGGTACAGGTGGAGGCAATCGACGGACGGCTCCTGCGTTCAGGTGCCGTTACTCAGGAGACCCAGCCCTTGGTCCTGTGTCTCCAGCAGCACCGGGAGATGCGAACCTTGGACATTGCCTCCATGCCCCGGTTCCCCCTGGTGCTCGGGATGGACTGGCTGGAGGCTCACAATGTGCAGATTGACTGGGTCAAACGGACTGTGCACTTCCCAGACCCAAGTTCTCATGCTCAGACCGAGATGCTAGCAGCTGCGCCCACTGAGGAGGCTGCATCTACGCTCCCCGCTGAGTACCGGGACTATCACAACGTTTTCGAGGAACGGGGGGCAGACCAGCTGCCGCCACATCGGTCTTTTGACTGCGGCATAGACCTCCAGCCCGGAGAGTCCCTGCCGGTGAGTCACTTATACTCTCTAACAGAGCCAGAGTGCGAGGCTTTGCAGGACTTCTTGCGCAAGAACCTGGAGCGTGGTTTCATTAGGCCTTCTACCTCGCCCACCGCTGCGCCAGTGCTCTTCGTTAAGAAGAAATGTGGGGAGCTCCGCCTTTGCCATGATTACCGGGCCCTGAACAAAATTACCATCCCAGACCGGTACCCCTTGCCCCTTATCTCGGAGTTGCTGGAGCGGGTGCAAGGGGCGCAGGTGTTCACCAAGCTAGACCTCCGGGGGGCCTACAATTTGATTTGGATCTGAGCCGGTGATGAGTGGAAGACAGCATTCGGGACCCGGTACGGACAGTTCGAATACCTGGTTATGCCCTTCGGTTTGTGCAACGCGCCTGCTGTGTTCCAACGGTACATCAACCACGTGTTCCAGGACTTGCTAGACAAGTACGTGGTGGTGTACTTGGATGACATTCTGGTTTACTCCCGTGACCCGGCTCGCCACGAGGGTCATGTCCGGACCATGCTGCAGCGCTTGCGCGAGCACCATCTGTATGCAAAGCCTAGCAAGTGCGAGTTCCATCAGCGGTCAGTGGACTTCCTTGGTCACCGACTCTCTCCAGATGGGGTGCAGATGGATCCTGGGAAGGTGGCAGCGGTTCGAGAATGGGCGGCACCTCGGAACCACAAGGACCTACAGCGATTCCTGGGGTTCGCCAACTATTACCGGACCTTCATTGCAGATTATGCTCATTGCACCACCCCATTGACCCGACAACTGCGCCCCAAGATGCCGTTTTCCTGGGACAAGGAGGCAGAGGAGGCGTTTCAGGGATTGAAGGCCTGTTTCCAGAGAGCACCAATCTTGCAACATCCTGATCCCTCTCGACCCTTTGTGGTAGAGACCGACGCCTCCAGTACGGCTCTCGGCGCTGTCTTGTCTCAGCAGTACGGACCTGATACGCCGCTCTTATTATAGGTTTATTTAATTGGGTTCCCGCCAGCTCCTTCCAGCGGAGCGTAACTATACCGTGTGGGAGCGGGAACTACTGGCCATCAAGGTGGCCTTTGAGGTCTGGTGCCACCATCTTGAGGGGGCACGACACCCGGTGGAGGTGAGGCAGATCCGGTGGGCGTTGTTCTTTTCCCGGTTCCAGTTCCGGATCCGCTACATCCCTAGCTCCCAAAACCAGAAGGCGGATGCCCTGTCCCGGAAACCTGAAGACAACGCAGACACGGTACAGCAAGCAGTACCCACCACGATCCTACCACTGGCTGCATTCCTGGCCACCCAGGAGGCTGAGCCACTGCAGGCTCGGGTGCTGGAGCAGCAGCGGGTCGACGCTTGGGCCCAGGAACGACTCTGGGAACTGACCGAAGGGTCATGCCCTCAGTATCCAGGGCTGGTCTTGCATCAGGGCTTTCTGCTGCACCACGGTCAACTATACATCCCGCCAGGGCCACTGCGGGCTGAGGTTCTCCGGATGACCCATGATGCCCCAGCCGCAGGACACTTTGGGCAGTATTGGACCACCCATCTGGTAAGCCGTGAGTTTTGGTGGCCCCGCCTGAAGGCTGACGTGGCTCGCTACGTCGCTGGTTGTGATGTCTGCCGGCGGGCCAAGGGCCCTACTGGGTGACCCCCCGGCCTTCTTCAGCCGTTGCCGGTTCCACCACGTCCTTGGCACACGGTTTCTCTGGACTTTGTAGTGGAGCTACCCCCGTCTCGTGGCTGCACCTGCCTTCTAGTTTTCTCCGACCATTTCACGAAGATGGTGCACTGTGCCCCCTGCCCATCCGTACCCTCAGCTAAGGAAACCGCTCAGCTGTACCTTCAGCATGTCTTCCGCCTGCATGGCCTACCTGAGCGTGTGGTGTCCGAACGCGGCGTTCAGTTCACATCCCGGTTCTGGCGAGCTTTGCACCAGGCCCTCGGGACAGAGGTCTGTCTCTCATCAGCCTACAACCCACAGACCGATGGCCAGACGGAACGGGCGAACGCGGTGCTGGAGCAGTACCTCCGGTGTTACTGCAGCTACCAGCAGGATGACTGGGTCGACCACCTAGCATTGGCGGAGTTCACTTACAACAACACGGTGAATGCGTCCACCCAGCAGAGCGCATTCCAGGCCAGTTACGGTTTTCATCCACGGCTGTTTCCGGATGTGCTGCCGGCATCCACGGTCCCTGCGGTGACAGAGTGGCTTCAGGAGCTCCAGTCCCAGCAACAGCTATTGATGGAGCAACTGCGCCAGGCCAAGGAGGCATACAAGGTCCAGGCCGACCGCCACCGCCAGGTGGGGCCGGAACTCCACGTTGGTGACCTGGTATGGCTCTCCACTCGCCACCTCCACCCTTCTCGACCTTCGCGGAAGCTGGACGCCTGTTTCACCGGCCAGTTTCCTATCGTGAACCAGGTCTTGCCTGTGGCATTCCGTCTCCGGTTGCCCGCAACCCTGAAGGTTCACCCGGTATTCCACCGGTCCCTTCTGAGTCCGGTGGCCCCACCTGACGAGTTCCACCCGAACCATCCCCGACCGCAGCCAGTTTTGTTTCAGGGGGAGCCTGAGTACGAGGTGGAATGCATTCTGGACTCCCGATACCGCAGGGGAAAGCTGCAGTATCTCATAGACTGGAAGGGGTATGGACCGGAGGACCGTTCCTGGGAACCAGCGGCCAACGTCCACGCGCCTGCCTGCCTCCGAGAGTTCCATGTGGCGTACCCCAGCAAGCCGGGTCCGGACCCTCGATTGAGGGGGGGGCCTGGGAGGGGGGATGGTGTGATGGCCTGGGATTCCGATTCAGAGGCTAAACCAGAGGAATCCCAGCCTGCACAGGAGTCCCCGCCTCCAGGGCCGGCTGAACTGGGGCAGGGCCTTGATTCTGAAGCGCCTGCACCTGTGCCGGATACTCAGGAGCAGGCACCAGGTGACTCCACTCTGGCTCCAGAGGTGATTGAGGACTCAGTGCCTGCAGGTGAGTCTCCCCCTGGGCCCAGTAACCCTTTAGCCTCTCCTGAACTGCAGAGGCTCAGGGCAGAGAGGCGAAGGGAACTGGTTTCTCCCAGGAGGAGTGCTTGCCTTAAGGCCAAGAGAGGCGGGTCTCCTAGGGGCCGGGACCGCCCCGGCCTCAGAACAGATAAAGGCCAGTCGGCCCGGTCCCAAGTTGTGGGAGCAACGTCGTTGTTGAGTACCTGTTCCTGCCCGGACCCAGACCTGACTCTCCAGTGCTCCTGTCCCCGCCCGGCTTCCTGCTTCGGACCTCGCCCCGCTCCTTGTGGACTGATTCCAGGCTAGTGACCCAGGACCAGACTTTGACTACGCCAACGGTAACCTTCCCCCCGGGATCAGCACACCACTTGTAGATTGGAAAGTAAATACAATAATGAATCTGAAAATTTTGTCTTGGAATGTGAACAGTTTGAATGAAAAAACCAAAAGGAATAAAATCGTGAATGTTTTGAAAAGAAAGAATCTTGATTTAATCTGTATACAGGAGACACACATGACTAAAAAGCATAAACATATTCTGATAAAAAATTAGGGGTTGAATTTATAAATTCTATTGCGGGGGAAAAAAGAGGGGTAGCGATATATGTCAAAGAAAAATGGGAACCCAAATTAATCTGCAAAGACGATGAAGGAAGGATTTTGGTGGTACAAATTAACTTCCAGGGTGAAAAACTTAATGTGATAAACATATATGCCCCGAACCTGAATAAATTGGAGTTCTTTTAGAAACTGGAACAAATATTACTGGAGCTAGAGTGTAACAAGACGATATTATTGGGAGACTTCAATGGAGTACCGCCACCAGAAATAGATAGACAATCAGAAAAGAAAAAATGTAATCAAGGGAAACTGCCAAGATCCTTTAACAATCTGGAGGAAAATTTAGATTTAGTAGACATCTGGAGATACAAACACCCAATAGAGAAGCAATTCACCTTCTTTTCAGAGCCACATAAGAGCTGGGGCAGAATTGATCAAATCTGGGTCTCAAGAGAACTCACATTAAGAACTTCAAAGTGCGAAATCCAACCTAGAACCCTCTCTGATCATAATTCAATAGTTTTCGAAATAAAATGTGTATCTCAGAGCGGGTTCAGATGGAGAATGAATGAATATTTATTAGAGAGTGAAGATGTCATTGAAAAGGCCAAAGCCACCTTAAAAGACTATTTCAGTCTGAATCTCAATAAAGAAACAAGTATAGATGTAGTCTGGGATGCCAGCAAGGCAGTCCTAAGAGGGTTTCTTATTCAGCAAAATAGCTATAAGAGGAAAGTAAGAGAACAAAAGAAAGAGGAAATCCTTAGTCAGCTAAGAGAATGTGAGGTTAAATTAATAACAAACCCGAAAGACGAACAAAACATACAAATAATAAAAATGTTACAAACACAGTATTCAATACTAACAAGTCAAGAAATTGAATGGAAAATTAAGTTAATGAAACAAAAATATTTTGAATCAGCTAACAAAACAGGTAAACTATTAGCTTGGCAACTGCGAAAAAGGCAAAAACAAAATGTAATAAATAAGATAAAAATAGAGGAACAATTGATAGAAGACCCAAAAGAAATAAAGGAAAATTTCCTTAAATTTTATGAGAAATTGTACAAAAAGGAAGATGAAGAGATAACACGGATAGAAGAATACTTAGAAGACTACAGTGGGAAGACCATAACAGAGGAAGAAAGAACCCAATTAAATAAACCTATAAAAGTAGAAGAGATCCAGGATGCGATAAGGAAGATGAAACCAGGGAAAGCCCCGGGACCGGACGGACTGTCAGCTAAATATTATAAAGTATTAGAAAACCAACTAACGCCATTGTTATGTGACATCATGAACAATATATTAAGAGGAGGTAGGATACCAGAGACATGGAAAGAGGCCCACATTACGATGATCCCTAAACCGGACACGGATAAATTAAATATCAAAAACTATAGACCTATATCACTATTAAACAACGATTATAAAATTTTCGCAGAGGTGATGGCAAACAGACTCAAAAAATGCCTAGTAAATTTAATACATAAAGATCAAGCAGGATTCCTCCCAAATAGGTTACTCAAAGATAATGTAAGGCACATCATAAACATCATTGAATATCTGGAGTGTAAGAATGAGGTACCTGCGGCACTGATTTTCATTGATGCAGAGAAGGCATTCAACAATGTCTCATGGCTGTTCTTATTAAAAAGTTTGGAGAAAGCAGGGCTAGAGGGCAAATTTATGGAAGGAATAAAATCGATTTATTCGAACCAATCTGCTAAACTGATTATAAACAATGATCTAACAAATTCATTCAAAATTGAAAAAGGAACAAGACAGGGATGCCCTCTATCCCCGCTTTTATTCATTATGGCATTAGAGGTAATAACGAACAAGATAAGAGCAACACCAGAGATTCGAGGGATCAAAGTTGGAACGAAGGAATACAAACTAAAAGCATAAGCAGATGATCTGATGCTATCCCTAGAAGAACTGCAGAAAAGCGTTAGTAAGGCCTTGGAGTTATTAGAAGAATATGGCAAACTATCCGGTTTTAAATTAAACAAATTAAAGACAAAAATGTTGACTAAAAATTTGGGAAAAGATGAAAGAGAAAAACTGGAGATACAGAATGGAATCAAGGTGCCTAAAAAAATAAAATATTTGGGAATTTGGCTCACCACAAAAAACATAAATCTAATTCAGGATAATTATTCCACAACATGGAAGGAGATTAAAAAAGATCTAGATACGTGGAACAAAGTAAAACTTTTGTGGGCGGGAAGGATGGCGGCAATAAAAATGAACATACTCCCAAGAATGATATTTCTGTTCCAAAACATCCCAGTGATTAGAGGTTCCTCAATGTTTAAAGATTGGCAAAAAACTCTTTCGAAATTTATATGGCAAGGGAAAAGACCGAGAATTAGATTCAAATTACTTACAGATTGGAAAGAAAGAGGGAGATTCTCGGTACCTAATCTGAAGTTATACTTTGAGGCCTCCTGCCTCTGCTGGATCAGAGATTGGATAAATTTGGAAGACACCGATCTGTTAGACTTAGAAGGCTTCAACAACAGGTTCGGTTGGCATGCCTATTTGTGGCTAAATAAAGAAAAGGTACATAAGAAAAATAAAAAAACTTCTGGAATGGAAAACACCCTGGTGGTTCTCCCCAATTGATATTTTAACAACCAAAAAAGCAAATATGGAAGGAAAAAGACTGACATATTAAGACCTACTGATAAGATCAGAGAGTGGATGGAAATTGAGAACATATGAGGAGTTGAAAGACAAACTAACAGGCTGGCTGCAATTTCATCAAATAAACGCAGTATGGAAGGAAGACAAAAAAGTAGGGATAAACGAGAAAAAATCTAAATTCCAGATAGAAATAATTGAAGGTAAATCCAAGTTATTATCTAAAATGTATAACATATTATTAGATTGGGACACTAAAGATGAAGAAATAAAGGAGGTCATGACAAAATGGGCAATGGACTTGGGATACAATATAGAATATGATAAGTGGTTGAAATTATGGACTAGTGGAATGAAATTCACGGCATGTGTCTTACTCAGAGAAAATTTGGAAAAAATAATGTATAGGTGGTACATCACACCGGCAAAACTAGGGAAAATGTACAAAACAGGAAATAAGGCTTGCTGGAAGTGTAAAATCAAAGAAGGCAATTTCTACCATATGTGGTGGACCTGCGAAATAATGAAGAAGTTCTGGGAACTTATTTATAATGAGTTAAAAAAAATATTTAAATATACCTTCCCTAAAAGACCAGAGGCCTTCTTACTAGGAATAATTGGGGATGAAATAAAAAAAGAAGATAAGACATTATTCCAATATGCCACAGCTGCCGCTAGAATATTAATTGCACAAAACTGGAAAAGCCCAAATACCCCAACGATCAGAGATTGGCAAACAAAATTATATGAATATGTTGATTTAGCAAAAATCAGAAACCAAAAAAATACAAAGTTTATTAGTGACTGGAATAAATTTATGGTATACATTGAAGGAAACTACAGAGACTTAAAAACTATAGCAGGTTTGATATAAGTCTTACAACGTGTAAACCATTAACAATTAATAGCTGCAGAAAAAAGAAAGAATTTTTATTAAGAAGCCCGAAATCGGGAGGGAAGGAGGTCAATGGGTGTGTAGAGAAAAGGTTTAAATATCTAAAGATATAAAGATTCAAGGAAGAAGACAAAGAACTGTAATGGATGTTATCTTTGTGCTATGTATGGATATTTCTTTTGGATTTGTTGATTTGTTTTTTTTCTTTTGGTTTTTTTTTAAGAGAAACTCAATAAAAAGAAATTGAAAAAAAAGGAAATCAGCCAACTTCACGATTAATCGCTCTTATAGCTCTGTTGTAGGGGACACACCCTATTTCCTGCTGCACGGTAAGAAGCTCAAGGTGCATTTCTTCCGTGCGTTTGGTTGCGAAGCTTGGGTTCTTGTGCCAAAGGCCCAACGCAGGAAGGGTGACCAGAGGTCTCAGAAAATGATCTTTTGTGGGTATGAGCCTGGGACAAAGGGGTGGAGATTTGCTTATCCAGAAGGTGATCAGTCCAGGATTCTAGTCAGCAGGAGTGCTGAGTTCTGTGAGCAGAGTGGGTGGATACAGATCCATGGGAATCCTGACATTCTCTCAGAGAGTCTGTTTGATTCTGCTGAGGAGGGAGAGGTAGACACTGAACCTGCTTCTGTGGATCAGGTCTCTGACCAGAAGCAGGAACAGGGAAGGGCGTATCCACAGGCTATTAAGTGAGAGCCAAAGTGTGTGCCTTCGTCTCCCATCAGGCAAGTGCAGAAGGCAAAAAGATGCAGTAATAATAATAATAATAATAATAATAATAATAATTTTTTATTTGTACCCCGCCCATCTGGCTGGGTTTCCCCAGCCACTATGGGCGGCTTCCATAGAAACCAAAAAACACTAAAATATCATACATTAAAAACTTCCCTGAACAGGGCTGCCTTAAGATGTCTTCTGAATGTCAGATAGTTGTTTATCGTTTTGACATCTGATGGGAGGGTGTTTCACAGGGTGGGCGCCACTACCAAGAAGGCCCTCTTCCTGGTTCCCTGTAGCTTTGCTTCTTGCAATGAGGGAACCGCCAGAAGGCCCTCGGCGCTGGATCTCAGCGTTCGGGCAGAACGATGGGGGTGGAGACGCTCCTTCAGGTATATTGGGCCGAGGCCGTTTAGGGCTTTCAAGGTCAACACCAGCACTTTGAATTGTGCTCGGAAACGTACTGGGAGCCAATGTAGGTCTTTGAAGACCGGTGTTATGTGGTCTCGGCGGCCGCCCCCTGTCACCAGTCTAGCTGCTGCATTCTGGATTAGTTGTAGTTTCCGAGTCACCTTCAAAGGTAGCCCCACGTAGAGCGCATTGCAGTAGTCCAAGCGGGAGATAACTAGAGCATGCACCACTCTGGTGAGACAGTTCACAGGCAGGCAGGGTCTCAGCCTGCGTACCAGGTGGAGTTGGTAGACAGCTGCCCTGGATGCAGAATTGACCTGCGCCTCCATGGACAGCTGTGAGTCCAAAATGACTCCCAGGCTGCGCACCTGGTCCTTCAGGGGCACAGTTACCCTATTCAGGACCAGGGAGTCCTCCACACCAGCCCGCCCGCTGTCCCCCAAAAACAGTACTTCTGTCTTGTCAGGATTCAACTTCAATCCATTAGCCGCCATCCATCCTCCAACCGCCTCCAGACACTCACACAGGACCTTCACCGCCCTCACTGGTTCTGATTTAAAAGAGAGGTAGAGCTGGGTATCATCTGCATATTGATGGACACCCAGTCCAACCCCCCTGATGATCTCTCCCAGCGGCTTCATATAGATGTTAAAAAGCATGGGGGAGAGGACGGAACCCTGAGGCACCCCACAAGGGAGGGCCCAAGGGTCTGAACACTCATCCCCGACCACCACTTTCTGAACACGGCCCAGGAGGAAGGAGCGAAAACACTGTACAACAGTGCCCCCAGCTCCCAACCCCTCTAGACGGTCCAGAAGGATGTTATGGTTGATTGTATCAAAGGCCGCTGAGAGATCCAGCAGAACTAGGAAACAACTCTCACCTTTGTCCCTAGCTCGCCGGAGATCATCAACCAGTGCGACCAAGGCAGTTTCAGTCCCATGATGAGGCCTTAACCCCGATTGGAAGGGATCCAAATGGTCCACATCCTCCAGGCATGCCTGGAGTTGTTCAGCAACCACGCGCTCAATCACCTTGCCCAAGAATGGAAGATTTGAGACTGGGCGATAGTTGGCCATACTGGCCGGGTCTAAAGATTGTTTTTTAAGAAGCGGTTTAATGACTGCCTCTTTCAGCGGATCTGGGAATGTTCCCTCACAGAGGGAAGCATTCACCACTCCGCAGAGCCCATCGCCCAGCCCTTCCCAGCTTGCTTTTATTAGCCAGGATGGGCAAGGATCAAGGAGACAGGTGGTTGGTTTCACGCGTCCAAGAAGCCTGTCCACATCCTCGGGGGTAACGGATTGAAATTGATTCCATGCAACTTGACCAGACAGGGCTCTAGCACTCTCCCGCCCCAGCCCTGCTCCCATGGTGGTGTCTAGCTCCTTCCAAATATGAGTGATTTTATCTGCAAAAAATATGCAAAATCGTTGCAGGAGATCTTGGGGTCTTTGCAAGGCCCCGGTGGTAAAGGTGGTTCCGTTAAATTCTGGACCACCTGAAAGAGTCTCCTGCTACTATTTTCTGCAGATGCAATAGAGGCAGTGAAGAAAGTCTTCTTCGCTGTCGCTATCTCCACTTGGTAGGCTCAACGTTGAGGTCTAACCTGTGTCTGGTCAGATTCGGAGTGAGTTTTCTGCCACCGACGGAGTCTTCTGATGACAAGGACACACTAGCTGGCCCCAGTGGGTCAGAGGGGGCACCTGAGGTAGCGCTCAGATGTTCCACACGCACTACTAAAGGGATACCTCCTGAGAGGTTCGAGGTCACTAGTGTGTGGGTTGGTTTAGCGCAGTGCGAACCAGAGAGTTTTGAGGAAGTTCAACAGTTGCCTGAAGCAGAAGCCAGGAAATGGCAAGAGGCAATAGGGAAGGAGTTGAACTCAACAATGTCTTTAGGTGTGTTCTCCACCACGAAGCTGCCAGCAGGCAAGCAGGCTGTGAGCTGTCGCTGGGTTTACAGGATTAAGCCAACAGTGACTGGAGAACCACAGTACAAGGGTAGGCTAGTAGCCATAGGGTTCACGCAGCGGAAGGGGCTGCATTACACAGAAGTGTATGCTCCTACTTCCCGGAGTGAAACTCTGCACATGCTCTTAGCAGTAGCTGCACAAAGAGGGCACAAGTGCACCACTTTGATGTAGATGTGGCTTATTTGAACTCAGATCTGAAGGAGGATCTGTACATGCTACCTCCTCCAGGGTTTGAGGGCAATGAGCCAGGTGTTGTGTGGAAACTGCACAAGTCCATTTATGGCCTGAGACAATTGGCCAGAAATTGGAACATGTGTCTGAATGAAGCTTTGGGAAGCATGGGTTTCCAAAGGAGTCTTGCAGACAGCTGCCTGTACCTGAAGGGGTCAGGAGAGACACAGGAGTTGATCCTGGTGTTTGTAGATGACATCTTATATGCGTCACAGACAGGTAAACAGGTGCAAAGTTTTACCAAAGATCTTGGAAAGCATTTTAAGCTCAAAAACCTTGGTCCAGTACAGGTTTATCTGGGAGTTAAGATATCTAGGTCTGAGAACAGAAGCTTTTTGCTCAGTCAGAAAGGCAAGATTGAACAGTTGCTTGAGAAGTTCAGAATGTCTGACTGTGCAGGGGTCAGAACGCCCATGGAGACAAGCTACGTGAAGGACAGTCAGCTTGGGGAGTGTTCTGAGTTCCAAAACCCTGAGGTGTTTCAGTCAGCGCTAGGGATTCTGTTGTATCTCTCTCAGTGGAGCAGCTTTCTTTTCGTTTTTACTTTAAACATATTATTCTATAACCTCACTTATTTAAATCCTAGGCCAATCTGGTACTTGCAAGTATTTCTATTTAAATTATCTTAGCATATTTAGCTAAATAGTCTTTAAATTTATTCCAATCCTCCTGGTACTTCTCCTCCTTCTGGTCACGGACTCTTCCGGTCAGGTTGGCTAGCTCTGAAAATTCCATCATCTTCATCTGCCATTCCTCCACTGTTGGTACTTCTTGTGATTTCCAGTTTTTGGCCAACAGAAGTCTAGCAGCAGTTGTGGCATACAAAAACAATCTAACAACTTTCTTGGGTAATTCCAAACCTATTATTCCAAGAAGAAAGGCCTCTGGTTTTTTAGTAAATGTATATTTCAACATTTTTTTCAATTAATTATAAATCCTCTCCCAGAAGTCTTTCACCTTGGGACAAGTCCACCACATATGATAAAAAGTATCTTCTTTTTCTTTACATTTCCAACATAAATTATCACTCTTATGGTAAATCTTTGCTAGTTTTACCGGAGTTAAATACCATCTATACATCATTTTCATAACATTTTCCTTTAACACCGTACATGCAGTGAACTTGACCCCTTTCCTCCACAACCTTTCCCAGTCTTCAAACATTATGTTATGTCCCACGTCTCTTGCCCAATCTATCATCACAGATTTAACTTGTTCATCCTTTGTATGCCACTCCAACAGTAAATTATACATTTTAGACAAATTTTTAACCTTAGAATCTAACAACTCCGTTTCCAATTTGGCTTTTTCCTACGCAAAACCATTTTTCTTATCTAATTTATACAATTCATTAATCTGATGATAATGTAGCCAATTTATTTTATCTTTCATTTTATCAAATGATCTTAATTTAAATCCTTCTTTATCTTCCACTAATAAATCCAAGAATCTCAACCAACTAGTCTCCATATTTAACTTTTTCTGGGCCTTTGCCTCCATGGGTGATAGCCATCTGGGTGTTTTCCTTTCTAAGAGATCATTGTACTTAATCCAAACATTATATAGAGATTTTCTAATTACATGGTTTTTGAAACCATTATAGGCCTTTATTTTGTCATACCATAGATAAGCATGCCATCCGAATACATTGTCAAATCCCTCCAAATCTAAAACGTCTGCATTATCTAGATGTATTCATTCCTTAACCCAACAAAGACCTGCGGCTTAAAAGTAAATCCTCAAATCTGGCAGGGAAAACCCCCCTCTTTCTTTAGAATCTGTTAGTAATTTATATTTAATTCTGGGTTTCCCCCCCTGCCAGATAAATCTAGACAAAACTTTCTGCTGTTCTTTTAAAACATTTCACATTGGGAGGGCTTAAAACAAAAACAACATCTTTGGCAATACATTTATCTTAACTACAGAGATCCAACCCATTAATGATAATTTTAGATTCGACCAACTCTCAAGATCTCTCTTAATTTCATTCCGTAGTTTCTCATAGTTATCTTTATATAAATTCAAGTTTTTCTCCGACAAGTTTACACCCAGATATTTAACTTTTTTCACAAAGACTAGGCCCGTCTTTTCTTGCAGTAATTTCCTTTCCTCATTGTCCATATTTTTCTCTAACACTTTGGTTTTGCTCCTATTTAATTTAAATCCTGCTACCTGTCCGAACTCCTGTATCATCTCCAGTGCTTTTACTGCACTGGAGTCTGGATCTTGAAGTGTTAACACCAAATCATCAGCAAAATAATTTATATTGTTTGGATCCTACTGTTATACCTTTTACTTGTTCATCTTTCCTTAACAAAACCTCCAGGACTGATATTGTCAGGGAACTGTAGGCTGAGAAGGGGGGAAAGCTTGGAATGTACAGAGAGCAGCCTCCGATAATGAGGAGCTGCACTTTGTCAGAGAGGGAAGAGGAGGAGGGGCTGTCAGGAAACAATGAATCAGAGAGTGAGGAATAACTTCCGGGGCTTCGCTTTTTACGTAAGGGGGGAAGGAAAAGGGGAGGCTTCAGGAAGTTGTTATGCTGGAGAGGGAAAAGGGAGGGGCCACTTTCAGCAACTGACACTGACTGAGAAGGACATGCTTTTAAGAGCTCCGGATTGTACATAGTATTATGGACTTAATAAATCTTGTAAAGCTGGCTGGAGTCCCGGGCTGTTATCTCTGCTAGCACCCACCAATCATCCTGACAGCTTGCCGAAAGTCCCAGCCAGGAGCTAGCAAGAAAGGACAGATAAACAGCGATGGAGGAGGCAGTGAGGAAAGAATTTGCTGCGTTGAAACGTCATCTGGAGCTGGAAAAGCTGGAAAAGCACGCAGAGGAGCTGCAAATGAGGCTTGAGGAATGCCGTTCGCAAGATAGGGAACCAAGGGGTGACCTGCTGGGAAGGAAAATGCCTTCATTAGTCGGTAGGTTCGATGGGGACCCCCAGGAATATTTGAGCTTTAAGACTGAGATGAAATATGCATTGGAGCTCCAGGGGCATGAATTTGCTAATGATCAGCAGAGGGTGGCGTTTGAAATCAGTCATCTGTCCGGGCCAGCTAGGGAATGGGTGAGGCCCCTAACTGCCACCGATAACGATGCACTCCGGGACCTGGGGAAGTTTTATGAGGCGATGGATGCCTGTCAGTATATGGAAACATCAAAGCTGCAGACACCCAGATTGTTGACATCACATGATGCACCTATCTGTGGGTAAGAAGAATTTCCCAGGACATTCACAGGCTGGATAAGTCTTTGTGAAGAGTGTAACTTGAAACCTTCTGTGTGCGCATGTTCAGGAAGTTAGTCAGACGTGTTAGAAGAACTGAACTGAAAGGACCTGTTTTTCTCTAGTGCTGTAATGTCAGAAATAAACATCATGTAAATAGATTTCTTACTTATTTTGTTTCCCCTGCGGAAGCAGGAGGGAGGGGTTGTGCATTTTACCCACGCTTGGGAAAATGTCGCCTATCAAAATCTCCCTGGTCTGTCTGGATATCACCCAGAGGAGGTTACCGATATGCAAGCTCCGAGGACAGTAAGAGGGGCCAGCCTCTGTGGAGGGGGGCTTGCAAACCAACAAGTGGTAGCAGAGCCCGATGGTTGCTACAACAAGTGCTTAAGACGGCTGAGCACCAGGTGGGACGGGGTTTTTTTGCTGATAAGCAGCGATCCACGGACCTCTGCGATGCTGATTTATGGCTGGATGGTGAAAGCGAATTGAAAAGTCTTCGGTTCCCTGAGAAAAAAAGCTCCTGTTTTGGATAAAACCGAGCGGAGAGAAGCAGCCACATACTTCGCATTCCACAGCTGATAAGAGCTGCCGTTACTTGGAGACGGAATCGTGAGTACTTTTTGAGCAAAATTTATGGGCTGGTTAGCTTAAAGCAAAGAGAGAAAAGAAGCTTCAGAAATGAAAGCAAGGCTGGGTGTTTTTCAGCGACGCTTGTTGTAAAAAAACTGTTGGAAAAGGGACTTTCCAAGCCGATAGCTGTTGGATTGCAGCGAAGGCTCATTGTTTACAGATTCTGTGGAAGGGAAAATTCCAGGCAGCTGGGCTGACTGCCAAGTGCAAGCAGCTTGTAAACAGCCCAATAGACTTTTGGATTTTCCAGCTTGTAGCTGAAGCTGAAGCTGCAGCTTGGGATTAAAGATGGCTCTGTTCTCTCAGAAACTGAATAGCCAAAACTGGCTAGAATGGTCATAGAATCATAGAATCATAAAGTTGGAAGAGACCCAAGGGCCATCAAGTCCAACCCCCTGCCAAGCAGGAAACACCATCAGAGCACTCCTGACATATGGTTGTCAAGCCTCTGCTTAAAGACCTCCAAAGAAGGAGACTCCACCACACTCCTTGGCAGCAAATTCCACTGTCGAACAGCTCTTACTGTCAGGAAGTTCTTCCTAATGTTTAGGTGGAATCTTCTTTCTTGTAGTTTGGAACCATTGCTCCGTGTCCGCTTCTCTGGAGCAGCAGAAAACAACCTTTCTCCCTCCTCTATGTGACATCCTTTTATATATTTGAACATGGCTATCATATCACCCCTTAACCTCCTCTTCTCCAGGCTAAACATGCCCAGCTCCCTTAGCCGTTCTTCATAAGGCATCGTTTCCAGGCCTTTGACCATTTTGGTTGCCCTCCTCTGGACACGTTCCAGTTTGCCAGTGTCCTTCTTGAACTGTGGTGCCCAGAACTGGACACAGTACTCCAGGTGAGGTCTGACCAGAGCAGAATACAGTGGCACTATTACTTCCCTTGATCTAGATGCAATACTCCTATTGATGCAGCCCAGAATTGCATTGGCTTTTTTAGCTGCCGCGTCACACTGTTGGCTCATGTCAAGTTTGTGGTCAACCAAGACTCCTAGATCCTTTTCACATGTACTGCTCTCAAGCCAGGTGTCACCCATCTTGTATTTGTGCCTCTCATTTTTTTTGCCCAAGTGCAATACTTTACATTTCTCCCTATTAAAATTCATCTTGTTTGTTTTGGCCCAGTTCTCTAATCTGTCAAGGTCGTTTTGAAGTGTGATCCTGTCCTCTGGGGTGTTAGCCACCCCTCCCAGTTTGGTGTCATCTGCAAATTTGATCAGGATGCCCTTGAGTCCATCATCCAAGTCGTTGATAAAGATGTTGAATAAGACCGGGCCCAAGACAGAACCCTGTGGCACCCCACTAGTCACTCTTCTCCAGGATGAAGAGGAACCATTGATGAGCACCCTTTGGGTTCGGTCAGTCAGCCAGTTACAAATCCACTGAGTGGTAGCATAGTCAAGTCTGCATTTTACCAGCTTCTTTACAAGAATATCATGGGGCACCTTGTCAAATGCCTTGCTGAAATCAAGGTAGGCTACATCCACTGCGTTCCCTTCATCTACCAGGCTTGTAATTCTGTCAAAAAACGAGATCAGGTTAGTCTGACACGACTTATTTTTCAGAAATCCATGCTGACTATTGGTGATCACAGCATTCCTTTCTAGGTGCTCACAGACTGTTTGCTTAATGATCTGCTCCAGAATCTTCCCTGGTATTGATGTCAGACTGACTGGGCGGTAATTATTTGGGTCCTCTCTTTTCCCCTTTTTGAAAATAGGGACAACATTTGCCCTCCTCCAGTCTGCCGGGACTTCGCCTGTTCTCCAGGAATTCTCGAAGATGACTGCCAGTGGTTCTGAGATCACATCTGCCAGTTCTTTTAATACTCTTGGATGCAGCTCATCTGGCCCTGGAGACTTGAATACATCTAAACTAGCCAAGTATTCTTGTACTATCTCCTTAGTTATTCTGGGCTGTGTTTCCTCTGCTGAATCATTTGCTCCAAATTCTTCAGGTCGGGCATTGTTTTCTTTATCGGAGAAGACTGAGGCAAAGAAGGCATTGAGGAGTTCAGCCCTTTCTGTGTCCCCTGTTTGCATTACACCATCTTCTCCTCTGAGTGACCCCACTGTTTCTTTGTTCTTCCTTTTGCTACGAACATACCCATAAAAGCCTTTTTTGTTGCTTTTAACCTCTCTAGCAAGCCTGAGTTCATTCTGTGCTTTAGCTTTTCTGACTTTGTGTCTACACGTGCTGGCTATTTGTTTGAATTCCTCTTTGGTGCTTTCCCCCCTTTTCCATTTTTTGTACACATCCTTTTTTAATCTTAACTCAGTTAAAAGTTCTTTAGATAGCCACCCTGGCTTCTTTAGGCACCTTCCATGTTTCCGTCTCATTGGTATTGCCTGAAGTTGTGCTTTTACTATCTCCCTCTTAACAAACTCCCAGCCATCATGAACTCCCTTTCCTTTTAATATTACTGTCCATGGGATCTCACCCAGCACTTCCCTAAGTTTTATAAAGTCGGCTTTCCTAAAGTCAAGAAATTGAGTCCTAGTATGCTTGGCTGCTCCTTTCCGCTGTATAGTAAACTTCAGAAGAGCATGATCACTCGCGCCTAATGATCCTTCCACTTCTACCCCACTAACCAGGTCATCAACATTGGTTAGGACCAGATCTAAAATGGCTGTTCCTCTTGTTGCTTCTCCCACTTTCTGGACAACGAAGTTGTCTGCAAGGCCAGTGAGGAATCTGTTTGACCTTATGCTCTTGGCTGAGTTTGACATCCAGCAAATATCCGGGTAGTTGAAGTCCCCCATTACTACTATCTCCCTTCCTTTTGCATGCTTGGCCATCTGTTCCAGGAAGGCATCATCTATGTCCTCCGTTTGGCTTGGGGATCTATAGTAAACTCCCACAATGAGGTCTCTGTTATTCTTCTCTCCCTTAATTTTGACCCAAATGCTCTCACTTTGGCTTTGAGGTTCTAAATCTTGGATCTCTTCACAGGTATACACATCCCTGACATATAACGCCACTCCTCCTCCTTTCTTGTCTGGTCTGTTTCTCTGAAATAGATTGTATCCCTCCATTATTACATTCCAGTCGTGGGACTTATCCCACCAGGTTTCAGTGATGCCTATTATGTCATATTTAGTTTGAGGTACCAAGAGCTCAAGCTCATCTTGTTTATTACCCATTCTTTGCGCATTAGTGTACAGACATTGAAGTCCATTAATCATTCCCCCGTGTCTCTTATTTAAGGATTTTTTCCTCCCACCACTAGGTCTGCGTGCTGTTTGCTCCATTTGGTCTATGACATTTGGATGATCATCTTCATCAATTGATAGACTCCTACCTTCAGGAGCACTGTCTTCCTCCCCCACATTAGTCAGTTTAAAGCCCTCCTGATGAGGTTTCTGAGATTTTTGGCAAAAACATTCCTCCCAACCGTTGTGAGGTGCAGCCCATCTCTTGCCAGAAGTCCATCTTCAAGAAACTGCAGTCCGTGATCTAAGAATCCAAACCGTTCCTGTTTACACCATTTGCGAAGGCAGCTGTTCACTTCCACTATTTTTCCCTCTCTCCCTGGGCCACGTCGTTCAACTGGGAGGACAGATGAGATGACAATTTGTGCATTTAATTGCTTCAATTTCCTGCCCAGAGCCTCATAGTCTCTTTTGATCTTCTGGAGGCTATTGCTTGCAGTGTCATTGGTTCCCACATGAACCAAGAGGAAGGGGTATTTGTCAGTGGGTTTTATGATTCCTTGCAGTCGTTCAGTTACATCTTGGATCTTAGCCCCGGGGAGACAGAACACTTCCCGAGACATCTTGTCAGGCCCACAGATCACTGCTTCTGTTCCCCTCAGTAGGGAATCCCCTATCACCACTACACGCCTCCTCTTAGGTTTGGTCGGGGTTCTTCCGTGATTTGTCCGTTCCAAGGTCGCCTGCACATTCCCTGAGGACTGACTTTGTTGCTCGTCTTCATATACCTGATCGACTGTAACGAGGGAGAGATCCTCAAATGGAGTCTGCTCTTCGTCTTCCATTCTAGGGGAGAGGACCTCAAAGCGATTGTGTATTTCTAGACAATCAGAGCGAACCCTGGGCCTCCTACTTCTTTGAGTCACGTTTCTCCATATATCTGGCTCCTGTGTTGGTGAACTAGCCTCCTTCTCAGGGGAGTCCCCTGTCTCCTCCTTGGTGGAGACGGTGTGCTCTGTTGCTTCCAAGAAGAGCTCCAGCTCTCTAATTCTTTGGAGCGTAGACACACGTTCCCCCAGTTGCTGGACTTTGTCTTTTAAGAGGGCAATCAACATGCAGTTGCTGCAGGTAAAGCTGCCTGCAACCTTTGGCAAGATGGCAAACATCGTGCAGGAACCGCAGGCGACTGCAGCTGTTCCCTCACTCTCCATCTTGAGAACGTGTCGTTGGGGCTGGCTGCAGTGGTCCTCCATCATAAGAAGCGTGCAGACAGGACAAGTAACTCCCCCCCCCAAAAAAAACCCTAGGTCTCCCCCAACAAACGTTTGAGACTAGCTCCCCTAAATCTAAAGATAGATCAAATTGTGCGCGCCACTAGGCGCGCGCCGCTGCCCTACAAGCTCTGATAAGCTCCTCCCACAGCTAATCACCTACCTCAACAGAAACCCTGCCCCCTCTGACCTTTGCACAGGGAGAGCAGCTAATCAGCCACTAAGAAACACACACACAGGAGAAAACCCTTTTTGCTCCTTCTTCAGCCGCTGCCCTACAAGCTCTGATAAGCTCCTCCCACAGCTAATCACCTACCTCAACAGAAACCCTGCCCCCTCTGACCTTTGCACAGGGAGAGCAGCTAATCAGCCACAAGAAACACACACAGGAGAATCATTTCAAAAATTCCATTGGTCATTTGCAATGGAAAATTCCATTGGTCAATTCCATTGGTCATTTCCATTGGTCATTTGCAAAAATTCCATTGGTCATTTGCAATGGAATTCTTGCTGGTGGGACAGCAATTATGGGACTTAGTACAAACCCCACAGCCTGTTGCTGTACAAGCACAGGGGAAGAAGGCTGCAGTTCAAAGTGATTTGAAGCAGCGTGTTCTAAGAATTTTGGCGGAAAATGTTGACGCTTATCTTGAGCCAGTCCTAAAGGGTGCAGCAGAACCAAGGGTCGCTTGGGAGTCACTCCGCAAAGCTTGTGAAGCTGGGGTGGGAAGCAAGGACCGAGAATTGGTTGCACCAAAGGGGGAGAACCAAGATGAAGCTAGCCAAATTCTTGAGAGCTCATCGAAAGCTGGGAGGAGCTTTGAGCCACAACAGGGAAGTGAAGGGACTGTTCCTGCTGTTGCTGTTGATGATCCTAGCACTGCTGCAATGGCTGTTGCTGATGGGGGGAGTGAAGCTTGGGAATCAAGCACCCCCACTACTATTGCTACAAAGGAGAAAGCTGTAGCTCTGAACGCTGTTTGTCAGGAGACACCATGTCAGGAGAAAGGAGCTAGAGGGAGCTCTGTAAAGCCTGAGGCTTCAAACAAAGATCGTACCCAGTCCCAGGCAAAACCAGATATGGCTTTGATGTCCCTAAAAGCCACATCATCCGTGAAGAACTCATTTATTGTAGACACAGGATGCACGCAACACATGACATCACGCCGGGAACTGTTTTCTACGTTTGAGAAGCAACGCTTCACTGTGAAACTGGCCAATGGTTAGGAAATGGAAGCAACCGGGATTGGAACTGTGTATCTAGAAAGCCTGAACTTGACTATAAACAATGTTTATTTTGTTCCTGATTTAAAGTACAATTTGTTGAGTGTATCTCAAATCACTAAGAAGAAACTGGTGTTGTTGTATGATGAGGAAAGCTGCAAAATCTACAAAGATGGAGAGCTGTATCTTTCTGCCAGAGAGAAAGACGGACTGTATCTGTTGACATTTGAGGAATCTGACTATAAAATGTGCACAGCATGTGAATCTAAAATGCTTTCTCTTGTTGAAACTTTCCTTGTTGGGCCGAATAGCAGCTATAAAGATGAATGTATTGCCGAAAATGTTATTTCTGTTCCAGGCCCTGCAGGTCATGGACAAAGTGGAATGTTTTGGAAAATGGCAGAAGGATATTTCCAAGTTTGTTTGGCAGGGCAAAAAGCCCCGAATAAAGTTTAAAATACTAACTGATGCGAAAGAAAGAGGGGGATTTGCCCTGCCGGACTTGAGGTTATATTATGAATCTGCAGCCTTCTGCTGGTTGAAAGATTGGATTTTATTGGAAAACACTGATGTCCTAGATCTGGAGGGGTTTGATAATGCTTTTGGGTGGCATGCATATTTGTGGTATGACAAGGTTAAAGTTCATAAATTGTTTAAAAACCATATTGTCAGAAGAGCAATTTTGATGGTCTGGACAAAATATAAGGACTTATTGGAGAGTAAGACTCCGAGGTGGCTCTCACCGGTGGAGGCCAAGGCACGTAAGAGACTTAACATGGAAGCCTACTGGCCTAAATATTGGGAAATAATTGAAAAAATTGGAGACAATTGGAGGTTGCTGAGCCTGGAAAAATTGAAAAACAAGGTGCGAGATTGGTTGCACTATGCTCAAATCCAGGAGGTTTTTAAAGAGGATAAAAAGGTTGGATTCCAGGTGGAAAAATCGAAATTAGAGACAGAATTGTTAGAGCCAAAAAATAAACTACTTTCGAGAATGTATAACTTGCTACTTAAATGGAATACACAGGACGAGACAGTCAAATCCGCCATGATAAAATGGGCACAGGACTTGGGGCACAACATTATGTTTGAAGACTGGGGAAGGTTATGGAACACCGGAATGAAATTTACGGCATGTAGTGCCTTGAAGGAAAATATTATGAAAATGATATACCGGTGGTACATGACCCCAGTCAAGCTTGCTAAGATATATCACCTGTCTGACAATAAATGTTGGAAATGTAAAGAGGCGGAAGGGACATTCTTCCATCTCTGGTGGACTTGCCCGAAAGTGAAGGCCTTTTGGGAGATGATTCATAATGAACTAAAAAAGGTACTTAGATTTACCTTACCTAAGAAACCGGAGGCCTTTCTTCTGGGCATTGTAGACCAGAGAGTACTTAAGAAAGATAGAATTTTTTTTATGTATGCTACCACAGCAGCAAGGGTCCTGCTTGCTAAGCATTGGAAGACACAAGATTTACCCACGCTGGAGGAATGGCAGACGCAGTTGATGGACTATATGGAACTGGCCGAAATGACTGGCAGAATCCGAGACTTGGGAGAAGAAACAATCAAGGAGGACTGGGAAAAATTTAAAGACTATTTGAAAAAACATTACAAGTTGTATGAATGTTAAAAAATGCACTTTTTAGAAATTCTTGCTTCAGCATCGGTAAATTAATGAAATGGAAATTAAGGTACAAGAAGTCAAAGGTGGAATAATGAAATAACTTTATTATGTTCAAGCTAAAACATATAAGATTTGGGTTACAATAGTTTTGAAATTAGGCAACATGATAAAATGAAAGATACAATAAGCTTTGAAATAAGTTAACAAATTGCTGATGTTTTGTATTACAGAGAATGCAGGGTTTGGAGGATGTGGGGAAGTCCAATAGATGTGCTGGAAAAAAGGATTATGGAAATTTGTAATTTCTCTACTGTATTTTTCTATTTCTGTCTTTATCTCTTTTTTCTGTATTTCATAAACTTAATAAAAATATTATAAAAAAAATAAAAAAAATAAAATGCTTTCTCTTGCAGGTATCTCGAAAGAAGACACGAGAGGAAAGGCAACAAAGGTTAACAAGGTTTTTCAGCGAGTGTATGCTGATGTAATTGGTCCTTTAGCACCATCTCGCCACCCTGCGAGATTTCTTCATCTCGCAGGGGGTCGACCTGGCTTGTGTGACGGAGACCTGGGTGCGTGAAGGGGATACTGTTACCTTACGAGAGATGGCGCCCCCGGATTTCTCCGTCCTCCACCAGTCGCGGACTGTGGGCCGGGGGGGAGGGGTGGCATTATTAATCCGGGAAGATTGTTCTTTCAGGGCTCTACCATCGCCATCGATCCCCGGCATTGAATGTGTTGGCCTAGTGTGGGGCTCCGAGGTGAGCTTGGCTGTCTGGCTGGTGTACCGGCCACCTAGCGCACCAGCAACCACCCTGTCAGGCCTGCTGGAGGCGGTGGCCGGCTGGGCCTTGGAGTTCCCTAACCTATTGGTATTGGGGGACTTCAACATTCATGCTGATGCCACTCCCTCCTCACAGGCTCTGGACCTGGTGTCTTCCATGGCGACACTAGGGCTCTCCCAGTTTGTTTCGGGCCCCACACATCAAGCAGGCCACATGCTGGATTTGATCTTTGGCGTCGGTATAGATGTGATCATGTTTCCTTCGCTGAAGGTGCCATGGTCTGATCACTACGCTCTGAAAGCCAGGATTGACGTTCCACCCCCACCCTGCTTAGGTGGCGAGCCGATTTGGGCTCGCCCGCAGAGGCTGATGGACCCTCATAGATTCTGTCAAGCCTTGCGGGACCATTCTCCCCCTGGCGACTCACTGACTGAGCTTGTTGAGGGCTGGAATACCCAGCTCCTGGCAGCCATCAATGAGATCGCACCTAAGCGCCCTCTGCGACCCCACAGAAACCGGGCTCCCTGGTTTACCGAGGAGCTCCGAAAAATGAAGCAGGACCTCAGACGGCTAGAGCGAGTATGGCGGGGTGCCCGTGATCAGTTTCAGTCCCATGATGAGGCCTGAATCCCGACTGGAAGGGATCCAAATTGTCCGCTTCTTCCAGGCGTGCCTGGAGTTGTTCAGCAACCGCTCGCTCAATCACCTTGCCCAAGAATGGAAGATTTGAGACTGGGCGATAGTTGGCCATACTGGCCGGGTCTAAAGATTGTTTTTTAAGAAGCGGTTTAATAACCGCCTCTTTCAGCGGGTCTGGGAAGGCTCCCTCACGGAGGGAAGCATTCACCACCCCACGAAGCCCATTGCCCAGTCCTTCCCGGCTAGCTTTTATAAACCAGGATGGGCAAGGATCCAGGAGACAGGTGGTTGGTTTCACTCGTCCAAGCAGCCTGTCCACATCCTCAGAGGTAACAGATTGGAATTGATCCCACTCAACTTGACTAGACAGAACTCTAGCACTCTCCCGCCCCGGTCCTGCTCCCACGGTGGAGTCTACTTCTTTCCGAATCTGAGCGATTTTATCTGCAAAAAACTTTGCAAAATCATTGCAGGAGAACATGTGGCCCGTACTGGGCCCTGATGTCGCAGGTGGTTCCGCTAAATTGTGAACCACCTGAAAAAGTCTCCTGCTGCTGTTTTCTGCAGATGCAATAGAGGCGGTGAAGAAATTCTTCTTTGCCGTCGCTATCGCCACTTGGTAGGCTCGACATTGAGCTCTAACCTGTGTCCGGTCAGATTCGGAATGAGTTATCCACCACCGGCGCTCTAGCCGTCTCAACGATTGTTTCATTGCCCTCAGATCCGTGGAAAACCACGGGGCTGTCCAGGCTCCATGCAATCGGAGAGGGCGCTTCGGAGCCAAACAGTCAATAGCCCTGGTTAACTCCACATTCCAGCGGGCCACCAGGGAATCAGCTGAAAGGCCATCAACATGGGATAAAGCATCCCCTACCACTCTCTGGAAACCATTTGGATCCATTAAGTGGCGGGGGCGGACCATCCGAATTGGTCCCACCTCCCTGCAGAGGGGATGGGTCGCAGAGAAGTCCAGTTGCACCAGGAAGTGATCTGACCATGGCACTTCTTTCGTTTCGCTTTTACTTAGTGTCAGATCACCAACATCCATAGAGGTAAACACCAGGTCCAAAGCATGTCCGCGGCTATGGGTTGGGCCAGACTTATTCAGGGACAGCCCCATGGCAGCCATGCTTTCCACGAAGTCCCGAGCCGCCCCTTGTAAGGTCGTGTCGGCATGGATGTTAAAATCCCCTAGGACGACCAAACTAGGTGTCTCCAGGAGAACATCCGCCACGACCTGAAGCAGCTCGGGCAGGGAATCCTTGGTGCAGCGGGGAGGTCGGTACACCAAAAGGAATCCTGTACTGCCCCTATTGCCCAACTTCCAGAACATGCACTCGGAAAACTGGGTCTTCCCAATAGGACGGCTGGTGCAAACTAATGACTTTCTAAAAATCACTGCAACCCCCCCTCCCCGCCCACATGACCTGGGTTGCTGTGCGTAAAAGAAACCTGGTGGACAAGCAGCGGCAAGGACAGGCCCATCTGCTTCATCCAACCAAGTCTCTGTTACACCTGCCAGGTCAAGTCCTCCATCCATGATCAAGTCATGGATGGCAGTGGTCTTATGAATCATTGACCTGGCATTGCACAGCAGCACCTTCAGGTCATGTGGGTATCCCTTGCTGATTCTAGTATCCATCCGGTCAGGACCAGACCCAGAGGCAGGAATAGTCCTCAGATAACGACTAAACCTGCCCCCTCTGTAATGACATGGTCTAGTCTTAGCGTAACTCCTCCTCCTACCCGTGATCACTGAGATTGGTTGTCCCAGTGCATCCCCCCCTGTGGAACATGCCCCAGCCATTTTGTGGGCTGGGGCCCACTCCCCGGCAGCCCTGACCCCTCCCCCTAAGAACAAAATAACACCTTAAACAAACAAACAAAACCAATACAACAATACAACAAAAAAATGTAAAAATTACAAAAACATCAAAATAAAAAAATAATTCCCCAAGCCCAACCAAACATCCATCCCACCCCCACCCCCCACATACAAAAAATCCAAAAGAAAATTTTAAAAAACATTTTAAAAACACTCTGTGCCCCTCTTGCAGTAACAACTGTCCTAGTGAGGCCTGTCAGGCCCCGCCCTGGGCCAGATGGTAAGTGGCAAGAGCAGGGCCCTCAGGCACTCACTCAGGGGAGTCCTCCTGGGCAGCAGGCAGCAAGCAGCACGCAGTCCTCATGAGGCTTCAGGCCCCGCCCCAGGCCAGATGGTAAGTGGCAGGAAGGAGCAGGACCCTCAGGAATAATAATAATAATAATAATAATAATAATAATAATAATAATAATAATAAATTTTATTTATATCCCGCCCTTCCCAGCCGAAGCCGGGCTCAGGGCAGCTAACAACACTAAAACAGTGCAACATTATAAAAACATTATAAAAATTAATTAAAATCAAAATTGATGGCAACCATAAACTAAAGTTTTGTAAAGATTGCCAAAGGAGGGAGTCAGGCTGCGCCCTGACCAAAGGCCTGGTGGAACAGCTCTGTCTTGCAGGCCCTGCGGAAAGATGTCAAGTCCTGCAGGGCCCTTGTCTCTTGTGACAGAGCGTTCCACCAGGTTGGAGCCGCAGCCGAAAAAGCCCTGGCTCTAGTTGAGGCCAGCCTAACCTCTCTGTGGCCTGGGACCTTCAAGATGTTTTTATTTGAAGACCGTAAGTTCCTCTGTGGGGCATACCAGGAGAGGCGGTCCCGTAGGTACGAGGGTCCTAGGCCGTATAGGGCTTTGAAGGTTAAAACCAGCACCTTAAACCTGATCCTGTACTCCACCGGGAGCCAGTGCAGCTGGTATAGCACTGGATGAATGTGATCTCGCAGCGAAGACCCCGTAAGGAGTCTTGCTGCAGCATTCTGGACCCGCTGGAGTTTCTGGGTCAGTCTCAAGGGCAGCCCCACGTAGAGCGAGTTACAATAATCCAGTCTGGAGGTGACCGTCGCGTGGATCCCAGTGGCTAGGTCAGGGCGAGAGAAGTAAGGAGCCAACTGCTTAGCTTGGCGGAGATGAAAAAATGCTGCCTTTGTTATAGCTGCAATCTGCGCCTCCATGGAGAGGGAGGTATCGAAGATTACACCCAAACTCTTAACGGACGGTGCTGGCTCTAATTGCACCCCCGCAAGAGATGGGAGTTGCCCCCTCAATCCCATATCGTCCCATCCTAGCCAGAGGACCTCTCTCTTCGAAGGATTTAACTTCAACCGGCTCCCACGTAACCATCCAACCACAGCTTCCAAGCATCTGATCAGTGTGTCTGGGGCCGAGTCAGGATGGCCATCCATCAACAGATAGAGTTGGGTGTCATCAGCATACTGATGGCAGCCCAGCCCAAAACTCCGGACAAGCTGGGCGAGGGGGCGCATAAAGATGTTAAAAAGCATCGGGGAGAGTATCGCACCCAGTACGTTTCCGAGCACAATTCAAAGTGTTGGTGCTGACCTTTAAAGCCCTAAACGGCCTCAGTCCAGTATACCTGAAGGAGCGTCTCCACCCCCATCATTCTGCCCGGATGCTGAGGTCCAGCGCCGAGGGCCTTCTGGCGGTTCCCTCATTGCGAGAAGCAAAGCTACAGGGAACCAGGCAGAGGGCCTTCTCGGTAGTGGCGCCCGCCCTGTGGAACGCCCTTCCAGCAGATGTCAAAGCGATAAACAACTACCTGACATTCAGAAGACATCTTAAGGCAGCCCTGTTCAGGGAAGTTTTTAACGTGTGATATTTTACTGTATTTTTGGTTTTTATGGAAGCCGCCCAGAGTGGCTGGGGAGGCCCAGCCAGATGGGCGGGGTATAAATAATATATTATTATTATTATTATTATTATTATTATTATTATTATTATTATTATTATTATTATTATTATCTAGAGGCAATGCAAAATACTATCTTGTATTTGTTGATCATTTTTCTCAATATGTATGGATTTACATGTTGCAGAGTCCCAGAGAAACCTTAGAAAGGTTTAAGGAGTTTTGTGATAAGGTTAAGAATATTCATGATGCTAAAATTGATTTTCTTTTTACAGATGAGAAGCCAATTTTTCTTTCACAGGATTTTCAGGATTTCCTTGAGAAGCAAGGGATAGAGCACAAGGTTGCTGTTTCAGAGGCTGCATGGAACAAAACTGTCTGTGTAAAAGTGAACAGAGAGTTGCAGAGTGGCATGAAGGCACAATTGCTGAGTTCACACTTGCCACATGAGTTTTGGGCTGAATCTTTATCATGTTTTTGTTACTCTTGGGTGAGAAAGGTTTCAAAAGGTATGAAATGTTCTCCTTTTGAGAGGCTATTCCAAAGAAAACCTTCTGTCTCACATATTAGGGTTTTTGGATCTCAAATCAGAACTGAAACTCCAGATGGGGTGAAGAATGCAAGAGGCATTTTTGTGGGTTATGAAAAGGGTCTCTACAGAGTAATTTTGTCTGAATCTGGTCAGGTGATTCTCACAAAATTTCTAGAGAGTGCTCCTGAACAGGAGAGAGTAATTTTTCACACATTTCCCACTGCTGATGATTCAGATGATGAATTTGATTATTCTGATTATAGTGATACTGAAAGTGACACAGAAAGCTCAGAGAGTTCTGTTGACACAGTCATTGAGAAAGGTTCACACACAAAAGCTAGATCTTCACAGGTTAAGGATGAACCATAGTTTACTACTGGAACTGGTTCTCCGAAAAGTCCTGAGACTGAACCAGTCAGCAAAGCGGATCAGCACCTCATACGCAGGTCTGAGAGAATAACAAAGGGCGTACCACCAAAGAGGTATTCTCAAGAGTTTGCTAGTTCAGCTGTTGCATGTATTACTATTGTTGACAACTCAAGCCAGGTTAAGGGTATGTCTAAATCAGAGACAAAGACACAACAGGGAGTTGCTAAGCATAACACAACATTCCCTAACCAAGGTAATGCAGAAGCACTCATTCCTTGGAAAACAGACAACCAGAGAGTTACATTGGTGAAACCAGTGGCGGATAGTTCCAAGGGTGGAACTGAAACAACAGGGGATTGTTGTATGTATAACAACTGTTTGTTTTCTTCTCTGGATCAAGCTTCGTCCGCAGCTAACAATGATTCATATGGGGGAGGATGTCAGTATATGGAAACATCAAAGCTGCAGACACCCAGATTGTTGACATCACATGATGCGCCTATCTGTGGGAAAGAAGAATTTCCCAGGACGTTCACAGGCTGGATAAGTCTTTGTGAAGAGTGTAACTTGAAACCTTCTGTGTGCGCATGTTCAGGAAGTTAGTCAGATGTGTTAGAAGAGCTGAACTGAAAGGACGTGTTGTTCTCTAGTGCTGTAATGTCAGAAATAAACATGTAAATAGATTTCTGACTTATTTTCTTTTTTTAAAATAATATTTATTAAAGTTTCAAAAATTACAGAAAGAAAAAGTAAAAATGCCACATTAAACAAAAACAAAACAACACATCACAATATAAAAAAAGGAAAAAAACCCAGAGAAATAGAACCCGTTAAACAAAAACAAAAACACAAAGAAAAATGCATCAAATCTCCTCATTACTAATCTTTCATTAGCTTATTTCCTTGACCTCCTCCCACCTCCCTTTTTTGTATTCTAGGTCAATTATCCATTTCAGCAAATCCTTTCCCTCTTATAAATTTTTTGTCCTGTAAATTGTCTTAATATAATGTAACTTTACTTTTCCTCCTTTCACCAATTAACAGTCAGTTACTCCCAAATCCTTTATATCATTCCTGCTAAAATCATATAATATTATTCTAACATCCTTCTAACAGATATTAATTTTACAATGTTTCTGTAAATAGTCTTTAAATTTCCTCCAACTAACATTTCTGCTAAATCCGTAAAATATCAATCCACCAATTTTCCATCACTCATTAATTTTGCAATATTTCTATATATAAACTTTAAATTTTCAATCTTCTTCCATCAACTCCTCTCCCTGGTTTCGGATTCTGCCAGTCCTTTCCGTCAATTCCATATAGTCCATCAACCTGGAGATCTTATGTCCGAGGCTCTTAACTCTTTTCCAGGTCCCTTCTGCCTATCTCCTTCATATTCTTTGATGCTAGAGAGCAAATCTCGAGAAAACTCCATCTTAACAATATTTTTATTCCTTCTGGGCAGTTCAGCCAGATTTCCATAGTTGAGGCTAGGGTCTATAAAGTGTTTCAGGTCGTATTTCAAGATTCTTCCAAATCCAAAGGCCCCCAAACCTTCAATCTCCTCCAAGTCCAAGTCCATGTCCCAAAAATCAATTAATCCCTGGATAAAGGGATCATTCCGACTTTCCTTCTTCAGTCCAAACCGGGAACCAATCCTCGAAATCTGACTTTTTCTATATTCAATTATAGAAGGCCTCAATTTATAGTCCTCAATTTGCTTCTGTAAAACTAAGAGTCCCACTTGTGTTATTTTAGGTTCAAAAACAACAACTTTCTCCTTTTCCTCCACCATTTGTTCTGCCAAAGTAGGTTCCTGTGCCAAGTCCTGAATTATTTCTGTGTTGGTGCTCTCTTCTCGTATCAAATTAGTCACTTTCTGTTCCAAGTTATCAACTTTAAAAGTCGTGGCATCCGTCTTTTTATTAAGCTCTTCCAGCGAATGATTTATTTTACATAATAGAGTCACAATATCTTCTCCTATCAACATTTTGAATAGTCCAAGGTCAATCACTGGTTCTCAGAATCCTTATCTTGCAGCTGGAGATCCCCCAGTTACACTCCTGTAACAGTTTCAAAAGCTCCCTCTAGAGGGAAACAGTCTCCACTTGTATGAGTTCTTTCAAGCACAGCTCAAGCAATAAACAAAGTTTCAATTTTAGGTTACTTTTCCTCCATTTTGAATGCAGAAGAGGACAATGGAAATAGTATCTTGCTCTTATTTCAACTAGCTGTCAAATCTGTTCTGTCAACGAACTTTCCCCAAACGTCATCTGGCAACGCGTTCCCAGTTTCAGAGCTGAGGTGATTTGATTTTCCCCTCACTCCTGCAGGTGTGATGGCCTGGGAATCCGATTCAGAGGCTGAACCGGAGGAATCCCAGCCTGCACAGGAGTCCCCGCCTCCAGGGCCGGCTGAACTGGGGCAGGGCCTTGATTCTGAAGCGCCTGCACCTGTGCCGGATCCTAAGGAGCAGGCACCAGGTGAATCCACTCTGGCTCCAGAGGTGGTTGAGGACTCAGTGCCTACAGGTGAGTCTCCCCCTGGGCCCAGTAACCCTTTAGCCTCTCCTGAACTGCAGAGGCTCAGGGCAGAGAGGCGAAGGGAACTGGTTTCTCCCAGGAGGAGTGCTCGCCTTAAGGCCAGGAGAGGCGGGTCTCCTGGGGGCCGGGACCGCCCCTGGCCTCAGAGAAGATAAAGGCCAGTCAGCCCGGTCCCAGGTTGCGGGAGCAACGTCATGGAAGAGCTGTTTCGGCCAGCATCCAGTCCTGTTTCCCCCAGAGTTCCTGTCCTTGCCCGGCTTCCCGCTGTGGACCCCGCTTCACCCGAGGAGGACCGTCTGCCGACCCTCAACTCAGGTCCTGGACCTCGCCCCACGGTAACCTCCCCCCTGGACCAGCACAGTTTGCTCCCGCCACACCCACACTCCCCCTTCGTTGGGGTGCGTTCGGGAAAAGCCAGAAGCCATGGCCAACCAGGCAGCTGCACTGGTGGCATTGGCCCAGGAGAACCAGGCCTTGACTCACACCGTGCAGCAGCTCAGCGATGCGGTTACGGTACTTCAGCAGCGGTTGGACACCCTACTGGCTCCTGTGGCCGACGCCCCAGCTCCAGGCAAGTACCCAGTGGCTTTGCCAGAGAAATTTGATGGGGCCCCAGCCAGCTTTCCCATGTTCCTCACCCAGGCCAAGTTGTATATTCAGGGGCGAGCCCGGAACTTCCCTGACGACCGCACCAAGGTGCACTTTTTGATCAGTTTGTTAAAGGACCAGGCAGCCAAGTGGGCATTGCCGCTGCTCAGGCAAGACTCCCCCTTGCTGACAGACTATATGGGGTTTTGCAACTATTTGGAGGCCGCATTCGGCAACCCCCAGAAGGAGAGTCAAGCCAACCGGGCAATTAGGCGTTTGAAACAGGGCAAGTCCACTGCGGCCGCCTACACCATGGATTTTCGGCTGTTGGCGCAAGACTTGTCTTGGAATGACTCTGCACTTCGGGACCAGTATCTTGAGGGACTGTCGGATGAGATACTGGACCAGTTGGCCATGATGGATCATCCCACCACACTGGACGCCCTTATTCAGCGGAGCCTGCAGATAGACGATCGGTTGGAGGACCGTCGCCAGGCCCGGGACTGCCAGCACCCCTGGCTCCTGGCTCCACTCCTTCCCAGCAGGTCCACGCCCACAGCCGAGTTGCCAGACGAGCCAACGCCGCTCGGGGCTGCGCGACCTCGCCTCTCCCCCTCGGAGAAGACGCCGCGTCGGGAGGGGAACCTGTGTTTTTACTGCGGTGGGAGTGGACATTATGCCCGATCCTGCCCCGAGAAGATGCCAGTCGCAGGAAAACCGCCAACCTCGGTAGCCGAAGGCCCTAGCAACCTGGGGTCCCAAACCATGCAAGAGGGGCCCTCACCAGTGGAATTGCGACATCTCATGGTTCCGGTGCATCTCTACCCTCCAGGTGGGCCCTGGATTCTTACCCACGCTCTGGTAGTTCAGGGGCAACCCGCTCCTATATGGACGCTGCCTTTGCCACTCATCATCAGGTGCCACTTCAGAACAAGCCAGAACCGGTACAGGTGGAGGCAATTGACGGACAGCTCCTGCGTTCGGGTGCTGTCACTCGGGAGACCCAGCCCTTGGTCCTGTGTCTCCAGCAGCACCGGGAGGTGCGAACTTTTGACATTGCCTCCATGCCCCGGTTCCCCCTGGTGCTCGGGATGGACTGGCTGGAGGCTCACAATGTTCAGATTGACTGGGTCAATCGGACTGTGCACTTCCCAGACCCATGTCCCCATGCTCGGTCCGAGATGCTAACAGCCGCACCCACTGAGGAGGCTGCATCCACGCTCCCTGCCGAGTACCGGGACTACCAAGACGTGTTCGAGGAACGGGGGGCAGACCAGCCGCCGCATCGGTCTTTTGACTGCGGCATAGACCTCCAGCCCGGAGCGTCCCTGCCGGTGAGTCACTTATACTCTCTAACAGAGCCAGAGCGCGAGGCCTTGCAGGACTTCCTGCGCAAGAACCTGGAGCGTGGTTTCATTAGGCCTTCTACCTCGCCCACCGCTGCGCCAGTGCTCTTCGTTAAGAAGAAATGTGGGGAGCTTCGCCTTTGCCATGATTACCGGGCCCTGAACAAAATTACCATCCCAGACCAGTACCCCTTGCCCCTTATTTCGGAGTTGCTGGAGCGGGTGCAAGGGGCGCAGGTGTTCACCAAGCTAGACCTCCGGGGGGCCTACAATTTAATTCGGATCCAAGCCGGGGATGAGTGGAAGACAGCATTCGGGACCCGGTATGGGCAGTTCGAATACCTGGTTATGCCCTTCGGATTGTGCAACGCGCCCGCTGTGTTCCAACGGTACATCAACCACGTGTTCCAGGACTTGCTAGACAAGTAGGTGGTGGTGTACTTGGATGACATTCTGGTTTTCTCCCGTGACCCGGCTCGCCACAAGGGTCATGTCCGGACCGTGCTGCAGCGCTTGCGGGTTCGTTCTACTCACGGGTAGTTTTTTAAAATCCAATTATCCACAGGAAAAAGTCAGCGCTCTCCAGCAACAGCAATGCGGCTTCACTCTGTGAAAGAAGCGGTCGATTCAAAGCACCGCGCCGCTCACCCCACGTCGCTCCGGATCCCCAAAACAGGGTTTCCCCGTGAGTAGGGGAGGCGCAAAAGGTGCCAGCCGAATCCCAGGTTCACAGGTTTCTTCCACCTGTGATTTCAGTGGGTCTCCGCCTTCGCCGTGGCGGTCAGACCCTGTTTTTCACGGAGTAAGTTACTCCCGATTGGAGGAGCTCAGCCATTGCCAGAGGCGCCAACCCGGAAGTCCGATTTCTGACTTATTTTCTTTCCCCTGCGGAAGCAGGAGGGAGGGGTTGTGCATTTTACCCACGCTTGGGAAAATGTCGCCTATCAAAATCTCCCTGGTCTGTCTGGATATCAGCCAGAGGAGGTTACCGATATGCAAGCTCCAAGGACAGTAAGAGGGGATAGCCTCTGTGGAGGGGGGCTTGCAAACCAACAATGCCATGTTTACAAATGAGAGCCAAGTTGATATGACTCAGCAGCAACTACTGGCTTTGAGGCAAGGCAATCTGACTGTCCACAGTTACTGGTCTCAGTTTCCCATGCTGGTCCACAAGCTGGGCTGGGATTTGAGTTCTGAACCAGTGCAGGCCCTTTTTAAGGCAGGGCTAAATTCAGACGTAAAAGATGAGCTTTCAAGAGGCCCCCGGCCCAAAGATATGGACTCGTTAACCAAGACTGCCTTAGCCGTTGGAGTGAGGCAGGAAACCCGTTTGCTGGAGAGAAGGGAGAGCAGAGGGGAGTGTTTCCATGGCAATCACATTCCTGAGATGCTGGCCGGGGCTTCTCAAGGTCGGAGTCAGCCAGAGCCCATGGAAATCGACTCAGCCCGTGCGTGGGAGCATTCAAAAGTCCAGCCACAGGACAGAAAGAAGGGTAAAAACTGGCAGGCTGCCAAGAAGTGTTTTCTGTGCCAAAAACCAGGCCACTTTGCCAGAGTGTGTTCGGAACGTCGTAACTGTCAGGGAATGGTGGGGGCCACTCCACAGGGAGGAGAAGAAGTGCCCCAGGTGCAGGGAAACAGGAAAGCCTGGCTGGTGGGAAACCCGGGCAGCAGCCAGGCACGAGTAGCAGCGAAGAGCCCTGACCAGGCCACCCCAAAGCAGGCATAGTGGTCAGGGTGCTGCTGGAGCTTCCTAATGGCCAGGCAATGGAGGTCCACGCCCTAGTTGATTCAGGGGCCAGTGCTAATTTCTTCAGGGATCTCCTGCTGCTTGATTTTCCTCTGCAAGTTACCATGATTGATGGAAGGGAACTTTTGGGAGGGGAAGTCACACATCAGACTCCTCCCATGAGAATGCGGATTTCCACGCACTCTGAGACCATCGCCTTTCACGTGGCCACCTTGACTGGGCTACCTATTATTTTGGGAATGAGCTGGTTGGCGTTGCATGACCCAGTGGTGTCTTGGCACCAATGGTCCCTGTCTTTCGGGTTGACCCACTATTTGGAGAACTGCCTGGGAGGAGGGGAACCTTGGGCAAAGAAGGCCCAGGTGGCGACAATGTACCTGGGGAAGAAAGGCAAAATCCCTCCACAATACAGGGACTTGGAGGAGGTGTTCAGTGAGAGAGAGGCTGACACGTTACCGCCTCATCGGCCATACGATTGCCAGATCAACGTACTTATTGATCAGAAGAAGAAGTTTCTGTGGACTGAAGAGGTGCAAGAGGGATTTGAGAAACTGAAGAAGGTTTTTGCATCGGAGGAGCAGTTATTGCACGTCAACCCTGACCTGCCGCTGCGAGTGGAGACTGATGTGTCAAACCGGGCCATCGGAGCGGTCCTGATGCAGCAAGATGGTAGGGGGATTGGAGACCGTGCGCCTTTTTCTCCCGGAAACTGAAAAAGTCGGAACTAAACTACAGTATTTACGACAAAGAATTGCTTGCGATTTTTGCAGCTTTTAAACAGTGGAGGCACTTCCTGATTGGAGCGAAACATCAGATCCAGGTGTGCACGGATCATAAGAACCTGGAGTACTGGCGGACGGTGCGTGTGTTGTGCCAAAGGCAAATACGCTGGGCGGAGTTTTTTGCCAACTTCAACTTTAGGATTCAGTACGTCCCAGGAGAGCAGAACGTGACGGCAGATGCGCTATCACGCAAACCGGACTACTGGGCGGAAGAGGGACCTCCTGCAGCCAGGCTCATGTTCCCGGAGGACAGGTGGACTTGTGGGGGGGCACTGGTGGAATAAAATGAACTGGTGCAACTGGTCAGAGTTGATGCTTTTGCTCAGCGGAAGCTGAACGAACTCAAGGAAAACGGGGAGCTGAGGGAGCTTTCGAGGAGAACGGGGGGCTTTTGTTCTATCGGGGGGCACTGTATGTCCCGGGTGAATCCCTAAGGGCCAAGATCCTCAAGCAGCTCCACGACAACCCCACTGCGGGACATTTTGGGCAACACAAGACCATGTTGTTGGTTCCAAGGGACTTTTGGTGGCCCAAGGTGAGGGAGGACATGCAGGAATATGTGAGAGGTTGTGACACATGTCAGAAGGCTAAAGGGGAGAGGACTGCTCCGGCAGGGTTACTAGAACCTTTGCCCACACCAGGGAAGCCATGGGAAGTGGTGTCTGTAGATTTTATAACTGACCTACCCGCATTGAGAGGTAAAACAGCCGTCATGGTAGTGGTGGATCTACTAACCAAGATGTGTCACTTTGTGGCATGTTCCCATGCAGTGACTGCGGAGGAGACAGCCAAGCTGTTCGTAGAGCATGTGTTTCGGCTGCATGGAGTTCCTTCAAAGGTAATTTCTGACCGTGGGACGCAGTTCACCTCACAGTTTTGGCGCAAGCTCATGGGTTTGTTGCAAGTAGAGGTGAGCTTCTCAACAGCAAGGCACCCCGAAACCAACGGGCAAGCGGAGAGAGCAAATGCCATTTTGCAACAGTATTTGCAATGTTATGTCAGTCAGAGACAGAACGACTGGGTGGAGAAATTAGCACTAGCAGAATTTGCGTACAATGCCAAAAACATGTCCACAGGGATGACTCCTTTCTTTGCCAATCATGGGTGTCACCCCAGGGCCTTTCCGGGGAGGGGGGAGGAGTCATGGAGTGTGCCAGCCGCTGAACAGTTTGCGGAAGAGATGGAGGCCATTCACCAACAGCTCCAGTTGAACCTGGAGAGGGACAAAGAGGTGTACAAAAGGGAGGCAGACAAGCATCAAAGACCAGGGGAGGTCATCCGGGTGGGGGATAGGGTGTGGTTGTCCAAGCAGGGGCTGCCCTGGAAGGGTGGATGCAAAAAGCTCAAGCCCAGGAGAGTGGGGCCCTTTGAGGTTATCCAACAGGTCAATCCCGTGGCGTTTAAGTTGAAGCTGCCAGACAATATGAGGATTCATCCTGTCTTCCACAGGTCACTGTTGTCGCCCTATCGGGAAGGGAGCAGCCATCAGGGTAGGGGGGAAGGGGTGACCCCAACACCTGACATAGCGGAGAGGGAGAAATGCAACGAGGTGGCAGAAATACTGGACTCTTGTTGGAGCGGGCAGCAACTAGAGTATCTAGTGGCTTGGTAGGGGGCGCCTAGCTCAGAAAACACATGGGTTCCGGAGAGTTGTATCACTGAGGAGTTTCTGGTGGAGGAGTTCCATGCTTTATTTCCCGACAAACCAAAACCCCCGGGTGAGTTCTTTAGGGAGATTTTTGGGCCGACGGATGATGAGGAGGATTTTGATTGTTTTGCACCATCTGACGGTGATGAGTGGGAACCGAGGGGGGTTGACGGGAACTTCGCTGGAGAAGATCACCCCGAGAATCGCCTCGAAACTACGGGGTTGGGGGAGGGCTCCAAGGATGTTTTTGCGGACACAGAAGATGAAGACGACATCTTTCTAGGATCCTTCCCTCGCCTTGTGACATCAGTGATGAAGAGATAGCCATCTCTCCTGAGGATGGGAGGGGGGCTTTGAGGAGGGGGTGGATGTCAGGGAACTGTTGGCTGAGAAAGGGGGGAAAGCTTGGAATGTACAGAGAGCAGCCTCCGATAATGAGCAGCTGCACTTCGTCAGAGAGGGAAGAGGAGGAGGGGCTGTCAGGAAACAATGAATCAGAGAGAGAGGAACAACTTCCGTGGCTTCGCTCTTTACGTAAGGGGGGAAGGAAAAGGGGAGGCTTCAGGAAGTTGTTATGCTGGAGAGGAAAAAGGGAGGGGCCACTTTCGGCAACTGACACTGACTGAGAAGGACATGCTTTTAAGAGCTCCGGATTGTACATAGCATTATGGACTTAATAAATCTTGTAAAGCTGGCTGGAGTCTCGGGCTGTTATCTCTGCTAGCACCCACCAATCATCCTGACAGATATAAACAGCAGAGGGGAAAGTGGGCACCCTTGCCTGGTACCCTTCTCAATTCTAATTTCCTCTGATACCACATTATTTATTATAATTTTAGCTTTTTGTTCATGATAGATTGCATTAATACCTGTCAGATGCTGGTGTGGTTGTTTGAGAGTAAACAGGCGAGACTCCAACCTGTCTTTTACAGGCTTTATTCTTGGTGCAATCTATTTACAGTGAAGAGCATCGTAAGTTCATGTCTGGCTCAATCACTAGCAGAATCTGGGAGTGGTCGGTCTTTGTACCTCCCCCAGCATAAAAGTCGTGTCACCCCCAGCCTTTTCCGCCCCTCCCTGCACCGAAACCTACTGCAGAGAATGGGCGCTGGCAAGGGCGTACTTCCTGCCTCTCCGGTTTCCTCAGGCTCGGTGTTGAGGCTCTCCCTAGCATCCCCTGGTCCTGGCACCTCTTCTCCACTGGAGGTGGAGCTTTCTTCCTCGCTGGAAGAGGAACTGCTTCGCAAGATTTTCGGAGGCTCCCTATAACACAACTGCCCTTCCATCTCTCGCCTCTGAGCTGATGGCAGTTCCCTGACAATACCATAAAAAAAAATTTGTCCAACCCCAATACTTTCTAAATTTTGTATCATAAAACTCCAAGATACATTGTCAAAGGCCTTCTCCTCGTCAGTGAACATTAACATTGCTTTACAATTTTTTTCTGGCTTCCAACTTTTCCAAAATGTCTACTATATTCCTAATGTTATCTTTCATATGTCTTCCAGGCAGAAATCCTGCCTGGTCCTTATGAATATAATCTGACAAGACCTTCTTCAGCCTATTGGCCAATATGCTAGCAATAATTTTGTAAGCCACATTAAGTAATGAGATTGGTCTATAGTTTTTAACATTAGATCTATCTTGATCTTGTTTTGGAATCAGGGTTATATAAGCTTCCTTCCAGGTTTTGGGTGCTTTGTCCCCTCCAATTATCTTGTTGCAAACTTCTAATAATGGCTGAATAAGCCAGTCTTTCATAATCTTATAATATTTTGCTGATAGTCCATCTGGTCCCAGGGCTTTGCCAAGTTGCATTGAATTTATTGCATTTTCAACCTCCTGTCTTGTAATTAGTCCATTTAGTAGAATCCTTTTACCTTTGGGAATCCTCTGCAAACCATTAGTTTTAATAAATTGCTCAATTTTAACCTTATCTTTGTTACTATTTTTATACAGTTGTTTATAATATTTCTGAAAACATCTTCTTATCTCCACACGGTTCTCTACAGACTTTCCTTCTGTTAGTATATTTGTAATAGTACTTTGTTTTTGCCTCTTTTTTAGCTGCCAAGCTAAGAGTTTCCCACATTTATTTGCAAATTCAAAGTTTCTTTGTCTCATCATTCTTAATTTCCATTCTATTTCTTGGTTGATAATCTGTGAATACTGAGTCTGTAAAGCTTTAATTTCCTTTTGTATCTGCACATTCTTTGGATTACTTCTAAGGGTCTTCTCTTTATCTTTTAATTGGTCCAAAATTTTACCTTTCTTTTCATTCTGAATCTTTCTCTTAATTGAATTTTGTTGAATGAGGAGTCCTCTCATTACTGCTTTACTTGTGTCCCAAATGACTCTTGTTTCCATTCCACAATTCCTATTAATCTCAAAATAGTCTTTTAGAGTCCTTTGGGCCTTATTAATGGTTTGCTCATTCCTCAATAAATCATCATTCATTCTCCATCCAAAAGATCCCTGTCTAGACAATTTCATTTCCATAAATACTACGTTATGATCTGAGCAAGTTTTGGGGCAAATTTCCGTTTTTGTAACTCTGGGAACCAAGTCTCTTGATATCCATAAGTAGTCTATTCTCGAAAATGATTGTTTTGCATCTGATTAGAATGTGAAGTCTTTTTCAGTTGGATTTCTAATTCTCCATATGTCTGACATATCAAATTTATCAGTTATATCAAAGAAAGTCTTAGGTAATCTGCCAGCATTTCAGTATTTTTTGTCTCTGAGTCCTATCCATTAAAGTAGATGCAACTCCATTCAAATCTCCCATTAGTATTAATTTGTAATCCAAGTGTTCCAGAAGACTTGTTTCCAAGTTCTTAAAAATTCTGCTTTGCCGTCATTAGGTGCATAGATTCCCAATAACAAGTATTTTTCACCTTGAGCTGTAATTTCCACTGCTATGTATCTTCCCTCCTCATCTTTAAAAATCAGTTTTGGATTCCATTTTTATCTTTAACATAGAAAACCACTCCTCTTTTTTTCACTTTGTCAGAAGAAATAAATTCTTGACCAAGTTTCTTATTCAATAAAATTTTCCTGTGTAATCTTGTGGTGTGTGTTTCTTGTAGACAAATTATATCCAAATTCTGCTTTGCCAAAAGATGATGAATCTGACTCCTTTTCTGTGGAGAATTTAAACCATTCACATTCCAAGAATAAATTCTCAAAGCCATCATGTAAAGCCATCTAGTAAATTTATTCATGATGTATTATATGTTTTAATGAATTGTTTTAAAGGATTTACTGATCTAATATTTTGTTATTTGTGTGTTGCCTTATCATGAATTTATGCTTTAGCTACTGGGGGGAAAGTATAGGCTAATTTGGGGAGGGGATTGTATTGTAATGTTTTTTTGTCAATTTGATGTAAATCACTTTGGGCATATATGGAATGGTGGCATATAAATAAAAACAGTAACAGCAAACAAGCAACAAGAACGTATTAAAAATATCCCAAATTTGGATTTGCTTTCAGGGTCTGCTAGTGAGAGAATGAGGGAAATCCACATGAACTAGTCTTAAAGTGACTCAAGCCGCTTACACTGATGCAGCTATAAACACTGGCTTTAGGACCCAGCATTCATGGGCAGATGTGAAAGCCCCAGCAGCTCAACAGAGCCAAGCACTGATGCTAGCTTTGTGTTGGACTTGCGCTACAACCGACCTGATAAAGCTCATCCTCCGATGATAATTAACAACCTGAGCCTTTGATAAGCCTCCAGGCACGTTCCCCATTCAGCAGAGAATCCAGCACAGGGAAGGATGAGAAACACGAGCTACATTGCTAAGAGATTTATTCCTAACTATGCAGACAGAAAAGGAACATACATCCTCTCTCTGTGAAAGCAGAGAGCAACTGAAACAAAGGAACAGGAAACCAGTAAACATCACATCCGTCTCCCGTCTTCCGTGAGACTTCCAACAGTCTGGAATCCCTGGAATGTAAACAGAGTCTTGTGACTCCAAGCAACTGCACAGTGGCACAAACAGGAACTAACACTTTGCGCTCCCCAGAAAGGCAGCTGGGTCTCTGAGCTGGCCATCATTTGAATTACCCACAGTGCCTAAGAACCACACTGCCAGGGCACTATAGGTTAATAAGATAGTGTATGGTTCACAGATAGTCACAGATTACAATGCTACTGTAAAGGTTGTTGCAGGAACCGCCCCCCCCAACCATTCAGTTTGCACAAGCACGACATACACACACTCACACATGACATACGTGACATTTCCTTTAATAAAACTTCATTGAAAAGCCTTCCGTAAATAAGGAAGCGTTTGAATCGTAAGCCTGTCTCCATGAAATCCCATTCGCTATCTTTATTACAGGTTGACCAGTTTCCCCATGCAAATAAACTGCTGCGCTCCAGCCAATGAGCGTTACCAAACAGCGCCCCTTGTGGCGGCCACGCTGGTACTGCAGGACCTATATCTACCTCTCAATGCTTTCGACAGCTGCTAATACAATGTATCTGGGTTTAATTGACCGTGACTAATCCAATCAAAATGTATCCAAGTGCTTCCTTTCAGTGAAAGTGCTTTTTTACTCCTGAAGTGTTTCTGTTATAAATTCACAGAAAATCAGCCGTACATCGAATCTGTACCATTCCACTTTTGTTCTGCACCTTAGAAGTAGGACTATCGAGGGGGGGGGGCTTGACATAGGGCAGCCATAATCCCCCAGGTGTACCAACACATCCACAGCAAGCCCACCCCAGCGGGCATGCCAACACTGATGGTGCCAGACAGCGGATCATTTCACTTACAAAGAACTTGCATATGGAAGTGGATTCAGTACGACTAGAACAAAGGACAGTGACCAACCCTTCCCTCTGGGAGCAGGAAGCCGTGAACTCCTCTTTGTCCTCTGGAATGTGCTCATGGGGAGGGGGAAAGGAGGAACTGGACAGGTGACAGGACACTCAGGTTATCACCTCAACCCCTCCCTCAACCCCTCCTTTTTGTGATGTGTCAATGATGTAGTTATGATGTAGTTGTGATGTAGTCTTAGGGGTGTAGCATGGGGGATTAGTAGCTAATAAAAGTTGAGGTCTTTTGTTCAGGGCTTCCATCTTGCTTTGTCTTGCAGTGAGTTGGAGTCCTGTCGCGCCAGTCTTAATAAAGACCAAGCCTACTGGCTGCTGTTTTGCTCCAATTGCTCTGGTTGGTGTCCTTGCTTTTTGTCCAAGGGAGACCTCAAATTTCTCCATTAACAAGGTAAAGGATCCCTAGATGGTTAAGTCCAGTCAAACATGAATATGCTACTGTATGCTATTGCCACCAGAAGCAACAGATAACACTTTGCCAAGCACCTTCAAACCTACATCTGGTCCTGATGACTAGAGTGTGTTACCACTGACTTTCTAAAAAGGAGTCAGCACTAGGAATTGGGCACCTAAGCAGAAAGGCACACCACAGCATCTCTGTTGGCAGATTATGTGAACAGTATATAAAATGAGAACAATTACGTCCTCCAGAGAGTGGCTTTGAATATAAAGTTGGAAAGTTGTAACACATAGGATGAGTGTTAAAAGTTTACATGTTACTGCAACAGTTGTCAAACCTGATTGTGATTTTCTATATTCTGAGCATCTTATTAAGATGTAGGGGAGGCTGCAAAAATTAAGGCCAGTTTCAGTGCACAACTAGAACCAAAGCTTAGGGAGTGGAATGTGGATCACACACTCTTTAACCCCTCCCCCATAACCCCTTTCCACTAGCCACCTGCTTTTGTGTGACCAACCATCTCTATCATATGAAAAAGTCATTTTGAGAACCATAAATTTTAGAAGCATATCTGGCTCTTATTAATCACACACCCATGCACACACTCACACAGAAGAGAGAGAAGGGTGAGGGGAGGGAATGCACCCTTAAACCTTGTTCTTTGTACTGTATATCCAAACCCATCATGAGAGGACATAAAGGACACTGTGAAAGGTTTCCATGCCAGCTCCCTGATTATGGTGTGCAAAGCCCACATGATCTCTTATAGAGGTTGCAGAGTCCAGCGGACAAGACAGCAAACTGTGAAGCTTAGTGGAAAGGAAACAAGTTTCCACACACTTTCTCATTTGGGGCAGGCTGCCCATGGGTGGATGGGTGATCAGACTGCATACCCTATTGTCAGTTTTCCACTTTACTGGTTTATGAGTAACCACACTGGTAGAGAGAAAAATACATGCATCTGGATTAAATTAGAGGCAGTTTCTCTGCTGGAACACATCTGTGATCTGCAACAATCACATGCTGAGAGGACTGCTGAAATTCAGCCTGGGGGAAAAACGACACGAGTTTAGCAGCAGCAACAGCCGCAGCACTGGAACAGACAAACACCAGCTGCATCCAAGGTCAACAAGGAGACATACTAAGCATTACTTGCAAGCAAATTACCTAGATTCTTATTTTGTCGGGGAGAGGGGGGATTACGTAATTCCTTCCTCTTCCCAATCTTTCACACACTTCAAATTCCAGAGATAAGCCTCTTTCACCCAAAACAATAGGTAAAACTAAAGTGGGAGAAAGGGGGATCTCAAGGGGGGGGGGGTGATGGTCAGGCAGCACTTATGAAGAACTCAACCCTTAAACTAAAGGGCTTCTAGATTTGGAGGGAAACAAGTCTGGCCTCTGCACAGTATAAGGGGGTGGAGCATCTTCCAAAAAGAACCAGCAAAGGCAAAACACTTTAGCAGTTAAGTTTGCTCATCTCCTTGAACACATATATGGACTCTCCTGCTGAGTGCCTGATGGCCCCGTTCCTGCCTCTTTCCACCTGACCCAGGGCGGGGCCTGACAGGCCTTTGAACAGCAGAGATGGTTCTTTTTTAAAATGTTTTTAAATTATTCTTTTACCCTTTTAAATTCTTTTTTAGTGTTGGGGTGGGATAAATGTTTAGTTGGGGTTAGGGATTTGTTTAATTTTGTAAGATTGTACTTTTTATTATTTTTAGTTTCTATTGTTTTATTGGTTTTTTGTATAGGTTGTATTTTGTTTTTATTTATTTTTTTAAAAAATATATTTATTAAAATTTCAATTAAAAAAGGTTACAAAACTGATAAAAACAAAAAACAAAAAATACAAATTACAGAAAAAAATAAAAACAGTTAAAAATAAGTCCCTCTTTCTATATCTTACAATTCATTTACTTATTTTCATGACTTCCTCACACCTCCCTTTTTTGTATTCCAGTTCAAATAGTTAGTTCAGCAAATCCTTACCCTCTTTGTTTTATCTTAGTTCTTTATCTTCACATATTATAACATTATATTTTCATCTAATATCAATCCATTTTTACATATTCCTATTTAACCTTATTACTAAAACCGCTTCGTTTCATTCCGACATCATTTTAACATTCATTAATTTTACAGTGTTTCTGTAAATAGTCTTTAAATTTCTTCCAATCTTCTTCCACCAACTCTTCTCCCTGGTCTCGGATTCTGCCAGTCATTTCCGCCAATTCCATATAGTCCATTACTTTCATTTGCCATTCTTCCAGGGTGGGTAGATCTTGTGTCTTCCAATACTTTGCAATAAGTATTCTTGCTGCTGTTGTGGCGTACATAAAGAAAGTTCTATCCTTCTTTGGCACCAATTGGCCGACCATGCCCAGGAGAAAGGCCTCTGGTTTCTTCAAGAAGGTATACTTAAATACCTTTTTCAATTCATTATAGATCATCTCCCAGAAAGCCTTAATCCTTGGGCACATCCACCAAAGGTGAAAGAATGTACCTTCATTTTCTTTACATTTCCAGCACTTATTATTGGGCAAATTTACATGCCGTAAATTTCATACCTGTGGTCCACAACTGTTCCCAGTCAGCAAACATAATGTTATGTCCAACATCTTGTGCCCATTTAATCATAGCAGATTTCATCGTTTCATCCTGAGTATTCCATTTCAACAGCAAGTTATACATTCTTGATAATATCTTAGTTTTGGGTTCTAACAGTTCTGTTTCCAATTTTGATTTTTCCACCTGGAAGCCATTTTTTTTGTCCAAATTGTAGGCCTCCCTTATTTTAAAATAATGAAGCCAATCTCGCACTTTATCTTTTAGTTTCTCAAAACTCTGCAATTTCAGTTTATCACCCTCCTGTTCCAAAATCTCCCAATATTTTGACCAATTGGCCTCCATATTGAGTTTTTTCAGAGCCTTCGCTTCCATAGGTGATAGCCACCTTGGGATTTTATTTTCAAGTAAGTCTTTATATCTTGTCCAGACATTAAACAATGCTCTTCTGACAATATGATTTTTAAATGTTTTATGTGCTTTAACCTTGTCATACCACAAATATGCATGCCACCCAAAAACATTATTAAAGCCTTCTAGATCCAAAATGTCTGTGTTCTCAAGAAGCAGCCATTCTTTCAGCCAGCAAAATGCTGCTGATTCATAATATAGTTTAAGGTCTGGCAGGGCAAATCCACCTCTATCCTTTGCATCAGTTAGTATCTTAAATTTTATTCTGGGCTTCTTGCCCTGCCAGACAAATCTAGAAATGTCTCTCTGCCACTTCTTGAAACAATCCATCTTGTCCCAAATTTGCAATGATTGAAACAAAAACAACATTCTTGGCAATACATTCATCTTTATTTATTTATTTTTAAATAATATTTATTAAAATTTTCAATTTTTTCACATAAACAAAACAACAATACAACACAAACAAAAACAAGTATAATTTCAATCTCTTTTTTTCTTGTAACTTACTTTCCCGACCTCCTCATACCTCCCCTTTCTGTATTCCAGTTTCTATTTATCAAATCAGCAAATCCTTTCCCCTATTCTCAATTTAATTTTTAACCTTTCTTTTGTTTTTATTTAATCATTACCGCTGAAAACCACTTAACTTCTAAACCCATGTCTTTCTAACATTCGTTAGTAATAGTAATAGTAATTTTATTTACGGCCATAGGCCCATACAGGTAAAAACGACACATAAATAACAACTTGTGCACGTGGGAAAAACAGCCGCTAAAACACCACTATAACAATAAAATACTATAAGATATAATGGCATACTACGCCTTAGTTAGCTTGTAGTGCTCCTTGGCATCGCTTTTGGGTAAGGACAGCGACCAGGAACCTTGCCACTTTCAGGGTCGTATGAGTATCCTTATCCTGCAAGATTTGGGCAAGGTGGAATTTTGGTGGGGAACCCTCTAGTTTCTGTATGATTGATCCCAACAAATTTGCCCGTGGCACATTGAACAGGGGGCAAGTGAACATAATGTGCTGGAGCGACTCCGGTGTCTCCTTATCACATTCGCACATGGCTTGGCCCTTTGAGAATCTATGTCTCAGGACGTTGGAGGGAAAAACGTTGAACCTCGCTTTGGTGAAGGCCAGTCTATGGGCAACAGTCGAAAGGGAGGAGAGGTATGATGGAACGCAGTAAGTTAAAGTGATACCAATGTTCTGAGGCGAACAAACACCTCCCCCCAGCATATAATTGCGCTGTAGATCGATGTCATCCAGTCTTTGGCGGATCAGTCTTAGAGCAGTAATTTGGTCTAGTTTTAGGGAATCTGAAGGAGAGATTTCATAACTCAGGAGTTTGGCATGAATTCTACTAGTCCAAAGGCTAAAGAATTCATCTCGCCATAAGCATTGGACAAGGTAGTGGTTTGGTAATCTATGCCACAATGATAACCAATAATTGAAGACTTGCTTCCACAGGCAAGTTTCTAAGGATGCGATCTTCAATTCTAGTCGCATGGCTGCGTTGCTTACGCACAGGGGGAGCATTAGGAGCCGACGTAGGAATTGATTTTGCAGTGTCTCAAGAGGGGCAAGATCTGTCATCACAGCCCAAAGCGGGGCAGCATAAGCAAGCACGGCAACCACTTTTGCCTTGAACACCTTTAGGGCCGAGGGAACATGCAAAGCTCCATCCGAAAAAAAGAATCGGAGGAGCGCATATGACAGAGTTTTGGCCTTGTTAAGTAGGTGTTGAATTTGAGCTTTCCACCCCAAATTGTATTGAAAAATAACTCCTAGGTATTGAAATTTTAGAACTTGCTCTATTTTTGCTCCACCAAGCTTCCATTCGTATAATCTCCGACTTCTGGAGAAAATCAGAATCTTGGATTTAACATGATTGATGGTTAATTGGTTGAGTTGACAATACGTGGCAAAGATCTTCAGAGCTCTGGTTAGTCCAACACGTGTATAAGATAGAATTACCGCGTCGTCCGCATATAAAAGGAGTGGGCAGCGGTAGTCCGCTAGTCTAGGCGCGTGTGTACTTAAAGAAGAGTTAACTAGGGGTGCTCGCATGTCGCTGATGAATAGGTTGAATAGACAGGGAGCCAATGTACATCCTTGGCGCACTCCCTTGTTTATTGGTATAGAATTTGTGAGGTCGCCCGCAGGAGTAAGTCTCACTCTGGCAAGGGTACCTTCGTGGAGCTGACTTATAAGCCATAAGAGTCTTCTATCAATGCCCTGTTTCGCAAGTTTCTCCCATAGGATGTTTCTAGGAACGCTGTCAAAGGCTGCCTTTAGGTCTAAGAAGGCAGCATAGAGGTAGCCCCGGGGAGGAGAGGAGTACTTCCGTGCAAGATGATAAAGAACTATCGCATGATCGGTTGTAGAACGTTTAGTTCTGAACCCTGCTTGTTCGTGGCCAATCTGATTAGTCTCATCTACCCATCGCAATAGTTTAGTCAGCAAAAGGCTGGCATAAATTTTCCCTATGATCGAAAGGAGGCTGATGTTACGGTAGTTTTCCGGCTCCGTTGGAGAACCTTTTTTATGAATTGGTACTATAATGGCCTCCTTCCATATTTTGGGGATGAGGCCAGAAGCGTTGATTGCATCGAAAGTTTTGGCCAAGATGCCAGCCCACCATTTTGGGTGTAGTTTAATGGCTTCGGCAGGGATCAGATCGGGCCCTGGGGCTTTACCCAGTTTCAGCTGGGCTATTAGCTTGGCTATTTCGTCAGGATCGGTGGGAGGCCAAATAGGTAAGTGGGTAAACAAATGCGTCAGGTGGTCAGAGGGAGCATCCGCCTGTGAGAAGCATTTCTTCAGGAACAATTCCCATGTCGGTGCAGGGATGACTGCCCTTGGGTATTTCTTCACCCTTCTGTTGATCAAAGACCAGAATTCCCTGGATCTGTGTGATTTTGAAGCAGTAATCAAAGCCTGCCAGCGATTGTGTTGCCACTCACGTTTGGCAATTTTCTGCGTGCGTTTGTAAACTAGCTTGGCTTGTGCATAACTAGCTGGCAGAGTAGATGCACCGGAGGTCTTATATACATTATATATAGCACGAAGGCGCTGTCTTGCCTGTTTGCACTGAGAGTTATACCAGGGGGCACCGTAAGTATATTCATTTCGATTTAATATTTTGGGTGGTAACCTGAAGAAGGACGTAAGATCAGTCGTAAGATGGTGGAAGCATTTCAACACTATGCTATGCTCGTCTGAGGCAGAGCCTATGTTGGGATGGGGCCCAAGGATTTCTTTTTGAAAGAATTCCTGATACCTTTGAGCCTGGGTCTCCGACCATTTGATTCCTCTTACTTGGAGAGATTCATTGGTTGTCATCTGGGTCGCATGTCTATAAGCCTCCGACTGCCAGTTCAGGGAAAGCTTGGCTACAAGGGGAAGATGATCACTAGATTGTACATTCTCGATCTTAAAGGTGGAAATACACTTAAGTAGATCCCTGGAAACCAACAGGTAATCGAGGACGCTGTTTGATTTAACGCTCAGGTGGGTAAAATCCCCTGGAATATCAGGGAGGCATGTGCCATTTAAGGGGACCAGATTTAAACGAATGGCCATTTGATAGAGGAGTACTCCAGCCTCATTTGCTCTGTGGTCTTTAGAAGTTCTCCTCATGATATGTTCCAGATCGTAATTATCGAGGTTTGGAGTAACCCACCATTTGGCTTTGGTCAGCGAGTCCCAGTTTGCTGCTGTGCGGGCGTTAAAATCGCCACCTATTATGGCCGGGGTATTAGGAAACTTAACATAGCATGAGAGCAAATGCTCTTCTAGCGAACCCCATTTAGAGCCAAGTTCGGGGGAGGAACCCCCAGGTGGCAAGTAGACATTTGTAACAAGAAGTGAGATCTTTTCCCCCGCAATCAGCCCGGTAAGGGCGTAAGGAGGCAAGGCCTGTACTAGAGTAAGTTTAGAATGTAGGTTGAGGGAGATGTCTATTATTAGGCCCCCTTTAGGGCGGCCTCCTTTCAGGGAGGGGCAGGCAGGGAGTTCTAGAAGCTCAAAGCCATTTAGAACAATTTTCTCTACTTCCCACGATTCTTGGAACAAGATGATATGAAACAGGTTGATATACTCCAAGAATTCTGGATCTAGTTTTTTCCCCCTCCAGCCCGCAATATTCCAGCTGAGGACTGATAGGGGCGAGTTCCTGTTGTGTCCAATTCGCTGTCATTTCCGGGAGAGATGTGTGTCCTTAGGGGGCAGGGCAGACCCCACAAAAAAGTCAGTTATTTTACTTTGCAGGGCTGGCACCTGCTGGGGGTACCTAGTCTTGAAGTTGGTAGTGAGGTGTTCTGACTGGTGCAACAGGACGGGTCTCCTGCAGGCTAGCCCAAGGGCGGACACTTCAGTGGGAAACTCCACAGGATTTGCTGAGACTGCCCCACTGCGAGGTCTAAAGATCGCCGATGAAACCATTTGATTTATATGTCCGGCCGGGTCTTCAATCAAATCCGGGCCATTTTTTGATGTAGGTGGAACACTCCCCTGTCCTGATGCTGGCGAAGATACTGGGAATGCTTGGCGTACTGGTACCGTTTGTATGTCGGGTCTATGCCACTCAGGGGAATATGAGGACTCCAGTTCCGGCATTGATGGATTAGTTGGTAAGGAATTGTTTTGGTGGAAGGAACTCTGGGCTACACTCTTCAGCGGGGAACTCTTGGAGGGCGAGTCAAAATTTATCAAGAGTAGAGATGAGGGGCCTACTTGTGGGACAAAGCCTGGGTCTGCCAAGCATCGGTGGGTTTTGCCCTCAAGTGGGGGAGGCATGGGTTTAGGAACTGAACTAAGGTAAGGAAGACTTCCTGCTTCCTTAAAACACGGCTCCGAAGAGCTGACAGGATTATCCTGAGAAGTGAGCAGGACTTTTCCGTTCTTCTGGACATGTATGAGCTGATGATTAAGTACTTCTAGTCTATCAATTATTTCTTGTTGTTCCCTCGGTGGAAGGTCGCCAAAGGTGGCTAAAAGCTCTCTTTCCTCCGGCGGGGTCAGAAGATTACTTGCGCCGGTGGGTTTCTTTAGAGCTCTTGAGGGCGTAGAGTAAGTCCAGTTTCGGTGCAGATGGGTATCCTCCGGGAGAGGAGGCTCGATGTCCCGAGGTGCTCCCGACCTCTCCGACAGAGTCTGCTCCTTGCCGTGACCGGCGAGTAGAAGGGGGTGGATCTTACTGTCCATAAAAACTCTTGTTGGGGTGATATCATACCTAGCCAAGAGTGATTTCTGCCTGATGATAACTGAAGGGATCCTTGGAGAGTAAAACGCAAGCATCACTTTCTGTGGCCTGAAGTGCTGGTTCAAAGGTAATACTGCAATGAGATCGCATTGTGTGGTTTCTATGTTTAGGAGATTGCTTAGATGCTTTTTGACCCCACCCAGAGTGAGCCACCTTGCTGACCCTGCCCAGATGTTTAGGCAGATTTTCTTGGGTTGCAGGGACAATGCTTGATGTTTCAGTGCAGGATTTGGTCTATATTTAGGAATCACACTTCCTTTTTTGGTTGAGGGTAAGGTTCTCTGGAACTTCAATTCCCCCGTATCTACAGTTGGCTTAGACTTTAACCGGAAGTTATCAATTTTCTGCCCGAGGTTACATAGCTGGGAGGATAGCACATAAATCTTCTTGAATATGCAATTTAGGGTTCTGACCACAAGATGGAGATGTTCATGTTGTTCTTGTCTTGCGCAGTCCTCAGTTCCGGTGTCTTGTACCACCTTCAGTGGGACACTCTCTCCTCCTCCAGGCTTGCCGTTTGCAGTTTTAATCTGAGGTGAAAACAATTCCTCTGGTGTTGACGTTGTTTCTGGGGACATTAGTGGGTAGAAACGGTTCTGGGTTTTCACCCTATAGCGGTGTTCAGTGGGGCCACTCCATTTGCCAGACACGGGGGGGTCGATTTTTGGTTGTTTGGCTCTTGGGGAGGGCAAAGCCTCGTCACAATCCCTTAGGCGTTTGCCTTGACCCATCGTTATGAGTCGTTTAAAATAGCAGTGATTAAAAGGTAATAAAAGGTAATAAAAATACAACTGAGTGTGAGCTGGCGGAAAACCAGTGAGTCGAAGGCTGCTTCCAAGGCTGCCGGAGAATACAATTATCTGCTCATTAAGGCTGATTTACGATGCAGGCTTCACAGTTATCGGCAGTGTGAACTCCTAGCATGGACTCCAACACCCTGGTACAATCTTCAGCAAGAACTTGAAAGGCTGGGAGCCACAACACAAATTTAGGGAGGATTCAAAATGAGCTCCGGCAAATGCGTCTTACCTCATCGCCATCTTGAACTCTCTGCATAATTCTGATAATTCGTTAATTTTACAATGTTTCCTAAGATAAACCTTGAATTTCTTCCAATCTTCCTCCACCGTCTCTTTCCCCTGGTCCCGGATTCTGCCAGTCATCTCTGCCAGTCCCATGTAGTCTATCATCTTCATCTGCCATTCTTCCAAGGTGGGTAGATCTTGTGTCTTCCAATACTTTGCGATTAGTATTCTTTTTTTTCTTTTTTTCTTTTCCCCCCTTTTTATTAAGTTATAACATACATACCACAAACATACAGAGTACAAAATACACGACCAAAAAGAAAAGAAAAAAGAAAAAAAAGACATAAAATACATAAAACATAGACAAATCAACTTACATTAACTCAACAATAACACTGATTGACTTCCCTTTATCACGATTTCGGAAAATGTTATCTTATTTATCTATCTGCAGTATCTTTTTCTTAAAAAAGCTTTTTGCGTAGTAAGCGTTATCTCGTACCTACTGTGATTTTTACATTTGCATATGTATTTTTTATTAACATTTTTATTTTCCCTTTATCTCTGTTTCCATGTATACCCTAAATTTATCCCATTCATTATTAAATTTTGTGCTTTTTTGATTTCTTATTTTCTGTGTCAATTTTGCCAGTTCTAGATAATCAAATAATTTGGATTGCCACTCTTTTATAGTTGGGGTTTTTGATGTTTTCCAATACTGTGCTATGAGGGTTCTGGCAGCCACTGTTGCGTATTGAAAAAAAAAATTATCTTCCTTTTTGATTTCCTCACCAATTATCCCCAGCAGGAAGGCTTCGGGTTTTTTACTGAAGGTGTATTTAAAAAAAAAATTAATTCATTATAGATAGATTCCCAAAAAAATTTAAGTACCTCACACGACCACCACATATGATAGAAGTCACCCTTCTTGTTCTTGCATTTCCAACACATTTTGTCACCTGTTTTGTAAATTTTTTCCAATTTTACCGGTGTTATATACCATCTGTACATCATCTTGTACATATTTTCCCTGAGTGTTGTACATGCCGAGAAGCTCATACCTTTACTCCATAATGCCTTCCATTTATCAAACTCTATGTTATATCCTAAGTCGACTGCCCATCTCACCATTACCTCCTTTACTTCCTCATCTTTGGTATCCCACTCAAGTAACTGGCTGTACATTTTTGATAGTAATTTTGTTTTGCTTTCTATTATTTCGATCTGAAATCTAGATTTTTTCTCACTTATCCCAATCTTTTTATCTTCTGTCCACATGGAATTAATTTGGTGATATTGAATCCAACCAGTCAATTTGTTTTTTATTTCTTCATATGGTCTAATCCTCCACCTGTTCTCTGTTTTTGCTAATAGATCTTCATAGGTCCATCTTTCCCCTTCGATGTTTATTTTTTTTATTGTCAGGATGTCAATTGGTGATAACCACCAGGGGGTTTTCTGTTCCAACAATTTTTTATTTCTTTCCCACACTTCTAGCAGTGGCCCTCTAAAAATGTGGTTAGAAAAACCTTTATGGACCTTTCCCTTGTCCCGCCATAGGTAGGCATGCCAGCCAAATCTTAAGTTGAAACTCTCTAAGTCTAACAGGTCTTTGTTTTTGATGACAATCCATTCTTTTACCCAGCAAAGGCATGAAGCTTCATAGTATAACTTTAAATTTGGAACCGCAAATCCACCCCATCTCTTTGATCTGTGGGCAATTTAAATCTAATTCTTGGTCTTTTTCCTTGCCAGATGAATTAGTATTCTTGCTGCTGTTGTAGCATACATCAAAAATATTCTGTCCTTCTTTGGCACCTCTTGGCTGACCATACCCAGGAGAAAAGCCTCTGGTTTCTTCAGGAAGGTATATTTAAATACCTTTTTCATTTCATTATATATCATCTCCCAGAAAGCCTTAATCCTTGGGCACATCCACCAAAGGTGAAAGAATGTACCTTCATTTTCTTTACATTTCCAACATTTATTGTCTGATAAGTGGTAGATCTTTGCAAGCTTGACTGGGGTCATGTACCACCTATAAATCATTTTCATAATATTCTCTCTCAAGGCATTACATTCATCTTTATAACAGCAATTCGACCAAACAAGGAAAGCTTCAAGTTTGACCATTTCAAGATCCTTTTTCACTTCTGACCAACATTTCTCATAGTTATCTTTAAACAAATTCACATTCTTAGCAGTCATATTAACCCCCAGGTATTTTACTTTCTTTACCAGTGTTAAACCTGTCTCCTTCTGAAACCTCTCTTTCGCCATTGGTGTTAAATTTTTCTCAAGAACCTTAGTTTTTAACTTGTTCAACTTAAATCCTGCCACTTGACCAAATTCCTGAATCAATTCCAATACTCTTTTAGTACTGGATTCTGGCTCCTGTAATGTCAATACTAAATCATCTGCAAAAGCTTTAAGTTTGTACTGTTTGGCTCCGACCTGAATACCTTTGATCAGATGGTCCCTTCTAATCATATTTAGCAAAACCTCCAGGACCAAAATAAAAAGCAATGGGGAAATTGGGCAGCCTTGTCATGTCCCTTTCTCCATCTTAAATTCTTCTGTCACCACGTTATTAACTATCAATTTGGCCTTTTGTTCTGAATAAATTGCACCTATACCATTTTCAAAACCTTGACCAACCCCCATCCCCTGAAGATTTTTCTTCATAAAGCTCCAAGAAATATTATCAAAAGCTTTCTCCGCATCTACAAATATCAAAACTGCTTTAGTATTAATATTCACTTGCAACTTCTCCAAAATGTTAATTATGTTTCTCGTATTGTCACACAAGTGTCTACCAGGGAGGAAGCCAGCTTGATCTTTATGTATCTCCTCCACTAGTACTTTTTTCAATCTTTTAGCCAATATATCTGCAAAAATTTTGTAATCCACGTTAAGCAGGGATATGGGGCGGTAGTTCTTAAGTTGTGTTTTTTCAGACTCAGTTTTCGGTATAAGTGTAATATAAGCTTCCTTCCACGACTCTGGCACTTTTTCCCCCTCCAAAATTTCGTTGCAAACCTCCTTTAGTGGTTGAATTAACCAATCTTTCAAAGATCTATAGTATTTTGAGGTTAAACCGTCCGGCCCTGGAGATTTGCCCAACTGCATATTCTGGATGGCACCTTCCACCTCCTGTTCTGTTATTTTATAATTCAACATTAACTTATTTTCTTGAGAAATTTTTTGTAATCCATTAGTTCTTAAAAATTGGTCTGCCAGGCTAACAGTTTCCCACATTTATTAGCCGATTCGAATGTCTTTTGTCTCATCTGTTTAATTTTCCATTCTATTTCCTGATTTATCATTTTCATATATTGTACTTGATATAGCTTTATTTCTCTCAGAATCTCTTGCGACTTTAGTTTCGCTCTTAATTTCTTCTCACCTTCTTTTATTTTCGCCAAAATTTTATTTTTTTTCTCATTTTGAGTTCTCTTCTTTATTGCATTCTGTTGAATCAGAAACCCTCTCATAACCGCTTTACTTGCATCCCAGATTACTCTTTTTTCCACTGTGGTACTCATATTTATCTCAAAATAGTCTCTCAAAGTTTTTGGGGCCTTCTTAGTCACTTCTTCATCTCTAAACAAGGTGTCATTCATCCTCCATCTGAAGGAGCCAATTGGTGTTAATTTCATCTCCATTCTCACAGCATTATGGTCGGAGCAAGTTTTAGGACAAATTTCCGCTTTTCGAATCCTAGGAGCCAATCCTCTAGTTATCCAAATTTGGTCAATTCTTGTCCATGTCATTTTGGCTTCAGAGAAGAAAGTTCCCTCTCTACCCAAGGGATTCTTAGTTCTCCAAATGTCAATTAAATCCATGTTGTCAGTCATCTCAAAAAAAGTTTTTCGAAGTCTGCCATCTTTGGTAACTACCTGTCTTTGTGACTTCTCCATATTTGTGGACACCACTCCATTCATATCTCCCATCATAATAATATTACAGTCTATATGGTCCAACAATGTCTCATGCAGCTTCTTAAAAAATTCAGATTTCCCCTCATTTGGTGCATAAACTCCTACTATCAAAAATTTCTCTCCTTGAATTTGGATTTCAATTGCCACAAATCTTCCTTGATCGTCTTTAAAGATAAATTTCGGTGATAGGCTCTCTTTTGCATAGATTACAACTCCTCTCTTTTTGACCTTATCCGATGAAATACACTCTTGACCCAATCTTTTGTTAATCAGTACTTTCCTGTGTAGCCTTATCACATGAATTTCTTGTAAACAAATCAAATCCAATTGTTCCTTTTTCAACAAATGAAAAACTTTTTTCCTCTTCTCCGGGGAATTAAAACCGTGAATGTTCCAACTTAATAGTTGCAGAGACATGGTGTAATTATTTTACTTTTCCTCCAACTGCTCCAAGTAATTGTTCTTGTTCTGTCGGTGGTGTCACTTTCTCTAATTTGTCCAATCCCAAAGGTAGCGATGCTAAGTCTAGTATTCCTGGTTTTAATGCTCTTGGCTCTTCTTCTTCTTCAGCTTCTTTTTGCAGGTTTTCTCCGTGCTCTCTCAAAAATTTTCCTTTGTCTTCCACTGATCTTATTTTGATTTTTCTCCCTTTAAAGGTAAAAGAAAGGCCTTGGGGAAACTCCCACCTGAAAGCAATTCTGTTACCTCTCAGCAGAGCCACCAAATCTCCGTAGTTAGCCCTAAGATCCAATAGGTATTTCGGAATGTCCTTAAAAATCTCTACTCTTGATTCTTCTCCAGAGCGATCTCGGCCCTGAATGGGAAACCTGGACTTTGAAAGTCATCTAATCTTCCTTGCTGTATTATACTGTATTGTTTTAATTAGTGTTTTTATAGTTGTTCTGATTTTGAGTGGAGTGCCCTACCTGGGGGATGGAGCAGCCAAGTAATTTTGTTGTCCCCGAGAGGGGGCAATGACAATAAAGATATTGTTGTTGTTGTTGTTGTTGTTGTTGTTGTTGTTGTTGTTGTATTTCCAAGGTCTTCTGGAAGTGCAGACTCAGTATTTTATCTCTCTCTTCTTTTGTTCGGAGAGTAGTCAAACAGTCTCTCACCCTGTTCTTTCTCCCCCCTCTTCCAAGTCTAAAAGCGCTTACTATCTTGAAATCTTGTTTATCTGAATCTAGGTTCCAGAAGTCTGCAAATTCCTGTGTAAGATAATCACTTAGGCTGTCTTTTTCAAGTTCAGGTACAGCCCTGATCCTCAGATTAGTCTGTTTTTCCTTCAGTTCAATCATAGACAACAACGACCTGTGGTCCTCAAGCTGTTTACTTATCGGTGGTATCTCTCCTCTACAGCCAATGCTTTCTCCTTTGCTTCTTCAGCTATCTTTCGATTTGAAGTGGATTCTTGCAACAGTTTCTCAATAGATTCTGTGTTTGAATTCACCTTCTGCCCCAAGTTGTTAATACTTATAGTATTTTGGTCAATTTTAGTTGTTGCTTCAGCAACCTGATTGCTTAGTTTTTCCAAAGATTCATAAATTTTGTTTAATGCTGAAGCTAATCCCTCTTCAGATGCCATTCCTTTTGACCCAGCTTGTGCAGAATCTCCCCCTTGTGGTGCAGAAGGGCCAGATGCTGATGGTCTGCGCTGCTGCAATCTAACTTTACCCGATCTTGTTGTTTTTTTCCTGAGGCAAGGTTTTTTTCCTGAGGCAAATTTGCCATAACCCTTTATCTGAGGATCAAGGTCAATCCCACGGCCAAGACTTGTTTTACAGTGGAAATTTCCCTGGCCAGTTAGAAGTGGAAAATTCCCTAGCCAGTTGTAGCAATTTCAAAGTTCCTCTAGGGGGACACAATAGCAGTCAATACTTGTTACAATAAAGTATCTTTTCCAACTTTTCCAAGTCCCCCTTCAATAGAATAAACAACAGTTTCAAGTCCAGAGAAAACCTTCAAAGCACTTGCAGAGTAACTGTCAAAAAGTTACATTGTCCATAAACAGTGCAGCTCTCAACACGGCAATTCTATTGTTCCCTGACAGTCCGTTCCCAAGGATTAAGTGGTGGTCTTTGTTCCCTTTTCTCTCCTTTTTTTTTTGCAGGCAAAAGATTGCTTTCCCCTCTTCCCTCCCCTCTCCTGCTACTCAGGGCGGGAGTTCTCTTATTTTGACGTTAGGAAGTAAGTCCTTTTAAAGCAATTTTCCAGATCTTAGCTTAGACAGTCTTTGCTTTGATCTGTTTACAGAAAACGGAAGGCGGACTTCCTGTTTGCGCCTTCCCGCTTCAGTGCCAAATTAATCTTTTTTTGTTCCTTTAATTCCCCGATCTTTAACTTGACCTACTCACGGGTTGTTGTTTAGTAGCCGAATTGTCACAGGAAAAAGGTCAGCGCTCTCCGACAACAGCTGTGCAGCTTCACTCCACGGAAGAAGCGATTGACTCTCAGCACCACGCCAGACTCCCCGTTTCGCTCCGGAGCCCTTTACAGGGTTCCTTTGCAGATTGGGGGGGCGCTGAAGGTGCCCGCCGAGTCCCACGGTCACAGGCTTCACCCGCCTGCAATTTCAAAAGGGTCCCTGCTTCGCTGTAGCGGCAAGACCCGATTTCCGCGGAGCTTACTCCCTCAGAACTAGAGGGAATCCGCCATTGCTGATGGCGCCGCCTCCGGAAGTCTGTATTTTGTTTTTAAGGGGCGGGGTCAGGGCTGCCTGGGAGTGGGTCCCAGCCAACAGAATTGCTTGGGCATGTTCCATTGGGGAGGGGGATGCACTGGGACACCCGATCTCAGTGATCATGGGTAGTAGGAGGAAGAGTTACTCGAAGACCAGACCATGTCATTACCGAGGAAGTAGATTTAGTCGCTGTTTGAGGACTATCCCTGCTTCCGGGTCTGGTCTTGACTGGATGGATACTAGAATCAGCAAGGGAGACCCTAATAATAATAATAATAATAATAATAATAATAATAATAATTTATTTATATCCCACGCTCCCCAGCTGAAGCTGGCTCAGAGCAGCTGAAGGTACTGCTGTGTAATGCCAGGTCAATGATTGATAAGTCCACTGCCATCAATGACTTGATCGTGGATGGAGGACTTGATCTGGCATGTGTAACAGAGATCTGGTTGAAAGAAGCAGATGGGCCTGTCCTTGCCACTGCTTGTCCACCATGTTTCTCTTATGCACAGCAACCCAGATCATGTTGTTACAGCGATTTTTAGGAAGTCATTAGCTTGCACCAGGCATCCTATTGGGAAGACCCAGTTTTCTGAGTGCATGTTCTGGAAGTTGGGCAATAGGGGCAGTACAGGGGCAGGATTCCTTTTGGTGTACCAACCTCCCCGCTGCACCAAAGATTCCCTGCCTGAGCTGCTTCAGGTTGTGGTGGATGTTCTCCTGGAGACACAGAGTTTGGTTGTGCTGAGGGATTTTAACATCCACACTGACACGACCTTACAAGGGGCCTCTTGGGACTCTGTGGAAAGCATGGCCTCCATGGGGCTGTCCCTGAATAAGTTTTGCCCAACTCATAGTCACGGACATGCCTTAGACCTGGTGTTCACCTCTATGGGATGTGGGTGATCTGACACTAAGTAAAAGTGAAACAAAAGAAGTGCCATGGTCAGATCACTTCCTGGTGCAACTGGACTTCTCCACAACCCTTCCCCTCTGCAGGGAGGTGGGACCGATTTGGATGGTCCGCCCCCACCACTTAATGGATCCAAATGATTTCCATAAAGTTGTAGGGGATGCTTTATCCCATGTTGATGGCCTTTCAGCTGATTTCCCTGGTGGCCCTCTGGAATGTGGAGTTAACCAGGGCTATTGACTGTCTGGCTCCGAAGCACCCTCTCTGATTGCATGGAGCCAGGACAGCCCCATGGTTTCCCCCAGAGCTGAGGGCAATGAAACAATCAATGAGATGGCTAGAGTGCCGGCGGCGGAAAACTCATTCTGAATCTGACTGGACACGGGTAAGGGCTCAATGGCAAGCCTACCAAGTGGTGAAAGCAACGGCAAAGAGGACCTTCTTCACCGCCTCTATTGCATCTGCAGAAAACAGCAGCAGGAGACTCTTTCAGGTGATTTGCAATTTAATGGTACCACTTGAGCCATCGGTAAGGGCCCCAAGATCTCCTGCAATGATTTTGCAAAGTTTTTTGCAGATAAAATCACTCAGATTTGGAAAGAGGTAGACTCCACCATGGGAACAGGGCAGGGGCAGGAGAGTGCTGGAGTCCTGTCTAGTCAAGTTGTGTGGGATCAATTCCAACCTGTCACCTCCGAGGATGTGGACAGGCTGCTTGGACGAGTGAAACCGACCACCTGTCTCCTTGATCCTTGCCCATGCTTGGCTGTGTTCAGAAAGTGGTGTTGGGGGATGAGTGTTCAGACCTTTGGGCTCTCACTTGTGGGGTGCCTCAGGGTTCCATCTGTGAGGGGAATCAGAGCTTACAGGGTTAACAGCTCAGAGTCCCAGTGTCCTGCCTGTTCTGGGGAGGAGCTTTCTCCACTTCCGGAGAAGCTGTTTTCTTTGTTCTATCTGACTTTTGGTTTTGTCCAAGACGAAGGGAGTTGTTATGTTTTTCGCTCATGACAATGGCTGATTTGTTTTCTCTGATGCTGTACATAATAAAGTGTTATGCCTATCAGCTTGGTTCCTCGAGAGCGAACAGGCAAGATCCCTCACTGGTCTTTTCAAAGGCTTTATTATTGGTGCAAAACATTTACAGTGCAGAGCGCCTCAATTCCATGTCTTGCTCAGTCACTAGCAGAATCTGAGAGTGAGCGGTCCTTAAACTTTCCCCAGCAGAGTAGTCTCTTGACCCCCATCCGACGCCTCCCCTCTCTGCGCGAAAACCTACTGTGCAGGGAAGGCTTGGGCAAAGGGGGACCTTCCTCCCCCCTGCTTTGCTCAGGCACGGTGTCTTGGCTCTTTCTTGCATCCTCTGAGCCCTGCAGCTCTTCCCCACTAGAGGCGGGCCTTTCCTCCTCCGCTGAGGAAGTGCTGCTTCCCATGATCTTTGGAGGCTCTCTGTAATCCAGCTGCCCTTCTGTAGCCTTATTAGACTATACCGATTGGTGGGGTCTGCGTTGCTCCCGGGAGGGAGAAAGGAAGTCAAATGACACCGAGGTTGATTCAGAGAAAGTGTTTATTCTGCTCTCCGGATAACAGAAGGCACTTGTGTGGTCAGTTCACAGCAAGTCCAAAGAAATGAGAAATTTCATGCAATATATATATCCTCCAGGCACCCTCTCCCCCCTTCCCCAGGAATCCAACCACGTCAGCTTATACATGTAAGTTGACATCCATGACCATAAACAGATATTCCTGTTCCGGTATTCTTGACCATAAAAGGTTGTTCCTGTTCCTATACCCTTATCTTGGGGCAGGAGGTCACCAACTCTAAGTGCGCTCCTGGTGACGTTCCCAGATCTCTTGTCAGACCTGACAAGGTCTGTGCGTCTTTGTGGTCAGGATGTAAGATAAGACCCAGACGTGCCATCCCTGCTCCACTGGAACTGGCAAGGCCATCCATTGCCGTCACGGACTGATAAAGGAGAGGGCTTTGAGCACTTGTTTATACAGCTGGCTTTCTGTTTATACGTTGATTCAAGAGCTCATGTTAATGGATTTTAGAAATGCTCCCTTGGAGGAGGAAAAATGAGGATTTTGGGTCCCGTTTCAGACTGACTGCACAGAAACCCATTCCTTCCCCCTTCACTTCCATCTCTCGCCTCTGAGCTGATGACAGTTCCCTGACATCCACCCCCTCCTCAAGACCCCCCTCCCCGTGGGTGGGGTCTCTAACCGTCTCCTCCTCCTGAGCATTAGCAGGTGATGGAGGAAAACCCCAGAAGGAACAGTCATCATCCTCCGTGGATTCAAAAACTGCTTCCCATCCTCTAATGTTCCTCCCAGCTGGTTGGACGTCCCAGTCAGACTTCTCCCCCTAGGACAATTCCCCGACCTCGTCCCCACGTCCTTCCTCCTCCCCTGAGGATGGGAAACCTATGAAGTCCCCCTCGTCGTCCGTGGGTCTGAACACCGCTTTCAAGAACCTCTCCTGGGGTTTAGGCTTATGTGGGAACAAAGCATGGAACTCCTCCACCAGATATTCCTCTGTGATGGATCCTGCGGGAACCCATGTGTTTTCTAGCTGGGTTCCCCCTCCCAGGCCACCAAGTACTCTATCTGGTGCCCTCTCCACCTGGAATCAAGTATTTCTGTTGCTTCATTAGAGCGTTCCCTCTTCTCTGCATGTGGATGGGTGGACACCCCTCCCTGGGAAGCCCTGCCCCTCCCTGTAATACAAAAGCAGGGACCTATGAAACACCGGAAGTATCCTCATGCTGTCCGGCAATTTCAGCCTAAATGTCACTGGGTTGACCTGATGGATTCCCTCAAAGGGCCCCAGCTGTCTAGGCTGCAATTTTTTGCACCTCCTCTTAAGGGCAACGCCTGGGATGACAACCACACCCTGTCCCCCACCTGTATGACCTCCCCTTCCCTGTGATGCCTGTCTGCCTGCCTTTTATATATTTCTTTCGCCCTCACCAAATTCAGCTGGAGTTGTTGGTGCAAAGCCTCCATCTCTTCTGCGAATTGCTCAGCAGCTGTCACACTCCATTCCTCCTCCCCGCGCCCTGGGAAGGCCCTGGGGTGACACCCGTAGTTGGCCATAAAGTGGCTCAACGCCGTGGACACATGTTCAGCATTATTATAAGCAAACTCAGCTAGCGCCAATTTCTCCACCCAATCATTCTGCCTCTCACTGACGTAGCAGCGTAGGTACTGCTGCAATATGCCGTTCGCTCTTTCGGCCTGGCCATTGGTTTCTGGGTGTCTAGCTGTCGAGAAGCTCACCTCCACCTGCAGCAAACTCATGAGTTTACGCCAGAACCAAGAGGTAAACTGTCTCCCGCGATCGGAAACGACCATTGATGGAAACCCATGCAGCCTAAAGATGTCATCCACGAACAGCTTGGCAGTCTCCTCAGCTGTCACCACATGGGAACATGCCACAAAGTGACACATTTTGGTCAGTAGATCGACCACCACCATCACCGCTGTCTTACCTCTTGACCTGGGCAGATCTGTCATAAAATCTATGGACACCACCTCCCAGGGCTTCCCCGGAGTCAGTAAGGGTTCCAGTAACCCTGCCAGTGCTGCTCTTTCCCCTTTAGTCCTCTGACTCCTGTCGCACCCTCGGACATATTCCCGTACATCATCCCTTACCTTGGGCCACCAGAACTGTCTGGTGACTAGCAACATGGTCTTATGCTGCCCAAAATGCCCAGCTGTGGGGTTGTCATGGAGCTGTCTGAGGATTTTGGCCCTCAATGGCTCTCCCAGTACATACAGTGTCCCTTTGTAGTACAAGAGCCCTCCTTTTCCCTCAAAACCCCCATTTTCCCCCTTTCCATCTCTAAGTTCCCTGATTTTAGTCTGAGCGAACTCATCGTGTCTGGTGAGCCCAACCAGTTCTTTCTCCCCTGCCAGTGCTCCCCCACACGACCATCTGTCTTCTTGGAACATTTGCCTGGCCACAGGCGGTCCTTCCCTTTCCATGTACTCAGGTTTCCTGGAAAGTGTGTCCGCTCTCACATCCTCTCCCCCCTCCCGGATGTACTATATCTCAAAGTTATATTGTGAGAACGTCTCCGACCATCTGACTTGTCTCTGGTTGACCACGCGCGCTGTCCGCCAGTATTCCAGGTTCTTGTGGTATGTTCACACCTGGATCTGGTGCTTCGCCCCAATCAAAAAGTGCCTCCACTGCTTAAAAGCCGCATAAATGGCTAGCAATTCCTTGACATAAATAGTGTAATTTTGCTCCTATTTGCTCAGCTTCCTGGAGAAAAAGGCACAAGGCCTCCAATCCTCCCTCGGACCTTGCTGCAACAGCACTGCTCCAATGGCTCGGTCTGAAGCGTACATCTCCACCCTCAAAGGCTTCCCAGGATCCACATGCAGAAGCTGTTCCTCAGATGCGAAGGCCTTTTTTTATATAAATTATATTTTATTAGGTTTTAACAAGAAAAAAAATTATAAGACAATCAATAAAAAAACACAAAAAATAACAACACAAAAATACAAAAATACAAACATTTAACATAAAAAGAAAAAGAAAAAAGAAAAATCCCTCTTTTTAATTTCTCACCGTTCATTAACTTATTTTCCTGACTTCCTCGCACCTCCCTTTTTTGTAATCCATTTAAAAATTGGTTCAGCAAATTCATACCCTGTTGATTTATCCTTAATTTTTTTTCCTCACATATTGTCAGGGAACTGCCATCGGAGAGTCAGGTGGTGGAAGGGCTCAAGGAGGGTAGGAGAGCCTCGGATGCTGAGGAAGGAACCAGCAGGGGGAGAGAGAGAGTTCCCACAGAAACTCAGTCGGAGGGATGGCTCCAAGATACTTCCAGTGAGAACAGCGGAGAGGTTTCAGGACCTCCGCTGGGGACGCCTACTCCGCGTAGGAAACTGTCACGCAGAGAATCCAGAAGGAGAGTTTCCGTTAAGGAACTCTTATGTTGGCGCAAATTCCGGAAACGCCCACTGACGGATTCTGCCAGCGATTGAGGTAGCCATGCACCCATGGCTCCGCGGACTGGGAGAGTTTAGAAACTGATTGCATGAGTGGAGAGCTCAACCATTTACGCACAAGCAGCCCCCTTAACCCATAACAGCAATCCGTCAGTCTTCGACGCTGCGTGTGCGAAAGAGAGGCATCATGAGCAACCCAACTGGAGACGGAGCAGCGGGAGGAGCTGGAGCGGGACCAACTCTGGCGGAGAGAAACAGAGCGTTGGAACACCAGCTGGCACTGCTAACGGCGCGTCTCGAGGAGAGGAGAGCTCAGGATGCACAGGGGAAGCCCACCCCCATAGCAAGGAAGGTACCGGGGTTGGTACAGAAATTCGGGGGTGACCCAAGAAGCTACCAAGCCTTTAAGACAGAAATGCAGTACGCACTGAACCTGCAGTTTGATGACTTTGCCGATGAGGAATCGAGAGTGGCTTTTGTGATTGGGCACCTCGAGGGGGGAGCTAGAGAATGGGTGAGGCCCCTGATGGCATCGAATAATGATGCCCTAAAAGACTTGAGGAAATTCTTTATCGCGATGGACTTGATGTTTTCCAGCCAGATTGAACAGGGCGTGGTACGCAGACAGTTAATGGCATGCAAACAGGGGAATCAGTCCGTCCGAGAGTATTGGACACAGTTTACCATGCTCATACATAAATTGGGGTGGGACCTGTCTTCGGAACCGATTCAAATGCTGTTTGAAGAAGGGCTAGCCCCGGCGGTGAAAGATGAACTTTCCCCCGCGCCCCGTCCGGAGTCCATGGATCAGCTGACCAAATCGGCGCTTGCGATTGGAGCGCGCCAAGAGGCAAGGGCTCTGGAGAAGCGGGAAGGGAGAGGAGAGCGTTGGAGTGATTTCCGCATTCCTGAGATGCCGGAGCAACCTTCCCCGCCAGTGGAACCAATGGAGATTGGGACTGCGCGTGCGCGCGGAATTTCAAACGTCAGCGAAGGGCGGAAGAAGGAGGGGAAGAGCGCCAAAAAATGCTTCCTCTGTCAACAGCCAGGACATTTTGCCAGAGTGTGCCCACAAAGGAAGGGATGGCAAGGAATGGTGGGAGCTGTTGGGAGTGAGGAGGAGGGGGTTAAGGAGCAGGTAAAAGCCAACGCCTGGCTGCCAGCGACAGGGCACAGCAGCCAGGCCAAGGATCAGTGAACGTGCCCAAGCCTGAACCCCCAAGAGCGGCTCTAGTCGTAGAGGTGCTGCTAGAGCTACCCAATGGACATCCACTCACGATAAAAGCCCTGTTAGACTCAGGCAGCTCCTGCAATTTCATGAGTAAGGAGTTTGCATCAGAGCACCAGATACAGACGCTGCCCTTGAGCAATTCCTTGCAGGTGACCACGATTGATGGGAGGGAACTTCGGGGGGGGGGGGAAGTGAGCCAACAAACGGTCCCCATGACAATGAGGGTGGGAAGGCACACGGAAGTCATTGCATTTCATGTAGCCACCCTGGTGGGGCCGCCCATCATATTAGGAATGAGCTGGCTGGCGTTACATGACCCACTAGTGGGATGGCACCAGCGGGTAGTCTCTTTTGGGTCAGCTTATTGCCTAGAACACTGCAAGGGAAGAGAAACTCAGGAGTTGGCTAGGGCAAGTCTGGCAGGGATGGTGGTGGGAGAAAAGGGAGAAATACCACCACAATACGCAGACCTGAGTGATGTTTTCAGCGAGAAGGAAGCAGATAGACTGCCCCCACATAGACCCTTTGACTGTCAAATTAACCTACTCCCGGGAGCCCAGCTACCAGTGGGCAAACTGTACGCTATGTCGGACAGGGAGATGCAGGAGTTAAGGGAGTTCATTGACAAGAACCTGAAACGAGGGTTCATCAGGGAGTCAAGAGCGGTGGGGGGCAGCCCAGTGTTTTTTGTGGACAAAAAGGACTCAAATAAACCCAGGCTGGTCGTGGACTTCCGGGCTGTCAATTCGGTGTCAGAACCAGTGGCCTTTCCCATGCCCAGGATTGACGACATTCTGACCAGAGTGAGGAAGGGAAAGATTTTTACCAAGCTGGACCTGAGGGGGGCATATAACCTGATACGGATGAGGAAGGGGGATGAATGGAAGACCACCATGTTCACCCCCTTGGGGGCCTTTGAGTATCTCGTTATGCCCTTCGGATTACAGGCGGGCTCAGCATGCTTCCAATCCTTCATGCATCACGTCCTGGGACCTCTGCTCTATAAGAACTGTGTGGCCTTCTTAGACGATGTGTTGGTCTACTCAGAGGACGAGGAGCAGCATGTCCGAGATGTCCGGGAGGTCCTAAGCAGGCTGCAAGCAAACCAGCTGTGGATAAAACTGGAGAAGTGCCAGTTCCATACCAGAGAGGTGGAGTTCCTGGGGTACCGTTTGTCAGACAAGGGATTGGCCATGGATCCCAGTAAAGTCCAAGTGGTACTGGAATGGAAGACACCCAGAAACAGGAAGGACGTGCAGAGATTCCTGGGGTTTGGAAACTTCTATCGGAAGTTCATCAAAAACTTTGCCCACTTAACGGCGCCCATCACCGATTGTCTCAGTAGTAAGAAGAAATTCGCGTGGATGGAAGAGGCGCAGCGAGCGTTTGAACAGCTAAAGAAAGCGTTTGCGTCGGAGGAACAGCTCTTGCACGTAGATCTACAGAAGCCGATGAGGGTAGAGACGGACGCATCTGATCGAGCGGTAGGGGCGGTGCTTCTCCAACCGGGAAAAGATGCGTCGGACTGGAGACCGTGTGCCTTCTTCTCGCGGAAGTTGAATAAATCCGAAAGGAACTACACAGTGTACGACCGGGAATTGCTCGCCATTCATGAAGCTTTTCGGCGGTGGCGACACCTGCTGATTGGAGCGCAGCACAAGGTCCAGGTGTGCACGGACCACAAAAATCTGGAATATTGGAGAACGGCCCGAGTACTGAACCAGAGACAAGTGAGATGGGCACAGGAGTTCTCCAAATTCCATTTTGAGATTTGCTACGTACCGGGACCAGAGAACGTCAGGGCGGACGCTCTCTCTCGTAAGCCAGAGTATATGGAGGGGGAGGGAGCGCCCGAGGAAAGGCATATTATCCCAGAGGACCACTGGGTTTGTGGAGCAGCATTGGTGGGGCAAAGGGAACTGGTAGAAGGGACAGAGAATGATGAATATGCCCAAGACAAGCTCAGAGGGCTCAGGAGAGCCGGGGAGAACACAGGGGGGTTTGAAGAAAGGAACGGGGCGTTGTATTACAAAGGGGCATTGTACATACCGGAAGGGGAATTGAGGGGTAGAGTACTCAAACAACTGCACGACAGCCCCACCGCAGGGCACTTTGGGCAACACAAAACCATGTGGTTAGTTACCAGGCAGTTCTGGTGGCCCAAGGTGAGGGAAGATGTACGAGAGTATGTAAGCGGGTGCGACCGCTGCCAGCGAGCAAAGGGGGAGAGGGCGGCACCGGCGGGGTTACTGGAACCATTACCCACACCCGAACGGCCATGGGAGGCAGTTTCCATCGATTTTATGACGGATTTACCAAAATCCAAGGGAAAGACTGCGGTAATGGTAGTGGTAGACCAGTTAACCAAGATGTGCCACTTTATAGCTTGCTCACATGCGGTGACAGCGGAAGAAACCGCCAGGTTGTTTATAGAACACATTTTTAGGTTGCATGGCGGCCCCTTGAGGGTGGTCTCAGACAGAGGAAAACAATTTACGTCCAGGTTCTGGAGGAAGCTCATGAGCTTACTGCACGTAGAGGTCAATTTCTCGACCGCCAGACACCCAGAAACAAATGGGCAGGCGGAAAGGGCAAACAGTATTCTGCAACAATATCTGAGGTGTTATGTAAATGACAGAGAGAATGATTGGGTAGAGAAATTGGCTCTGGCCGAATTCGCCTACAATAACGCAGAAAATGTGTCCACGGGCATGAGTCCATTTATGGCCAATTACGGGTGTCACCCTAGGGCCTTTCCAGGGGAAGGAGGGGAAAGATGGAGCGTACCAGCAGCGGAACATTTCGTGGAAGAAATGGAAGCCATACATCAACAGCTCAAGATGAATTTGGATAGGGCCAAGGAAGAATACAAGAAGCAGGCAGATAGGAGCAGAAGGGAAGGAGAGACCATAAGGGTGGGGGACCGGGTGTGGTTGTCAACACAAGGGTTGCCATTTAAGGGCGGGTGCAAGAAATTGAGGCCGAAACGACTGGGACCCTTCGAAGTTATACAACAGGTTAATCCGGTGGCCTTCAGACTCAGGTTGCCAGACAACATGAAACTGCATCCAGTATTCCATAGGTCATTACTGTCACCATACCGGGAGGGGCGGGAAATTTTGGGACATGAAGGTGAGGTTCCCGCGACACCGGAAGTAGAAGAGAGGGAGAGCAGCAGTCATGTAGCAGAAATACTCGACTCTCGGTGGAAGGGTAAACAGGTGGAGTACTTAGTGGCATGGGAAGGGGAACCGGAGTCCGAAAATACCTGGGTACTGGCAGAAACGGTTGATGATGAGGTTTTAGTAGGAACGTTTCATCTCCGGTACCCAAAGAAGCTTCAGCCCTTGGCTAGGTTCTGGGAGGAACACTTCGGCACCACTGACGAAGAAGGGGAGTTCGAGGGGTTCCCAGAATCAGGACAAGAAGAGGAAGAAGAATCAGATGGGGAAGAGTATTCGGGAAGAAGGGACAGTAGTAGGTGGAGGGCGGTTTTTGAGTCATCCGAAGATGAGGAGGATTCTTTCAGGGGATTCCCAGCCTCACCACCCAGAGAAGAGGGGGAAATGGGGGGTGAGGGGGGTCCTGGAGGGGAGGTGGATGTCAGGGAACTGCCATCGGAGAGTCAGGTGGTGGAAGGGCTCAAGGAGGGTAGGAGAGCCTCGGATGCTGAGGAAGGAACCAGCAGGGGGAGAGAGAGAGTTCCCACAGAAACTCAGTCGGAGGGATGGCTCCAAGATACTTCCAGTGAGAACAGCGGAGAGGTTTCAGGACCTCCGCTGGGGACGCCTACTCCACGTAGGAAACTGTCACGCAGAGAATCCAGAAGGAGAGTTTCCGTTAAGGAACTCTTATGTTGGCGCAAATTCCGGAAACGCCCACTGATGGATTCTGCCAGCGATTGAGGTAGCCATGCACCCATGGCTCCGCGGACTGGGAGAGTTTAGAAACTGATTGCATGAGTGGAGAGCTCAACCATTTACGCACAAGCAGCCCCCTTAACCCATAACACATATTATAGCTTCAAATTTTCAGCCAGTATCAATTCATTCTTACATATTCTTATTTTGCCTTATTACTAGAACCCCTTCATTTCATTTCAACGTCATCAACATTCAAAAATTTTACAATGTTTCTGTAGATAAATTTTAAATTTCTTCCAGTCTTCTTCCACCAACTCTTCTCCCTGGTCTCGGATTCTGCCAGTCATTTCCGCCATTTCCATATAGTCCATTACTTGCATCTGCCATTCTTCCAAGGTGGGTAGGTCTTGTGTCTTCCAATGCTTTGAGATGAGTATTCTTGCTGCTGCAGTAGCATACATAAAGAAAGTTCTATCCTTCTTTGGCACCAATTGGCCAACCATGCCCAGGAGAAAGGCCTCTGGTTTCTTCAGGAAAGTATATTTAAATACCTTTTTCATTTCATTATAGATCATCTCCCAGAAAGCCTTAATCCTTGGGCACGTCCACCAAAGGTGAAAGAATGTACTTTCAGTTTCTTTACATTTCCAACATTTATTATCGGGCAAATGATAATTTTTTGCGAGCTTGACTGGGGTCATGGCGAAGGCCTTTTTTAACCTTTCAAAGGACTGCTGCGCTTCCTCGGTCCATGCAAACTTCTTTTTGCTACTGAGACAATCAGTTATGGGTGCTTACAAGCTTGCAAAGTTCTTGATAAACTTTCTGTAGAAGTTGCTGAATCCCAGGAACTGCTGTACATCTTTTTTAGTCTTGGGGCTCTTCCAATCCAGTACTGCTTTCACCTTCTCTGGTTCCATGGCCAGCCCCTTGTCCAACAGCCGGTACCCCAGGAACTCCCTAGACCTCCCTAGCATGGAACTGGCATTTCTCCAGCTTGACCCACAACTGATGCTTCATCAATCTCTCTAGCACCTGCCTGACGTCTTTCACGTGCTGTGCTTCATTTTCAGAGAAGATTAAAATGTCATCCAAAAAGGCCACACAATTCTTGTACAGCAGGGAGCCCAACACATGATGCATGAAGGCCTTGAAGCAGGCACTGCCCCCTTGTAATCCAAATGGCATGACGAGATAGTCAAACGCCCTCAGGGGGGTGAACATGGTCGTCTTCCATTAGTCTCCCTCTCTCACTCTAATCAGATTGAGGTCCAGCTTGGTAAAAAATTTCCCCTGCCTAACACACGTCAAAACATTGTCAATTCTGGGCTGAAACCTCCTTCAAATCTGCATATTGTGGTGGAACACGCCCCTTCTCCTCCAGAGTCACCCCAGCAACCCTGGCCATAGTCATTCTTGGTTCCTTCCCCCCCAGGCAGAGTTCCAAGCACTGAGCTGACCCAAAGGTAAGGGATTGTTGATGCCACGACACCACTGGGTCATAGAGTGCCAACCAACTCATTCCCAGTATAATGGGGGGTCCCGCCAGTGTGGCCACATGAAAGGCAATTGTTTCCACGTGCCTGGAAACCCTCATCCTCATCAGGAGTGTCTGGTGCGTCACTCCCCCCTCCCAGTCGCTCTCTCCCATCAATGGTGGTTACTTGAAAGGGGAAATCTAGTGGCAACAGGTGTAGCTGGTGTTCTAGAGTGAAGTCTCTGCTGAAAAAATTCCACAATGCTCCAGAATCCAGCAAGGCTTGGATTTCTATTGGGTGCCCATTAGGAAGTTCCAGGATCGCTTGCACGGCTATACCCGCCTTGGGAGGGTCTGGCTGGGGCCTTTATACTGGTCGCCTTCCTGGCTGCTGCCCCTGTTGGTCTGCAGCCAGGCTTTTTCGTTTCCCTGCACCTGAGCCTTCTCTCCCTCCTCTTTGCCTGCTGCCCCCACCATCCCTTGCCAGGCTTTTTTCTGGGGACAGGCCTTCGCAAAATGTCCAGGACACTGACAGATAAAACACTTTTTGGCTGTTTTCCAGTCCCTTCCCTCTTTCTTCCTGAGCTCACCGGCGTTTGAAAACTCGTGCGCGCGGGCTCCATCGATTTTCATCGGCTCGGCTGGCGGCAGACTGTGGGAAGTCCCTGTTCACATCTCAGGAATGCGGCTGCCATGGAAACGCTCCCCTCTGGCTTCCTGCCTTTCCTGAGCGTGCACCTCCTGTCGTACCCCACTGGCTATCGCCATTTTAGTTAACTCATCCATGGAACGCAGGCGGGGGGCTCTGGATAATTCATCTTTTACCTCTGGATTCAAACCTGCCTCAAACAGAGCTTGCAGGGGTTCAGAATCTAGGTCCCAGCCTAGCTTGTGCACTAGCACCGCAAAACACGACCAGCAGCTCCTGATGGTCAAAGATCCCTGCTTGAAACTCAGTAGCTCCCTTCGTGTAACACTCCCCTCCGCCTCGCTGGAGAACATAGTATCCATCGCCTGATAAAACTTGTCCAGGTCTTTCAAAGCATCATTCCCCATCTAATCCATTCCCAAGCACATCCCTCAAGCTGTCCAATTACGAAAGCAACTTTTTCCTGGTTGCTAGCAAACTCCCCTTCTTGCAATTCCAACACATATTGTATCTCTGTTCTAAATGCGTTGTAATCTTGAGGCTTTCCTCCAAACTTATTCACTAGCCCTGGGACCTTCCTCCCAATTGGGGTGGCTCTGACCTAACCGTCCTGTGCTCGCCTCTCCTCCAACCGGGCTGACAGTGTCGCCACGTGCGCCTCCAGGTCACGGTTCCTCTCCATTAAGGCTCTCATTACCGTTGGCTGCTCCGGTCTTGCTCATCGTGCTGCCTTCACGCGGCTACCCTCGAGCAACGTCAGTGACTCTCAGATTGCTGTTATGCCTGTCGGCTTGGTTGCTCGAGAGTGAACAGGCAAGATCCCCCCTGGTCTTTACAAAGGCTTTATTATTGGTGCAAAACATTTACAGTGCAGAGCGCCTCAATTCCATGTTGTGCTCAGTCACTAGCAGAATCTGAGAGTGGGCTGTCCTTAAACTTTCCCCAGCAAAGTAGTCTCTTGACCCCCATCCGACGCCTCCCCTCTCTGCGCGAAAACCTACTGCGCAGGGAAGGCTTGGGTAAAGGGGGACCTTCCTCTCCCCCTGCTTTGCTCAGGCATGGTGTCTTGCATCCTCCGAGCCTTGCAGCTCTTCCCCACTAGAGGCTTTCCTCCTCCGCTGAGGAAGTGCTGCTTCCCACGATCTTTGGAGGCTCTCTGTAATCTTGTGTCCCAAAGCTCCTACAAATAGAAAACAGAGGCTCTTAACTTCTTGCGGACAGTGCACATAATACTGAACTAGCACCCTGTGTTTTGCCTATTCTTCTCGGTCTGGGACACTTTGGGAGTGCAGCCAGAGGGAACAATACTGAACTAGTTGTTGGGCTTAATTTAAATCAAGGGATCCATCTATCTACATTTCTTATTAGCAGGATGGCTTCCGGAGGAAACCAGCAGTCTTCTTCCTCTAGCAATGGTGGTGCTCAACTACCTACCATGCCTTGTGATCCTCAAACCTTTGCTCAATTTTTCCTAGCGTTTGAAACCTTTTATAGGCAATGCAGGCCCAGGGTCTTGGCGCTGCCAGCGCCAGAAGCATCGCAGGATGTTATACCTGATACCATTCAGTGCAGTCAGGATCAAGCAGGCACATCGGCCTCAGCATTGGTTGGGGATCAGCTGGAAGGGACCATAGCTGGATGCCCACATACGCGATCCCAGTCTGTTAGTTCTAATAATCCTACCTCAGGCGCAGGTAAGGGTAAGGCACCTGCAAAAGGTGCTAATAAAGGTAAGGCACCTGCAAAAGGTGCCAATAAAGGGAAGGTGCCAGCAAAAGGGGCCAATAATAACACCATGTCTCAGGTTGTAGGCATCCCTAGTGTTTTTCAGGAGCAGCCACCTCAACAAAGTTCAACAGAGGGCGGCTCAGGGTCCGGCTCTGAAGCGGAGCAGCTGGTACCTCAAATCGCCCCACCAGCTGCCAAGACGAACACTGCCAACAGTGAGCCACAAGGGGGCAAGAGGAAATCCAAGAGGAAGCATACATCGGCAAAGAACAAAAGGAGCAAACAGTCTGATACAGAGGATGATTCAGGTACGTCCTCCTCCGATTCTGATAGTGAGGGACCTGTGGAAGGGTACTGGGGTTTTGGCGAGGACAGTCATGGGCTCCCTTTATGGGTGCATGAAAGAAGAGACAATTCACACCGTAAGACGTTCAATGGTACATTAGAATGGAAGGAGGGGGCGTTGGTGGAAGATGTAAAGATTTCCACCAATTTGTCTACAGATTTTATATTAGGGAACCATTTGTCGCAGAGGAAGAGGAATAAGATCCTCAACGGCGACTACGTGGATATATTCACCCTCCTCCCACCTACCAAATTAACTGGGAAGGGGGAAAAGAAGCACTCTTTTGGTAAGCGTAAGTATAGGACTCCTAGGGCCAAACGCACCTTTGACAACTGGTTGGACGGGTTTCAGGTGTTTATGGGAGTGGTCTCCGCGGCCTATCACAAGCGAGCTATGCATCTAGTTGCTTACTTGGCTCATGTGCGGTGGACTTATATGCTAGCTGGTGAGACTGCGGCATTAACGTATGACGAGAATTTTCGTAGAAACGCTTCTCTCCTGCCCTCCACCCGCTGGGACCTAAGGGACCCAAATTACTGGGGCGAGGACGTTGGCCCTTACATAGAAAAGAAGCAGCAGGAACCGGTCAAGTCAGGTAAGACAGAAGCAAAACGGCGCCGCCAGTGCTGGGAGTACAACAGGGGTGTGTGTTCGCGACCTTCCTGTAAGTATCTGTTACGATATAGAAGCAATGCAGCTGCAAACTGCTAGCTTGAAAGCAAAACATAATGGGAATGTTGGGACTGCCCGTGGGAAACAGAGGGATAGTCAATTCACAGTGCGAAGCACCGGAATTAGCTCAGAGTGTAATATGAGCTGTACAGGAAGTGCAGGAAGTGTTTGCCACTAGACTGCTGGAGTTTGAAGAGAGCACTCATGTTTTTTGTAACGCTGCAAAGACAGAAATAAAGGCATGTAAATACGTTTCTGTCTATCTCTTTCCCCTGCCGGGGGGGGGCAGGAAAGGGGGGGGTGTTCTTCTCACACTGAGAAGGATTGCCTATTGCGACCTAGCCTGGATCTTGCTGGGTAATGCAGTCAGGGAGGTCAACAGGAGATCAAGCCGGGTGCCTGGGAGAGTTGCCAGTTTCTCATGATATGGGCTTGATTTCCGACAGTATCTCCATGAATGTGAATGGTGCCTTGGCAACCACCCTGCCTCAGCCTGCTTTAAGAATAAGCAGCAGCCCTTTCGAGGTGGAGATGATCTATAATGAAATGAAAAAGGTATTTAAATATACCTTTCTGAAGAAACCAGAGGCCTTTCTCCTGGGCATGGTCGGCCAATTGGTGCCAAAGAAGGATAGAACTTTTTTTTATGTATGCAACAACAGCAGCAAGAATACTTATCGCAAAGTATTGGAAGACACAAGATTTACCCACCCGGGAAGAATGGCAGATGAAAGTGATGGACTATATGGAACTGGCGGAAATGACTGGCAGAATCCGAGACCAAGGTGAAGAGTTGGTGGAAGAAGATTGGAAAAAAATTAAAGTTTATTTATAGAAATATTGCAAAATTAAGGAATGTTAGAAGGATGTTGGAATGAAGTAATGTGGTTTTAGCAGAAATGATATAAAGGATTAGGTAAAAATTGATTTTTTTTTATTTTTTATTTTTATAAATATTTATTAAAATTTTTGAATACAAATGCATAAATAATAAACAACATTACTTATATCATAACATAATTTCATCACTTCTTTGCACTCCCTCACGTCTCCCGCTCCCACTTGCATCGTTAAAAAGTTTTTTCAAGCAAATTATCATCTTGTTTACAATCTTATATCCGCTCATTTAAATATAATCTAGCAATTCTCCAAAAGGTTTATATTTTCCTTAGTCTCACTTATCATCGAATTCAAATCTAATTTAGTGGTGGACAATTATTTATGATCTAGCATCCTTCTTAACATTCAACCAAATTACAATATTTTTGTAAATAAATCTTAAATTTCTTCCAGTCTTCTTCAACCCTCTCTTCTCCCAGGTCTCGGATTCTGCCAGTCATCTCGGCCAGTTGCATATAGTCCATCAGCTGCATCTGCCATTCTTCCAGTGTGGGTAGATCTTGCATTTTCCAGTTCTTAGCGATGAGTATCCTTGCTGCCGTTGTTGCGTACAGAAAAAATGTTCGGTCCTTCTTTAACACCTTCTGACCGACAATACCAAGAAGGAAGGCCTCTGGTTTCTTAGTGAAGGTATACTTAAATACCTTTTTCAACTCATTATAAATCATTTCCCAGAAGGCCTTCACTTTAGGGCAAGTCCACCAGAGGTGAAAGAATGTTCCTTCACTTTCTTTACATTTCCAACATTTATTTTCAGACAAATGGTATATTTTGGCAAGTTTAACTGGGGTCATGTACCATCTATATATCATTTTCATTACATTTTCCTTCAGAGCATTACATGCAGTGAAGTTCAGCCCTGTGGTCCACAACCTTTCCCAGTCCTCAAACATAATGTTATGCCCAATGTCCTGTGCCCACTTTATCATAGCCGATTTAACCATTTCGTCTTGTGTATTCCATTTTAACAGCAAGTTATACATTCTTGATAGTACCTTAGTCTTTGGTTCTAACAATTCTGTTTCCAACTTCGATTTCTCCACCTGGAACCCTAACTTTTTGTCGTTTTTAAAGACTTCTTTAATCTGAGCATAATGTAACCAGTCTCGCACTTTATCCTTCATTTTCTCCAAACTCTGCAATTTCCAATTGTCTCCATCTTTTTCTAATATTTCCCAATATTTTGGCCATTTGGCCTCCATATTGGGTCTTTTTCGGGCCTTAGCTTCCAGAGGTGAAAGCCACCTTGGAGTTTTGTTTTCCAATAAGTCTTTGTATTTTGTCCAGACATTAAATACTGCTTTCCTGACAATATGGTTCTTAAAGGCCTTATTGATCTTAACCTTGTCATACCATAAGTATGCATGCCAACCAAAAGCATTGTTAAAGCCTTCCAGGTCCAGTACATCAGTGTCCTCCAGAAGTAGCCAGTCTTTTAGCCAGCAGAAAGCTGCGGCTTCATAGTACAGCTTTAGGTCTGGCAGGGCAAAGCCCCCTCTTTCTTTCGCATCAGTTAATATCTTAAACTTAATTCTGGGCTTTTTGCCCTGCCAGACAAATTTAGAGATATCTCTCTGCCACTTCCGGAAGCACTCTGTCTTGTCCACAATCTGCAATGTTTGAAACAAAAACAACATTTTTGGCAATACATTCATCTTAATAGCAGCAATTCGGCCTAGCAAAGAAAGCTTCAATTTTGTCCAACTGTCCAAGTCTCTCTTAATTTCAGACCAACATTTTTCATAAAGGTAAAGGTAAAGGTACCCCTGCCCGTACGGGCCAGTCTTGACAGACTCTGGGGTTGTGCGCCCATCTCACTTAAGAGGCCAGGGGCCAGCGCTGTCCGGAGACACTTCCGGGTCACGTGGCCAGCGTGACATCGCTGCTCTGGCGAGCCAGAGCTGCACACGGAAATGCCGTTTACCTTCCCGCTAGTAAGCGGTCCTTATTTATCTACTTGCACCCGGGGGTGCTTTCGAACTGCTAGGTTGGCAGGCGCTGGGACCGAGCAACGGGAGCGCACCCCGCCGCGGGGATTCGAACCGCCGACCTTTTGATCGGCAAGCCCTAGGCGCTGAGGCTTTTACCCACAGCGCCACCCGCGTCCCAACATTTTTCATAGTTATCCTTAAATAGACTCAGATTTTTTGCTGTTATATTTACCCCTAGGTACTTTACTTTTTTAACCACAGTTAGTTCTGTTTCTCTCTGAAACCGTTCTGACTCTGTATCCGTCAAGTTTTTTCCCAACACCTTAGTTTTCTGTTTATTTAGTTTAAATCCCGCCACCCGACCAAAGTCTTGAATCAATTGTAATACTCTTTTTGTACTAGATTCTGGCTCCTGCAGGGTCAGAACTAGGTCATCTGCAAAGGCTTTAAGTTTGTATTGTTTCGCTCCGACCTGAATCCCTTCCACCAACCGGTCCCCTCTAATCATATTTAAGAGCAGTTCCAGAACCGAGATAAATAACAAAGGGGAAATCGGGCAGCCTTGTCGTGTTCCTTTTTCAATTTTGAACTCTTCTGTAACCACATTGTTAACTATCAATTTGGCCTTTTGTTCTGAATATATTGCCTCAATCCCATTTTCAAAACCCCGTCCCACTCCCATTTCTTTTAAATTTCCCTTCATAAATTTCCAAGAGATATTATCAAAGGCCTTCTCCGCGTCTATAAAGATTAGCACTGCTTTTGTGTTTATGTCTGTTTGCAAGAGTTCCAAAATGTCAATAATGTTCCTTATATTAGCAAACATATGTCTACCTGGGAGAAAGCCTGTCTGGTCTTTATGAATTACTTCATTTAGAACTTTTTTTAATCTACTTGCCAAAACATCTGCAAATATTTTGTAATCCACATTTAAAAGGGAGATGGGACGATAGTTCTTAAGTTGTGTCTTTTCAGACTCCGATTTGGGTATCAATGTGATGAAAGCTTCCTTCCACGATTCCGGCGCCCTCTTCCCCTCCATAATTTCATTGCTGACCTCCATCAGTGGTTGTATCAAGTAGTCTTTTAATGTCTTATAATACTTGGAGGTCAGCCCATCTGGCCCTGGAGATTTGCCCAGTTGCATGTTCTGAATGGCTTGTTCAATCTCTTGTCGTGTTATTTTGCTGTTCAGGAGTGATCTATTTTCTTGTGACAGTTTTTTTAGTCCATTTTTTTCCAAAAATTGTTTAATCTCAGCCTCATCCTGCGGCCCTTGAGTATATAATTTTTTAAAATATTTCTGAAAGCATTTTCTAATCTCCGCGGGGTTCTGAATGTTTCTTCCTTCAATTTCCAGATTTGTAACTGTATTTCATTTTTGTCTCTTCTTCAACTGCCAAGCTAGCAGTTTCCCACATTTGTTTGCCGATTCAAAGGTTTTTTGTTTCATTAGTTTAATCTTCCACTCTATTTCCTGATTTATCAGTTTAGAATATTGTGCTTGATGAAGTTTGATTTCTCTCAGAATTGGCTGCGACTTCGGATTTAATCTTAACTTCTTCTCTAATTCTTTAATTTTCTCCAAGATCTTATCTTTCCTCTCATTTTGTGTTCTTTTCTTTACAGCATTCTGTTGTATCAAGAACCCCCTCATCACGGCTTTGCTTGCATCCCAAATAGTTCTTTTTTCCACCGTAGTGTTCATGTTTATCTCAAAGTAGTCCTTCAAAGCTTTTTGGGCCGAGACCAAGGTGAAGAGTTGGTGGAAGAAGATTGGAAAAAAATTAAAGTTTATTTATAGAAATATTGCAAAATTAAGGAATGTTAGAAGGATGTTGGAATGAAGTAATGTGGTTTTAGCAGAAATGTGGTTTTAGCAGAAAGGATTAGGTAAAAATTGATTTTTTTTAATTGAAGAAAGACGAGAATGTAAAACTACAGTATATTAAGATAAATTATTAGGATAAAAACAAAGCTAGAAAGGATTTGCTGAAATATCTAATTGAACTAGAATACAAAAAAGGGAGGTGTGAGGAGGTCAAGGAAATAAGCAAAGGAAAGAAAGTTATGTAAATGTTTGAGCTGTTTTCCTTTTTTCTCTTTTTTCTTTTTTCAAATTGTTTGTATTTTTGTATTGTATTTTTGTATTGTATTTTTTATTTTCCTTTTTTGTTTTTCTTATTTTTTTCTTTGTAATCTTTAAAATTTGAATAAATATTATTTTTTTTAAATAAAAAACAATGCTAGAGGTGCCCCCGGATCCTCTCACCAAGGACCCAGTAACCGCCAGTAACATGTCTCTTGGTCTTGCCTTCTCCCCTAGACCTATACCCCGATAGAAAAGCCGCAAAATACCTTTGGGATGGGTTTTCCACGGGGTTTAGAATCCCTGTGGCATTTCCCCCTAACACCGGGGACCACCAAAATCAAAAATCCGTTAGGGAAAGGCCTGAGATAGTTAGGAAAAAGATACAGAAAGAAATTAAGGCAGGTAGGGTTGCAGGCCCCTTCTTCGAGACCCCCCTGGAGGGGCTCCACTTATCCCCTCTGGGCATCGTACCAAAAAAGGCCCCGGAGGAGTTTTGCATGATCCACAACCTCTCTTACCCAAGGGGCGGCTCAGTCAATGATGCGATACCTCAGGAACTTTGTACGGTGAAATACACCTCCTTTGACCAGGCAGTTAAAATGATTCGCAGATTCGGGAAAGGAGCACTGCTCGCTAAATGTGACATCGAGTCCGCATTCCGCCTCCTGCCCATGCATCCAACCGATTTCCGTTGGTTGGGGTTTAGATTTGAGGGGGCGTATTTCATTGACAAAGCAATGCCTATGGGCTGCTCCGTTGCATGCTCTGCATTCAGTACGTTTCTGGATTGGGCCCTGCGCTTCAGGACAGGGTCGGTGGGTGTGTCGAATTACCTGGACGACTTTATTCTGGTCGCAGAAAATAGACAGTGATGCTCTGCCCTTTTGGAGGCATTCACAACCCTAGCGGTGGAGCTTGGAGTACCACTGGCTGCTGACAAAACGGAGGGCCCAGCCACATCACTGGTCTATCTGGGCATTGAATTAGACACCGCACCGTGGCCCAAACCTCTAGACTACCCAAGGAAAAACTGATGGCCCTTAAGGCATTGATACAACAGCTCCTGCCCTTAAAGAAGGTTACCCTTAGGCAAATTCAATCTCTGTTAGGTCACCTAAATTTCGCTTGTACGGTGGTGGCGCCGGGCCGGCCCTTTTGTGGCCGCCTGGCTAGATTGTCAGCGGGCCTTAGGGCACCCCAACATAGGGTGCGCCTCTCCAAAGAAGTTAAGTCCGATCTGGGAGTCTGGCTACAATTCCTCGACAGGTATAACGGTATAGCCTTATGGCAAGATACCATGGGGCTCAATGCTGACTTGCAAGTCCAATCAGACACGGCAGGTTCCCTGGGGTTTGGTGTTTATTTCAGAGGACAGTGGTGTGCTCAAAGGTGGCCTGCATAATGGCAGGGCAAGCCCATTACTCGGGACCTTACATTCTTGGAATTTTTCCCTATTGTAGTGGCAGTACACTTATGGGTGGGACGTTTCCGCAGCCACAGGGTTTGTTTCAACACAGATAACCAGGCAATAGTAGCGGTGCTTTCTAGACAGTCTGTGCGTTCCACCAGAGTGGGAAACCTGTTACAGTCCTTCGTCCTCTTGACCCTTGAGCAGAATATATATTTTTCCGCCAAATTCGTGCCTGGCGTTAATAATGACATCGCGGATGCTCTGTCTCGTTTTCAGATGGATCGCTTCCGTTCATTAGTGCCGGATGCTCAACAATCACCGCTGCCTTTCCCGGAGCATCTCTGGAGCCTTGGGAGCAAGAAGTGATGAAGGGAGTATTGGGTGCAGTCACCCCTTCCACAATGAGATCCTATAAGAAAGCTTGGGCCGACTTCCTAAGGTTTCGCAACAGTATACCCAACGCGAGACAGGATTCAACTCCTTCAACGAGGGAGGTCCTCCGCTACTTAGCCCACCTGAAGGAGCTGGGCAGGGCACCAAAGACTCTTAACATTCAGTCCTCGGGGATTTCATTCTTTTGTAAAGCCTTGTTCTCTACCAACCCATGAGCAGAATTTGCAGTGCGTAAGGCTTTAGAGGGCTGGCGCAGGCTCCAACCTCCTAGCGCTGACAAGAGGAGGCCCATAACTTACAACATTTTGACCCAGATCCATAAGAGATTAAGAGCAATATGCTGGTCAAAATATGAAGCCCGCCTTTCTTGGCTGCTTATTCCATAGCCTTCTTTGGTGCCCTCCGTATAGGTGAGGTAGTATGCGAGGGGGGAGTGGCCCCCTGCCAGAGGGGCATCCTTCTAAGCGACTTGACCCTTTCCAGTACTGACCTAATTGTGCAAGTAAGGAGCTCTAAGACGGACCAGCAGGGTAGGGGGGCCCTTCTTCGCTTACCAGCGGCACAAGGGAGCGGACCTTGCCCGGTTAGGGATACTCGGAGTTTCCTTTATCTGAGACCCAACAGCCCCGGCCCTTTCTTAATCCATGCGGATGGATCGCTCTTGGCCAGACACCAGTTTACTCGCGTGATACGCATGGCATTGGCAGCATGCGGGCTGCCTGCGGCAGAATTTGCGGCTCACTCCTTTCGGATTGGAGCCGCTACCACTGCAGTACACCTCAGGCTCTCGGCCGAGAGGATAAAGGACATGGGACGGTGGAAGTCTAATGCTTACAAAGCTTATGTTAGAAAGAATCTGTGACTAGCTACTGGTTTCCTGACCTCGGTTTGTCTTTCCATTTCCTTTCCAGAATACAAGAGGGTTCGCATTTGGTTGGTGGGCCACAGCATTGTGCATTGGGCAAAGAATCGAGCCATGAGCACCGGATTGGGGCAAAACTTGAACTTACCTTCAAATGTTGATGTGGCTTGGATTGCGCGAAGAGGGATGCGCTGGAACAAATTCAAGCCAGCTGTGATGGCTAGAGCCGCCGCTGAGGGCCCACCTGATGCCTTGGTTATCCAGTTGGGGGAGAACGATCTAGCATACCGCAAAGCTATAGACTTAAGATGGAACATCTTTGATGACTTTGCCGATTTGATGGCGGTTTATCCCAACATTACTATCTTGTGGTCCTCGCTGCTCGAAAAGAGGACATGGAGGGATAGCTTGAGCCTGGTTGCAGTCAATAGAGCAAGAAAAGTCTTGGAGCGGAAAATATAAATCTTTTGGAGAACTGCTAGATTTTACTTAAATGAGCGGATATAAGATTGTAAACAAGATGGTAATTTGCTTGGAAAAATTTTTTAACGATGTAAGTGGGAGCGGGAGACGTGAGGGAGTCCAAAGAAGTGACGAAATTATGTTATGATATAAGTAATGTTGTTTATTATCTATGCATTTGTATTCAAAAAACTTTAATAAATATTTATATAAAAAAAGAAAAGTCTTGGAGCGGGCTGTGGCACGTAGAGTGGCGGCTCTGGGAGGGGGTGTCATAAGCCACCCCGGCATCCAGTACAGCAACGAGGCCCTCTACAGATTGAATGGCATGCATCTGTCAGATGCTGGAAACGACATTTGGTTGGGGGACATCATAGCAGGGATTAGGAGTTGGTTACAGGTTTGAAGGTATTGGCGGCGAGCTTTGCTCGATTGGCGGTTAGGCATTGGCAGGGGTAATTGTTATGCAAACGAAGGGGGGGAAGGAAGCGCCATCACCTTCTCCCAAGGAAAAGGGTAGTCCGGTAGAGGACTCCGGGGGACCTTGCCCTGTCCGAAACCTAGGGAGGTGAGGGCCTACGGCACGCCCCCTAGCGGTGACACCCGTGGGATCCTAGTTGGCGTACTTCAACACAACTCCCCCGGCTGGTGGATAACCCTTCCCGGTCTCCATGTTGGTTTCTGCTCTCTTCACTGTGCAGCGAACTGCTTGTCACAAGACAATGTTTACATTCCACAGTCAGCGTACTGTTGGGTTTTCCCATGGGAAAGGGAGACTGGATGTGACGTACACTGGTTTCCTGTTTTTCACTGTTCCTTTTGCAGTTCAGTGTGTGCTTTAGAGGAGAGAGGATGTTTTCTCTGCTCCGGCAGAGGCAATATGTTTTTCTGTAACATACCAGCTTTGAAGTGTAAATAAAGCAATTTAGAGTATGTAGCACGTACTCCTCATCCTTCCGCTGTGCACGGGACTACTGCTTATCAACAACATTTGGTTCCGGGCCCAGAAAAACGCAGTCATCTTAAGAATGGGCTCCAGAAGTCGAATCGGAGTGCCGGCAAAGGATCGGAATGCAGGGGGACAGATCGGAACGGAATCTGCTCTGCGCGTCAAGATGATTGATGAGGTATGTGCTACTGCTCCGGGCAGCCTGCCAGCTTCTAATTAATGGCTTTATGGCTGGACTTTGAACTTTTAAAGCCGTTTGCCGGGCTGGGGAAATCGAAAGTAACTTTTAAAAGTGCTCTTGGAGTAAAGCAGCTGCAGAAGTGACGCAGCATGGATATAAGGCAGCATAGAGAAAGCACTTTAGAACTTTCCTTTTGAACTTGCCTTTGGAATGAAGCAGCACAGACGCAGCTTGTATAAAGCAGCATGATTTAAAGCAGCAGAGATGACGCAGAAGGCTAATGCCAGAGTCATGATGGCTAGCTGCAGAAGGCTGGCTGAGGCAAGTGGGGAATTTGATACCACTTGTCAGGGTTTTAGGGAGAGAGGAGACAGAGAGCGAGGGCGAGGAGGAAGAGGACGACAACAAGCCGAGGTTGTCCCAAAGTCCGTCTAGCGAATCAGAGGATTCCCAGAAGGGAGCCCCCCTGGTCAGGCCAAGGGGCAATAGAGAGGGAATCAGTCAGAAAGAGGGGAACGAAGAGGGAATCCCCAGTGGGAGTGGCAAAGCGGGACCAGCTCCCCCGTCGGAACGGAGTGGAGGGGGGGGAGTTGCCAGTGTGTCAGAAAGAGCAGGACAGGAAGGAGGAAGGGGGAGGAGTTCGGAGCAAGACGTCCTGCCTGAAAGGGAGGAGTGTAGTACCGAGAGCAGCGTAACTGTAGAAAGGAAGGTCAGAGGCAACGTACGCGCGCCAAGTTCAAATATAGAGGCGCGCGGAAATGAGGAGAGCTCTGAGGAGGAGCCTGGTGCCAAAGCACGAAGGAGGGGGGAGCAGGCGGGAGAAGACTCAGCCTCTGGGGAGTCCCGGAAAGAGGGAAGACAGGGGGGCAGGAAGACCCTGCGGAAAAGGAAAGAGAGGAAAAGGTGGAGCAGTACAAGCCTCTTAAATTGGTGCAGGGGAGGGACGGACTCAGAGGGGACTTCTAACATCTAAGGGTAACAGATGCGGAGCCACGGAGTTTGGATGTAATGACGACAATGATCTTCAATAAAACCTTTTGTATATAGCTTGGACTGGACTTTGGTCTCTTGTGAGCTGGGACCCAGGGTGGCTCTGACAGAAAGTCCCCTCCAAAGAACGCAAATTTTTTTTTTTTTTTTGCAAAGCTCACGAACGGTGACGGCCATGACTGCGGAGGAGCAGTTGACAGCGCTGCGAACTACAGTTTCCGAACTCACTGCTGCAGTCCTTGCGTCTCAGAAGAAGCATGACGAAATGGAGAAGCGCTGCCAGGACCTGCAAACAAGGTGGGAACGTGCAAGCAGGGAAGGGTTCCCAGGGTCCAGATCAGAGGGGATTGGACTTGGACGGAGGGGGGGCAGCCTAGTCACCCACTTCGATGGGAACCTGAAGCACTACCCCAGTTTCAGAGCAGACGTTTTGTATGCATTGCACTTGCTTCGTCATGACTTTAAAGATGAGGAGGAGAAAGTGGGGTTTATTGTTTCTCACTTGCATGGGCCGGCCAGAGACTGGTTGCGCAATTTGTGGCGTGAAGATGGCCCTGCCCGCCGCGATGCAGATGAATTCATTAAAGCGATGGATGCCTGCTTCCAGTCAACTGTAGATGTGGATCTTGCACGCAGGGAAATTTTTGGATTGCGGCAAGGCAAAGCCACTGTGCGTCAGTACCATTCTAGATTTTTTGCTTTACTGACTGCGCTAAGCTGGGAGAAGGATTGTGCACCTGTGAGGGATTTGTTCTGGGAGGGGCTCAGCGGTCCCATTAAGGATGAACTTGCCAGGGGAGACAGACCCCAGACCCTGGAGGAGCTTGTGCAGAGGGCTTTGGCGATTGGGATACGGCACGAGGGACGTCCTTGGCACACTGAGGAAGAACGTCAGGTGCGTCCACCAGCGAGGACGTCTTCTTTCATCCCCAGGGAGTTCAGTCAGTCACATCCTTCGCCACTGGGAAGGCAGGGGGAGGAGCCCATGGAACTTGGTGGTGCTAAGGCTCAAGCAACAGCCAGAGCCCCAGCTTCCGGTGCAGTGAAGGCAAAGCCTCCTAGAGGGACCAGGAAGTGTTACATTTGCGACAGTGCACAGCACAGGGCGAAAGAGTGTCCCCAGAGGCTGCAGAAACACACTGCAGCTTTAGCAACTGTTGCAGCAGAAATGATGCAAGCAGAGCAACCTCAGGGAAACGACAGTGCCTGGCTGGAAGCAGAGCTGCTGGGGCTCAGCCAGGCGAATCTGTAGAGCAGTCCCCAGCGCTTTTGCAACGCACAGACCCTTTACCACCCAAGCCAGCGGTGCAGCTCACTGCAACACTTCAGTTGCCGAATGGAACCACCCTGGAAGTCCCCATCACGATTGATTCTGGGAGCAACGCAGATTTTGTGGGGATGCACTTTGTCAAGCAGCATCGCATAGCGCTTCTGCCAGCGACAACACCTCTGAACGTAGTCACGGTGGATGGCAGGAAATTGCTAGGAGGACAAGTTGTGCAACAGACGCCTCCCATGGTGATGAGGATTGGAAATCATCGAGAAGTCATCAGCTTCAATGTCACCCGCCTTTCAGACACGCCTATAGTATTAGGCATGAGTTGGCTGGAGAGACACAGTCCTGCTGTAGCGTGGTACCAACGGCAGATCACCTTTTGCTCATCGTACTGTGCTCAACATTGCATCCAGTCCAGCCAGGAGGAGGGAGCTGAGCAGCAGTTGCAACTTGGCATGGTGCAGGCAGTACCCCGCAAGTACGAGGGGTTCCTGGAGGTTTTCTGCGAGAAGGAAGCTGACCAGTTGCCGCCCCACAGGCCTTATGATTGTGCCATCGACCTGGTGCCAGGGGCGCAGTTGCCGACTGCAAAGCTGTATTCCATGTCTGAGGACGAGATGCAAGAACTCAGGGAGTTCATAGAGCACAATTTGAAGCGCGGATTCATCCGAGAATCGAAAGCGGTGGGGGGCAGTCCTGTTTTCTTTGTAAAGAAAAAGGACACGCCCCAGAAAAGACTCATTGTGGACTATCGATTCATAAACAGTAAGACCAAACCCAAGGCCTTCCCCATGCCCAAGATAGATGATCTCCTGGCAACCGTAAGGAAGGGGAAGATCTTCACCAAATTGGATCTGCGTGGAGCGTATAACCTCATACGCATCCGGGAGGGCGATGAGTGGAAGACGGCCATGTTCACGCCTCTGGGCACGTACGAATACAGAGTTATGCCATTTGGTCTCCAAAATGGATCTCACGTCTTCCAAGCATTTATGCATCACGTGCTAGCGGGACTTCTCTACAAGAAATGCGTGTGTTTCCTCGACGACATCCTGATCTTTTCGGAAACGGAGGAGGCCCATGAGAAGGACGTAAAGGAAGTCCTGCAGAGACTACGGGAGAACAAGCTCTACGCCAAGTTAGAGAAGTGCCAGTTTGATGTGACGGACGTGGATTTCCTAGGCTACAAGCTGTCCGACAAGGGGCTGGCCATGGACAGCGCCAAGGTCCGCGCGGTGTTGGACTGGAAGAGCCCTCGCAATCGGAAGGAAGTCCAAAGATTCATCGGCTTCGCCAACTTCTACCGCAAATTCATCAGAGGTTTTGCAAAGGAGACGGCAGCGATCACGGACACTCTCAGTTCCAAGAAAAAGAGGTTCGTGTGGACGGAACAGGCGGAGCGCTCTTTTCAGAAGCTTAAAAGCCTTTTCGCCTCCGAGGAGCAGCTGCTGCACGTGAATCCAGGCAAGCCCATACGACTAGAGACCGACGCGTCAGACAGAGCGGTTGGAGCCGTACTCCTGCAAGAAGATCCACATGGAAACTGGAGACCCGGTGCCTTTTACTCCAGAAAGCTCAGCAAAGCGGAGCAAAACTACACCATATGGGACAGGGAGCTGTTAGCCATTCACGCAGCTTTCAAAGCGTGGCGACACTTCCTCATAGGAGCCAAGCACACAGTACAGGTCCGCACGGATCACAAGAACCTAGAGTATTGGCGCACGGCGAAGCTCCAAAGCCAGAGGCACATGCGCTGGGCGGAATTCTTCGCGGATTTCGACTTTCGGATAGAGTACGTCCCAGGAGATTCCAACGTTATAGCCGATGCGCTATCCAGGAAACCGCAATATCTCGATGAAGCGGCGCCTGTAGCAGCCAAGCACATTTTCGCACCGCAGGCGTGGTCGTGCGCTGCCGCCACAGTAGATCTGGACGCGGTGCGACGCGCGTTGCAAGTGGATCAGTTCGCACAGTCCAAGATGGAGGAATTGCGCAGAGGTGTGCAGAGTGGCGAAGAGTTCCAACTACGCGACGGGCTGCTAACTCGCAAAGGTGCCCTCTACGTGCCAAGCGACGAGCTTCGCGCAAAGGTTCTGCAGCAGTTGCACGACGCCCCCAGTGCGGGCCACTTCGGTAAGGAGAAGACAATAGAACTGGTGGCAAGAGACTTTTGGTGGCCCCGGATGCGTGGAGAGGTAGCGGATTACGTCGCCAGGTGTGACACTTGTCAGAGGTTCAAGCCAGTACACCAGAAGCCAGCGGGGCTGTTGGAACCGCTGGAAACGCCACAGCAACCGTGGGAGAGGGTAGCTCTGGACTTCGTTACTGACCTGCCCAGCTCCAGGGGGAAGACGGCGGTACTGGTGGTTGTGGACCTGTTCACCAAGATGGCGCACTTCATTCCATGCGCAAAGGTGGCGACGGCGGAACAGACTGCCAAACTCTTCATCGATCACGTGTTCAAGGTGCATGGGCTGCCGCAGTCCATCCTGTCCGACAGGGGGCGCCAGTTTGTTTCCAATTTTTGGCAGAAGCTTTTGGGTATCCTGAACGTCAAGATCAACCTCACGTCGGCGAGACACCCACAAACCAACGGCCAAGCTGAGAGGGTCAACGCGATCATGCAGCAGTACCTGAGATGTTACGCCAACCAGCGACCAGCAGTTTGGGTGGACTACCTGCCGATGGCAGAGTTTGCCTATAACAACACGAAGCACGCGTCCACGGGGGTGACGCCGTTTTTCGCGAACAATGGTCGTCACCCCAGAACCTTCCCGGGGTTCGTGGCACCGGGAGAGGGGGTGCCGCAAGGAGCCGACCAGTTTGCAGCGGAGCTGCAGGAGGTGCACGAAGAGTTGCGGAGACATTTAGAGCTGGCCAAGCAAGCATATAAGGTGCAGGCTGACAAAAACAGGAGAGAGGGAGAGGAGATCCAGGTGGGGGACTGGGTGTGGTTAGCGGCCCAAGCGATGCCAGCCAAGTCGTTGGCCAAGAAGAAGCTGGGGCACAGGCAGTTAGGGCCGTACCAGGTGGAGGCTAAAATCAACCCTGTAGCCTTTCGACTAGCCCTCCCCGAAGGTTCCAGAGTGCACCCGGTCTTTCATAGATCGGTGCTCACTCCCTACAAGGCACCGCACAGGTTTCAGGAGTCTGACACAGTCACGCAACAACACACTAAGTCACAGGAGAGGGAGAGGGCGCCTAGGGCCGAACCACTCAACGAGGTCACAGAGATCCTGGACTCGAGATGGGGGCAAGAGGGAGTAGAATATTTTCTAGTCAGAGAGGGTGCCCCAGTCAGTGCCAATGGTTGGGTGCCGGGCTACGCCTTAGACGAACCTCTTTTAAAAGACGAGTTCCATGCCCTTTTCCCTCATAGACCCATGCCAGCCGAGTACTTTGATGACTGGCTCTTTACGCCCACATGTTCAGGCAGCACTTTCCACGGCTTTTCTTCAGCTGAAGAAAGGTCGCCGGACTCCAACTCGCCCAGGGGATCGTGTTCGGGGGTGGACACAGAACCCTCTTATTGGTGGGACGAGCAACCAGAGGAGGACTGGCGCAGGAAATGGCTGACGGGACCTTGGCAGGCAGCACCGGACCAGGTACCAATGGAGGAGGGAGAAGAGAACACCTTGGGTCAAGAACCCGAATTCGAACACTCGTACAACGAACTGCAAACAGAGGAGATGGAGGTGCAGAATCTGTATCCTGCGTCCGCCTCCGAAGAGCGGCAGCTTCCACAACCTGCACCCGATGAGCGGAAGGGGGGAAGGGGGGGCTTCGAGGGGGGGATGGATGTCAGGGTTTTAGGGAGAGAGGAGACAGAGAGCGAGGGCGAGGAGGAAGAGGACGACAACGAGCCGAGGTTGTCCCAAAGTCCGTCTAGCGAATCAGAGGATTCCCAGAAGGGAGCCCCCCTGGTCAGGCCAAGGGGCAATAGAGAGGGAATCAGTCAGAAAGAGGGGAACGAAGAGGGAATCCCCAGTGGGAGTGGCAAAGCGGGACCAGCTCCCCCGTCGGAACGGAGTGGAGGGGGGGGAGTTGCCAGTGTGTCAGAAAGAGCAGGACAGGAAGGAGGAAGGGGGAGGAGTTCGGAGCAAGACGTCCTGCCTGAAAGGGAGGAGTGTAGTACCGAGAGCAGCGTAACTGTAGAAAGGAAGGTCAGAGGCAACGTACGCGCGCCAAGTTCAAATATAGAGGCGCGCGGAAATGAGGAGAGCTCTGAGGAGGAGCCTGGTGCCAAAGCACGAAGGAGGGGGGAGCAGGCGGGAGAAGACTCAGCCTCTGGGGAGTCCCGGAAAGAGGGAAGACAGGGGGGCAGGAAGACCCTGCGGAAAAGGAAAGAGAGGAAAAGGTGGAGCAGTACAAGCCTCTTAAATTGGTGCAGGGGAGGGACGGACTCAGAGGGGACTTCTAACATCTAAGGGTAACAGATGCGGAGCCACGGAGTTTGGATGTAATGACGACAATGATCTTCAATAAAACCTTTTGTATATAGCTTGGACTGGACTTTGGTCTCTTGTGAGCTGGGACCCAGGGTGGCTCTGACACCACTGATCAGCCAAATGCTCAACTCACAGTAGCCAGTGATACTGCCATGATTCAGAATCAAGCAGACCGGCGGGGTGCTAGCTGCATGGGCAAGTGGGAGACTTCACAGACGTCATCCCATAGTGCAGTGGAACCACCAGATGGCGCCAAAGCTTTGAAGGCAGTCTAGGCCATATGAAGGCCATATGAAGAGGGAATGCAAATATCTAGGCCATATGAAGAGGGAATGCAAATATCCCAGGGCCAAGACAGAGCAGCGCAGTGGAAGCTCATTGCGTGGAAAAGGCCGAGGCAAAGGTCCAGTGTCCAGGACAACGCAGCCCAAGGCAATGGTCTCACGCTTCACTCCAAAAGATGCAGAGGTCCAGAAGACGTCTAGATCTTTCTTCGTTGTTGATTCAGCGGCGACCCACCACATGTGCAACGATAAGCGACTGTTCGTGTCTTTTACACCGCAGGAAGGTGCGATTCACCAGGCGGATGACCACACAATCCCCAGTAAAGGCTACGGAACTGTTGTTCTTCACAGTTTGGACTTATCGATACAGAATGTGCTTTATGTGCCGGATGCCAAACATAATCTGCTCAGCGTTGGACAGCTGAATGAGCGGAAAATTGACGTTTCCTTTAAGAACAAAAGGTGCTTCATCACAAAGAAAAATGATTATGTATTGTATGCTGAATATGTTGATCGTTTATATGTTTTGTATTATGATGATATTGTGCAGGATGACACTTGTTGCATTGCAGGTTCTAACAAAAGTTTGCATGCAGAATGTATTCATGATTTTCATCGAAAATTTGGTCATTTGCATTTTGAGGCAGTATCTAAGATGCCTGCCTTGGTTGAAGGTATGACTATTAAACCCTGCAGGTACCACATGAAGTGCAAGGCATGCGCAGCAAACAAGGTAAAAATGGCTGCGAAAGGTAAGGTGTCTAGTAGGCAAGCTACAGAACCATACCAAATTGTTCATGCTGATTTGGTTGGACCACTAGCGCCCTCTTTGGGAGGAAACAGGTACTTCATGGTTCTCATTGATGCATTTTCCAGGTATATTTATGTGTACAATCTCAAGCAGAAATCAGAGGCTTTTCCTAGGTTCAAGGAATTTTGTGCTTGGTTGGAAAATGTGCATGGTAAGAAGGTAAAGACTCTTTTCAGTGATCGCGGGGGAGAATTCACTTCTCAGCAGTTTGAAGCTTTTCTGACTGAGAAAGGAATTCAACACGATTTGTCTAGTCCTCGCTCGCCATGGCAGAATGGACTTGCGGAACGAGCAAATCAGACATTGCTTCAAGGGTTAAAAACCTTGCTGCATGATGCTAATCTTCCAGAGAGTTATTGGGCCGAAGCTCTCTCATGTTTCACTTACAGTTATAATCGCAGGTTATCTTCAGCGATTGGTTGTACCCCGTATGAGAAGATGTTTGGCAAGAAGCCATACATCAAACACATGAAAATTTTTGGTTCTGACATGTGGGTTCATTCACCACAAAACTCCAAGTTAGACAAGCGTGGATTGCATGGTATCTTTTTAGGTTATCAGAAAGGGTCTTACAGGATAATGATGACTGACTCAAAGGCAATTAAGCTCACAAGAAGTGTTGAGTACAATGCCAAGTGGGGGGAGAATGTGGGAATTTTCCAATGTTATCCTGATGACAGTGATGAGACTGAGGATAGTCAAAAGCAACCACAACAACCCACACCCACTGATGAAGGTTCTGATTCTGAGTCTGAAACTGAATCGGGTGATTCAGAGGATTTCAAGAGTGCGAAAGCCTCTATGCGACCCTCTGAAAGCTCTGATCAAGAATTAGAGGAACCATTGTTCACAATAGGCCACTTTTCTCCCAAGAAGGAAGAGGAGAGTGTTGAAGACCTACGGCTAATTCGCAGGTCACAAAGAGCCACAAAAGGCAGACCTCCGAAGAGATTTGCTGATGAATTTGCTAAGATAGCAGTAACAGCTGTTAAAAGCTCCAAGAAGGTATTTGAACCTTCAAGTTTCCAAGAAATCCAGGATTTGGATTCAAAGGAAGCTGAGCCATGGTTAAATGCAATGAAGGCTGAGCTTGATTCCTTGGAAAGGAACAAAACATGGGACCTAGTTCCAGTAGTTCCAGGAATGAAATTGCTTGGAAGCAAATGGGTCTTCAAAGCGAAGACTGATCAAAATGGCAAGATAGTCAGACACAAAGCCAGATTGGTAGCCAGAGGTTTTGCACAGGTACCAGGTGAAGACTATCACGAGACCTACTCACCCACAGTGAGGTATGAGAGCATTAGGCTTATGCTCAAGCTAGCTGCAGAGGAAAATCTACACATTAGTCACCATGATGTAAATACAGCTTTTCTGTACGGATCTCTAGATGAATCACTTTATATGCTTCCACCTGATGGCGTACAGGTAAAACAGGGATTTGTTTGTGCTCTGAAGAAGTCCCTTTATGGTCTCAAACAAAGTGCAAGGTGTTGGCACACAAAACTCACTGAAGTATTGTTTTCTCTAGGTTTTAAGCAAGGGAAAGCTGATCCATGTGTATTTGTCAAAGAGGAGGGGCAAAAGAAACTGTATTGTTTGTTTTATGTTGATGATCTTTTATTCTTTTGGAAGGATGTCACAATGTACAATAACGCCCTAGCTCAACTGAAAGAGCACTTTGACATGAAAGATCTTGGTGAGGTAAACAACTACCTATCTCTGGAAATAGAGAGAGATCAAGATGGTAACATTCTAGTACACCAGTCACGGAAAATTGCTGATGTGTTAAGCAAACTGAACCTGATGAATGCTAACCCTGTAGACACACCGATGACAACAGGTTATCAGGTAGATGACACTGAAGAAGCATTTTCTGACACTACACTGTACAGAAGTGTGCTAGGCAAGCTAAACTTCATTGCCAGATGTTCAAGACCAGACATTGCTGTTAGCTGTAATTTGCTAAGCAGACAAGTCAACAATCCTACTGTTAAGGATTGGAAAGCTCTGAAACGCATAGCGCGGTATTTGAAAGGCACTATGCATTACAGACTGAGATTTAACAATCAGAAGTCTGGTGGTCTTGAAATATTTGCAGATGCAAGTTTTGGAAGTGACACTACAGACAGGAAAAGTACGTCTGGAGTTTGCTATATGTACAATCAGGGTCTATTTGATTGGTCATGCAAGAAGCAAACAACAGTTAGCTTAAGTACTTGTGAAGCTGAACTGAATGCACTGTCTTATTCACTTAAAGATTGTGAATGGTTGTTACAATTGTGCAAAGACATGAAAATTCCTGTCAAATGTCCAATCCAGGTTTACCAGGACAACAAAGCATGTTTGGCTTTGCTGAATTCTGAAGGTTGTAAGCAAAGCACAAAGCACTTGCAATTGAAGTTGCAACATGCTAGGGAACGTATTCAGAAGGGACTCGTAACGGTGTCCTATATGCCAGGTAATGAAATTCCTGCTGATGTATTGTCCAAGATTGTATCAAGGGATCAACACTGTACCTATGTGCAGAAGTTGGGTTTGTACTGATATTGTACGAACACGCTGCCCAGTGGTGTTCACAGAAAGGGGGAGGATGTTGGTTTCTGCTCTCTTCACTGTGCAGCGAACTGCTTGTCACAAGACAATGTTTACATTCCACAGTCAGCGTACTGTTGGGTTTTCCCATGGGAAAGGGAGACTGGATGTGACGTACACTGGTTTCCTGTTTTTCACTGTTCCTTTTGCAGTTCAGTGTGTGCTTTAGAGGAGAGAGGATGTTTTCTCTGCTCCGGCAGAGGCAATATGTTTTTCTGTAACATACCAGCTTTGAAGTGTAAATAAAGCAATTTAGAGTATGTGGCACGTACTCCTCATCCTTCCGCTGTGCACGGGACTACTGCTTATCAACAACACTCCATGCCGGGTAGTCGATAGGAGCCAGTGCTTAAGGCCAATACCTTCCAATTCCTGTAATCAATAAAGTTGTGGCCTTTTACGCCCATTAACCTTAAATAATGTGTCCGGTGTCTTCATTTCACATGGGGGGAGGGGACTTGCCACGCAATAAGCTCAACAAGGGAGCAAAGACGAAGGATATGCAGAACTATCTTTCCCAAATCTCAAGTTCATTATTGAGTATCAATACACACACTCATCACTATATGCACTACTAGGGTGGGGAAATGAAAAGTTTTTCAGATCACAAATGCTTTAGTTTGAAAAGTCTTGAAAAATGTGTACCCAACTTCCTGAAGAACCTCACACAGCAGGCCATCAGTGTCCACAGAACTTCATTTCCTCTCTCCCCACCCACCACACACACACAAAGCATAAGGGGGGCACTAGACAAGGGGAAATAGCCCTAGTGACACATATGGTACCTTCATAAATCAAGCAGCAGCTTTGAAAAACAGCTCCGGAAAACATCTCAGCTTCGCAGCTCTGCTTCTGCTGTCCGGCATCTGGGCACCGCAAATAAATCCAACTCGCAGTTTCTGGACCCGGAATCAATGTCAGAAGCGTCTGGGCCCATAACCAATGTCAGTACGCCTTTCAACCGATGTCAGCGACTGGGCTCAGTAACGGGTTCTGCCCCGACTGGGCTAGGCGACTGGAGCACTTTCAGAGACCTTCCAATCCTGTAAAGCAGGTCTCAGTGCACTGGACTCAGAACTGTGCATTGTGAGCACCAGACTCAGCAGAGTATAAATAACGCGGAAGCTAGCTGTGAAGCATAACTCTTTTTATTTCTATCAGCTATTACAAAACTAAAGAACTACTGGCTTGCTTGAGTGTTACATCTCCCCCTCAGCCATCTAGTCACTAGATAGGTAAGAGTTAGTTAGTCAGGAGCGGAAGAGCAGTTTCCGCTCCCTCCTTTCTCAAAACATCAGATCAGGAGATTCTTGCAATGGGAGGGGGTGAAAATATCAACATGGTGCACAGCAGTGTCAACACTTCATAGTTCCAGTCTCCTCCCCTTGTGCAAAAGCTTCACGTGGACAACTGCATCAGCAGCATATGTTGTGGCTCCCACAGGTTTCTTGCAAGCCTACAGAAGGGAGAGAAGGGGTTAGTCTCAGCTTAGTATCCGCTAGTGTCAGTTGCTCCCTCTGCCCCCCAATCTAATCATAGTTAAATGAATATTCAAGTCTTATCCCATATGTATCTACTAATAAATTCAAGATGCCTTCATCACCACCAAAACACTATCCTTTACATGACAAATGCTTCTGCAACCTGCTTGAATAGTTTTTATTTTTCTGTACTGTATACATAGAGGATTAGATCTTCAGGTTATCTTCAGCAAGCGGTCTCAGAAAAGGATGGGTGCTAATGGGCACATTTGCATGTATGCATGTGTTCTCTCTCTCTCTCTCTCTCTCTCTCTCTCTCTCTCACACACACACACACACACACACACACACACAGAGTCTTCCAGTGAAAAGGATGTTCAAAAGAGAAATAAGTAGTCCACAGATGGCTGCTAGATATCAAACTGTGGTGTATCAAGAATAGGCACTTTCCATCCACCACACCTCGCCCTTCAGTCAGCTTCAGCACAACAAGAAGGAAGCAAAAAACATGTCAAACAATGTGACCACGGTTTTACAAAACATGGTTATGAGGCTTGCTTTTCCTAGGCCTTAGACATGCCTTTACACCAGGGGTATAAGGCTCAGGGTTTGTTCAGCCCATTAACTCTTTGGAGAAGACAAAACAGATAACTGGCTGTGGGCACAGTCAGTTTCAAAAGCGACTCAAATTAGAGTTAAAATGTAATGAGACAGTAATGAGACAATGAGCCTGCCAAAAGCCAAATTAAAAATTGTGAAATTATTTTTCAAGAACCTAGCCTACATGACAGTTCTTGAGATGCTTCCAGCATCTTTTCCCTACCCCACTCTGCCTTGATGAATGCTTCTAAAGTTCAATGTCAAGAGTTCATACTGATCTGTAGCTACATATCTCGCCTGCTGTGTTCAGCTATATTTTAAATAAACAGCTGACCCAAGTGACTCCTGGGACTTCCTCACCAACTGCCCTAACCGCAGCCCAGTTATCCACCCCCCTCCAATATTAGCCCACATTGAATACCCCTTCCACAGACAGCAGCAACATTTTCCCAATCCAAGTGATTCTCCCAGATTCTTAGCTTTCCTCAGCTCACTGACCTAGTATTCCCATTAGACATATTAAGTGCTTACAACCCAATTCGCCAACAAATCCCATCCAAGTAGCTTCGTCTGTAACCCATGAACATTCCACCATCACAAACTTCACTTCCCCACCAGCTTGTAAAACAAAATGGCTAACCACTTACAACAGAAGTCACCTCCCTCTCACTCCCACCCCTCCTATATCAGGTCCTCCTCAGCTTCTACCCCAACTATAGAGTTGCCAAATCTCCAGTATCAAACGTGACACAGGAGATCTGGGGTAATTCTGATGGGGCAGGAGAAAGAATTTAGTGGACACACAGCCTATATAGCAACCCATTTTCAAGTCCAATTTTACTATCTACACATATTTTTATAGCCCTTTCAGTGCACATTGTGCTTAATTGACAGGACCCATTATTTATTCTCCCTTCATGGATCACTAACCTTGCCGTGGCGAAGGGGCTTGAATAACTCAAAGAAGCTATGAGCTATGCCATGCAGGGCCACCCAAGATGGACAGGTCATAGTGGAGAGTTTTGACCAAACGTGATCCACCTGGAGCAGGAACTGGCAAGCCACTCCAGTATCCCTGCCAAGAAAACTCCATGGACAAAGACAACAGGCATATAAAAGTTATGATGCTGGAAGATGAGCCCCTCAGGTCAGAAGGCGTCCAACATGCCCCACCCGGGAAGAATGGCAGATGAAAGTGATGGACTATATGGAACTGGCGGAAATGACTGGCAGAATCCGAGACCAAGGTGAAGAGTCGGTGGAAGAAGACTGGAAAAAATTTAAAGTTTATTTACAGAAACATTGCAAAATTAAGGAATGTTAGAAGGTTGTTGGAATGAAGTAATGTGGTTTTAGCAGAAATGATATAAAGGATTAGGTTAAAATTGATTTATTAATTGGTGAAAGACGAGAATTACAGTATATTAAGATAAATTATTAGGATAAAAACAAAGCTGGAAAGGATTTGCTGAAACATCTAATTGAACTAGAATACAAAAAAGGGAGGTGTGAGGAGGTCAAGGAAATAAGTAAAGGAAAGAAAGCTATGTAAAGGTCTGAGCTGGTGTTTTTTTAATTGTTTGTTTGTATTTCTTATGTCTTTTGTTTTATTTTTATTTTTTATTGTTCCTTTTTGTAATTTTCAAAATTTGAATAAATATTATATATATATAAAAAAAGGAAGGCGTCCAACATGCTACTGAGGAATAGCGGAGGACAAGTACAAGTAGATTCAGAGCTGATGAAGTGGCTGGTCCAAAGCTGAAAGGACGCTCAGTTGCAGATATGTCTGGAAGCGAAAGGAAAGTCCAATGCTGTAAAGAAAAATATTGCATAGGAACCTGGAATGTAAGAACCATGAACCTAGGTAAGTTGGATGTGGTCAAAAATGAGATGGCAAGAATAAATATTGACATGCTGGGCATCAGTGAACTAAAATGAATGGGAATGGGTGAATTCAGTTTGGATGGCCATCATATCTACTACTGTGAGCAAGAATCCCGTAAAAGAAATGGAGTGGCCCTCATAGTCAACAAAAGAGTGGCGAAAACTGTACTGGGATGCAATCTCAAAAATGATAGAATGATCTCATTACGAATTCAAGGCAGACCTTTTAACATCACAGTAATCCAAGTCTATGCACCAACTACTGGTGCTGAAGAAACTGAAATTGACCAATTCTATGAAGACTTACAACACCTTCCAGAAATGACACCAAAGAAGGATGTTCTCTCTGTTGGTTTCTGCTTCCTTCACTGTGCAGCGAAATGCTAGTCACAAGACATTGTTTACATTCCACAGTCAGAGTTGCTGTTGGGTTTCCCACGGGAATGGGACACTGGATGTGACGTACACTGGTTTCCTGTTTTTCACAGTTCTCTCGGTGTTTCCGAGGAGAGGAGTTGCTTCTCTGCTCTCGCAGAGGCAAGATGCATGTTTGTAATCTCTCAGCATTGAAGTGTAAATAAAGTAAAGTAAAGTATATGGCACGTACTGCTCATCATTCCGCTGTGTAGAAGGCTCTGCAAATACAACATTTTTGGTTATGGGCCCAGAATAACACAATCAAACTGAAGAATGGACTCCAGAAGTCGAATCGGAATGCCGGCAGAGGAACAGAGAGACGGATTGGCGTTATCTGCTCTGCGCGTCAAGTTGATTGATGAGAGGCATGTGCTCATGCCCCGGGCAGCCTGCCAGCTTCTAGTTAATGGCTTTATGGCTGGACTTTGAACTTTTAAAAGTCGTTTGCTGCGGTCAGGCAAAGGCTCAAAGGCACAAGCTTACAGGCTTGGGGGAGGCTGGAAAACCAAAAGTACTTTTAAACTTGCTTTTGGAATGAGGTTTGAAGCAGCAGTGACGCAGCTTGTTTAACGCAGCAGAAATGGCAAATGCAAAGCTGGCTGATGCTTTTGGGATTCCTAAGCTCAATAAGAAAAACTATACGGACTGGGTTCTCTATGCAGAGGGTATTCTGCGGAAAGAGGGTCTGTTTGAGGTTATTACAGACAACCCCCCCCCAGCTCCAATGACAGATGCATGGAAAGCTAAAGATTCCAAAGCGAGGGGAACGCTTACATTGATAGTATCCCCAGAAGAGCTCTGTCTGTTGCGTGGCAAAACCTCAGCCAGAGAAATTTGGGACGCTTTGAGAGAGGCTCACTTGAGGACAGAAGCGGGGTCCACTATGTTTTACTATACTAGGCTGCATAATATGGCTCTTGCTGAAGGTGGAGATGTGCGTACACATCTGATGGAGATGCAGAATCTGAGACATGAGCTGCAACAGAGAGGACTCACATTTCCAGAGGCTGTGTATTCCTTCATGATACTACATTCTTTGGGTTCAAGTTGGGAGTCCGTTGCCACTCAGATTGCTGTTCAGCCAACTGCTCAGCTCACAGTAGCCTATGTTACTGCCGTGATTCTGAATGAAGCAGACCGCCGGGGTGCTAGCTGCATGGGTCATCCCAGAATGCAGTGGAACCACCAGATGGCGCCAAAGCTTTGAAGGCAGTGAAATGCTACTCGTGTGGACGTCTAGGCCATATGAAGAGGGAATGCAGATATCCCAGGGCCAAGACAGAGCAGCGCAGCGAAAGCTCATCGCGTGGAAAAGGCCAAGGCAAAGGCAAAGGTCCGGTGTCCAGGACAACGCAGCACAAGGCAATGGTCTCACGCTTCACTCCAAAGGTTGCAAAGGTCCAGAAGACGTCTAGATCTTTCTTCGTTGTTGATTCAGCAGCGACCCACCACATGTGCAACGATAAGTGACTGTTCGTGTCTTTTACACCGCAGGAAGGTGCGATTCACCAGGCGGATGACCACACGATCCCCAGTCAAGGCTACGGAACTGTTGTTCTTCACAGTTTGGACTTATCGATACAAGATGTACTTTACGTTCCAGTTGCCACACACAATCTACTCAGTGTTGCGCAGCTGAATGAACGGAACATTGACGTTTCCTTCAAGAACAAGAAATGCACCATCACAAAGAAAAACGATTATGTTTTGCATGCTGAATATGTTGATCGTTTGTTTGTTCTGTATTATGATGATGTTGTGCAGGATGACACTTGTTGCATTGCAGGTTCTAACAAAAGTTTGCATGCAGGTTGTATTCATGATTTTCACAGGAAATTTGGTCATTTGCATTTTGAGGCAGTATCTAAAATGCCTGCCTTGGTTGAAGGTATGACTATTAAACCCTGCAGGTACCATATGAAGTGCAAGGCATGCGCAGCAAACAAGGTGAAAATGGCTGCGAAAGGTAAGGTGTCTAGTAGGTAAGCTACAGAACCATACCAGGTTGTTCATGCTGATTTGGTTGGTCCACTATCGCCCTCTTTGGGTGGAAACAGGTACTTCATGGTTCTCATTGATGCATTTTCCAGGTATATTTATGTGTACAATCTCAAGCAGAAATCAGAGGCTTTTCCAAGGTTCAAGGAATTCTGTGCTTGGTTGGAAAATGTGCATGGTAAGAAGATAAAGACTCTTTTCACTGATCGCGGGGGGGAATTCACTTCTCAGCAGTTTGAAGCTTTTCTGACTGAGAAAGGAATTCAACACGATTTGTCTACTCCTCGCTCGCCATGGCAGAATGGACTTTGCGAGAGGGCAAATCAGACATTGCTTCAAGGGTTAAAAACCTTGCTGCATGATGCCAATCTTCCAGAGAGTTATAGGGCCGAATCTCTCTCTTGTTTTGTTTACAGTTATAATCGCAGGTTAACTTCAGTGATTGGTTGTACCCCCTATGAGAAGATGTTTGGCAAGAAGCCATACATCAAAGACATGAAAATTTTTGGTTCTGACATGTGGGTTCACACACCACAAAGCTCCAAGTTAGGCAAGCGTGGATTGCCCGGTATCTTTCTAGGTTATCAGAAAGGTTCTTACAGAATAATGATGACTGACTCTAAGACAATTAAGCTCACAAGAAGTGTTGAGTACAATGCCAAGTGGGTGGAGAATGTGGGAATTTTCCAATGCTATCCTGATGACAGTGATGAGACTGAGGATAAACAAAAACAGCCGCAACAACCCACACCCACTGATGAAGGTTCTGATTCTGAGTCTGAAACTGAATCGGGTGATTCACAGGATTTCAAGAGTGCGAAAGCCTCTATGCGACCCTCTGAAAGCTCTGATCAAGAATTGGAAGAACCATTGTTCACAATCGGTCACTTTTCTCCTAAGAAGGAAGAGGAGAGTATTGAAGATTTACGGCTAATTCGAAGGTCACGAAGAGCCACAAAAGGCAGACCTCCAAAGAGATTTGCTGATGAATTTGCTAAAATAGCAGTAGTAACTGTTAAAAGCTCCAAGAAGGTATTTGAACCTTCAAGTTTCCAAGAAATCCAGGATTTGGATTCAAAGGAAGCTGAGCCATGGTTAAATGCCATGAAGGCTGAGCTTGATTCCTTAGAAAGGAACAAAACATGGCAGCTTGTTCCAGTAGTTCCAGGAATGAAACTGCTTGGAAGCAAATGGGTCTTCAAAGCAAAGACTGATCAAAATGGCAAGATAGTCAGACACAAAGCCAGATTGGTAGCCAGAGGTTTTTCACAGGTACCAGGAGAAGACTATCACGAGACCTACTCACCCACAGTGAGGTATGAGAGCATTAGGCTTATGCTCAAGCTAGCTGCAGAGGAGAATCTACACGTTAGTCACCATGATGTGAATACAGCATTTCTGTACGGATCTCAAGGTGAATCTCTTTATATGCTTCCACCTGATGGCGTACAGGTAAAACAGGGATTTGTTTGTGCTCTGAAGAAGTCCCTTTATGTTCTCAAACAAAGTGCACGGTGTTGGCACACAAAACTCACTGAAGTATTGTTTTCTCTAGGTTTTCAGCAAGGGAAAGCTGATCCATGTGTATTTGTCAAAGAGGAGGGGCAAAAGAAGCTGTATTGTTTGTTTTATGTTGATGATATTTTGTTCTTTTGGAAAGATGTCACAATGTACAATAACGCCCTAGCTCAACTGAAAGAGCACTTTGACATGAAAGATCTTGGTGAGGTAAACAACTACCTATCTCTAGAAATAGAGAGAGATCAAGATGGTAACATTCTAGTACACCAGTCACGGAAAATTGCTGATGTGTTAAGCAAACTAAACCTGATGGATGCTAACCCTGTAGACACACCGATGACAACAGGTTATCAGGTAGATGACACTGAAGAAGCATTTTCTGACACTACACTGTACAGAAGTGTGCTAGGCAAGCTAAACTTCATTGCCAGATGTTCAAGACCTGACATTGCTGTTAGCTGTAATTTGCTAAGCAGACAAGTCAACAATCCTACTGTTAAGGATTGGAAAGCTCTGAAACGCATAGCACGGTATTTGAAAGGCACTATGCATTACAGACTGAGATTTAACAATCAGAAGTCTGGTGGTCTTGAGATATTTGCAGATGCAAGTTTTGGAAGTGACACTACAGACAGGAAAAGTACGTCTGGAGTTTGCTACATGTACAATCAGGGTCTATTTGATTGGTCATGCAAGAAGCAAACAACAGTTAGCTTAAGTACTTGTGAAGCTGAACTGAATGCACTGTCTTGTTCACTTAAGGATTGTGAATGGTTGTTACAATTGTGCAAAGACATGAAAATTCCTGTCAAATGTCCAATCCAGGTTTACCAGGACAACAAAGCATGTTTGGCTTTGCTGAATTCTGAAGGTTGTAAGCAAAGCACGAAGCACTTGCAACTGAAGTTGCAACATGCTAGGGAATGTATTCAGAAGGGACTCGTAACGGTGTCCTATATGCCAGGTAATGAAATTCCTGCTGATGTATTGTCCAAGGTTGTATCAAGGGATCAACACTGTACCTATGTGCAGAAGTTGGGTTTGTACTGATATTGTACGAACACGCTGCCCAGTGATGTTCACAGAAAGGGGGAGGATGTTGGTTTCTGCTTCCTTCACTGTGCAGCGAAATGCTAGTCACAAGACATTGTTTACATTCCACAGTCAGAGTTGCTGTTGGGTTTCCCACGGGAATGGGAGACTGGATGTGACGTACACTGGTTTCCTGTTTTTCACAGTTCTCTCAGTGTTTCCGAGGAGAGGAGTTGCTTCTCTGCTCTCGCAGAGGCAAGATGCATGTTTGTAATCTCTCAGCATTGAAGTGTAAATAAAGTAAAGTAAAGTATGTGGCACGTACTGCTCATCATTCCGCTGTGTAGAAGGCTCTGCAAATACAACACTCTCATTATAGGGGATTGGAATGCTAAAGTAGGGAGTCAAGAGATAAAAGGAACAACTGGCAAGTTTGGCCTTGGAATTCAAAACGAAGCAGGGCAAAGGCTAATAGAGTTCTGCCAAGAGAACAAGCTGGTTATCACAAACACTCTTTTCCAACAACACAAGAGACGACTCTACACATGGACATCACCAGATGGGCAGCATCGAAATCAGATTGATTATATTCTCTGCAGCCAAAGATGGAGAAGCTCTATACAGTCAGCAAAAACAAGACCTGGAGCTGACTGTGGCTCAGATCATCAGCTTCTTATAGCAAAATTCAAGCTTAAACTGAAGAAAGTAGGAAAAACCACTGGGCCGGTAAGATACAATCTAAATCAAATCCCTTATGAATACACAGTGGAAGTGAGGAACAGGTTTAAGGATTTAGATTTGGTGGACAGAGTGCCTGAAGAACTATGGATGGAGGCTCGTAACATTATACAGGAGGCAGCAACTAAAACCATCCCAATGAAAAGGAAATGCAAAGTGGCTGTCCAACGAGGCCTTACAAATAGCAGGGGAGAGAGATGGGAGTAATCAGCCTCCCAAATTCTTCCTGGTGGAAGGGACGATGCAGTCTCATCCGCAGTGCCCAACAAACCACCCCCGAGTTCGTAAAGAAGGAGGGGTGGGGGCACTGGATGGAAAGCCCCCGAGGTGTAGCCTTATTAGACTTTACCGATTGGTGGCCTCTGCGTTGCTCCTGAACAGGAGGAAGGAACTCAAATGACACCAAGGGTTGGTTCAGAGAAAGAGTTCCTTATTTCTGCTCTCCAGAACAGCAGAAAGGCACCTGCGTGGTATGTCCACAGCAAGTCCAAAGAAATGAGAAATTTCATGCAGTATATATATCCTCCAGGCACCCTCTCCCTCCTTCCCCAGGAATCCAACCACGTCAGCCTATACATGCAGGTTGATATCACATATGTTCCTGCTCCGGTATTCTTAACCATAAAAGGGTATTCCTTCCTGTACTTCTAACCATAAAAGGGTATTCCTTCCTGTACTTCTGACCATAAAAGGCTATTCCTGTTCCTACTCTTATCTTGGAGCAAGAGGTCACCAACTACAAGAACACACTCTGGCGCTGTTCCCAGACTAGGTCTGTGTGTCAGAGTGTGTCCAGGATGTAAGATAAGACCTAGACGTGTCATCCCTGTTCTACTGGAACAGTCAAGGCCATCCTTGCTGTCATGAACTGATAAAGGAGAGGGCTCTGAGCACTTGTTAATTCAGCAGGGTTTTAGTTTATACATTGACTCAGAGCTCAAGTTAATGGATTTTAGCTAAGGAAAAATAGGGGTTTTGGTGCCTGTTTCAAACTGCCTGCACAGTCAGTTTTGGGTTTGGGAAACCCATTCCTTCAGAGGGAGTTCGGATCTCCTGGACACTGTCTCTGCAAGCGCACCTAGTTCCATTTCTTAAGATAAAAAAATGGATTTAAGTTCTTGGGCATACTTCAAGAGAAGAAGGGGTAATTAATCTGCCAATTAAGCCAGCCACTGAGGTGCCAAGTGTGACGGAGAGGAAGAAAGATAACATCTAAGAATAACATCTAAGCCGGTATGTTGGAACGAAATGGAAAGGAGGGGGGATAAAACTTTTTCTTTTTCTACTACGATAATACCTAACAACCCCCCCAAGAACCGTTTACATTATTTACAGCAAGTGAGATGGGAAAATATAAACTGTGTGGAAATAATAATACTATATAACTAAAGCTTTTGTTTTTTGAAACATTTGGAAGAAGATAAAAGACTCTCCAAATATTGATATTAGGAAGAAGGAGGATCTCGTTAGCCGCTGGAGAGACACCAAAAAACTTTGGACGGATTCTGAGAAGGGTGATGTGATGCATTCTTTAATTGGGATCCACCATTATGGGATAAGAACGAGTTGCAGAGATAGTCTTGGGGGAGGTGAGCTCTTAATTTGTTATTATATCTGTACTTCAAGTCTGATTTGGCGAATCTCCCCTAGAAAGACTAATGTTTGATGCAACCTGTCTGAGAAAATTAATGAGCAAACGCCCAGATTTTATTTCATCGGAACTGAGTGAAGATGGCGTCTGCCACCAGAGAAGGACTTTTGGATTGATTCAGCATAAACACCAGCGTGTGAGGACATTCTGCAAACAACAGACTTACCAGCTGCAAAAAAAAGGAGAGTCATACAAATTTCACACAGAAGCACATTATTGTTTATTTCAATTCGCCTGTGAAAATAACTCAGAGGCCACAAAAGAAGGAAGGATAACAACAGGAAGATTTAAAGAAGGAACTATTGGAAACTCAAGGCACAAGAAACATAAGATGATTAGAACCCCAATGAACTTGAAGCATGGGAAGCCCCAACCAAAATTTATAATTTGGCAGAATATTTGGACTATATGATATGTATTTGTATAATTTGGAATACTTAATGTGATTTGATTGGATTGTTAAAATGGAAAATTTAAAAAAAAATATTTCTTAAAAAAAATACAAATAGCAGGGGAGAGAAGGCAAGCAAAATGTGAGGGAGATAGTGAAAGATACAGGAAACTAAAACTGGAAAACTCAAGATCTACCCACACTGGAAGAGTGGCAGATGCAGCTGATGGACTATATGCAACTGGCCGAGATGACCGGCAGAATCCGTGATCTGGGAGAAGAGAAGATGGAGGAAGACTGGGAGAAATTTAAGATGTATCTACAAAAACATTGTAATTTGGTTGAATGTTAAGAAGGATGCTAGATTATAAAAAATTGGCCACCACTAAACTAGATTTAAAATTGATGATAAGTGAGACTAAAGAAAATATAAAATTTTTTGGAAGAAGTGCTAGATTATATTTGAATGAGTTGACATGAGATTGTAAACAAGTTGATAATTTGTTTGGAAAAAAATTTTAACGATGTAAATGGGAGCGGGAGACGTGAGGGAGCCCAAAGAAGTGTTGAAATTGTTGTAAAAGAAGTAAGATTGTTTATTATGTGTGCATTTATATTTAAAAACCTTAATAAATATTTATTAAAAAAAAAATGAAAGATACAGGAAACTGAATGCAGATTTCCAAAAAATAGCAAGGAGAGACAAGAAGGCCTTCTTAAACGAGCAATGCAAAGAAATAGAGGAAAACAACAGAATGGGAAAAACCAAAGATCCGTTCAAGAAAATTGGAGATACGAAAGGAAAATTTCATACAAAGATTACCATAATAAAGGACAAAAGTGGAAAGGACCTAACAGAAGCAGAAGACATCAAGAAGAGGTGGCAAGAATACACAGAGGAATTATACTGGAAAGATATGGATGTCTCGTACACCCCAGGTAGTGTGGTTGCTGCCCTTGAGCCAGACATCCTGGAGAGTGAAGTCAAATGGGCCTTAGAAAACACTGCAAATAACAAGGCCAGTGGAAGTTATGATATTCCAGCTGAACTATTGACAATTTTAAAAGATGATGCTGTTAAGGTGCTACACTCAATATGCCAGCAAATTTGGAAAACTCAGCAGTGGCCAGAGGCTTGGAGAAGATCAGTCTACATCCAATCCCAAAGAAGGGCAGTGCCAAAGAATGCTCCAACTACCGCACAATTGCACATGCTAGCAAGGTTATGCTTCAAATTCTACAAGGCAGGCTCAAGCAGTATGTGAACCGAGAACTCCCAGAAGTGCAAGCTGGATTTCGAAGGGGCAGAGGAACCAGAGACCAAATTGCAAACATGCACTGGATTATGGAGAAAGCTAAAGAGTTCCAAAAAGACATCTACTTCTGCTTCATTGACTATGCAAAAGCCTTTGACTGTGTCGACCACAGCAAACTTTGGCAAGTTCTTAAAGAAATGGGAGTGCCTGATCACCTCATCTGTCTCCTGAGAAATCTCTATGTGGGACAAGAAGCTACAGTTAGAACTGGATATGGAACAACTGACTGGTTCAAAATTGGGAAAGGAGTATGACAAGGCTGTATATTGTCTCCCTGCTTATTTAACTTATATGCAGAAATCATCATGTGAAAGGCTGGACTGGATGAATCCCAAGATTGCCAGAAGAAATATCAACAACCTCAGATATGCAGATGACACAACTTTGATGGCAGAAAGTGAGGAGAATGTAGTAGAATGAATTAGACTACTTTCAGACTGTTTTCTTTCTTCTGCTGACATGCAAGGGGAAAGGCAGTGTGCCTCTCTCAAAAGGGAGGTGTCGCTAATTACCGATCTCCCTGGACTGACCGAAGACCAGCCAGGGGCAGATCACCGGCAACAGGCCCCAGCGCCTGGGAAGAGGAGTCAGCCTTTCCCAAGGGGGCCGTTCGCCAACAAGTGGTAGCAGAGGATGGTTGTGGCGATTGCGTTGACGTCTGCCAGTTCCTGATGGATGGCTGCCTGATGAACATGGATTGAAGGCTTCTCCGGTTCATCAAAGTTCAGCTGTTGTTTTCCTGCTGTTTGTTTTTGGATTAAAACACAGCGAAAGTCAAGTTCCTGCATTCTGGCGGAGAGCTGTTTACCCTGCCGGTAACCGCCAAGGAACTGTGAGTACTCTGTCCTGATTTATGGGCTCGTTAAGCCTCAAAGAGAGTAGACACAAGCCGGAGTTGAGCAGTTAAGGCTCAAAGGCTGTTGGAATTTACAGCTTGCTTGCTGCCAAGATTTACAGCTAGTGGCTGATAGCTTTTAATTGGGCTCAAGATGGATGCAAAACCGGGGACTGGGCTGCCCTACCCACCGCCATTGACAGATGGGAATTATTCCTCCTGGTCTCTGAAAAAGCAGGCGCTGCTAGAGAGACAGAGAATATTTGGAGTAATTCAAAATCCCATTCCTGCTGCACCAACAAGGGCCTGGAATGACTCTAACATGCAGGCAAGGTCTGCAATCGTCCTGTGTGTGTAGGAGACAACCAGTTGGTGCATATTGCAGATATGGATTACGCAAGAGACATGTGGCTTGCTTGGAGACGTATACATATGCATGAAGCAGCTGGGACTGTGCTGCTGCATTTTGAGAAGTTCACAAACTTGAGACTTAAGCCGGATGGGGATATTCAGGCGCATCTGACTCAGATGCAGTATCTACGCCAGCAGATGGCGCAGCGGAATTTTCCACTTGATGAAGCTATCTTTTGTTTCATGATCATAAACAGCTTGGATCAGAGATTTAAGACTGTTGAGAGCCAGCTGGGTTCGCTCCCTGCTGCTGATCTGACGGTGCAGCGCATTTGTGCCGTTTTGCTTAATGAGAATGACAGATTAGCTGCCATAGCTGTTGCTGATGGAGTCAGTGAAGCTGCCAGTGCTACCCCCACTGTTGTTGCTCAGGAGGAGCAGCCTGTAGCCCTAAACGTCATTCGATGCTACAGTTGTGGTCAGGATGGCCATTTACAGAAGAATTGTAAAAAGCCGTGTTTCAAAAGGAGCCAAGGGGAGCTCAGCAAAGCCAGAGGCTACAGGCAAGAGTCGTGCCAAGTCACCGGCGAGGCCTGCCAAGGCGTTGATGTCGCCAAAGGCTTCATCTTTGGTTGAGAATGCTTTTGTTATCGACGCTGGAGCCACAGAGCATCTAGCCGCACGGCGAGAATTATTCTCTACATTTCAGGATCAACGCTTCACTGTGAAACAAGTGGAATGGTCAGGAGATGGAAGCAACTGGATTCGGGACTGTATTCCTGGAGAGTCTGAATTTGACTATAAACAACGTTTACTTTGTCCCAGGTTTGAAGTTCAACTTGCTGAGTGTATCTCAGATGACAAAGAAAGGATTGGTGATATACTATGATGAGAAGAGATGCAGGATCTTCAAGGACGGAAAGCTGTATCTTTCTGCCAAAGAGAAAGATGGACCGTATCTGTTGTGTTTTGATGTTTCTGATTACAAAGATTGTAATGCTTGTGAAACTAAGATGTCTTCTTTTACAAGTTCTTCCACAGGTGCCAAGGACAAGAGGTCCACAAAGGTTACCAAAATTTTTCAACGGGTGTTTGCTGATGTAATTGGTCCTCTACCGCCCTCTAGAGGCAAAGCAAAGTTCTATCTTGTAATTGTTGATCATGTAACTCAATATGTATGGATTTACGTATTGCAGAAACCACAGGAAACCTGACTGAGCCACTATTTACTGTTGGGCATGTTTCTCCCAAAAGTCCCAAGGAAGAACCAGCCAGCAAGGAGGATCTGCACCTCATTCACAGATCTGAGAGAGTCACAAAGGGAATACCACCCAAAAGGTACTCTCAGGAGTTTGCTAACTCGGCTGTTGCATGTGTTGCTGTAGTTAACAACTCAAGCCAGGTTCAAGGTTTGTCCAAGACAGAGACAAAGTCACTCCTGAAAGTTGCAAAGGACAACACAATTCTCCCTAGCCAAGGTAGAGCAGAAGCTCTAATTCCTTGGAAAACAGGCAACCAGAGGTTTACACTGGTGGAGCCAGTGACAGGTAGTTCTAAAGGTGGAACTGAAACAACAGGGGATTGTTATGTATAACAACTGTTTGTTTTCTTCTCTAGATGCTGCCTTTGTTTTCGCAGTTCGCTTCACCTCATATGGGGGAGGATGTTGGGATATGAGTGCTTAGCAGCTGCGAACTAGCACCTCATTGTTTACATCATGTGATTCAGCTGATGTTCCTGAGCGTGAGACAGGATGTTCAATGCTCTTCTCAAGGTTGTGTTCTCAGTGTATTTTTTTTTAATGATATTTATTAGAAGTTTCAAAAATTACAGAGAAAGAAAAAAGAAGAAAGCAACAACAACAAAAGAAAATTTTCAAAGCATATATAACAATACTTAAAAGAGGGAAAAAAGGGGAAAAAACATAAAAATCATACAACAATAAAAATAAAAACACAATATTCCCTATCTTTATCTTTCATTAACTTGTTTCATCGACCTCCTCACACCTCCCTTTTTGTATTCTAGTTTAGTTATTTATTTCAGCAAATTCTTTCCATCCTTCTCAATTTTTTAAAAATAGTTTGTCTTAACAGTCTAACCTATTAATTAACTCAGCAAATCCTTTCCATCTTTCACTATATTCTGTCATTCAGTTTACCTTAGTTTATTTTAATCTTATCTTCCCAAAAATACCTTAAGACTTAAAACTTAATATTTATTTATACATAATTCCTTATAACATTTCTGCTAAAGCCAAATATTTTCATTCCAACATTTTTCCTAATACTCATTAATTTTACACTAATTCCCAAAATAAATTTTTATAAGTTTTCTTCCAGTCTTCCTCCAGCGTCTCTTCTTCCTGGTCTCGGGTTATGTCAGTCCTTACTGTCCATTCCATCTAGTCCATCAACCTGGTAATCTTATATCCAAGGCTCTTAAGTCTTTTCCATGTCCCTTCTGCAGGTCTTCTTCTTGTTTGTACTTGCACTTTACCTTGTCTTTTGTAGATCTCTTTCTTAATTTCTTTCCTTTCTCATTGAGGAGTAGGTCTCGGGGATGTTCCAACTCAAAAGTATCTCCATCTCTCCTCAGCAGATCGGCCCATTCCCCACAGTCCCATTCCCCACAGTCAACAGTGTAGTCCAGAAAATATTTGAAAGCATGTTTCAAAGTCCCTCCAAACTTAAGGGGCCCCACAACTCCAGACCCCCCCTGGCCCACTTCAAATTCAGCCTTCAACAACAATAGCTTATGCTCCTGTAGGGCCTCGGGCCTCTCCATTTGTGTTACTTGAGGTTCAACAGCAGCCTCCTCCATTATCTTCTGCGTTTGCACTTGCTCTATAAAAACAGATTCCTGAGTTGGCTCCTGGATGGTTTCTGTATACATATTCACTGTTTGTCCAAAGTTTCTGACTGCAACAGTCATCAAATCCATCTTCTCATGCATCTGCTCCAACAAAGCGCTTGTCTTGCAAAAAGCAAGCACCAAAACTTCTTCCAAACACATTTTTGTTCAAGGTCACAGTCTGATCCCACGATCCTAATCTCCACAGCTGTAAAATCCCCAGAACGACTCCAGCAACAATTTAACAAGCTCCCTCTAGAGGAGGCAATTTCTATTTGTATCCATCTTTTAAAAGCAGATCCAACAAAGAAAAATTACTTTCATTTTTCAGATTTTTTGTTTCTTTTAAATGCAAAAGGCAACATTGGAATCAATTTGTTTCTCTTCTTCAACTAACTGTCAAAAGATGTTCCATTCACAGTCAATGAACTTCACCAAAAATCTCTGTCTCTGACACCCCGTTCCCAGGTTTGAGATGGTGGAAATTTATCTTTCTTTACTCTCTCTCCTGCAGGCTTGAACAATCAAATTTCCCCTCTTTACTCCTGCTTCCAAGAGGGGTTTAGATGATCAAAACAGGAGGAATTAAAAACCTCTCTCCTGCAGGCTTGAACAATCAAATTTCCCCTCTTTACTCCTGCTTCCAAGAGGGGTTTAGATGATCAAAACAGGAGGAATTAAAAACCTTTATGTACAACTTTCCAGACTTTGGCTTGCACGATTTTTGCTTCAGACTATTTACAAAAGCGGAAGGCGGACTTCCTGTTTAGGACCTTCCCCGCTGAGGGCCAAATTAAAGTGTTTCTTAGCCCAATTTTCCATTCTACTCACGGGTACTTGTTTAGAGTCCAATTGTCCCCAGGAAAAAGTCAGCGCTCTCCGGCAACGGCTGTGCGGCTTCACTCCGTAAAAATAGCGGTCGATTCAAAACACTGCGCCGCTCACCCCACGTCGCTTCAGGTCCCCGAAAAAGGGGTTTCCTTGCGTGTAGGTGTCAGCCGAATCCCACGTTCCCAGGCTTCCTCCGCCTGGGATTTTTAAAGGGTCTCCGCCTTTGCCGCGGCGGCAAGACCCAATTTTTGCGGAGCGGGTTCCTCTGGATCAGAGGAATTCTGCCATTGCTGATGGCGCTAACCATCTGAGAGAGCAGACATGCTTTTTGCAAGCTCGTGTACAGTGTACAGTCCGGGAATAAAGTAGAATGAATTAGACTACTTTCAGACTGTTTTCTTTCTTCTGCTGACATGCAAGGGGAAAGGCAGTGTGCATCTCTCAAAAGGGAGGTGTCGCTAATTACCGATCTCCCTGGACTGACCAAAGACCAGCCAGGGGCAGATCACCGGCAACAGGCCCCAGCACCTGGGAAGAGGAGTCAGCCTTTCCTGAGGGGGCCGTTCGCCAACAGAATTCATCATGCGAAAGGCTGGACTGGATGAATCCCAAGCCGGAATTAAGATTGCCGGAAGAAATATCAACAACCTCAGATATGCAGATGACACAACCTTGATGGCAGAAAGTGAGGAGGAATTAAAGAACCTTTTAATGGGGGTGAAAGAGGAGGGCACAAAATATGGTCTGAAGCTCAACATCAAAAAAACGAAGATCATGGCCACTGATCTTCGAGTGAAGACGAGTGAAGCCAACCACCTGTCTCCTGGATCCTTGCCCATCCTGGCTTATAAAAGCTAGCCGGGAAGGACTGGGCGATGGGCTTCGTGGGGTGGTGAATGCTTCCCTCCATGAGGGAGCCTTCCCAGACCCGCTGAAAGAGGCGGTTATTAAACCGCTTCTTAAAAAACCATCTTTAGATGCGGCCACGATGGCCAACTATCGCCCAGTTTCAAATCTTCCATTCTTGGGCAAGGTGATTGAGCGAGCGGTGGCCGAACAACTCCAGGCACGCCTGGAAGAAGCGGACCATTTGGATCCCTTCCAGTCGGGATTCAGGCCTCATCATGGGACTGAAACTGCCTTGGTCGCACTGGTTGATGATCTTCGGCGGGCTAGGGACAAAGGTGAGAGCTGTTTCCTAGTTCTGCTGGATCTCTCAGCGGCGTTTGATACCATCGACCATAACATCCTTCTGGACCGTCTTGAGGGGCTGGGAGCTAGGGGCACTGTCATACAGTGGTTCCGCTCCTTCCTCCTGGGCCGTGTTCAGAGAGTGGTGGTGGGGAATGAGTGTTCAGACCCCTGGGCTCTCACTTGTGGGGTGCCTCAGGGTTCTGTCCTCTCCCCCATGCTTTTCAACATTTACATGCAGCCGCTGGGAGAGATCATCAGGAGGTTTGGGCTGGGTGTCCATCAGTATGCGGATGATACCCAGCTCTACCTCTCTTTTAAATCAGAACCAGTGAAGGCGGTGAAGGTCCTGTGTGAGTGTCTGGAGGCGGTTGGAGGATGGATGGCGGCTAACAGATTGAGGTTGAATCCTGACAAGACAGAAGTGCTGTTTTTGGGGGACAGGAGGCGGGCAGGTGTGGAGGATTCCCTGGTCCTGAATGGGGTAACTGTGCCCCTGAAGGACCAGGTGCGCAGCCTGGGAGTCATTTTGGACTCACAGCTGTCCATGGAGGCACAGGTCAAATCTCTGTCCAGGGCAGCTGTTTACCAGCTCCATCTGGTACGTAGGCTGAGACCCTATCTGCCTGCGGACTGTCTCGCCAGAGTGGTGCATGCTCTGGTAATCTCCCGCTTGGACTACTGCAATGCACTCTACGTGGGGCTACCTTTGAAGGTGACTCGGAAACTACAACTAATCCAGAATGCGGCAGCTAGACTGGTGACTGGGGGCGGCCGCCGAGACCATATAACACCGGTCTTGAAAGACCTACATTGGCTCCCAGTACGTTTCCGAGCACAATTCAAAGTGTTGGTGCTGACCTTTAAAGCCCTAAACGGCCTCGGTCCAGTATACCTGAAGGAGCGTCTCCACCCCCATCATTCTGCCCGGACGCTGAGGTCCAGCGCCGAGGGCCTTCTGGCGGTTCCCTCATTGCGAGAAGTAAAGCTACAGGGAACCAGGCAGAGGGCCTTCTCGGTAGTGGCGCCCGCCCTGTGGAACGCCCTTCCAGCAGCTGTCAAAGCGATAAACTGTTGGTGATATGCAGTGTCCCGTGCACAGCGGAAGGATGAGGAGTACGTGCCACATACTCTATATTGCTTTATTTACACTTCAAAGCTGGTAGGTTACAGAAAAACATCTTGCCTCTGCCGGAGCAGAGAAAAGCATCCTCTCTCCTCTAAAGCACGGAGAGAACAACACACTGAACTGCAAAGAACAGTGAAAAACAGGAAACCAGTGTACGTCACATCCAGTCTCCCTTTCCCGTGGGAAAACCCAACAGCACAGACTGTGGAATCTAAAAATTGTCTTGTGACAAGCATTTCGCTGCACAGTGAAGAGAGCAGAAACCAACATCCTCCCCCTTTCTGTGAACATCACTGGGCAGCGTGTTCGTACAATATCAGTACAAACCCAACTTCTGCACATAGGTACAGTGTTGATCCCTTGATATAATCTTGGACAATACATCAGCAGGAATTTCATCACCTGGCATATAGGACACCGTTACGAGTCCCTTCTGAATACGTTCCCTAGCATGTTGCAACTTCAATTGCAAGTGCTTCGTGCTTTGCTTACAACCTTCAGAATTCAGCAAAGCCAAACATGCTTTGTTGTCCTGGTAAACCTGGATTGGACATTTGACAGGAATTTTCATGTCTTTGCACAATTGTAACAACCATTCACAATCTTTAAGTGAATAAGACAGTGCGTTCAGTTCAGCTTCACAAGTACTTAAGCTAACTGTTGTTTGCTTCTTGCATGACCAATCAAATAGACCCTGACTGTACATATAGCAAATTCCAGACGTACTTTTCCTGTCTGTAGTGTCACTTCCAAAACTTGCATCTGCAAATATCTCAAGACCACCAGACTTCTGATTGTTAAATTTCAGTCTGTAATGCATAGTGCCTTTCAAATACCGCGCTACGCGTTTCAGAGCTTTCCAATCCTTAACAGTAGGATTGTTGACTTGTCTGCTTAGCAAATTACAGCTAACAGCAATGTCTGGTCTTGAACATCTGGCAATGAAGTTTAGCTTGCCTAGCACACTTCTGTACAGTGTAGTATCAGAAAATGCTTCTTCAGTGTCATCTACCTGATAACCTGTTATCATCGGTGTGTCTACAGGGTTAGCATCCATCAGGTTTAGTTTGTTTAATACATCAGCAATTTTCCGTGACTGGTGTACTAGAATGTTACCATCTTGATCTCTCTCTATTTCCAGAGATAGGTAGTTGTTTACCTCACCAAGATCTTACATGTCAAAGTGCTCTTTAAGTTGAGCTAGGGCATTATTGTACATTGTGACATCTTTCCAAAAGAATAAAAGATCATCAACATAAAACAAACAATACAGTTTCTTTTGCCCCTCCTCTTTGACAAATACACATGGATCAGCTTTCCCTTGCTTAAAACCTAGAGAAAACAATACTTCAGTGAGTTTTGTGTGCCAACACCGTGCACTTTGTTTGAGACCATAAAGGGATTTCTTCAGAGCACAAACAAATCCCTGTTTTACCTGTACGCCATCAGGTGGAAGCATATAAAGTGATTCATCTAGAGATCCGTACAGAAAAGCTGTATTCACATCATGGTGACTAATGTGTAGATTTTCCTCTGCAGCTAGCTTGAGCATAAGCCTAATGCTCTCATACCTCACGGTGGGTGAGTAGGTCTCATGATAGTCTTCACCTGGTACTTGTGCAAAACCTCTGGCTACCAATCTGGCTTTGTGTCTGACTATCTTGCCATTTTGATCAGTCTTCGCTTTGAAGACCCATTTGCTTCCAAGCAGTTTCATTCCTGGAACTACTGGAACTAGGTCCCATGTTTTGTTCCTTTCCAAGGAATCAAGCTCAGCCTTCATTGCATTTAACCATGGCTCAGCTTCCTTTGAATCCAAATCCTGGATTTCTTGGAAACTTGAAGGTTCAAATACCTTCTTGGAGCTTTTAACAGCTGTTACTGCTATCTTAGCAAATTCATCAGCAAATCTCTTTGGAGGTCTGCCTTTTGTGGCTCTTTGTGACCTGCGAATTAGCCGTAGGTCTTCAACACTCTCCTCTTCCTTCTTGGGAGAAAAGTGACCTATTGTGAACAATGGTTCCTCCAATTCTTGATCAGAGCTTTCAGAGGGTCGCATAGAGGCTTTCGCACTCTTGAAATCCTCTGAATCACCCGATTCAGTTTCAGACTCAGAATCAGAACCTTCATCAGTGGGTGTGGGTTGCTGTGGCTGCTTTTGACTATCCTCAGTCTCATCACTGTCATCAGGATAACATTGGAAAATTCCCACATTCTCCCCCCACTTGGCATTGTACTCAACACTTCTTGTGAGCTTAATTGCCTTTGAGTCAGTCATCATTATTCTGTAAGACCCTTTCTGATAACCTAGAAAGATACCATGCAATCCACGCTTGTCTAACTTGGAGTTTTGTGGTGAGTGAACCCACATGTCAGAACCAAAAATTTTAATGTGTTTGATGTATGGCTTCTTGCCAAACATTTTCTCATACGGGGTACAACCAATCGCTGAAGATAACCTGCGATTATAACTGTAAGTGAAACATGAGAGAGCTTCGGCCCAATAACTCTCTGGAAGATTAGCATCATGCAGCAAGGTTTTTAACCCTTGAAGCAATGTCTGATTTGCTCGTTCCGCAAGTCCATTCTGCCATGGCGAGCGAGGACTAGACAAATCGTGTTGAATTCCTTTCTCAGTCAGAAAAGCTTCAAACTGCTGAGAAGTGAATTCTCCCCCGCGATCACTGAAAAGAGCCTTTACCTTCTTACCATGCACATTTTCCAACCAAGCACAGAATTCCTTGAACCTAGGAAAAGCCTCTGATTTCTGCTTGAGATTGTACACATAAATATACCTGGAAAATGCATCAATGAGAACCATGAAGTACCTGTTTCCTCCCAAAGAGGGCGCTAGTGGTCCAACCAAATCAGCATGAACAATTTGGTATGGTTCTGTAGCTTGCCTACTAGACACCTTACCTTTTGCAGCCATTTTCACCTTGTTTGCTGCGCATGCCTTGCACTTCATGTGGTACCTGCAGGGTTTAATAGTCATACCTTCAACCAAGGCAGGCATTTTAGATACTGCCTCAAAATGCAAATGACCAAATTTCCTGTGAAAATCATGAATACATTCTGCATGCAAACTTTTGTTAGAACCTGCAATGCAACAAGTGTCATCCTGCACAACATCATCATAATACAAAACATATAAACGATCAACATATTCAGCATACAATACATAATCATTTTTCTTTGTGATGATGCACCTTTTGTTCTTAAAGGAAACGTCAATTTTCCGCTCATTCAGCTGTCCAACGCTGAGCAGATTATGTTTGGCATCCGGCACATAAAGCACATTCTGTATCGATAAGTCCAAACTGTGAAGAACAACAGTTCCGTAGCCTTTACTGGGGATTGTGTGGTCATCCGCCTGGTGAATCGCACCTTCCTGCGGTGTAAAAGACACGAACAGTCGCTTATCGTTGCACATGTGATGCGTCGCCGCTGAATCAACCACGAAGAAAGATCTAGACGTCTTCTGGACCTCTGCAACTTTTGGAGTGAAGCGTGAGACCATTGCCTTGTGCTGCGTTGTCCTGGACACCGGACCTTTGCCTTTGCTCTGGCCTCTTCCACGCGATGAGCTTCCACTGTGCTGCTCTGTCTTGGCCCTGGGATATTTGCATTCCCTCTTCATATGGCCTAGACGTCCACACGAGTAGCATTTCACTGCCTTCAAAGCTTTGGCACCATCTGGTGGTTCCACTGCACTATGGGATGACGTCTGTGAAGTCTCCCCCTTGCCCATGCAGCTAGCACCCCGGCGATCTGCTTCATTCTGAATCATGGCAGTATCACAGGCTACTGTGAATTGAGCATTTGGCTGATCAGTGGTAACAGATTCCCCACTTGCTTCAGCCAGCCTTCTGCAGCTAGCCATCATGACTCTGGCATTAGCCTTCTGCGTCATCTCTGCTGCTTTAAATCATGCTGCGTCATTATTTTCTGCAGCTGCTTTAGTCCAAAAGCACTTTTAAAAAGTTACTTTCGATTTCCCCAGCATAGGAGCTTGTTCCTTTGAGCCCGGCAAAACGGCCTTAAAAGTTCAAAGTCCAGCCATAAAGCCACTAATTAGAAGCTGGCAGGCTGCCCGGAGCAGTAGCACATACCTCATCAATCATCTTGACGCGCAGAGCAGATTCCGTTCCGATCTGTCCCTCTGCATTCCGATCCTTTGCCGGCACTCCGATTCGACTTCTGGAGCCCATTCTTAAGATGACTGCGTTTTTCTGGGCCCATAACCATGTGTTGGTGATATGCAGTGTCCCGTGCACAGTGGAAGGATGAGGAGTATGTGCCACATACTCTATATTGCTTTATTTACACTTCAAAGCTGGTAGGTTACAGAAAAACATCTTGCCTCTGCCGGAGCAGAGAAAAGCATCCTCTCTCCTCTAAAGCACGGAGAGAACAACACACTGAACTGCAAAGAACAGTGAAAAACAGGAAACCAGTGTACGTCACATCCAGTCTCCCTTTCCCGTGGGAAAACCCAACAGCACAGACTGTGGAATGTAAACATTGTCTTGTGACAAGCATTTCGCTGCACAGTGAAGAGAGCAGAAACCAACATAAACAACTACCTGACATTCAGAAGACATCTTAAGGCAGCCCTGTTCAGGGAAGTTTTTAACGTGTGATATTTTATTGTATTTTTGCTTTCTATGGAAGCCGCCCAGAGTGGCTGGGGAGGCCCAGCCAGATGGGCGGGGTATAAATAATAAATTTATTATTATTATTATTATTATTATTATTATTATTATTATTATTATTATTATGGCCACTGGTCCCATCACCTCCTGGCAAATAGAAGGGGAAGAAATGGAGGCAGTGAGAGATTTTACTTTCTTGGGCTCCATGATCACTGCAGATGGTGACATAAGTCACGAAATTAAAAGACCCCTGCTTCTTGGGAGATAAGCAATGACAAACCTAGACAGCATCTTAAAAAGTAGAGACATCACCTTGCCAACAAAGGTCCGTATAGTAAAAGCTATGGTTTTCCCAGTAGTGATGTATGGAAGTGAGAGCTGGACCATAAAGAAGGCTGATCACCAATGAATTGATGCATTGAATTATGGTGCTGGATAATTCCCATGGACTGCAAGAAGATCAAACCTCTCCATTCTTAAGGAAATCAGCCCTGAGTGCTCACTGGAAGGCCAGATCATGAAGTTGAGGCTCCAATACTTTGGCCACCTCATGAGAAGAGAAGACTCCCTGGAAAAGACCCTGATGTTGGGAAAGATGGAGGACACAAGGAGAAGGGGACGACAGAGGATGAGATGGTTGGATAGTGTTCTCGAAGCTACCAGCATGAGTTTGGCCAAACTGCGGGAGGCAGTGGAAGACAGGAGTGCCTGGCGTGCTCTGGTTCATGGGGTCACGAAACTAAACAACAACAACAACAAATAAATCAGTGGTCTCGCTCAGTACAAGGCAGCTTCTTCCTATGCTCCTATGATTACTCGAATCAACTCAGTTCTCCAGGTAAGGAGCCCTTGCGTTCAGAGTAAAGCCGTACTGATCACTTCTATATTGGTTAGATGATGCTACTAATACAGCTCAGAAATTGCCACGCCTGTTCAGTTTGTTGCTCACTCTGCTATCTCTGCCTCATTTAATGCAATACATTTTCCCTGGTTGAATTAAAAGTAAATCAACCCTAAAATAAATCCAGATTAAAACACATGCCAACACTTTACATATTTGGGTTAGGTTGTCTAAACAAAAATGTTTTTAGCAGGTGCCTCCTTTGTGGCATAGATAGATAGATAGATAGATAGATAGATAGATAGATAGATACGAGTTAGTTTGCTGTCAAGGGAGTTTTGGCCTTTGAAAACGTGATATGCTGAAGAGAGTCCTCTCAGGCAAACTGGGGGGCTGGTTGCTGAAGCTCCCTCTGGGCCCTCCAGTCACTTTTTCCCCAGGAAGCAGCTTGGGGAGATTCCAGATTTCGTTCTGGTGCCATGCATTTGTTTTTCCTGCGCAGTATCCTTCCATAGACAAGTGCCAGTGGCCGGCACCTGCTCTGTTTCCCCCCAGGTGGGAGGTTCTAGGGTTGCACTGACCTTACATTGTAGGAGAATCATAAAGGGCACCTCGGTTGGATCTTGATGAGTGTCTGACCTCTGGCAGCCTTCTCAACCTCCTCCAACGCTGGGATGTCTTCATCAAGCTGTGCTCCGTTCACCCCAGTCCTGCTGCTGCTGCTAGGAGTCCGGTTCTTTGCTTCCTCTCTCTGTCTTTCTTTCTCCAGGTGGCAGCCAGAACCCAGTCCTGGAGGTGTGCTGTGTGGGATGTGAAACACAGAGCAGTCAAATTCCTTACTTCCTTCCAAATTTATCTCTCTCCTTTGCCCCAAGCTGCTCAAGGTGGCATGCAGAGTCCGCCCCACAAACACATTTTATGGTTACAGAACAAACCTGTGAGGTTGGTTAGGCTGAGAGTGAGCCCAGTGAGCTTCCTGGCTGAGTGGGGGCTTGCACCCTTGTCTCCCAGTTCCTAGCCCAACACTCCAACAACTGAGACACGCTGGCCCTCTCTTTGGATTTCTAGCCAGCTCCCCTTTCAGAGCCTGGGGCGCAGGCGCAAAATTGGCTAAAAATATGTCCATCAAGATGTCTATAAATAAAAATAAATATTTATTATTGCCTCATAAGGAAAGGTTTTAAATAGAGGGTGAATTGAATGGGGGGGGGGTTTGGAGGAGAGGCGGAAAGAAGAGCTAACTTTTCTGTGGATAGGGGGCGCAATCTGGACGGTTCTGCTGGGGCGCAAGATCACTGTGATGGCCTGGGATTCGGACTCGGATGCTGAACCTGAGGAATCCCAGCCTGCACAGGATTCCCGCCTCCAGAACCAGCTGAGCTGGGGCTGGGGCATGAGCCTGAAGGGTCCTCACCTGTGCTGGATTCTCAGGTGCAGGCACCAGCTGAGTCTGCTCTGGCTCCCCTGTCAGGGGAAGGTGAGGTTGCCTCTGGGTCTGGTAACCCTCCAGCCTCTCCTGAGCTGCAGAGGCTCAGGGCAGAGAGGTGGAGGGAACTAAGTTCCCGCAGGAGGAGTGCTCGCCTTAAGCCCAGGAGAGGCGAGTCACCAGAGGATCGGGGCCGCCCTATGCCTTGGGACAGATGAAAGCCGGCCAGCCCCAGTCCCAAATTGCGGGAGTAACATTGTTGGTTGCTAGTTTCTGCCCCGCCCTGGCTCCCTGCTTGCATGCCTGTTCCTGACTTCACCCGACTACCTGCCCTGCACCCAGCTTCAGCTACTACGGACTGCCTCCACGTTGCACCTTTGACCACGGACCGGACTTGGACCTCGCGTCTTGGGCAACCCATGGGACTAGCACAATCACCTAGCTACGGCTCTGCGCCTCTGGACCAATCAGGTGTGGATGATGCTCATTGGTACGGTAGGGTGGAAGGCAAGGAGGCCAACAGTAGGTGGCGCCAGAGCCAAGGAGTGGCAGAGCCAATGTGTTCTGTATCTGAGAAGGAAAGGGAAAGGGGCTGGCAGCCACTGCAGCCATCCCCTGTCTGCCCTCATGGACCAGCCAGAATCCACTGGGCAAATGCTCATCTTGCCAGAGTCTGGGTCTTCTGCCCTCGAAGTATAGAACTTCTGCTGTTGCTCTCTCAGAAACCGTGCCCAGGTGGGATGTTTCGTTTTTCATAGCTGCTTCATCCCTGAGGAAGTTGTAGGTGACGCAACTCCTGCATCTCTGACGTGGGAAGGCTTGGGGGTATAACAAATTCCACCCTTCTTCCTTGGCTCCGTGGAAAGAAGGCATATTTACATTTTGAGCGCATTTCACAAGCCAGGAGCCAAGCACCCCTTCCTGAGGGGGAGAAGAGGCCCAGAAAAGATGAGCCCTTCCCAGCCCAAAGGCGTTCCCCTGAGATTCAGCTTCCAGGCTATGGCTAACCAGGTTAGGAGCAGGAATATTGGGAGCGGGAAGGAACTGATGTCATCTGCCAGAGCAGCTGGCTAATTGAAGGGAATGAGGTGATAACAAGGCTTTCAAATCTGAACTCTTGTTTGCGGCTGATTAGGATAGAGGGAGGTGGAGAACAAGGGCAATCAGAAGCAGACTCTGGGTATTTTATTTTTTTTAAATATTTTTTATTCAGATTTTTTTTTTAAAACACATAAACAAAAAGCCAAACACAACACATAATACAAACAAACCAAATCAAAAACAAGCACATATAATTTCACAATCTTATTTTCATATACCTTCTTTCCTCCGACTTCCCCATACCTCCCTTTCGCTGCATCCTTATTTTACAATTTTTTTAATATAGCAACCCTTTAATCCATTAATCCCTTTAGTTCCCTTTCATTAAGTTTTCTTTAATTTTTTAGTTACAGCTGTAATTCTCTGTTTCTTACCCCTTGACATCTTAACACTCCTCAATTTTACAACAGTTTTTAAGATACATTTTAAATTTCTTCCAGTCTTCTTCCACTGTCTCTTTCCCCTGGTCGCGGATTCTGCCGGTCATCTCTGCCAGTCCCATAAAGTCAATCACCTTTGTCTGCCATTCTTCCAGAGTAGGTAGTTCTTGCATCTTCCAATACTTTGCCAGTAGAATTCTTGCTGCTGTAGTAGCATACATAAAAAAGGTCCTATCCTTTTTTGACACCAATTGGCCAACCATACCAAGGAGAAAAGCCTCAGGTTTCTTAGGGAAGGTCCACTTAAGGACTCTCTTAATTTCATTATAGATCATTTCCCAAAAGGCTTTAACCCTCGGGCAGGTCCACCAAAGGTGATAAAAAGTACCTTCAGTCTCATTGCATTTCCAACATTTGTTATTGGGCAAATGGTAAATTTTTGCAAGCTTGACTGGGGTCATGTACCACCTATAGATCATTTTCATTATGTTTTCTTTTAAGGCATTACATGCCGTAAATTTAACACCGGTGGTCCATAACTGTTCCCAGTCAGCAAACATAATGTCATGACCGATGTCTTGTGCCCATTTAATCATAGCTGATTTCACCATTTCATCCTGTGTATTCCATTTCAACAGCAAGTTATACATTCTTGACAAATTTTTTGTATTGGGTTCTAACAATTCTGTTTCAAATTTTGACCTCTCCTTCTGAAATCCAATTTTCCTGTCCTGCTTAAATGTCTCGTTTATCTGATGGTAGTGCAACCAATCTCGAACTTTGGACTTTAATTTCTCATAACTCTGAAGTTTAACCTTTTCACCATCTTGTTCTAGAATTTCACAATATTTTGGCCATTTAGAGTCCATATTAAGTTTTTTCACTGCCTTAGCTTCCATTGGTGACAACCACCTGGGAGTTTTACTTTCCAACAGATCCTTATATCTAATCCAAACATTATATAATGCTTTTCTGACAATATGTTTTTTAAAACTCTTGTATACCTTTGCCTTGTTATACCATAGATATGCATGCCAACCAAAACTATTGTCATACCCTTCCAGATCCAAAATGTCTGTGTTTTCAAGAAGTAGCCAGTCTTTCAACCAGCAGAAAGCTGCCGATTCATAATAGAGTCTTAAGTCCGGCAGGGCAAACCCCCCTCTGTCTTTTGCATCAGTTAAAATCTTAAATTTTATTCTGGGCTTTTTGCCCTGCCAGACAAATTTTGATATATCTTTCTGCCACTTCTTGAAACAGTCCATCTTGTCCAATATTTGTAAGTTTTGAAATAAAAACAACATTCTAGGCAATACATTCATCTTTATAGTAGCAATTCGGCCTAACAAGGAAAGTCTCAGTCTTGACCATATTTCTAGATCTTTCTTTACTTCTGACCAGCATTTTTCATAATTGTCTTTAAATAAATTCACGTTCTTAGATGTTAAGTTTACCCCCAGGTATTTCACTTTTTTCGTTATTTCCAAACCTGTTTCATTCTGAAATTTCTCTCTTTCCTCCATAGTTAATTTTTTTTCCAACACTTTCGTTTTCTGTTTGTTAAGTTTAAATCCTGCTACTTGACCAAAAGTCTCGATTAGCTCTAATACTCTTTTAGTACTAGTGTCTGGCTGTTGTAAAGTCAATACTAGGTCATCTGCGAATGCTCTTAGTTTGTAGTGTCTAACTCCGACCTGAACTCCTTTAACCAACTGGTCCCTTCTAATCATGTTTAACAAAACCTCCAGGACCGATATAAAAAGCAAAGGAGATATTGGGCACCCCTGTCGTGTACCTTTTTCTATAGATATTTCTTCCGTTACCACATTGTTTACAATTAGCTTTGCTTTTTGTTTGGAATATATTGCACCTATACCATTTTCGAAACCTTGGCCTACCCCCATCCCCTGGAGATTCTTCTTCATAAAGCTCCAGCAAATATTGTCAAAAGCTTTCTCCGCGTCCACAAAAATCAAAACCGCCTTTCTGTTAATGTCAACTTCTAACAACTCCAAAATGTCTATAATGTTCCTCACATTGTCTGACATATGTCTCCCTGGGAGAAAGCCAGTTTGGTCCTTATGAATCTCCCCTATCAACACTCTCTTCAATCTTTTTGCCAAAATGTCTGCAAAAATTTTGTAATCCACATTAAGTAAAGATATAGGGCGGTAGTTTTTAACCTGGTTCTTTTCAGTCTCTGTTTTCGGTATAAGTGAGATGAAAGCCTCTTTCCACGATTCAGGTGCCTTTTTCCCCTCCATAATTTCATTGCAAACTTCCTTCAATGGTTGTATTAACCATTCCTTCAACGTTTTGTAGTATCTAGCAGTCAGTCCATCTGGTCCTGGTGATTTTCCCAGTTGCATGTTCTGGATGGCACCCTCTATTTCTTGGTCTGTTATTTTTTCATTCAAGATTATTTTACTTTGTTCTGAAATTTTTGGTAGACCATATTTTCTGATAAATTCTTCAATTTCTTGTTCATTGACTGGCCCTTGTGCATACAGTTTCCTAAAAAAACTTTGAAAACAATTACTTATCTCATTAGGTTTGTGGATAATCTTTCCGTCCATTTCTAGACTTGTCACAGTGTTCAATTTCTGTCTCTTTTTCAATTGCCATGACAGAAGTTTCCCACATTTGTCTGCTGATTCAAATGTCTTTTGTCTCATCTGCTTTATTTTCCATTCTATTTCTTGATTCATCAATTCCATATATTGCATCTGATGATACTTTATTTCTCTCAAAATCTCATGAGACTTTGGTTTGGACCTCAATTTCTTTTCTCCTTCTTTCATTTTTTCTAAGATTTTTTCTTTCCTCTCATTTTGTTTTTTCCTCTTTATAGAGTTCTGTTGAATTAGGAAACCTCGCATCACGGCTTTGCTAGCGTCCCAAATTGTTCTTTTCTCCACATCTGTTCTCAAGTTTATCTCAAAGTAATCTTTTAGTGTTTTTTGGGCCTTCTTGTAAATCTCTTCATCTTTAAATAAGGTGTCATTCATTCTCCATCTAAAGGATCCAGTTGTTGTTAGTTTCATCTCCATCTTTAGAGCGTTATGGTCGGAGCAGGTTTTTGGGCAGATTTCTACTTTTTTTATTCTTGTCGCCAGACTGCTAGTAACCCATATTTGGTCAATTCTTGTCCATGTCATTTTTGCTTCAGAGAAAAAGGTTCCCTCTCTCTCCAGAGGATTCCTTATTCTCCAGATGTCAATCAGATCCATAGTTTCAGTCATTTCAAAGAAAGTCTTAGGTAGTCTCCCTTCCTTAGAAATCACTTGTCTCTGTGCTTTATCCATATTTGTGGAGACGACTCCGTTCATATCTCCCATCATTACGATTTTATAGTCCAGAAAGTCCATTAAAGTCTCATGCAACTTCTTAAAGAATTCAGCCTTCCCATCATTTGGTGCGTAAACTCCAACTATCAAAATTTTTTCTCCTTGAACCTGTATTTCAATTGCCAGGTATCTCCCTTGTTCATCTTTAAATATAATTTTTGGAACCAATTTTTCTTTTGCATAAATCACTACACCTCTTTTCTTCACTTTGTCTGATGCAATAAATTCCTGTCCAAGTCTCTTATTTATTAATAATTTCCTGTGTATTCTAGCAATATGTGTTTCTTGCAAACATATTAGGTCTAATTGTTCTCTCTTCAAAATGTGAAAAACTTGACGTCTTTTTCGGGGAAGGTTCAAACCATTACAATGCCAACTAAACAGTTGCAGAGACATTTTGTTACTGAGTATCTGTTCCTCCGACTGCTCCCAGTTTTTGTTCTTCCTCTGATGGCGGTGGTAAAAGTCCGAATGACAGGTTGGCGATGTCAGTTGGTTCTTTCTCCTCTAGAGTCCCTTTCTGTAGATCTTCCAAGTATCTCCCCAAAAACTGTTCTTTATCTTGAATTGTTCTTATTTTTATCTTCCTTCCTTTGAAGTTAAAAGATAGTCCTTGTGGGAATTCCCACCTGAAAGGGATGATGTTTTTCTTCAGCAGGTCGACCAAATCTTTAAATAAGGTTCTCACCTCCAATATGTATTTAGGAATATCTTTAAAAATCTGTACTTGACAGTTCTGGATCACCAGTGCCTTTTGATAATGCAGGTTCAATATTTTATCTCTTTCTTCCTTGGATCTCAATGTAATTAAACAATCCCTTGGTTTCTTCCCCTGCCTCCTGCCCAGCCGAAAGGCCGTAGTTATTTCGAACTCATCTTCTTCCTCCCATTCTTCATGCCAAAATTCTGCAAAGTTGTTTCTAAGGAATTCCACAAGGTTGTCCCCCTCACTCTCGGGTACCAGTCTTAATTTCAAATTTTTCTCCTTTCTCTGTAGTTCCAGTAGGGACAAGGCTGCATCATGTTCATTTACTTTTTTTCTGATCGGCTCAAACTTTTCCCTTGTCTCTTCTGCAGTATTTTTTGCACTTTCCACAATCTTTCGTGTTTCAGAACTTTCTTGGATTAATCTATTTATAGAATCTGTGTTAGATGATACACTTGCCGTGTTCAAGTCCAGTCTTGTTGTCAGTTCTGTCAATTTTTTAGAATTTTCTGTGGACTGCTTTGTCAGAGCTTCCAAAGATTGATTTATTTTAAGCAATGCCTGTGTCATAGGATCCATAGATGCTGTTGCTGTCTTTTCCTGTGCAGCTGGTGTTGTGCCTGATATTGAGCCCCTTTTCTTCTGCTGTGCTTGCTTTGTTTTAAGTCTGGTTACTATCTCATCTGGGCCGCTCATGTCCTCAAGGTCGTTCTCACAGGAAAGACTTACAAGTGGAAAATCCCACTGTTTCTTTCTCAATGTTACAGTTTCTCTTTAGACCCTCTAGAGGGAGCATTCAATTGTATCCAAAAGGAAAAGAATAACAAAAGAAGCAGGCAGAACATAGAGCAATGAATAAAAAGTTCAAGAGTTCACTCTGTAAATCCACAATTGTTTCAATGTAACCAAAAATTCCACAGCTTTCTTCCCTTAAAGTCCAGTAACTTTGTTTCAGGCAAAAACCCCACTTTATATCCAGTTAATCTGACAGTTCGCTTTTCCCGGTGCCTTGCTCTGGCAGCCCGACTTAGGGGGGTTTGGCAGTGAAAGATCTTTTTTTCCAATTATTTTCACGCAGGTTGGCAATGTCCAATTATCCTCCCCCCTTCTCCTGCCTGTTGGGGGGAGATCTAGATCCAATGTCAGGTTTGACAGATTACAAAAAGTTTTTTCTTTCAAATGCAGCTTACTCTTTTCGTTGCTTTGTTAGTCATGCAGTTCGGGGAGGCAGACTTCCTTATTTTATGCCTTTCCCGTTTTCAGTTAAATCTCCAAATCTAATGTCCCGTTCAGTCCCTCAATCTTACTCACGGGTGTTGCTGTCAATTCTCAATTTCAGGAAGGAATCGGCGCTCTCCGTTCATGGCGACGCGGCTTCACTCCACGGGCTGGGTAGCGACTCTCAGCACCACGCTTACTCCCGATGCCGCTCCGGAGCCTTTAAAAAGGCTCCTTCACAGTGCCGGGGGGCGCAAAAGGTGCCCACCGAGTCTCCTTGCCCACAGGCTTCTGCGCCTGTGATTTTAGGGGTCCCCCGCTCGAGAAGCAGACTCTGGGTAGTTTGTTTCTTTTATTCGTTCGGGTTCCTATGTCACACCAGCAGTTTAAATGGCAACACTCCTTTGCAAGATTGTCCGCCTTTTTAATTGTTTGTTATGGAAAATCAATAAAATGATAAGTTGCCCCTGCCAAAGGGTTGCATGCCACCTGGCTGAAGACTTTTTGTTAAAGTTCAGGTGTGCTAAAAGTTGAACCTCTGCTGGGGTGTGTGTCCGTCCATCCATGTGGCTGCTTCTAGCCACCTGCTGAAATCAGGAGTGGGGAGAAAAGCCCTCTTCTTTCCTTCTGAGCTTTCTCATGCCCCAGAGGACCACACATCATGGTGCCATTCAGTTAGACCTGGAAATCAGCCAAGTTTTCCCCCCAGTTCTGGGGACATTAGCTTGTCTCCCTTCCAGTCCAACCCCCAGCTTAACTCCCGGGCTTCAAAACATAGAAGGTGGGTTTGGTACCCTATGACACATGACCTCAAGGAAACCATTCCTGCATATCAGAATCTCTAGGGTTTGTGTCGTAACCTTGCCATGGGCAGCGTCGTGCAGGAATGTTTGAGTGTGATGGATTTTTCTCACTCCAGAGCAGGGTGTGTTTAAGCTGAAGGTCGCCAGGAACTCACATGAAGATTGTGGTCATACATGTGTTGTCTCCGAAGCTAAATCCCTCTGTGTTCAGCAGGGCTGTGTATTCACCATTCCACCCCCTCCAAAGCATCCTAAAAACCTTACTTTTCCTTTCACAGTGCTACGATTCCCAGCACCCTTAACAAACCATTGTTCCCAGGACTTTTTGGGTGTGGGTGGGAGGAGATGTGCTTTACATGTGCAGTGTGCAGGCATCTCCCAGCACATGTGTGGGGGGATTCAAGACTAACTCTTATGCTTTTCTTCCTTAGACCAGCTTGACGTTGAACAAGAGGTTCTCTGGGTTGAGGAACACACGCCATTTCACAGCGAAGCAGAACATGGGCCGAATGGTCACTCTGCCATTGCATTTGGTGAAGTCAGACTGGCTTTGCAAAGGAGCTTGCCCCTAACCGAGTTGGTTGTCTGCCTCTGGCTGGCTGGTGGCTTGGCATCACCAAAACACAAAGAGACAGCCCCATGTAACCTCACACCCAAAGATTTCTGCCCATGCTTCAGACATGCAGCCCTAAGAGCAGCTCTGACTCCCACTCTAGGCCCCTTTGCCCCAGACTTCGTCCTGATGTAGGCTACAGGATCTGGGAAGTCTGATCCAGCTTTGTGGTGTGGTTCCATATGGTCGTTAGTACTGTTGCGTTTTTGCCAGAGAGCCACGTGGTAAGGAAGATCTCCAAGCACACTTCCTAGGGGGTCCTCTTTAATCCTCAGATGTGCCCACAAAGGCATGATCCAGCACCCTCATGCCACAGCTGCCTCTGGAGTGACCCTCCCTCCAGTAAGAGGCATGCCTCACAGCTGAGTGCCTGGTTGTTTGTGTAGGGCGGGGGCAGGGAATCTTGTCGGCTCCCAGATATTGCCAGATCCAATGGCCTTCTGCCCCAGCCAGCATGGCCGACGGTCAGGGGTGATGGAATCCAACAACATCTAGAGGGCCACAGAATTCCCCATCCCTGGTCTAGTGAATTTGAGGTTTTTGGTTTCTCTCCCTCTGCCCCCTTTTGCCTGGAAAAGCAGATTAGTTTGGAGGTTTTGGGTGTGACAAGCTGTAGCAGCACACTGAATAAAACAACTTTGAGAAGCTGAAACACCGGGCTGTTTTCTTTTCTGATAAAAATATTCACTGTGGAGTTCACAGGCACAAAACACAATGTTGATATTGTCCAGGAAATGGGATTTCAGTTGGAGGGCATGGGTTGTGTGAGAGCATGTTGTATGGAATAACCAGTTTCATATAACCAACATGCTTCAGTCTAATTAGTGCATGAAGGGGTTAACATCATAGAGTAAGCTGTCCTGCCATCTTAGCCATGCCTCTTCCCCTTACCTTGGGAGGAAATAGGTAGTCAAGGCTATTGTCCCCTCACCCCTAGTGTACCTGAGAAACTCTGCGTGCAGAGAGAGGTGAGCTAGTTGCTCCAGCTCAACCACATGGCTCTCACCAGCCACTCTGGAGCTCCTATACCAATAATCTTTTGGACGGATTTAGAGAAGTAGGAGAAGATACTTTATTTTGCCATTATCCTTCCTCTTTCTCATTTGTGTGAGAATGCAAATGATCTGTTTCAACAAAGTTAAATCTCACCATCCATGTGCAGCTGGGAAAGTGCATGGTGATCTAAGCGTTTGTACTGGCCAACATCTTGCAATGTCCTTCATCCCAGTTCCAGAAACCTTCCTGCTGCACCGTGGAAGATCTCTCATGAGATCCTCAGCATAGCTGTCAACATTCCCCTTTTCTGGTGAGGAATCCTATTCGGAATAAGGGAATTTCCCTTTAAAAAGGGGGAAAGTTGACAGCTATGATCCTCAGCAGTGAACATCCAAAGAGTCTTCTGGATCAGGCCAGTGGCCCGTTCAGTCCAGCATTCAGTCCAGCATCCTGTTCACCCAGAGGCCAACCCACAAGGAGGATTCGCACACAAGACCGCTATCTCCTTCTGTGGTTTCTAGCAACTAGGATGCAGAGGCACCACTGCCTCCAACAATGGAGGCAGAGCCTAGTCATTATATCTAGAGCCATCAGCAATCCTCTCCTCTAGCCATTTGCCTAGGTTCCTGCTGGTATTTGTCCATTGGACTTTCATTTATTCAAGATGTGCATTCTCTGGCCTTAAAAGCCCTCAAGGAGAACCTTTTCTTGCTGAAGCAGAAAAAGAGCCCCAATGGGTGGCAATGCCTTTCCACAGCTCCAGCATCACAGGGCAGTACTGGCTGAGGCTTCTGGGAATTGGACTCCTGACTGGGGGGGCCTGGCTGTGTGGTGTAGTGGGTAGCGTGTTGGGCTGGGACCTAGAAGGCCAGGGTTCAAATCCCCACACAACCATGAAGCGGTCTAGGTGAGCTTGGGCCAGTCCCTGCCTCTCAGCCTAACTAGATGCCTCTGGGAAGCCCACAAGCTGGGCAGGAAAGCAACCTCCCCACAAGCTGCTTCTCCCCAACAGCTCATCTCCAGTGGCATTCTGTGTCTTGGAGCAACAATTTTACACCGAGGTCCTAACAGCATGGAACTGGGCCAGGCCCACAAGAGGTCGGAGGGGAGGAGGGGGCAGTTCCAGGGCTGTTGGGAAGCTGGCGTCTGCTTCCTGGGTCAGGAAGGAGCTGCACTGGAGCTCAGTGCTATGAAGGGAAGCAGCTCAGAATTGAGGGGTACTGTTACTTCCCCTGATCTGAACGCTAGACTTCTGTGGATAAAATCTAGAATTGCCTTAGCGCTTTTGCTGCTTCTCCACTATGAGGACTCAGGTTTAGCGTGAGGCCCAAGAAGACCCCTAGATATGGGATTGGCAGAAATGACCAGCAGAATCCGAGACCAGGGAAAAGAGTCGGCGGAAGAGGATTGGAGGAAATTTAAAGACTATTTACAGAAATACTGCAAAATTAATGAATGCTAAAATGATGTTGGACTGAAATTAAATGGTTACCAGCTGTAATGTAAAAGCTGAACAATAAGTTAAAATAAGCTATATTAAGTTATAATAAGGATTTGCTGAATTAAGAATCTGAACTGGAATACAAAAGGGGGAGGTGAGAGGAGGTCCGGGATATAAGGTAATGAAAATAAGAAATGGGAACTATACTTGTTTTGGTTTGTTTGTTTTAATTGTATATTTTTGCTTTTTTTGTCTGTTGCTTTTTTGTGTGTATTAAATTGAAAAACTTTAATAAATATTTATAAAAAAAGAAGAAGACCCCTAGATCTTTTTCACATGCGCTGCTGTCAAACCAGGTGTCCCCATCCTATATTTGTGCATCTATCTTATTATTCCTGCCTAAGTGTAGAAGCTTTGGAAATTCATTTTGTTACTTTGCACCCACTTCTCCGATCTGTTAAGGCCACATTGAATGCTTTCTTCTGCAGCATTAGCTGTGAGGAGAATCAGAACTTACAGGGTTAAACAGTTCTGTGTGACGTCTCACAATCTTTTTTTTCTAAATAATATTTATTTATACAACAAGAAAAAAAAACACACACACAAAACACAAATACCAAATTACACACAAATTACAAAAATAACCATAGACACATAATTTTCTTGGCAAACAATAAAACATCTATTGGTCTTAACACTAAAGACCCAACTTCCCGTCTATTCCATATTTCAAATTCATATTACTTATTGCCAATACACATTTTTTTCATAATTAAACTTATTCTCAATAAATCTAATTTCTTCTATCTACCTAGCAACTATTACTGAAGTTCCTCGAATGCTGCAACAGAATTTAAACTACTATATTTATTTTTCAGATATTCTTTGAAAACCTCCCATTTAGAAACAAATTCCTGTTTTGATTTATTCTTTATTTTTTCTGATAAACCATCTAATTCGGCATATTCTGTCAGCTTTTGGATCCAATCTTGTATAGAGGGGATTTCATTACTCTTCCATTTTGCTGCGATCAAAACTCTTGCTGATGCCGTCGCATATAAAAAGATACCCTTCCTCTTTTGTGGAATATCCAAATCTGTTATTCCCAGGAGGTAGGCCTCTGGTTTTTTATTGAAAGAGATCTTTCGCATTTTTTGCAGTTCTGCATGTATACTCTCCCAGAATACCTGTATTTTCCTACATGTCCACCACATATGGTAGAATGTTCCTGAGTCCCCGCATCTCCAACAATTACTTGACACATTTTTATACATTTTTGAAAGTTTCCATGGTGTTAGATACCATCGATGTTGCGTTTTTTGAAAGTTCTCTCTAATCGTGTAACAGTTTGTGAATTTCCAATTGATCTTCCATAAATTTTCCCATTGGGCCATGGTTATTGAATGGCCAAAATCCTGGGACCACCTCACCATTGCCTCCTCCTCCTTGACTGTCCAGTGAAGGAGGAGTCGATAAGTTTTGGAAAGAGTTTTTCTTTTAGAATTTACAAGATCAGATTCGAATCAGGAAATATCTACTGAGAACCCCTTTTGTTTGTCAGATTTAAATTTTTCAAATAACTGATGGTATTGGAACCAGTCTGAAATGTGTTCTCTAATTTCCTCAATTTTTTTTAATTTTATTTGGTTATCTTCATTTTTTAGAAGTATTTTATATGTTGGCCAGTTTTCCTGAGTATTTTTCCATTTTACTGCTATGGCTTCTACTGGAGAAGTCCACCACAGGACTTTAGGCTCCATCAGGTCTTTATATTTTTCCCATACAGCAAAGAGTGACTTTCTTATTATATGGTTGGTAATTTTTTTATGAATTTTCACTTTTCCATGTATTAGGTAGGCGTGCCAACCCCAACGGTTCTCAAAACAATCTGAGGTGTGGTTTTGTTCCCATCTGGGAATTTTCCTTTGTGTGTGAGTTACTTTTGTTTTTTTTTTTAAACAAAATAATTTTTATTAACTGGCCAATCACATCAAATTAAATCACATCACATAAATTCCGAATTACAAAGCCAAATTTTGAATTTTGTTGGGGGGACCCATACTTCAAGATCCGAAGGGGGATTCTGATCATCTTCTTGCTACTGCGTTAATGTCCAAATCAGTCCAAATCAGTCCAAACAGGGTTCATAATTCTATCCAGTCTTATCTTGCTGTTTCCACATTACATCTTGTTCATATATTTTCTCTTTTTTCTTTATGATCTCTTCTGATAGTCTCCTTAAGCCGATAAACACCAATATAATAATCCTGTGTGAATTTTCCGTTCTTCCAATCCTCAAATCCAGATGGTTTCCATATATCATCTCCTTCATAGATAACATCGCTCTTTCCATCAAGTTTTACGAAGCTGTCGCTCTTAAGTCCCACTGAGGAGTTTAATCCACAATATAGAAACAGCTTTGTTTCTCTCTTTCTCCTCCCAGACTCAAGACCTCCGACAGAGCTTCCCAAAATGGCGACGGCATTTTTAACTGCGTCATTCCAAAGCTCTTATACCTTCCAGACTCGTCTTGAAACATGCTTTGGTTTGAAAGTTTATCTCCACACAGCCTTAAATCCACAACTTAAGTCCTTAAAACGACATTTCTGACTCAGGGGAGGGGATTCTTGTTTAATCACATAGAAAAATAAAGGAAAGTTTTCCCCCCTCCCCCATCAGTCATTTGCCGTACCGTATCTTGACGTATCTTCTCATATTTTATTCTTGTCTTGTTTTATCAGAGATCTCTTCTGTCGGCAGTCTTTACTCCCCCTCCTTCCTTGAAGTATGTGCAATTCGCCTCGTCCAAATTGTTTCTTTTGAAGTTCTTGCAGCTAGTGGCGCGAATCAGGGACGGCGTCCAGGAGTGCCGAAATCCCGCAGGAGGGCTTTATGCCTAGTGCCCCCATCCCCACAAATTCGGGGGTGGTATAGGGCACAGCAGGCAAGGGCCGTCCTCCCCACAATACTGGGGGGGTTAAGGAGGCTAATTACCCCCATCATAGCCTCCAAATTACCTCGTGTGGGTCGGAGAGATGTTATTGTCAGCCATCTTCCGATGCGCCCCCTAGTGGCCCCCTGTGAGTTACTTTTGTTTTGGCTGTCGAGTCGAGAAGATGTCCGCTTGATCTCCGGGTTGATTTATGATGTTTTTCTACTCATTAAAGACTGTTTAGATTAGCAAGAAGTCTGCATACAGTCTTTGATTTATCACCCACACAAGGCACCTTTCTGCTGCTGCAATACTCTGCTGAGAGCCAGGAAGAGAGCTTGAGGCTCAGGTTGGCACAGGGAAGTGTGCTGGGCTCCGTTACATTCCAGCAGGTTATGGAAGCTTTTGCCACGTCATGCCTGTGTGGTGGGGAGAAGCAAGACCAGCTGGAGCTCCTGCCTAACATTTGAGGCAGCGAAGCTCGCTGGGGAAGACATCATCTTCAGGACCCGGTACCAAGAGGAGCTGCTGGAATGTGAGTAGGCTCAGCCCCAGGGGAGAAGATGGCAGATGGCCAGGAATCTTTCACAGTTCCTTTTGAGAGATTAAATGGACATAACTAGGAGGAGTGGTCCAGGAAAGTGAAGGCCTGGCTCATAGCCAAAGGTCTGTGGGAGGCCACGCAAGGAGCCCCATTGCAAGCACCAGCTGGGGCTGCAGCAGTGATCGTTACAGCTGCCCATGCTTCACAGAGGAAGGATCAGGAAGCCCTGGGAGCTATAGTGCTCAGTTTGGAGGGCTCACAGTTGCCGCTTGTGGAGGGTCTTGGAAATGCCCAGGCTGTTTGGCAGGCGCTGGAGAGGCTTTACCAAAGAACCACAGCGGAAGCCAAAGGCCACGTCCCCAGGAGCAGTACAGCCTCGAGGAGAGCTGCTGGCAAGGTTGGGGGGGGCAGAGAAGACCAAACGCAAGCTGCAAAAGTTTTCCTCTCGTCGTTGTTTTGTATGCTGTTCAGACCAGCACCTGCGTCGTTCCTGCCTGAGGAGAGCTGGGCAGGATGTCTCCAAGGTCGCTTCTCATGGCAGCCAGCCAAGTCCTCGTGGCAGCCAGCCAGATTTCCATGGCAGCCAGTCTAGGAGAGGAGGCCAGCATGGGAATGCAAAGGGAGGACGTGACAGAGGAAGTGAGAAGAACAGCACTTCTTATCATCTTGCTGCTTCCATGGCAACAGTTAAGGACAACTTCAGTGAAGGCAGCATGCTGCAGTGGATCATTGACTCAGGAGCCAGTCATCATCTGATGCCCTCTAGCGGTCAAATGTGGAATTGCAGGGCTATTTCAGCTGGAAAAGCAGTTACTCTTGCAGATGGGACACAGAGACAGTTTGTTTCTTTTCTACAGGCAGAGCTGGAAGTGTATGTTGTGCCAGGAATACAATTTTGTTATCCGTTTCTGCTCTTGTACAGGATGGCTATAAGGTTTGCTTTGAAAATGATGTATGTTCCATTTCCAGGGGTGGGAAGCAACTGGTCATTGTTGAATGTCAGAACAGGCTCTATGTTCTGGAAACACCTCTAGAAGGTAAGGGGGACGCTGAGACAGCACAGACGCAATGTGCTAACGTTCCCACACACAATATGTGTGCACATCTGTGGCACAGGAGAATGTCTCACAGCTGCTGGAAATACATCCAGAAGCTGCCAGAGTGCACTGAGGGGTGCAAAATGAAGGCATGTGATAAGTTCTTGGATTGCAGAGCATGCAAAAGAGCAAAGGTTAAAAGATGCAGTTATCCGAGGTCTGAGAGAGCAACCACAAAGCCTTTTGAGTTGGTACATGCAGACCTATGTGGACCCATGCCAGTGGCCAGTCTGGGAGGAGCCAAATTTGTGCTCACTTTGACAGATGATTTCTCGAGAAATGGTTGGCTGTTTACACTGAGACACAAGAGTGAGGCTGCACCACTGATCAGAGACTGGATGGCGGCAGTGGAACTGCAATTTTCCACACGCGTGCAGAGTTTTCAGAGTGACAGGGGTGGGGAATTAACTGGGTCTGCTTTGCAGAGTTTCGTCCGCCAGAAGGGGATACGTCACAGGTTGACGGTCGCTTATTCTCCCCAGGAGAATGGCGTTATGGAACGCAGGAACAGAATGCTACAAGAGGCAGCTGAAGCTCTACTGTTTGATGCCGGCCTGCCCCCACTTTTGGGGGGAAGCTTGGAAATCGGCCAACTTCATGATTAATCGCTCTTATAGCTCTGTTGTAGGGGACACGCCCTATTTCCTGCTGCACGGTAAGAAGCCCAAGGTGCATTTCTTCCGTGTGTTTGGTTGCGAGGCTTGGGTTCTTGTGCCAAAGGCCCAGCGCAAGAAGGGTGACTCGAGGTCGCGAAAAATGATCTTTTGTGGGTATGAGCCTGGGACAAAGGGGTGGAGATTTGCCTATCCAGAAGGCGATCAGTCCAGGATTCTAGTCAGCAGGAGTGCTGAGTTCTGTGAGCAGAGTGGGTGGACACGGATCCATAGGAATCCTGACATTCTCTCAGAGAGTCTATCTGATTCTGCTGAGGAGGAAGAGCTAGACGCGGAACCTGATGCTGAGGATCAGGTCTCTGACCAGGAGCAGGAACAGGGAAGGGCATCTCCACAGGGTATCAAGAGAGAGCCAAAAAGTGAGCCTTCATCTCCCGTCAGTCAAGTGCAGAAGGCAAAAAGAAGGCAGTAAGTCAGAGGGGAAGTCTTCTGATGACAAGGACACACTAGCTGGCCCCAGTGGGTCAGAAAAGGCACCTGAGACAGTGCTCAGATGTTCCACACACGCTACGAAAGGGGTACCTCCTGAGAGGTTCGAGGTCACTAGTGTGTGGGTTGGTTTAGCACAGTGCGAACCAGAGAGTTTTGAGGAAGTTCAACAGTTGCCTGAAACAGAAGCCAGGAAATGGAAGAGGCAATGGGAAAGGAGTTGAACTCAATGAAGTCTTTAGATGTGTTTTCCACCACGAAGCTGCCAGCAGGCAAGCAGGCCGTGAGCTGTCGCTGGGTTTACAGGATTAAGCCCACAGCGTTTGTAGAACCACAGTACAAGGCTAGGCTAGTAACCAGAAGGTTCACGCAGCAGAAGGGGCTGCATTACACCGAGGTGTATGCTCCTACTTCCCGGAGTGAAACTCTGTGCATGCTTTTAGCAGTAGTTGCTCAAAGAGGGCACCAAGTGCACCACTTTGATGTAGATGTGGCTTATTTGAACGCAGATCTGAAGGAGGATCTGTACATGCTTCCTCCTCCAGGGTTTGAGGGCAATGAGCCAGGTGTTGTGTGGAAATTGCACAGGTCCATTTGCGGTTTAAAACAATTGGCCAGAAATTGGAACATGTGTCTGAATGAAGCTTTGGGAAGTTTGGGTTTCCAGAGGAGTCTCGCAGACAGTTGCCTGTACCTGAAGGGGTCAGGAGAGACACAGGAGGTGGTCCTGGTGTTTGTGGACGACCTTCTGTACACGGCACAGACAGGTAGACAGGTGCAAGGTTTTGCCAAAGAGCTTGGTAAGCAGTTTAAGCTCAAAAACCTTGGTCCCGTTCAGGCTTATCTGGGAGTTAAGATATCTAGGTCTGAGAACGGAAGCTTTTTGCTCAGTCAGAAAAGCAAGATTGAGCAGTTGCTTGAGAAGTTCAGGATGTCTGACTGTGCAGGGGTCAGAATGCCCATGGAGACAAGCTACGTGAAGGACAGTCAGCTTGGGGAGCGTTCTGAGTTCCAAAACCCTGAGGTGTTTCAGTCAGCGCTAGGGAGTCTGTTGTATCTCTCTCAGTGGAGCAGACCGGACATAGCGTTTGCTTTGAATCTGCTCAGCCGGGAAGCTACAAAGCCCAGTGTGAGTGCCTGGCTAGGCATCAAGAGAGTGTTGAGGTATTTGCAGGATACCAAAGATTTTTACCTCACGTCAGCTGAAGGTGATGCACGGCTAATTTGCAGACTGACAGCGACTGGGCAAATCTTGGAAACAGGAAATCTGTGTCTGGACTGGTAGTAAAGTTTGGAGAATCTCTGGTTGGGTGGAAGTCCCGGAAGCAAAGTCTTATTCCACTTTCCTCTACTGAAGCTGAGTTCAGTGCGTTGTCTGATTTGTGCTGGGAGTTGGACTTCTACCGGTGTTTGATCCAAGAGATCTGTGGGGATTGTTGCTTGCCCATCACTGTTTGGGAAGACAATCAACCCTGTCTTAAGTTGGCAGAGTCTCGACAGTTTAAGTCCAGAACCAAGCATTTGGACATACGTTTCCAGAATGTGTGTCAGAGTGTCCAGGCAGGTAGGATACGGCTCAAGATAGATATAGACTTTATTTGCGTAGCCGACAGGCCATAGCATCAAAGGACAAACACCAACAAAAATACATTACGAATATAGTTACCATAAAATCTTATGACCTATTAAAACCCTAGATAGAAGCTGGATTATCATTCATCCATGACCCTCTATCCCATGGGTGGCGGCCTTTTCTCTGGTAGATTGTTCCAGGTCGGTTAAGTGAATAGACCAGCCAAATTGAAAGATTATAAATATAAATATAACCTCGGAGGGATGGTCAGGATAGGGAGAAAGATAATAATAACCAGATGCAGATAAATTAATAATCTCAGTACTTAAAACTTGGCAGAGGTAATAAAATAATAATAATAAAACGTAAAGATAATAATAATAAGATCCTAGGCGAGGAATCCGGGTGACGACACTAATGTCATTCAGATAGCAGCTCTCAGTCTCATTGCTCTCTCGATAAATTTGGCAACCTTCTCTGTTGTCGAGCTGTTCTGGTCGGCTAGGAGTGAGAAAAATTTGGCTTCACAAGAGCGGCCCGGGGTGGCAGATAGGAGCGGCGTGATGGTCTTGTCCCTGAGATCTTTATATAGGGAGCAAGACAAGAGAACATGTGACACAGTCTCTACGTAGCCAGCTCCACAGGGGCAGAGCCAGATCTCGAATGACATTTTTTGATATCTACCTTCAAGAACAGCTGAGGGTAACATATTTAGTCTGGCCAGTGTAAAGGCCCACCTGAGTTTTGGAATGGTTAAGGTAGACAAATAAGGTGCCCGAAAATCAAAGTGGGAGGGGGGCAGATAAGCGTACCAAGCACTAAATTTCTTAATATAGGCCAGATTATTCTGCTGCTCAATATCCTTCATGCGCTGGTCAATAAGGGTTTTTGCCTTAGGGAGACCCATTCTCAGGAGATGCTGTGCTTGGAGGCCACATGTAAGTAGTTTTTGATGCACTACTTTGAACCACCGACTTCTATGAGCATCTCGTGCTACTAGAGGTAGTAGCCCGGATGGATTTAAATTTAAGCGAAGCCAATAGTTGAATGTTCTTAACCAGGTCCGGGTTTCGACGGAGAGGAGGCCAGTCTCCAGCCATAGGGCCGCATTTGGTGCGCATGGTGGAACGGCTAGAATCTGTCTTAAAAATTTAGACTGGACCGTTTCAAGTGTGCGGCAATGATTTCCCGTCCAGATTTGGGCCCCGTAGAGTAATTGGGCCAAGGGTTTTGCTTGAAAGACCTCCAGAGCTGCTGGGATATGTCTGCCCCCCCTTCGTAAAGTAAAAGCGAGACAGTATTTTGGCGCTTTGAGATGCTTTTTCCCTAGCATATTTATGATGGGCCTCCCAGGCCCCTGTTGACTGGAAAACTACTCCAAGGTATTTGAAAATTTTGACCTGTCCTATTGGCTGATTGTCCATCTCCCATCTGTGATGTCTGTGTCTCCTAGCGAAGACCATGACTTTGGTTTTTTGGTGATTAACCACCAGTTGATCTCTCCTGCAGTAGGCTGAGAATTCTCTTAGTAGCCTTTTGAGGCCTACTTTAGTTCGTGATAAGAGAACCGCGTCGTCCGCATAGAGGAGCGCTGAAATTGATTTTTCGGCCAATTTAGGGGCATGAAACTCCGGGGATGTTAGGTATTTGACCATGTCATTTATATATAAGTTGAATAAGGCCGGGGCTAAAATACAGCCCTGCTTGACTCCTTTGGTGGCTGGTACAGGGCCAATTAGTTGCCCATTTACTGAGGTTCTGACATATAACTTGGAGTCTTTATATAGGCTTTTTATCAAGAATAGTAATCTTTTGTCAATGTTGGTAGCATTGAGTTTAGCCCAAAGTTTGACTCGTGAGATCGAGTCAAAGGCCGCCTTCAGGTCAATACGGAGGTAGCAGCCTAGCCAGAACCTCCCGCCTTCAATTAAGCTTTTAATTCGGTTTTAGCCATCTTCTGACCCTATGTTTATATTTTTAGTTGCCATTTTGTTTCCTTTGCTTTTAGCCTAATGGTTTATTGTTTTACTGTTTTATTATCTACTGTTTTATGGCTCAACTCGATTTAGCGTAACAAGGAACGCTAAAGAAGATAGATTGCAGTCTTTGCAACTAACGCACAGCTTTCATCCATTGAACATAAGACCTGGCCTTGATCTGACAAAAGAGCTACAATTCCCAGGGCTCGGAAACTCCCACCTGAATGAGGAAGAAAACAAGGAGAGGCTGAAACTGAAGGCAAGTTTTGCTTCATTTTATCCCCTGGCACAAGCCCTATTACTTTGCTGCAGTAAACCATTCTGATTTATTAGTCATTTAACTTCTTTGAGGGTGACGAGGGTACTGGAGACAGCCTCGGTATTTCTGCTCACAAATATAAGGGGGAAGGCACCACAGGACAGAAGCGTTAAAAGCCCTAAAGCTGAGAACTAAAGACGGAAAAGGGAGCAGAAACCCTAGAGGCCCACCGAGATAAGGGAAAAGCATGAAACCTTGCTTGTAAAACAACCCTCCCCACCTTTCGAAGGTGGGAAACTGGAAGATAAACATAATCCGTCTTGTGATTGAGCCAAGTGAAGCCAAAAAAACCCAGGACTAAGAGATTCCAACAAACTGCTCCCAATTACCTTTTTCCACGCTCAACATGGTCCTTACAAGAAAGAACTATATGGACCTGGGAATTGCACCAATATCACCTCAGGGGGAGTGGGAGCCCCGAAGGAAGCAAAGTAAAATCACCAATTACTTCCCCCATAAAGAAGGGAATAAGAATCCACAGCACGAGAGCATTTCAAAAGAAATTGCCCCTACTGTGCTGGATTGGTCAATACAACGCAAAGACTTACAAACTAAGCATGAAAGACCAAATTATTCCATGAGCTGGGCGCAGGAACTGGACCTAGCTGAGAACGCCTTGATGACCAATTCCCCCAACCCCAATGACCTCGAGCACCAAAAATCAATTCAGAATCTCAGGGGAAACCAGCAAGACCCTCAGCCCACAGCGAATGCCAACAGTATAGAAGAGAGGGGTGACCAGTTACACGATCAAATAGATCAGATACGCACAGACCTCTACAATATAAAAAACTTTCTAGCAGTAACAAATGGCCTAGTCCTGACGCTTGTGGAGAATTTCAAACAAGCAAAAAGAGCCACAGATCAGACCCTGGACTCAGATGCTAGAATCCACATACCACCCAAAAAGAACTCACGCAAAAGAAAACCGGAACCCAAGACGAAGAAAACTAAAAACATCAAAAAATTTAAGCCATCTAGAAAAACCCAACACATCAGCAAAAAACAGTGGCAGAAACTCTTCAACTTATTATCATCACCTTCTATATCCACACAAAAAATCAAAGCTCAAGGCACCAAAGAGATTGACAAGGGAGACTCGCCAAAGACCAAACCCCTCCCCATATGTGAAAATAATTCCCCAAGTACATTCAAAGAAATAACCCCCCCCCACGGCCGTTCTCCCCCTATGTTCGCCCAGCCTGACAAAAGCAACCAAACTACAGCTGGATGCTCCTGTCTTGAACCCACCTAGGACCCCTGTAGCAACTGCAAACAGAAGTAAGTCGGGGATCTCCAATATAGACGGGAACCCGCGGGAACTCCAAGCCCCCAGTAGAAAGAAAGAATGGATCCTGGTCCTAAGCCCGGAAAAGATGGTATTCACTAACTATCCAAAACCACTGGGTCCTCGCACAGGGACAGACCGCGTGAGGCACCTGCTGACTATTATAAACAACATTCTACCTGGGGCAGTTAAAGCAACCGGCATAGACAGTATAGACTACCTATATCAAGATGGACATTCAGTCCGTGCCCTGATCACTTTCACAGATCATAATCTGGTCAACTTCATCTTTAGAACAAGAAATCAATTTTTAAAGAAAGGAATAAATTTATTAAGAATCTTTGAAAACAGAGCTCCGCCAACCTCCCTACTGGCGGCCAAGGGGGAAGGGACACCAGGAACAGAGGAACAAAACGATAGAGTGCATATGCAACAAAACCAGCAAAACCAGAGCCTAGTGCACCGGCAGGAAAACATAGCCCCTATTGAGACTCAACTCCATTTGAACGACAGAGAGGACTTTTTCTCCACAGAAGAACATACCCTAATAAATCGGTTCTGGTCACTGCAGATGCCAGCCCAAAAGGAAATCTTGGTTAGACTGGACACCCCGAGAAGCAGACTGACCAAAAAGGAGGCCCATGTTGAGACTACACACGGCCTATGTCCCCCAAGTGCCTATATCCCCCAAGTGCCTAGTGGACAAGAGGACGGTGGGAGGCGCCCTTAAATGTGTAGATTCGGCTGAATTGTTAGAACCAAAGACTAAGGTATTATCTAGAATGTATAACTTGCTGTTAAAATGGAATACACAAGACGAAATGGTTAAATCGGCTATGATAAAATGGGCACAGGACATTGGGCATAACATTATGTTTGAGGACTGGGAAAGGTTGTGGACCACTGGGCTGAACTTCACCGCATGTAATGCTCTGAAGGAAAATGTAATGAAAATGATATATAGATGGTACATGACCCCAGTTAAACTTGCCAAAATATACCATTCGTCTGATAATAAATGTTGGAAATGTAAAGAAAACGAAGGAACATTCTTTCACCTCTGGTGGACATGCCCTAAGGTGAAGGTCTTCTGGGAAATGATATATAATGAGCTGAAAAAGGTATTTAAGTATACCTTCACTAAGAAACCAGAGGCCTTCCTTCTGGGTATTGTCGGCCAGAAGGTGTTAAAGAAGGACCGAACATTCTTTATGTATGCAACAACGGCAGCAAGGATACTCATCGCAAAAAACTGGAAAACTCAAGATCTACCCACACTGGAAGAGTGGCAGATGCAACTGATGGACTATATGCAACTGGCCGAGATGACTGGCAGAATCCGTGACCTGGGAGAAGAGAAGATGGAGGAAGACTGGGAGAAATTCAAGAAGTATCTACAAAAACATTGTAATTTGGTTGAATGCTAAGAAGGATGCTAGATTATAAAAAACTGGCCACCACTAAATTAGATTTGAAATTTGATGATAAGTGAGACTAAAGAAAATATAAAATTTTTTGGAAGAAGTGCTAGATTATATTTGAATGAGTGGACATGAGATTGTAAACAAGTTGATAATTTGTTTGGAAAAAACTTTTAACGATGTAAATGGGAGCGGGAGACGTGAGGGAGTCCAAAGAAGTGATGAAATTATGTCTGTGATAGAAGTAAGACTGTTTATTATTTGTGCATTTATATTTAAAAACTTTAATAAATATTTATAAAAAATAAATAAATGTGTAGATTCGGAAGACCAATCGCAGCCCCCGCTGGTGTATGGTAAGGCAAAACTAAAACAGACTGTCACATCTCCGAGTACCTGGTTCAACTATCTAAAACTCTCCCCAAATGAAATAGCTACTCCCCCAAGTCCAAACGACTCCCTTAAGTCCCCAAGGGTTATGGATAATCATTCCCTTATGCAGCAGATGCCTATTGACAAACTTAATGGGAGTGTTTTTTTAGATGTAAAGGGGTCACTGGACACCGTGGACCCAACAAATCTACACCATGGAGGGACAAAGAATTAAAGCTGCTGTCCTGGAACATTGCAGGATGGCGCACTAAGAAAAACAATCAACAACTTGCAATGTTTCTTAAGCGATTCGATATTATCCTCCTGCAGGAGACCTGGCACAGCGACCCCATTTTGTTCAATGGGTATTCTTTTTTTTTTCTTTTTTTGAAAATAATATTTATTACTTTTCCAACAATTTAAACACTACAAAAAAGAAGAACAATACAATACAAAAACACTACATAACACTAACAAAACAAAACAAAAACAATTTAAAACACATCAAACAATTTCAATATCTTATCTTTCATTCACTTATTTCAGCGACCTCCTCACACCTCCCTTTTTGTATTCCACTTCTATTAATTGTTTCAGCAATTCCTTTCCATCTTCCTCTGTGGGGATCCAGGGCACAGTCCTTCAATGGCTGCGCTCGTTTCTCTCTGGTTGGGGACAGAGGGTGGCGCTTGGGGGGGAATTGTCATCGCGCCACTCCTTGGTGTGTGGAGTGCCTCAGGGTGCGATTCTCTCCCCGATGCTTTTTAACATCTTTATGCGCCCCCTCGCCCAGCTTGTCCGGAGTTTTGGGCTGGGTTGCCATCAGTATGCTGATGACACCCAACTCTATCTGTTGATGGATGGCCATCCTGACTCGGCCCCGGACACACTGGCGAGATGTCTGGAAGCTGTGGCTGGATGGTTACGTGGGAGCCGGTTGAAGTTAAATCCTTCGAAGACAGAGGTCCTCTGGCTGGGGCGGGACGATATGGGATTGAGGGGGCAACTCCCATCTCTTGCGGGGGTGCAATTAGTGCCAGCACCGTCCGTTAAGAGTTTGGGTGTAATCTTCGATACCTCCCTCTCTATGGAGGCGCAGATTACAGCTATAACAAAGGCGGCATTTTTTCATCTCCGCCAAGCTAAGCAGTTGGCCCCTTATCTCTCTCGCCCTGACCTAGCCACTGTGATCCATGCGACGGTCACCTCCAGACTGGATTATTGTAACTCGCTCTACGTGGGGCTGCCCTTGAGACTGACCCAGAAACTCCAGCGGGTCCAGAATGCCGCGGCGAGACTCCTTATGGGGTCTTCGCTGCGAGATCACATTCATCCGGTACTATACCAGCTGCACTGGCTCCCGGTGGAGTACAGGATCAGGTTTAAGGTGCTGGTTTTAACCTTTAAAGCCCTATACGGCCTAGGACCCTCGTACCTACGGGACCGCCTCTCCTGGTATGCCCCACAGAGAAACCTACGGTCTGCAAATAATAACATCCTCAACGTCCCAGGCCTCAGAGAGGTTAGGCTGGCCTCAACTAGAGCCAGGGCCTTCTCGGCTGCGGCTCCAATCTGGTGGAACGCTCTGTCACAAGAGACAAGGGCCCTGCGGGACCTGACATCTTTCCGCAGGGCCTGCAAGACAGAGTTGTTCCACCAGGCCTTTGGTCAGGGCGCAGCCTGACTCCCTCCTCTGGCAACCTGCACAGAATTTTGCTTAATCGGTTGCCATTAATTTGATTTCAATTAATTTTTATAATGAAATATTTTTAGAGTGTGTGATTATTTGATTGTTTGATTATTTGATTATTGTTAGCCGCCCTGAGCCCGGCTTCGGCTGGGGAGGGCGGGATATAAATAAAATTTATTATTATTATTATTATTATTATTATTATTATTATTATTATTATTATTCTATAATTATCTTAACACATTCTAACCTTATTTTTTCCTTTAATACTCTATTAATCTATTTATACTTAATTCCTTATAACATTTCATTCCAACATTTTGCTAACATTCATTAATTTTACAGTATTTCCGTAAAAATTTTTTAAACTTTTTCCAGTCTTCTTCCACCGACTCTTCTCCCTGGTCTCGGATTCTGCCGGTCATTTCCGCCAGTTCCATATAGTCCATCAACTTCATCCTGGTGATCTTCTATCCGATGCTCTTGGCTCTTTTCCAAGTCCCTTCTGGAGATCTTCTTCGTATTTATACAAAAACTTTATCTTCTACTGATCTTATTTTTTATTTTCCTTCCTTTGAAACTGAAGGATAGACCCTGGGGAAACTCCCACCTAAAGATGATTTTATTCCTTCTCAGCAGGGCAACAATATCTCCGTAGTTAGGCCTAAAATCCAAAAGATATTTCGGGACGTCTTTAAAAATTTCCACTCTTGACTGTTGTACTTCTAGGTTCTTCTGGTAATGCCAACCCAAGATTCTATCTCTCTCTTCTTTAGTTCAAAGAGTGATCAAGCAGTCTCTTATTCTATTCTTCTCTTTTCCCCCTCCTCTTCCAAGTCTGAAGGCCCTCACAATTCTAAACTCTTCTTGGCCCAAGTCCAAGTCCCAAAAGTCAGCAAATTCCTGTGTGAGAAAATCTGTCAAGCTTTTCTTCTCCAATTCAGGTAGGGCTCTGATCCTCAAATTCGTCTGTTTTTCTTTAAGTTCAATCATAGCAAGCGTCAACTTATGTTCATCAAGTTGCCTCTGTAGGGCTAGGACTCTCTCTCTCTCGAGTTGTGTTACTTTGCATTCAGCAGCAACGGCTTTCTCCCTGGCTTCTTCCGCAGTCTGCCATATCAAAGTAGATTCCTGTATCAATTTCTGGATGGTTTCTGTATTGGTATTCACCTTTTGTCCCAGATTATTTATACTTTCTGTAATTAAGTCAATTTTAGTAGTTGCAGCATCCACTTTCACGTTTATCGTGTTTTCTTGTTAAGCTGTCCCAGTGAATCATTTATCTTATTTAATGCAACCACTAAGGCCTCTTTTGTCGACATTCCTCTTGGTTTTGAGTGTACTGGTACAGAAGCAGCCGCAGAAGAAGCAGGGAGGCCTGATGTTGAGCCTCTCCTGGGTTGCTGCCAAGTCCTCCCAGACCTTAATGTTTTTTCAGCAGTTGACTGGTCTGTTTTGTGAGGAGAATCAGAACTTACAGGGTTAAACAGTTCTGAGTGACATCTCACATTCTGAGGCGTGGTTATGTTCACATACGGGAACCTTTCTCTGTGTGTGTGAGTTCTTTCGCTTTTGACTGAGAGGCGAAAGATCCCGACTCTGTCGCCGGGCTGATTTACGATGTTTTTCTACTCATTAAAGACTGTTGGAGATTAGAAAGAAAGCCTGCATTCAGTCTAATTTATTACCCACACAAGGCAACAGTCTTTCCCCGCTGCGTGAACTCTGCTAAAGCCTTAAGTAAGAGAGCCAAGGGAGCCGAAGTTATTTTCGATCCGCACAGACGTCCAGTGGCGCAGCAAGGAACGTGCCGGACGCCATTTTATCTTCAGAGGTTATGGAAGTCAGCCAAGCTTTGGAAGCTGTTGCCACGTCGTGCCTTTGTGTGTGGGAGAAGCCAGCTGAGCTGGAGCCAGTTGGAGCTTTTGCCTAACATTTTGAGGCAGCAAAGCTCGCTGGGGAGGATCTCATCTTCGGGACCGGGTGCCAAGGAGCTGCTGTTACGTGAGTACACTGAGCCCTGGGGGAGAAGATGGCAGACGGCCAGGAGTCATATTCCGTCCCTTTTGAAAAATTAAATGGGAGAAATTGGGAGGAGTGGAGTAGGAAGCTGAAGGCATGGCTGGTAGCCAAGGGTCTGTGGGAGGTGGTCCGAGGGCCTCCACAGCAAGCTGCAGCCGGTGCTTCGGCAGCAGATATCGCAGCTGCCCATGCTTCGCAGAGAAAAAATCAGAAAGCCCTGGGAGCTATCGTGCTCAGTTTGGAGGGCTCACAGCTGCCTTTGGTAGAGGGGCTGGAGACTGCTCATGAGGCCTACCAGGCACTAGAGAGGGTGCACCACAGGACCACAGCTGGGGCAAAAATCCACACTACCAGACGCTTGTTTGAGATGAAGCTGCGTCCTGGTGATAGCATCAGACAGCATGTGACTGAGATGCTTTCTGTTTTCAACCAGCTGAGACTGTTGCAAGTCAACTTTTCTGAGGAACTGAAAGTTTATATTTTGCACAGCTCTTTGGACAAAAGTAATGACAATTTGTGTCTAACTTTGGAATCGATGAATCCAGCCGATCTTACGCTTCAGTATGTGACTGGTCGCTTGTGTGACGAACAGGAACGCCGTCTCAGAGAGGGCCGAGCTGGAAGGCTTTTGCAGATGACCTGGTTTTGACATTACAGGAGCCAGAATCTAGTACGAAAAGGGTTTTAGAACTGATTCAAGAATTTGGTCATGTGGCAGGATTCAAATTAAACAAGCTAAAAACTAAGGTTTTAGAGAAAAAATTAACATCAATGGAAAAAGAAGGGTTTCAGAATGAGACAGGTTTAACTGTGGCTAAGAAAGTGAAATACCTAGGGATTAACATGACTGCAAAAAACTTGAATTTATTTAAAGATAATTATGAGAAATGTTGGTCAGAAGTTAAAAAAGATTTAGAAATTTGGTCTAATTTGAAGCTTTCCTTGTTGGGTCGAAATGCAGCTATAAAGATGAATGTATTGCCAAAAATGTTATTTCTGTTTCAAACTTTGCAGATTGTGGACAAGATGGATTGTTTCAAGAGGTGGCAGAGAGATATTTCTAAATTTGTCTGGCAGGGCAAAAAGCCCAGAATAAAATTTAAAATACTAACTGATGTAAAGGAAAGAGAAGGGTTTGCCCTGCCAGACATTAAGCTTTACTATGAATCAGCAGCATTCTGCTGGTTGAAAGATTGGCTACTTCTTGAGAACACTGACATTTTGGATCTAGAAGGTTTTAATAATGCTTTTGGGTGGCATGCATATCTATGGTACGACAAGGTTAAAGCTCATAGAGCATTCAAAAATCATATTGTCAGGAAAGCGGTGTTTAATGTCTGGACAAGATACAAAGACTTACTGGAAAGCAAGACCCCAAGGTGGTTGTCACCTTTGGAAGCTAAGGCTCTGAAAAGACTCAATATGGAGGCCAAGTGGCCGAAATATTGGGAGATACTAGAACAAGAAGGAGATACATTGAAATTGCAGAGTTTTGAGAAACTAAAAGATAAAGTGCGAGATTGGCTTCATTATTATCAAATAAGAGAGGCCTATAATTTGGATTAAAAAATGGGCTTCCAGGTGGAGAAATCGAAACTGGAAACAGAACTGTTAGAACCTGTGAGAGTTCAGAACTTAACTGGTTAAGTGTTCTGAGATGTGCGTCACTTTCTGACGTCAGCTATAGAAGCTGGGAGGAGTCTGGGAGGAGACTGTGCTTGTTGTTCTCTCTGTGTGTCTTGAGAGAGACGGACATGTTTTCTCTCTGTGTTTGAGAGAGAGATGGCCGCAAGCAGCGATGGGCTGAAATGTTCCAATAAAGAGCTGTAAATAGACGAACCTGTCTGTGTATGCTTGCATGGAGAAAAGGAGAAAAGACTGCTTTACACCGCTGTATGCTACTCTGCTAAGCTGTGGCTAAAGAGACAGCAGAATTTATTGCGCAGCTAAGAAGGAAGTGTGCCGGACGCTGTAAATGACTGATTGGGATCGTAAACTAATCAGAGGCCACGGCTCAACGATCGGGGTCCAAAGATCGTTATCTCAACAGGTTATGGAAGGTCAGTCAACGCTCGTAAAAGCAGTCGGCTTTGAGCTACTGGAATGCTTTGAAGCTAGCCGGAGGTTGGAAGCTGCATTCCGTGAGTCTAGCCTGATGCCGGAAAGCAGAGGAAGTTTTTGCCTGCTTCCGAGAGGCAAGAGAGCTGCTGAGACACAGAGCAGCTAAGAGCAGCTGAAATCGTTTCTCCACTGAAGGGAGAGCCGGAGCAGCTGGGCCGTTTCTCCACGTACAGGAGCCGGAATCAGCTGGTACAGAGTGAGTACAGCTTGTGGGGCACCTTGGGAGAACGGGAGATGATGGCTGAGAGCCAGGATATACCGGTGGAAAAGCTCACTTTAAAAAGTTGGGCAACCTGGAGCAGAAGAGTAAGGGGCTGGTTCCTGGTCCATGGGCTTTGGGAAGGAAGCCAGAGGGAGCCAAAAGCACCACCCCTTAGCTGGGAAGATGGCCAGCAGAAATTGCAACAAGAGCTGAATATGCTCAGAGCATGCGTTCATGCATCGCTGAAGCCTCATTTGGAGGGTGTACAGTCAGCAAGGGCTGCCTGGGATGTGCTGAAGGGCTTGTGTGAAGCTTCAGCAGAAGGCAAGAGCCCTGGAGACGCTGGACTGGCAGGCCCATTTCCCGATGTATCGGCCTCTAGGAGCGCTGGTGAGCAGATCGGGGGGGCGAAGAGTTCCAAAGGCAAGTTTAAGAAACTTTCCACAGGAAGTCCTGAAGCGGAGAGGAGCTTCAGAAGGGGCGAGGCTGGTGGGAGGCGCCGTTCCAGGAGAAGGAAGGCCAGGCCAGCTGGGAGGAGCCCCGGGCAGTGTTTTTCCACTGGAGTTCAACGTCTGCGTGGCAGTTGCCCCCACCGGAGCACAGAGCCGAGGCAGGATGTTGTGAAGGACACTTCTCATGGGAATCAGGCGGGTTTCCATGGCAACAAGCCTGCAAAGGCAGGCAGGCGTGGGATTGAGTCCGGCCGACGTGGTGAACAACAGGAAGAGTCTTATCAAGTCACTGCTAGCATGGCTTTGTTTGAGAACAGCAGTGTGGAAAATTCCGAGCTTAGTCTTGTCATTGACTCTGCAGCTAACCGCAACATGGTTCCAGAGACCCCTGCAGTCGAGATGTGGAATTGCACGGCAGTTCCAAAAGGACAGGGACAAACTGTTAAGTTTGCAAATGGACAAAGAACTAAAATTTCTAAGTTTGCTAATGTTTATCTTTCTGTTTTGCAGGAACAGATGGATTTTTGTGTTGTCCCAGAGGTGCATCACTGTTTGTTATCTGTGCCTTATTTGTTGAAAAAAGGGTTTCAGGTTTGTTTCCAGGATGATGTCTGCACAATCTCCAAAGGGGAGAGGGTACTTGCCAAGGTTAAGAAGGGGCAGAATGACCTTTTCATTCTTAAAACGTCTCTTGGGGGTGAGGGGAAGGTTGAGAGAGCACAGGCGCAGCGTGCTACAGTTCCCACTCATGTTCAATGTGCTTGCGCATGGCATTAGAGGACTTTTCATGGTTCTCTAGAGGATCTGCAAGTGCTTCCTGAGGTTACCAGAGGGTGTAAAATTAGAGATTGTGGACGTGCCATTAATTGTGACACATGCAAGCAGGCGAAGAAGAAAGGGTGCAGTTACCCAAAGGTGGAACGGGTAACCACTAAACCTTTTCAGCTGGTACACATAGATCTGTTCGATTCTGTCAAGGAACAGAGTCTAGGGGGGGCCAGGTATCTGCTAACGTTTCAGGATGATTTTTCGCAGAACACCTGGACTCATGGTCTCAAATCCAGGGAGGATGCAGCACAGCTGATCAGGAGCTGGATTGAGGGGGTGGAACTAAGGTTCTCCACCAAGGTGAAAGCAATCATCAGTGACAGAAATGCTAAGTACACTGGTTCTGCTTTGCAGCAGTTCTTTCACAAAAGAGGGATAGGTTACACAGTTACTTCACCCAGTAAGAGGGGGGTGGCAGAGCTGAGGAGTGAAGCTCTGGTTAAGGCTGCACAAGTGATGCTGACAGAAGCTAGGTTACCTCCAAAGTTTTGGCTGGAGGCAGTTCGATGTGTGTCTTTCACCTGGAATCGTGTCTACAACTCACTGGTAGGTGACACACCGTACTCTTTGTTGAATGGCAGAAAACCCCAGGTTCACTTTCTGCGCAAGTTTGGATCTCCTGCGGTTGTCCCTGTGCCTAAGGCTTTGCAAGGGCCAGATGGAGCCAAAGTCCAGAAAATGATCTTCTGTGGGTATGAGCCAGAAGCTCGTGCATGGAGGTTTGCGTACCCGTCAGGTGATCAGAGTAAGGTGCTGATCAGTAAACACGCTGAGTTCTTTGAGCAGGATGAAAGGCCAAAGATTTCTGCACAGCGTGATGTTCTTTCAGAATGTCTCTCTGATCCAGAGGACAGTTCTGTTGAGGAGGAAGAAGAGGCTGAGTCTGCTGATGACGATCAGGTCACTGACCAGAGTCAGGAGCAGGATGGGGCGTCTCCACGAGTTGTTAGAAAAGGACAGCCCAAGAGTGAGCCTAGTTCTCCTGTGAGTGTAATGGAGAGGATTCGAAGACGCTTTAAGTCAGAGGGGGAATCCCGTGATGCAGAGGACACACCTGCTGGTGACAGAGAGCCAGAGGAAACACCAGAGTTTGTGCCCAGGCGTTCCAGTCGCACAACCAAGGGTATTCCACCTGAGAGGTACCAGGCCACAGGTGCGTGGGTAAGTTTCGCACAGTGCGATTCTGAGAGTTGTGAGGTGATTCCACAGATGCCTAACAGGTACTCCAGGGGAGGGCACAAGGCATTGGGGAAGGGATTGATCTCACAGGGTGTTGCTGAAGATGTTACACAGGTCTTGTCAGAAAGCAACGCAAGGGGGTGTGTGAGAGTTCAGAACTTAACTGGTTAAGTGTTCTGAGATGTGCGTCACTTTCTGACGTCAGCTATAGAAGCTGGGAGGAGTCTGGGAGGAGACTGTACTTGTTGTTCTCTCTGTGTGTCTTGAGAGAGACGGACATGTTTTCTCTCTGTGTTTGAGAGAGAGATGGCCGCAAGCAGCGATGGGCTGAAATGTTCCAATAAAGAGCTGTAAATAGACGAACCTGTCTGTGTATGCTTGCATGGAGAAAAGGAGAAAAGACTGCTTTACACCGCTGTATGCTACTCTGCTAAGCTGTGGCTAAAGAGACAGCAGAATTTATTGCGCAGCTAAGAAGGAAGTGTGCCGGACGCTGTAAATGACTGATTGGGATCGTAAACTAATCAGAGGCCACGGCTCAACGATCGGGGTCCAAAGATCGTTATCTCAACAGAACCTAAAACTAAGATTCTTTCAAGAATGTATAACTTGCTGTTGAAATGGAATACTCAGGATGAAACAGTTAAATCAGCTATGATTAAATGGGCACAGGACATAGGTCATAACATTTTGTTTGCTGACTGGGAAAAGTTGTGGACCACCGGTATGAAGTTTACGGCATGCAATGCCTTAAGAGAGAATATTATGAAAATGATTTATAGGTGGTACATGACCCCAGTCAAGCTTGCTAAAATTTACCATCTGCCTGATAACAAATGTTGGAAATGTAAAGAAACTGAGGGTACATTCTTTCACCTTTGGTGGACGTGCCCGAAGATTAAGGCTTTCTGGGAGATGATATATAATGAACTGAAAAAGGTATTTAAATATACCTTCCTTAAGAAACCAGAGGCCTTTCTCTTGGGCATAGTCGGCCAATTGGTGTTAAAGAAAGATAGAACGTTTTTTATGTATGCGACAACAGCAGCAAGAATACTCATCGCAAAGTACTGGAAGACACAAGATTTGCCCACCTTGGAAGAATGGCAGATGCAAGTAATAGACTATATGGAATTGGCAGAAATGACTGGCAGAATCCGAGACCTGGGAGAAGAAGCGGTGGAAGAGGACTGGAAGAAGTTTAAGACTTATCTGCAGAAATACTGCAAGGTTTATGAATGCTAAAATGATGTTGGATATAAAAATAATATGGCATTGGTGATACAGTGTTAAAAAGTATGCAAAAACGTAATAGAAAAAGGGTGAAAGATTAAAGTTATATTATGTCAAAAGTAAACAATATGTTAAAGGTGTTTAAACATAAGGAGGAAAGATTGGAGACATAATAGAAGTGATTTTAATAATTAGAAATGACTTTCGAAAGAGGGTAAGGATTTGCTGTATCTGATTGGACAAAGAGGAACACAAAAAAGGGAGGCGTGAGGAAGTCAAGAAAGAAAGCTTTGTAAACATGAATTTAAAAATTGGAGTTTTTACTTTTAATTTGTTTTTTTGTATTTTGATGTATGTTTGTGATTGGTTTTGTTGTTTTGAATTTCTTTTGTTCTTCTGTAAAATTAAATAAATATATTATTAAAAAAAACCAGAGAGGGCCGAGCTGGCACAGAGAGCCCTGCCGGTTGCAGCAGGGGGTGGGGGGGCAAGCCAGCGGAAGGCACAGTTCAGGCTTTTTCCACTCGTCACTGCTTTATCTGTGGGTCTGTTGACCATTTGCGTCAATCCTGTCCGCGGAGAGCCAGAGAGGCTGGGCAGGATGTCTCCAAGGTCGCTTCCCATGGCAGTCAGCCAGGTTTCCATGGCAGCCAGTCTAGGAGAGGAGGCCAGCGTGGGAATGCGAAGGGCGGACGTGACACAGGAAGTCAGGACGGTCCTTATCACCTAGCTGCCTCCATGGCAACGCTAGAGAACAACTCCAGTGGGGACAGAATGCTGCGTTGGGTCATCGACTCAGGAGCCAGCCACCACCTGATGCCAGCGCCACCTAGTGGTGAAATGTGGAACTGCAGGGCTGTTTCAACTGGGAAAACAGTCGTTTTTGCTGATGGCTCACAGAGACATTTAACTACTGTTGGCAATGTGTTTGTTTCTTTTTTTCAGGCAGAGCTGGAGGTCTACGTTGTGCCTGGAATGAAATATTGTCTTTTATCTGTATCTGCTCTTTTACAGGACGGTTACAAGGTTTGCTTTGAAAATAATGTCTGTTCTATTTCCAGGGGTGGGAGACAACTGGTCAGTGTTGCATGTCATAACAACCTCTTTGTTCTGGAGACACCTCTGGAGGGTAAGGGGGACGCTGAGGAAGCACAGGCGAAGTGTGCAAATGTTCCCATTCATGATTCGTGTGCTCACCTGTGGCACAGGAGAATGTCACGTGGCTGTTGGAAAGATATCCAGAAGTTGCCCGAATGCACTGTAGGTTGCAAGATGAAAGCATGTGATAAATTCCTAGATTGTAGGGCATGCAGAAGAGCAAAGGTAAAAAGGTGCAGTTATCCCAGATTGGAGAGGGTAACCACAAAGCCTTTTGAGCTTGTGCACACAGACCTTAGTGGTCCCATGCCAAGGCCGAGTCTGGGCGGGGCCAGGTTTGTGCTTACGCTGACAGATGATTTTACCCAGAACGCGTGGGTCTTCTCACTGAAACAGCAAAGCGAGGCAGCGCAACTGATCAAAGACTGGGTTGCGGCGGTGGAACTACAGTTTTCCACCAAAGTGCAGGGTTTTCAGAGTGACCGAGGCGAGCAGTTCACTGGGTCTGCTCTGCAGAGTTTCTTCCGCCAGAAGGGAATACGTCACAGGTTGACAGTTGCTACTTTTCCTCAGGAGATTGGCGTGGTGGAGCGCAGGAGCAGGGCACTGGCTGAAGCAGCTGACGCTCTACTGTTTGACTCTGGTTTGCCTCAGAGTTTTTGGGGCGAGGCTTGGAGGACGGCCAATTTCACGTTGAACAGGTCGTACAATTCAGTGGTAGGTGACACCCCGTACTGCAAGATTTCAATGCCCGTATGGGAATTGATGATAACAATCTTTACAGCCAATATAATCAGATTCAGGACCCTGAAAGTCCAACCGAAGCAGGCGTTTCACGACTTTCTAAAGATAATAAATGCAACTTCTCGGGGCTATGTCTAGCCCAGGTCGCAAAAAGAAGGGAGCTGATGATATTAAACGGTAGTAAGGAAGAGGATCGCCCAGGGGAGTATACCCATTTTTCAAAGATGGGAGGAAGTGTGATAGACTATATTCTGATATCAAGATTCGCCTATAACTCTGTGTCAAAGTTTCAAGTGGGACATAACACCGAAAGCGACCACCTCCCACTAATTTTAGTGCTCAATGGCCCATCGTTTAACAAACCCACAGCTAACCTTTACTACACCCCCATCGTTAATCTGGGATCACTGGCCCCCAGAAGAATTAAATGGACCCCCATGCTCAATACAGAGCTAACTTATCTCCTCCATTCAGAAGATGTGAAGACCATCTACTCAGCCATTGTATCAGCTAATACCGGGGAAAAGGCCATGGACTCGTTCAACGAGTTATTAGCAAGACTAAAGACCTTCTTAACAACTGAGATACTTAATTCTGTTACAAAGCGGGCAAAGGATCAAGAGAGATGGTTTGATTTGGAGTGTAGACAAGTAAGGAAACGTCTGAGATCAACCGATCGGAATTACAGAAACACCGGAGCACCCTCGCTATTTATGGCTTACATCTATTTAAGACGAAACTACAAACAGCTATTAAAGGTAAAAAAAACAAAAAGCTAAGAGATTGGCCTGGTGTAATTTAGTGAAGGCCTCGAATGAGAAAGACTCAACCTCCTTCTGGCGTACCATTATGGGCCTCCTGGGCCAGGAGCGGATTGGTCCCACATGTACTGTAGAACCCCAGGAGTGGATGAAATATTTTCAAACCCTCTTCTATGACGACAAAGCTCAGCACAATGATCCAAGTGCCTACTCCGAGAATTTACCATATTGGCCTCCTGTCTCCATAGAGGAGGTGGGGAAACTAATTGCCCAACTGAAAAACAACAAAGCGCCGGGCATAGACCACATTCCAGCAGAGCTCATGAAGAACAATATCAGTTGGTGGGCTCCTATAATGGCGTCAATATTTACATACATCGATTCAACAGGCATAATACCTGGTTGCTGGACAGAGGCAGTACGGCTCAAGTATTGTTCAAGCCGGGAGAACCTAGCTGATGGGTTTACTAAACCCTTGAGCTTCAAGCATCATGGGGAGTTCTGTGAAGGGTTGTGTTTATGGTAAGTGGTTGTACTTACAGTTTCCCTCAGTATGCGAGACGAGAGGGGGTGTGAGGCTTAAACAGTTCTGTGTGACGTCTCACATTCTGAGGCGTGGTTTTGTTCACATCAGGGAATTTTCCTTCGTGTGTGAGTTACTTTCGTTTTGGCTGTCGAGTCGAGAAGATGTCCACTCCATCTCCGGGTTGATTTATGATGTTTTTTCTACTCATTAAAGACTGTTTAGATTAGCAAGAAGCCTGTGTACAGTCTTTGATTTATCACCCACACAAGGCACCTTTCTGCTGCTGCGATACTCTGCTCGTTTCTCTCTGGTCGGGGACAGAGGGTGACGCTTGGGGGGGGGGAACTGTCATCGCGCCACTCCTTGGTGTGTGGAGTACCTCAGGGTGCGATACTCTCCCTGATGCTTTTCAACATCTTTATGCGCCCCCTCGCCTAGCTTGTCTGGAGTTTTGAGCTGGGCTGCCACTAGTAAGCGGATGACAACCAACTCTAGCTGTTGATGGATGGCCATACTGACTCGGCCCCAGACACACTGATCAGATGTTTGGAAGCTGTGGCTGGATGGTTACGTGGGAGCCGGTTGAAGATAAATCCTTCGAAGACAGAGGTCCTTTGGCTGGGAAGGGATGATATGGGATTGGGGGGGGGCAACTCCCATCTTTTGCGGGGGTGCAGTTAGTGCCAGCACCGTCCGTTAAGAGTTTGGGTGTAATTTTTGTTGGTTTCTATTTCCCTCACTGAGCAGCAAATGCATGTCACAAGACATTGTTTACATTCCACAGTCCAATTTACTGTTGGGTTCCCACGGGAAAGGGAGACTGGATGTGATGTACACTGGTTTCCTGTTTTTCAGTGTTCAGTCGTTTTCTTTGTTAGAGAGTTGAGAGGGTTGCTCTCTGCTCTCACAGAGGCAAGATGTATGTTTGTGTGTTCTCGGTATAGATGAGAAATAAAATTAGCATGTAGCACAATACCTGCTTATCCTTTCGTCTGCGAACTATACTCTGCTGTACCAGCTCCGGATGGGCCGGAGCTGGACAAACTAACATTTTTGGGTTCCGGGCCCAGAAGTCGGATCGGAATGATGAATGGCTGCAGGCAGAGGAATGGAACGGTGTTATCTGCTCTGCATGTCAAGAAGATTGATGAGAGGTATCTTGGATAGTTTTATTGCTTTATTGTTCGGCGTCCAGCCACACTTTCCCCTGCGAGCCTCTGCAGGTCGTAAAGCAATTAGCAATTAGCAAAGGTGCACAGCGGTCATGTGTCGAAAGAGCAGTAAATCAGTCCCAAACGTTTCTTCTGTCCTAAAGTATCTTTATTGAAAACAAATAGCGTATTTACAATCTCCAACAGTGTTAAGCTGCATCTTCTCTCTCTGCTTGCAGCGTCTTAACTAACTGCTTTCGCTTTCCACTCAGCTCACAGCATTCCAAGCTGCTTTCGTCACGTCCTGGCTTACTTCCCTTGTAAGCCCCACCTCTCAGGCTCGAGGCATAGAAGGTTAACCCTTCACTACACCCAACACCCCCTCTTGTCTTGCTCCTGAGGGGAGAATCGACCCTTGGTCGTCCCAAACCCAGACCTTCGCAAAACTCTCCATGTCTTTGGAAGGAGAGTGGCTTTGTGAACCCATCAGCTAGGTTCTTGGCAGAGGGACAGTACTTCAGCGCAACTAACCCCTCCTGAACACTCTGGCACACATTCTGAAAGCGAATGTCTAGGTGTTTAGTCCTGGCCTTGAATTGACCCGTCTCGGCCAAACGAAGGCATGGTTGATTGTCCTTGAAAACACGTATCGGCAGACAATCCACTCTGCAGAGCTCCTGCACTAAGCAAGCATAGAACTCTACTTCTCTGCATACCTCTGAAAGAGCACTGAACTCAGCCTCAGTGGATGAGAGCGCTATAAGACTTTGCTTCTTGGACCTCCAGCCAACTACTGAGTTTCCAAACTTCACCACTAGGCCAGACACAGACTTGCGATCCTCAAGATTAGCCCAGTCTGAGTCCACAAAACAAGTCAGTTTGACTTCTCCTTGTGCTGGCAACCTAAGACAAAAATCTTTGGTTTCCTGCAAATACCTCAGAACTCTCTTGATGCCACTCCAGGCTTGCACACTAGGGTTGGAAGCTTCCCTGCTGAGCAGATTGACAGCAAACGCTATATCAGGTCTGCTCCACTGAGACAAGTACAGCAAACTCCCTAGGGCTGACTGAATCACTTCAGCATTTTCAAACACAGCGTGTTCTACTTGCTGGCTGTCCTTCAAAAAACTAGTCTCCACAGGACTTCTCACTCCTGCACAATCACTCAATTTTACCTCTCTGGCTGAGCAAGAAGCTTCCATCCTGTGCTCGGTCAACACTGACACCTAGATAAGTTTTGACAGCACCAAGCTGCTTAAGCTTGAACCATTTACGTAGCTCTTTGGCAAACCTCTCTGCCTGTTCACCTGTCTCTGAGAAGTATAACAAATCATCAACCCAAATCTGCAAATACTCTTGTGTTGCACCTGGTCCTCTCAAATAAAGGCAACTATCAGCAACACTTCTTCTGAAACCTAGCTCTTCTAAGGCTTCATTCAGGCACATGTTCCAGTTTCTGACAGATTGACGTAATCCATAGATGGATTTGTGCAATCTCTACACAACACCCTGCCTCAAGTTCTCAAACCCCGGAGGAGGAATCATGTACAGCTCCTCCTGGAGATCTGAGTTTAGGTAGGCAACATCCACATCAAAGTGGTTTACCTTCCAGCCTCTCTGGGCTGCACAAGCTAAAAGCGTTCTCAGAGTCTCTGCTCGTGAGGTTGGCGAATACACCTCTGTGAAGTGTATTGCCTTTCTCTGAGTGAATCCTCGAGCAACTAACCTAGCTTTATACTGTGGCTCTCCAGTGTCAGTGGGTTTCAAGCGGTAAACCCACCTGCAACTCACAGCCTGCTTTCCCGGTGGCAACTCTGTGAGTGAGAACACACCTAGATCTTTCATGGACTTCATCTCTTTGTCCATTGTCCTGTGCCACTTGCCTGCTTCTTCCTCAGGTAAACTCTGAATATCCTTGAAGGATTCAGGTTCACACCTGGCTGAACCTACCCAGACGCCTAAAGCGTCGTACCGATCAGGAGGCCTCCTTGTCCTTGCTGATCTCCTCAGTGTGAATCCTGGTGACCCTGCTGCTTCACTGGGTCCAGCTAAAGCATCCTCAACTTCAGTGTCTTCCCCCTCTGACCTGCTGCGCCTCTTGGGCCTTACAGCTGGTCCAGCAGGTGAAGAAGGCTCACTCTTTAGCTCAGAGTTGACACTTGCCTGAGGAGGTGTTCTAGGTTCCCGCCTCTGAGGGATCCTGAGCTGTCCCTGCCTTGGACTCTGTCCCTGTGGGAGACCCTGTTGCTCTGGACCGTGGTCCCCAGCAACAAGTTCCTCTTCCTCCTCAACGTCTGAGTCATAGAACAGCTGTGGAATCACGTCTGGATTAGCGTGCAGACGTTTCCACCCGGCTTGCTCACAGAACTCAGCGCTATTGCTGATAACCAACCTAGACTGATTTCCACTTGGGTACGCAAACCGCCAGGCCTTTGAGCCAGGCTCATACCCTACAAAGATCATTCTTTTAGATCTTGGCTCACCTTTCTTGCGTAGAGCTTTTGGAATAAGCACCCAAGCCTCACAACCAAACACACGAAGGTAGTGTACCTTAGGCTTCTTTCCATGCAGCAAGAAATAAGGTGTATTTCCTACACTAGAGTTGTACACTCTATTCTGCATATGAACCACAAATCTCCAAGCCTCAGACCAATATTTCTGGGATAGCCCTGCGTCCCACAGGATCGCAGACACAGCTTCCTCCACCGTCCTGTTCTTTCTCTCTGCCAGCCCATTCTGTTGCGGAGAGTAAGGAGCGGACAGTCTGTGGCTAATCCCCTTCTCCCTGAAGAAATCCTGTAAAGCAGAACCAGTGAATTCAGAACCTCTGTCACTTTGAAAGCCACGCACTTTGGTGGAAAAGGTTACCTCAACAGCAGTGATCCAATCCCTGATCATTTTAGCCGCCTCCCCTATCTTTCTCAGAGAAAAGGTCCAAGCAGACCTCGAAAAATCATCAACCAGAAGCAGAGAGTACTTTGATCCCCCCAGTGACTCAGCTGACATGGGTCCACACAAATCTGCATGAATTAATTCAAAGGGTTGTGTGGTCTGTCTCTCTGACTTTGGATAGGAGCATGTCACAATTTTCGCTTGTTTACATGCATTGCAATCTAACCATTTGTTACAAGCATTAAATTTGCACCCTTATGTCAGTTCTGGTGCTTTCTTAAGATACCCCCAATTCAGATGGGTGAAGCATCTGTGCCAAATATGCGAACAACCATGGTGGGGCGCTACATTCACACATTGCCCCTTCGCATCTTCGGTGTCATCCTCTCCTGTAGAAAAAGGCACATTTACAACAAACAAATTGCCTTTAGACTCTACTGTGTACACGTGTTTCCCATCCTTGGAAAATTCACATTTGGTACCTGCAAAAGACACATGATAACCATCAGCGAGTAAATCATGTACACTTAACAAACAGTTAGTTAAACCGGGCACTGCATAAGCTTTGACTTCATGCTTAAGAAAAGGACAGAAGAAAAAGCCTGTCTCTGTTAGCCTTCTTCTACTTCCATCTGCGATTGTCACAAATCTATCAGTTTTTACTGTCCTGCAATTCCTTAAAAGACCACTACATGGCACTAGCGTGTTTGTCGCTCCAGAGTCGATGACGACAGTAAGAAAGTCTTGTTGTTGACATTCCTGGGTCGCCAAGGCAATAATTTCCTCGCTACCCCCCTCCTTGGGGCCTCTGCAGATGTCCTCTTTGGATGTCACGGCAACAGACTCCCCCCGGCAGGGAGACTTGCCCACGACCTTCACAGCTTCCATAGATGCAACTCTCTCAGTTGCCTTGGAAACCAGACTGCTCCTGGCGTTCTCACGCAGCTCCTCCTGATAGCCGCCCGCTATCAGCAAAGTTCCCAGCTGCGCGACCTTGAAGCCTCTAGCTGGATTCAGCTTCGCACGGCTAGGCTCCAGCTCACATTGTAAACAACTCTTGGCAGCTTTCGGAGAAAGAGGCGTCTCTGAGCTTTTACTGCTCACTGCCCCCCCCCCACTACTCACGGGATCTCCAGGACGTTTGCCTGCACCCCCTCTGATGGGTATGGGGCTCCCATCTCTTGGCCTCTCTCCTGGCTCCTCACACAGACACGTTGCAGCATGCAAACAGCTCCCAGGCTCAGCAAAAGCACCAGCAGCATTGCCAGCAACAGCAACAGTCCCTTCGCCCCCCCGTGGGGACTCACGGCTCCTCCCAGCTGTGTATTGGCTCTCAAGAGAGTGGCCGGCGCCATCTTGCCTCTCCATTTCGGATGCAGCCACGTCTTGGCCCTTGCTTCCCACCCCAGCTCCACAAACCTCTCGGAGTGATTGCCAAGCGGCCTCTGGCCTTTTTGCAGCCAGGACAACTGGCACTAGATGAGCATCCACATTTTCTGCCAAAAAAGCAAGCATACGCTTCTCCACTTCACTTTGCTCTGCAGCCTTTTTAGCCTCTTCTTTCCCAGCTGCATGCTGTGGGGGCTGGACTACGTCCCAGAGCTGCTCCCCCACCAGCAAGAGTTCCACTTCAAAACTCCACTGTAGCCAATTTTGACTATTCAGTTTCTTACATGGCAGTTTAAACTCAAAGCCATGTCCTTGGGGCTGTGCCATGCCTCCCTTCTCCGGCGTTTGCAGTACTCACTCATTTCTGCCAACTGGGTGTTCCGGAAAGACCTGGCATCGCAGCGCCCTTGCTCCGTCAGCCTCCTCCGATCTGCCCTTTACTTTCTTTGAAGCCTTGGCAGTCGATCAAGCTGACGTTCAGCCTTCTAAAGCTTCAAAGCCCTTTCTCACACGCTTGCCGTTGATCCATAACCTCTTGGATAGTTTTATTGCTTTATTGTTCGGTGTCCAGCCACACTTCCCCCTGCGAGCCTCTGCAGGTCGTAAAGCAATTAGCAATTACCAAGTTGCACAGTGGTCGTGTGTCGAAAGAACAGTAAATCAGCCCCAAACGTTTCTTCTGTCCTAAAGTCTCTTTATTGAAAACAAATAGTGTATTTACAATCTCCAACAGCCATCCGTGTTAAGCTGCATCTTCTCTCTCTGCTTGCAGCGTCTTAACTAACTGCTTTTGATTTCCACTCAGCTCACAACATTCCAAGCTGCTTTCGTCACGTCCTGGCTTACTTCCCTTGTAAGCCCCACCTCTCAGGCTCGAGGCATAGAAGGTTAACCCTTCACTACACCCAACAAGGTATGTGCTCTTGCCCTGGGAAGCCTGCCAGTTCCTAATTAATGGCTTTAAGGCTGGACTTTGAACTTTTAAGTCAAAGCAGCCGTTTGCTGCAGCAGAGGCTTGAGAGGCTTGAAATCGAAAGTGCTTTTGGAATGCAGCTGCTGTAAACAGACGCAGCTTGCTTTAAAGCAGCAGAGATGGCTAATGCAAGGCTCGCTGATGCTTTTGGAATTCCAAAGCTCAATAAAAAGAATTACGCGGAATGGGTGTTGTATACAGAAGCACTGCTACGAAAAGAGGGTCTGTTCAATGTCATAACAGATGCCCCCCCCCCAGCTCCGATGACGGGTGAATGGAGAGCTAAGGATTCAAAAGCAAGGGGAACTCTTACGCTGATTGTATCCCCAGAATTGCTATGCCTATTGCGTGATAAGACCTCAGCCAAAGAAATCTGGGACACTTTAAGAGACGCTCATTTGAGAACAGAGGCTGGTGCTTCTTTGTTCTACTATGCCAAGTTGCATGATATGGCACTTGCTGAAGGTGCAGATGTGCGTGCTCATTTGATGGAGATGCAGAATCTGAGACATGAGCTGCAACAGAGAGGAATCACTTTTCCAGAGGCTGTGTATTCCTTCATGATACTACATTCTTTGGGTTCAAGCTGGGAATCCATTGCCACTCAGATTGCTGTTCTGCCAACTGCTCAGCTCACGGTAGCGCATGTTACTGCTGTTGTTCTGAACGAAGCGGACCGGCGTAGTGCTAGCTGCATCGGTAAGGGGGAGTCTTCACAGACGTCATCCCAGTATGCAGTGGAACCACTAGATGGCGCCAAAGCTTTGAAGGCAGAGAAATGCTACTTGTGTGGACGTCCGGGCCATATGAAAAGGGAATGCAAGTATCCCAACAAGGCCAAGACAGAGCAGCGCAGCAAAAGCTCATTGCATGGCAAAGGCAAAAAGGCAAAAAGGCAAAAAGGCAAAAAGGCAAAAAGGCAAAAAGGCAAAAAGGCAAAAAGGCAAAAAGGCAAAAAGGCAAAAAGGCAAAAAGACGCAAAGACGCAAAGACGCAAAGGCAAAGGCAAAGGCAAAGGCAAAGGTCCGGTGTCCAGGACAACGCAACACAATATGGTCTCATGCTTCACTCCAAAGGTTGCAAAGGTCCAGAAGACGTCTAGATCTTTCTTCGTCATGGATTCAGGAGCCACCCACCACATTTGCAATGACAAGGGACTGTTCGTGTCTTTTAAACTGCAGGAAGGTGCGATTCACCAGGCGGATGACCACACGATCTCCAGTCAAGGCTACGGAACTGTTGTTCTTCACAGTTTGGACGTGTCGATACATGACGTTCTCTACGTTCCAGATGCTGCACACAATCTACTCAGCGTCGCGCAGCTGAATGAACGGAACATTGACGTTTCCTTCAAGAACAAGAGGTGCACCATCACAAAGAAAAACGATTATGTATTGCATGCTGAATATGTTGATCATTTGTTTGTATTGTATTATGATGATGTTGTGCAGGATGAGACTTGTTGCATTGCAGGTTCTAACAAGGTTTTGCATGCAGGATGTATTCATGATTTTCACAGAAAATTTGGTCATTTACACTTTGAGGCAGTATCCAAAATGCCTGCCTTGGTTGAAGGTATGACTATTAAACCCTGCAGGTACCACATGAAGTGTAAGGCATGCGCAGCAAGCAAGGTGAAAATGGCTGCGAAAGGTAAGGTATCTAGTAGGCAAACTACAGAACCATACCACGTTATGCCTGCTGATCTAGTTGGTCCACTATCGCCCTCTTTGGGTGGAAACAGGTACTTCATGGTTCTCATTGATACATTTTCCAGGTATATCATAGAATCATAGAATCATAGAGTTGGAAGAGACCACAAGGGCCATCGAGTCCAACCCCCTGCCAAGCAGGAAACACCATCAGAGCACTCCTGACATATGGTTGTCAAGCCTCTGCTTAAAGACCTCCAAAGAAGGAGACTCCACCACACTCCTTGGCAGCAAATTCCACTGTCGAACAGCTCTTACTGTCAGGAAGTTCTTCCTAATGTTTAGGTGGAATCTTCTTTCTTGTAGTTTGGATCCATTGCTCTGTGTCCGCTTCTCTGGAGCAGCAGAAAACAACCTTTCTCCCTCCTCTATGTGACATCCTTTTATATATTTGAACATGGCTATCATATCACCCCTTAACCTCCTCTTCTCCAGGCTAAACATGCCCAGCTCCCTTAGCCGTTCTTCATAAGGCATCGTTTCCAGGCCTTTGACCATTTTGGTTGCCCTCCTCTGGACACGTTCCAGTTTGCCAGTGTCCTTCTTGAACTGTGGTGCCCAGAACTGGACACAGTACTCCAGGTGAGGTCTGACCAGAGCAGAATACAGTGGCACTATTACTTCCCTTGATCTAGATGCAATACTCCTATTGATGCAGCCCAGAATTGCATTGGCTTTTTTAGCTGCCGTGTCACACTGTTGGCTCATGTCAAGTTTGTGGTCAACCAAGACTCCTAGATCCTTTTCACATGTACTGCTCTCAAGCCAGGTGTCACCCATCTTGTATTTGTGCCTATCATTTTTTTTTTGCCCAAGTGCAATACTTTACATTTCTCCCTGTTAAAATTCATCTTGTTTGTTTTGGCCCAGTTCTCTAATCTGTCAAGGTCGTTTTGAAGTGTGATCCTGTCCTCTGGGGTGTTAGCCACCCCTCCCAGTTTGGTGTCATCTGCAAATTTGATCATGATGCCCTTGAGTCCATCATCCAAGTCGTTGATAAAGATGTTGAATAAGACCGGGCCCAAGACAGAACCCTGTGGCACCCCACTAGTCACTCTTCTCCAGGATGAAGAGGAACCATTGATGAGCACCCTTTGGGTTCGGTCAGTCAGCCAGTTACAAATCCACTGAGTGGTAGCATAGTCAAGACCGCATTTTACCAGCTTCTTTACAAGAATATCATGGGGCACCTTGTCAAATGCCTTGCTGAAATCAAGGTAGGCTACATCCACTGCGTTCCCTTCATCTACCAGGCTTGTAATTCTGTCAAAAAATGAGATCAGGTTAGTATGACATGACTTATTTTTCAGAAATCCATGCTGACTATTGGTGATCACAGCATCCCTTTCTAGGTCTCACAGACTGTTTGCTTAATGATCTGCTCCAGAATCTTCCCTGGTATTGATGTCAGACTGACTGGGCGGTAATTATTTGGGTCCTCTCTTTTCCCCTTTTTGAAAATAGGGACAACATTTGCCCTCCTCCAGTCTGCCGGGACTTCACCTGTTCTCCAGGAATTCTCAATGATGACTGCCAGTGGTTCTGAGATCACATCTGTCAGTTCTTTTAATACTCTTGGATGCAGTTCATCTGGCCCTGGAGACTTGAATACATCTAAACTAGCCAAGTATTCTTGTACTATCTCCTTAGTTATTCTGGGCTGTGTTTCCTCTGCTGAATCATTTGCTCCAAATTCTTCAGGTCGGGCATTGTTTTCTTTATCGGAGAAGACTGAGGCAAAGAAGGCATTGAGGAGTTCAGCCCTTTCTGTGTCCCCTGTTTGCATTACACCATCTTCTCCTCTGAGGGACCCCACTGTTTCTTTGTTCTTCCTTTTGCTATGAACATACCCATAAAAGCCTTTTTTGTTGCTTTTAACCTCTCTAGCAAGCCTGAGTTCATTCTGTGCTTTAGCTTTTCTGACTTTGTCTCTACACTTGCTGGCTATTTGTTTGAATTCCTCTTTGGTGGTTTCCCCCCTTTTCCATTTTTTGTACACATCCTTTTTTAATCTTAACTCAGTTAAAAGTTCTTTAGATAGCCACCCTGGCTTCTTTAGGCACCTTCCATGTTTCCGTCTCATTGGTATTGCCTGAAGTTGTGCTTTTACTATCTCCCTCTTAACAAACTCCCAGCCATCATGAACTCCCTTTCCTTTTAGTATTACTGTCCATGGGATCTCACCCAGCACTTCCCTAAGTTTTATGAAGTCGGCTTTCTTAAAGTCAAGAAATTGAGTCCTAGTATGCTTGGCTGCTCCTTTCCGCTGTATAGTAAACTTCAGAAGAGCATGATCACTCACGCCTAATGATCCTTCCACTTCTACTCCACTAACCAGGTCATCAACATTGGTTAGGACCAGATCTAAAATGGCTGTTCCTCTTGTTGCTTCTCCCACTTTCTGGACAACGAAGTTGTCTGCAAGGCCAGTGAGGAATCTGTTTGACCTTATGCGCTTGGCTGAGTTTGACATCCAACAAATATCCGGGTAATTGAAGTCCCCCATTACTACTATCTCCCTTCCTTTTGCATGCTTGGCCATCTGTTCCAGGAAGGCATCTATGTCCTCCGTTTGGCTTGGGGATCTATAGTAAACTTCCACAATGAGGTCACTGTTATTCTTCTCTCCCTTAATTTTGACCCAAATGCTCTCACTTTGGCTTTGAGGTTCTAAATCTTGGATCTCTTCACAGGTATACACATCCCTGACATATAGCGCCACTCCTCCTCCTTTCTTGTCTGGTCTGTTTCTCTGAAATAGATTGTATCCCTCCATTATTACATTCCAGTCGTGGGACTTATCCCACCAGGTTTCAGTGATGCCTATTATGTCATATTTAGTTTGCTGTACCAAGAGCTCAAGCTTATCTTGTTTATTTCCCATGCTTTGCGCATTAGTGTACAGACGTTGAAGTCCATTAATCATTCCCCCGTGTCTCTTATTTAAGGATTTTTTCCTCCCACCACTAGGTCTGCGTGCTGTTTGCTCCATTTGGTCTATGACATTTGGATGATCATCTTCATCAATTGATAGACTCCTACCTTCAGGAGCACTGTCTCCCTCCCCCACATTAGTCAGTTTAAAGCCCTCCTGATGAGGTTTCTGAGATTTTTGGCAAAAACATTCCTCCCAACCGTTGTGAGGTACAGCCCATTGCTTGCCAGAAGTCCATCTTCCAGAAACTGCAGTCCGTGATCTAAGAATCCAAACCGTTCCTGTTTACACCATTTGCGAAGCCAGCTGTTCACTTCCACTATTTTTCCCTCTCTCCCTGGGCCATGTCGTTCAACTGGGAGGACAGATGAGATGACAATTTGTGCAATTAATTGCTTCAATTTCCTGCCCACAGCCCCATAGTCTCTTTTGATCTTCTGGAGGCTATTGCTTGCAGTGTCATTGGTTCCCACATGAACCAAGAGGAAGGGGTATTTGTCAGTGGGTTTTATGATTCCTTGCAGTCGTTCAGTTACATCTTGGATCTTAGCCCCGGGGAGACAGCACACTTCCTGAGACATCTTGTCAGGCCCACAGATCACTGTTTCTATTCCCCTCAGTAGGGAATCCCCTATGACCACTACATGCCTCCTCTTAGGTTTGGTCGGGGTTTTTCCGTGAGCTGTCCGTTTCAAGGTCGCCTGCACATTCCCTGAGGACTGACTTTGCTGCTCGTCTTCATATACCTGATCGGCTGTAATAATAATAATAATAATAATAATAATAATTTATTATTTATACCCCGCCCATCTGGCTGGGCCTCCCCAGCCACTCTGGGCGGCTTCCATAAAAACCAAAAATACAGTAAAATCACACGTTAAAAACTTCCCTGAACAGGGCTGCCTTAAGATGTCTTCTGAATGTCAGGTAGTTGTTTATCGTTTTGACATCTGCTGGAAGAGCGTTCCACAGGGCGGGGGCCACTACCGAGAAGGCCCTCTGCCTGGTTCCCTGTAGCTTTGCTTCTCGCAATGAGGGAACCGCCAGAAGGCCCTCGGCGCTGGACCTCAGCGTCCGGGCAGAATGATGGGGGTGGAGACGCTCCTTCAGGTATACTGGACCGAGGCCGTTTAGGGCTTTAAAGGTCAGCACCAACACTTTGAATGAGGGAGAGATCCTCAAATGGAGTCTGCTCTTCGTCTTCCATACTAGGGGAGAGGACCTCAAAGCGATTGTGTATTTCTAAACAATCAGAGCGAACCCTGGGCCTCCTACTTCTTTGAGTCACGTTTCTCCATATATCTGGCTCCTGTGTTGGTGAACTAGCCTCCTTCTCAGGGGAGTCCCCTATCTCCTCCTTGGTGGAGACGGTGTGCTCTGTTGCTTCCAAGAAGAGCTCCAGCTCTCTAATTCTTTGGAGCGTAGCTACACGTTCCTCCAGTTGCTGGACTTTGTCTTCAAAGAGGGCAATCAACATGCAATTGCTGCAGGTAAAGCTGCCTGCAACCTTTGGCAAGATGGCAAACATTGCGCAGGAACCGCAGGCGACTGCAGCTGTTCCCTCACCCTCCATCTTGAGAACGTGTCGTTGGGGGTGGCTACAGTGGTCCTCCATCATAAAAAGCGTGAAGACAGGACAAATAACTCCCCCCCCCAAAAAAACCCTAGGTCTCCCCCAACAAACGTTTGAGACTAGCTCCCCTAAATCAAATAATGGATCAAACTGCGTGCGCCGCAAGGCGCGCGCCGCTGCCCTGCAAGCTCTGATAAGCTCCTCCCACAGCTAATCACCTGCCTCAACAGAAACCCTGCCCCCTCTGACCTTTGCACAGGGAGAGCAGCTAATCAGCCACAAAGAAACACACACACAAGAAAACCCTTTTTGCTCCTTCTTCAGCTGCTGCCCTGCAAGCTCTGATAAGCTCCTCCCACAGCTAATCACCTGCCTCAACAGAAACCCTGCCCCCTCTGACCCTTGCACAGGGAGAGCAGCTATTCAGCCACAAAGAAACACACACACAAGAAAACCCTTTTTGCTCCTTCTTCAGCTGCTGCCCTTCAAGCTCATATAACAATATTTATGTGTTCAATCTCAAGCAGAAATCAGAGGCTTTTCAAAGGTTCAAGGAATTCTGTGCTTGGTTGGAAAATGTGCATGGTAAGAAGATATTTTTTTCACTGATCGCGGGGGGAATTCACTTCTCAGCAGTTTGAAGCTTTTCTGACTGAGAAAGGAATTCAACACGATTTGTCTAGTCCTCGTTCGCCATAGCAGAATGGACTTTGTGAGAGAGCAAATCAAACATTGCTTCAAGGGTTGAAAACCTTGCTGCATGATGCCAATCTTCCAGAGAGTTATTGGGCAGAATCTTTGAGCTGTTTTGTTTACAGTTATAATCGGAGATTATCATCATCGATTGGTTGTACCCCCTATGAAAAGATGTTTGGCAAGAAACCATACATCAAACAGATGAGAATTTTTGGTTCTGACATGTGGGTTCACACACCACAAAGCTCCAAGTTAGGCAAGCGTGGATTGCATGGTATCTTTCTAGGATACCAGAAAGGTTCTTACAGAGTAATGATGACTGACTCTAAGACAATTAGGCTCACTAGAAGTGTTGAGTACAATGCCAAGTGGGGGGATAATGTGGGAATTTTCCAATGTTATCCTGATGACAGTGACGAGACTGAAGATAAGCAATAATCACAGCAACAGCCACACCCTACACCCACTGATGAAGGTCCTGATTCTGAATCTGAGACTGAATTGGATGATTCAGAGGATTTCAAGAGTGCGAAAGCCTCTATGCGACCCTCTGAAGGCTCTGATCGAGAATTGGAGGAACGATTGTTCACTATAGGTCACTATTCTCCTAAGAAGGAAGAGGAGAGTGTTGAAGACTTACGGCTAATTCACAGGTCTAAGAGAGCCACTAAAGGTAGACCTCCAAAGAGATTTGCTGATGAATTTGCTAAAACAGCAGTTGCAGCTGTTAAAAGCTCCAAGAAGGTATTTGAACCTTCAAGTTTCCAAGAAATCCAGGCTTTGGATTCAAAGGATGCTGAGCCATGGTTAAATGCCATGAAGGCTGAGCTTGATTTCTTAGAGAGGAACAAAACATGGGGGCTAGTTCCAGTAGTTCCAGGAATGATACTGCTTGGAAGCAAATGGGTCTTCAAAGCGAAGACAGATCAAAATGGCAAGATAGTCAGACACAAAGCCAGATTGGTAGCCAGAGGTTTTTCACAGGTACCAGGTGAAGACTATCACGAGACCTACTCACCCACCGTGAGGTATGAGAGCATTAGGCTCAAGCTTGCTGCAGAGGAGAATCTTCACGTTTCTCACCACAACGTGAATACAGCATTTTTGGGACTTCCGGGTTGGCGCCTCCGGCAATGGCTGAGCTCCTCCGATCGGGAGGAACTTACTCCGTGGAAAATAGGGTCTGACCGCCATGGCGAAGGCGGAGACCCACTGAAATCACAGGCGGAAGAAGCCTGTGAACCTGGGATTCGGCTGGCACCTACTCGCGGGGAAACCCTGTTTTGGGGATCCGGAGCGATGTGGGGTGAGCGGCGCGGTGCTTTGAATCGACTGCTTCTTTCACGGAGTGAAGCCGCATTGCTGTTGCTGGAGAGCGCTGACTTTTTTCTGTGGGCAATTGGATTTTTATTTTTTTTAATTATTATTTTTATTGCATTTTAACATACATACATACCACAAACATACAAGTTACAAAATACATAACCAAAAAGGTAAGGAAAAAAAAAAGAGAGAAAGAAAATTAAAGTTAAGAACGAAAAAACAAAACATAAAGTACATAAAACATAGACAACTCAACTTACATTGGCTTAACAGTAACACTGATTGACTTCCCTTTATTTCGATTTCGGAAAAAGTTATCTTATTTATCTATCTGCAGTATCTTTTCACAAAAAAGAAAATTTTTCGTAGTAAGCGTTGTGTCATACCTACTGTGATTTTTACATATACATATGTATTTATTATCAACATTTTAATTTCCCTTTATCTCTGTTTCCATGTATATCCTGAATTTATTCCATTCATTATTAAACTTTGTACTTTTTTGGTTCCTTATTTTCTGTGTCAATTTTGCCAGTTGTAAATAATCGAATAATTTAGATTGCCACTCTTTTATTGTTGGGGTCTTTGATGTTTTCCAGTACTGTGCTATGAGGATTCTGGCGGCCACTGTTGCATATTGAAAAAAAGTTTTATCTTCCTTTTTAATTTCTTCACCAATTATCCCCAACAGGAAGGCTTCTGGTTTTTTACTAAAGGTGTATTTAAAGATTTTTTTTAAATTCATTATAGATAGATTCCCAAAATTTTTTGAGTATCCCACACGACCACCACATATGAATGAAATCACCCTCCTTTCTCTTGCATTTCCAACACATTTTATCACCTATTTTGTAAAAATTTTTCAGTTTTACAGGTGTTATATACCATCTGTACATCATCTTGTACATGTTTTCCTTAAGTGTTGTACATGCCGAAAAGCTCATGCCTTTACACCATAGTGCCTTCCACCTGTCAAACTCTATGTTATATCCTAAATCCACTGCCCACTTCACCATTACCTCCTTTACTTCCTCATCTTTGGTGTCCCACTCAAGTAGCTGGTTGTACATTTTTGATAATAGTTTTGTTTTGCCTTCTATTATTTCGATCTGAAATCTGGATTTCTTCTCACTTATTCCAATCTTTTTATCTTCCGTCCACATAGAGTTAATTTGGTGATATTGGATCCAACCAGTCAACTTATTTTTTATTTCTTCATATGGTCTAATCTTCCACCCGAGACTTCCGGTCGGCGCCAGCGTCTTAATGGCGGTCTTTGCCTTGAGCTCCGAGGCAGGACTGCTCCACGGGTTCGGGTCTGACCCGCTACGGCGAGCGGGGGACCCCTAAAATCACAGGCGCTGAAGCCTGTGAACAAGGAGATTCGGTGGGCACCTTTGCACCCCCCGGTATTGCGAAGGAGCCTTTTTAAAGGCTCCGGAGCGGCATCGGGTGTGAGTGCGGTGCTGAGGATCGCAACCCAGCTCGTGGAGCGAAGCCGCGTCGCCATTGACGGAGAGCGCCGATTCCTTCCTGAAAATTACCGATTGGCAACAAAACCTGTGAGTAGGAATTACAAAATATTTGAAAAGGACTATTTTTAAGAAGATTCGGCTGAAAACGGGAAAGGCAAAATTAAGGAAGTCAGCCTCCCGGAACTGCACGATTAACGCAGCAATGAAAAGAGCTAGCTGTATTTAAAGGGAACGTTTTATTTGAACTTTGCTAAACCCCGACATTGAAAAGACCTTCCCCCCACGGAGCGGGAGTAGGGGGGAAGGGAAATTTGGCTTAATCTAACCCGCTAGAAGAAGTAAGCTTTGAAAGGGAAACTCTCCGCTGCCGATACCTTTGATCAGGCTGCCTGAGCGGTGAGCGCCTAGAAACGAACTGTCAAAAAAGAGAGGACTACGGATATAAAGTAAGACTATATTTGAAACATAGTAACGGGACTTTACTTGGCAGACCCAGATTTTCAAATGGCAACAAAGTAGGACTTTGGGTTGGATTTTATCTCCTTTGGGACATTGTATGGCTACTTGCTTCCCTGTTTCTTTGTTATTCCTGCTTGGATACAATTTCCCCCTCTAGAGGATTAAAAGAAAGACTGCAGTACTGAGGCAAGAACTGGGTTTTTCCACTTGTAATCTTCCTGTGGGAACGACCTTGAGTTATGAGCACGCCACTGGATGAAATATCAACAAGAAGCAAAACAAAGCAAGCTCAAAAGCAGGCTCAGAAAAGAAGCTCTATATCAGGAGCAGCAGCTGGACAAGAAAAAGTAACAACAGCATCAATGGATTCTATGACACAGGCACTGCTCAAAATAAATCAATCTTTAGAAGTACTCACTAAGCAATCTACAGAGAACTCTAAGAAATTGACAGAATTAACAACAAGATTGGACTTGAACACAACGACAATATCGTCTAACACAGAGTCTATAAATCGTTTAATACAAGAAAGTATGGAAACAAGGAAAATAGCCGAGACTGCTAAAATTACTGCCGAGGAAGTCAAGGGAAAATTTGTACCTATTGTAAAGAAGGTACATGAACATGATGCAACCTTAGCTCTTATGGAACTGGAGAGGAAAGGCAAGAATCTGAAATTGAGACTGGTACCAGAGGAGGAAGAGGGCAACCTTGGGGAATTTCTCATAGACAAATTTCAAGAATTTTGGACTGATGAATTAGAAGGAGAAGAAGATGAATTTGTAATAACTACAGCCTTCCGGATTGGCAGGAAGCAAGGCAAGAAACCAAGGGATTGTTTAATCACTTTAAGATCCAAGGAAGAAAGAGATAAAATATTGAACCTACATTTCCAGAAGGCACTGATTATTAAGAATTCTCAAATACAGATTTACAAAGATATTCCTAAATATTTTTTGGGAGTGAGGACTCAATTTAAAGACTTAGTGGACTTGCTGAAACAAAACAACACTCCATTCAGATGGGAGTTCCCACAAGGGTTGTCCTTTAACTTTAAAGGGAAGAAAATTAAAATAAAAACAATCCAAGATAAGGAACATTTTCTGGAGAGAAATTTTGAGGACTTTCAGAAAGGAACCGTGAGTGAGAGGGAAATACCGGATATTGCAAACTTATCATTTGGACTGACTCCAGCACCGACTGATCAGGAACAAGAACTTGGAGCGGTTGGTGGAAAAGACACCCAATAACAAATATGTCTCTGCAACTTCTGAGTTGGAACTGCAATGGTCTTAACCATCCCCGAAAAAGGACTCAAGTGTTTCATATATTAAAGAAAGAGCAATTAGACATAATATGTTTTCAAGAAACTCATATTGCCAGAATACATAGAAAACTTTTGACAAATAAAAGATTAGGACTGGAATTTATTTCCTCAGATAAGGTTAAGAAAAGAGGAGTGGTGATCTATGTTAAGGAGAAATGGGAACCAAAAATGATTTTCAAGGATGAACAAGGAAGATTTCTGGCAGTGGAAATTCAAATGCAAGGAGAAAAAATTTTGATTGTAGGTATTTATGCACCTAATGAGGGGAAGGCTGAGTTTTTTAAGAAGTTGCATGAGACATTAACCGATTTTATGGACTATAAAATTATAATGATGGGCGATATGAATGGAGTTGTCTCCACAAACATGGATAAAGCTCAAAGACAAGTAATCTCTAAGGATGGGAGACTTCCAAAGACTTTTTTTGAACTGACTGACACAATGGACTTGATTGACATTTGGAGAACAAGGAATCCTCTGGAAAGAGAGGGGACCTTCTTCTCTGAAGCAAAAATGACATGGACCAGGATTGACCAAATATGGATTTCTAGTAATCTGGCACCAAGGGTTAAAAATACAGAAATCTGCCCAAAAACTTGCTCTGATCATAACGCAGTAAAGATGGAAATGAAATTGACAACAGCTGGAACCTTTAGATGGAGAATGAATGACACCCTTTTTAGAGATGAAGCAATTGTAAAAAAGGCCCAAAAGACTCTGAAAGATTACTTTGAAATAAATCTAGGAACAGACCTGGAAAGAAGAATAATATGGGACGCAAGTAAGGCTGTCATGCATGGTTTCCTAATTCAACAAAATTTGATAAAAAGGAAACAACAGAATGAGAAGAAAGAAAAAATTTGGAATCAGATGAAAGAAGGAGAGAAGAAACTGAGGTCAAAACCAAAATCTCAGGAGATTTTAAGAGAAATAAAATACTACCAGACCCAATACATGGAACTGATGAACCAAGAAATAGAATGGAAAATAAAACAAATGAGGCAAAAAACTTTTGAATCAGCTGACAAATGTGGGAAATTGCTGTCATGGCAATTGAAAAAGAGACAAAAGCTGAACACTGTGACGTCCCTTGAAGTAGAGGGAAAATTTATAAATAAACCAAATGAAATTAGTAATTGTTTTCAAAGTTTCTTTAAGAAATTATATGCACAAGGGCCGAAAGATGAACAAGAGATAGAAGAATTTATTAAAAAATATGGACTATCAAAGATCTCGGAAAAAAATAAGAGGAGTTTAAATGAAAAAATTACGAATCAGGAAATCGAGGGTGCCATCCAGAATATGCAATTAGGAAAATCACCAGGGCCAGATGGACTGACGGCAAGATATTATAAAGAAATGAAGGAATGGTTAATACAACCACTGAAAGAAGTGTGTAACCAAATTTTGGAGGGGAAAAAGGCTCCCGAATCGTGGAAAGAAGCATTCATCTCACTTATACCGAAGACAGAAACTGAGAAACATCAAGTTAAGAACTACCGCCCTATATCACTCTTAAATGTGGATTATAAAATTTTTGCAGACATTTTAGCAAAAAGATTTAAAAAAGTGTTGTTAGAGGAGATTCATAAAGATCAAACAGGCTTTCTCCCAGGGAGACATATGTCAGATAATGTAAGGAATATTATAGATATTTTGGAACTACTGGAGACTGATATAAATAGAAAAGCAGTTTTAATTTTTGTGGACGCGGAGAAAGCCTTTGACAATATCTCTTGGAGTTTTATGAAGAGGAATCTCCATGGGATGGGGGTAGGCCAAAACTTTGAAAACGGTATAGGTGCAATATATTCAGAGCAAAAAGCTAAATTAATTGTGAATGGTGTAGTCATGGATGAAATTCCAATAGAAAAAGGGACACGACAGGGTTGCCCAATATCCCCTCTATTGTTTATATCGGTCCTGGAGGTGTTGTTGAATATGATTAGAAGGGACCAGCTGGTTGAAGGAATACACCTCGGAGCTAAACAATATAAGTTAAGAGCATTTGCAGATGATCTAGTTTTGACTTTACAACAGCCAGGAGCCAGCACAAAAAGAGTTTTAGAGTTAATTGAAATATTTGGTCAGGTGGCTGGTTTTAAATTAAACAAACAAAAGACAAAGGTACTGGAAAAAAATCTAACGATGGGGGAAAAAGATAGTTTTCAAAGAGAAACTGGCTTGGAGATAACAAAAAAGGTGAAATATCTAGGGGTGAATCTAACATCTAAAAATATGAATTTGTTTAAAGACAACTATGAGAAATGTTGGTCGGAAGTGAAGAAAGATTTTGACACATGGTCTAGATTGAGATTATCCTTGTTAGGCCGAATTGCTGTTATTAAGATGAATGTATTGCCGAGATTGTTGTTTTTGTTCCAGACACTACAAATTATAGATAAGATGGATTGTTTCAAGAAGTGGCAGAAAGATATATCAAAATTTGTCTGGCAGGGCAAAAAACCCAGAATAAAATTTAAGATTTTAACTGATGCAAAAGAAAGGGGGGGTTTTGCGCTGCCGGACTTAAGACTCTATTATGAAGCAGCAGCTTTCTGCTGGCTGAAGCAATGGCTACTTCTTGAAGACACAGATATTTTAGATTTGGAAGGGTATGATAACAATTTTGGCTGGCATGCATATTTATGGTATGACAAGGCAAAGATCTATAAAGGCTTTAAAAATCATATTGTCAGGAAAGCTTTATATAATGTTTGGAATCGATATAAGGATTTGTTGGAAAATAAAACACCCAGATGGTTGTCACCAATGGAAGCTAGAGCAGTCAAAAAACTTAATATGGATTCAAATTGGCCAAAATATAGTGAAATTATAGAGTATGATGGTGAAAAAGTCAAATTACAGAGCTTTGAGAAATTAAAATCCAAAGTTCGAGACTGGTTACATTATTATCAGATAAATGAGACTTTTAAGCAGGACAAGAAATTAGGATTTCAGAAAGAGAGGTCAAAATTGGAAACAGAACTGTTAGAGACCAATATTAAGAATTTGTCTAAAATGTATAACTTGTTGCTGAAATGGAATACACAGGATGAAACAGTTAAATCAGCTATGATTAAGTGGGCACAAGATGTTGGTCATGATATTATGTTTGCTGACTGGGAGCAGTTATGGACCACAGGCCTTAAATTTACGGCATGTAGTGCCTTGAAAGAAAACATAATGAAAATGATCTATAGGTGGTACATGACTCCAGTCAAGCTTGCAAAGATATATCATTTGCCCAATAATAAATGCTGGAAATGTAATGAATGCGAAGGAACTTTCTATCATCTTTGGTGGACCTGCCCAAAGGTTAAAGCCTACTGGGAAATGATCTATAATGAAATTAAGAAAGTCCTTAAGTGGACATTTGCAAAGAAACCGGAGGCTTTTCTCTTGGGCATGGTCGGCCAATTGGTACCAAAGAAAGATAAAACCTTTTTTATGTACGCAACCACAGCAGCAAGAATTCTCCTGGCAAAGTATTGGAAGATGCAAGAATTACCTACTCTGGAAGAATGGCAGACGAAGGTGACTGAATTTATGGGACTGGCAGAGATGACCGGCAGAATCCGTGATCAAAGGAGAGAGACGGTGGAAGAAGACTGGAAAAAATTTAAACTATATCTTAAGAACTGTTGCAAAATTTCGGACTGATAAAATGTTAAGGGTCAAGAAATAAAGAACTATAGCTGTAAATAGTTAAGTTAAGAAAATTTTGAGGGAAACGAAATATTGAAAACGAATGAAGGATTGCTAAAAATTTCTGAAACAGGGGTGCAGTGAAGGGGAGGCGTGGGGAAGTCATGTGTTGTTTATTTGTGTGTTTTTTGGTTTTATGAAAATTAATAAAAATTATTAAAAAAAAATAATAATCTTCCACCCGAACTCTGTTTTGGTCAATAGATCTTCATATGTCCATCTTTTCCCCTCGATGTTTGTCTTTTTTATTGTAAGGATATCAATTGGTGATAACCACCAGGGGGTTTTCTGTTCCAACAATTTTTTATTCCTTTCCCACACTTCTAGCAGTGGCCCCCTAAAAATATGGTTAGAAAAACCTTTGTGTACCCTTCCCTTGTCCCGCCATAAGTAGGCATGCCAACCAAATCTCAAATTAAATCCCTCTAGGTCTAACAAATCTCTGTTTTTAATGAGAATCCATTCTTTTACCCAGCAGAGGCATGCCGCCTCATAATATAGCTTTAAATTTGGAACCGCGAGTCCACCCCTGTCTTTTTGATCTGTGAGCAGTTTGAATTTAATTCTTGGTCTTTTCCCTTGCCAGATGAATTTGGATAGTAGTCTCTGCCAGTCTTTGAATAGTGAGGTTCCCCTGATTATCGGTATATTTTGGAATAAAAAAAGTAGTTTTGGTAATAGGTTCATTTTAATCGCTGCCATTCTCCCCAACCAAGAGAGTTGTAATCTGTTCCACGTATCCAAATCCTTTGTTATTTCTTTCCATGTGTTCTTATAATTATTTTCAATCAGATTTATATTCTTCATAGTTAACCAGATTCCAAGATATTTTACTTTTTTGGCAGTTTTAATCCCAGTTTGAATTTCAAGGTCGTTTTTTATCTCTTTTTCCAGGTTTTTAGTCATTATTTTGGTTTTTTCTCTGTTCAATTTAAATCCAGATAATTTTCCAAATTCTTCTAGTAGCTCTAACACCTTGCCAACACTCTTTTTTGGATCTTCCAGCGACAACATAAGATCATCTGCATATGTTTTCAGTTTATATTCTTTCACTCCGATTTTTATGCCACGAATCTCTGGGGTTTTCCTTATCTTATTAGTGATTATCTCTAACACCATAATAAACAGTAATGGTGACAGAGGGCATCCCTGTCGGGTACCTTTCGCTATTTCAAACGGTTCTGTCAGGTTATTATTGATCATCAATCTAGCACTTTGTTGTGTATAAATTGCTTTAATTCCTTCCAGGAATGTGCCCACTATCCCTGACTTTTCCAAACATTTTATCAGAAAACCCCAGGAAACATTATCAAAAGCCTTTTCGGCATCAACAAACATTAAAACTGCTGGTATTTCATTGTGGCATTCTAAATATTCAATGATGTCTATTGTATGCCTTATGTTGTCTTTTATTTGTCTGTTGGGTAGAAAGCCAGCCTGGTCAGTATGGATAAGATTAGTTAAACACTTTTTAAGTCGATGTGCCATTATGTCAGCAAAGATCTTATAATCATTATTCAATAATGAAATTGGTCTGTAATTCTTAATGCTAAGTTTATCTGAATCTGATTTCGGAATCAACGTGATGTATGCTTCTTTCCAGGATGTTGGCGTTTTTCCTCCTCTTAATATCGCATTCATTACCTCACATAGTACCGGTGTTATATATTCCTCTAGGGTCTTGTAATACTTGGCAGATAACCCATCTGGGCCTGGGGCTTTCCCCAGTTTCATTCTCTTAATTGCCTCTCAAATTTCCTCTGCTTTTATGGGTGTATTTAAGTTATTTCTTTCATCTTCCAATATATTGTTGGGGCTATTTTCTTCTAAATATTTTCCTATACCTATTAAATCATCTTCTTCTTTTTTGTATAAATTTTCATAGAATTTAAGGAAGTTCTTCTTTATTTCATTAGGGTCCTCCAGGACTTGTTCATCAACTTTTATTTTATTAATGAAACTGAGTTTTCTCCTTTTTCTCAGTTGCCACGCCAGGAACTTTCCAGTTTTATTTGCCGATTCGAAGAACTTTTGTTTCATTAGTTTAATTCCCCATTCCACCTCTTGACTTATTAATATTGAGTATTGTGTTTGGAGCATCTTATATTGTTGCTTGTAGCCATCATTATTAGGATTTCTTATCATATTTTTCTCACATTCTCTCATTTGTTTAATTAAATCTTCTTCTTTTTTGTTCTTTGGCTCTTTTTCTTTGGGTATTCTGCTGTATCAGGAGACCTCTTAACACTGCTTTACTGGCATCCCACACTATATCTATATCTGTCCCCTTGTTAATATTTAGGTCAAAGTAGTCTTTTATAGCAGTTTTAGCTTTTCCAATCACTTCTTCTTTTTCGAATAAGTAATCATTCATTCTCCATCTGTACAGCCCCTGGGTCTTCCCCTTTAGTTGTAATATTATTGGGCTATGGTCCGACAGAGTTCTAGGCTGGATCTCACATTTCACCACTCTTATTATTAATTCTCTTGAGATCCATATCTGATCTAACCTACTCCAGCTCTGGTGTGGTTCAGAGAAGTGGGTGAATTGTTTTATCATAGGGTTTTTATATCTCCATATGTCTATTAGGTCCAAATTTTCCTCCAAGTCGTTGAAAGATTTCGGTAATTTCCCTTGGTTTAAATTCTTTTTTCTTGCGCTTCTATCTAGTTCTGGTGTCGATACTCCATTAAAGTCTCCGAGTAAGACCAATTTATTATTATCTAAGTCCAATAAAAATTGCTCCAGTTTTTTTAAAAAACTCTAGTCTATTTGAGTTTGGGGCATATACTGTAACCACATTTATTTTTTCTCCCTGATAGTTAATTTGTGCTCCTAGGATTCTTCCTTCTTCATCCTTACAGATTTGTTTGGGTTCTAGTTTTTCTTTCACATAAATTACCACCCCTCTTTTTTTCATTGAGTCTGAGTTGATGAATTCTATTCCCAACTTCTTGTTTATTAGAATATGCTTGTGTTTTTTGGCAACATGGGTTTCTTGGCAACAAATGACATCAATGTTTTTATTCTTTATAATTTTTTCAAATTTATTTCTCTTGGACTTATCGTTAAAGCCATTCACATTCCATGAAAGAAACTTGAGAGTCATCTCAAATTATAACTAAGTACACTTTATCCTAAATTCTATTTTAAAGTCTAGTATTTCTCTTTCTGTTGGACTCTCTGTCTTCTCCCTCCTCTTCCTCCTCCGATCTTATGTCATCCGTTTCCTCCTCTGACTCCTCCCCCTCCCCCTCGACTCCGCTCCCTCCTCTCCCCCCCTCCCCTCTCTATCTAAGTCACCTCCTCGCAGTCTTGTTTCTTCTTTACCCAGATCTTTTTCGTACCTTCTCAGGAACTTTTCTGCTTCAAGGATATCAGTCAACTTGAATTTTTTATTTTTATGGTAGAAGGAAACCCCCTCTGGGAATTCCCATTTGTACTGTATTGCGTTTCTCTTCAGCACACTTGTTAGCTGTCTGTATCCTTCCCTTTTGCGCAGAATCCTAATTGGAATTTCTTTTAAAATGGTAATTGGACGGTCTCCGATCATTAACTTTCTTTTAAAGCTATTTCTTAATATTATATTTTTCATTTCAATGGAGTTGAATATTACTAAACAATCTCCAGGTAGTTTTTTTTTATTTAATTTGTTGCGGTTTTCCTCTTATTCTGAACGCATTCTCTATTGTGTATGCTACTTGTTCTTCTTTCATCTCCAACCATTTTGCGAGTTCCTGAACTATTTTTTCTCTTATGTTTTCATTTACTTCTTCGGCGATCCCTCTAAATTTTAGATTAAGATTCTTTTGACGCATCTCTGTCATAGCTAAATTGTCCCATAATTGATCTTGGGTTTTATTTAGGTTTTTTACTTCTTCCTTTAGCTTTTCTGTTTCTTTCTTTTGGTCCCTCAAATCTTTTTGTGTTTTTTTATTAGAGTCTTCAATTATTTTTGATTTAACTGTCAAATCTTGTATTTTTTTCGAGAGTTCACCTACAGCGCTTTCTATTTTACTATCTATTTGCTCCTGTATTTCTCCTAGTTTGCTTTCCATGTGTGTTTCCCTTTGCTTAAATTCCTCTTTGATCTTAAGCCATAGAATGTCTAAGTCTTTAATCTCCTCCTGTCGGGATGTCTTTCTTTCTCCCGGAGTCCCTCCAGCTTTTTTACCATTTTCCCCCGACATCCTATGATTTGTTCCTCTCTCCCCTAAGGGGCTCACAATCTCTTTTATCTTTTTTATGTTCTCCACACCATAAACACCATAAACACCTTAACTGTATAGTCCTATATTAAACACCTTAACTGTATAGTCTTATATTAACTTATCCTCTTATTCTCCTACCCTCCTGTCCTCTTTTGTTTTTCGGGTAACTATGGGAGACTTTCAATATCTTTCAATATCTTATTTTAGTTTGTCTAATTCAATTATTCACTCAATATTACCCATTCCCACATACATTTCCAAGGACCTTTTGCTGTTGAGTATTTGGTTTGTATTAGTAAGTTAGTATAGCTGTTTCAGAGACAGAGGAGAGGTGAGCAAAACAAGAGAAAACAAGAGAAAATGAGCAAAAAGTCAGGTGCGGTGTCCTTCTTTTATAGTCCGAAGAGGAAGGGAGTTGTATAGTCTTTATATATTCTGCAGTCTTCAGCCACTTGTATATTCCTGTAGTTTTCAGCCACTTATTGGCTTAATCCACTTCGTGGGGGCTGTGTTGGGTTTTCTTACCCTCTGGAGTCTCCGGTTCCAGTCCCAAAATCCAATATGTCTCTTTTTGTGGTCTTAGGTGAGGTATAATTGTGTACGGGAGACCACTAAGTGTCTCATATAATAACCAGCTTTAACACACTGTATTCCGTTGAATATGTTTTCAAGAAATAGAGAAGCGTCCTGGGTTAAGTATTGTTCAAATGATTTGTATTTCATCCAAAATTGGGTGTACGAGTAATAGGTTGAAAAAGGTTGTTAGTTATATTATTAAGGCGGAGGAGGGGGGGCAGGAGAGGAGGAGAAAGAAAGAAAATATATGTATATATATATATACAAAGTAACCAAAGTGACCCAATAGCTCTCTGATTTGGCACGGAAGTATAAATGCCATAAATGGTGTAAAAGTACAAATATCATAAATGGTATAGCTAAACTTAAAGCAAGGGGGGCAGGGGGGAAGAGCAGGTCACGGAAGCTATAAACGTAGTGTGTGTGTAGATTTCACAAGGTGGTTTGGGAGGGTTCTTTTTGTTAATAGTTCTTTTGAGTTTTGGATTATATTCCCAACAGTTCTCTCAAGCCGTACAGTTCTCTCGAGCTGCACTTCTGTGCTATTCCACAGGCAGTTCTTCACTCAATCAAATCTGCAAACCTCCATCTTAAGCTGCTCTGCTGTACTCCGTTATTTACTCTTTTTTAGTTTTAACCATTCCTTTCCAAAGAGGCTGGCATTCCTTTCCAAAGAGGCTGGCAATCCGAAACTGTGGAATGTTTCTTTGCACTGGATACTCTAAAAGTCCAAGACAGTTACTTTGTAACTCACACAGTCAGGCAGAATAAAAAGTTTCCTGTCTCTTCCTTGCTACTTTGTAACCAGCGCCATTTTAGTCCTCTACCGAAATAAATTCCCAAATTAAATCTTCAAACATCCGACGTTCTCTTAGTGTAAATTCAATCTTTTCAATATAAAATGCAACTACTCACACTAAGGGTTCCGCTCTAATAATTTTGGAGGTCCGTCGCCGTAGAATACAGCTCAAATTCTCCCAGGTATCGATAAGATCAAACTTGGGGCTTCCGGTTTCCGTCGTGAACAGAAAGGGAGTGCGGAAAAACTCCGGAGGGGTTTTCCGAGTAATACAGGGGCTTGGGGGTGTCGCAAGGGCACTGCGCCCCCCTACAAAGCTCAAGGGGGGAATCCCTTGAGGGAAAGAGTCCCTAGCCGTGTGGATGCGGTCTGCCGTTTTTCTGGGTCTTTTTTTTGAAGAGCTCGATGCGGCGAGATTGCTAGCACAAAAAGGGAAAACAACGACCCTGTAATACGATGCCTCAGACTCCCTCTGAAGAATGCGACGGACAATTGGATTTTAAACAACTACCCATGAGTAGAACGGAAAATTGGATCTTTACGTACCTTAATTTGGTGCCGAAGTGGGAAGGTCATAAACAGGAAGTCCGCCTTCCACATTTGTAAATAGACTGAAGCAAAAACGTTACAAGCTAAAGTCTTTGAAAGCTTTTTATAAAGGATTAAATCTCCATCGGTTAAAAATACAGAACCCCCCTTGGGAGCAGGTGAAGGGGGGAAAATTTTGAACTTAGTAAGCCTGCAGGAGTGAGGGGGAAATCAAATTACCACAGCTCTGAACCTGGGAACGGGCTGCCAGAAAGAACGGGCTTGGGGAATACGTCCTGAAACACTGTATAGACTCTAGCTTCAACTATGGAAATTTGGCTGAACTGTCCAGAAGGAATAAAAGTAATGTTCGGATGGAGTTCTCTCGAGATTTGCTCTTTAGCATTAAAGAATATGAAGAAGATCTGCCGAAGGGACCTGGAAAAGAGTTAAGAGCCTCGGACATAAGATCTCCAGGTTGATGGACTATATGGAATTGACGGAAAGGACTGGCAGAATCCGAAACCAGGGAGAGGAGTTGATGGAAGAAGATTGGAAAATTTAAAGTTTATATATAGAAATATTGCAAAATTAATGAGTGATAGAAAATTGGTGGTTTGATATTTTATGGATTTAGCAGAAATGTTATAAGGAGTTAAGCGTATATAAGTATTTTAGTTTTAATGTTAAAATAAGGTTAAAAAAAATTGGTGAAAGGAGGGAAAATAAAGTTACATTATATTGAGATAAATTACAGAACAAAAATTGGAAAAGATGGAAAGGATTTGCTGAAATAGTTAATCGAATTAGAATACAAAAAAGGGAGGTGTGAGGAGGTCAAGGAAACAAGCAAATGAAAGATAAGTTGGGAAGATTAGTTGTGTTTTTGTTTTTGTGGTTTTTTTTTTCTTTTTCTCTTATTGTGATGTGTTGTTTTGCTTTTGTTTAATATGGTGTTATTACTTTTACTTTTGCTTTTTGTAACCCTTAAAATTTTAATAAATATTATTTATTTTTTAAAAATACAGCATTTTTGTACGGATCTCTAGTTGAATCACTTTATCTGCTTCCACCTGATGGCGTACAGGTAAAACAGGGATTTGTTTGTTCTCTGAAGAAATCCCTTTATGGTCTCAAACAGAGTGCACGATGTTGGCACACTAAACTCACTGAGGTATTGTTTTCTCTAGGTTTTCAGCAAGGGAAAGCTGATCCATGTGTATTTGTCAAAGAGGAAGGGCAAAAGAAGCTGTATTGCTTGTTTTATGTTGATGATATACTTTTCTTTTGGAAAGATGTCAAAATGTACAATAATGCCCTAGCAATGATATTTTTATTCCAGACAATTCTGGTTATAAAAGGGGCAACTATATTTAAGGATTGGCAAAAAATAATTTCAAGGTATTAAACTTGACAGATATTAAACTGTTGACAGATGCGAAAGAAAGAGGAGGCTTCGCCCTGCCGGACTTGAAATTATATTATGAAGCATCTTGCCTCTGTTGGTTAAAGGAGTGGGTGAAATTAGAAAATACGGAACTGTTGGACCTGGAAGGATTTGATAATAGATTTGGATGGCACGCTTATTTATGGTATGATAAGAAAAAAGCACATAAAGGTTTTGTAAGCCACATATTTCGAAGATCTTTGATAGAAGTATGGGATAGGTATAAAAACCTATTAGAAGCAAAAAATACCCCATTGGTTATCACTTTTAGAAGTTATGAGTGTGAAAAAAATCAACATGAAAGGGGGGTGAATAACTTACGGTGATTTGATTATTAAAGAAGAGGGAAAATGGAAGTTAAAACCATATGAGGAAGTCAAGGAATATGTTCATGATTGGTTGCATTACTATCAGATTAATGAAATGTTTAAAAAAGAGCTAAAAGAGAGAGGTTTTTCGGAAAAAGAGTCAAAGTTTCAAAAATAAATATTGAGTAATGAAATTAAAAACCTGTCAAAATGTATAAATTGTTGCTAGAATGGCATACTAAAGATGAAGTGGTAAAATCAGTAATGATTCAATGGGCCAGGGATTTGGGGTACAATATACAATTTGACGAGTGGAATAAATTATGGAACGAAAGGATAAAATTTACAACCTGTACTGCATTGAAAGAAAATGTGATGAAGATGGTTTATAGATGGTATATCACTCCAGTAAAATTAGCAAAAATGTATAAAGTAAGTAACAAATGTTGGAAATGTAAAGAAAAAGAAGGAATATTTCACCATATGTGGTGGGAGTGTAATAAGGTTAAAGTAAGAACCCCTTGGGTAGAGAGGGAACTTTCTTCTCTGAAGCCAAAATGACATGGACAAGAATTGACCAAATTTGGGTAACTAGAGGACTGGCTCCAAAGATAAGAAAAGTGGAAAATTTGTCCTAAAACTTGCTCCGACCATAATGCTGTGAAAATGGAGATGAAACTAGCACCAATTGGCTCCTTCAGGTGGAGGATGAATGACACCTTGTTTAGGGATGAAGAAGTGGCTAAGAAGGCCCAAAAAACCTTGAGAGATTATTTTGAGATAAATATGAATACTACTGTTGAAAAAAGAGTAATTTGGGACGCAAGCAAAGCGGTTATGAGAGGGTTTCTGATACAACAGAATGCAATAAAGAAGAGAACTCAAAACGAGAAAAAAGACAAAATTTTGGAGAAAATAAAGGAAGGTGAGAAGAAATTGAGAGCGAAACCAAAGTCGCAAGAGATTTTGAGAGAAATAAAGTTATATCAAGTACAATATATGAAAATGATGAATCAGGAAATAGAATGGAAAATTAAACAGATGAGACAAAAGACATTTGAGTCGGCTAACAAATGTGGGAAATTGCTGGCTTGGCAAATGAAAAAAAGACAAAAGCTTAACACCATTACAAACTTGGAAGTGGAAGGAAGAAAGAAATTGATATAAATTGATATAGATCGATTCTTGAAAACAAATGGACTACAAAAAATCTCTCAAGAAAACAAGCTAATGCTGAACTGTAAAATAACTGAACAGGAGGTAGAAGGTGCCATTCAGAATATGCAACTGGGTAAATCTCCAGGGCCGGACGGCTTAACTTCAAGATATTATAGATCCTTGAAAGATTGGATAATACAACCATTAAAGGAAGTTTGTAATGAAATTTTGGAAGGGAAAAAAGCACCAGAGTCGTGGAAGGAAGCTTACATTACACTTATACCGAAAACTGAGTCTGAAAAGACACAGCTTAAGAATTACCGCCCCATATCTCTGCTTAATGTGGATTATAAAATTTTTGCAGATATTTTAGCCAAAAGATTAAAAAAAGTATTAGTGGAAGAGATACATACAGATCAAGCAGGCTTTCTCCCGGGTAGACACTTATCTGATAATACGAGAAATATAATTAACATTTTAGAAAAATTACAAGTGAATATTAATACTAAGGCAGTTTTGATATTTGTGGACGCGGAGAAAGCTTTTGACAATATCTCTTGGAGCTTTATGAAGAAGAACTTACAGGGGATGGGGGTTGGTCAAAGTTTTGGAAATGGTATAGGTGCAATATATTCTGAACAAAAGGCTAAACTAATTGTTAATAATGTGGTGACGGAGGAATTTAAGATAGAGAAAGGGACACGACAAGGTTGCCCAATCTCCCCATTGCTTTTTATATCGGTCCTGGAGGTCCTTTTAAATATGATTAGAAGGGACCAATTGGTTAAGGGTATACAAGTCGGAGCCAAACAGTACAAATTGAAAGCATTTGCAGATGACTTAGTATTGACATTACAGGTGCCAGAATCTAGTACTAAAAGAGTATTGGACCTGATTCAGGAATTTGTTCAGGTTGCAGGATTTAAGTTGAATAAGTTAAAAACTAAGGTTTTAGAGAAAAATCTAACAGTGATTGAGAGAGAGAGGTTTCAGAAGGAGACAGGTTTAACATTGGTCAAGAAAGTGAAATATTTGGGGGTTAATATGACAGCTAAGAATGTGAATCTATTTAAGGATAATTATGAAAAATGCTGGACGGAAGTGAAAAAAGATTTAGAAATATGGTCAAATTTGAAGCTTTCATTGCTAGGCCGTATTGCTGCGATAAAAATGAATGTATTGCCAAGAATGTTGTTTTTGTTTCAAACACTGCAAATTTTGGACAAAATGGATTGCTTCAAGAAGTGGCAGAGAGATATTTCTAGATTTGTCTGGCAGGGCAAGAAGCCCAGAATAAAATTTAAAATACTAACGGATGCAAAAGAAAGAGGTGGATTTGCCCTGCCAGACCTTAAACTTTATTATGAATCAGCCGCATTTTGCTGGCTGAGAGAATGGCTGCTTCTTGAAAACACAGACATTTGGGACTTAGAAGGTTTCAATAATGTATTTGGGTGGCATGCATATCTGTGGTATGACAAGGTCAAGGCACATAAAGCATTTAAAAACCATATTGTTAGGAAAGCATTGTTTAATGTTTGGATAAGATATAAAGACCTACTTGAAAATAAAACCCCAAGGTGGTTGTCACCAATGGAAGTGAAGGCTCTGAAAAAGCTCAATATGGAGGCCAAATGGCCGAAATATTGGGAAATTTTGGAACAAGAGGGAGATAAATTGAAATTGCAGAGCTTTGAAAAACTAAAAGACAAAGTGCAAGATTGGCTTCACTATTATCAAATAATGGAGGCATACAAATTGGACAAGAAAATTGGCTTCCAGGTGGAAAAATCAAAACTGGAAACAGAACTGTTAGATCCCAAAACTAAGACTCTGTTAAGAATGTATAACTTGCTGTTGAAATGGAACACTCAGGACGAAATGGTGAAATCTGCTATGATAAAATGGGCACAAGATGTGGGACACAACATTATGCTGGCTGACTGGGAACAGTCATGGACCACAGGTATGAAGTTTACGGCATGTAATGCCTTAAGAGAGAATATTATGAAAATGATATACAGGTGGTACATGACACCAGTCAAGCTTGCAAAAATATATCATTTGCCCGATAATAAATGTTGAAAATGTAAAGAAAATGAAGGTACATTCTTTCACCTTTGGTGGACGTGCCCAAGGATTAAGGCTTTCTGGGAGATGATCTATAATGAAATGAAAAAGGTATTTAAATATACCTTCCTGAAGAAACCAGAGGCCTTTCTCCTGGGCATGGTCGGCCAATTGGTGTTAAAGAAGGATAGAACTTTTTTTATGTATGCCACAACAGCAGCAAGAATACTCATCGCAAAGTATTAGAAGACACAAGATCTACCCACCCGGGAAGAATGGCAGATGAAGGTGATGGAGTACATGGAGTTGGCAGAAATGACTGGCAGAATCCGAGGCCTGGGAGAAGAGTCGGTAGAAGAAGATTGGAAGAAATTTAAAGACTATTCACAAAAATATTGTAAAATTAAGGAATGTTAGAAGGATGTTGGAATGAAGTTATGTGGTTTTAGCAGTAATGTTATAAAGGAGTATTTAAAAATGGATTGTTAACAGGTGAGAATGTAAAGTTATAATATATTAAGATAAATTATTAAGATAAAAGCAAAAATGGAAAGGATTTGCTGAAACAACTAATTGAACTAGAATACAAAAAAGGGAGGTGCGAGGAGGTCAGGGAAACAAGTAAATGAAAGTCAAGACATGGAAAGGTTGATTTGTTTTTAATTGGTTTTACTTTTTTGTATTTTGTATTTTTTTTGCTTCTTTTTTTTCTTTTTTCTTCTTTTATTCTTGTAACTTTTTTGAAACTTTAATAAATATTATTTAAAATAATAATAATAATAAGGTTAAAGTATTCTGGGAACAGATATATAATGAGTGGGAAAAGATGTTGAAATATACATTTGTTAAAAAACCAGAGGCTTTTTTGTTAGGAATGGTTGGAAATAAAATAAATAGAAAAGATCAGAAATTATTTTTATATGCAGTGACGGCAGCAAGGATACCACTGGCCCAAAAATGGAAGCAGGAGGAATTACCATCTATAGAAGAGTGGAGAATGAAATTAACACACTACGCAGAACTAGATAAATTAACAGGGAAAGTCCGAAACCAACGAGATCACAAGTTCACCCAGGACTGGAGTAAATTTGTGGATTATATGAAAAGCATATGTGATGAAAAGATAACGTTTGTGGGTTTACAGGAAGCTTTGTGAAGAAATATGTAAACATTGTAAAAAAGGGAAGAGAGGGAGTAGGTAGATTTTAAGATAAAAGGCAATGATAAATTTCGAGCTTGCAGAATAAAGACGAGAACACGGAGGATTCACGGATGAACTGATGGAGGTCAAAAATATGTATTTGTGATTGTATTGAAAATGTATGACTAAATTTTCTATTGGAAATTAATAAAAAATATTTTTTTTAAAAAAAAACCACTGTACCTATGTATGGAAGTTGGGTTTGTACTGATATTCAGTACAATATTAATGTTCACAGAAAGGGGGAGGATGTTGGTTTCTATTTCCCTCACTGAGCAGCAAATGCATCTCACAAGACATTGTTTGCATTCCACAGTCCAAGTTACTGTTGGGTTCCCACGGGAAAGGGAGACTGGATGTGACGTACACTGGTTTCCTGTTTTTCAGTGTTCAGTCATTTTCTTTGTTAGAGAGTTGAGAGGGTTGCTCTCTGCTCTCACAGAGGCAAGATGTATGTTTGTGTGTTCTCGGTATAGATGAGAACTAAAATTAGCATGTAGCACAATACCTGCTTATCCTTTCGTCTGCGAACTATACTCTGCTGTACCAGCTCCAGATGGGCCGGAGCTGGACAAACTAACAATTTTCAACACTTCCCTTTCCATGGAGGCGCAGATTGCAGCTATAACAAAGGCGGCATTTTTTCATCTCCGCCAAGCTAAGCAGTTGGCTCCTTACCTCTCTCGCCCTGACCTAGCCACTGTGATCCACACGACAGTCACCTCCAGACTGGATTATTGTAACTCGCTCTATGTGGGGCTGCCCTTGAGACTGACCCAGAAACTCCAGCGCGTCCAGAATGCCGCGGCGAGACTCCTTACAGGGTCCTCACTGCGAGTTCACATTCACCCGGTGCTATACCAGCTGCACTGGCTCCCGGTGGGGTACAGGATCAGGTTTAAGGTGCTGGTTTTAACCTTTAAAGCACTCTACGGCCTAGGACCCTCGTACCTACGGGACCGCCTCTCCTGGTATGTCCCACAGAGGACCTTACGGTCTTCAAACAAAAACATCTTGGAGGTCCCAGGCCACAGAGAGGTTAGGTTGGTCTCAACCAGAGCCAGGGTTTTTTCGGCTGTGACTCCGATCTGGTGGAACGCTCTGTTACAAGCGACTAGGGACTTGACATCTTTCTGCAGGGCCTGCAAGACAGAGCTGTTCCACCAGGCCTTTGGCCAGGGCACAGCCTGACCCCCTCCTTTGGCAATTCTCACAGAACTCTAGCCCAATGGTTGCCATTAATCTGTTTTGAATTGATTTTATAATGAAATGATTTTAGAATGTTGTATCATTTTAATGTTGTTAGCCACACTCAGCCCAGCTTCGGCTGAGGTGGGCGGGATATAAATAAAATTTATTATTATATTATTATTATTATTAAGAGCCAGGAAGAGAGCTTGAGGCTCAGATCGGCACAGGGAAGCGTGCCGGGCTCCATTACATTCCAGCATTAGCTACCCTTCCCAAGTTGGTGTCATGGTGAAATGTGACTTCGAGGGATGGAGAAAGTGTGCAGGCTTTGCTGATGCTTGGTCATTTGTGATATACAGATAGCACAGGTGAGGTGTCTTTTGAGACACCTGTGGAGGAGATGCGGATGTGGCGCTGCAGTTTTTTCAAGCACCTTGGCTTGGTTGGCATCTTCTACACTTGAGGGAATCGCCTTAAGCCTTGTGTGCCTACTCAACCAATTCAACCTGCACAACTGGGAGCTGCCACGTAAGACACATTCCACACTTGCAAGAAATCTATATTTTAGTGCAACAGCAGTAACACTTTGGAACTCCCTGCCTAGGGACCCCAGGCAGCTGCCTTCACTGTACTCTTCCCCACACCTCCGTAAAACATTATGGTTTAGGGGCCTTTGGAAAACATGTGGAAGGCTGCACGGTGTGGAAAGCCTTTTGCTTACTGCTGATTTTAATTGTCATGGCAATATTTTGAAATGTGTGCCTGTATTTCACTGTATCATTAAACATTTTCATGAGGTGCTTTTGTAAATTTGCTTTAAGTTTTTTTGACAATCAAGTGGGGTATAAATGATATAGGATGAATTAAGTTATATTAAATTAAAATGAACTCTATTGAAATTGAATCCAAAGTGGTGAAGGTCTAAGTATCTGCTTGCTATTCCTGTACAACATCTTTCTTGTGCTTCTGCCTGATTTTGTTGTGTCTGGAAACTCATGATAGATTTATTGCTTTATTGTTTGGCGCCCAGCCACGCTTCCCTTGAGGACCTCTGCAGCTTCTGTTTACGCAGTGTAGCTTCGGAGCGCCGTAAAGCAATTAGCAGAATTGCACAGCGTCTTTGTGTAGAAAGGGCAGTAAATAAGTCCAGACATTACTTCTATCCTATTATCTCTTCATTGAAAACAAATAGCGTATTTACAATCCATAACAGCCATCAGAGTATAGCTGCATTTTCTCTGCGTCCTTCTCTCTCAGTGCAGCGACTGATCTGAAATCGAAAGCACTCTGTTCACAGCATAACAAGCTGTTTACGTCACATCCTGGCTTACTTCCCTTGTAAGCCCGTCCCCTCAAGCTCGAGACACAGAAGGTTAACCCTTCACTATACCCAACACCCCCTCTTGTCTCGCGCCTGAGGGGGACATTGACCCTTGGTTCCCCCAAACCCAGACCTTCGCAAAACTCCCCATGTCTTTGGAAGGATAGTCGCTTCGTGAACCCATCAGCTAGGTTCTTGGCAGAGGAACAGTACTTCAGCGCAACTAACCCCTCCTGAACACTCTGACACACATTCTGAAAGCGAATGTCTAGGTGTTTAGTCCTGGCCTTGAATTGACCCGACTCGGCCAAACGAAGGCATGGTTGATTGTCTTCGAAAACACGTATCGGCAGACAATCCACTCCGCAGAGTTCCTGGACCAAACAAGCATAGAACTCTACTTCTCTGCACACCTCTGAAAGAGCACTGAACTCAGTCTCAGTGGATGAGAGCGCTATAAGACTCTGCTTCTTGGACCTCCACCCGACTACTGAGTTCCCAAACTTCACCACTAGACCAGACACGGACTTGCGGTCTTCCAGATTAGCCCAGTCCGAGTCCACAAAACAAGTCAGTTTGACTTCACCTTGCGCTGGCAACCTAAGACAAAAATCTTTGGTTTCCTGCAAATACCTCAGAACTCTCTTGATGCCATTCCAGGCTTGCACACTAGGGTTTGAAGCTTCCCTGCTGAGCAGATTGACAGCAAACGCTATATCAGGTCTGCTCCACTGGGACAAGTACAGCAAGCTCCCTAGGTCTGACTGAAACACCTCAGCATTTTCGAACACGGCGCGTTCTACTTGCTGACTGTCCTTCACAAAACTAGTCTCCACAGGACTTCTCACTCCTGCACAATCACTCATCCTGAACTTCTGAAGCAGTTGCTCAATTTTGCCTCTCTGGCTGAGCAAGAAGCTTCCATCCTGTGCTCGGTCAACATTCACACCTAGATAGGTTTTGACAGCCCCAAGCTGCTTAAGCTTGAACCGTTTACCTAGCTCTTTGACGAACTTCTCTGCCTGTTTATCTGTCTCTGAGAAAAATAACAAATCATCAACCCAAAGTTGAAGAAATTCTTGTGTTGCACCTGTTCCTCTTAAATAAAGGCAACTATCAGCAACACTTCTTCTGAAACCTAGCTCTTCTAAGGCTTCATTCAGGCACATGTTCCAGTTTCTGACAGATTGACGTAATCCATAGATGGATTTGTGCAATCTCCACACAACACCTTGTCTCAAGATCTCAAACCCTGGAGGGGGAATCATGTACAGCTCCTCCTGGAGATCTGAGTTTAGGTAGGCAACATCCACATCAAAGTGGTTTACCTTCCAGCCTCTCTGTGCTGCACAAGCTAAAAGCGTTCTCAGAGTCTCTGTTCGTGAGGTTGGCGAATACACCTCCGTGAAGTGTATTGCCTTTCTCTGAGTGAATCCTCGAGCAACTAACCTAGCTTTATACTGTGGTTCTCCAGCGTCAGTGGGCTTAAGACGGTAAATGTTGTAATCTTCGAGCCTAGTCAGAGGAATGTGCCATACTCCAGGCACCCGGCTCCGATTACTTGTTGACCTCCCTGTCTTCAGGAGACAGGCGGGGTCTCTATCGGCGATCCTTCTCAAACGTGAGAAGAACACACCACTCTCCCTCCTCCCTGTTTTCCCCAGGAGGGGGGGAAGAGACAGACAGAAATGTATTTACATGCCTTTATTTCTGTCTATGCAGCAGTACAGAGAAACACGTCCCTACTCTTCAAACACCAACAGCAGAGAGAGTAAACTCCACCCCTGTACTTCCAGTACATGTCAGGTGACACACTGAGCTAACATCCGGTGCTCAGTACAGTGAATAAACTGTACTTTTGCTCCCACGGTACAGTCACAAACATCAACATCCTGTTTGGCTTTTCCTTTTTTTTCTGTTATAATATTTTTATTAAGTTTATGAAATACAGAAAAAAGAGATAAAGACAGAAATAGAAAATACAGTAGAGAAATTACAAATTTCCATAATCCTTTTTTCCAGCACATCTATTGGACTTCCCCACATCCTCCAAACCCTGCATTCTCTGTAATACAAAACATCAGCAATTTGTTAACTTATTTCAAAGCTTATTGTATCTTTCATTTTATCATGTTGCCTAATTTCAAAACTATTGTAACCCAAATCTTATATGTTTTAGCTTAAACATAATAAAGTTATTTCATTATTCCACCTTTGACTTCTTGTACCTTAATTTCCATTTCATTAATTTACCGATGCTGAAGCAAGAATTTCTAAAAAGTGCATTTTTTAACATTCATACAACTTGTAATGTTTTTTCAAATAGTCTTTAAATTTTTCCCAGTCCTCCTCGATTGTTTCTTCTCCCAATTCTCGGATTCTGCCAGTCATTTCGGCCAGTTCCATATAGTCCATCAACTGCGTCTGCCATTCCTCCAGCGTGGGTAAATCTTGTGTCTTCCAATGCTTAGCAATCAGGACCCTTGCTGCTGTGGTAGCATACATAAAAAAGATTCTATCTTTCTTAAGTACTCTCTGGTCTACAATGCCCAGAAGAAAGGCCTCCGGTTTCTTAGGTAAGGTAAATCTAAGTACCTTTTTTAGTTCATTATGAATCATCTCCCAAAAGGCCTTCACTTTCGGGCAAGTCCACCAGAGATGGAAGAATGTCCCTTCCGCCTCTTTACATTTCCAACATTTGTTATCAGACAGGTGATATATCTTAGCAAGCTTGACTGGGGTCATGTACCACCGGTATATCATTTTCATAATATTTTCCTTCAAGGCACTACATGCCGTAAATTTCATTCCGGTGTTCCATAACCTTTCCCAGTCTTCAAACATAATGTTGTGCCCCAAGTCCTGTGCCCATTTTATCATGGCGGATTTGACTGTCTCGTCCTGTGTATTCCATTTAAGTAGCAAGTTATACATTCTCGAAAGTAGTTTATTTTTTGGCTCTAACAATTCTGTCTCTAATTTCGATTTTTCCACCTGGAATCCAACCTTTTTATCCACTTTAAAAACCTCCTGGATTTGAGCATAGTGCAACCAATCTCGCACCTTGTTTTTCAATTTTTCCAAGCTCAGCAACCTCCAATTGTCTCCAATTTTTTCAATTATTTCCCAATATTTAGGCCAGTAGGCTTCCATGTTAAGTCTCTTACGTGCCTTGGCCTCCACCGGTGAGAGCCACCTCGGAGTCTTACTCTCCAATAAGTCCTTATATTTTGTCCAGACCATCAAAATTGCTCTTCTGACAATATGGTTTTTAAACAATTTATGAACTTTAACCTTGTCATACCACAAATATGCATGCCACCCAAAAGCATTATCAAACCCCTCCAGATCTAGGACATCAGTGTTTTCCAATAGAATCCAATCTTTCAACCAGCAGAAGGCTGCAGATTCATAATATAACCTCAAGTCCGGCAGGGCAAATCCCCCTCTTTCTTTCGCATCAGTTAGTATTTTAAACTTTATTCGGGGCTTTTTGCCCTGCCAAACAAACTTGGAAATATCCTTCTGCCATTTTCCAAAACATTCCACTTTGTCCACGATCTGCAGGGCCTGGAACAGAAATAACATTTTCGGCAATACATTCATCTTTATAGCTGCTATTCGGCCCAACAAGGAAAGTTTCAATCTTGACCATATTTCCAAATCTCTTTTAATTTCTGACCAGCATTTCTCATAATTATCTTTAAACAAATTCAGATTTTTGGAGGTCAGATACACCCCTAGGTATTTTACTTTTTTAACCACATTTAATTCCGTTTCTTTCAGGAACTCATCTGTTTCTGTAGTTGTCAAATTTTTTGCTAGAACCTTAGTTTTTTGCTTGTTCAACTTAAATCCCGCCACCCGACCAAAATCAGAAATTAATTCTAACACTCTTTTAGTACTAGAGACCGGCTCCTGTAATGTTAATACCAAGTCGTCTGCAAAAGCTTTCAGTTTATACTGTTTCACTCCGACCTCAATTCCTTGTACAGACCGGTCCTTTCTAATCATGTTCAGTAGCACCTCCAGGACTGAAATAAACAATAGGGGGGATAGGGGGCACCCCTGTCGTGTCCCTTTTTCTATTTTGAACTCCTCTGTCACCACATTATTAACAATCAATTTAGCTTTTTGCTCTGAATAAATTGCTTCTATTCCATTTTCAAACCCCCGCCCCACACCCATCCCTTCCAAATTTTTCTTCATGAACATCCAAGAAATGTTGTCGAAGGCTTTCTCCGCATCAATGAAAATTAAAACCGCTCTAGTATTAAGATTTGTTTGTAGGAGTTCCAAAATGTCAATGATATTTCTTGTATTATCAAACAAATGCCTACCGGGGAGAAAGCCGGCCTGATCCTTATGGATCACTTCATTAAGCACCTTTTTAAACCTACTTGCCAAAATATACGCAAAAATTTTGTAATCCACGTTTAGGAGTGAGATGGGGCGGTAGTTCTTAAGCTGGGTCTTTTCAGTTTCTTGTTTAGGTATCAATGTGATGAAGGCTTCTTTCCACGTCTCCGGTGCCTTCCTCCCCTCCATAATCTGATTACAGACCTCCATCAAAGGTTGTATCAAATAATCCTTCAAAACCTTATAGTATTTGGAGGTAAGTCCATCAGGGCCTGGAAATTTGCCTAATTGAAGATTCTGGATGGCACTTTCAATTTCTTGCTGGGTGATATTACTATTCAGGATAGTTCTCATTTCTTGAGTTATTTTTTGTAATCCATTAGTTTTAAGGAATTGATCCATCTCAAAGTCTTTCTGTGGCCCTTGTGAATAGAGTTCTTTAAAATATCTCTGGAAACACTTTCTAATTTCCTCGGGTTTCTGAACCATTCTCCCTTCAATCTCTAGATTTGTAACTGTGTTAAGTTTTTGTCTCTTTTTCAACTGCCATGCTAGCAGTTTCCCACACTTGTTTGCTGATTCAAAGGATCTTTGTTTCATCTGTTTAATTTTCCATTCCACCTCCTGATTTATCAATTTCAAATATTGTGCCTGGAAAAATTTCACTTCTCTGAGCACTTCCACCGACTTAGGCCTAGATCTTAATTTTTTCTCTCCTTCTCTTATTTTCTCCAATATCTTCTCCCTCTTTTCATTCCAGAGCTTTTTCTTAATCGTATTTTGTTGTATTAGAAACCCTCTCATAACTGCTTTACTTGCGTCCCAGATTGTTCTTTTTTCCACAGTGGTGTTTAGATTTATTTCAAAACAGTCCTTTAAAGTTTTTTGGGCCTTCTTAACAATCTCCTGATCCCTTAATAAGGTGTCATTCATTTTCCATCTAAAGGATCCGGTTATGTTTAGTCTCAATTCCACTTTCAACGCATTATGGTCGGAGCAGGTTTTTGGGCAGATTTCCACTTTTCTAGTCTTAGGTGCCAGTCCTCTAGTTGTCCATATTTGGTCTATTCGTGTCCATGTCAGATGAGCTTCAGAAAAGAAAGTTCCTTCTTTTCCTAAGGGGTTCTTAACCCTCCATATGTCAATTAAGTCCATATTGTCAGTCATTTCAAAGAAAGTTTTAGGTAGTCTGCCATCTTTCGTTATGTTAGCACTTTGCGACTTATCCATGTTTACAGATACAACCCCATTCATATCGCCCAACATAATGATGTTGTTATAGTCTAAATAGTCCAGCATAATCTCATGCAGCTTCCTAAAGAATTCCGATTTTCCTTCATTTGGAGCATATATTCCTAGTATCAAAAATTTTTCTCCTTGCGTCTGAATTTCAATCGCCAAAATTCTGCCATGTTCATCTTTAAATAGAAATTTCGGTGACAGGCTCTCCTTTGCATAAATCACCACTCCTCTTTTCTTGACTTTATCCGAAGAAATAAATTCTTGACCTAATCTTTTATTGATTAACACTTTTCTGTGGAGCCTTGTCACATGTGTTTCTTGCAGGCAAATAATGTCCAATTGTTCTTTTTTCAAAATATGAAATACTTTCCTTCTTTTTTCCGGAGAGTTTCCGCCATTTATATTCCAGCTAAGAAGCTGCAGAGACATCCTGGTTTAATTGGTGGGTCTTACAATGGGGTGTCTAGGTTTTCCTCCGGTCCCGGAGGTGGTGGTGCTGGTCCAGATCCAGACGGTATAGGTTTTGGTGGTGGTCCTGGTGGTGGTGGTGGCCAAGAAGCTGCAGCTCCTTTTTGGAGGTCCTCCTCGTGGTCGTGTAGGAACTTCTGCTGATCCTCAGGTGTTTTGATTCTTACTTTCCTTTCTTTATAAGTAAATGATAGTCCTTGTGGAAACTCCCACCTATAAGGAATTGCGTTATGTCTTAACAATTTGGTCAGGTCTGTGTAAGTGGTCCTAAGATCCAATAAATGTTTAGGTATATCTCTGTAGATTTCAGCCTTTTTACCTTCTATCTCCAAGGATTTTTTAAAATGTAGGCCTAATATCTTATCTCTTTCCTCTCTTGATCTCAAAATAACCAAACAGTCTCTAGCCTTATCTTTCTTTACCGATCTTCCCAGTCTAAAGGCCGTCACGATTTTGAAATCTTTATCTTCCTCAATTCCCCAGAATTTGGAAAATAGAAGTGTCAGAAATCCCTCTAAGTTGCCTGCCTCCAATTCTGGGATGGCCCTTAACCTGAGATTATTTTCCTTACTTTTCAATTCAACCAGTGACAGGTAGGCTTGTTGTTCCCCTACCTGTCTTTTCAGAGGCCTTACTTCCCCCTTAATCTCATCAACTTTTCGGTTTGCCTGCTCTGCTTTTTGATTGGCTTCCACAGCTAATTTATAATTTTCAGCCGTAGCTCCTTGCAAATTCTCTATTGCCTGAGTATGCTGGGAAACCTGATCAGATAATTTACTAATAGAGGATGTAGCTTGGTCAATTTTTAATGATTGATTGTCCACCTTTTGGTTTAAAATTGCCAGTTGCTCCAAAATTTGTTTCAGGACTGTTTCAGATCCTCCAGTTGCCATATCTTCTGTAGCAGGCTGCTCGATTTCCACCTCCTGTGCTGTTAGCACAGTTGGGACAGATGATCTGCGTTGATGAGTTAAAGTTGTTTGAACAAGTTGCACAGATTTCTTTTCTTTTTCTTTTTCTTTAGCTTTGGCTGCTCTTGTTTTCCCTGGGCCACTCATTCCACACCTGCCTCAGTTCAAGGTCAAATTGTCTTTTATTCCATGAGAGAGACAAGTTCAAAATATAAACAATTAAACCACAAGAAGTCTCAATAAAGTCCAGTTCCCAGGCCTCTATGTCTCCACAATCCTCTAGGGGGAGTATTTCAAAGTTTCAAGAAAGGAAAGAACTCTTTTCCGCCATTGAAGTTCCTATAATCCCGTATTAAGTCTTTGTAATTCCTGAGTACAAAAGGAAGGTTCCCAAAGCTTTCTATTTCTTGATTAAAAGCCACAAGGTGTCAAGAATGGTCCCAGAAACAATGTTTAAACGTTAATATCTCAGTCTATGTAACAGTTTGAACTTCAGCAACAGTATCAGCAGTTTGACAGTTCTCTATTACACTCTGGCAGCCCGACGACTAGGTTGTCCCTTTTAACTCCGTATAGCTCAAAAATAGGAAGAAAGTTCCGAAAATTAAGTCCACAAGCTTCACAAAAGTTTCCCTTTTAACTTCTAGAAACAAGGTCTATCAATGCACCTTTGTTCTGTTTTTACGATCCTTTTTGGGCGCTACAGCGCACTTCAGCCCTTGCTTTGATCTAGTTAGCAGGATCGGAAGACGGACTTCCTGTTACTCGCCTCCCGTTTTCAGTCCAAATCCATAAAATTAGTCCAAAATTTAGTACCCCTTACTCACGGGTATGTAGCTGTCAAATTCGATGTTTTCAAGAAGAAAGTTCAGCGCTCATTGGCAGCAGCAGCGCGGCTTTGCATCCACGAAAAGAGCGATGAACTCACAGCGCCGCTCCCCCTTTCACGTTCCGGAGCCCCTTACGAGGTTCCTTCTACGTTTCTGGGGGGGCTTTTGGCGCCCGCCGAGTCCCACGGCCACAGGCTCGCTCTGCCTGTGGTTTTTCTTAACGGGTCTCCGCTTTGCCGCAGCGGACGACCCTTTTTCGCGGAGCCCCTCTTCACAGGGTAAAGAGGACCGCCATTGCCGTTTTGCGCCGTCTCCGGAAGCTCCCTGTTTGGCTTTTCCAGCCAGCTGCAGCTCGCTGCTGCATTGCTCCTTTTCGTAACAGTAAACCCATCTGCAACTCACAGCCTGCTTGCCCGGTGGCAACTCTGTGAGTGAGAACACACCTAGATCTTCCATGGACCTCATCTCTTTGTCCATTGCCCTGTGCCACTTACCTGCTTCTTCCTGAGGTAAACTCTGAATATCCTCGAAGGATTCAGGTTCACACCTGGCTGAACATACCCAGACGCCTGAAGCGTCATACCGATCAGGAGGCCTCCTTGTCCTCGCTGATCTCCTCAGTATGAACCCTGGTGTCACTGCTGCCTCACTGGGTCCAGCTAAATCATCCTCAACTTCAGTGTCTTCCCCCTCTGACCTGCTGCGCCTCTTGGGCCTTACAGCTGGTCCAGCAGGTGAGGAAGGCTCACTTTTTAGCTCAGAGTTGACACTTGCCTGAGGAGGTGTTCTAGGTTCCCGCCTCTGAGGGATCCTGAGCTGTCCCTGCCTTGGACTCTGTCCCTGTGGGAGACCCTGTTGCTCTGGACCATGGTCCCCAGCAACAGGTTCCTCTTCTTCCTCAACGTCTGAGTCATAGAACGGCTGTGGAATCACGTCTGGATTAGCGTGCAGACGTTTCCAACCAGCTTGCTCACAGAACCCAGCGCTATTGCTGATAACCAACCTTGACTGGTTTCCACTTGGGTACGCAAACCGCCAGGCCTTTGAGCCAGGCTCATACCCTAGAAAGATCATTCTTTTAGATCTTGGCTCACCTTTCTTGTGTAGAGCCTTTGGAATAAGAACCCAGGCGTCACAACCAAACACACGAAGGTAGTGTACCTTAGGCTTCTTTCCATGCAGCAAGAAATAAGGTGTATTTCCTACACTTGAGTTGTACACTCTGTTCTGCGTATGAACTCCGTAGTGCCAGGCCTCAGACCAATATTTCTGGGGTAGCCCTGCATCCCACAGAACAGAAGATACTGCTTCCTGCACCGTCCTGTTCTTTCTCTCTGCCAGCCCATTCTGTTGCGGAGAGTAAGGAGCGGTCAATCGATGGTTAATCCCCTTCTCCCTAAAGAAATCCTGTAAAGCAAAACCAGTGAACTCAGAACCTCTGTCACTTTGAAAGCCACGCACTCTGGTGAATAAGGTTACCTCAACTGCGGTGATCCAATCCCTGATTATTTTAGCCACCTCCCCTTTAGTTTTCAGGGCAAATGTCGAAGCAGACCTCGAGAAATCATCAGTCAGAAGCAGAGAGTACTTTGATCCCCCCAGTGACTCAACTGACACGGGGCCACACAAATCTCCATGAATTAACTCAAAGGGTTGCATGGTCTGTCTCTCTGACTTTGGATAGGAGCATGTCACAATCTTTGCCTGCTTACAAGCATTACAGTCTAAAAATTTGTCACAAGCTTTAAATTTGCACCCTTGTGTCAGTTCTGGCGCCTTCTTAACGAACCCCCAATTCAGATGGGCAAATCTGCGGTGCCATAAATGTGGACAACCATCGTGGGGCACCACATTCACACATTGCCCCTTTGCATCTTCGGTGTCATCCTCTTCTGTAGAAACAGGCACATTTACAATAAACAAATTGCCTTTGGACTTCACTGTGTACATGTGCTTCCCATTCTTGGAAAACTCACATTGGGTACCTGCAAAAGACACACAAAAACCATCAGCAAGTAAATCATGCACACTTAACAAACAGTTGGCTAAGCCTGGCACCGCAAAAGCTTTGACTTCATGTTTAAGGAAGGAACAGTAAAAAAGGCCTGACTGTGTGAGCCTTTTTTCTACTTCCATCCGCAAGCGTCACATATTTATCAGTTTTTACTGTCCTGCAATTCCTTAAAAGACCAGCAGATGGTGCGAGAGTGTTTGTGGCTCCACTGTCGATGACGACAGTAAGAAAGTCTTGTTGTTGACATTCCTGGATCATTGCCATAGCAACACTCCCCTTGCTGCCCCCCTCTCTGGGGCCTCTGCAGACGTCCTCTCTGGTTGTCACGGCAACAGACTTCCCCCGGCAGGGAGACTTGCCCACGACCTTCACAGCTTCCGTAGATGCAACTCTCTCAGTTGCCATGGAGACTGGACTTGTCTCGGCGTTCCCACACTTCTGCGAAGCTCTTATCTGTGCTGCCTGTGCTGTCTGAAGGTAGGAGTCTATCAATTGATGAACATGATCATCCAAATGTCATAGACCAAATGGAGCAAACAGCACGCAGACCTAGTGGTGGGAGGAAAAAATCCTTAAATAAGAGACACGGGGGAATGATTAATGGACTTCAATGTCTGTACACTAATGCGCAAAGCATGGGTAATAAACAAGATGAGCTTGAGCTCTTGGTACAGCAAACTAAATATGACATAATAGGCATCACTGAAACCTGGTGGGATAAGTCCCACGACTGGAATGTAATAATGGAGGGATACAATCTATTTCAGAAAAACAGACCAGACAAGAAAGGCAAGAAAGGAGGAGGAGTGGCGTTATATGTCAGGGATGTGTATACCTGTGAAGAGATCCAAGATTTAGAACTTCAAAGCCAAAGTGAGAGCATTTGCTGCCAAGGAGTGTGGTGGAGTCTCCTTCTTTGGAGGTCTTTAAGCAGAGGCTTGACAACCATATGTCAGGAGTGCTCTGATGGTGTTTCCTGCTTGGCAGGGGGTTGGACTCGATGGCCCTTGTGGTCTCTTCCAACTCTATGATTCTATGATTCTATGATTCCCATGGCTATGCTTACTCAGCTTCCCATGGCTATGCTCCGGCTCACGAAGTAAACAACACTTGGCAGCTTTTGGAGAAAGAGGCTTCTCTGAGCTTTCACTGCTCACGGGGCTTCCAGGACCTTTGCCTGCACCCCTTCTGATGGGTACGGGGCTCCCAACTCTTGGCCTCTCTCCTGGTTTCTCACACAGACACATTGCAGCATCCAGACACCAGGCACACCAGCAACAGCAACAGTCCTTTTGCCCCCCCCCCCGTGGGGGCTCAAAGCTCCTCTCAGCTTTGTATAAGCTCTCAAGAGTGTGGCCGGCGCCATCTTGGCTCTCTCTCTTTGTTGCAGCCATGTCTCGGCCCTTGCTTCCCACCCCAGCTTCACAAGCTTTCCAGAGTGCTTACCAAGCGGCCTCTGGCTTTCTTGCACCCAGTAAAACTGGCACTAGATAAGCTTCCACATTTTCAGCCAAAATTTCTAACACACGCTGCTCCAAATCACTTTGAACTGCAGCCGTCTCTGCCTCTGCTTTCCCAGCTGCAGACTGTGGGGGCTGGACCAAGTCCCATAGCTGCTCCCCCACCAGCAAGAATTCCATTTCAAAACTCCATTCTAGCCAATTTTGGCTAGTCAGTTTCTTACATGGCATTTTAAAATCAAAGCCATGTCCCTGGGGCTGAGCCATGCTTTCCCTCTCCCTTCTGTGGCTTGAGTACTCACTTATTTCTGCCAACCGGGCGTCCTGGAAAGCCTTGGCATCGAAGCTCCTTCTCTCCATCAGCCTCCTCCGATCTGCCCTTTGATCTCTGAAACCTTGGCAATCGATCAAGCTGACGTCCAGTCTTTTAAAGTCTTCCAAGCCCTTTCTCACATGCTTCGCATTGACCCATAACCTTTTGATAGATTTATTGCTTTATTGTTTGGCGCCCAGCCACGCTTCCCTTGCGGACCTCTGCAGCTTCTGTTTACGCAGTGTAGCTTCGGAGCGTCGTAAAGCAATTAGCAGAATTGTACAGCGTCTTTGTGTAGAAAGGGCAGTAAATAAGTCCAGATGTTACTTCTATCCTATTATCTCTTTATTGAAAACAAATAGCGTATTTACAATCCATAACAGCCATCAGAGTGTAGCTGCATTTTCTCTGCGTCCTTCTCTCTCAGTACAGCGACTGATCTGAAATCGAAAGCACTCTGTTCACAGCATAACAAGCTGTTTACATCATGTCCTGGTTTACTTCCTTTGTTGTTGTTTTTTCTTTTTCTTTTTTAATAGATTTTTATTAAAATTTTAAAGGTTACATGAGTAATAAAAAAAATAACAGCAGAAAAACACCCAATTAAACCAAAAAAGAAAGCAAATCAATACATAAAAACAAGTCCCATCAAAGAAAAAAGATAAAAAAGAAAACAGACAAAAAAGAAAAAAATAAGAAAAAAATGCATACAATAAAAAAAGAACAAATCAAACCTTTGCATAACTTTCTTTCTTTAGCTTATTTCCTTGACCTCCTCACACCTCCCCTCTTTGTATTCTGGTTCAGTTAGATATTTCAGCAAATCCTTCATCTTTGTTTTTATCCTAATAATTTATCTTAATATGCTGTAATTTAACATTCTCTTCTTTCACCAATTAATCATCCATTTTTACTTTGTTTAATCTTATTTCTCCTTAAAACTAATATATTTGAGCTTAATCTCTTAAGACATTTCCCCTAGGGTCATAAAAATTTCATTCCACGATTTTTCCATCTCTCATTAAAAATCTCCATATATACACTTTAAATTCCCAGTGGTGCATCTCACCACCTGGTGGCGCCATCTAGTGTCCATTTGCAGAAGTGCAGGCATTTGCAAACCCCTAAAGTTGTGACAATGGCAGATTCAACTAAGCGTTCCTTAGAGACCGTAGGCACAGTGTTCTTGAATTGTTTGCATACAGAAATTGATGCCTATGTGCTAAAGGGAATGAAGGGGTTTATTTTGTCTGTGTCAGAACTTGATAGAGATGGGTTTAAAACTGTGTTTGAAAATGGGGTTTGCACTATTTCATTTTTTTTTAATGTTTTTATTAATTTTACAGGATACAGAGATACAGAAAAGAAAAACAGATAAAAGAAAAAGAATATAAAAGTTTCAAATTTCCGTAATCCTTTTATCAAATCTACTGGACTTCCCCACATCCTCCAGACCTTGCATTATTTATAATACAAACTTCAGCAATTTGTCATCTTATTTCATAACTTATTGTATCTTTCAATTTATCATGTTATCAAATTCCAAATATTGTACACCAATTCTTATATATTTTAATTAAAACACAATAAAATTATTTCCTAATTCCACCTCAAATTTCTTGTACCTTAATTTTCATTTCACCTAATTGCTATTGCTGGGGCTAAGATTTCCTAAATGGTGCATTTTCTTAGCATTCATACAACTTATAATATTTTTGTAGATAGTCCTTAAATTTTTTCCAGTCCTCTTCCATTGCTTCTTCTCCCAAGTCTCGGATTCTGCCAGTCATTTCAGCCAATTCCATATAGTCCATCAACTGCGTCTGCCATTCCTCCAGCGTGGGTAAATCTTGTGTCTTCCAATGCTTTGCGATGAGAATTCTTGCTGCAGTAGTAGCATACATAAAAAAGGTTCTATCCTTCTTTAACACATTCTGGTCTACAATGCCCAGAAGAAAGGCCTCCGGTTTCTTAGGTAAGGTATATCTAAATACCTTTTTTAGCTCATTATAAATCATCTCCCAGAAGGCCCTCACTTTCGGACATGTCCATCAGAGGTGAAAGAATGTCCCTTCCGCCTCCTTACACTTCCAACATTTATTATCAGACAGGTGATATATCTTAGCAAGCTTGACTGGGGTCATGTACCACCGGTATATCATTTTCATAATATTTTCCTTCAAGGCACTACATGCCGTGAATTTCATTCCGGTGTTCCATAACCTTTCCCAGTCTTCAAACATAATGTTGTGTCCAATATCCTGTGCCCACTTTATCATGGCGGATTTGACTATCTCGTCCTGTGTGTTCCATTTAAGCAGCAAGTTGTACATTCTGGAGAGCAGTTTATTTTTTGGTTCTAACAATTCTGTCTCTAATTTCGATTTTTCCACCTGGAATCCCACCTTTTTGTCCACTTTAAAAACCTCCTGAATTTGGGCATAATGCAACCAATCTCGCACCTTGTTTTTTAATTTTTCCAAGCTCTGTAACCTCCAATTGTCTCCAATTTTTTCAATTATTTCCCAGTATTTTGGCCAATAGGCCTCCATACTGAGTCTCTTACGTGCCTTGGCCTCCACCGGTGAAAGCCACCTCGGGGTCTTACTTTCCAATAAGTCTTTGTATTTTGTCCAGACCATAAAAATTGCTCTTCTAACAATATGGTTTTTAAACAGTTTATGAACTTTAACCTTGTCATACCACAAATATGCATGCCACCCAAAAGCATTATCAAACCCTTCCAGATCTAGGACATCAGTGTTCTCCAGCAAAATCCAATCTTTCATCCAGCAGAAGGCTGCAGATTCATAATATAACCTCAAGTCTGGCAGGGCAAATCCCCCTCTTTCTTTCGCATCAGTTAAAATTTTAAACTTTATTCGGGGCTTTTTGCCCTGCCAAACAAACTTAGAAATATCCTTCTGCCACTTTCCAAAACATTCCACCTTGTCCACGATCTGTAGGGTCTGAAACAAAAATAACATTTTCGGCAATACATTCATCTTTATAGCTGCTATTCGACCTAACAAGGAAAGTTTCAATCTTGACCAAATTTCCATGTCTCGTTTAATTTCTGACCAACATTTCTCATAATTATCTTTAAACAAATTCAAATTTTTGGAGGTCAGATACACCCCTAGGTATTTCACTTTTTTAACCACATTTAATTCTGTCTCTTTCAGGAACTCATCTGTTTCTGTAGATGTCAAATTTTTTGCTAAAACCTTAGTCTTTTGCTTGTTCAACTTGAATCCCGCCACTCGACCAAAATCAGAAATTAATTCTAAAACTCTTTTAGAACTAGAGACTGGCTCCTGTAATGTTAATACCAAGTCATCTGCAAATGCTTTCAGTTTGTATTGTTTCACTCCGACCTCGATTCCTTGTACCAACCGGTCCTTTCTGATCATGTTCAATAGCACCTCCAGGACTGAAATAAATAATAGAGGGGATAGGGGGCACCCCTGTCGTGTCCCTTTTTCCATTTTGAACTCCTCTGTCACCACATTGTTAACAATCAATTTAGCTTTTTGCTCTGAATAAATTGCTTCTATTCCATTTTCAAACCCCCGTCCCACTCCCATCCCTTCCAAATTTTTCTTCATAAACATCCAAGAAATGTTGTCAAAGGCTTTCTCCGCATCAATAAATATTAACACCGCTCTAGTGTTAAGATTTGTTTGTAAAAGTTCCAAAATGTCGATGATGTTTCTTGTGTTATCAAACAAATGCCTACCAGGGAGAAAGCCTGCCTGGTCCTTATGGATCACTTCATTAAGGACTTTTTAAAATCTATTTGCCAAAATGTCCGCAAAGATTTTATAATCCACATTTAGGAGTGAGATGGGACGGTAGTTCTTAAGTTGGGTCTTTTCAGTTTCTAGTTTAGGTATCAATGTGATGAAAGCTTCTTTCCACGTTTCCGGTGCCTTCCTCCCCTCCATAATCTGATTACAGACCTCCATCAAGGGTTGTATCAAGTAGTCCTTCAAAACTTTGTAATATTTGGAGGTAAGTCCATCAGGGCCTGGAGATTTGCCTAGTTGGAGGTTCTGTATGACACTTTCGATTTCCTGCCGTGTAATTTTACCATTCAGGATTGTTCTCATTTCCTGGGGTATTTTTTGTAATCCATTGGTTTTGACATATTGATCCACCTCAAACTCTTTCTGCGGCCCTTGTGCATAAAGTTCTTTGAAATATCTCTGGAAACACTTTCTAATTTCCTCGGGTTTCTGAACAATTCTCCCTTCAATCTCTAGATTTGTAACTATATTTAATTTTTGTCTTTTTTTCAACTGCCATGCTAGCAGTTTCCCACACTTGTTAGCTGATTCAAAAGATCTTTGTTTCATTTGCTTAATTTTCCATTCCACTTCTTGGTTTATCAATTTCGAATATTGTGCTTGGAAAAATTTCACTTCTCTCAGCACTTCCTTCGACTTAGGCCTAGATCTTAATTTTTTCTCTCCTTCTCTTATTTTCTCCAATATCTTCTCCTTCTTTTCATTCCAGAGTCTTTTCTTTATCGTATTTTGTTGTATTAGAAACCCTCTCATGACTGCTTTGCTTGCGTCCCAGATTGTTCTTTTTTCCACCGTAGTGTTTAAGTTTATCTCAAAATAGTCCTTTAGAGTTTTTTGGGCCTTCTTAACAATCTCCTGATCTCTTAGTAATGTGTCATTCATTTTCCATCTGAAGGATCCGGTTGTATTTAATCTCAATTCCACTTTCAAGGCATTATGGTCGGAGCAGGTTCTTGGGCAGATTTCCACTTTTCTAGTCTTAGGTGCCAGTCCTTTAGTTATCCATATTTGGTCGATTCGTGTCCATGACAGATGAGCTTCAGAAAAGAAAGTTCCTTCTTTTCCTAGGGGGTTCTTAACCCTCCATATGTCAATCAGGGTTTGCACTATTTCAAAGAATAACGTATCTCTTTTGCAGGTGGAATGCAGAAATGGGTTATATTATTTTGAGACAAGTCCAGATGAAGTTGAACAGGTTCATGCTGGTTGTGTGAACTCGCCCACCCATAATTCTTGTGTTCATTTATGGCACCGCCGTTTGGGACATATTAATTTTCAGTATGTTAAAAGGCAACCTGAATTATCAGAAGGGTGCAAAATGAACAAATGTACTAAGTATTTGGATTGTACTGTGTGCAAAAGGGCGAAGGTTCATAGATGCAGTTATCCCAGTTCAGATAGGAAATCTGACAAAGTATTCCAACTTGTGCATATGGACCTATGTGGCCCAATGCCTGTTGCTAGCATGGGAGGTTCAAGGTATGCACTGTGTCTCTCGGATGACAAAACAAAAGTCACATGGTTTTTTCCTCTCAAAACAAAAGCAGATACTGCAGAAACAGTTAAAAATTGGGTTCGTGCAGTAGAACTTTAATTTGGTACTAGAGTACTTGCTTTTCAGACAGACAGAGGGTCAGAATTTACCGGGTCTGTGTTGCAGAATTTCTTTAAGAGAAAGGGAATCAAGCATCGTCTGTCTACACCTTATTCCCCCCAAGAAGGAGGCGTGGCCAAACGTAAAAACAGGGTTCTACAAGAGTTGGCAAACTCTATGTTGTTTGATTCTAAACTCCCTCAAAGTTACTGGGCGGAAGCCTGGCAGACGGCGACTCATATTCTGAACCGAGTATATAATTCGGTAATTGACACTACGCCATATTTTGCTTTATATGGGAAGAAGCCCAAAGTTAATTACTTTCGGGTGTTTGGATCTCAAGCCTATGTACTTATCCCAAAAGCGTTAAGGAAAAAGGGAAGTCCAAGGGCTAGGAAACTCATCTTTTGTGGGTACGAACCACACGCCAAATCTTGGAGGTTCGTGAACCCAAATGGGGATACTACTAGAGTGGTCATCAGTAGGAGCGCTGAATTTTGTGAGCAATCCGGATGGACTCACTTACATGCTAACCCTGACATTTTGAGAGATGATATAGGCATTTATGCTGAGAATGAAAGTCCAGAGGGTGGTGAGCCAGAAGGGTATGGTGCACATGGTTCAGATGCAGATTCTGACCAGGCATAAGGTTCTTCTCCTAAGGTAGAAAAGCCAGAATCTAGGAGTGTTCCAACATCGCCAGTCAGTAGGCCTAGCAGACAGCAAAAGCGAAGCAGGTCGCCTGCAACACCAAGCCCAAGGGAGGTATCTAAACGGAGGTCTTTATCCCTAGAGGCGCATCCAGATATAAAGTCTGAGACAGATTATGACAGCCAACGGTCAGAGGGGGCACAAGAGGAACAATTGCGCAGGTCAAACCGTGCCACAAAGGGCAAACCACCAGAGCGGTTTAAGGTGACAAGTGTATACGTAAATATGGCACAGTGTGAGCCAGATAGCTATATAGAGGTACAACAGATTCCAAGCTCAGAAGCCGTAAAGTGGCAGGAAGCAATGGAAAAGGAGATGAAGTCTCTCGGTGTGTTTACAAGTACAGAGCTTCCGAAAGGGCAACAAGCTGTAGGTTGTCGATGGGTATATCGTTTAAAGCCCACAACTACTGAGGAGTTGCAATATAAAGCCCGACTAGTTGCAAAAGGATTTTTCGCAGCGCAAAGGTGTTCACTATTCTCAAAACTATGCCCCTACTTCAAGATCGGAGTCATTAAGAATGCTTCTAGCCTCTTCAGCTAAGAAGGGAAATAAGCTGTTTCATTTTGATGTCAATGTGGCTTATTTAAATGCAGACTTACAGGAGGAAGTCTATATGACACCACCACCAGGTTTTGAAGGAGACAAGCCAAACCAGGTCTGGCGCCTACACAAATCCATTTATGGGTTGAAACAGTCTGCCTGTAATTGGAATTCCTGCTTAAACGATGCTCTAGAGAGCATGGCATTCAGAAAGAGCGCAGCAGATGCGTGTCTTTATCTAAAAGGCTCGGGATATGAACAAGAAGCAGTTTTGATATTTGTTGATGATTTATTATACAGTGGAAAGGACGATAAACTTGCACAACAATTTGCCACAAAGCTTGGAGAAAAGTTTCAGATAAAATCACTAGGTACTGTATCTGTTTATCTAGGAGTTAAAATTCAAGAAGATGAAAATGGGAACTATTGGCTCAGCCAAGAAGCTAAGATCCAGCAGTTGCTGGGAAGGTTTAAAATGGACAACTGTGCTGGTGTTAAAACCCCAATGGAGTTAAGTTACACAAAGGATGTTCAAGCCAAGCAACAGGCAGAGTTCAGTAATCCTGGGGTTTACCAGCCAGCGATAGGCAGTCTACTCCACATTGCACAGTGGACTCGGCCCGATATAACATATGCTGTCAACATGCTGTGCAGACAAGCTGAAAAACCATCAATGCATGCTTGGCAAGGAATAAAAAGAGTTTTAAGGTATCTCCAAACTACCAAAAGGTTTCGCTTAAAACTATCAGCAGAGGGCAGCACACAACTTGAATGTTGGGCCGACAGCAGTTGGGCAGATGCTGGACCAGATAGAAAATCAGTGTCAGGAATGGCGATAAAATTTGGAAATGCACTAATTGGTTGGAGATCAAGAAAGCAATCACTTAGAGCTTTAAGTTCAACTGAATCTGAGTTCAATGCATTATCAGATGTATGTAGAGAACTGGAATTTTATAAGCAATTGGTACAAGAATTGTTTGGAGAATGTTCCCTACCTATCAGAGTGTGGGAAGACAATCAACCTTGTATTAAACTAGCTAAATCAGGTCAATTCAAGGCACTCACAAAACACTTGGATCTCCATTATCAAAATGTATGCCAAAGTGTAAAACAAGGTTTAATTGAACTAAAGTATTGTCCAAGCAAAGAAAATCTCGCAGACGGTTTTACAAAAGCTTTGAGTCCGCAGTCTCATAAATATTTCTGTTCAGGTTTAAATTTGAATTAAGGTTGGTACAGCTCAGTGTTACGAGCGAGAGGGGGTGTTGGTACTAAAGGGTTAAGAGGTAACAAGTCGCTCTAATCACTGAGCAGCTGAAAGTCATTAAGCATCCAGGAATGTGAGTTAGTTTGTATAAATAGTCAGTTCACCCGTGTTTCTCTCTCTCTTCCCCCCTTGACCTGACTCGCAGACTCAGTTTGTGGCCGTGGGTGTGTTTGCTGATATGAGTTAAGTTTAGAGTAAAGTTTTTCTTTATGCCGGAGATAAAAGCATGTGTGCTTTATCGCCAGGGTTTTGCTTTTGTGAATAAAGTTTTTTCCTGAGTTCCAAAGTGCTTGCTCCAGGATTCTTCATTTAGAAAAAGGTACTGACTCTCCTGCCTCCTTCAGCCGCTGCACGAAATTCTCTGCTGAGATAAGACTTATGGCGTTGGAAGCGCACTGGACGTTTACTTAACATTAAACTAATCAAAGTTTAATGGACATTCGGTACCTGGTGCATTTGAAGGGATTGGGCCGGGCAGCAAAGACTCTTAACATACAGTCTGCTGCAATCTCTTTTTTCTGCAAGGCCGTCTACTCCTCAGACCCTTGCGCAGACTTCCTAGTGCATAAGGCTTTGGAAGGTTGGCACAGGCTACAGCCTCCCAGCAGCCACAGGAGGCGACCCATAACTTATGACATCCTATGCCAAATTCATAGAAAACTAAGAGCGATATGTTGGTCAAAATATGAAGCCCATTTATTCCATCGCCTTCTTTGGCGCACTTTGCATTGGTGAAGTTGTGTGCGAGGGTGGCCCGGATTCCAATTCACGAGGAATCCTTTTGAGCGACTTGACGTTATCCCGCTCAGATTTAGTTATACATATACAAAGCTCAAAGACCGAGCAACAGGGAAAAGGGGCCCTTATTCGGCTTTTAGCAACGCAGAAAACGGGGCCATGCCCAGTGAAGGACACTAGACGTTTCTTTTATGTGAGACCTAATGTTGCCGGCCCATTCTTAATATATGTAGATGGCTCCCGCCTGGCAAGGCTTGCGGCCTCCCCCTGGCTGAGTTTGCAGCTCACTCTTTTCGTATTGGGGCGGCCACTACGGCGGTACACTTAGGTCTCTCGGCAGAAAGGATAAAGGACATGGGTCGATGGAAATTGGATGGTTATAAAGGGTATGCTAGAAAGAATTTATGACAAAATGCTCCATACCTGACCAGAGCCTGTCGTTTCATTTCCTTTCCAGGAGGCGTGAGGGTACGCATTTGGATCGTGGGCCACAGTATCATCCACTGGGCAAGAAGCCGCGCCATCAGCATTGGCCTGGGGAGCGGGCTGGACTTACCTCCAAATGCTGAAGTGGCTTGGATTGCTCGGAGGGGAATGTGCTGGGCTGAATTTATGCCAGAGGTGAAGGCTAGAGTCGCTTCGGAAGGCCCGCTGGATGTCCTGGTCGTCCAGCCTGGGGGAGAATGACTTGGCCTATCGAAAAGGTGTGGATTTGATGTGGAGCATTTACGGCTCTTGCTCGAGTGGCGGTTAGGCATTGTTAAGGGTATTGTTACGTAGATGAGGGGGGGAGGAAGCGCCATCACCTCCCCCCATATCGGAGGGTAGTCCGGTAAAGGATTCTGGGGGGCGTGGCCCTGTCCGAAGCCTAAGGAGGTGTGGACCTAAGGCCACGCCCCCGAGCGGTGACCCCGGGGGAGTTCCTAGTTGATGTGCATTAGCAGGACTCCCCCTACTGGTGGTTAACCCTTCAAGCAATCAGGCTGAAGCCGGATAGTCGGTAGGACCAATGCCTAAGCCAATACCGCTCATTACCTGTAACCAATAAAGTTGTGGCCAATTTTCTCCCATTAACCTAAAATATTGGTGTCATGTGTTTTTATTTCCAGTGGGGGGGGGGAGGAACTCGCCATGCAAGGGGCACGTGCTCAGAAAAGCTGTCTCTTGCTTCTGGTCCTAAGAGTTGGGGTGGGGACATGGAGGTAAGGGGTGCAGCCTTCTGTAGAGGCCGGAGTCTCTCTCCTGCCTCTCTCTACCACCTCTGAGGTGCCCTAAAAGGCAGATAGCAGAGGAAGCGAACCAATAGTCATGTTCATCTGTACTGGCTCAGTATGACCTATTCTGACAGATGCTGCCTTTCATATTCACGCCCAAGAGCCTTTCCACACCAGAGATCTGGGGCTGAACCCGGGATCTGAACCCGGGATCTGCACGCCAAGGCTGGAGTAAGAAAGAGCCCTTGCCAGCTGGCCACGTTGGGCGCCTGCCTGGAGAGTGGAACCCGGGGGTTCAAGGGACACCATGCTGCTCCTGGCAACCCCCACCCAACCTGACGTCCTCCTCCGCCTGAATCCCGTTTCCCCTGGGACGCACTTCCCATCCTGGAGCAGCTGGGGGGGGTATTGCTCCCCACTTCCCTTTCCAGACCCCATTCTCCTTGTTCTTCTTCTTCATGCCCCCTCTTCGCTCCTTCCAGCCTGGTCTCCCTCCCCATGTCCATGGCCTCGGGTGTTTTCCTGAGTGTATCTTCAGAACAACCCTCTGTGAAGGAGGCTAAGCTAGCCCAAGGACTGGCCCAAGGTAGCTCAGTCAAGTTGCCAAGGCCAGTGTTTCAGATCACGCACACGCACACCCTTCTCCCTCCCACTTGCCGCCTGCCCCAGTCTTTCTCCGGCGGCGGCTCAGTTTAGTGCGCCAAGCAGCTCATCCCAGGTGGGAATTCGGGTGGCGCTGCTTGCAGAAGGAGAAGTGGCTGGTGCTAGCGGAAACTCCCATTGTTCTTCTCAGGTAGGACTTCTGGGATCCAGACGAACGTTTTACCAAAAAGTATGGCTTGACTACTGATTTCCCATTTAAAGAATGGCAAAAAGACCTAAGTTTGGAGGACAGGTGAAAAAAGCCACGAATTACATTTAAAGTTCTGCAAGAAGCAAAGGAAAGCTTGCATTTTAAACTTGTATTCTACAGCTTGTTGCGTGGTGTAGTTTGGACTCGTGCGGAGCTTGATATATGGGTACCTCTAAAAATTTAAAATTTGGCTGTATAATTTGGAACCAATGTGATTTGAATAATGTGATGTGATTGGCCTGTTAATAAAAATTATTTTTTTTAAAAAAACATACATCATACCATTTCCATGTCTTATCCTTCATTCCCTTGTTTCCTCGACCTCCTCTCACCTCCCTTTTTGTATTCCAATTCTATTAATTGTTTCAGCAATTCCTTTCCATCTTTCTCTATTTTCTGTCTTATAATTATCTTGACTTATTTTAACCTTATTTTCCATTAATACTATAATACTTATTTATGCTTAACTCCTTATAACATTTCTACTAAAGCCATATAATTTCATTCCAACATTTTTCTAACACTCATTAATTTTACAATATTTCTATAAATAAACTTTAAACTTTTACCAATCTTCTTCCACCGTCTCTTCTCCCTGGTCTCGGATTCTGCCAGTCATTTCCGTCAATTCCATATAGTACATCAACCTGGTGATCTTCTGTCCGAGGCTCTTAACTCTTTTCCAAGTCCCTTCTGCATGTCTTCTTCATATTTATACATGCACTTTACTTTGTCTTCTGCTGATCTTGTTCTTAATTTCCTTCCTTTGATGCTGAAGAGTAGATCTCGGGGAAGCTCCGACCTAGCAATGTTTTTATTCCTTCTCGACAGGTCAGCCAAATCTCCGTAGTTAAAACTAAAATCCAAAAGATATTTCAGGACATTTTTCAAAATTCCTCCAAATCTGAAGGTCCCCACAACTCCAATCTCCTCCTGACCCAGGTCCAGGTCCCAAAGGTCAGTAAATCCCTGCATGAGGGGATCTATCCAACTTTCCTTCTCCAGTCCAAGCAGGGCTCCAATCCTCAAAATCTGACTTTCTCTGAATTCACTCATAGAAGGCAACAACTTATAATCATCAAATTCCCTCTGTAAAACTGGGGCTCCCTCCCTCTCCACTTGTATTACTTTAGGTTCAGCAACAACAACTTTCTCCCTCGCGTTCTCCACAGTTTGCCATATCAAAATAAATTCCTGTGTTGATTCCTGAATAGTTTCTGTATAGATATTCACTTTTTGTCCAAAATTGGTCACTTTTTGACCCAAATTGTCAATTTTAATAGTCATCAGGAGGTCCCCGCTCTTGCTACTCACCACCTGGCCCAGGGTGGGGCCTGACAGGCCTCATAAGGATGGTTGCTGCTACTGCTGCTACTGTCCAGGAGGACTCGGAGGGGAGCAGAGTTCTTTTTAAAATGTTTAAAAATTCTCTTTTTCCTTTTTGAATTTTTTGTATGTGGAAGACTGAGGGTGGGATGGATGTTTGGTTGGGCTTGGGAATTTGTTTGATTTTGATGTATTTGTAATTTTTACAATTTTTGTTTGTATTGTTTTATTGTGTGTTTTATTGTGTTTTTTTAAAAGGTTTTATTTTGTTCTTAAGGGGAGGGCTCAGGGCTGCTGGGGAGTGGGTACCAGCCAGCAAAATGTCTGGGGCAGGTTCCACGGGGGGGGGGGGGGTGTGCACTGGGACAACCGATCTCAGTGATCTGACACTTAGTAAAAGCGAAACGAAAGAAGTGCCATGGTCAGATCACTTCCTGGTGCAACTGGACTTCTCCGCGACCCTTCCCATCTGCAGGGAGGTGGGACCGATTCGGATGGTCCGCCCCTGCCACTTAATGGATCCAAATGGTTTCCAGAGAGTTGTGGCAGATAACTCATTCTGAAGCTGACCAGACACGGGTTAGAGCTTAATGTTGAGCCTACCAAGTGGCGGTAGCGACAGCTTCACCGCCTCTATTGCATCTGCAGAAAACAGCAGCAGGAGACTTTTTCAGGTGGTTCGCAATTTAGCGGAACCACCTGAAAAATCGGGCCCAGTACGGGCCACATGATCTCCTGCAATGATTTTGCAAAGTTTTTTGCAGATAAAGTCGCTCAGATTCGGGAAGAGGTAGACTCCACCGTGGGAGCAGGGCCGGGGCGGGAGAGTGCTAGAGTCCTGTCTAGTCAAGTTGCATGGGATCAATTCCAATCTGTTACTTCCGAGGATGTGGACAGGCTGCTTGGACGAGTGAAACCAACCACCTGTCTCCTTGATCCTTGCCCATCCTGGCTTATAAAAGCCAGCTGGGAAGGGCTGGGCAATGGGCTTCATGGGGTGGTGAATGCTTCTCTCTGTGACGGAGCTTTCCGAGACCCGCTGAAAGAGGCGGTTATCAAACCGCTTCTTAAAAAACCATCTTTAGATGCGGCCAGCTATCGCCCAGTCTCAAATCTTCCATTCTTGGGCAAGGTGATTGAGCGAGTGGTTGCTGAACAACTCCAGGCACGCCTGGAAGAAGCGGACCATTTGGATCCCTTCCAGTTGGGATTCAGGCCTCATCATGGGACTGAAACTACCTTGGTCGCACTGGCTAGGGACAAAGGTGAGAGCTGTTTCCTAGTTCTGCTGGATCTCTCAGCGGCTTTTGGCACCATCGACCATAACATCCTTCTGAACCGTCTAGAGGGGCTGGGAGTTGGGGGCACTGTTATACAGTGGTTCTGCTCCTTCCTCCTGGGCTGTGTTCAGAAAGTGGTGGTGGGGGATGAGTGTTCAGACCCCTGGGCTCTCACTTGTGGGGTGCCTCAGGGTTCTGTCCTCTCCCCCATGCTTTTCAACATTTACATGCAGCCGCTGGGAGAGATCATCAGGGGGGTTGGGCTGGCTGTTCATCAGTATGAGGATGATACCCAGCTCTACCTCTCTTTCAAATCGGAACCAGTGAAGGCGGTGTGTGAGTGTCTGGAGGCGGTTAGAGGATGGATGGCAGCTAACAGATTGAGGTTGAATCCTGACAAGACAGAAGTACTGTTTTGGGGGGACAGGAGATGGGCGGGTGTGGAGGACTCCCTGGTCCTGAATGGGGTAACTGTGCCCCTGAAGGACCAGGTGCGCAGCCTGGGAGTCATTCTGGACTCACAGCTGTCCATGGAGGCGCAGGTCAATTCTGTGTCCAGAGCAGCTGTTTTTCAGCTCCATCTGGTACGCAGGCTGAGACCCTACCTGCCCGTGGACTGTCTCGCCAGAGTGGTGGCTCTGGTTATTTCTCGCTTGGACTACTACAATGTGCTCTATGTGGGGCTACCTTTGAAGGTGACCTGGAAACAACTAATCCAGAATGCGGCAGCTAGACTGGTGACTGGGGGCGGCTGCTGAGAGCATATAACACAGGTCTTGGAAGACCTACACTGGCTCCCAGTACATTTTCGAGCACAATTCAAAGTGTTGGTGCTGATCTTTAAAGCCCTAAACGGCCTCGGTCCAGTATACCTAAAGGAGCATCTCCACCTCCATCGTTCTGCCCGGTCACTGAGGTCCAGCGCTGAGGGCCTTCTGGCTGTTCCCTCGCTGCAAGAAGCCAAGTTACAGGGAACCATAGAATCATAGAATCATAGAATCATAGAATCATAGAGTTGGAAGAGACCACAAGGGCCATCGAGTCCAACCCCCTGCCAAGCAGGAAACGCCATCAGAGTACTCCTGACATATGGTCGTCAAGCCTCTGCTTAAAGACCTCCAAAGAAGGAGACTCCACCACACTCCTTGGCAGCAAATTCCACTGTCGAACAGCTCTCACTGTCAGGAAGTTCCTCCTAATGTTTAGGTGGAATCTTTTTTCTTGTAGTTTGGAACCATTGCTCCGTGTCCGCTTCTCTGGAGCAGCAGAAAACAACCTTTCTCCCTCCTCTATGTGACATCCTTTTATATATTTGAACATGGCTATCATATCACCCCTTAACCTCCTCTTCTCCAGGCTAAACATGCCCAGCTCCCTTAGCCGTTCTTCATAAGGCATCGTTTCCAGGCCTTTGACCATTTTGGTTGCCCTCCTCTGGACACGTTCCAGTTTGTCCGTGTCCTTCTTGAACTGTGGTGCCCAGAACTGGACACAGTACTCCAGGTGAGGTCTGACCAGAGCAGAATACAGTGGCACTATTACTTCCCTTGATCTAGATGCTATACTCCTATTGATGCAGCCCAGAATTGCATTGGCTTTTTTAGCTGCCGCGTCACACTGTTGGCTCATGTCAAGTTTGTGGTCAACCAAGACTCCTAGATCCTTTTCACAAGTACTGCTCTCAAGCCAGGTGTCACCCATCTTGTATTTGTGCCTCTCATTTTTTTTTTCCAAGTGCAATACTTTACATTTCTCCCTATTAAAATTCATCTTGTTTGTTTTGGCCCAGTTCTCTAATCTGTCAAGGTCGTTTTGAAGTGTGATCCTTGTGGAGTTTGGAACAAACAGGGTTAAAACTCCGTGGTGCCCTGCATCTGGGAGGGGCCGGAAGCAGGGCCCTACGTCACAGGCTTTGTCTGTGAGAGTTACTTTCAGTTCTCACTGAGAGACGGAGAGAGACGCAGCTAAACAGACAGGCTGTGTCTGTGTGCTTTTGGAAGCACGGAGAGATGCCAGAATGGCGGAGTCTTCTGACGGGAAAAAGACTGATTTATGACTTGTAAATAAACGCTTCTAGAGATAAGAACTGATCTGTCTTTTGGACTTAATTTATCCCTTTCTCACATGGACTCAGGACCGCTGCATTACTCTGCTAGGCCAGCTCAGAGCTTCCAGGGATACGGAGCCCAACTGGGAAGCTTGCCGGACCCAATATCCGCAAAGGTTATGGATGGTTACGTGTTTCCTGACAAGTGTGAGAAGGGAGGAGAACGCCAGCTTTGAGTTGCTGTGATCTCCTGCCAGGAAGGGCAGTGGGAGATGCTGGGGAGCGGAGCCAAGAGCCAAGAGAGACGGCTGCTTCGGACGTCCAGCTTGCTGGCAGAGGGAGTACGCTGAAAGCCCCGGGGGGAGGAGAATGGCTGCTGCTCAGGCACAGCAGGGCAAAGACAGCTACCCCGGTGAAAGGCTCAATAGCACCAACTGGGAGGCCTGGAGTGAGCACATGTGCCACTGGCTGAAGGGAAAGGAGCTGTGGGAATGCACGCAAGCAGATCCAGGCCAGGCCCAGCCCAAAGCAGACGTGGCTGATGCTCTAGAGAGAGAGCAGAGGGTGCTAGCCATTTTAAAGGGCAGTGTTCATGCATGGCTGTTGCCAGAGCTCCAAGGGAAGAAGCCCTGGGTCGCGTGGCAGGCACTGAAGACTGCATGTCAGAAAGCAGTAGTAGCCAGACCAGAGGGGGCTAGAAGATGCCCAAAGGGGGCAGCAAGCCCAGGAGGGTCTGAGCAACGCCCAGCAAGCCCAGAGGGGGCTAAGAGAAGCCCAGAAGAAGCTGGGGCTGTTTTGGGGAGCTGTTTTTATGCTTCAACACATCTGAGTGATGGACTGTGTCCTGGGGAAAGGCTGGGAGCTGGAAAGAGGAAAGCAGTGGCAAGCTGTTCCTTAGGCGACGTGGCACCCAGGAGTGGGGGTGCAGGCCGATCCAAGAGCTCTGAGAAAGCCAAAGTCTCCCAGAGTTGTTTGTGCTTTGAGGCGAAGTCCAACAGCAAAGGGCATTGTTCTGCTGAGGCTCTGGAATGCAAGGTCAGCCACCTGCAAGGAAGGCAGATAAGCAGCGTTTCACAGACAACAGAGCCTGGGAACAGCAGTAGCAGCCGTGCAGTAACCATGGCAACCAGGATGGACACTGACTTTGACACTTGCAGAGGCCCCGGTGGGGGTGCAAGCGTTGCCATGGCAGCTTTGGAAGACAGTCAGAGAGACACTTTATCTCTAATTATAGACACGGGAGCGACTCACTGTCTTGTGCCATCTGGTGGGCTCCTGAGGAACTGCAAGACAGTTAAAATTGGACGTTGTGTCAAAATGGCAGATGGATCTAAGAGACCACTGACTGAATCTGGGTCTTTATATTGTTCTTTCTTGGATTGTTGGGTGCAAGCTTATGTTGTCCCAGAGCTTGCGCACTCTCTTTTAAGTGTAACAGCCTTAAATGATGCTGGGTTCGATGTTCACTTTTCTAACACTTGTTGCTCTTTCTACAGGGATGGAAAGAAGATCTACAGCGTTGAGAGAACAGACAGGCTCTTTCTGGTGCAGATGCCTGTTGAAAATGGGGCTGGTGGAAAAATGGGACTAGTGGAAAATGGGACTGGTGGAGAAATGGGGCTGGTGGAAAATGGGGCTAGTGGAGAGTCCATTGAAGATGCCCATGTGCAGTGTGCAAATGTCCCACCACACGATGGTTGTATTCACTTGTGGCACCGAAAATTCGGACATGCCGGGTGGTCGCTTGTGAAAAAAGCCGCAGAGAACACCATTGGTTGTAGGTTCAAGGCTTGTGACAAATACCTAGATTGTCAAGCCTGTAAGCAGTCGAAGGTCACAACATGCTCATACCCCAGATCAGAGAGGAGAACTAGCAAACCCTTTGAACTTGTGCATGCAGATTTGTCAGGACCCATGCCAACACCTTCTTTAGCTGGGTCTAAGTGGGTTCTAGTTCTGATTGACGATTTTTCGAAATTTAGTTGGGTTTTTGCGCTAAAATGCAAGTCAGAAGCGGCTGCATTGATCAGGGATTGGATCACTGCGATTGAACTACAGTTCTCTACCAGGGTGATTTCCTTTCAATCTGATCGCGGGGGGGAGTTCACAGGTTCTGCGCTGCAATCGTTTTTCAGACAGAAGGGTATCAATCATCGATTGACGGCCCCCTACTCTCCGCAACAGAATGGGGTTGCAGAGAGAAAGTTTCGCACATTACAGCAATCTGCGAATTCTATGTTGGCAGACTCGGGTTTGCCACAGCGCTTTTGGGCAGAGAGTTATCGGACAGCATGTTTTGTACAGAACAGGGTGTACAATTCCAGTGTAGGCAACACACCGTATTACTTGTTGCATCAGAAGAAGCCGAAGGTGGGGTTTCTTCATGTTTTTGGGTCTGAGGCTTTTGTTCTCATTCCAAAAGCCATGCGCAAAAAGGGTGAGCCAAGGTCTAGGAAGATGATCTTTGTGGGCTATGAGCCGGGTTCAAAGGCGTGGCGTTTCGCATACCCTACTGGCAACCAGTCTAAGCTGCTTATTAGCGGCAGTGCTGAGTTTTGCGAGCAGAGTGGGTGGAAGCGTCTTCATGGGAACCCAGATGTTCTGTCAGACTCAGATGAGGAAGAGGAGGAAGGCGAGGCTGAACCTGTTGCTGATGCGCGCAGTCCACAGCAACAGGGTCCAGCGCCAGTTTCTCCGAAAGGGAGTCCCAGGACCCCTCCACAGGTCACCATCAAGTCTGAGCTAAGGAGTGCACCATCCTCACCAGCAGAACCAGCTGTGCGCCTGAAACGGCGCAGCAGGTCAGAGGGGGATGTGTCTGACACAGAGGATAGTAGGGTTGATCCAGGTGAATCAGGCGCAGTTCCAGAATTCAGGCTGAGGCGGTCAGCAAGATCAACGAAGGGCAAGCCACCTGAAAGGTATGAAGCCACTAGTGTCTGGGTTGGTGTGGCTAGATGTGAGCCTGAATCCTTTGAGGATGTTCAGGAGTTGCCTCAGGAAGAAGCTAGCAAATGGCATGAGGCGATGCAGAAGGAGATGAACTCAATGGAGTCTCTAGGTGTGTTCTCACTCACGAAGTTGCCAATGGGTGAAAAAGCTGTTAGCTGCAGATGGATTTACCGTTTGAAACCCACAGAAGCAGGAGAACCACAGTATAAAGCGAGATTAGTAGCCCGAGGATTCACACAGAGGAAGGGTGTTCATTTCACAGAGGTATATTCGCCAACCTCGAGAGCGGAGACTCTGAGAATGCTTTTGGCGATAGCAGCACAGAGAGGTTGGAAGGTGAACCATTTTGATGTAGATGTCGCCTACCTGAACTCAGATCTCAAGGAGGAGTTGTACATGCTTCCTCCTCCAGGGTTTGAAGTCAGTGAACCAGGCGTTGTGTGGCGATTGCACAAATCCATCTATGGATTACGCCAATCTGCCAGGAATTGGAATATGTGCCTACATGAAGCCTTAGAGGAGCTAGGCTTTAAGAGATCTCTTGCAGACAGTTGTCTTTACATTAAAGAGTCAGGCTTGAAACAGGAAGTGATCCTTGTGTTTGTTGATGATATCTTAGTGATGGCGCAGACAGGTAAACAGGTAGAAAAGTTTGCTAGAGAGCTTGGAAAGCGGTTCAAGCTGAAGCAGCTTGGAGATGTCAAATCCTATCTGGGCGTGCAAATCACAAAAGCAAGTGATGGAAGCTTCTTGCTTTGCCAGAAAGGTAAGATTGAACAGTTGCTTGAGAAGTTCAGGATGTCTGATTGTGCAGGTGCCAGATCACCCATGGAGGCTGGTTTTGTAAAGGAGTGTCAGCAAGTAGAACGTGTGGTGTTCGAAAACACTGAGCTCTTTCAGTCAGCTCTGGGTAGTCTGTTATATCTGTCACAGTGGAGCAGACCAGATATAGCGTTTGCTGTCAATCTGCTCAGTAGAGAGGCCTCAAGTCCTAGTGTGCAGGCCTGGAATGGTATAAAGCGGGTGCTGCGTTACCTGCAAGATACCAAAGACTTTTGTCTTAGGTTGTCAGCTCAAGGAGAAGTCAAACTGACTTGCTTTGTGGACGCAGATTGGGGTAACCTTGAAGATCGCAAATCAGTGTCAGGTCTAGTGGTGAAGTTTGGGGACTCAGTGATAGGGTGGAGGTCCCGGAAGCAAAGTCTCATAGCGCTTTCATCTACTGAAGCTGAGTTCAGTGCGCTATCAGATGCTTGCAGAGAGTTGGAGTTCTATGTGTGTTTGGTTGAGGAAATCTGTGGAGAGGTTTGTCTGCCCGTTATGGTGCATGAAGACAATCAACCGTGCCTAAAACTGGCTGAGACAGGGCAGTTCAAGGCGAGGACCAAACATTTGGACATACGTTTTCAAAATGTGTGTCAGAGCGTTCGTGAGGGGCTAGTTGCTCTGAAATACTGTCCCTCAACCAAGAACCTCGCTGATGGTTTCACAAAACCATTAACCTTCCAGAAGCACGAGGAGTTCTGTGAGGGTTTGTGTATGGGGAAAGCATTGTTGGCTATTGTCCCCAGATGCAGGACAAGAGGGGGTGTGGAGTTTGGAACAAACAGGGTTAAAACTCCGTGGTGCCCTGCATCTGGGAGGGGCCGGAAGCAGGGCCCTACGTCACAGGCTTTGTCTGTGAGAGTTACTTTCAGTTCTCACTGAGAGACGGAGAGAGACGCAGCTAAACAGACAGGCTGTGTCTGTGTGCTTTTGGAAGCACGGAGAGATGCCAGAATGGCGGAGTCTTCTGACGGGAAAAAGACTGATTTATGACTTGTAAATAAACGCTTCTAGAGATAAGAACTGATCTGTCTTTTGGACTTAATTTATCCCTTTCTCACATGGACTCAGGACCGCTGCATTACTCTGCTAGGCCAGCTCAGAGCTTCCAGGGATACGGAGCCCAACTGGGAAGCTTGCCGGACCCAATATCCGCAAAATCCTGTCCTCTGGGGTGTTAGCCACCCCTCCCAGTTTGGTGTCATCTGCAAATTTGATCAGGATGCCCTTGAGTCCATCATCCAAGTCGTTGATAAAGATGTTGAATAAGACCGGGCCCAAGACAGAACCCTGTGGCACCCCACTAGTCACTCTTCTCCAGGATGAAGAGGAACCATTGATGAGCACCCTTCGGGTTTGGTCAGTCGGCCAGTTACAAATCCACTGAGTGGTAGCATAGTCAAGACCGCATTTTACCAGCTTCTTTACAAGAATATCATGGGGCACCTTGTCAAATGCCTTGCTGAAATCAAGGTAGGCTACATCCACTGCATTCCCTTCATCTACCAGGCTTGTAATTCTGTCAAAAAACGAGATCAGGTTAGTCTGACATGACTTATTTTTCAGAAATCCATGCTGACTATTGGTGATCACAGCATTCCTTTCTAGGTGCTCACAGACTGTTTGCTTAATGATCTGCTCCAGAATCTTCCCTGGTATTGATGTCAGACTGACTGGGCGGTAATTATTTGGGTCCTCTCTTTTCCCCTTTTTGAAAATAGGGACAACATTTGCCCTCCTCCAGTCTGCCGGGACTTCGCCTGTTCTCCAGGAATTCTCAAAGATGAGTGCCAGTGGTTCTGAGATCACATCTGCCAGTTCTTTTAATACTCTTGGATGCAGTTCATCTGGCCCTGGAGACTTGAATACATCTAAACTAGCCAAGTATTCTTGTACTATCTCCTTAGTTATTCTGGGCTGTGTTTCCTCTGCTGAATCATTTGCTCCAAATTCTTCAGGTCGGGCATTGTTTTCTTTATCGGGCAGAGGGCCTTCTCGGTAGTGGCGCCCGCCCTGTGGAATGCCCTCCCACCAGATGTCAAAGAGAAAAATAACTTTCAAAGAGAAAAAATAAGTTATTGTATTTTAGTGTTTTGTTGGAAGCCGCCCAGAGTGACTGGGGAAACCCAGCCAGATGGGCAGGGTATAAATAATAAATTATTATTATTATTATTATTATTATTATTATTATTATTATTATTATTATTATTATTGGCACTAGCTCCCAGGTTTGGTTCCTATTCAAGGAATCAACTTCAGCCTTCATGGCATTAAGCCATGGTTCAGCATCTTTAGAGGTTAAGTCCTGGACCTCTTTGAAGCTTTATGGTTCCCACACCTTCTCTGAGCTACTAAGAAAAGCAGTTGTTGTCTTAACAAACTCATCAGCAAACCTCTTTGGGGGTTTGCCTTTTTTGGCCCTTTCAGATCTGCATATTTGATGCAAGTCTTCTGCACTCGTTGTTGGGATTCACAGGATGCTGTGTAAGTAAGTCTGCAGGCTTCAGTTTGCAACAGGCTGATGCAATACTCTCTGTGGAATGACTCAGCAGTAATGTGATTGGCTGTCACCGGTTTAAAAGTAAAGCCTGTCCAACAGTAGTGGTGGTGGAGTGGTGTAGATGAGTGTGGAGTCTTCTTTTGCCTCAAGGTGCAGGTACTCTGTCTGAACTGCTTCTGTAGATATTTGTATATATATTTAGCTCACAATAATAAATACTGCACTAAAGAACCTGGGACTCTGAGCATTCTGCTAAAAGCGCCGCGAGGAATTCACGACACTCATCTCCTCTTTCTTAGGAGAAAAATGGCCAATGGTGAACAGTGGTTCTTCCAGTTCAGTTGCAGAGACATCAGATAGTCTGATTGAGGCCTTTGCGCTCTTGTAGTCTGCTGTGTCATCACTGTCACTGACAACAGCAGCAGCGCTGCCCACTTGTTATTCTAAAGCAGCAATGCTGCAGCAAGCAAAGGCTCTAACAGCTCAGACAGCTGCTAGTGGCTGGAAAGCCAAACAGGATGTGTGTGACTGCTGCCATGGAAACAAAGGGGCAGTCCATCCTTATTGAGCACAGGATATGAGCTCAGTGTGTGTCATATGACCTGTACAGGATGTACATGGGTGGAGTTGGAGTTTCTCTCTGTTTGTTGAAGAGAGCAGACATCTTTACTGCATGACTGCTAAAGACAGGAATAAAAGCATGTAGTTACATTTCTGTCTGTGTCTGATTCCCCTCCCTGGGGATATGCAGGGAGGAGGAGAAGGAGGAGAAGCAGTTGGTGTGTTTTTCTCACAGCCTGAGGAAAATCGCCGGAACGGACCTCGTGTGTTTTTTCCTGCCGGGAGTCGCCGGAGGGAGGTCAAAGGAATTCAGCCGGTGCCTGAACAGATAGGCACATACCTCTGACCGAGCCTGAATTCTAATAGTGGTAGCCAGAGCGAGATGGTTTCTTCGATCCATCGACCTCTGCATCAAGGAGTGGCAGAGCTGCTGTTTTCATCCCTCTCCATGGAAGCCTGAAATGGGGCTGATTCTCTGCAGCCAGGAGCTGACCAGAAGAAGCTGAAAGCCAAGCTACGGAGCCCAGGTATGAGATTTTCGGGCTTAGAAGTGTGAATGCAGATTGATTCATTCTCTGCTTCGAGGGAGCAAGGTTTGGGAAAAACAGCTCCGAGAGAGGAGAACTCTGCATTCCAAACATTCCTGTGGTTAATCCTGTCCAAGGAAAAGAATGCAGTTGCTTAGCAACACAGGCCAGTTTCAAGATAAGGGCTGGAAGTCAGGCAAAAACAGTTCATGTTTTGACTAGGCCCTTAGAAAGGAACTCTTGAAAGCAACTTTGCAAGCAGCAAGTGTTATAGCTGCCAGGTGCACAGAGTGTAAACAAGCCAGCTATTGGATTTTAGAGGCTTGTGTTTGAGAGTCAGTGCAAGGACTCAAAATGGATGCTAAGAAGGGGGGAGCCCTGCCTTCTCCGCCCCTTTTGACCAGTGACAATTATGCATCTTGGTCTATTAAGATGAAGGCCCTGCTGCAGAATCAGAGACTGTTTGGGGTGATTGAGAACCCCATCCCTCCAGCACCAACGCGTGCTTGGGAGTCACAGGATGTGAAGGCCAGAACTGCTATAATTCTGTGCGTGTCAGACTCTGAGCTTATCCATATACGAGATTTACAGCACGCGAGAGATGTTTGGGACACGCTGAGAAGGACACATCAGAGAGATGCAGGTTCTTCAGCGTTGCTGTATTTTGAGAAGCTGACCAACCTGAGGCTTGCGCCTGATGGAGATGTTCAAGCGCACCTGACGGAAATGAAATTTCTGCGTCAACAGATGGTGGAACGCAATTTCCGTCTGCAGGAGGAAGTGTTTTGCTTCATGGTGATCAACAGTCTGAATCGGACTTACAAAACGGTTGCCAGTCAGCTGGGGTCCCTCCCAGCGCAAGATTTAACGTCGGACAGGGTCTTTGCCGTGGTTCTTTGTGAACATGACAGACTTGCCGCCCTGGAAGTCAAGGACAGGGGGAGACAAGAACGGAGTTCTGACACCCCCACAGCTACAGCTACTGGAGAAAATGCCGTAGCTTTGAACGTTGTCCAATGCTACAATTGTGGACAGACTGGGCATCTTCAGCGGTACTGCAAGAAGCCACGTCAGAAGAAGGGAGCCAAGGGAAGCTCCACGAAGTCTGAGGCGTCAGGCAGAGGTCATGCCAAGTCACAGGCGAAGCCTGCAAAGGCTTTGATGTCGAAAGGAACCAAGCCAGAAGTGGAGAACGCTTTTATCATAGACACTGGGTGTACATTTCACATGACCCATCGCAGGGATTTGTTTTCGTCGTTTAAGAAGCAAAGCTTCGTTGTACAACAAGCCAACGGTCAAGAGCTGGAAGCCACCGGAATTGGGACTGTGTATCTTAAAAGTCAGAACTTGACTATAAACAATGTTTATTTGGTTCCAGAGTTGAAGTACAATCTGCTCAGCGTATCGCAGATTGCCAAGAAGGGACTAAAACTGTCCTATGATGATCAACACTGCGAGATCTACAAAGATGGAGAGTTGTATCTTTCTGCCCAAGAGAAAGATGGACTGTATTTGTTGACTTTTGATCAAAGTGATTACATGGAATGTAATTCTTGTGATTCTAACATGATTTCTTTTGCAGGTGTAGCCAAGAAGAACGCCACGCAGGTCACCTCGAGGGTCGACAAGGCGTTTCAGCGGGTGTATGCTGATGTGATTCGTCCTTTAGCATCATCTAGAGGCAATGCAAAGTATTACCTAATATGTGTTGATTCTTTCACAGGTTTTGTCTGGATTTATCTTTTGGAGAGACCGAAAGAAGCCTTAGAAAGGTTTAAAGAGTTTTGTGACAAGGTTAAAAATATGCATGATGCTGACATAGATTGTCTTTGCACAGATGAGAAGCCAATTTTTCTTTTACAGGATTTCCAGAGGTTCCTGAAGAAGAAAGGGATAAGACACAAAATTGCAGCTTCAGAAGAAGCTTGGAACAGATGTGTCTGTGTTAGGGTGAACAAAGAATTGCAAAAGGGAATGGAAGCGCAATTGCTTAGTTCACATCTGCCACATGAGTACTGGGCTGAGTCGCTAACGTCATTTTGTTATACGTGGTTGAGAAAGTTTTCAAAAGAATTGGGAAGTTCTCCTTTTGAGAAACTGTTCCACAGAAAACCTTCTGTTGCCCATTTCAAGGTTTTTGGGTCTCATGTGAGGACAGAAGCTCCGGGTGGAGTAAAGAATGCCAGAGGCATTTTTGTGGGTTATGAAAAGGGTCTCTACAGAGTAATTTTGTCTGAATCTGGTAAGGTGATTCTCACAAAATTTCTAGAGAGTGCTCCTGAACAGGAGCGAGTGATTGTTCAAACATTTCCCACAGGTGATGATAATGATTCTGATGATGATGATGTTGATTTTGTTGAGTTCAGTAGTACTGATGACAGCGATAGCTCAGACAGCTCAGTTGTCACAGTCATTGAGAGGAAATAATAATATAATAATAATAATAATAATAATTTATTATTTGTACCCCGCCCATCTGGCTGGGTCTCCCCAGCCACTCTGGGCGGCTTCCAACAGAGATAAAAAACACACTAAAATGTCACATATTAAAAACTTCCCTGAACAGGGCTGCCTTCAGATGTCTTCTGAATGTCAGGTAGTTGTCCATCGCCTTGACATCCGATGGGAGGGCATTCCACAGGGCGGGCGCCACCACCGAGAAGGCCCTCTGCCTGGTTCCCTGCAACTTGGCCTCTCGCAGTGAGGGAACCGCCAGAAGGCCCTCGGAGCTGGACCTCAGTGTCCGGGCAGAACGATGGGGGAGGAGACGCTCCTTCAGATATACTGGACCGAGGCCATTAAGGCTTTAAAGGTCAGCACCAACACTTTGAATTGTGCTCGGAAACGTACTGGGAGCCAATGTAGGTCTTTCAAGACCGGTGTTATATGGTCTCGGCGGCCGCTCCCAGTCACCAGTCTAGCTGCCGCATTCTGTATTAGTTGTAGTTTCCGGGTCACCTTCAAAGGTAGCCCCACGTAGAGCGCATTGCAGTAGTCCAAGCGGGAGATAACCAGAGCATGTACCACTCTGGCGAGACAGTCCGCAGGCAGATAGGGTCTCAGCCTACGTACCAGATGGAGCTGGTAAACAGCTGCCCTGGATACAGATTTGACCTGTGCCTCCATGGACAGCTGTGAGTCCAAAATGACTCCCAGGCTGCGCACCTGGTCCTTCAGGGGCACAGTTACCGCATTCAGGACCAGGGAATCCTCCACACCTGCCCGCCTCCTGTCCCCCAAAAACAGTACTTCTGTCTTGTCAGGATTCAACCTCAATCTGTTAGCTGCCATCCATCCTCCAACCGCCTCCAGACACTCACACAGGACCTTTACTGCCTTCACTGGTTCTGATTTAAAAGAGAGGTAGAGCTGGGTATCATCTGCATACTGATGAACACCCAGCCCAAACCTCCTGATGATCGCTCCCAGCGGCTGCATGTAGATGTTGAAAAGCATGGGGGAGAGGACAGAACCCTGAGGCACCCCACAAGTGAGCGGCCAGGGGTCTGAACACTCATCCCCCACCACCACTTTCTGAACACGGCCCAGGAGGAAGGAGCGGAACCACTGTATGACAGTGCCCCCAGCTCCCAGCCCCTCAAGACGGTCCAGAAGGATGTCATGGTCGATGGTATCAAACGCCGCTGAGAGATCCAGCAGAACTAGGAAACAGCTCTCACCTTTGTCCCTAGCCCGCCGGAGATCATCAACCAGTGCGACCAAGGCAGTTTCAGTCCCATGATGAGGCCTGAATCCCGACTGGAAGGGATCCAAATGGTCCGCTTCTTCCAGGCGTGCCTGGAGTTGTTCAGCAACCACTCGCTCAATCACCTTGCCCAAGAATGGGAGGTTTGAGACTGGGCGATAATTGGCCATCGTGGCCGCATCTAAAGATGGTTTTTTAAGAAGCGGTTTAATAACCGCCTCTTTCAGCGGGTCTGGGAAGGCTCCCTCACGGAGGGAAGCATTCACCACCCCACGAAGCCCATCGCCCAGTCCTTCCCGGCTAGCTTTTATAAGCCAGGATGGGCAAGGATCCAGGAGACAGGTGGTTGGCTTCACTCGTCCAAGCAGCCTGTCCACATCCTCGGAGGTAACAGATTGAAATTGATCCCACACAACTTGACCAGACAGGACTCTAGCACTCTCCCGCCCCGGCCCTGCTCCCACGGTGGAGTCTACTTCTTCCCGAATCTGAGCGATTTTATCTGCAAAAAAATTTGCAAAATCATTGCAGGAGAACATGTGGCCCGTACTGGGCCCCGATGTTACAGGTGGTTCCGCTAAATTGCCTTTGGTCTTGCCCCCCTGCTTTGGGCCATCTGCAGGCTGTTTCTTTTGTTTCCCTCCAGCCTTTGGGCAATGACGCTGAATGTGACCTTGATTCGCACAGTTCCAGCACTTCACAGCTGCCAACGCCTTGGTTCCCCCTGGATGCTGGAATGCTGTCCCACACTGCTCCCCCTGAAGCACACAAGCTGGTTCAGCTGCATTCCTCCTATCACATTCATTTTGCAAGGTTGCCAAAACTTTTGTAGCAGTGAGCTCCTGCGCAGGAAGAGTTGCCAGCAGGCTTGCCACAGAGCCACTTCCGAGCTAGAGAGGAGGTGGGGTTGCGGGCTTCACGCCCCTCCCCCACACTCGCAGGGGCTAGGGAATCCTCGGACATGTCATCCCGGGGGGGCGTGGCCTCGCGTATTTAGGTCTGCCGCGGCCGAGGGTCTCCCTCTTTCCCACGCCGCAGCTAGCCAGGTTTTTGGGTTACCTACTTCGTTATTTGCCGTGGATCTTTATCGCTTGGGACCCTTCGCCTCGTGGGCTGGAGCAACCGCCGCTGACCACTGTCGCTGCGCCGGCAAAACGTTTGGTGCACCTTCGGGCCAGCGAACCCCGACCGCGAATTGAGCTGAAATCACCCAGAGGTCTTTCAACTTGCAGGTTTCCCTAATATTTGAGTGGTTGCTGGTGGCAGCGACTCATTGGGTTGCAACAGACCCGGCCGCTCTGGGTGCCGCTCGGTGGGTCGCTCTCTCCGGCATCACCTTTGTTTCTCCCTCGAAATCCATGGATTGTTTCCCTTGCTTTTCTTCCCCGAAATCCATGGGATCATTCCTTCACGTTGCTGCGGTACCCTGCCCGTCATGTGGTAACGTATAAAACGACTTTCTCGGGGCCTTTCCTTGCATTGGGCGGCAGCGGGACAGAGCAGCGATTTGAGGCTTGATCTTACTTAGCCGGTTAGAAAAGCTTTTCCTGGGTTGCCTGGGATACTTGTGTCACGTGACTAGCCGTCAGCAGCCGTAAGCAGCGGCCATCTTAGGTGAGGCAACCCCGGCCTCGAGGCTTTCTTATCTTTTGCTTTGCGATCGTTCCCGAGCGCCTCATTAGCGCAGGTGGCAGTGCGCCAGTCTCATAATCTTTAGGTTGCGAGTACGGGCCTCCTCAAGGTATCGGAACCAAATTTTGTTTTTTCTTTTACCATCCCTCGTTAGATGAAAGGCACAATCGCCCATAGGGATTTGATTGCGGCCGGGTCCCCCATTTTGCTGTCAGTCGGAGGATGGTAGCTGGCTTTGTTGCCAGGATTCCCCCACAGTGCCACCATTTTATGCAGCCCACGTGTCTCTGCTTTTCAAGCAGCGGCCATTTTACATGGGGCAATCTGCCGCCTTGCGCTGCTGTCACTCTTCACAGCTAGTCTTGATACCGAGTCTGCCGCTTATTCAATTGATCACTGTTAAAGTCAACTGTGTTGGTAACCGCCCCCAACCCAAAAGCGCAAGAGAAATATAGGGCTTTGTGGAGTTATATTTCATTCCTCTATACAGTTTGGTCTAGTGGGCTATATTCAGTAGAAGCAAAAAGCAGGGGAACTTAAGCGGGAGAGTCCGCGGCAGACAGCTTATCCTTGCAAAAGCCGGGTTGAGGGGGGGGGGCATTGCGGACAGGTTTACATCACTTGCTGCTGGTATCACATAAATTCAATTTAATAATTACAATTGCATTGATTGGACTTAAATAAGGATAGTACATAAAGTGCCCTGTGCTAAATTAATTGTGTCTGTTTAATTGATTGGTGGATTTCAGTAACCAACAATTGTAATCAAATTGACTGTATTTAAATAGGGATAGTAGACAAAGTGCCCGGTGCTAAAATAATTATATAAATCTACTAAATAAATAAATAAATAAATAAATCTAATCTAATAAATAAATAAATAAATTTTGGCTAATTAATTGATTGGCGGACTCAAGTAAGGATCACAAATACAGTTCATGCTGCCTAATTATTGCCTACTGAACATTGCTGTGCTATTCCAATTTAAATTGTTTTGGCTTTCTACCTACATTCTACACTGCCCAGTGTAGATAATACTGAACTAGCCGCTCATATTGTGCTTATTCTATTGCTCAGTGGAGGCAATACTGAATTAGCGTGCCTATACGTGCTCACTTTACCACCCTGCGTAGGCAATTCTGAGCTCACCGGGCTCAAGTACGTATTATTACTCGCCAGTGCGGTTCTTTCGAAGCTTGGTGCTTGCACGCCCGTGCTCAAAAAATGGCTTCTGGTAGAAATCAACAGGTTTGTTCCAAAAAATTTATTGGTTTTCACAATATTATAAACAAACAAACAAACAAACACACAAGACAAACATAACAAACATAAATCATAACCTTATTGAAAATTACTGTTATTAACTTTGTTAAGTGACTTCCTCGCTTCCCCTTAGTTGAATTTCATTGCATGTCCTTTTAACAGTTTTCCAAATCCCAATTTTTATAAAATTTAACTTAAACATTAACATCCTTAAATCTTCACCTTATATAATTAAACATATTAATTCATCACTTAACATAAACAAAATCCTAAGCCTATTAAGTATCTGCAAGCTGTTTTCAGTTATTTTAACTTAACAAATTTAACTAAATAATCATTAAATTTATTCCATTCTTCCTGATATTCCTCCTCCTTCTGGTTGCGGACTCTTCCGGTTAGGTCGGCTAGCTCCGAAAAATCCATCATCTTCATCTGCCATTCTTCTATTGTTGGTAATTCTTGGGTTTTCCACTTTTTAGCTAACAAAATACGAGCAGCAGCTGTGGCATACAAAAATAATTTAACATCTTTCTTGGGCAATTCCAAACCTGTTATTCCAAGAAGAAAGGCCTCTGGTTTCTTTATAAATGTATATTTCAACATTTTTTTCAATTCATTATAAACCTTTTCCCAGAAGTCTTTCACCTTGGGACAGGTCCACCACATATGATAAAAGGTTCCTTCCTTTTCTTTACATTTCCAACATATATTGTCACAATTATGATATATCTTTGCTAATTTTACAGGAGTCAAATACCACCTATACATCATTTTAATTATATTTTCCTTTAGCAAAGTACATGCAGTGAACTTGACCCCTTTATTCCACAGTCTTTCCCAGTCCTCAAACATTATATTGTGTCCTATATCTCTTGCCCAATCTATCATTACAGATTTAAATTGTTCATCTTTTGTATGCCACTCCAACAATAGCTTGTACATTTTAGATAAATTTTTACCTTTAGTATCCAACAACTCCGTCTCTAACTTAGATTTTTCATAAGCAAAACCATTTTTCTTATCCAATTTATACAATTCATTGATCTGGTGGTAATGTAGCCAGTTTAGCTTATCTTTAACTTGCTCAAATGGTTTTAATTTGTAACCTTCCTCTTCCTCTATTAATAAATCATAATATCTCAACCATTTGGTATCCATATTTAATTTTTTCTGGGCCTTTGCCTCCATTGGTGAAAGCCGTCTGGGCGTCTTTCTTTCTAAGAGATCTGTGTATTTTATCCAAACATCATACAACGATTTCCTGATTACATGGTTTTTAAATGCTTTATGGGCTTTTACCTTGTCATACCATAGATATGCATGCCAACCAAACACGTTATCAAATTCCTCCAAATCTAATAAATCTGTATCATCTAACAAACTAATGGGTCTATAATTGGCAGGGTTTTTCTTATCACCCTTTTTATATATGGGGGCAATTATACTCAACTTCCACCCTTCAGGTATGTGACCTGAGCTGTTAATGTATGAAAACAATTTTGCAAAAATGGGTGACCAAAAATCAGGTCTTATCTTATAGATCTCCATTGGGATCATGTCTTCTCCTGGAGCTTTATTAGCTAGTTGGTTTGCGATTAGCCTCAATCTGAGGCCATTCTGGCAGTTCTGATAACTGAGTATAGTAAACTTGTGGGGGTGGGTCAGGACAGGGGCCATATATTTCTGTAAAATATGTCACCCAATCCTTTCCTTGGACAGATGCTTCTAACGAGTAGCCCAGCTCATTTGTGCCTTGGGCAACTAGATGCCAAAATTTCCGTGAGTCCTTTTGAAGTGCTGCATCTCCCAATTATTTCCACTGTTGTTCATAATATATTTGTTTCTTGCTTTTAAGTAATAATTTATAATTGTTTCGTAACTGGGCTACCTCAGCTTGTAGAGCAAGATTGTGCTTATCCTGTTTTAACTTCAATTTTCTAAGTACCCTAGCTAGGCATTTTTTGCTATTCTGACATTCCTTATCAAACCAAGTCTGTCTCTTAAACTTTTTGTTTTTTATCACACTAGCTGTGGTCATCAGTGGGCGCATTCGGTTGATTATGTTCTCATAAAGTCCAATTATGTTTCCTGTTTCTAACAACATTTCCCCCTTTAATAAAGCAAATTCATGGGAATCCAGGATCTGAATCATTTTTTCTTGGACCTGTGTATTCCATTTTAACCTTCTGTTTCCAAGTATCAGATATTGTGTTTCATCCAATAATTTAGGAAAGGCAGGAGAAAAGAATGATGTCAGAGATAACTCAAGTGGAAAGTGGTCACTTTCAGCTCTGGGAATTATCCTGAAGGTATCTTGGTTAACTGGCACATTATTAGATGTTAGGATATAATCTATGGTGCTAGTAAATCCTCTGGGGGAGATAAAAGTAAAATAACCCTCTTGATCCCCTTGACCGTGCCCATTGCATAACAAAAGGTTATGCTTTATTATAAGTTCACAAAGATATTTCCCAGCGCGATTAGAGGTGGTGTCCATTGCTGCCCTCTGACAGATTTCAGGTTTGTCCTCCAAGTTTAGACCAGATAATATTGTATTTTGTGGGGAAACAAGGCCGATCCGGGCATTGAAATCACCTCCCAAGACAAGCCGAGGGTTAGGTGACAGAGAGTCTATACTTTCAAGTAGTTGGTCAAGTTTATCCCAATATGATCTCAGTTCCCCACAAGACTTTACTGGAGGTATGTACACACAGATGCAATAAGTATTTCTCAGGAGACTATCAGAAAGGGACAACACTAAAAATTTAGGGGTGGTCAACAAGGGACACTGTTGAATTGATACATTAAAAGAGGTTGACACCAGCACCACCAGCCCCCCACTAGGCCTTCCATACTTTACAGTTTTAAGAGCTGGTTGAGTGTAATTTGTAAAACCCTGTAATTCAACCATAGTGCCCTCTTTTGCCCAGGTTTCTTGAAGAAAGATGATATCATGTGTTTGTAGATAAGAACAGAAATCACTGTCTTGGATCTTGTTCATCCACCCTGTTACATTCCATGAGAGAAGTTTAATTGTTTTACAGTGATTTACTCTTAGTCAATTGTTGGCCAATGTACTCTCGGAGTTTACCAGTTTTTGAGGCAACAGAGTATTGCTAATGCTAGTGGAATAATCCAGATGTTCGATTATTTCAGTCGTCATACATAAAGTACTCACATTTGTAATCACTGGGCCTTTTCTTTGCAGATTGCTTGCCAATGGGGTTTCCTTGGGTGTATTTCCTGACTCCTCCTCTTCTAAATATCTCATCTTTGTCCAGTACTCCGGTGGTTCTATAGTTATCATTCTGTTGTGGCCATTGGGTCTATTATCAATCTCTGCCTCCGGTTCTTTAATCTCTTTCAATGTCTGGCTCATAAGATCAAGCCTCTTGATAACTGTTTGTTGCTCTTCCTGAGGGAGATTCCTAAAGGAGCGGAGAAAATCCTCTTCCAAAGGATTTACAGAGTGCTCAGATTCCTGAATATGATTGTCTAGAGGAATCGGCTGTTCCTTTTGGCTCACCTGGTTATTTTGATGTTGGGCATGATCCTGCGAATTCAACTCAGGCATGTCTATTTCCTCCCCACCTGTCAAGTTTTTTTGTGATGTCATTACTTCCATTGGGGATCCAGGCTTTGGTTTTGTGAGCCCCTCTGAAGCACCAGTCCTCATCTTGCATAAGGGTGCAACAATAGAATTGCGAAATACCCGGGCTGGAAAAACTCCTCTGCTTGATAATCTGAATTTCAGCTTGTGAATCAGTGAGGGCAGTCTAGTAGAGGAAAAAGTTAACATAATTTTTTGGCTTTGATTTGTGGTATTCAAGAGTTCAGTCCTAACGAGGTCGATCTCTGTAAGTCCAATGCCAAGTAAGTCTGATAAATGTCGTTTGGAACGCTGGGCACCTTTCCAGCTAGGAGTTTGATCTGGCCTTCCACAAATTGTCATGCAGATCTTTTTTGGTTAGAAGATTAAATAAGAAGAGTTTGTTTTGAGAGCCTCTGCACGTTCTATGTTGAGCTTAGGGGTCTGCTCTTGTTGTCGCCAATTTCCTTTGGTACTATGGTGTTCTGTTGATGCCTGCTTGTTATTAACTGATAAACTGTGGACCTCTCTGGATAATTGGGTTATTTGAGAGGCAATACCTCTAATTTGTTGGAAGATATGCTCAACCGTTCTTGCAATTAGAGTTAATTGGGTGCTCTCCCTACTTGTTATTCCTTCCTCTCTGAGGAGCACAGGATCAATTTGCCCCACTGCTGGATCCAGTTCCACGCTCTCACCTTGAATACTCTCCCCACACTCACAATCATCTTCAAGAGGAGAAAACCGGTTTTTTGTTGGAACTATAAAAGCAGATTTGTTTTTTTTTTAAAAAAAGTCCTTTATTTTAGATTGCTTGGGAACCGGTGAGAGAGCTACATCCTCTGGGTCCCTGCGGCATTTACTAGCAGGCATAGCGTCACCATGGGGAGTAAACAAGGAGAGGTTTCACCAACCAAAAAAGAGAGAAATAATATGACCTTGAACATCCCAAGAATGTCGGTTAGGGAAGATTTAGTGTCTGCATTTTATAAGACAAATTATTTGCTGGAAAAGCTTCATAAACAGATAGATGCTATGGCCACTAATGTTGTCATCTTGGGATCAAAGTGGGTATCAACACAGAAGCTGTCAAGGATCCGGCACAGGAATTTATCATGACTGAACAAATCGTTGAGAAGGAGAAGGAGAAAGTTGCTGTGGTCGAGCCTAGAGTAATACAGGGGGGAGCCTTGACCTTGCAGATGCAAATTGAGGATTACAAATTGAGGCCCTTTATGACTGAAACTAGAAAAAGCCAGATTTTGAAGATTGGAGCCTGGTCTGGAAAAGGAAAGTTGGAGAGATTCCCTAATGCAGGGATCAATTGACTTTTGGGATATGGAGCTGGGTCAGGAGGAGATTGGAGCTTTTGAGACATTTGGATTTGGAGGATTTTTGAAACAAGATTTGGAACGCTTTATGGATCCTAGCTTTAACTATGGAAATCTGGCTGCCCTGTTAAGAAGGAATAAAGGCATTGTTGGGATGGAGCTCCCCCGAGATCTGCTTTTTAGCACTAAAGATTATGAAGAAGACAGGCAGAAGGGACGTGAAGGAGAGTTAAGAGCCTCGGATATAAGATCTCCAGGTTGATGGACTTTTTGGAGTTGACAGAAGGGACGGCAGAGGCCGAGACCAGGGAGAGGAGACGGTGGAAGAAGATTGGGAATTTAAAGTTTATATTTGGAAATTTTGTAAAATTTAATGAGGGAGAGAAAAATCGTGGAATGAAATGTTTATGACCCTAGTGGAAATGTTTTAAGAGTTTAAGTTCAAATAGATATATTAATTTTAAGGAGAAAAAGAGGGAAAGGATTTGCTGAAATATTTAATTGAATTAGAATACAAAAAAGGGAGGTGGGAGGAGGTCAAGGAAACAAGCAAATGAAAGATATACTATGTGAAGGTTTGATGTGTTTTTTGCTTTTGTTTTTCTATTTTCTTTAACCTTTTTTTGTTTCTCTTTTTTTCTTATTTGTATGGTATTTTTTTAATGTGATACATTGTTTTGTTTTTTGTTTAATTTGGTGTTTTTCTGTTTTATTTGCAACCTTCAAAACCTTAATAAATATTATTTTAAAAAGAGAGAGAGAGAAAATAGAAAGTGCTCAGTTTGTTCAATTTAAGAGCTTCTCTGTGTGGAGACTGCCAGGAGTTTCAGGAACAAAGTATAGAAGGGAGTTGGCGGTTAATAGCTAGCAGCTGGTGGCCTGCCCAGGATGCTTCACAGAACTTGCCCAAGATGTTTCTCATAGCATAGACAAGAAGGTGCTGTTAGAATCTCAGTAGGTTGGTAAGTTAAAAAGTAGAGAAGTAAAAAAGGAAAAATTACTTCCCTGGGTGGCAGTCAATGCTAATTACAGTCCTGTTATCTGCGGAGCTCCGAAGCCTGCTTGCTAAGCCGTCGCCATCTTGGACCTCCAAGCCCCATAAATCTGTATATTCTAATTGCATCCATTCTTTAAACCTGCAAAATGCAGCAGCTTCAAAATAGATTTTTTAATCTGGCAGGGAGAATCCCCCTCTTTCTTTAGAATCCGTAAGTAATTTATATTTAATTCTGGGTTTCTTCCCCTGCCAGATAAATCTAGAAAGTGCTTTCTGCCATTCTTTAAAGCATTTTGCATTATCTATAATTGGGAGGGCTTGAAACAAGAAGAGCATCATTGGCAGCACATTCATCTTAATCACAGAAATTCGGCCCATTAATGACAATTTTAGGTTTGACCATACATCTAGATCTCTTTTAATTTCATTCCATAATTTCTCATAATTATCTTTATATAAATTCAATTTTTTCCCAGACAGGTTCACCCCCAAATATTTAACTTTTTTCACAAAGTCTAGGCCCGTTTTTTCTTGTAATAGTTTCCTTTCTTCATTATCCAGATTTTTCTCAATTACTTTGGTCTTGCTCTTATTTAGTTTAAATCCTGCTACCTGACCAAAGTCTTGTATCAGCTCCAGTGCTTTAACTGCACTAGAGTCTGGATCTTCTAATGTCAAAACTAGATCATCAGCAAAGGCTTTTAATTTATATTGTTTCGAACCTACTGTAATACCTTTAACTTCTTCGTCTTTTCTTATCATACTTGGCAAGACCTCCAGTACTGAAATAAACAGCAGAGGGGAAAGTGGGCACCCTTGCCTGGTTCCCTTCTCAATTCTAATTTCCTCTGAAACCACATTATTTACAATAATTTTAGCTTTTTGTTCTAGATAGATCGCTTTAATACCATTTAAGAAATCCTGGCCTATCCCCATACTCTCTAGATTATGTAACATAAAACTCCAAGCAACATTGTCAAAGGCTTTCTCTGCATCAATAAACATTAACATTGCTTTACAGCTCTTTCTTGCTTCTAGCTTTTCCAAAATATCCACAACATTTCTAATGTTATCTTTCATATGTCTTCCAGGCAGAAATCCTGCCTGGTCTTTATGAATATACTCAGATAAAACCTTCTTTAGCCTGTTGGCCAGTTTATTTGCAAAAATTTTGTAATCCACATTAAGTAGGGAGATTGGTCTGTAGTTTTTAACATTGGATCTATCCTGACCCTGTTTAGGAATCAGAGTAATATAAGCTTACTTCCAGGTTTCAGGTGCTTTGCCCCCTCGTAAAATTGAATTAGATACTTCTACCAGAGGTTGAATGAGCCATTCTTTCAATGTCTTATAATATTTCGCTGATAGACCTTCAGGTCCTGGTGTCTTGCCAAGTTGCATTGAATTTATTGCCTGTTCCACTTCCTGGTTTGTAATTAAACCTTTTAGTAGATTCTTTTTATCCTTCGGATAAAAAATTGCTCAATTTTCCCTATATCTTCTTTATCCTTTTTATACAGTTATATTTATAAAAGAATTTTCTAATGTCTGCAGGGTTCTCTACAGATTTTCCTTCTGTAACAATGTTTGTAATAGTACTTTGTTTTTGTCTCTTCTTTAGTTGTCAGGCTAATAATTTCCCACATTTATTTGCAGATTCAAAATTTCTTTGTCTCATCCTTCTTATCTTCCATTCAATTTCTTGATTTACTAACTGTGAATCTGGTAGAAATCAACAGGGATCTTCCCGTAACAGAAGCAGGGCGGCCACCCAGAATGGATCGCTAATGTCGGTGATGCCATGCAATCCAGAAGCATTTGCTCAATTTTTCTCGGCATTTGAAACTTTTTATATGCAGTGTCGGCCAGGAGCGAGGGCACTCCCAGCTCCACCTCCAGCATCCCAGGATTACATACCTGACACCCTCCCCAGTAATCAGGAATGCCCCAGTATCTCGGCCTCTGGTTCTGGCATAGCCCCACCGGGAACCACCTCTGTTACCCGCCCCTTAACTTGCTCCCTGTCTTCCTGCTCCCTCAGATCAAAATTGGGTTCCTCTGGGGGCAGGGCGCCCCCCAAGGGGCCTGCCAGTACTAACTCTCAGCAGGCCATATGTGTGCCCAGTATCTTTCAGGAACCACCACCACAGCCCACGATAACGGAGAGGGGTTCCGGATCCTCTGCCGAGGAGGAACAGCCAGAACAACAGGACACGCCTCCAGTTGCAGCCCCGACCACGGTTACCAGTGAGGAGCAAGCGGGAAAAAGAAAGGCCAAAAGGAAACATGCGGCAAAGAAAAGCAAGAAGAGCAGGACATCAGACTCAGAGGATGATTCAGGTACCTCCTCTTCCGATTCGGATAATGATGCCCCTATGGAGGCTTATTGAGGCCTGGGCGAGGACATTTCCGGGCTTCCCTTATGGGTGCACGAGAGGAGGGCTAACTCTCATTGTAAGTCCTTTAATGGTTCACTAGAATGGAAAGGGGGGTCGCTAGTGGAGGACGTAAAAACATCTACCAACGTTTCCACTGATTTCATATTAGGAAATCACTTATCTCAAAAAAAGTGAACTAAGATACTTAACGGGGACTACATTGATATATTCACTCTCCTCCCCCCGACTAAAATGACAGGGAAAGGAAAAAAGAAACGCTTATATGGGAAGCGAAGGTATAGAACCCCCCGTGCTGAGCGCACTTTTGAAACTTGGTTAGACGGATATCAGGTTTTTATGGGGGTAGTTTCGGCGGCTTATCCCAAACGCGCGATGCACCTCATCACACATATGGTGCATGTGAGAAGGGCATCCGCACTAGCGGGGGAGAATGCTGCTTTATCTTATGATGAAGATTTCAGTAGAAATGCATCCCTCTTACCATCCACACGCTGGGACCTGAGGGACCAGAATTATTGGATGGAGCACGTAGGCCTGTATGTTGAAAAGAAAACGCAGGACTCCGCTAAGGTTGGGAAGGTGGAGTCAAAGATGCGACGTCAGTGCTGGGACTTCAACAGGGGGGGCCAGCTTGTAAGTATACTCACAAATGTGAGAGGAGCCTCGGCAACCATCCGGCCTCTGCGTGCTTTAAGGGTAAGTAGCCCTTTCGGGGCGGAAGGGGGTACTCACACCAAGGCCCAAGGGGTGCCCCCGGTCAACCCCAGGGGGCTGCTGGGATCCGCCAGTAGTAGCTCACTAGGGTTAGCCTTCACTCCAATAAAATTACATCTCTTAAAAACCTTGCTAGATAGTTACCCCAATAAAAAAGCAGCCAGATACCTTTGGGAGGGGTTTTCCTTAGGCTTTAGAATCCCGGTTTCTTTCCCACCTAACCCTTCCGACCCTCCTAATCAGAAATCAATAAGAGAAATGCCAGAGATCTCTAGAAAGAAAATTCAAAAGGAAATCGTGGCTGGGAGGGTGGCCGGTCCCTTTAAAGAGCCACCTATCGTTGGTTTGCACATCTCCCTGCTGGGCATAGTCCCTAAAAAAGTCCCCGGGGAATTCCGGATGATTCATAAGCTTTCCTACCCTAGGGGTGGCTCGGTCAACGATGCCATACCACAAGAGCTTTGTTCGGTAAAATACGCTTCTTTTGACCAAGCCGTAAAACTGATCCACAGATTTGGGAAAGGAGCGCTGCTTGCAAAATGTGATATAGAATCGGCCTTTCGCCTCCTGCCAGTGCACCCTGAAGATTTTCACTGGTTGGGCTTTAGGTTCAAAGGATCATACTTCATTGACAAAGCAATGCCAATGGGTTGCTCAGTGGCATGTGCAGCCTTTGAATCCTTTAGTACATTTTTAGACTGGGTGTTCCAATTCAAAACAGGTTCCATTGGAGTTCCGCACTACCTTGATGACTTTATTCTCTTGGAGCTACAGAACAGCAGTGCACCGACCTGTTGAGGGTATTCATCTCCCTAGCCGAGGAACTTGGCGCTCCGTTGGCGGCGGAAAAAACCGAGGGCCCGGCTACGACCATGGTTTATCTAGGCATAGAATTAGAAACAATTGCCCAGTCCTCCAGGTTACCAATGGAAAAACTAGTGGCGCTTAGGGAATTGATTCAACAGCTCCTTCTATTAAAAAAGGTCACCCTCAGGCAAATCTAGTCTTTATTAGGTCATCTAAATTTCGCATGCTGAGAAGTATCCCCAGGCCGCCCTTTCTGTGCCTGCTTAGCAAGATTATCGGCGGGCCTTCGGGCAGCCCAGCACAGGGTTCGTCTTTCCAAGACGGTCAAATCCGACCTGGAAGTATGGCTGCAATTCTTGAACAAGTATAATGGCATTTCTCTGTGGCAGGACACCATGCTGCTCCACGCTGATTTCCAGGTCCAATCTGACGCGGCAGGTTCCTTAGCGTTCAGGGTCTATTTCAAAGGGCAGTGGTGCGCGCAGCAATGGCCCCCTGCCTGGCAGGGAAAGCCCATAACGCAGGATCTTACCTTCTTAAAATTCTTCCCCATTGTTGTCGCAGTTCATTTATGGGGTGACGTTTTTAGTAACCACAGGGTGTGCTTTTGGACAGACAATCAGGCGGTGGTATCTGTTCTTTCAACTCAATCTTCACACTCCCCAAGGGTGGGTAATCTCCTTCGTTCCTTTGTCCTCTTGTGCCTTGAACACAACATCTATTTTTCTGCCAAGTTCGTGGCGGGCGTTAATAATGACATTGCGGATGCTCTGTCTCGTTTCCAGATGGACCACTTCCGCTCGTTAGCGCCAGAGGTGCAACAATTGCCTCAAGCCTTCCCGGAGCACCTTTGGAGCCTTGGGAACATGAAGTTATGAAGGGAGTAGAGGCCTCAGTGGCACCATCCACACTGAGATCATATAAAAAGGCGTGGTCAGACTTTCTAAAGTTTCGAGATAGTACTTGTAACAATAGCATGACATCCCCTCCCTCAAAGGCAGAAGTCTTAAAATATTTAGTGCACTTGAAGAGCTTAGGCAAAGCTGCAAAAACCCTAAACATCCAATCAGCAGCGATACCCTTCTTTTGCAAGGCGGCATATTCCGCGGACCCTTGCGCGGACTTTGTTGTCCGCAAGGCTCTAGAAGGCTGCAGCCCCCTCAAAATGACAAAAGGAAACCCACATTTGACATCCTTAGCCAAATTCACAAAAAATATAGAATTATATGCTGGCCAAAATTCGAGGCCCGCCTATTCTCAGCAGCTTACTCTATCGCATTCTTTGGCGCACTCTGGATCGGGGAAGTAGTATGCGAGGGCGGTCCAGATAATGTTCAGCGGGGTATTCTGCTAAATGATCTGACCCTTTCCCATACCAATTTGATTTTGCACGTGTGCAGCTCTAAGACTGACCAGCAGAGAAAAGGGGCCCTGATCCGATTGTTATCGACAAAGGCAGGGCCCTGCCCGGTAAAAGACACCAGGCATTTCCTATACTTGAGACCTAACTTTTCCAACCCCCTCTTAATTCATAGGGATGACTCCCTTCTGACTAGGCATCAATTCACTCGGGTGATGCGGTTAGCAATCGTGGCTTGCAGCCTCCCTGCAGCAGAGTTTGCAGCTCACTCCTTCCGGATTGGGGCGGCCACCACTGTGGTACATTTGGGTCTTTTGGCAGAAAGGATTAAGGACATGGGGCGGTGGAAATCGGATGCATATAAAGCTTATGTTAGAAAGAATCAATAGCTAAAAGCGCCATTCCTGATCATATATTGTCATTTCATTTCCCTTCCAGGAGACGCCAGCCAGCGGGCTGAAGCCGGTTAGTTGTTAGTGTCAGCTTCGCCTTTGAGCCAGTGCCACCGACTGGGCTCAACCTCTTCAGCCCTGACTGGGCAAGGCGAGCTGGAAAGCACTTCCAGAGACCTTCCACGCAGGAAGCAGGTCTAAGTGCTGTGGACTCACAACTCAGAGCTGTGAGCACCAAACTCACTTCCAGTAGTCTGCGGAGCACAGCAGAGCATGAATCACACGAACGACAGCTTCTGTAGAATAACTTCTTTTATTCTCTACAGCTACTATACAAACTAACTACAGACTAAATGGAGACGCTGGACTGCACTGAGTGTTATAGCTGCATGAGCAGCGACCTTATCTATACACAGATAACACTCAGACTCCCCCTTTGAAGTCAGGCTGGAGCGGAATAAGTAATGAGCAAAATCCGTCCCCTCCTTTCTGAAACATCAGCAGATTCTTGCAATGGGAGGGGTGACATATCCTCATCCTCCCCCTTTTCATGCCAACCATTGCAGAATCTAACATAACCGCAATTTATGTACATACTCCAAAAATTGTTCCTTGTTAACAACCTTGGTTAAAACATCTGCAGGTATCTCTTTCCCTGCCATATAAGACACTTTTACAATACCGTTTTGGATACATTCCCTAGCTCGATGAAGCTTGATTTGCAGATACTTTGTCCTCTACTTACATCCTTCTGAGTGGAGCAACGATATACATGCTCTATTGTCCTGATAACTTGAACAGGAAAAGTGACCTTCACTTTTATATCATCAAACAGTTGCTGTAACCACTCTATGTCCATGAGGGAAAGAGTTAAAGCATTAAGTTCTGCCTCGCAAGAACTCAAGCTTACTGTTGCCTGCTTTCTGCAAGACCAATCAATAAGACATTGATTGTACAGATAGCACACACCTGATGTGCTTTTGCCATCAATTGCGTCACTGCCAAAACTGGCGTTGACATAGATCTCAAGACCTCCAGATTTTTGACTAGTAAGTCTCAATCTGTAATCCACAGTTCCTTTTAAATACCTCGCTATTCGTTTCAGCGCTTTCCAATCTTGAACTGTGGGTTGGTTTGCATGTCTGCTGATCAAATTTACACTCACAGCAATATCTGGCCTTGAACATCTTGCTATAAACCTGAGTTTGCCCAATACATTTCTGAAAAGTGTTGTATCAGGAAAAACATCAGCATCAGCTGTTGGGATATGAGTACAATGCAGCTGCAAACAAGCAGCTCGATGTTTACATCACATGATGTGGCTAGTCCTGAGAAAGAATGTACCAGGCAGTTCACAGGGATGTGTTCTGTGTGTAATATGAGACCTTCCTGTTGCGTATGTGAAGGAAGTCTCAGTCTGTTGCTTGGAGGAGACTGAACTGAACGGACATGTTTTTGTACAGATGTAAAGTCAGAGATAAACCGTAGAAATGTAAATGACTTTCTGACTATCTTCTTTCTCCTGCTGGTATGCAAGGGGAGAAGGGGGTGTGCATCTTCCACGCTGGGGGATGTCGCCTATCAAGACCTCTCTGGACTGCCGTGATGCCAGCCAGAGTAGGTCACCGCAGACAAGCCCCAGGAGCCTGGAGAGGGGCCAGCCTCTCCCGAGGGGGAATGTTTTCCAACAAGTGGTAGCACACGGATGGCAGAGGCTACAAGGCACAGCTAAGGATGGCTGAAGCATCCGGTGGAGGAGCTTTTTGCTGATTGCAATGTTCCATGAACCTCTGATTTATGGCTGCATTGTGAACGCGGATTGAACGTTTCTCTGGTTCACTGAAGAGCTGCTGTTTTTTGGATTAAAAACAGAGCGAGGAAGCCACATTCTTCGCATTCCGGGGGAGCTGATAAGAAAGGCCGTCGCCTGCCAAAGAATCGTGAGTACTTTTGGGCTGATTTATGAGCTTGTTAACGTCAAAGGCAAAGAGGGAAGCAAGCTCAGAGGCTGCGAATAGCTGTCGGAATTTTCAGCGGGAATTTTCAGCGTAGCTTGCTGCTCACAGACTGTTGGAAGGGATTTTCCAAGCGGAGCTGGCTGCCAAGGATTTGCAGCTTGTAAACAGCTAGCAGGCTATTGGATTTTTCAGCTCGTAGCTGAAAGCTGAAACTTGGAATCAAGGTGGATACCAAGCAAGGGGCGGGTTTGCCTTATCCACCCCCTCTAACTAATGACAATTATTCCTCATGGTCTTTGAAAATGAAAGCCCTACTTTAGAGACAGTGAGTATTTGGGGTGATTGAAAATCCCATCCCAGCATCTCCCACAAGGGCTTGGACTGAGCAAAATATGAAGTCAAGGTCTGCCATCATCTTATGTGTTTCTTATTGTGGATTTGGAATTCGCGCGCGAGATTTGGCAAACATTACAGCAAATTCATCAGAGAGATGCCGCTGGCACTGCACTGCTGCATTTTTAGAAACTCACAAACATGAGACTGACGCCTGGTGAGGATGTGCAAGTGCATTTGACAGAGATGAAGTTTCTACGCCAGCAGATGGTGCAAAGAAATTTTCCTCTTCAGGAAGAAATATTCTGTTTTATGATTAACAGCTTGAACCAGACTTACAAAACCGTTGCGAGTCAACTTGGTTCTCTAACTGCCGTGGATCTTATGGTGGAGAGAATTTGTTCCATGGTTCTGAATGAGAGAGACCGACTTGCTGGTATAGCTGTTGCTGATGGGGGGAGTGAAGCTCGGAGTTCAAGCACCCCCACTGTTGTCGCTACAGAGGAGCAGGCCGTAGCGCTGAATGTTGTTTGTTGTTATAATTGTGGCCAGCCTGGGCATATTCAGAGGAACTGTAAAAAGCCACGTCAACAGAAAGGAGCCAAAGGGGGCTCTGCAAAGCCTGAGGCTTCAGGAAAAGGTCGTGCCAAGTCGCAGGCAAGACCGGCAAAGGCTTTGATGTCGCCAAAAGCCACATCATTGGTAGAAAACGCGTTTATTATCGGCCCTGGAGCAACTGAGCACCTCACGTCACGCCGGGAATTGTTTTCTACGTTTGAGAAGCAACACTTCACTGTGAAACAAGCCAACGGTCAGTAGATGGAAGCTACTTTGGAACTGTTTATCTGGAGAGTCTGAACTTGACTATAAGTAATGTTTATTAAAGGGACGCGGGTGGCACTGTGGGTAAAACCTCAGTGCCTAGGACTTGCCGATCGTATGGTCGGCGGTTCGAATCCCAGCGGCGGGGTGAGCTCCCGTCTTTCGGTTCCAGCTTCTGCCCACCTAGCAGTTCGAAAGCACCCCTAAGTGCAAGTAGATAAATAGGTACCGCTTTATAGCGGGAAGGTAAACGGTGTTTCCATGTGCTGCGCTGGTGCTGGCTCGCCAGAGCAGCTTCGTCACGCTGGCCACGTGACCCGGAAGTGTCTCCAGAAAGCGCTGGCCCCCGGCCTCTTAAGTGAGATGGGCGCACAACCCTAGAGTCGGACACGACTGGCCCGTACGGGCAGGGGTACCTTTACCTTTACCTTTAATGTTTATTATGTTCAACTTAAAGTTCAATTTGCTAAGTGTTTCTCAGATGACAAAGAAAGGGCTGGTGTTGTCCTATGATAAGCAAAGTTGCAAAATCTTTAAAGATGGAGAGCTGTATCTTTCTGCCAGAGAGAAAAATGGACTGTATCTGTTGACTTTTGATGAGAATGATTACAAAATGTGCACTGCATGTGAATCTAAAATGCTTTCTCTTGCAGGTGTATCGAAAGAAGCCATGGGAAGAAAGGCAACAAAGATTGACAGTGTTTTTCAGCGAGTGTATGCTGATGTAATTGGTCCTCTAGCACCATCTAGAGGCAATGCTAAATACTATCTTGTGTTTGTTGATCACTATTCTCAATATGTATGGATATATGTATTGCAATCACCAAAGGAAACCTTAGCAAGGTTTAAAGAGTTTTGTGATAAGGTTAAGACTGCTCATGATGCTAATATTGATTATCTTTTCACAGATTAAAAGCCAATTTTTCTTTCACAGGATTTTCAGGATTTCCTGGAGAAACAAGGGATAGAGCATAAAGTTGCTGTCTCAGAAGCTTCATGGAACAAGTGTGTGTGTGTTAAGGTGAACAAAGAGTTGCAAAATGGCATGAAGGCACAATTGCTGAGTTCACATTTGCCACATGAGTTCTGGGCTGAATCTTTATCGTCTTTTTGTTACACTTGGGTGAGAAAGGTTCCAAAAGGTATGGAAAGTTCTCCTTTTGAGAAGCTCTTCCACAGGAAACCTTCTGTAACACATTTTAAGGTTTTTGGGTCTCACATCCATACAGAAACTCCACAAGGGGTCAGAAATGCCAAAGGCATTTTTGTGGGTTATGAAAAGGGTCTCTAAAGAGTAATTTTGTCTGAATCTGGTCAGGTGATTCTCACAAAATTTCTAGAGAGCACTCCGAGACAGGAGAGAGAGGTTCTCTACACATTTCCCACTGATGACAATGCAGATGAGTATTCTGATACTGAGAGTGACTCAGAGAGTTCTGCTGACACAGTTATTGAGAGGGGTTCACCCAAAAAGTCTAGTCCTTCACAGGTAAAGGCTGAACTAGAATTGACTGAACCACTGTTTACTGTTGGGAGTGGTTCTCCAAAAAGTCCAGAGGATGAACCAGTCAGCAAGGAAGATCTGCACCTCATTCGCAGGTCTGAGAGAGTCACAAAGGGCATACCACCCAAGAGGTATTCTCAAGAGTTTGCTAACTCAGCTGTTGCATGTGTTACTATAGTTGACAACTCAAGCCAGGTTAAAGGTACGTCTAAGTCAGAGACAAAGACACAACTGGGAGTTGCAAAGCATAACACTACCTTCCCTAGCCGAGGTAATGCAGAAGCACTCATTCCTTGGAAAACAGACAACCAGAAAGTTACACTGGTGGAACCAGTGGCGGGTAGTTCCAAAGGTGGAACTGGAAAAACAGGGGATTGTTACATGTATAACAACTGTTTGTTTTCTTCTCTGGATCAAGCTTTGTTCGCAGCTAACGTTGAATCATATGGGGGAGTATGTTGGGATATGAGTACAACGCAGCTGCAAACAAGCAGCTCGATGTTTACATCACATGATGTGGCTAGTCCTGAGAAAGAATGTACCAGGCAGTTCACAGGGATGTGTTCTGTGTGTAATATGAGACCTTCCTGTTGCGTATGTGAAGGAAGTCTCAGTCTGTTGCTTGGAGGAGACTGAACTGAACGGACATGTTTTTGTACAGATGTAAAGTCAGAGATTAACCGTAGAAATGTAAATGACTTTTTGACTATCTTCTTTCTCCTGCTGGTATGCAAGGGGAGAAGGGGGTGTGCATCTTCCATGCTGGGGGATGTCGCCTATCAAGACCTCTCTGGACTGCCATGATGCCAGCCAGAGTAGGTCACCGGAGACAAGCCCCGGGAGCCTGGAGAGGGGCCAGCCTCTCCCAAGGGGGCATGTTTTCCAACATCAGCATCATGTTGATAACCTGAGACCATGGGGGTGTCTACAGCATTGGCATCACTCAGGTTCAACTTCTCAATGACATCAGTGATTTTACGCGACTGATGTAGCAAAACATCACCCTGTGTATTCCTCTCTACCTCTAGCGAGAGATAATTGCTGACTTCTCCTAGGTCTTTCATATCAAAATGCTTCTGCAGCTTTGCTAGAGTGCTTTTGTAGATATTTTCATTCTTCCACAAAAATAATATGTCGTCTACAAAGCAAATGCAGTAGAGCTTCTGCTGATTGGACTCTTTTACAAAAACAGAAGACTCAGCCTTTCCTTGCTCAAAACCTAAGGAGAACAGCACTTCAGTCAGCTTGGTGTGCCAGCATCGTGCACTCTGTTTTAAACCACACAGGGATTTTTTTAGATTACAAACCATTCCCTGTTTTATCTGCACACCTTCTGGTGGTGACATATAGATATTTTCAGTAAGAACTCCATACAAAAATGCAGTATTGACATCATGATGGGAAATGGTCATACCTTCCTCAGCAGCAATTTTCATCAACAACCTAACACTCTCAAACTTTACTGTTGGTGAATATGTCTCATGATAGTCCTGATCAGGTATTTGAGAAAAACCTTGTGCCACTAGTCTGGCTTTGTATCTGACTATTTTTCCATTCCGATCAGTTTTTGTCTTATAGACCCACCTACTATCCACACACTTCATGCCTGGTTCTGCTGGAACCAATTCCCAAGTATCATTCTGCTTTAGGGAATTCAATTCAGCTTTCATGGCATTCAGCCAAGGTTCAGCATCCTTTGCGGACAGATTTTGAACCTCTTTATAGTTGGCTGGTTCAAAAAACGCACCAGAGTTGCTAGTAACAGCAGCCTTAGCAAACTCTTTGGAGAACCGTTTAGGCGGTACGCCCTTTGTAGTTCTTTCGGATCTACGCAAAACTCTCTGATTCTCTGGGTCTGGTGTCTCCTCCTCCTTGGGAGAATGATGACCTAAAGTAAATGAAGGTGCTGTGTCTGAATCAGTGTCAGACTCATCTGAGGCTTTTGGACTTTGATAATCTGTGTCATCATCAGGATCTATGTTGGCATCAGCATTATCAACAGCCACAACAGAATCTGCCTCTTTCTTAACTGCTTTTGCACCATCATCATCAGAAATGGGATGACATTGGAAAATGCCAACTCTGTCCCATTTTGGATTACAATCCATGCTTCTGGTCAACCTGATTGCTTTCGTGTCAGTGATTAATACACGATAGGAACCCTTTTCATATCCCAGTAAAATACCGCGTTCACCACGTTTGCTCAGTTTGTTATCCTGCAAAGTGTGCACCCATACCTCCGAACCAAAAATTTTGAAATGTTTTACGTATGGCTTCCTTTTGTGAAGCATTTCGTACGGGGTGCAATCAATAGTGGACTGATATCTACGATTGTACACATAAGAAAAACAGGAAAGAGCTTCAGCCCAAAAGGGATTGGGTAGTCCTGAATCGTGCAACAGAGTTCTTATACCTTGTTGCAAGGTTTGGTTCACTCGTGGCACACAAACCATTTTGCCAGGGAGATCTGGGTGTGGCAGTCATATGCTCTATGCCCTGTTCAGTAAGAAAACTCTCAAATTCTTCTGAACAAAACTCTCCACCTCTGTCAGTGAACAGGCAATGTATGTTCTCATTGTGTACATTCCTGAGCCATGCACAAAATTGGCGAAATTTAGTGAAAGCTTCAGATTTCTTCTGCAACATATAGACCCAAACATATCTTGAATGGGAATCTATCAGCACCATGAAAAAACGTGAGTTGCTTCTAGAGAGCGCTAGAGGTCCCACCAAGTCAGCATGTATGACTTCATATGGTTTCTTGGCTTCTCTCCCAGATTTTGCACCTTTGGGAGCTTGCTTAGCCTTATTTTCAGCGCAAGAAACACATTTCATATGGTAAGGACATTTTTTCAGTTTCATGCCCTCAAATAAACTTGGCATTTTAGCCACTGCCTGAAAATGCAAATGACCATAAAGACGGTGGTAATCATGAATACAATGATCATGCAGCTTCTCATTCTTATCTACAGAAATATTACAACATGTTTTCTCAGTTGCTTCAGCAGTACCTGTAACAAAAGGCAATTGATATAAACCATTAACACATTTGGCATACAGAATGAGCTTGCCATCTCGACGAATTTCACAACAAGATCCAGCAAAAACCACCTTAAACCCTTGATAATCAAGCTGAGAAACACTCAAAAGATTGTCCTGAAGATGAGGAGCATACAGGACATTCTCAATTGTTGCATTAAGGCTCTTTAAAAACACAGTTCCTTGAGCCAAACTCCTGAGAACAGTCCCATCTCCTTGATGAATTGCTTTCTCTTGCTTCTCAAGATGAACAAAGAGATTCTTATCTTTGGCCACGTGGTTGGTACAGCCAGAGTCTATGACAAAAAAGCTCCGCCCACGTTGATTGGAGCAGCGTGAGATCAAAGCCTTTGATGTAGCTGGTGCTTGGGGATTTCGTCCTCCTCCCCCTCTGCCTTTGAAGCTTCCCTTCTTCTTTGAAGTTTTCTTGCACTGGAAACTCATGTGGCCTTGAGCTCCACATGAAAAGCAACACCACAATTTCAGAGCTTTAGCAGCACTTTCACTTTCCCCTGCTGGAGACTTAGGCACATTTTCAACAGCATTGTCCCAGCTTTCTCTAACAGCCTGTCTGCGATCCCACTCATTCATGACACATAATCTTCTGTTAGCCGGTCAGAAGGCATGGTAGAAATCGTCTAGGCTATTTATCATTAACATTGCAAACACAGCCTCTGAAATATTCAGGTCTTGCTGAACAAGTTCCTGTCTGAGGCCTTTTAATTGAGACAGATGGCTGGGTAAATCACCACCTTTCTCCAGCTGCAGCCTGCACAGCTTCTTGAAGAAAATCACAGTGGAACCGGCATTTTGCCTCAAATGCATATCTCTTAGTTTATGCCAAACAGCTCGTGCAGTCTCTTGACCCTCTAAGTTTACCAACAAGTGGTCTGAAACACTCAAAACAATTGTCCCCCGGGCTCTCATGTCTGCAGCATGCCACTCAGGCCATTCATCTGCATCCTCCTGGGGAGGGTCATCTTCTATGGTGTGGAATAGCTTTTCCCTCTGTAAAAGCGCTTTCATTTTGACCTGCCACGTTGGATAGGTTTCGGGCGTGAGGAGAGGAAAGGACAGAGCCATCTGGCCAGAATGTGCACAGGACATGTCTGCTATTAATTAAAGCAAGACACTTCCCTACATGCAACACAGATAAAGCCTTGGACTCCTTCAGCCACTCTCTCTCCCACTCAGAGCGCAATTAACAGGCAAACAGGGATGCTATCTTCTTTTCTTGGCAGCCAGCAACATACCTCCATAAATCAAGCAGCAGCAGCATGGAAAACAGCTCCGAAAACTCTGATTCTAGGCACCGCAAATAAATCCAACACGCAGCTTCTGTTCTGCCGTCCGGCATCAGCGTCAGAAGCCACTGGCGACTGGGCCCATAACCTATGTCAGCTTCGCCTTTGAGCCAGTGCCACCGACTGGGCTCAACCTCTTCAGCCCTGACTGGGCAAGGTGAGCTGGAAAGCACTTCCAGAGACCTTCCACGCAGGAAGCAGGTCTAAGTGCTGTGGACTCACAACTCAGAGCTGTGAGCACCAAACTCACTTCCAGTAGTCAGCGGAGCACAGCAGAGCATGAATCACACGAACGACAGCTTCTGTAGAATAACTTCTTTTATTCTCTACAGCTACTATACAAACTAACTACAGACTAAATGGAGACGCTGGACTGCACTGAGTGTTATAGCTGCATGAGCAGCGACCTTATCTATACACAGATAACACTCAGACTCCCCCTTTGAAGTCAGGCTGGAGCGGAATAAGTAATGAGCAAAATCCGCCCCCTCCTTTCTGAAACATCAGCAGATTCTTGCAATGGGAGGGGTGAAATATCCTCAGTTAGGACCAATTCCTAAGCCAATACCGCTCAATTCCTGTAATCAATCAAGTTGTGGCCTAATTTGACCCATTAACTCAAATTCTTGTGTCTCGTGTCTTTATTTCTGAGGGGGGAGGCGGGAACTCGCCACGCAACATGGTAGCTCTCATCCAAAGAATCCAGGACTCCCCTGCGTGAGTGCCTGAGGGCCCCGCTCTTGCCACTCACCACCTGGCCCAGGGAGGGGCCTGACAGGCCTCATAAGGACTGCTGTTGCTGCCCAGGAGGACTCCCCTGTGTGAGTGCCTGAGGGCCCCGCTCTTGCCACTCACCACCTGGCCCAGGGAGGGGCCTGAAGCCTCACAAGGACTGCTGCGCTGCCCAGGAGGACTCCCCTGCGTGAGTGCCTGGGGGCCCTGCTCCTGCCACTCATCACCTGGCCCAGGGCAGGGCCTGAAGCCTCACAAGGACTGCTACTGCTGCTGCCCAGGAGGACTCCCCTGCATGAGTGCCTGAGAGCCCCGTTCCTGCCACTCACCATCTGGCCCAGGGCGGGGCCTGACAGGCCTCACAAGGATGGTTGCTGCTACTGCTGCTGCTGTCCAGGAGGACTCGGAGGGGCACAGAGTTCTTTTTAAAATGTTTTTAAATTTTCTTTTTCCCTTTTGAATTTTTTGTATGTGGGGGTGGGTGGGGGTGGGATGGATGTTTGGTTGGGCTTGGGAATTTGTTTGATTTTGATGTATTTTTAATTTTTACAGTTTTTTGTTTGTATTGTTTTTTTGTTTTATTGTGTGATTTTTTTTAAAAAAAATGTTTTATTTTGTTCTTAAGGGGAGGGCTCAGGGCTGCCGGGGAGTGGGTCCCAGCCAATAAAATGGTTGGGGCAGGTCCACAGGGGGGGATGCACTGGGACAACCGATCTCAGTGATCACGGGTAGGAGGAGGAGTTACGCTAAGACCAGACCATGTCATTACAGAGGAGGCAGGTTTAGTTGTTGTCTGAGGACTATCCCTGCCTCCAAGTTTGGTCCTGACTGGACGGATACTAGAATCAGCAAGGGATGCCCACATGACCTGAAGGTGCTGCTGTGCAATGCCAGGTCAATGATTCATAAGACCACTGCCATCCATGACTTGATCATGGATGGAGGACTTGACCTGGCATGTGTAACAGAGACTTGGTTGGATGAAGCAGATGGGTCTCTCCTTGCCGCTGCTTGTCCACCAGGTTTCTCTTACGCACAGCAACCAAGGCCTTGTGGGTGGGGAGGGGGAGGTGCAGTGATTTTTAGGAAGTCACTAGTTTGCACCAGGTGTCCTATTGGGAAGACCCAGTTCTCTGAGTGCATGTTCTGGAAGTTGGGCAATAGGGGCAGTACAGGATTCCTTTTGGTGTACCGACCTCCCCGCTGCACCAAGGATTCCCTGCCCGAGCTGCTTCCTGTCGTGGCGGATGTTCTCCTGGAGACACCTAGTTTAGTTGTCCTAGGGGATTTTAACATGCATGCCGACATGACCTTAGAAGGGGCCGCTCGAGACTTCGTGGAAAGCATGGCCTCCATGGGGCTGTCCCTGAATAAGTCTGGCCCAACCCATAGCCACAGACATGCCTTGGACCTGGTGTTTACCTCTATGGATGTTGGTGATCTGACACTAAGTAAAAGCAAAATGAAAGAAGTGCCATGGTCAGATCACTTCCTGGTGCAACTGGACTTCTCCGCGACCCTTCCCCTCTGCAGGGAGGTGGGACCGATTCGGATGGTCCGCCCCCACTACTTAATGGATCCAAATGGTTTCCAGAGAGTGGTGGGGAATGCTTTATCCCATGTTGATGGCCTTTCAGCAGATTCCCTGGTGTCCCGCTGGAATGTGGAGTTAACCAGGGCTATTGACTGTTTGGCTCCGAAGCACCCTCTCCGATTGCATGGAGCCTGGACAGCCCCGTGGTTTTCCACGGATCTGAGGGCAATGAAACAATCGTTGAGACGGCTAGAGCGCCGGTGGCGGCTAACTCATTCTGAAGCTGACCGGACATGGGTTAGAGCTCAATGTTGAGCCTATCAAGTGGCCGTAGTGACGGCGAAGAAGACTTTCTTCACCGCCTCTTTTGCATCTGCAGAAAACAGCAGCAGGAGACTTTTTCAGGTGGTTCGCAATTTAGCGGAACCACCTGAAAAATCGGGCCCAGTACGGGCCACATGATCTCCTGCAATGATTTTGCAAAGTTTTTTGCAGATAAAGTCGCTCAGATTCGGGAAGAGGTAGACTCCACCGTGGGAGCAGGGCCGGGGTGGGAGAGTGCTAGAGTCCTATCTAGTCAAGTTGCGTGGGATCAGTTCCAATCTGTTACCTCAGAGGATGTGGACAGGCTGCTTGGACAAGTGAAACCAACCACCTGTCTCCTTGATCCTTGCCCATCCTGGCTTATAAAAGCTGTCACGGCTAAAATGGCTGCTGTTTCTTTAATGCTTAAAAAAGCTGGGTCAGCATGAGTCAGCGGCCTGCACTGGGTTGTATATATAGAGTGAGAAATGTTAGTTTGGTGTTGGGTTCGTTGGTTGGTTAGTGAAAGCTGGTAGTGTTGATGTGTACAGTTGGTCAGTCACTTTTGCAGAAAGACTTTAAAGAATAAAAGCAGAAAGTACTCTGCAAGGATACTTTTCTCGTGGACTCTTTTATGCCGACAAGGGTCCAAGGACCAGGCTGAGGCAACAAAGGGAGGTCAGAACCCCCCCCCCCTTTTTTACAAGCACTGACAGGTTATGGGCCCAGTGTTTCTGAGCATGTGCAGAGTGCAAAACGACTGACAGCATCTGAGCAGAGAGCTGGTGAGTCCTGGTGGTGTATGGAGCCAGTGGCTGTGCGTTGGAGCAGTTGGTGGCAAGCTGTAACTGTTTGCAGTGACGCTGGAGTGGCTAGGATCTGAGGATCAAGAAAGCACTCAGCGTCAGCTACTGGAACAGTTTGAACTGCTGGAGGACCACAGTAGGCGACTCACAGAGCGGCTACACCAGTTGCAGAGCCAGGCAGGACCTGAGGGTCAACAGAGGCAGCAGCTAGAAGCTGGTGAGTGCCAGCCATCCAGTTGGACTCTAAAGAGATAGTCAGGAGAGATTGCTGGAGGCCCCACAGAAGGGGCTCAGCAAGCACCAGCAGAGATGGCAGATTTTCAGTCTTCCCAAGTTGTAAATATTGGGGGAGGCATCCCTTTTGAACTTCTCTCAGAAAGCAACTGGCTGAGTTGGTCGATTAAAATGCAGCAGTTGTTAAGGAGAGATGGACTATGGGACTGTGTTGAAACTGAGGTTTTGAGACGGGACTCTGCTGAGAAAAGACGGCTGGATGAAAGGGCTCGTGCCCAAATTATGCTGTGTTTGAGCAACTCTCAGTTATTGCATGTAGCAAATGCCAGCACAGTGCTTGAGTGCTGGAATTCATTAAGGGCAATGCATGTCAGAGAAACTGCTGGAACTATAATTTCTCTTACCAAAAGGCTGTTCAGGACTGTTATGAGAAGGTGAGAGTTTGGCAATTCATCTTCAAACGCTGAAATCTCTGTTTCTTCAACTATAGCAGAGAGATAAGCGTTGTGATGAGACTGACCAAACCTACATTATCCTTTCAAGTTTGCCTGAAAGCTGGTTGCCTGTGATTAACAACATGGAGAGTATGCGTCCCCGAGATCTGACCCTTGATGTCAGGGAACTGCCATCAGAGCTGGAGGCGGAGGGAAGGCTCCAGAGGGATGCCGGAGAGGGTCCCAGTAGGGAGAGAGGCAGCCCATCTGCTGGGGAAGGAAATCAGCGTAACACCAGTGGAGAAGGGGGGCAGAGAGGGGATTTGGAGAGGAGGCTCCAAGACTCTTCGCCAGAAACCAGCGGGGAGAGCACGGGTACTCCGCTGCCCACTCCCTCCCTGCGCAGAAGACTTCCGCGCAGGGAGAGTAGGAGGAGACTTGGCGTCAAAGAACTTCTTTGCTGGAAGAGATTCAAAAAACGCCCACTGACGGATTCTGCCAGCGACTGAGACAGCCACGAAGTGAAGGGCTGTCCAGACAGAAAGGGTTCAACCAGACAACCAAGCCAAGAGTGGTGGCAACTTACGCATAAGCAACCCCTAGAACCATTACAGCAATCTGTCAGTCCCCGAAGTTGCTTGTGCGCAGCTCCAGAGAGGCAGCACAATGAGCCAACCCAGGGAAACCGGAGAGACAGAGCAAGCAGCTGGAGTGCAAAATCTGGTAGAGAGGAACCGAGATTTGGAATAGCATGTGGCTCTCCTGACGGCGCGGCTGGATGAAAGACGAACTCAGGATGCACAGGTCAGACCCACCCCCATCGCAAGGAAGGTACCAGGGCTGGTACACAAGTTTGGGGGAAAGCCCCAGGACTACAATGTGTTCCGAACGGAAATAGAGTACGCTTTGGAACTGCAGCATAATGACTTTGCTGATGATGGGGAGAGGGTAGCCTACATCGTGGGGCATCTGGAGGATGGGGCATGTGAATGGATCAGGCCCCTAATGGCCACACAAAATGCTGCCTTGAAGGACCTTAGGAAATTTTTTCAAGCGATGAATGTGATGTATTCCAGTGAAGTGGAGCAAAGTGTGACTCGTCGGGAACTGATGGGGTGCAAGCAGGGGAACCAGTCAGTTAGAGACTACTGGTCGCGCTTTGCGATGTTGATCCACCGGCTTGGGTGGGATCTGGACTCTGAACCTATTCAAATGTTGTTTGAGGAGGGGTTGTCCCCAACGGTGAAGGACGAGCTGTCCCGCGCACCCCGTCCACAGTCGATGGATCAGCTGACCAAGGCTGTGCTTGCGATTGGAGTGCGCCAGGAAGCGCGGGCTCAGGAGAAACGCGAAGTGAGAGAGGAACGTTGCCATGACTACCGCATTCCTGAAATACCGAGACAGCCTTCCCAGGCGGCTGAGCCAATGGAAATAGATGGCGCGCGAGTGAGGTTTCAAACCTCAGTGAAGGTCGCAAGAGGGAGGGAAAGGATTGGAAAACCACCAAGAAGTGTTTCCTCTGCCAACGGCCAGGACATTTTGCCAGGATCTGTCCTCAAAGGAAGGCCTGGCAAGGGATGGTGGGAGCTGCTGGCTGTGAGGAGAAGGGGGAGGAAGTGCAGGCTCAGGGAAACGACAACGTCTGGCTGCCAACCAGCAGGGGCAGCAGCCAGGCCAGCAACCAATAGAAGTGCCCCAGCCTGACCCTCCCAAAGCAGCTATAGCCATAGAAGTGGTGCTAGAACTCCCGAATGGGCACCCAGTCAAAGTTAAGGGGCTGCTGGATTCAGGCAGCTCCTGCAATTTTTTCAGCAGGGACTTCGCTCTGGAGCATCAACTTCACCTGCTGCCCCTGGATTATCCCTTGCAAGTGACCACTATCGATGGCAGGGAACTTCGGGGGGGGGGGAGTGACACACCAGACCCCGCCAATGAGAATGAGGGTTTCCAGGTACACGGAGACCATTGCCTTTCACGTGGCCACACTGGCAGGGCCCCCGATAATACTGGGGATGAGCTGGCTGGCACTGCATGAGCCAGTAGTGTCATGGCATCAGCGGTCAGTCACCTTTCGGTCAGCTTACTGCTTGGAACACTGTCTGGGGGGGGGGAGAACCCAAGGATGACAGTGGCCAGGGTGACTGGGCTGGCTGTGGAACCGAAAGGGGAGGTGCCACCACAATATGCTGACCTGAAGGAAGTCTTCAGCGAGAAAGAGGCGGATAGACTACCCCCCCATAGACCCTTTGACTGCCAAATCAACTTACTCCCAGGGGCTCAGCTGCCGGTGGGTAAGCTGTATGCCATGTCTGACCGGGAAATGCAAGAGTTGCGACAATTTATTGACAAGTGTTACGAAAAGGAGCAATGCAGCAGCGAGCTGCAGCTGGCTGGAAAAGCCAAACAGGATGTTGATGTTTGTGACTGTACCGTGGGAGCAAAAGTACAGTCTGTTCACTGTACTGAGCACCGGATGTTAGCTCAGTGTGTCACCTGACATGTACTGGAAGTACAAGGGTGGAGTTTACTATCTCTGCTGTTGGTGTTTGGAGAGTACGGACATGTTTCTCTGTACTGCTGCATAGACAGAAATAAAGGCATGTAAAATACATTTCTGTCTGTCTCTTCCCCCTCCTGGGGAAAACAGGGAGGAGGGAGAGTGGTGTGTTCTTCTCACGTTTGAGGAGAATCGCCGATAGAGATCTTGCCTGTCTCCTGCCGGGAGTCGCTGACAGGGAGGTCAAGAAGTAATCGGAGCCGGGTGCCTGGAGTATGGCACATTCCTCTGACTAGGCTCGAAGATTACAACATCTGGTAGCATGGCAGGTGGTTCTGATCCATGGAAATCTGCCTGAGAGGTTGATGGATCGTTATGCCATCCTCTGCACCAAAGCAAGCTGATCAGACGGCTGGGCATCGAGATGAGGTGATTGCCAAGCGACGGAGCCCCAGAGGTATGGAGATTTATGGCTGTTAAGTGAACGCGTTAACGGAAAGTTTTCGGCTCACAAAAGTGTCTGCGTTTGGAAAAAAACCAGCACTGAGAGGAAAAGGCAGCCGCATACTTCGCATACCTAGATAAGGACTGGTATGCACAGTTGCTAAGCAACGAAGAGTCAGTACAGTGGAAAGCTACTGGCTTGGGGCTGGAACACGGAGTGTGTTTTGTCTACTTCACTGTTCTTTGCAAGGACTTTTGAGCAGCTTGCGGTTTTACTGCCAAGTGAAAAAAGGCAGTAAACAAATAAGAGAGGCCTTTGGGATTTTACAGGCTCCAGAGTGAGAGCTAAGGCCTAGATTCAAAATGGATGCCAAGAAGGGGGGAGGCTTGCCTTATCCAGCTCCCCTGACTAATGACAATTATGCCTCATGGTCTGTAAAGATGAAAGCCCTGCTTGAGAATCAGAGGCTTTTTGGGGTGATTGAGAACCCCATCCCTGCAGCACCAACGTCAGGTTGGAATTCACAGAATGTGAGAGCCAGGACGGCTATAATTCTGTGTGTCTCGGATTGTCAATTGGTGCATATACAGGATTTGCAGTACGCGCGAGAGGTTTGGGACACGCTGCGTAGAACACATCAGAGAGATGCTGGTTCTTCAGCGTTGCTGTATTTTGAAAAGCTGACAAATCTGAGGCTTGCGCCTGATGGAGATGTTCAAGCGCACCTGACAGAGATGAAGTTTCTGCGCCAACAGATGGTGGAACGCAATTTCCATCTGCAGGAGGAAGTGTTTTGCTTCATGGTGATAAACAGCCTGAATCGGACTTATAAAACGGTTGCCAGTCAGCTTGGTTCCCTACCGGCTCAGCAGTTGACCTCGGAGAGGGTGTACGCAGTTGTTCTGAATGAACATGACAGACTTGCTGCACTGGAAGTCAAGGACAAGGGGAGGGAGGAACGGAGTTCTAGCTCCCCCACTGCTACTGCTACTGGAGAGGACGCTGTAGCTTTGAACGTTGTCCGTTGTCACAATTGTGGACAGGCTGGGCATCTTCAGCGGAACTGTAAGAGGCCACGTCAACAGAAAGGAGCCAAGGAGAGCTCTGCAAGGCCTGAGGCGTCAGGCAAAGGTCGTACCAAGTCGCACTTGAAACCCTCAAAGGCTTTGATGTCGAAAGGAACCACGCCAGAGGTGGGCAACGCTTTTATCATTGACACTGGTTGTACCGTCCACATGACCTCACACAGAGATCTGTTTTCGTCGTTTAAGAAGCAAAGCTTCGCTGTGAAGCAGGCCAACGGTCAGGAGCTGGAAGCGACCGGAGTTGGGACTGTGTATCTTGAAAGTCTGAACTTGACTATAGACAATGTGTACTTGGTTCCTGAGTTGCAGTTCAATCTGCTGAGTGTTTCACAGATCGCAAAGAAAGGACTGAAACTGTCCTATGATGCTCAAAGCTGTGAGATCTTCAAAGATGGAGAGTTGTATCTTTCTGCCAGAGAGAAAGATGGACTGTATTTGTTGACTTTTGATCAAAGTGATTACATGAAATGTAAATCATCTGATTCTAACATGATTTCTCTTGCAGGTATGGCAAAGAACGCCAGGAAGGTCACCAGAGTCAACAGGGCATTTCAGCGGGTGTATGCTGATGTAATTGGTCCTCTAGCACCATCTAGAGGCAATGCAAGATTTTACCTTGTGTGTGTGGATGGTTTCTCTCATTATGTTTCAGTGTATGTTTTAGAGAAACCACAAGAAGCCTTAGAAAGGTTTAAAGAGTTTTATGACAAGGTTAAAGATGTGCATGATGCTAACATTGATTGTCTTTTCACAGATGAGAAGCCAATATTTCTTTTACAGGATTTTCAGGACTTCCTGCAGAAGAAAGGGATAAGGCACCAAGTTGCTGTTTCAGCGGAAGCGTGGAACAGGGGTGTCTGTGTACGGGTGAACAAAGAATTGCAAAAGGGGATGCAAGCGCAATTGCTTAGTTCACATCTGCCACATGAGTACTGGGCGGAGTCGTTAATGCCCTTTCTGGACTCTTCCGACGCTGAGTCGCTTAGCTCCTCCCCCTGCCTCCGGCGGGCTTTAGGACCCGGTTCCCAATCCTCATTCTCTGCTGTCCCGCGCTCCTGTACATTTGAACTTGCCTCTCGCGCCAACCCAGTGACCTTTCTCCTAACCGTTACACTACTTCTGTCACTGCTTCCCTCTTCCGGGATACTGGCCGGATCTGACCTCCCCTCCGTTGTCCGACTCTCCGATGGAGGCGTGGTCAGCTCTGCCTCGTCTTCTCTCCCTGGTGGGGAATGCACTGGCCCCGATACTTGGGACTCTTCCCCCCCACTCTGCTCTGGTGGGGAAGCTGGTCCTGATTTCCAACTACTGCTCTGGGAGTCCCTGCTGCCCCCTTGCTCCTGGGGCGTTCCCCTTGGGAACCCCCTACCCCTGGCCACTGGCGCCCCCTTCTGTGAATCTTCCGATTCGCTGGAGAGGCTCATGGAATCCCTCGGGCCACTGTCATCTCCTATGCTCCCCTCGGATTCCTCCCCCTCGCTCTCCATTTCCTCCCCCTCCTGTGCCTCTGCTCCTGAGCCCCTGACAGTATGTTTTAGAGAAACCACAAGAAGCCTTAGAAAGGTTTAAAGAGTTTTGTGACAAGGTTTAAAATGTGCATGATGCTAACATTGATTGTCTTTTCACAGATGAGAAGCCAATATTTCTTTTACAGGATTTTCAGGACTTCCTGCAGAAGAAAGGGATAAGGCACCGAGTTGCTGTTTCAGCGGAAGCGTGGAACAGGGGTGTCTGTGTACGGGTGAACAAAGAATTGCAAAAGGGGATGCAAGCGCAATTGCTTAGTTCACATCTGCCACATGAGTTCTGGGCGGAGTCGCTAATGTCGTATTGTTATACGTGGTTGAGAAAGGTTTCAAAAGAGTTGGGAAGTTCTCCTTTTGAGAAGCTGTTCCATAGAAAACCTTCTGTCGCTCATTTCAAGGTTTTTGGGTCTCATGTGAGGACAGAGGCTCCGGGGGGAGTAAAGAATGCCAGAGGCATTTTTGTGGGTTATGAAAAGGGTCTCTACAGAGTAATTTTGTCTGAATCTGGTCAGGTGATTCTCACAAAATTTCTAGAGAGTGCTCCTGAACAGGAGAGAGTAATTGTTCACACATTTCCCACAGAGGACAATTCAGATGATGATGATGATTTTACTGATTACAGTGGTACTGATGAAGACAGTGATAGCTCAGGGAGCTCAGTTGTCACAGTCATTGAGAGGAAATCTCACAAAATAGCTAGACCCTCACAGGTGGAAGATGAACCACTGTTTACTATTGGAACTGGTTCACCAAAGAGTCCTGAGACTGAATCAGTGAGCAGAGAGGATCAGCACCTAATACGTAGGTCTGAGAGAGTTACAAAGGGTGTACCACCCAAGAGGTATTCAGAAGAGTTTGCCAACTTAGCTGTTGCATGTGTTGCTGTTGTACACAACCGAGGACAGGTTGAAACTGTGTCTAAGTCAGAGACAAAGGCACAACAGAGAGTTGCTAGCCAAGGTAATGCAGAAGCACTCATTCCTTGGAAACCAGACAACCAAAGAGGTACACTGGGGAAACCAGTGGCGGGGAGTTCCAAGGGTGGAACTGAAACAACAGGGGAATGTTATATGTATAACAACTGTTTGTTTTCCTCTTTGGATCAAGATTTGCTTGCAACACGCATTGATTCTTTTGGGGGAGGATGTTACGAAAAAGGAGCAATGCAGCAGCGAGCTGCAGCTGGCTGGAAAAGCCAAACAGGATGTTGATGTTTGTGACTGTACCGTGGGAGCAAAAGTACAGTCTGTTCACTGTACTGAGCACCGGATGTTAGCTCAGTGTGTCACCTGACATGTACTGGAAGTACAAGGGTGGAGTTTACTATCTCTGCTGTTGGTGTTTGGAGAGTACGGACATGTTTCTCTGTACTGCTGCATAGACAGAAATAAAGGCATGTAAAATACATTTCTGTCTGTCTCTTCCCCCTCCTGGGGAAAACAGGGAGGAGGGAGAGTGGTGTGTTCTTCTCACGTTTGAGGAGAATCGCCGATAGAGATCTTGCCTGTCTCCTGCCGGGAGTCGCTGACAGGGAGGTCAAGAAGTAATCGGAGCCGGGTGCCTGGAGTATGGCACATTCCTCTGACTAGGCTCGAAGATTACCTGAAGAGGGGGTTCATAAGAGAATCAAAGGCGGTGGGGGGCAGTCCGGTGTTCTTTGTGGACAAAAAAGACACTAATCAGCCCAGACTTGTAGTGGATTACCAGGCCGTCAACCTGGTGTCTGAACCCGTGACCTTCCCGATGCCCAGAATTGACGACATTTTAACACGGGTGAGGCAGGAGAAATTTTTTACCAAGCTGGACCTCAGAGGAGCGTACAATTTGATTAGGATGAGGGAGGGGGACAAATGGAAAACCACCATGTTCACCCCCCTGGGGGCTTTTGAATACTTGGTCATGCCATTTGGATTACAATCGGGCTCCGCCTGCTTTCAAGCTTTCATGCACCACGTGTTGGGGTCCCTGCTGTACAAGAACTGCGTAGCCTTTTTGGACGACGTCTTAATCTATTCGGACAATGAGAAGCAACATGTCAAAGACTTCAGGGAAGTGCTACAGAGACTGCAGAAGCACCAGTTGTGGGTCAAGCTGGGAAAATGTCAATTTCACGCCAGAGAGGTCAAGTTTCTGGGGTACAAGTTGTCAGACAAGGGCCTAGCTATGGACCCAAGCAAGGTGCAGGCAGTGCTGGAATGGAAGGCCCCCAAAACCCGGAAGGACGTGCAGAGGTTCCTAGGGTTCAGCAACTTCTACAGGAAGTTCATCAAGAACTTCACCCACTTGACAGCGCCTATCACAGATTGCCTCAGTAGCAAAAAGAAGTTCACCTGGACAGAAAGTGACCAGCAATCCTTTGAAAGACTGAAGAAGACGTTCGCTTCGGAAGAGCAGCTCCTGCACGTTGATCTGGAGAAGCCCATGAGGCTGGAGACCGACGCATCAGACTGGGCCATTGGAGCGGTGCTTTTGCAGCCAGGGGCCAAGAAGGGCTGGAAGCCGTGTTCCTTTTTCTTGAGGAAGCTGAGCAAGTCGGAGCAAAACTATACGGTGTATGACCGAGAACTGCTTGCGATCTATGCGGCGTTTTGCCGATGGAGGCATCTGTTAATAAGGGCGCAGCACAAGATCCAGGTTTGTACAGATCACAAGAACTTGGAATACTGGAGGACCGCGCGAGTACTCAACCAGAGACAGATTCGATGGGCACAGGAGTTCTCCAAGTTTTCCTTCGAGATCCGATACGTGCCGGGAGAGGAAAACGTAAGAGCAGATGCGCTCTCCCGGAAGCCGGAGTACATGGAAGGAGAGGGACCACCGGAGATCCGACACGTGTTCCCCGAGAACCGATGGGTGTGGGGGGAGCGTTGGTTGGGAAACGAGAACTGGCCGGCCTTACTAGAAACGACGAGTTCGCTCAAACTAAGATCAGGGAACTCCGGGACGGAAGGGAAAACCACGGAGGCTTTGAGGAAAAGGAAGGGCTACTGTACTATAAGGGGGCGCTGTATGTACCGGGGGAGACCTTGAGGGGGAAGGTACTCAAACAACTCCACGACAACCCAACAGCTGGGCACTTTGGACAGCACAAAACCATGCTGCTTGTCACCAGGCAGTTCTGGTGGCCAAGGGTGAGGGAAGATGTACGGGAATATGTACGGGGGTGCGACCGATGCCAGAGGGCAAAGGGGGAGAGGGCAGCCCCCGCAGGGTTTCTGGAACCCTTACCCACGCCGGGAAGACCCTGGGAGGTGGTGTCCATTGATTTTATGACAGATTTGCCCAAGTCAAAGGGGAAGACAGCAGTCATGGTAGTAGTCAATCTACTGACGAAGATATGCCATTTCATAGCTTGCTCACATGCGGTGACGGCAGAGGAGACAGCCAGGTTGTTTGTGGATCACATCTTCCTGCTGCATGGGGCTCCTTCGAGGGTCATCTCAGATCGCGGGAAACAATTTACTTCCCGGTTCTGGAGGAAGCTCATGAGCTTGCTGCAGGTCGAGGTGGGCTTCTCGACGGCAAGACACCTGGAAACCAACGGGCAAGCAGAAAGAGCGAACAGTATACTCCAGCAATACCTGCGCTGCTACGTCGGCGAGAGACAGAACGATTGGGTAGAGAAACTCGCGCTGGCGGAATTTGCGTACAATAACGCTGAACATGTGTCCACGGGAATGAGCCCGTTCATGGCCAATTATGGGTGTCACCCCAGGGCCTTCCCGGGGAGGGGGGGAGGAAGGGTGGAGTGTACCTGCAGCTGAGCAGTTTGTGGAAGAAATGGAGGCATTGCACCAGCAACTCAAGATGAACTTGGAGCGGGCCAAGGAAGTTTACAAGAGGCAGGCAGACAAGTACCGTCGGGAGGGGGAGGCCATACGTGTGGGAGACCGAGTGTGGTTGTCAACCCAAGGGTTACCCCTAAAGGGAGGGTGCAAGAAGTTGCAGCCAAGGCGGCTGGGACCTTTTGAGGTAACACAGCAGGTGAACCCTGTGGCATTTAAGCTCAAGTTGCCTGACAGCATGAAAATACACCCGGTGTTCCATAGGTCCCTACTCTCACAGTACAGGGAGGAGTCACCACCCACCCGCGGGTAGAGGAGAGAGAACACCACAACCAAGCCACGGAAATACTCGATTCCAGGTGGCGAGGGCGCCAGGTGGAGTACTTGGTAGCTTGGGAGGGAGAACCCAGGTCAGAGAACACGTGAGTTCCCACTGAGGCTATCGATGACGGGTATTTGGTGGAAGAGTTCCACAGCCTGTTCCCAGATAAACCAAAACCACTAACCAAGAATTTGGAACCACAGACGACGAAGAGGACTTTGTGGGTTTTCCTGCCTCAGAAGAGGAGGGAGGGGAGGTGTCAGAGGGAGAAGAATCAGACTGGGAGGCCCACACCGCAGGAAGAGATCGGAGCGGGTGGGAAGCGGGTTTTGAATCCTCCGAGGAGGGTGACAGCTCTTTCCATGGATTCCCCACATTGTCGGCCGAGGAAAGAGAGGAGGTTGGATCAGAAGGTCGGGCCAGGGGTGGAGGGGGTCCTGGGGGGGGGAGGTGGATATCAGGGAACTGCCATCAGAGCTGGAGGCAGAGGGAAGGCTCCAGAGGGATGCCAGAGAGGGTCCCAGTAGGGAGAGAGGCAGCCCATCTGCTGGGGAAGGAAATCAGCGTAACACCAGTGGAGAAGGGGGGCAGAGAGGGGATTTGGAGAGGAGGCTCCAAGACTCTTCGCCAGAAACCAGCGGGGAGAGCACGGGTACTCCGCTGCCCACTCCCTCCCTGCGCAGAAGACTTCCACGCAGGGAGAGTAGGAGGAGACTTGGCGTCAAAGAACTTCTTTGCTGGAAGAGATTCAAAAAACGCCCACTGACGGATTCTGCCAGCGACTGAGACAGCCACGAAGTGAAGGGCTGTCCAGATAGAAAGGGTTCAACCAGACAACCAAGCCAAGAGTGGTGGCAACTTACGCATAAGCAACCCCTAGAACCATTACACTTGAGTATGTGGTTGGAAGATTGACCGAAGAAGCAGAAAGAAGGTCAAATAGACAGGCTGAACCCCAAGAGTGGAGGAGTTACAGCCGAGGGGGCCAGCAGCAGAATCTGCCAATGGAGCAACGCCAAGGTTTGGACTTGGCCATGGCGGTGAGGAGGTGCTATAGATGCAACCAACCCGGGCATCTCAAACATCAATGCAGGGCAAGACTTCCAGGAGATGACATAGAGCAGAGACAGCAATCAATGCAGAAACATAAGCAGAAGGGGTTCTCTTCAGGGAAGAAGAACACACGTTCTGCTTAGTTTGTGTTTGCATTTTCTCGAGAGGAGAGGAAGATACCTCGAGGAACATGGTTGCTGGACTCTGGGAGCAGCAGGATTATCTGCAACAATCGGGAGGACTTTAAGACCCTGGGCAAGCCAGCCGATGGGAAAGACTCAATCTATCTTGCTGATGGTCGTAGAAGCAAGATTGATGGCCAGGGAACATGTTTCCTGCAGTGCTTGAACACTACTCTACCAGAGACTCTGTTTGACAGCAGTTTGGACTATTGTTTACTGTCTGTAAGATGTTTGATTAATGCAGGGTATAGTGTTAAGTTCACACAGGATGGTTGTCTGATAAAGAATGGAACTCAGGTATGTGGCCATGCAAAGATGGAAAATGGGTTATATGTAATGCAGGACAAGCCTGTTAAAGCAGCTCAGGTGGTTCAGGATAATTTGCCAGTTCATAAGGGGTGTGTACATGAACTGCGCAGGAAACTAGGTCACGCAAATTTCCGTGTGCTTTCAGAGATGCAAAAGGTGTGCAAGAACCTAAAAGTAAATAGCTGTAACAGTTTCCTAGATTGCAATGTATGTAAAATGGCCAAATCTAAGAGGAAGCCTGTGGCTTCTAAAAGTGACTGAGTATCTAAAGAGGTTTGAGAACATGTCCATTGTGACATGATAGGCCCTTTTCCACAGAAGACTGAAGGGGGTGCCAGATATGCTTTTCTGGTAATAGATGATAAATCATGTTTTAGTTGGTTGTTTTTGTTAAAGCAGAAATCTGAGTGTTTCCCCACATTCAGAGAATGGGTTGCCCAAGCTGAAAAGCTCTTCGCTCACCCTGTTGTGCAGTTGCAAACAGATAGGGGCGGAGAATTTCTGAACAAACAATTTGGGGCATGGTTGCGACGTAAGGGGATCACTCATCGCTTGACTAACCCTTATAGCCCTGCTGAAAATGGTTTGTGTGAAAGACGTGGGGCTGTAATACAGTCAGTAAAGGACTGCCTGCTAGTGGATGCAGGATTGGGTAACAACCAATGGCTGTGGGGTGAGGCTTTCCTCACAGCAAACTTTTTGATTAATAGAACCTGGTCTAGCTCTATAAAAGATATTCCTTATTGAGCATTATTTGGGAAAGAACCAGAGTGGACAATGCTCCATAACTGGGGTTCTTGGACACATGTAAATATCCCCAAAGCTCAGCACCAAAAAGGGGGCGCTAGTGCACAGAGACTGCGGTTTGTGGGATACCAGCCCTATGGCAAAGGGTGGCGTTTCAATTTACGACCAGGACGCATGGTTCTGTCACGAAGCGCAGACTTTGCTGACCAGGACAGATGGACTGCGATCCATGCCAACCCAGATTGCCTACTGCCCCTGCAAGTAAGAGAAGAGGCTTCTTCTCAGCCATTGGCAACACAGGAGCAGGATGAGGAGGAGGCACAGATTTCCCCCAAAGATGTGGCAATAGATAATACTACTTCTCTAGAGGAAGATGAAGAAGAGCCAGAGATAAAGGGGGGAAGAAGTAGCTGTGCCTAGGCGCTCCCAGCGTTCAAACAAGGGTGTACCTCCTCAGCGTTTGACCCTAGGAGGAGTGAGAGTATGCAATGTGAGTTGTGTGGAACCACAAAGTTATAATGAAGTCTTAGACTTACCCCCTGGGGAACGTGCTTTGTGGGAACAAGCTATGAAAGAAGAAATTGACTCTTTTAAACATAAAGTGTTTGAGGTCATAATGCCGCCACCTGGTGGCAGAGTGGTGTCATGCAAGTGGGTTTATAAAAGGAAAACCCTTGCATCTGGGGAACCACGTTTTCGAGCCAGATTAGTGTTGAATGGTTTCTTTAAATGTAAAGGTTCATCACTGTTCCACCTAATGTGTATGTCTTTAAGGGGCCAGAGCAAGGGCCAGAGCAAGATAACGAGACCCAGCTTTACAGCTGTGAAACATAGCAGGTGCTGCTGAGTTGCATTGATTAAGGTGTGTCAGCATTTGCATGTAGTATATAAGGAGCAGCACCTAGCTCTCCCATTACCCTGGGGGTTGGCTTGGTGGTTGGGTCTGGTTTGTTGTTAATGTATTTAGTGTATAAGGAGTTTTTGTTTTTTGTAATTAAAACCTTGTTTAAGTTATTTTTGAGTCCCTTTTTAATGCATGGTCTCCCCAGCAAGCTCTCTGCAGCGCTACCATACTACAAATAGCCAACATCTTTGGTTATGGGCCCAGCTGCTGAGTGGATGACTGCATATTTTGGACTCTGAGAAAGGTTTGAAAACTCCTTCTCCTGTTAGTGTAGTTTTTGTGGGTCTGGAAGATTTCCAGAATGGTTGACCGGGTTCCTGAAGCTGAGAAGGCTCTGGTCTTCCCACAGCTAACAGATGAGAACTATAGTTTATGGTCTTTTCGGGTGGAGGCGCTTTTGACCTCTAGGGAAGTATGGACCTATGTAACTGAAGACCCTCCTGACCCTGTAACTAATGCTTGGTCGAAAGGAGATGCGAAAGCCAGGGCGATAATTAATTTGGCAGTCAGCGACCAGCAAGTAGTCTATATAAGGAATAAGAAAACTGCCAAAGAAATGTGGGACAGTCTTGCAGCAGTGCATGTTAGAAAAGAGTCAGCGTCTGCATTGACGTTTTTCAAGCAGCTGTACCAGACGAAGTTGCAGCCTGGTGGTGATTTGGCAGCACACTTGAGACGTCTGGAGGCAATACGCGGCGAATTAATTCGAAGGGACATGGACATACCTGATATTCAGTATGTTTTTATCATTCTTTGTTCCCTTAACGAGGACTTTGATGGTGTAGCTAGCCAGATATCTGCCGTCCCACCAGCACAATTAACTGTGGAAGGGGTAACGGCAAGATTAATGGGCGAGTTGGATAGAAGGGAGGCTTGTGCCATAAGCACTCCTATTTCCAGAAGTAATGAGGAATGCCATATGCAAACTTGTGGTGATGCGACTGCATTTAAAGCTGCAAAGCGTTGTTGGTTCTGCAATAAGCAAGGACATTTTGCAAAGGACTGCAGAGCCAAAAGAAAGCAAAGTACTCCCAAGCCTGTTTCTGCTCGTCAGTCACGGGTGTCATCTCAGCAGCCAACATCGCACCGTAAAGACAGAAACGAGCCGCGAGCTTTTCACGCTCGGACTGCAGATCATAAAAGAATTAAAGGTGCCAAGTGGAATTCTTTTATTGTGGACTCAGGAGCTTCTCACCACGTTTGCAACAATCGAAGCTTGTTTATTTCTTTCGAAGAGGAAATTGGTAATGTACATTTAGCCAATTCACAAGTCTTGCAGTCACTTGGCAGAGGTACTGTTAAACTTGACTCTTTAAACATTACAATAGCGAACTGCATTTACTGCCCATCAGTGGACAACTTATTATCAGTAAGGTGTTTTGCTCGTCAAGGCATAAGTGTGCGTTTCTTAAATTCAATGTGTGAGTTTTTTGAGGGGAACAAATGTCTATTGTATGCCCCGGGACTCTGATGGTTTATATAGACTGTATTTTCGCACCTACTCCCAATTGCCTATAAATTGCAGAGCAGCACAGTCAAGCCAGGGGTTGAGGAATGCAAGGCCTCATTCCGGGTGTCTCCACGAGGCGCACAGAATTCTGGGACACTTGAATTTTGCTGATGTAATTAGGACGAAGAATATTGTTAATGGCCTCAACTTAAAGCCATGTAAATTCTTTATGCAATGTTTATCCTGTTGCAAGAATAAGATTAAGGTTGCACGCAAGGGTAGGTGCTCAGATAGGAAAGTAACTGAGCCATTTGAGCGTGTACATTGTGATTTAGTTGGGCCACTCCCACCATCATTAGGAGGTTCTAAGTACTGGCTTACCCTGATAGACCAGTATAGTAGATACTGTTGGACTTATGCAATAGCTGAAAAGTCACAAGCATTTGAGAAGTACAAAGTTTTTTGCAACTGGGTAAAAACGCACTTTAACAAACCAATTAAGAACCTGTTTTCTGACCGGGGCGGAGAATTTGTTTGAGGATTTTGAGAAATTCCTGGAAGCGCAGGGGACTACTCATGAGTTATCTTGCCCCCAAAGTCCCTGGCAAAATGGGCTTGTTGAAGTTGTGCAGCGTGACCTGCAGGCAGGGGTTAAAACGTATCTGCACGATGCTAATCTGCCCAAAGACTTTTGGGCTGAAGCGCTTAATGCATTTTGTTATGTTAGAAATCGCAGTTATCATTCTGGTTTAGATGTCACCCCCTATGAGAAGCTGTTTAAAAAACGCCCTAATCTGAAATACCTACGCATTTGGGGTTCAGATGTAATTATGCATTATCCCGCTAAGCAGAAATTGGGTGAGCGTAGTGTTCAGGGAAAATTAATGGGCTACCAGCAGGGGGCATACAGAATTTACATACCAGCAACTGGCAAATTTCATATTACCAGAAGCATGATACAAACTGTAAATTGGAATGGAGTTGCTGTTTTCCAAGATACTGATGGTATAGATAATACTGAGGAAGAAGCAGCAGCAGCAGCAGCAGCAGCAGCAGGAAATGGTGCTTCTGAATTAATGGAAAAAGACAAAAAGCCTGTTGAATCTGATAATTTGTTTGATGATTTAAAGTCACAGGCACCCGAGGGGAGGTTAGATTCTCTTGATTTTTCTGACCGTGAGCTTAGCCTACAGGCACCTCTTCAGTCTGACAATGATGATTTACAACCTGAAACTAGTAGTTCACTTAGTCCCATTAAGTCTGAGGAGTCTGACTCTCCTTCCGGACTGAGACGTTCAGATAGAAAGAGGCAGAAGCCACAACGTTTTGCAGATGAACATTTTAATACTGTGTATGCCAATAAGGCGGTTTTTGAGCCAAAAAGCTACAATGATGTTCAGAATTTACCTAAGCACCAAGCTGTAAATTGGTATAAAGCTATGAACTCCGAGATAGCTTCTTTAAAAGAGCATAACACTTGGTCTCTTGTACCACAAACCCCAGATATGAGACTTATTGATTCAAAATGGGTTTATAGAGTTAAAATGAATGACAAAAATGAAGTTGTAAGGCACAAAGCAAGATTAGTTGCTAGGGGTTTTCAACAAATTCCAGGCGAAGATTATGATTTGTGTTATTCACCAAGTGTAAAATATGAAACAGTTAAGCTTTTGTTAAAAGATGCATCACAACGTGGACATTCTGTTTATCACCTAGTTATAAAAACTGCATATTTGTTTGCAGATTTAAAAGAACAAATTTTTATGCGTGTTCCTGAAGGCATAGACGCTGCTGAAGGTTTGGTATGCAAATTAAATAAATCCCTTTATGGTCTGCACCAAAGTGGAAGGAAATGGCACCAAACTTTAGCAAAAGAATTGCTGGATATTGGTTTTTCACAAGGAAAGGCAGACAATTGTGTGTTTATAAAGGAAAGGGCAAACTCTGTAACAAAGATATGTGTGTATGTAGATGACGTGTTAATTTCTACAAAAACTAAAAATGAATATGTCCCAGGTGATAATCAAATTGCGAACATTTTTACAAAAGCACTTCCAAAGGTTACACATGAAAAACATGTACAAAGTATGCTTTATGTTTTTGTTCCACAATGATGAACCGCAGGGGAAATGTTGAATGGTTTCTTTAAATGTAAAGGTTCATCATTGTTCCACCTAATGTGTATGTCTTTAAGGGGCCAGAGCAAGGGCCAGAGCAAGATAACGAGACCCAGCTTTACAGCTGTGAAACATAGCAGGTGCTGCTGAGTTGCATTGATTAAGGTGTGTCAGCATTTGCATGTAGTATATAAGGAGCAGCACCTAGCTCTCCCATTACCCTGGGGGTTGGCTTGGTGGTTGGGTCTGGTTTGTTGTTAATGTATTTAGTGTATAAGGAGTTTTTGTTTTTTGTAATTAAAACCTTGTTTAAGTTATTTTTGAGTCCCTTTTTAATGCATGGTCTCCCCAGCAAGCTCTCTGCAGCGCTACCATACTACAAATAGCCAACAATTAGTAGCCAGAGGGTTCACTCAGATTAAAGGGGAGAGTTATGATGAAGTGTTTTCTCCCACTGTAAAGAGTGAAACTTTTCGTTTAATGCTCTCCATTGCTGCTATAAGACAACTAGTAGTGCACCATTTTGATGTTGATGCTGAATATCTGCATGCAAATTTAGACCATGAAGTGTTAATGAGACAACCCCCTGGGTTTGAAGAGGAGAATGGTGCAGTCTGGCGTTTGAAAAACAAAGTGGAAGGTGTTGGAACCAGTGTTTAAATGAAGCCCTTGTAAAACTTGGTTTTAAAAGGAGTGTGGCTGATCCATGCCTGTACACCAAGGGGACAGGCAACAAATATCTAATGCTCTTAGTCTTTGTTGATAATTTGCTTGTAGCAGGGAGTTCCACAGATGAGATCCAGAAGCTCACAAGTCAACTGGAAAAGAGGTTTAAGCTTAAAGCCTTAGGGCCTGTAAGCAATTACTTGGGAGTAGAAGTAAGGCAGGAAGCTGATGGAAGCTTCCTATTGAGCCAGAAAGAGAAAATACTTCGTTTGATAGAGCAGTTTGGCATGGAAAACTGCAAGCCAGTTCAGACTCCCATGACACCAGATTTCCCAAAGATAGTGTGTGATAATGAATTTCATCAGCCTGAGTTGTATCACTCAAAAATAGGATCACTGTTGTATTTAAGCTAGTGGTCAAAGCCAGACATTGCGTGTGCTACAAATGTTCTGAGCCAACGTGTCTCTAAACCCAGTACTGCCGATTGGTGTGCTTTGAAAAGGCTTATCAGATATCTAAAGGGGACATTAAATGTATGTTTGAAGATATCTAGTACACAAGATGAAAAACTAGAAGTATTTGTTGATGTGGACTGGGGAAGCTGTGTAGCTACTAGAAAATCTACAAGTGGAATAGTTATGATGTTTGCCAATTCCATAATTGGATGGAGGTCAGAGAAACAAGGATTTATTGTGACCTCATCCTGTGAGGCAGACTATGGGAGCCTGTCGCTAGCATGCAATGAAATCATGTGGTTTATACAGATACTAAAAGATCTAGATTGTAAAGTAGATTTGCCTATCCAAGTGTATGAAGATAGCCAATTGTGCATTGCATTAGCGGGCTCGGAAATAATGAAATCCGCATCAAAACATACTGCTATCTGTCATGCAAATGTTAGATTGTGTACAGAATGGGGTAATCAAATTGGAGTATTGTCAATCACAAGATAATATTGCTGATTTGTTTACCAAGCCTTTGCCAGCAACATGTCATAATGAATTAATGACAAAACTAGGTTTATACATATAATGTATGTATGTATTGTTTCTGTTGGGGGTTTTCGCATTTAAGAAACAGGGTCAGCATGAGTCAGCGGCCTGCACCGGGTTGTAGATATAGAGTGAGAAATGTTAGTTTGGTGTTGGGTTGGTTGGTTGGTTAGTTAGTGAAAAAGCTGGTAGTGTTGATGTGTACAGTTGGTCAGTTGCTTTTGCAGAAAGACTTTTAAGAATAAAAGCAGAAAGTACTCTGCAAGGATGCTTCTCTCATGGACTCTTTTATGCCGACAAGGGTCCGAGGACCAGGCTGAGGCAACAAAGGAGGTCAGAACCCCCCCTTTCCCCCCCCAAACACTGACAAAAGCTAGCCGGGAAGGGCTGGGTGATGGGCTTTGCGGGGTGGTGAATAATTCTCTCTGTGAGAGCCTTCCCAGACCCGCTGAAAGAGGCAGTTATCAAACCACTTCTTTAAAAACCATCTCTAGATGCTGCCAATATGGCCAACTATCGCCCCGTCTCAAATCTTCCATTCCTGGGCAAGGTGACTGAGCGAGTGGTTGCTGAACAACTCCAGGCACGCCTGGAAGAAGCGGACCATTTGGATCCCTTCCAGTCGGGATTCAGGCCTCATCATGGGACTGAAACTGCCTTGGTCACACTGGTCGATGATCTCCGGCGGGCTAGGGACAAAGGTGAGAGCTGTTTCCTAGTTCTGCTGGATCTCTCAGCGGCTTTTGACACCATCGACCATAACATCCTTCTGGACCCTCTAGAGGGGCTGGGAGCTGGGGGCACTGTTATGCAGTGGTTCCGCTCCTTCCTCCTGGGCCGTGTTCAGAAAGTGGTGGGGGGGGATGAGTGTTCAGACCCCTGGGCTCTCACTTGTGGGGTGCCTGAGGGTTCTGTCCTCTCCCCCATGCTTTTCCACATCTACATGCAGCCGCTGGGAGAGATCATCAGGGGGTTTGGGCTGGGTGTTCATCAGTATGCGGATGATACGCAGCTCTACCTCTCTTTTAAATCGGAACCAGTGAAGGTGGTGAAGGTCCTTTGTGAGTGTCTGGAGGCAGTTGGAGGATGGATGGCTGCTAACAGATTGAGGTTGAAGGCAGGAGGCGGGCAGGTGTGGAGGATTCCCTGGTCCTGAATGGGGTAACTGTGCCCCTGAAGGACCAGGTGCGCAGCCTGGGAGTCATTTTGGACTCACAGCTGTCCATGGAGGCGCAGGTCAATTCTGTGTCCAGGGCAGCTGTCTACCAGCTCCACCTGGTACGCAGGCTAAGAACCTACCTGCCTGCGGACTGTATTGCCAGAGTGGTGCATGCTCTGGTTATCTCTCGCTTGGACTACTGCAATGCACTCTATGTGAGGCTACCTTTGAAGGTGACCCAGAAACTACAATTAATCCAGAATGCAGCAGCTAGACTGGTGACTGGGAGCGGCCGCCGAGACCATATACAGTGGTACCTAGAGGTTACATACACTTCAGGTTACATACGTGTCAGGTTACACACTCCGCTAACCCAGAAATAGTGCTTCAGGTTAAGAACTTTGCTTCAGGATAAGAACAGAAATCTGGCTCCTGCGGTGTGGCAGCAGCAGGAGGCCCCATTAGCTAAAGTGGTGCTTCAGGTTAAGAACAGTTTCAGGTTAAGAACTTCCGGAGGCGGCGCGAACGGCAATGGCTGCCCTCGTCTAGCTGTGAAGGGGGTGCTCCGCGGAAACGGGTCGTCCGCTACGGCGAAGCGGAGACCCCCGTCGAAAACCCACAGGCAGCAGAAGCCTGTGGCCGTGGGACTCAGCGGGCACCATCAGCGCCCCCCGGAACTGTAAAGGAACCCCGCAAGGGGCTCCGGAGAGTGACGGGGCTGGCGCGGTGCTGTGAGTCGATCGCTTTTTCCGTGGAGTGAAGCCGCGAAGCTGTTGTCGGTGAGCGCTGACCTTTTTCCTGGGACCATCTGGCTAAGAAACAACTACCCGTGAGTAGGTGAAGTTTAAAGAATTCGTGCCTTTTGGAAAAGAAGTTTTAATTTGACACTGAAACGGGAGGCGCAACCAGGAAGTCCGTCTCCCGGCTCTGTTTAAAGACTTAAAGTAACGACGTTTAATCTGCTTTTGCCTAAGAAACTGCGCTTTAAAAGACTGTTATCTGAACATCAGACAGATAATTTTAAGGTGGAAGAGGAAGAATTTGGCTTTCCCTCTCCACGTGTGGATTTATAATAATATATTGAACTCCTGGCGATCGGGCTGCCAAAGAACTAGAGCTGTCAGGCTGCATGAACTGTCATATTGTAACTCGCACTTTTTGGAGACATTGTAACTTTCTATGATCAACTCTGCAAAGTAAAGGATCTGTAAGGTTTTCTGGACATCTGCAACTGTTATAAATTTGAGGGGACACTTTGCAATTTGGGAAAAGACTTTATATTTTATAAGACTTTATAAACTGTGTCTCTCGCATAGGTGGGCAGCGTACAATTTGCTAATGATGCTTAGGAGGCTAATTGGCCTGTAATTCGCCGGATCTGATCGGCTCCCTTTCTTGAATAAAGGGATGATGATTGCTAATCCCCAGTCCTCAGGGATAGTAGCCGATTGATCTATGCTGGTAAATAGGGCAGCTAGCACAGGGGCCCACCATTCAACATTAGCCTTAAGAAGTTCCGGTGTAATGTTGTCTACGCCGGGTGCTTTTCCAGGTTTAAGGGATTGAATGAGCCTATAGATTTCTTCAATTGCTACTGGGGGCCATTCGGTGCCAATATCACTCAGAGCTGGGGGCATGGCCTGCATATATTGATTTGATGTATATCAAGATGAGAAGTAAGCCTCCCAAATCCCAACTGGTATAGTGTAATCAATTTCAATCGGGGAGTCTTGCCAACTTTTCGCAACTATTTTCCAAAAGGTGGCTGAGTCTTTCCTTCGAGAGGCCTCTAATAAACGTTGCCACTCCCCCCTTTGGGCCTGGAGCTTTTTCTTTTTAATCAGATCTTTATATTTACGTTTGGCTTCGAACCATTCCGCAGGAAGCAGGGGTAAGTTCGCTGATTTGTAATTCCTGTACTTATCCAACAAAGAACACTTCGTAGCAATACATTCCTGATCAAACCAAGGTTTGGATTTGTTGAGGGATAAAGATTGGCGCGATGTCTTTTTTTGGGTTAGGTGGGGTTGCAAGAGTGAGATCAGATCCTGGAACGAGATTATTCTAGATTCAGAGCATGGTGAGTTTAAGAGATTATCTCTTCTCATGAGGAATATGTCCGAGTATAGCATTTCAGATGTTTCGGCATTCAGCTTTTCGGACCATCTAATACGTGAGTATCTCAACTCCATATTGGAGGACCTGGGGGTTTCAAGTTTATCATTGCAAAATAAGTCTTTTCTTACATCCAGGAGGAGACAGAGCGGTAAGTGATCACTATCAACCCTCTCCTCCACTTTGCACTCAAGGGCTCTATTTAGGAGATTAAATGATACCATAACATAGTCGATAGTGGAAGCTCCTGCATTTGATATAAAAGTAAATTCCCCACAAGTCTCCCCATTCTTGCGCCCATTTAGTATGACCAGGTCCAACTTGTTAGAAAGACGCAATAGGCACAGACCTGCGTAATTACATCCCTTGTCTTTTGAGAGTCTGGTGGGTATAAGATGGTTTTCTTCCACGATGGGTGGCGAGTCGTGGAAGTGTGCATATAGTGCTTCGTCAGACTGGCCAATTCTGGCATTAAGATCACCAGCCACTAGCACTGAAGCTGCAGGGGTTTGAGTCATCAAACCATCAATGCATGTTACCTACACTGGCTCCCAGTAGGTTTCCGAGCACAATTCAAAGTGTTGGTGCTGACCTTTAAAGCCCTAAACGTCCTCGGTCCAGTATACCTGAAGGAGCGTCTCCACCTCCATCGTTCTGCCCGGACCCTGAGGTCCAGTGCCGAGGGCCTTCTGGCGGTTCCCTCGCTGCAAGAAGCCAAGTTACAGGGAACCAGGCAGAGGGCCTTCTCGGTAGTGGTGCCCGCCCTGTGGAACGCCCTCCCACCAGTTGTCAAAGAGAAAAGTAACTACCAAACTTTTAGAAGACATCTAAAGGCAGACCTGTTTAGGGAAGCTTTTAATGTTTGATGCGTTACTGTATTTTAATATTGTTTTTTTATATATATATAATATTTTTATTCATTTTCCAATACAGAATTATACAATCAAAACATCTTATTTGTCACCTGTAATGGTTGTGTGGGGTTACTTGTGCGTAAATTGCCTTCGGTTTAGTTAGATTGCTTGCCCAACCATGCTTAGGGTCAGAGCTCGCCCTCCGTGACCTGTTAGTCACTTGCAGAATCTGCCAGTGGGCGTTTCTTGAACCTCTTCCAGCATAAAAGCTGTTTGACGCCAAGTCTCCTCCTACATTCCCTGCGCGGAACGCGTCTGCGCAAGTAAGGGGAAGGCAGGGGTGTGCCAGCGCTCTCTCCACTAGATTCGGGTGAAGGGTCTCGGAGCCCTGTCACCAATTCCTCCATCTCCCTCTCTTCTCTATTGGTGTTACGCTGAATTCCTTCCCCCCTGCTGGTCCCCTCTCCGGCATCGCTCTGGAGCCCTGCCTCCGCCTCTCGCTCTGATGTCAGTTCCCTGACATCCACCTCCCCCCCAGGACCCCCTCCACCCCCGGCCTGACCCTGTGACGTGACCTTGTCCCCTTCTTCAGCCGACGATGCAAGGGAACCCCTGAAAGGAGCTGCTGTTGTCGTCCGAGGACTCAAACCCCGCTTCCCACCCGCTCCGATTTCTCACGGGAGGGGCTTCCCAGTCTGATTCCTTCTCTCCTGACGATTGTCCTCCTTCCTCTTGGGAAGCTGGAAAACCCACGAAATCCTCCTCCTCCTCATCGGTGGTGGCAAATTGCTCCTCCCAGAATCTCTCCAGGGGTTTGGGCTTCCTCGGATACCTGTTGTGGAACTCTTCCACCAGATATCCATCATCTATTTCCCCCGCGGGAACCCACGTGTTTTCTGACTCGGGTTCCCCCTCCCAAGCTACTAGGTACTCCACCTGCCGCCCCCGCCAGCGCGAATCCAGGATCTCCATTACCTGGTGGTGGTGTTCCCTCTCTTCCAGTTGTGGGTGTGTGAGCCCTTCCCCTCCTACCCCCGGACATTTCGCTCCCCTCTGTACGGTGAGAGCAGTGACCTATGAAATACCGGGTGGATTTTCATGCTGTCTGGCAACTTGAGCCGGAATGCCACCGGGTTCACTTGGTGTGTCACCTCAAATGGTCCTAGCCGTTTTGGCCTCAGTTTCTTACACCCGCCCTTGAAGGGTAAGCCTTGTGTGGATAACCACACCCGGTCCCCCACCCGAATGGTCTCCCCTTCACGGCGGCGTTTGTCTGCTTGTCTCTTGTACGCCTCCTTGGCCCTTTCCAGATTCATCTTAAGCTGCTGGTGCAGGGCTTCCATTTCTTCCACGAACTGCTCTGCGGCGGGCACGCTCCACCCTTCCTCCCCCCTCCCGGGAAAGGCCCTGGGGTGACACCCATAATTAGCCAAGAACGGGCTCATCCCCGTGGACACATGCTCCGCATTGTTATACGCAAACTCGGCCAGTGCTAGCTTATCTACCCAATCGTTCTGCCTCTCGTTGACGTAACAGCAGAAATATTGCTGTAATATGCTGTTCGCCCTCTCTGCTTGCCCGTTAGTTTCCGGGTGCCTTGCCGTCGAGAATCCCACCTCCACCTGCAATAAGTTCATAAGCCTCCTCCAGAACCTCGAGGTAAATTGTTTCCCTCGATCAGAGATAACCCTCGAAGGAGCCCCATGCAACCTGAAGATGTGAGTAACAAACAGTTGTGTGGTTTCCTCGGCTGTCACTGCATGAGAGCACGCTATGAAATGGCACATCTTGGTTAGCAGATCTACTACTACCATGACTGCTGTCTTACCTCTGGATTTGGGCAAATCTGTCATGAAATCTATCGACACCACCTCCCAGGGTCTTCCCGGCGTGGGTAAGGGTTCTAGTAGCCCTGCCGGGGCTGCCCGCTCTCCCTTGGCTCTTTGGCAGCGGTCACACCCCCGTACATACTCTCGTACATCTTCCCTCACCCTTGGCCACCAAAACTCCCTGGTGACCAGTAACATAGTCTTGTGTTGTCCAAAGTGCCCCGCTGTTGGGTTGTCGTGAAGCTGTTTGAGCACCCTTTCCCGCAAGGCCTCCCCGGGCACATACATTGCTCCCTTGTAATACAGCAGTCCTTCCCTTTCCTCAAAGCCTCCCCGGTCTCCCCCAGTTCCCCTGAGTTCCCTGATTCTGGTTTGGGCGAATTCGTCCTGGCGAATCAGCTCGGTTAGTTCTCGTTTCCTAACCAACGCTCCCCCACAAACCCATCGTTCCTCAGGGAACACGTGTCGAGCTTCCGGCGGTCCTTCTCCTTCCGTGTACTCCGGCTTCCGGGAAAGCGCGTCTGCCCTCACGTTCTCTTCTGCCGGCACGTACTTGATCTCAAAGAAGAACTTGGAGAACTCCTGTGCCCATCGAATCTGTCTCTGGTTGAGGACTCGAGCTGTTCTCCAATATTCCAAGTTCTTGTGATCAGTGCAAACCTGAATCTTGTGCTGAGCCCCTATTAGGAGATGTCTCCACTGCCGAAATGCTGCATAAATAGCTAACAGTTCGCGATCATACACCGTGTAGTTCTGTTCCGATTTGTTCAGTTTCCGTGAGAAGAAGGCGCACGGCCTCCAGGTGTGTTGGCTCCATTCCGGCTGGAGTAACACCGCTCCTATCGCTCTGTCCGATGCGTCGGTCTCTAGCCTCATCGGCTTCTGCAGATCCATGTGCAGAAGCTGTTCCTCCGAGGCGAACGCCTTCTTTAGCCTTTCGAAGGATCGTTGGGCACTTTCCGTCCAGACGAACTTCTTTTTGCTGCTGCGACAATCCGTGATGGGTGCGGTCAAGTGGGCGAAGTTCTTGATGAACTTCCGGTAGAAGTTGCTGAACCCGAGGAACCTCTGCACATCCTTCCGGGTTTTGGGGGCCTTCCATTCCAGCACCGCCTGCACCTTGCCGGGGTCCATGGCAACCTGTATCCCAGAAATTCCACTTCTCTGGCGTGAAATTGGCACTTTTCCAGCTTGACCCACAACTGATGCTCTTGTAGCCTCTTCAGCACTTCCCTGACGTCCTGGACATGCTGTTTTTCATTGTCCGAATAGATCAGGACGTCGTCCAGAAATGCTACGCAGTTTTTGTACAGCAGGGGACCCAGCACATGGTGCATGAAGCTTTGAAAACAGGCTGAGCCCGACTGTAATCCAAATGGCATGACTAGGTACTCAAAGGCCCCTAGGGGGGTGAACATGGTGGTTTTCCATTCGTCCCCCTCCCTCATTCTAATCAGATTGTATGCTCCCCGGAGGTCCAGCTTGGTAAAAATCTTACCCTTCCTTACCCTAGTTAGAATATCATCAAATCTGGGCATTGGGAAGGTTACGGGTTCCGATACGAGGTTCAATCTCCTATAGTCCACGACCAGCCTAAGCTGATCCGTGTTTTTCTTATCCACAAAAAACACAGGGCTGCCCCCCACTGCCTTAGATTCCCTTATGAACCCCCTCTTTAGGTTCTTGTCAATAAAGTCTCGCAACTCCTGCATCTCCCGGTCCGACATGGCATACAGCTTACCCACTGGCAGCTGTGCCCCAGGGAGTAGGTTGATTTGGCAGTCAAAGGGCCTATGTGGCGGCAGCCTGTCCGCTTCCCTCTCGCTGAAGACCTCCTGTAAGTCCGCGTACTGTGGCGGTACCTCTGCCCTCTGCTTCAGTGTAGTTGCTGCCACTCTGGCCAACCTCACCCTGGGCTTCTCCCCCCCCCCCCCAGACAGTGTTCCAAACAGTGCGCTGACCCGAAGGTAACTGTCCGGTGATGCCAACCCACCACTGGATCATGTAGCACCAGCCAGCTCATGCCCAGTATTATCGGGGGTCCCGCCAGAGTGGCCACATGAAAGGCAATGGTTTCTGTGTGCCCGGACACACTCATTCTCATTGGTGGGGTTTGATGTGTCACTTCCCCTCCCAGCAGCTCCCTGCCATCTATCATGGTAACTTGGAGTGGGAAATCAAGTGGCAGCAGGTGGAGTTGGTGCTCCAGTGCAAACTCCTTACTAAAAAAATTACAGAAGCTGCCTGAGTCCAGCATTGCCTTCACCTTGACTGGGTGCCCATTTGGGAGTTCTAGCACCACCTCTATCGCAATAGAAGCCTTGGGTGGGTCTGGTTGGGGCACTTCTGTTAGTTGTTTGCTTGGCTGCTGCGCCCCCCTGTGGGCAGTCAAGCGCTGGCGTTTCCCTGCACCTTTTCCTCTGCCCCCTCCTCCTCGCTTCCAGCGGCTCCCACCATCCCTTGCCAAGCCTTTCTTTGTGGACAGACCCTGGCAAAGTGTCCTGGCCGTTGGCAGAGGAAACACTTCTTGGTGCTTTTCCCAGCCTTCCCCTCCCTTTTGACTCCTTGGTTGGCGCTCGAAACCTCTCGCGCTCGCGCTCCATCGATTTCCATTGGCACCACGTCATCAGAAAGCTGCTTTGGCATCTCAGGAATGCGGTAGTCGGGGCAACGCTCTCCTCTCCCTTCCCGCCTTTCCAAAGCGCGCGCTTCCTGGCGAGCGCCTATCGCAAGTGCAGCTTTGGTCAGTTCATCCATAGACTGTGGGCGGGGCGCACGGGAGAGCTTGTCTTTAACGGTTGGGGACAACCCCTCCTCAAACAGCATCTGTATGGGCAGGCTATCTAGATCCCATTCGAGCCTGTGTATTAGCATCGCAAAGCGGGACCAGTAGTCTCTAACGGAAAGATCCCCCTGCTTGCATCTCATCAGCTCCCTCTGGGTTACACTCTCCCCCAACTGGCTTGAATACATTGCGTCCATTGCCTGAAAAAACTTCCGGACGTCCCTCATGGCGGGGTTCTGCGCGGCCATTAGGGGTCTAACCCATTCCCTCGCGCCGCCCTCAAGGTGCCCCACGATATATGCCACCCTCGCTGCCTCGTCAGCAAAGTCATCATGCTGCAGCTCCAAAGCGTACTCTATTTCGTTCTCTCCTTCCTTGAAACTCTGAAATACTCCCCCTAGAGGATTGTGGAGACATAGTGGCCTGGGAACTGGACTTTATTGAGACTTTTTGTGGTTTAATTGTTTACATTTTGGACTTGTCTCTCTTATGGAATAAAAGACAATTTGACCTTGAACTGAGGCAGGTGTGGAATGAGCGGCTCAGGGAAAACAAGAGCAGCCAAAGCTAAAGAAAAAGAAAAAGAAAAGAAATCTGTGCAACTTGTTCAAACAACTTTAACTCATCAACGCAGATCATCTGTCCCAACTGTGCTAACAGCACAGGAGGTGGAAACTGAGCAGCCTGTTACAGAAGATATGGCAACTGGAGGATCTGAAACAGTCTTGAAACAAATTTTGGAGCAACTGGCAATTTTAAACCAAAAGGTGGACAATCAATCATCAAAAATTGACCAAGCTACATCCTCTATTAGTAAATTATCTGATCAGGTTTCCCAGCATACTCAGGCAATAGAGAATTTGCAAGGAGCTACGGCTGAAAATTATAAACTAGCTGTGGAAGCCAATCAAAAAGCAGAACAGGCAAACAAAAAAGTTGATGAGATTAAGGGGGAAGTAAGGCCTCTGAAAAGACAGGTAGGGGAACAACAAGCCTACCTGTCACTGGTTGAATTGAAAAGTAAGGAAAATAATCTCAGGTTAAGGGCCATCCCAGAATTGGAGGTAGGTAATTTAGAGGGATTTCTGACACTTTTATTTTCCAAATTCTGGGGAATTGAGGAAAACAAAGATTTCAAAATCGTGACGGCCTTTAGACTGGGAAGATCGGTAAAGAAAGATAAGGCCAGAGACTGTTTGGTTATTTTGAGATCAAGAGAGGAAAGAGATAAGATATTAGGCCTACATTTTAAAAAATCTTTGGAGATAGAAGGTAAAAAGGCTGAAATCTACAGAGATATACCCAAACATCTATTGGATCTTAGGACCACTTACACAGACCTGACCAAATTGTTAAGACACAACGCAATTCCTTACAGGTGGGAGTTTCCACAAGGACTATCATTTACCTATAAAGGAAGGAAGGTAAGAATCAAAACACCTGAGGATCAACAGAAGTTCCTACACGACCACGAGGAGGACCTACAAAAAGGAGCTGCAGCTTCTTGGCCACCACCACCATCGGGACCACCACCAAAACCTACACCGTCTGGATCTGGACCAGCACCACCACCTCCGGGATCGGAGGAAAACCTAGACACCCCACTGTAGGACCCACCAACTAAACCAGGATGTCTCTGCAGCTTCTCAGCTGGAATATAAATGGCGGAAACTCTCCGGAAAAAAGAAGAAAAGTATTTCATATTTTGAAAAAAGAACAATTGGACATTATTTGCTTGCAAGAAACACATGTGACAAGGCTCCACAGAAAAGTGTTAATTAATAAAAGATTAGGCCAAGAATTTATTTCTTCGGACAAAGTTAAGAAAAGAGGAGTGGTGATATATGCAAAGGAGAGCCTGTCACCGAAATTCTTATTTAAAGATGAACATGGCAGAATTTTGGCGATTGAAATTCAGACACAAGGAGAAAAATTTTTGATATTAGGAATATATGCTCCAAATGAAGGAAAATCGGAATTCTTTAGGAAGCTGCATGAGATTATGCTGGACTATTTAGACTATAACAACATCATTATGTTGGGTGATATGAATGGGGTCGTATCTGTAAACATGGATAAGTCGCAAAGTGCTAACATAACGAAAGATGGCAGACTACCTAAAACTTTTTTTGAAATGACTGACAACATGGACTTAATTGACATATGGAGGGTTAAGAACCCCCTAGGAAAAGAAGGAACTTTCTTTTCTGAAGCTCATCTGACATGGACACGAATCGACCAAATATGGGTAACTAGAGGACTGGCACCTAAGACTAGAAAAGTGGAAATCTGTCCAAAAACCTGCTCCGACCATAATGCATTGAAAGTGGAACTGAGATTAAACATAACCGGATCCTTTCGATGGAAAATGAATGACACCCTATTAAGGGATCAGGAGATTGTTAAGAAGGCCCAAAAAACTTTAAAGGACTACTTTGAGATAAATTTAAACACCACTGTGGAAAAAAGAACAATCTGGGACGCAAGTAAAGCAGTTATGAGAGGGTTTCTAATACAACAAAATACGATTAAGAAAAAGTTCTGGAATGAAAAGAAGGAGAAGATATTGGAGAAAATAAGAGAAGGAGAGAAAAAATTAAGATCTAGGCCCAAGTCGAAGGAAGTGCTGAGAGAAGTGAAATTTTTCCAGGCACAATATTCGAAATTGATAAATCAAGAGGTGGAATGGAAAATTAAACAAATGAAACAAATATCCTTTGAATCAGCAAACAAGTGTGGGAAACTGCTAGCATGGCAGTTGAAAAAGAGACAAAAACTTAATACAGTTACAAATCTAGAGATTGAAGGGAGAATGATTCAGAAACCCGAGGAAATTAGAAAGTGTTTCCAGAGATATTTCAAAGAACTTTATTCACAAGGGCCACAGAAAGACTTTGAGGTGGATCAATTCCTTAAAACTAATGGATTACAAAAAATAACCCAGGAAATGAGAATTACCCTGAATAGTAATATTACTCAGCAAGAAATTGAAAGTGCCATTCAGAACCTTCAATTAGGCAAATCTCCAGGCCCTGATGGACTTACCTCCAAATACTATAAGGTTTTGAAGGACTATTTGATACAACCTCTGTTGGAGGTCTGCAATCAGATTATGGAGGGGAGGAAGGCACCGGAGACGTGGAAAGAAGCTTTCATCACATTGATACCTAAACAAGAATCTGAAAAGACCCAGCTTAAGAACTACCGCCCCATCTCACTCCTAAACGTGGATTACAAAATTTTTGCGGATATTTTGGCAAGTAGGTTTAAAAAAGTACTCAATGAAGTGATCCATAAGGACCAGGCTGGCTTTCTCCCCGGTAGGCATTTGTTTGATAATACAAGAAACATTATTGACATTTTGGAACTTCTACAAACAAACCTTAATACTAGAGCGGTTTTAATTTTTATTGATGCGGAGAAAGCCTTTGACAACATTTCTTGGATGTTCATGAAGAAAAATTTGGAAGGGATGGGAGTGGGGCGGGGGTTTGAAAATGGAATAGAGGCAATTTACTCAGAACAAAAAGCTAAGCTGATAGTAAACAATGTGGTGACAGAGGGGTTTAAAATTGAAAAAGGGACACGACAGGGGTGCCCCCTATCCCCCCTATTGTTCATTTCAGTTCTGGAGGTGCTATTGAACATGATTAGAAAGGACCGGTCTGTACAAGGAATTGAAGTCGGAGTGAAACAATACAAACTGAAAGCTTTTGCAGATGACTTGGTTTTAACATTACAGGAGCCAGTATCTAGTACAAAAAGAGTTTTAGAACTGATTTATGAATTTGGTCGGGTGGCGGGATTTAAGCTGAATAAGCAAAAAACTAAGGTTTTAGCAAAAAAATTGACAACTACAGAAACAGATGAGTTCCTGAAAGAAACAGAATTAAATGTGGTTAAAAAAGTAAAATACCTAGGGGTGTATCTGACCTCCAAAAATTTGAATTTGTTTAAAGATAATTATGAGAAATGTTGGTCAGAAATCAAAAGAGATTTGGAAATATGGTCAAGATTGAAACTTTCCTTGTTGGGCCGAATAGCAGCTATAAAGATGAATGTATTGCCGAAAATGTTATTTCTGTTCCAGGCCCTACAGATCGTGGACAAAGTGGAATGTTTTGGAAAGTGGCAGAAGGATATTTCTAAGTTTGTTTGGCAGGGCAAAAAGCCCCGAATAAAGTTTAAAATACTAACTGACGCGAAAGAAAGAGGGGGATTTGCCCTGCCAGACTTGAGGTTATATTATGAATCTGCAGCCTTCTGCTGGTTGAAAGATTGGATCTTATTGGAAAACACTGATGTCCTAGATCTGGAAGGGTTTGATAATGCTTTTGGGTGGCATGCATATTTGTGGTATGACAAGGTTAAAGTTCACAAATTGTTTAAAAACCATATTGTCAGAAGAGCAATTTTGATGGTCTGGACAAAATATAAGGACTTATTGGAGAGTAAGACTCCGAGGTGGCTCTCACCGGTGGAGGCCAAGGCACGTAAGAGACTTAACATGGAAGCCTATTGGCCTAAATATTGGGAAATAATTGAAAAAATTGGAGACAACTGGAGGTTGCTGAGCTTGGAAAAATTAAAAAACAAGGTGTGAGATTGGTTGCACTATGCTCAAATTCAGGAGGTTTTTAAAGTGGATAAAAAGGTTGGATTCCAGGTGGAAAAATCGAAATTAGAGACAGAATTGTTAGAGCCAAAAAATAAACTACTTTCGAGAATGTATAACTTGCTACTTAAATGGAATACACAGGACGAGACAGTCAAATCCGCCATGATAAAATGGGCGCAGGACTTGGGGCACAACATTATGTTCGAAGACTGGGAAAGGTTATGGAACACCGGAATGAAATTTACGGCATGTAGTGCCTTGAAGGAAAATATTATGAAAATGATATACCGGTGGTACATGACCCCAGTCAAACTTGCTAAGATATATCACCTGTCTGACAACAAATGTTGGAAATGTAAAGAGGCGGAAGGGACATTCTTTCACCTCTGGTGGACTTGCCCGAAAGTGAAGGCCTTTTGGGAGATGATTCATAATGAACTAAAAAAGGTACTTAGATTTACCTTACCTAAGAAACCGGAGGCCTTTCTTCTGGGTATCGTGGACCAGAGAGTACTTAAGAAAGATAGAACTTTTTTTATGTATGCTATCACAGCAGCAAGGGTCCTGATTGCTAAGCATTGGAAGACACAAGATTTACCCACGCTGGAGGAATGGCAGACGCAGTTGATGGACTACATGGAACTGGCCGAAATGACTGGCAGAATCCGAGACTTGGGAGAAGAAACAATTGAGGAAGACTGGGAAAAATTTAAAGACTATTTGAAAAAACATTATAAGTTGTATGAATGTTAAAAAATGCACTTTTGAGGAAATTCTAGCTTCAGCAATTGTAAACTAATTGTCAGGGTTTTAGGGAGAGAGGAGACAGAGAGCGAGGGCGAGGAGGAAGAGGACGACAACGAGCCGAGGTTGTCCCAAAGTCCGTCTAGCGAATCAGAGGATTCCCAGAAGGGAGCCCCCCTGGTCAGGCCAAGGGGCAATAGAGAGGGAATCAGTCAGAGAGAGGGGAACGAAGAGGGAATCCCCAGTGGGAGTGGCAAAGCGGGACCAGCTCCCCCGTCGGAACGGAGTAGAGGGGGGGGAGTTGCCAGTGTGTCAGAAAGAGCAGGACAGGAAGGAGGAAGGGGGAGGAGTTCGGAGCAAGACGTCCTGCCTGAAAGGGAGGAGTGTAGTACCGAGAGCAGCGTAACTGTAGAAAGGAAGGTCAGAGGCAACGTACGCGCGCCAAGTTCAAATATAGAGGCGCGCGGAAATGAGGAGAGCTCTGAGGAGGAGCCTGGTGCCAAAGCACGAAGGAGGGGGGAGCAGGCGGGAGAAGACTCAGCCTCTGGGGAGTCCCGGAAAGAGGGAAGACAGGGGGGCAGGAAGACCCTGCGGAAAAGGAAAGAGAGGAAAAGGTGGAGCAGTACAAGCCTCTTAAATTGGTGCAGGGGAGGGACGGACTCAGAGGGGACTTCTAACATCTAAGGGTAACAGATGCGGAGCCACGGAGTTTGGATGTAATGACGACAATGATCTTCAATAAAACCTTTTGTATATAGCTTGGACTGGACTTTGGTCTCTTGTGAGCTGGGACCCAGGGTGGCTCTGACACTAATGAAATGAAAATTAAGGTACAAGAAGTCAGAGGTGGAATAATGAAATAACTTTATTATGTTTAAGCTAAAACGTATAAGATGTCGGTTACAACACTTTGGAAATTAGACAACATGATAAAATGAAAGATACAATAAGTTTTGAAATAAGTTAACAAATTGCTGATGTTTTGTATCACAGAGAACGCAGGGTTAGGAAGATGCGGGGAAGTCCTTTGGATTTGCTGAAAAAAAGGATTATGGAAATTTGTAACTTCTCTACTTTATTCTCTATATCTGTCTTTTATTCTTTTTTTCTGTATTTCATAAACTTAATAAAAATATTATCAAAAAAAACCCCAAAGCGTACTCTATTTCTGTTCGGAATCCATTATATTCCTGGGGCTTCCCCCCAAATTTGTGTACCAGTCCGGGCACCTTCTTTGCCACTGCAGGGCTACGTGCCGTTCCAGCTCCTGGTTGCTCTTCACCAGGTCCTGCACCCCGGCAGCTTGCTCCGCTGCCCCGGCGCCTCCAGTCTGGCTCATGTTTCCCCTGCTTGCGCACAAGTAACAGCAGAGACTGACGGATTGCTGTAATGGTTGTGTGGGGTTACTTGTGTGTAAATTGCCTTCGGTTTAGTTAGATTGCTTGCCCAACCATGCTTAGGGTCAGAGCTCGCCCTCCGTGACCTGTTAGTCACTTGCAGAATCCGTCAGTGGGCGTTTCTTGAACCTCTTCCAGCATAAAAGCTGTTTGACGCCAAGTCTCCTCCTATGTTCCCTGCGTGGAACGCATCTGCGCAAGTAAGGGGAAGGCAGGGGCGTGCCAGCGCTTTCTCCACTAGATTCGGGTGAAGGGTCTCGGAGCCCTGTCACCAATTCCTCCATCTCCCTCTCTTCTCTATTGGTGTTACGCTGAATTCCTTCCCCCCTGCTGGTCCCCTCTCCGGCATCGTTCTAGAGCCCTGCCTCCGCCTCTCGCTCTGATGTCAGTTCCCTGACATCACCAATTCCTCCTTTTTAACTTCCCTCAACTCGCCTGGCAATCCTTCATATTACTTACTTCTTCCACATTTTTTAAATTAATATTGCACTAGAATATTATTTAAGTTTTTATCTTGGTTTTTTTAAACAATGTTTCTGACTTTTCTTATCACAAAACTTCCTTAAAACTTACAAACGTTATCTGATCATCACTTATTTTTTGCATATATTCTGTAAATTTCCTCCAGTCTTCTGTGAATCTCTGGTCGCGTCGATTCCGGATCCTTCCTGTTAGTTAATCAAGTTCCGCATAGTCCATCATTTTCATTCTCCCTTCTTCTATCGTAGGTTTCCATTTCTGGGCCATCAATATTTTTGCTGCTGTCACCGCATATAAGAATAATTTCCTTTCTTTCTTATTTATTTCATTACCCATTATTCCTAGTAAAAACGCTTCTGGTTTCTTAACAAATGTATATTTCAACATTTTCTTCAATTCATTATATATCATTTCCCAAAAGCTTTTTACTTTTTTACATTCCCACCACATAAAACGTTCCTTCCTTTTCTTTACATTTCCAACATTTATTACTTATCTTATACATCTTTGCTAATTTCACTGGTGTTATATACCATCTATACATCATCTTCATCACATTTTCTTTTATTATAGTACACGCAGTAAATCTTATTCCTTCCTTCCACAGTTTTAACCAATCATCTATTTGTATATTATAACCAAAATCTTTGGCCCAGTCAATCATAACCGATTTCACCTCAAAACAAATTCCTTCCAGTAGCACCTTAAAGACCAACTAAGTCAGTTCTTGGTATGAGCTTTCGTGTGCATGCACACTTCTTCAGATAATGAAGATAATGAAGCTCTTGGTATGAGCTTTCGTGTGCATGCACAGTGTGCATGCACACGAAAGCTCATACCAAGAACTGACTTAGTTGGTCTTTAAGGTGCTACTGGAAGGAATTTGTTTTGTTTTGACTATGGCAGACCAACACGGCTACCTATCTGTAACCGATTTCACCTCTTCATCCTTTGTATACCATTCCAATAGTAATTTATACATTCTCACTAAACTTTTAGTTTCATTGTTCAATATTTATTTCTGAAATTTTGATTATCAGAAAAACCCCTTTGTATCATATATTTCTTAAACATTTCATTGATTTGATAATAATGCAGCCAATCATTAACATATTCTTTAACCTCTTCATATGGTCTCATTTTCCATTTACTTCCTGCCCTCGTTATTAACTTCTCATATGTCGCCCATCCCCCCCTCATATTGATCTTCTTTACACTCATTGCCTCCAATGGCGATAACCAATATGGAGTTTTTGGCTCCAATAGATTTTTATACCTCTCCCAAAATTCAGTAAGAGACCTTCGTATTATGTGGTTTTCAAAACCTTTATGCACACGTTTCTTGCCATACCACAAATATGCGTGCCACCCAAATCTATTATCAAAACCTTCCAAATCTAACAATTCTGTATTTTCTAGTTTCATCCATTCTTTTAACCAACAGAGGCATGATGCTTCATAATATAATTTCAAGTCTGGACTTCCGGTCGGCGCCATCGTTTAATGGCGGTTCTAGCCTCGAGCTCCGAGGCAGGACTGCTCCGCGAGTTCGGGTCCGACCCGCTACGGCGAGCGGGGGACCCCTAAAATTACAGGCGCGGAAGCCTGTAAACAAGGAGACTCGGCGGGCACCTTTTGCGCCCCCCGGTACTGTAAAGGAGCCTTTTTAAAGGCTCCGGAGCGGCATCGGGGTGAGCGCGGTGCTGAGAGTCGCTACCCAGCTTGTGGAGTGAAGCCGCGTCGCCATGAACGGAGAGCGCCGATTCCTTCCTGAAATAAAGAATTGACTGCAACACCCGTGAGTAAGATTGAGGGACTTAACGGGACACTAAATTTGAAAATTGGCTGAAAACGGGGAAGGCACTAAACAAGGAAGTCTGCCCCCCCGAACTGCATGATTAGCAAAGCAACGAAAATAGCAAGCCGTATTTGAAAGAAAAAATCTTTTGCAAACTGTCAAACCTGACATCGGACTTAAATACTCCCCCCAATTGGCAGGAGAAGGGGGGAAGATAAAATCGGATATTGTTCCTGCGCGGAAATAATCGTAGAAAAAAGACCTTTCACTGCCAAACTCCCCCAGATCGGGCTGCCTGAGCAAGGCACCGGGAAAGGAGAACTGTCAGCCTAAATTGGATACAAAGTAAGGTTTTGTTGGAAACTAAGCTGTTGGATTTTAATAAATCTGTTGAACTTTTGGTTAAACTGAAACATTTGTGGATTTACAGTATCGACTCTTGAACTTTTGGCTCATTGCTCTATGTTTCCCTTGCTTCTTTGTTACCCATTTCCTTTTGGATACAATTGAAAGCTCCCTCTAGAGGGTTTAAAGAGAAACTTTTACATTGAAAAAAGAAACAGTGGGATTTTCCACTTGCAAGTCTTCTCTGTGAGAACGACCTTGAGACCATGAGTGGCCCTGTGGATGAGATAGTAACTAGACATAAATCAAAACAAGCACAAGCACAAGCACAGAAGAAAAGGAGCTCAATATCAGATACAACACCAGCTGCACAGGAAAAGACAGTAACAGCTTCTATGGATTCTATGACTCAGGCACTGGTCAAAATAAATCAATCTTTGGAAGCACTGAAAAAGCAATCCATAGAACTGACAAAGCAGTCCACAGAAAATTCTAAAAAATTGACAGAATTGACAGCAAGATTGGACTTGAACACGGCAAGTGTGTCATCTAACACAGATTCTATAAATAAATTAATTCAAGAAAGTTCTGAAACACGAAGGATTGCTGAAAGTGCAAAAAATACTGCAGAGGAAACAAGGGGAAGATTTGAGCCGATTGAAAAAAAAGTAAATGAACATGATGCAACCCTCTCTTTATGGGAACTACAGAGAAAGGAGAAGAATTTGAAACTTAGACTGGTTCCTGAGAGTGAGGGGGACAACCTTGTGGGATTCCTTAAAAACAACTTTGCAGAATTTTGGCATGAGGAATGGGGAGAAGGAGAAGGAGTTGAGATTGAAATAACAACAGCCTTTCGGCTAGGCAGGAGGCAGGCAAAGAAACCAAGGGATTGCTTAATCACATTGGGATCCAAGGAACAGAGAGATAAAATATTGAACCTACACTATCAAAAAGCCTTGGTGATCCAGAATTCTCAAGTACAGATTTTTAAAGATATCCCTAAATACATTTTGGAGGTGAGAACCCTCTTTAAAGAATTGGTTGACCTGCTGAAGAAAAACGCCATTCCTTTTAGATGGGAATTTCCACAGGGCTTGTCCTTTAACTTCAAAGGAAGGAAGATCAAAATAAGAACAATCCAAGATAAAGAACAGTTTTTGGGGAGATACCGGGAAGACTTGCAGAAAGGAACTGTAGACGAGGAAGAACCAACTGATATTGCTAACCTGTCATTTGGACTTTTGTTACCACCATCAGAAGAACAGAAACTTGGAGCAGTTGGAGGAACAGGTACTTAGTAACAAAATGTCTCTGCAACTTCTTAGCTGGAATTGTAACGGTTTGAACCTTCCCCGAAGAAGACGCCAAGTTTTTCATATTTTGAAGAGAGAGCAGTTAGACCTAATATGTTTGCAAGAAACCCATATTGCCAGGACACACAGGAAATTATTGATAAATAAGAGACTGGGACAGGAATTTATCTCATCAGACAAAGTGAAGAAAAGAGGAGTGGTGATCTATGCAAAAGAAAAACTGGCTCCAAAAATGATATTTAAAGATGAACAAGGAAGATACCTGGCAATTGAAATACAAATTCAAGGAGAAAAAATTCTGATAGTTGGAGTTTATGCACCAAATGAAGGGAAGGCTGAATTTTTTAAGAAGTTGCATGAGACTTTAATGGACTTTCTGGATCATAAAATTGTATTGATGGGAGATATGAATGGAGTCGTCTCCACAAACATGGATAAAGCACAGAGACAAGTGATCTCAAAGGAGGGGAGACTACCAAACACTTTTTTTGAAATGACTGAAACTATGGACTTGATTGATATCTGGCGAATAAGGAACCCTCTTGAAAGAGAGGGAACCTTCTTTTCTGAAGCAAAAATGACATGGACAAGAATTGACCAAATCTGGATCACTAGCAGCCTGGCGCCAAGAACCAAAAAAATAGAAATCTGCCCAAAAACCTGCTCCGACCATAACGCTGTAAAGATGGAGATGAAATTAACAACAACCGGATCCTTCAGATGGAGAATGAATGACACCCTATTTAAAGATGAAGAGATTTATAAGAAGGCCCAAAAAACATTGAAAGATTATTTTGAGATAAATTTGAGAACAGACGTGGAGAAAAGAACAATCTGGGACGCTAGCAAAGCCGTGATGCGAGGTTTCCTAATTCAACAGAACTCTATAAAGAGGAAAAGACAAAATGAGAGGAAAGAAAAAATTCTAGGAAAAATGAAAGAAGGAGAAAAGAAATTGAGGTCCAAACCAAAGTCTCAAGAGATCTTGAGAGAGATAAAGTATTATCAGACGCAATATATGGAATTGATGAATCAAGAAATAGAATGGAAAATAAAGCAAATGAGACAAAAAACATTTGAATCTGCAGATAAATGTGGGAAACTTTTGTCATGGCAACTAAAAAAGAGGCAGAAATTGAATACAGTGACGAGTTTAGAGATGGAGGGAAAGACTATCTACAAACCCAACGAGATAAGTAATTGTTTTCAAAGTTTTTTTAGGAAATTATATACACAAGAGCCAGTAAACGAACAAGAAATTGAAGAATTCCTTAGAAACTATGGATTACCAAAAATTTCAGAACAAAATAAAAGGATCTTGAATGAGAAAATAACAGAACAAGAGATAGAGGGTGCCATTCAGAATATGCAACTGGGAAAATCACCAGGACCAGATGGTTTGACTGCCAGATACTACAAAATGCTGAAGGATTGGTTAATACAACCATTAAAGGAAGTTTGCAATGAAATTATGGAGGGGAAAAAGGCACCTGAATCGTGGAAAGAGGCTTTCATCTCAATTATACCGAAAACAGAGACTGAAAAAAACCAGGTTAAAAACTACCGCCCTATATCTTTACTCAATGTGGATTATAAAATTTTTGCAGACATTTTGGCAAAAAGATTGAAGAGAGTGTTATTAGGGGAGATTCATAAGGACCAAACTGGCTTTCTCCCAGGGAGGCATATGTCAGACAACGTGAGGAACATTATCGATATTTTGGAGCTGTTAGAAGTTGACATTAATAGAAAGGCTGTTTTAATTTTCGTGGATGCGGAGAAAGCCTTTGGCAACATTTGTTGGAGCTTTATGAAAAAGAATCTCCAAGGGATGGGGGTAGACCAAGGTTTTGAAAACGGTATAGGTGCAATATATTCGGAACAAAAAGCAAAGTTAATTGTAAACAATGTGGTAACGGAAGAAATACCTATAGAAAAAGGTACACAACAGGGTTGCCCAATATCCCCTCTGCTTTTTATATCAGTCCTGGAGGTTTTGTTAAATATGATTAGAAGGGACCAGTTGGTTAAAGGAGTTCAGGTCGGAGCCAGACATTATAAATTAAGAGCATTTGCAGATGACCTAGTTTTGACTTTGCAACAGCCAGACACTAGTACTAAAAGAGTGTTAGAACTAATTGAAATATTTGGTCAAGTAGCAGGATTTAAATTGAATAAACAGAAAACAAAGGTTTTGGAGAAAAATTTAACAATGGAAGAAAGAGAGAGGTTTCAGAGTGAAACAGGTTTGGAAATAACGAAAAAAGTGAAATACCTGGGGGTAAACTTAACATCTAAGAATGTGAATTTATTTAAAGACAATTATGAAAAATGTTGGTCAGAAGTAAAGAAAGATTTAGAAATATGGTCAAGGTTGAAACTGTCCTTGTTAGGTCGAATTGCTACTATTAAGATGAATGTACTGCCTAGAATGCTATTTTTGTTTCAGACCTTACAAATTCTGGACAAGATGGATTGTTTCAAGAGGTGGCAGAAAGATATATCAAAATTTGTCTGGCAGGGCAAAAAGCCCAGAATAAAGTTTAAGATTTTAACTGATGCAAAAGATAGAGGGGGGTTTGCCCTGCCGGACTTAAGATTATATTACGAAGCAGCAGCTTTCTGCTGGCTGAAAGACTGGCTACTTCTTGAGAACACAGACATTTTAGATTTTGAAGGATATGATAATTGTTTTGGTTGGCATGCATACTTATGGTATAACAAGGTAATGGTGTACAAAGGTTTTAAAAACCATATTGTTAGAAAAGCATTATATAATGTTTGGAGCAGATACAAAGACCTATTGGAAAGTAAAACTCCCAGGTGGTTGTCACCAATGGAAGCCAAGGGGGTGAAAAAACTTAATATGGATTCTAAATGGCCAAAATATTGTGAAATCTTAGAATATGAAGGTGAAAGGGTTAAGCTTCAGAGCTATGAAAAACTAAAGTCCAAAGTTCGAGATTGGCTGCATTACCACCAGATAAATGAGACATTTAAAGAGGACAGGAAAATAGGATTTCAGAAGGAGAGGTCAAAGTTAGAAACGGAACTGTTAGAACCCAATACTAAGAATCTGTCAAGAATGTATAATTTACTGCTTAAATGGAATACACAGGAGGAAACGGTGAAATCAGCTATGATTAAATGGGCACAGGATATCGGTCATGACATTATGTTTGCTGACTGGGAACAGTTATGGACCACCGGTGTTAAGTTCACGGCATGTAATGCCTTAAAAGAAAACATAATGAAAATGATCTACAGGTGGTACATGACCCCAGTCAAGCTTGCAAAAATTTATCATTTGCCCAATAATAAATGTTGGAAATGTAATGAGAATGAAGGTACCTTCTATCACCTATGGTGGACCTGCCCGAGGGTGAAAGCATTCTGGGAAATGATCTATAATGAAATTAAGAAAGTCCTTAAATGGACATTTACTAAGAAACCAGAGGCTTTTCTCCTGGGCATGGTTGGCCAATTGGTGCCAAAGAAGGATAGGATTTTCTTTATGTATGCTACTACTGCAGCAAGAATTCTTCTGGCAAAGTATTGGAAGATGCAAGAACTACCTACTCTGGAAGAATGGCAGACAAAGGTGATTGACTTCATGGGACTGGCAGAGATGACCGGCAGAATTCGTGACCAGGGGAAAGAGGCAGTGGAAGAAGACTGGAAGAAATTTAAAATATATCTTAAAAACTGTTGTAAAATTGAGGGGTGTTAAGATGTCAAGGGGTAAGAAGCAGAGAATTACAGCTGTAACCAACAAATTTATGGGAATTTAATGAAGGGAACTAAATGGATAAATTGACTAAAGGGTTGCTAAAAAAATTCTTTCTAAAATAAGGATGCAGCGAAAGGGAGGTATGGGGAAGTCGATTGAAAGAAGTTACAAGAAAATAAGATTATGAATTTATTTATGTTAGATTTGTTTATGTTTGTTTGTGTTTTGTGATGTGTTTGTCTTTTAATTATGTGTTTTAAAAATGGAATAAAAATTATTAATATATATATATATATATAATTTCAAGTCTGGCAGGGCGAAGCCTCCTCTTTCTTTTGCATCTGTCAATAACTTAAACTTTATTCTCGGCTTCTTACCCTGCCAGATATACCTTGAAATTACTCTTTGCCATTCTTTAAAAGTTACTGCCCCTTTAATTATTGGAATTGTTTGAAACAAAAATAGCAATTTCCGGAGGTGGCGGACTTCCGGAGGCGGCGCCAACGGCAATGGCGGTCTCCTTCTAGTTCGGAGGGAGAAGCTCCGCGGAAATCGGGTCGTCCGCTACGGCGAAGCGGAGACCCTTCCAAAAATCACAGGCAGGAGAAGCCTGTGACCGTGGGACTCGGTGGGCACCGGTAGCGCCCCCCGGACCAGCAAAGGGGCTCCGGAGCGCAACGGGAGTCTGGCGCGGTGCTGAGAGTCGATCGCTCTTTCCGTGGGGTGAAGCCGCAAAAGCTGTTGCCGGAGAGCGCTGACCTTTTCCCTGTGACAATTCGGCTGCTAAACAACAACCCGTGAGTAGGTGAAGCTTAAGAATTGGGACTCAAAGGAGGAGAAAAAGGATCAATTTGGCACTGAAGCGGGAAGGTGCAAACAGGAAGTCCGCCTTCCGTTTCTGTATATAGTTCAAAGCAAAGACTCTTTAAGCTAAGACCTGGAGAGTGACGTTTTAAGAGCTCCAAATCCGAACATCAAAGCAAAAGAATTCCCCCCCCAGGCTATAGGAGAGGGGGGGGGGGATGAGGGAAAAGTGACTTTTTCTTTTACTTGTGGAATAAAAATAGAGACATTTACTTAACTCCTGGGAACGGACTGCCAGATTCACTAGAATTGTTGCTCTGAGAGTCGCACTACTTATAGACATTGTAACTTTTTAATGGTTAACTCTGCAAAGGAGATACTTTTTGAAGGTCTTCTCTGGATTTGAAACTGTTGCTTGCTTTCTGGAGGGGGACTTTGGAAAGTTGGAAAAGACTTTTTATTGCAACTTTAATGACTGCTACAGTGTCCCCCTAGAGGAATATTGAAATTGCGCACCCAGCTGGGGGATTTTTCCATTGTTGACTTTGGGGATTTTCCACGGCAAGACCTGACCATGGGATTGGCCTTGATTCACAGACAAAAGTGTGATGACGGATAGGGCAACAAGATCCAAGGCTAGAGTCCAGCAGCCCAGCGCAGCTTCCCAGCAACGCAGATCATCTGTTCCTGGCCCACCTGTGACACAGGGGGAAGATTTTTTACAAGCTGGTTCAAAAGGAATGGCTTCAGAAGGGGATTTTACTTCAGTGTTAAATAAAATCTATGAAAAATTGGATGGCCTAAGCAAACAAGTTACTGATCAATCAATTAAAATAGACCAAAATACTGCCAGCATTAACAATTTGGGACAGAAGGTGAATTCTAATACACAATCTATTGAAAAATTGCTGGAAGAATCTGTGTCTAATCGAAAAATAGCTGAGGAAGCCAAAGAAAAAGCAGAAGCTGTAGGGGAAGAAATAAAACCGATGCGCAAGCAGATTGGGGATCATCAGTCACTTTTGTCTATGATTGAACTGAGGGAGAAACAGACCAATCTGAGGATTAGGGCAGTACCGGAACTTGAAAAAGTGCGTTCAGACTTGGAAGAGGAGGGAGAAAAAACAGAGTGAGAGACTGTTTGGTTACCCTCCGAACGAAAGAAGAGAGAGACAAAATACTGAGTGCGCACTTCCAGAAGACTCTGGAAATCAACGATTCAAGAGTGGAGATTTTTAAGGACATTCCGAAATATCTATTGGATCTTAGAACCAACTACGGAGATCTGGTGGCCCTACTGAGAAGAAACAGGATTGTTTTTAGATGGGAATTCCCCCAAGGGCTATCTTTTACCTTTAAAGGGAAAAAGTTCAAAATAAGATCAGTGGAAGATAAGGAAAAATTCTTGAGAGACCACGAAGAAGACCTGCAAAAAGAAGCTCCAGAAGAGCTAAGAGCCTTAAAACCAGGAGTACTAGACATAGTACCAACACCTTTGGGATTGGATAAACTAGGAAAAGTAATACCACCGTCAGAAGAAGAAGAACTTTTGGGAGCAGTTGGTGGAAAATAGAATAGCTACATCATGTCTCTGCAATTATTAAGTTGGAACATTCATGGTTTTAATTCCCCGGAGAAGAGGAGGAAAGTCTTTCATTTATTGAAAAAGGAACAATTGGACTTAATTTGTTTACAGGAAACACATGTGATTAGGCTACTCAGGAAAGTATTGATCAATAAAAGATTGGGCCAAGAGTTTATTTCATCAGATAAGGTTAAAAAGAGAGGAGTTGTCATTTATGCTAAAGAGAGCCTATCACCGAAATTTGTTTTCAAAGATGAACAAGGAAGAATTGTGGCAATCGAAATTCAATCACAAGGAGAAAAATTTTTGATTGTAGGAGTTTATGCACCAAATGAGGGGAAATCTGATTTTTTTCAGAAATTGCATGAGACATTGTTGGATTATCTGGATTACAACATTATTTTGATGGGAGACATGAACGGAGTGGTATCTACAAATATGGATAAGTCGCAGAGACAGCATGTAACTAAAGATGGCAGACTACCAAAAACCTTTTTTGAATTGACTGACAATATGGATTTAATTGACATCTGGAGAACTAAGAACCCCCTTGGAAGAGAGGGTACATTCTTCTCTGAAGCCAAAATGACATGGACAAGAATTGACCAAATATGGATAACTAGAGGACTGGCACCTAAGATACGAAAAGTGGAAATTTGCCCAAAAACTTGCTCCGACCATAATGCAGTGAAGATGGAGATGAAATTAACATCAACCGGTTCCTTCAGATGGAGGATGAATGACACCCTATTCAGAGATCAAGAGGTTATCAAGAAGGCCCAAAAAACCTTGAGAGACTATTTTGAGGTTAATTTGAATACCACGGTTGAAAAAAGAGTAATCTGGGACGCAAGCAAAGCGGTCATGAGAGGGTTTCTGATTCAACAGAATACAATAAAAAAGAGAACTCAAAATGAGAAAAAGGATAAAATCTTGGAAAAAATAAAAGAAGGAGAGAAGAAACTAAGAGCGAAACCAAAGTTGCAAGAGATTCTGAGAGAAATAAAGCTATATCAAGTCCAATATATGAAAATGATAAACCAGGAAGTAGAATGGAAAATTAAGCAGATGAGACAAAAGACATTTGAATCGGCTAATAAATGCGGGAAATTGCTAGCTTGGCAGATGAAAAAAAAGACAGAAATTAAACACTATCACAAATCTAGATGTGGAAGGAAAGAACATACAGAACCCATTGGAGATTAGAAGGTGCTTCCAGAGATACTTTAAACAACTATATACACAAGGGCCACAGAAAGAGACTGATATAGACCAATTTCTAAGAACAAATGGATTACAAAAAATCTCTCAAGAAAATAAGACAATGTTGAACCATAAAATTACAGAACAAGAGGTAGAGGGTGCCATTCAGAATATGCAGTTGGGTAAATCCCCAGGGCCAGATGGACTAACCTCCAAATACTATAGGTCTTTGAAAGACTGGTTAATTCAGCCACTAAAGGAGGTTTGTAATGAAATTTTGGAGGGGAAAAAGGCGCCAGAGTCGTGGAAGGAAGCTTATATTACACTTATACTGAAAACTGAGTCTGAAAAGACACAACTTAAGAACTACCGTCCCATATCCCTGCTCAATGTGGATTATAAAATTTTTGCTGATATTTTGGCTAATAGACTAAAAAAGGTATTAGTCGAAGAGATACACAAGGACCAAGCTGGCTTTCTCCCAGGTAGACACTTGTCTGACAATACGAGGAATATAATTAACATTTTGGAGATGTTGCAAGTGAATATTAATACCAAAGCAGTTCTAATTTTTATAGATGTGGAAAAAGCCTTTGACAACATTTCTTGGAGTTTTATGAAGAAAAATCTTCAGGGAATGGGGGTGGGTCAAGGGTTTGAAAATGGTATAAGTGCAATTTACTCAGAACAAAAGGCTAAGTTAATAGTTAACAATGTGATGACAGAGGAATTTAAGATAGAGAAAGGGACACGACAAGGCTGCCCAATTTCCCCATTGCTTTTTATTTCGGTCCTGGAGGTTTTGCTGAATATGATTAGGAGGGACCGTTTGATTAAAGGTATTCAGGTCGGAGCCAAACAATACAAATTGAAAGCTTTCGCAGATGACCTAGTTTTGACGTTACAGGAGCCAGAATCTAGTACGAAAAGAGTACTAGAATTGATTCAAGAATTTGGTCATGTGGCAGGATTTAAGTTGAACAAGTCAAAAACTAAAGTGCTTGAGAAAAATCTTACACCGATTGAAAAAGAGAGGTTTCAGAAGGAGACAGGTTTAACATTGGCTAAGAAAGTAAAATATTTAGGGGTTAATACGACTGCTAAGAACCTAAACCTATTTAAAGATAATTATGAGAAATGTTGGGCAGAAGTGAAAAAAGACTTAGAAATATGGTCAAATTTGAAGCTTTCCTTGTTGGGTCGAATTGCAGCTATAAAGATGAATGTATTGCCAAGAATGTTGTTTTTGTTTCAATCACTGCAAATTTTGGACAAGATAGACTGTTTCAAGAAGTGGCAGAAAGATATTTCTAGATTTGTCTGGCAGGGCAAGAAGCCCAGAATAAAATTTAAAATATTAACTGATGCAAAGGAAAGAGGCGGATTTGCCCTGCCAGACCTTAAACTTTACTATGAATCAGCAGCATTCTGCTGGTTGAAAGACTGGCTGCTTCTTGAGAACACAGACATTTTGGATTTAGAAGGTTTCAATAATGCTTTTGGGTGGCATGCATATTTGTGGTACGACAAGGTTAAAGCACATAAAGCATTTTAAAACCATATTGTCAGGAAAGCATTGTTTAATGTCTGGATAAGATATAAAGACTTATTGGAAAATAAAACCCCAAGGTGGTTGTCACCAATGGAAGCAAAGGCTTTTAAAAGACTCAATATGGAGGCCAAATGGCCGAAATATTGGGAAATATTGGAACAAGAAGGAGACAAATTGAAATTGCAGAGTTTTGAGAAATTAAAAGACAAAGTGCGAGACTGGCTTCATTATTATCAAATAAGAGAGGTCTACAATTTGGATAAAAAAATTGGCTTCCAGGTGGAAAAATCAAAATTGGAAACAGAACTGTTAGACCCCAAAACTAAGATACTTTCAAGAATGTATAACTTGCTGTTAAAATGGAATACTCAGGATGAAACAGTTAAATCAGCTATGATTAAATGGGCACAAGATATTGGTCATAACATTATGTTTGCTGACTGGGAACAGTTGTGGACCACCGGTATGAAATTCACGGCATGTAATGCCTTAAGAGAGAATATTATGAAAATGATATACAGGTGGTACATGACACCAGTCAAGCTTGCAAAAATATATCATTTGCCCGAGAACAAATGTTGGAAATGTAAAGAGAATGAAGGTACATTTTTTCACCTTTGGTGGACGTGCCCAAAGATTAAGGCTTTCTGGGAGATGATTTATAATGAAATGAAAAAGGTATTTAAGTATACCTTCCTGAAGAAACCAGAGGCCTTTCTCCTGGGCATGGTCGGCCAATTGGTGTTAAAGAAGGATAGAACTTTCTTTATGTATGCAACAATGGCAGCAAGAATACTTATTGCAAAGTATTGGAAGACACAAGATCTACCCACCCTGGAAGAGTGGCAGATGAAGGTGATGGACTATATGGAATTAGCGGAAATGACTGGCAGAATCCGAGACCTGGGAGAAGAGTTGATGGAAGAAGATTGGAAGAAATTTAAAGACTATTTGCAGAAACACTGTAAAATTAATGAATGTTAAAATGATGTTGGATTGAAAATAAGTGGCATTAGCAACAAAGTTAAAAAGAGTATGCAAAGATGAATTGATAATGGGTGAAAATATAGAGTTCTAACATGTTAAGATATAGAGTTAAGATAAGTGAAAGAGGGTAAGGATTTGCTGATTTGATTATATTAATGGGAATACAAAAAGGAGGTGTGAGGAGGTCAAAGAAACAAGCTAATGAGTTTAAAGTTAAAAAAAAAGTGGATTTGTTTTAATTTCTTTTTTCTGTTTATTTTTCTTGTTTTTTGTTTGAGAGTTTTTTCTTTTTTGTTTTACTATGTATTTTTGTACTTTGTAAAATCTTAATAAATATTCATTAAAAAAAACAAAAATAGCAATTTCGGTAGCACACTCATCTTTATTGTTGCAATTCTTCCCCAAAATGACAATTTCATTCTTCCCCACACCTCCAGGTCTCTTTTGATCTTATTCCAAATTGGGGTATAATTATTCTGAAGTAGGTCAATACTCTTGGGGGTTAACCAAACTCCTAAATATTTAACTTTCTTGACCACTTCCATCTCTGTTTGTTGCTGCATTTTATCAATTATTTCTTGATCCATATTTTTGGCAATTATTTTGGTTTTTTTCTTATTCACTTTAAATCCCGCCACCTGACCAAACTGATCTATTTCTTTCAGCACTTCTGTTACAGTATTTATGGGATCCTCCACAGTAATAACCAAGTCATCAGCAAAGGCCTTAACCTTATATTCATTACAGCCCACAGTCACACCTTTTATTTGTTCATTACTTCTTATTGCCCTTAGAAAGACCTTCAGGACCGCAATGAATAACAACGGTGAGAGAGGACACCCTTGTCTTGTACCTTTAGTTATTGTAATATTTTCTGTTGTCACATTGTTAACTATTAGTTTTGCTCTTTGTTCTGTATATATTGCCTTAATGCCATTTAAAAACAATTGTCCCATATCCATCATTTCTAAATTTTTTAACATAAATTCCCATGAAATATTATCAAAGGCCTTCTCCGCATCCACAAATATTAACATTGCTTGTTTATCATTCCTGGCAGCCAGATATTCCATTATATTAATTATATTTCTTATGTTATCTTTCATCTGCCTGCCTGGAAGAAAACCTGCTTGATCCTTATGTATCAATTCTTTTATTACCTTTTTCATCCTATTTGCTAATTTACTTGCAAACAATTTATAATCATTATTCAAAAGCGAAATAGGCCTATAGTTTTTAACTTGAGACAAATCAGAATCTTGTTTAGGGTTAAAAGTAATATAAGCTTCCTTCCATGTTACTGGTATTTCTTTTTTTGTTAAAATATTATTCATCACTTCTTTCAACGGTACAAGTAGAGTGTCTTTCATTTCTTTATAAAATCTTGCACTAAATCCATCTGGCCCTGGCATCTTTCCACTTTTCAATTCTTTAATTGCACAGTTAATTTCTTCTATCTCGATTGTCTCGTTCAATTTATTCTTTTTCTCCGTCGGAATTTTCTGCACCTTTTTTTCCTTTAAAAAATCTTCTATTTTTTTAATATTACCTTTTTCTTTTCTTTTATATATATGTCTATAGAAATCCACAAATCCTTTTCTAATTCCTTTCGGATTATCTATCTCTTGATCTTCAACTATAATTTTTTGAATTGTGTTTTGCTCTTTCCTTTTTTTAATCTGCCAAGCCAGAAATTTTCCTGATTTATTTGCAAACTCAAAATTCCTCTGTCTCATCCTTTTGATGTTCCATTCTACTTCTTTGTTTATTATCATCGCAAATTGCGATTGTAGAGTTTTAATATTCAATTTCAATTTCTTGTCCTCGGGTCTGGTAATTAACTTCTTCTCATTCTCCATTATTTGTTTTAAGATTTCTTTTTACCCTTTTTCTCTAAATTTATTTTTGATTGTATTTTGTTGAATAAAGAAACCTCTCATCACTGCTTTACCAGCGTCCCAGACTGTACTCATTTTTGTTCCTTGATTCATATTATTTATGAAGTAGTCCTTCAAACACTTTTGCTCATTCTCCACTATTTTCTGATCATCAAAAAGATTTTCATTTATTCTCCACCGGAAAGATTTTTCCTCAAATCCTCTTACTATGCATTTTATCGCATTATGATCCGAAAGTACCTTAGGTTGGATTTCAATCTTTGATATTCTTGGTGTTAATTCATTAGATATCCATATCTGATCAATTCTGGACATTGACTGATTTGCCTCAGAATGGGAATTGTTTTTCTAATGGGTGTCTGTCTCCAAATATCAATTAAATTGCAGTTTTCTACCATTGAAAAGAATGTTTTTGGTAGCTTTCCTTCCTTTGTTTTCCCTGTTGCTCTTAATCTATCCATTTCCATTGACACTACTGCATTCATATCACCCATTATTATAATCTGTAGGAATGAAAATCACGACAGACGATCCAAAGATCCAAATATTCAAATATTTGATCCAAATATTCAAATAGTCTTTCCTCCAAATCTTTGAAAAAGTCCATTTTATTATCATTAGGTGCATACACTCCAACAATTATTAATTTTTCGCCTTGCCATTTGAATTGTACTGCAACAATTCTGCCCTCTTCGTCCTTGAAAATCTGTTGAGCCTCCAATTTATTTTTTATGTATAATACCACCCCTCTCTTTTTGCTTTTATCAGATGAAATAAATTCATTTCCTAATTTTTTATTAATTTTTTTCCTATGTTTTCTCATCACATGTGTCTCCTGTAAACAAATAATGTCTAAATTCTTTTTTTAAAAGTATTGTTGAATTTTATTTCGTTTTTTCCTATCGTTCATCCCATTAACATTCCAAGTCCATAATTTCAACGCCATGATGATTCCCAATTAATTTTATTAATAAATTTTTAATTCTGTTTCTCCTCTTCCTCTTCTTTTTCCTCCTCTTCCTCCCTATCCTCTTCAGATTCTTGAGAGCCTCCTCCTTCCGCCCCTGCTCCCATCGCCGCCACTTCTTCTTCTCTTCCTAACTCTCTGTATCTTCTCAGAAACTTGTCCATTTCGTCTGGTCTTGTAAGCCTATGTCTTTTCCCTTTATAAGAAAATGAAAGCCCCTCTGGAAATTCCCACTTAAATTCAATTTTGTTTTTCCTCAATATTTGCACCAGCTGTTTATATTGGTCGCGTTTTTGGAACTTCCAGGTTAGCGCCTCTGACAATGGCGGAATTCCTCTGATCGGGAGGAATTTACTCCGTGGAAACAGGGTCTGGCTGCCACGGCGAAGGCGGAGACCCACTAAAAATCACAGGCAGGAGAAGCCTGTGAACGTGGGATTCGGCTGGCACCTTTTGCGCCTCCCCTACTCGCGGGGAAACCCAGTTTCGGGGATCCGGAGCGACGTGGGGTGAGTGGCGCGGTGCTTCGAATTGAATGCTTCTTTCACGGAGTGAAGCCTCATAGCTGTTGTCGGAGAGCGCTGACTTTTTCCTGTGGACAATTTGAGCTTAAAACAACTACCCGTGAGTAGAACGGAAAATTGGATTTTTAAACGTCTTAATTTGGCATTGAAACGGGGAGGTTTAAAACAGGAAGTCCACCTTCCCCTCTTGTAAATAGACTGAAGCAAAGAGGCTGCAAGCTAAGGTCTTGGAAAATCTTCCGCAAAGGATTAAACTTCCATCGATTAAAACTATTAAACCCCCCTTGGAAGCAGGAGAAGAGGGGGGAAATTTTGGATCGCGCAAGCCTGCAGGAGAGAGTGTTGAAAATTAAATCACCACTGCTCTGAACCTGGAAAGGGGCTGCCAGTAAGATTGATGTTTTGAAGTTCATTGGCTGTGAATAGAATGTATCTTGACAGTTAGCTAAATAAGAGAAATATATTGTTTCCATTGTCCTCTTCTGCGTTTAAAAAGGAGGAAAAGTAACTGAAAATTGAAACTATATTTACTGTTTGAACTGTGCTTAAAAGGATTGACACAAATAGAAACTGTTTCCCTCTAGAGGGAGCCTTTGAAACTGTTATAAGAGCTGAGCTGGGGGAACCAGCTGCAAGATAAGAGACTGTGAGAATCAGGGATTGACCTTGGACTATTTGAGAATGTCGACAGAAGAAGCTTTAGTGATTGCATTATGCAAGATAAGTCACTCGCTGGAACAACTCCACAAGAAGACAGATGTTATGACTACTAAAATTGATAACTTGGGACAAAAAGTGACTAATTTGGGACAAAAAGTGAACATCAATACAGAAATTATTCAGGATCTGATACTGGAATCTACTTTGACAGGGCAAATTGTCGAGAAGGCGAAGGAGAAAGTTGCTGTTGTTGAACCTAAAGTAATACAAGTGGGAGCCCTAGCCTTACAGAGGCAAATTGAGGACTATAAGTTGAGGCCTTTTATGATTGAATTTAGAAAAAGTCAGATTTTGAGGATCGGAGCCCTGCCTGGACTGGAGAAGGAAAGTTGGATAGATCCCTTCATGCAGGGATTTACTGACTTTTGGGATTTGGACTTGGGTCGTGAGGAGATTGGAGCTGTGGGGGCCTTTAGATTTGGAGGAATTTTGAAACATGTCCTGAAATACCTTATGGATTTTAGATTTAACCATGGAGATTTGGTTGACCTGTCGAGAAGGAATAAAAGCATTGCTAGGTTGGAGCTTCCCCGAGATCTGCTCTTCAGTATCAAAGGAAGGAAAATAAGAACAAGATCAGTAGAAGACAAAGTAAAGTGCATGTATAAATATGAAGAAGACCTGCAGAAGGGACTTGGAAAAGAGTTAAGAGCCTCGGACAGAAGATCACCAGGTTGATGGACTATATGGAATTGACGAATGACTGGCAGTATCCGAGACCAGGGAGAAGAGATGGTGGAAGAAGATTGGAAAAAGTTTAAAGTTTATTTTTAGAAATAGAAATATTGTAAAATTATTGAGTGTTAGAAAAATGTTGGAATGAAATCTTATGGCTTTAGTAGAAATGTTATAAGGAGTTAAGTATAAATAAGCATTATAGTATTGATGGAAAATAAGGGTAAAAATAAGTTAAGATATTTATATGGCAGAAAATAGAGAAAGTTGGAAAGGAATTGCTGAAACAATTAATAGAAGTGGAATACAAAAAGGGAGGTGAGAGGAGGTCGATGAAACAAGGGTATGAAAGATAGAGTATTGAAATGGTATGAGGTATGTTTTTAAATTGTTTTTGTTTTGTTTTGTTTAGGACAATGTGTCAATGTTGTGTTTTGTATTGTTTATATATTGTATTGTTTTGTTTTTTTCCCTTTCTTGTTTTTTCCCCCTTTTTGTCTTTTTTCTTCTTTTTCTTTTTTGTAAGTTTTAAAAGTAATAAATATTATTTTAAAAAAATATATATTGGTCGTGTTTTTTTAATAAACGAAGTGGGACGTCTTTAAAAATAATTATATAATTTCCATCAATATTCAGTCTTTTTTCTCTATTCTTTTGCAAAATTAAATTCCTTATTTCTCTATCCTTAAAAATAATCAGACACTCTCCGGGAAATTTCTTTGCTTTAGTTGTCCTGACTTTAATTCTAAAAGCGTTTTGTATTGTCTTTATGACGTCCTCCTCTTGCATCTCTAACCATTGGGCAATCTCTGTAATCAATTTCTCCTTTATTCTTTCTCCTTGAACCTCTGGCACCGATCTAAATCTCAGATTATTTTCTCTCTGCCTCAGTTCATTCATGGCAATTGCGTCCCACAGTTCCTCTTGTGCTCTATTCACCTCTGACACCTCTGCTTTGATTTTCTCTTCTTCTTTTTTAATTTCCATAACATCTAATTTAGTCTTTTCATCCCTTCTTCTAAATTTCGTGTCCTTTTTGTCATCTCCTTCATTTCTCCTTTTATCTCATTAACCGTTTCATCAATTTTTTTAACAGTCACATCTATTTTTTTATCCATTTATTCCAATTTTGTTTCAATATTTTTCTCACTTTTTAATTTCTAATTTAAGATCTGATTTAAGTTCTGTAAACATCTTTATTAAGTCTCCTTTAATTTCAGATTCTTGCCTAGAACTCTTCCTTTCTGCAGGTGTCCCTCCTTCACCTTTCTTCTGTATGTGAGACATTCTGATTAAATATCTTCTGCCACCCATGTAACTGTTCCAATTTAACTCCAATAAAAGTATCCACCAGAGGGAGCTAAGTAAAAACAAAAACCCAAGGCCACAAGATCTGGAATTTAGACCAATTAAAAATTCAGAGGGTTACTTCACTTTCTTCTTGCCACTTGGATGGCCACATCCAATATTTTTAATTATATTCCAGAAAACCACTAATACAAAAAAGTCCCTCTCTCTTAAAAAAGTGAAAAAATAAAAGCAAAACAAAAATAAAAATTTCCAAACCAAGTCCCTCAAAAGAAGCAAAGAAAAACAAAAAGTCTATCCATATATATAAAAAAGGAAAAAAGGAAGAAAAAGCGAAAATAATTCCAATCCAATCAGCAACTTAAAAGAGAAGCAGGATCAAATCTCATCCACTCCGGAGATCAAAATGGCGATGTCCTGTTCTATTCCAGTCATTTCCGCAATAAACAAAAAGAGTGGGGGTGCAGTCTCCAATAAATCCAAAGAGGGAGAAAACCACACTAAATATGTCCCATATATACTTAAACGTAGCAACCAAAAGAGCAGTTTGTGACTTCTTATCGTATGGTAATACAAGGGAAGAAAAGGTAAATACACGCTTAAACAAAGACTTCAAAAGTCTGTAGTCTATGCTTCTTGTTTGTTGCGCAGCTCTTTTAAAATCGAAAGTAAAAAACAACCCGAAGGTCCTTTGCCGACGTTTCCCATTGATTTCACATAAAGACTGTCCACAAAAAGAAAAATTATCTCCTCTATCCCCTCTGTCCACCTTACTCCTTAATAGGAGCCAAATAAAAAGAATCAAAAAGAGATAAATCCAAACGCCAAAACAACCCCCGTTACAGATAGGTAGCCGTGTTGGTCTGCCATAGTCAAAACAAAACAAATTCCTTCCAGTAGCACCTTAAAGACCAACTAAGTCAGTTCTTGGTATGAGCTTTCGTGTGCATGCACACTTCTTCAGATACACTGAAACAGAAGTTTCCAGACCCTTCTATATAGTGAGAAGGTGGGGAGGGGTATTACTCAGAAGGGTGGTGGGAATGGGTGATTGGCAGATAGCTGTGATGAGCCTGTTGACGACTCTTAACGACTGCAATAGGTCTTACAGGAAAAAGCAAGGGGTGAAAAGGTGAAAAATGGCTTTGTCATGTATAATGAGATAAGAATCCAAGGTTCAGACCAGATTTCTCCATGGTTTTAAGTTTGGTGATAAGTTGTAATTCAGCAGCTTCTCTTTCCAGTCTATTTCTGAAATTCCTTTGTAGTAAAACAGCTACTTTGAGATCTTGTATAGAATGTCCTGGGAGATTGAAGTGTTCTCCTACTGGTTTCTCTGTCTTGTGATTCCTGATGTCCGATTTATGTCCGTTTATTCTTTGGCGTAAGGTCTGGCCTGTTTGTCCAATATAGAGAGCTGAAGGACACTGTTGGCATTTTATGGCATACACAATGTTAGACGATGAGCAATTAAATAGTCCCGAGATGGTATGTGTGATGTTGTTGGGGCCAGTAATGGTGTTGTCCGGGTGTATGTGGCAGCAAAGTTGGCATCTGGGTTTATTGCAGGCTCTGGTGCCAGTGTCCGTGTTAGGTCTGGTTGTAGTATTATTGTGGGTTAGGAGTTGTTTAAGACTGGGTGGCTGTCTGTAGGCAATGAAAGGTCTTCCTCCCAGAGCTTGAGAAAGAGAACTGTCATTGTCCAGGAGAGGTTGTAGACAAAACAACCCCCGTTTGTCTTAACTCACTGTTCTGTTCCGTTCTGAGAATAATCCCTATGTATTCTTAGGAATCCAGACAAGGCTGACCTCCTTTTTTCCACCTTGTCTGTGTCGAATTAGATCCAATTAGATTATATTTTAGTCCTTTTTTTAAAGTTTCCAATTTGATTTCTTAGTTTGGAGAGCCGATCGCTCCAGCGTACAAGCTCGGGGCTTCGCTCCTGGAGGTTAGCAATGGCGTCCCACTGCCTGCCTTTCTACCCCACCGCTCTCGTCTCCTCTAAAAAAAGAGGTTACCTGGCGGCCGGGGGAATTGCTCAACGGCCCCTGAATCTCCTTCCAGGGGTGTGTTGGGGGGCTGCAGCGCCCTTGTAGCACCCCCTTTTTCCTCCAAGGAGCTGGATTCCCTCTCCGGAGGGTAATTCCGCTTGTTTTCGCCTCGTGATCCGACCGGAAGTCCGCCTGTATTTTAATATTGTGTTGGTAGCCGCCCAGAGTGGCTGGGGGGACCCAGCCAGATGGGCGGGGTATAAATTATTATTATTATTATTACACTTAATAAAAGAGGGCTGGGGTGTTGTTTATGGGTTATTCTTCGGGGGGGATTTTTGCTGTTGCTGATGTTAATTTTTTATATCTTTAGTTTGGATTATATGATTTACATGGAATCTTATTATTTATGTGGATTTTTTTCAATTTCGTTGTGTATTTTTGATATTTTGTTCATTGTTCATGACTAGTTTTGTTATGTTTGCAGTTATGTAATATTTTATTTTTTTGTAAGCTGCCTTACACATGTCAAGAAGATGAAGGGACATTTTCTCGTGCTTGGTGGACATGTGAAATAGCTAAAAACATATGGGATACAAATGCATACATTGATGCAGAGGATTTTGAAGGTTAATATTCAACTGTTGGGACTTACCGATATACAGAAAGCCTTTCCTGACTATAGCGCTGCAGCAGCTGCCAGCCAAGTGCTAGGAAATGTTCCCCAGCAGATGCCACGCTAGGAGGTCCTGCACCACTGGGTTTTTCAGGTATTCAGAGAAATTGTGGATTTTAGGACTTAGAAATGGGACAGTAGCTTTATTTGGCACTGCCAGAAAAGACTGCCCCTTCAAATTCTGTTTGTAAAACGTATAATAATTTAATAATAATAATATTTTATTATTTCTACCCCGCCTATCTGGCTGGGCTTCCCCAGCCACTCTGTGCGGCTTCCAGCAAAAGATATAAAAATACATTAAAAGCTTCCCTAAACAGGGCTGCCTTCAGATGTCTTCTAAATGTCATATAATTGTTTATTTATTTGACATCTGGTGGGAGGGTGTTCCACAGGGCAGGCGTCACTACTGAGAAGCCCTCTGCCTGGTTCCCTGTAACTTCACTTCTCGCAATGAGGGAACCACCAGAATGTTGGGATCCACAGAATGCTGTGTGAGATAGTAAGTCTGCAGGCTTGAGGTTGCTAGCTGATGCAACTGGCTGATGCAGTCAGCCTGCAATAATTTCTATGGAGGTGCTGGGTCAGAATGACTCAGCAGTAATGTGCTGACAGTTGATTGGCTGTCATCGGTTTAAAAGGGAAACCTGTCCAGCAGTAAGGTGGTGGTGTGGAGGAGTGTGGTCAGAGAGAGAGAGTTAGATGTCTTCCTATTTGCCTTAAGGTGCAGCCAGGTAGTCTGTTTGTTTGACTGTACAGGTGAAACTCGGAAAATTAGAATATCGTGGAAAAGTTCAGACTTCAGACTTCAATAAATAGCATCCTAGAAATTGGCTAATTTTATGGAGTTTAAAGCAAAGCATACAAGTTCTAAAAGCATGCTTTGAAATCCATATTAACTCTAGTATGCTGTTGGGGGAAGAGGGAGGGGGAAGAGGAAGGATGTTGTTGGCTGAAATGAAGTCTGATCCTGTACAGATAAATCACTAGTGTAAGCGCCAACACCCCTTCATGGATCACTGCCTTGCCGTGGCGAAGGGGCTTGAATAACTCAGAGAAGCTATGAACTATGCCAAGCAGGGCACCCAAGATGAACAGGTCATAGTGGAGAGTTTTGACCAAACGTGATCCACCTGGAGGAGGAACCGGCAAGCCACTCCAGTATCCCTGCCAAGAAAACTCCATGGACAAAGATATAAAAGTTATGACACTGGAAGATGAGCCCCTCAGGTCGGAAGGTGTCCAACATGCTACTGGGGAAGAGCGGAGGACAAGTACAAGTAGATCCAGAGCTGATGAAGTGGCTGGGCCAAAGCCGAAAGGACGCTCAGTTGCGGATATGCATGGAAGCGAAAGGAAAGTCCAATGCTGTAAAGAAAAATATTGCATAGGAACCTGGAATGTAAGAACCATGAACCTGGGTAAGTTGGATGTGGTCAAAAATGAGATGGCAAGAATAAATATTGACATCCTGGGCATCAGTGAACTAAAATGGACGGGAATTGGCGAATTCAGTTCAGATGACCATCATATCTACTACTGTGGGCAAGAAACCCGTAAAAGAAACGGAGTGGCCCTCATAGTCAACAAAAGAGTGGCGAAAGCTGTACTGGGATGCAATCCCAAAAATGATAGAATGATCTCAATACGAATCCAAGGCAGACCTTTTAACATCACAGTAATCCAAGTTTATGCACCAACTACTGGTGCTGAAGAAACTGAAATTGACAAATTCTATGAAGACTTACAAGACCTTATAGAAGTGACACCAAAGAAGGATGTTCTTTTCATTATAGGGGATTGGAATGCTAAAGTAGGGAATCAAGAGATAAAAGGAACAACTGGCAAGTTTGGCCTTGGAGATCAAAACGAAGCAGGGCAAAGGCTAATAGAGTTCTGTCAAGAGAACAAACTGGTCATCACAAACACGCTTTTCCAACAACACAAGAGACGACTCTACACGTGGACATCACCAGATGGGCAGCATCGTAATCAGATTGATTATATTCTCTGCAGCCAAAGATGGAGAAGCTCTATACAGTCAGCAAAAACAAGACCTGGAGCTGACTGTGGCTCAGATCATCAGCTTCTTCTAGCAAAATTCAAGCTTAAACTGAAGAAAGTAGGAAAAACCACTGGGCCGGTAAGATACAATCTGAATCAAATCCCTTATGAATACACAGTGGAAGTGAGGAACAGGTTTAAGGATTTAGATTTGTTGGACAGATTGCCTGAAGAACTATGGGTGGAGGCTCGCAACATTATACAGGAGGCAGCAACGAAAACCATCCCAATGAAAAGGAAATGCAAGAAAGCAAAGTGGCTGTCCAACGAGGCCTTACAAATAGCAGGGGAGAGAAGGCAAGCAAAATGCGAGGGAGATAGTGAAAGATACAGGAAATTGAATGCAGATTTCCAAAAAATAGCAAGGAGAGACAAGAAGGTCTTCTTAAACGAGCAATGCAAAGAAATAGAGGAAAACAACAGAATGGGAAGAACCAGAGATCTGTTCAAGAAAATTGGAGATATGAAAGGAACATTTCGTACAAAGATTACCATAATAAAGGACAAAAGTGGTAAGGACCTAACAGAAGCAGAAGACATCAAGAAGAGGTGGCAAGAATACACAGAGGAATTATACCAGAAAGATATGGATGGCTCGTACACCCCAGGTAGTGTGGTTGCTGACCTTGAACCAGACATCCTGGAGAGTGAAGTCAAATGGGCCTTAGAAAGCACTGCAAATAACAAGGCCAGTGGAAGTGATGATATTCCAGCTGAACTATTTAAAATTTTAAAAGATGATGCTGTTAAGGTGCTACACTCAATATGCCAGCAAATTTGGAAAACTCAGCAGTGGCCAGAGGATTGGAGAAGATCAGTCTACATCCCAATCCCAAAGAAGGGCAGTGCCAAAGAATGCTCCAACTACCGCACAATTGCACTCATTTCACACGCTAGCAAGGTTATGCTTAAAATTCTACAAGGCAGGCTTAAGCAGTATGTGGACCGAGAACTCCCAGAAGTGCAAGCTGGATTTCGAAGGGGCAGAGGAACCAGAGACCAAATTGCAAACATGCGCTGGATTATGGAGAAAGCTAGAGAGTTCCAGAAAGACATCTACTTCTGCTTCATTGACTATGCAAAAGCCTTTGACTGTGTCGACCACAGCAAACTATGGCAAGTTCTTAAAGAAATGGGAGTGCCTGATCACCTCATCTGTCTCCTGAGAAATCTCTATGTGGGACAAGAAGCTACAGTTAGAACTGGATATGGAACAACTGATTGGTTCAAAATTGGGAAAGGAGTACGCCAAGGCTGCATATTGTCTCCCTGCTTATTTAACTTATATGCAGAATTCATCATGCGAAAGGCAGGGCTGGATGAATCCCAAGCTGGAATTAAGATTGCCGGAAGAAATATCAACAACCTCAGATATGCAGATGACACAACCTTGATGGCAGAAAGTGAGGAGGAATTAAAGAACCTTTTAATGAGGGTGAAAGAGGAGAGCGCAAAATATGGTCTGAAGCTCAACATCAAAAAAAAGAAGATCATGGCCACTGGGCCCATCACCTCCTGGCAAATAGAAGGGGAAGAAATGGAGGCAGTGAGAGATTTTACTTTCTTGGGCTCCATGATCACTGCAGATGGTGACAGCAGTCACGAAATTAAAAGACGCCTGCTCCTTGGGAGAAAGGCGATGGCAAACCTAGACAGCATCTTAAAAAGCAGAGACATCACCTTGCCAACAAAGGTCCGTATAGTTAAAGCCATGGTTTTCCCAGTAGTGATGTATGGAAGTGAGAGCTGGACCATCAAGAAGGCTGATCGCCGAAGAATTGATGCTTTTGAATTATGGTGCTGGAGGAGACTCTTGAGAGTCCCATGGACTGCAAGAAGATCAAACGTATCCATTCTTAAGGAAATCAGCCCTGAGTGCTCACTGGAAGGACAGATTGTGAAGCTGAGGCTCCAATACTTTGGCCACCTCATGAGAAGAGAAGACTCCCTGGAAAAGACCCTGATGTTGGGAAAGATGGAGGGCACAAGGAGAAGGGGACGACAGAGGACAAGATGGTTGGACAGTGTTCTCGAAGCTACAAACATGAGTCTGACCAAACTGCGGGAGGCAGTGGAAGACAGGAGTCCCTGGCGTGCTCTGGTCCATGGGGTCACGAAGAGTCAGACACGACTAAACGACTAAACAACAACAAAGCGCCAACAGAAACGTGTACAGATTCAACACGATCATGAGGAAGCCTGAATCTGGGCAGGACCTTGTCTCTTCGCCTGTCATTTGTGGCTGCTCCACCCAGGTCTGAGACACCTTCTGGAGTGAAACAGAGATCGGGGGATGGGGGAGGCAAGAGGATGGAGCCGTGTAAACCCCTCTGTGGGTACTGTGAAAACAGACTCCTTTTGTCTGGATCTTCCCCGTGCAAAGATGGGTCTGTATGCATTTTGAGCAGAGGAGGAGGGTCTGTGGTGTACACTGCGGTGTACTGTTCCCAGGATAGGTAAAGATCATTCAAAAGTTTTCAAATCGAAAAACGGTGTTTCATTTTGAGATCCTTTGTAACAGCATCCAGTTCATTTAACCACAACCTACGACCCTTGAGGTTTTTACTGAAGCAAAAGGATTGATTCCATCCCTGTATCAAACAGCTGTGATTTGAGGATCATCTGTTTCATGGCAGCTCCTGTGCCTCTCCCCTCTGCTGCATTTGGCATGAAATTGCTGGTCATTTCCCCAGGAGTAAAAAGGCCTACCTACTCTGGGCTTATTCGTGGGAATTACTTTGCAACAAAGAACAAAGCTAGCATAGAAGGAAGCTTTTTCCTGTTCCATACATATTGTTGATATTTAACACCAGGAGGCTGCATGTGTTTCTGCCATTGCAATTTGGATGAGATAGATGACAGGGAGTATAAGTAAGACTGGCTTTGACAATTCAGCTGCCTTTGGGGTGATTTTTTTAATGTCTCAGGAGTGTCGACTGAATGGCCAGTTTATAAAACTGTGCTGTTGATTGCTGTTGGTGGGTTTTCTGAATAATAGATTTAAGTTTTATACTGGTTGAGCTATTTTTACATAAAGTTGCTCTGTTAGGTGGATTTTAAGTTTGTTTAATCATATGTATATATTGTGATGATTTCAGTTCTTTAAAAAGTGTTTTACAGGAGTTGTTCAAATAGATAGATAGCATTTCATTATTTTAAATAATGTCCTTGCCTCTCAAAATACACCTGGCCTAATACCTCGCTTTGGTGTTGATCTCCTCCTCCTCCTTTCTTTCCTTTCTTTTCTAATGATCTGATTTTAAAAGAGAATTGGAATTTAATTCAAACATGTTGAAGACCACACTTAAAAGCTTTTGCAGCGGAGACATTCCCCCATTCATTAGCTGATCTGGCTAAAGGCGGCCAGGGGCAAGGCCAGGTAAGTCCAGATTGAGAGGTAGGGAAAGGGCTTTCTGGCTGTAATGCCCACCTTGAGTCTCTCCAGCTGGTTTGGACAATTGCCCCCTGACCCCTGGCCATACTGCCTGGGCCTGATGAGAGATGGAGCCCCAGAACACCAGGAGTTCACCAGGCTGGGGAAGGATGTCGTGAGGTGGAAGGCAAAAGGAAGGCAGACAGCCCATGCCGGGGTCGGTCCTTTTTCTCCTGCATGCCACATTTCCGAAAGGCAGCTTCTAGCTTAATGGCTCACCTGAGCCGCCATCCTTTAAACTGGGGAAGCAGCAGTGGCTCATCAGAACTCACAAGTTAGGAAGTCCTATGTTATGTTCCCCATCTTATTTTTATGTCCTGTTTGTGGGGAGAATCATGCCGTTTTCCTGTGGGTGGGCAGCCAGCCAGCCAGCCAGCAGCAGTCTGGCAGGTGGGCCCAGGGAAATGGCTTTGTTGGGGGAGTCTCAGAACTCGTCCTCTGCATGTTTGTTCCCTGTTGCCCCAAAGTGGGAACTGTCTTGCAATTCAGGCTTGTGGCACACAGGTAGAGAAGGGGAGCCGTTTGTCTCTTCAGATGCCTGGGAGAAGAGAGCAGTGGATGGGGGCAGCCTTTGCTCCCCCTGTTAGAAAGGAGGCCTTTGCCAACATGGGTGCAATTCTGGTCCATGTGGGGAAAGTGTCTATCCATCATGGATTTGGGGGGATGCTGCTGCCAGCCAATATGGGCTTTGAATGATTATTTTTTTTTACTGTAGGCCTGTTTATTCTGCTGCATTTCAATGTTTGCATATTTTCTGACATAATTGTAAAGTACCTTGAGATTCCCACATAATAGGTTGCAGGTAAATACTCCAAAAATAATAAACCCCCCCCCCACCCATCATGTCACAAAGTCAGTTGACACAGAGCCTAAAATAATGCCAACGAGCTCTTCTACCTGGAAGTGCAACATCAGCCCTTAAACACATCAGCATGATGTGCAGTTGCCACACGGCTACGAGCCCATTTCTCATAGGCCATTAATGCAGGTCTGAATAGTGCTCCTTTGGGAACTCCCACCCTCCATGCAGAAAAAGAGCATTTTAAAGTGTATGAATGAGCTGATGACACCTCATCTGGACACGCTCTAATCAGCCAGGACGGGCACAGGTCAAGGGGGCAAGTGGTGGGCCTTCCAGCTTGGAGGAATCTGTCTACATCGGCAGGGAATATCTGATCGAAGTGGTCCAATACTGGACCCGAGGACAGTCGAGGGGCCTCCAGTTCTGTTATTGTATCCAAATTTGCAGGGAGGTCACGGCGGAGCAGCAAGACTTTCTCCGCAAAAAAGCTCACAAATGCCTCACAGATGTGGGTCAAATGCATATTTAAATTTGGCTGTTCCTCTAGAGTTGTTAAAGACCTAATTATTCTAAAAAGTTGCACCGGGCAAGATCTAGCGGATGCAATGCAAGCTGAGAAGTAAAACTTCTTTGCAGCTTTCACTGCCATCTCATAGGCTTTCATAAGTGTCCTATAAGATGTTCTTGAGGCTCCGTCATGAGCACGCTGCCATACTTGCTCTAGCCGTCTGAGGTCCCACTTCATTTTCCAAAGCTCCTCGGTAAACCAGGGGGCCCAGTTTTGGCGGGGTCACAGAGGGCGCTTAGGTGCGATCTCATTGATGGCCACCAAGAGCTGGTTATTCCAGTTCTCGACAAGCTCATCTAGTGAGCCGCCAGGGGGAGCAAGATCCCGCAAGGCCTGACAAAATCCATCAGGATCCATCAGCCTTCGCGGGTGAGCCCAAATAGTCTTGCCACCCAAGCGGGGTGGGGGCGGGAAGTCAATCCTGGCTTTCAGAATGTAGTGATCAGGACTTCCAGAGGCGGCGCAAACGGCAATGGCGGTCCTCCTCGCGCTGTGAGGAGGAAGCTCCGCAGAAACGGGTCGTCCGCTACGGCGAAGCGGAGACCCACATCGAAAAACCACAGGCAGCAAGAGCCTGTGGCCGTGCGGCTCGGCGGGCGCCAGAAGCGCCCCCCGAAACGGTGAAGGGACCTCGTAAGAGGTCTCCGAACGTGGAGGGGGTATCACGGCGCTGTGAGTCGATCGCTATTCCTGTGGAGCGAAGCCGCATAGCTGCTGTCGGTGAGCGCTGACCTTTCTTCCTGGAAACATCTAATTTTGAAAAGCAACAACCCGTGAGTAACAAAAGACAGTAAGAATTGGAAAATAAATTGCTACAAATTCGGCTGAAAGCGGGAGACGTAAACAGGAAGTCCGTCTTCCGCTTCTGCTTAAGATTTAAAGCAAAAAGACTTTGATGCCTGGAGCCTGTGAAGAGGCGTTAAAAACAACTAATCTGTGCATCCATTGAAGTTGCTTTTATGCTAAATCAGGACTTAATCTTTTTTAAGTCACTCTTTTCTTTTATGGACTGTGTTTTATCCCTTCCCATGGAATTCACAACTTTATTAAGAAGCCCAGGTAGTGGATCTGCCTGAGCAACAGAACTGTCAGAGTGCAGACTTTGATACTTTGCAACTTGAGTTTGCTACAATCTGAGTTTTTGTGGATTTGCTACACTGAAACATCTTTTCTGGCACTTGCTAGAGACATTGTAGTGCTTTTTAAACCAACTCTGCTAACTACAAGAATTGAAGGCTCTTTGGAAATTAATTTGGACTGTGGAAATTAACTGGATTTTAACAATTTGGCTTTTTCCCTTAAGACATACTTGAACTCCCTCTAGAGGCCTCTGGATTTATAGTTGTATGTGATTTTACTTTCTATTTCCTTTCCTCCTATTTGACTGTTTACTCTCTGGGCTGCTGGATTCTCATGGGAACAACTTAGTTTGACCTTGACTTGTAGACAAAACTGGAATGAGTGGCACCGGGAGAACAAGAGCGGCTAAAGCGAAAGCTAGACAAACAAGCTTAAACTTAACTTCACAGCCGCGTAGATCATCTGTTCCTACTGTTTTGTCAGCAGAAGAAGAAGAAATTGAGCAACTACCGGAAGATATGGCTGCAGGAGCATCTGGCTCAGTACTAGAGAAAATCTTTGAAAAATTGGAAGCTTTGGACAAGAAAGCGGAAAGTTTAAAATTGAAGCCTGTATATCCTGCCCAGGCTTGACATCCCAAGGCCGTGTACAGCCAGGTTTCCGATCAAAGGTCGTTAAAGCGGGTTCCACTTGGGCTTGTGTAGACTGCTCTTCAATTGGTGAGGAATTCATCTTATTTACCTGAACATGATCTTCTGAGTTACGGAGACAGAGTAGCAACTCATCCAGTCTGTCCGTTATCTCCGTTCGCTCCAGTTTTGGCAATTGGGAGAAGGATAGAAGTAACTCACGCTCCGTAGAGTTCTCCAGATGTATAGCCTTTGTCAGTGGAGGCAGGGGGGGGGGTCAGTCCAGCTAATTAGATCTGCGGCCAGGGGAGTTGGAGTCGTGGCAATTGGCGAACCCTCAGACTTGTCTGCTAATTAAACAAAACAAAACAACAACAATTTAAAAAACATATAGCATACCATTTCATTAGTCTATCTTTCATTCCCTTATTTCATCGACTTCCTCTCACCTCCCTTTTTGTATTCCACTTCTGTTACTTGTTTCAGCAAATCCTTTCCATCTTTCTCTATCTTTATCATTATGAATGTCTTAACATATTTTTAACCTTATTTTCCATTAATACTAAAATACTTATTTATACTTAACTCCTTATAGCATTTCTGCTAAAGCCATAAAGTTTCATTCCAACAATTTTCAAACACTCATTAATTTTACAATATTTCTATGTACAAACTTTAGACTTTCCCAATCTTCTACCACCATCTCTTCTCCCTGGTCTCGGATTCTGCCAATCATTTCCGTCCATTCCATATAGTTCATCAACCTGGAGATCTTCTGTCCGAGGCTCTTAAATCTTTTCCAAGTCCCTTCTGCAATTCTTTGATGCTGAAAATGCTGAAGAGCAAGTCTCGGGGAGGCCCCAACCCAGCCATGCCCCCATTCCCTCTCGACAGGCCAGCCAACTCTCCACAGCTAGAACCAAGGTCCATACAATATCTCAAATCATGTTTCAAGACTCCTCCAGATCCAAAGACCCCCACAACTCCAATCACCTCCTGACCCAGATTCAGAACCCAAAGGTCAATAAATCCCTGCATGAAAGAGTCTATCCAACCTTCCTTCTCCAGTGCAGGCAGGGCTCCAATCTTCAAATTCTGACTTTTTCTATATTCATTCATAAGAGGCCTCCACTTATAGTCCTTGATTTGCCTCTGAAAGGCTGGGGCTTCCACTTGTATTACTTTAGGTTCAACAACCACAACTTTCTCCTTCTTCTCCCCAGTTTGTCCTGTCAAAGTAGTTTCCTGTATCAAATCCTGAGCAATTTCTGTATTAATGGTCACTTTTTGTCCCAAATTTATCACTTTTTGTTCCAAGTTCTCAAGTTTGGAATTCATAACATCTGTCTTTTTGTGAAGCTGTTCCAGCGAGTAGCTTATCTTACATAAAACAGTCACTAAAGCTCCTTCTGTCAACATTCTTAAAGTCCAAGGTCAATCTCTGATTCTCACAGCTCTTATCTTGCAGCTGGAAAAAACCCACTTTTGTAACAGTTTCAAAAGCTCCCTCTAGAGGGAAACAGTCTCCACTTGTATCGATCCTTTCATGCGCATTTTAAAATATAAAGTTAGTTTCAATTTTCAATTACTTTTCCTCCTTTTTGAATGCAGAAGAGGACAATGGAAACAATATATTTCTCTTATTTAGCCGTCTGTCAACATGCTATCCATTCACAGTCAATGAACTCTCTCAAAACGTTAGTTCTGCTGGCAGCCCTTTTCCAGGTTCAGAGCAGTGGTAATTTAATTTTTCACTCTCTCCTGCAGGCTCACTAAGTCCAAAATTTCCCCCCTCTTCTCCTGCTTCCAAGGGGGGGTTTTAACAGTTTTAACCGATGGAGATTTAATCCTTTACAAAATACTTTCCAAGGCTTTAACTTGCAACGTCTTTGCTTCAATCTATTTACAAAAGAGGAAGGCGGACTTCCTGTTTAAAACCTTCCCGCTTCGATGCCAAATTAATGAATTTAAAGATCCAATTTTCCGTTCTACTCACGGGTAGTTGTTTAAAAGTCAAACTGTCCACAAGAAAAAGTCAGCGCTCTCCGGCAACACCGATGCGGCTTCACTCCATGAAAGAAGCAGTCGATTCAAAGCACCGCGCCGCTCACCCCACTTCGCTCCGGATCCCCAAATCAGGGTTTCCCCACGAGTAGGGGAGGCGCAAAAGGTGCCAGCCGAATCCCAAGTTCACAAGCTTCTCCCTCCTGTGATTTCAACGCGTCTCCACCTTCGCCGTGGCGGTCAGACCCTAATTTCCACGGAGCAAATTCCTCCCGATCGGAGGAACTCCGCCATTGCCTGGAGGCGCCAACCCGGAAGCCCCTTGCATGACCAATCAAATAGACCCTGGTTGTACATGTAGCAAACTCCAGACGTGCTTTTCCTCTCTGTAGTGTCACTTCCAAAACTCGCATCAGCAAATATCTCAAGACCGCCAGACTTCTGATTGTTAAATCTCAGTCTGTAGTGCATAGTGCCTTTCAAATAGCGTGCTATGCGTTTCAGAGCTTTCCAATCCTTAACAGTACGATTGTTGACATGTCTGCTTAGCAAATTACAGATAACTGCAATGTCAGGTCTTGAACATCTGTCAATGAAGTTTAGTTTGCCTAGCACACTTCTGTATAGTGTAGTGTCAGAAAATGCTTCTTCAGTATCATCTACCTGATAGCCTGTTGTTGTTGGTGTGTCTACAGGGTTAGCATTCATCAGGTTCAGTTTGCTTAACACATCAGCAATTTTCTGTGACTGGTGTACTAAAATATTACCATCTTGGTCTCTCTCTATTTCTAGAGATAGGTAGTTGGTTACCTCACCAAGATCTTTCATGTCAAAGTGCTCCTTCAGCTGAGCTAGGGTGCTATTGTACATTTTGACATCCTTCCAAAAGAAAGAATATCATCAACATAAAATAAGCAATACAGCTTCTTTTGCCCTTTTTCTTTGACAAATACACATGGATCAGCTTTACCTTGTTGAAAACCCAGAGAAAACAACACTTCAGTGAGTTTAGAGTGCCAGCATCGTGCACTTTGCTTGAGACCATATAGGGACTTCTTCAGAGAACAAACAAATCCCTGTTTCACCTGCACGCCATCAGGTGGAAGCATGTAAAGTGATTCACCTAAGGTTCCGTAGAAAAATGCTGTATTCACATCGTGATGAGAAACGTGTAGATTCTCTTCTGCAGCAAGTTTGAGCATAAGCCTAATGCTCTCATATCTCATGGTGGGTGAGTAGGTCTCGTGATAGTCTTCTCCTGGTACCTGTGAAAAACCTCTGCCAACCAGTCTGGCTTTGTGTCTGTGTCTGACTACCTTGCCATTTTGGTCTGTCTTTGCTTTGAAGACCCATTTGATGTCAAGCAGTTTCATCCCTGGAACTGTTGAAACTAGCTCCCATGTTTTGTTCCTCTCTAAGGAATCAAGCTCAACCTTCAAGGCAGTTAACCATGGCTCAGCATCCTTCGAGTCCAAAGCCTGGATGTCTTGGAAGCTTGAAGGTTCAAATACCTTCTTGGAGCTATTAACAGCAATTACAGCTTTAGCTGCTTTAGCAAATTCATCAGCAAATCTCTTTGGAAGTTTACCTTTTGTGGCTCTTTCAGACCTGCGAATTAGACGTAAGTCTTCAGCGCTTTCCTCTTCTTTCTTATGAGAAAAGTGGCCTATAGTGAATAGTGGTTCCTCCAATTCTTGATCAGAGCCTTCAGAGGGTCGCAGAGAGGCATTACCACTCTTGAAATCCTCTGAACCACCTGAGTCAGTTTCAGATTCAGAATCAGAACCTTCATCAGTGGGTGTGGGCTTTTGCTGTTGTTTATCCTCAGACTCCTCACTGTCATCAGGATAACATTGGAAAATTCCCACATTCTCCCCCCACTTGGCATTGTACTCAACACTTCTAGTAAGTCTAACTGTATTAGTGTCTGTCATCATTACTCTGTAAGAACCTTTCTGATATCCTAGAAAGATACCATGCAAACCACATTTGCCTAACTTGGAGCTTTGTGGTGTGTGAACCCACATGTCAGATCCAAAAATTCTCATGTGCTTGATGAATGGTTTCTTGCCAAACATCTTTTCATAGGGGATACAACCAAGCAGTGATTACATTCTGCGATTATAAGTATAAACAAAACAGCTGAGCGCTTCTGCCCAATAACTCTCTGGAAGATCGGCATCATGTGGTAAAGTTTTCAAGCCTTGAAGCAATGTTTGGCTTGCCCTTTCACAAAGTCCATCCATCCAAGGAGACTGTGGACTTGAAAGGTCATGTTGAATTCCTTTCTCAGTCAGAAAAGCTTCAAACTGCTGAGAAGTGAATTCTCCCCCTCAATCAGTAAATAAACATTTCAGCTGTTTATCATGCACATTATTCAACCAAACACAAAATTTCTTGAACCTAGGAAACACTTCTGATTTCTGCTAGAGATTGAACAAATGAATATATCTGGAAAATGAGTCAATGAGAACCATGAAGTACCTGGCTCCACCCAAAGAGGGTGCTAGTGGACCAACGAGATGAGCATGCACTACCTGATATGGTTCTGTAGCTTGTCTACTAGATACCTTACCTTTTGCAGCCATTTTGACCTTGTCTGCTGCGCATGCCTTGCACTTCATGTGGTACCTGCAGGGTTTAATAGTAATACCTTCAACCAAGGCAGACATTTTGGAAACTGCCTCAAAGTTTAAATGACCAAGTTTCCTGTGAAAATCATGACTACATCCTGCATGCAAAACCTTGTTAGTATCTGCAATACAACAAGTTTCATCCTGCACAACATCAACAGAATCATCATAATGCAAACAAATGATCAACATAATCAGCATGCAATACAAAATAATCTTTCTTGGTGATGGTGCACTTCCTTTTCTTGAAGGAAACGTCTGTCTTGTTCAGTCAGCTGCAAGACACTCGGTTGTGTGCAGCATCTGGAACAAAAAGAACGTTACGTATTGAGGCATCCAAGTTGTGAAGAACAACCGTTCCATAGCCTTGACTGGATATTGTGTGGTCATCCGCTTGATGAATCGCACCTTCCTGCAGAGTAAAAGACACAAACAGGTTTTGTTTTTGCAGACTTGCCGGGTCTCTCCTGAGTCAACGATGACGTCTTCTGGACCTTTGGAGTGTAGCGTGAGACCATAGCCTTGTGTTGCGTTGTCCTGAACTTCTGACCTTTGCATTTGCCTTTTCCACGTGTTGAGCTTTCACTGTGCTGCTCTCTTGCTTTGGGATGTTTGCAATCCCTTTTCACGTGGCCTAGACGTCCACACGAGCAGCATTTCACTGCCTTCAAAGCTTTGGCGCCATCTAGTGGTTGCACTGCATTCTGGCATGATGTCTGTGAGGACTCCCCCTTAGTGATGCAGCTAGCACTATGCCGATCCACTTCATTTAACACCACAGCAGTGACATGCGCTATCATAAGCTGAGCAGTAGGCAAAAGAGCAAGTTGGCTGGCAATCGCTTCCCAACTTGAACCCAAAGAATGTAGAATCACCTCTGGAAAGTTGATTCCACGCTGTTGCAACTCATGCCTGAGATTCTGCATTTCCATGAGGTGAGCACGTACATCTGCTCCTTCAGCAAGTGCCATATCATGCAACTTGGCATAAAAGAACAAAGAAGCTCCAGCCTCTGTTCTTAAATGTGACTCTTGGAGACTGTCCCACATCAATTTGGCTGACCCTTTGTCGCGCAAAAGACATAACTTTTCAGGGGACACAATAAGCGTCAGAGTTCCCCTTGCTTTGGAATCCTTAGGCTCCCACTATTGGGTCACTGGAGCTGGGGAGGCATCTGTTATCATATTAAACAGACCCTCTTTTCTTAGCAGGGCTTCTGCATACTGCACCTACTCCTGATAATTCCCTTTTGAGAGCTTTGGTAGCCCCTTGGCATTTTGAAGAGACTCCTGTACTTTTGGATTGGCCATGTCTGTGTCTTTAAAGCAGGCTCAGTCTGTTTCCCAGCAGCTGCGTTTCAAAAGGCACACTGCATGAGGCTTTTGCATTCTCCTGCCGCAGCCAGTAAGTGCTTTTGGCTAAAATTTCAAAGTCCACCCTTATTGCCAATTAATTGGGGACTGGCAGGCTTCCCGGGGCAATGAGCACATACCTCCCATCAATCTTCTTGACACGCAGAGAAGATAAGCTGCATTCCATTCTTCTGGGCTCAAAACCAAAAATGTTGGAATCTCCGCTATGACCGAGCTGATGAGGCTCATCCTCCGGCCGAGTCCTCCGACGTTGATTAACGACCTGAGTCTTTGATGAGGCTCCAGGCATGCTCCCGAGTCCACCAGGGTATGGGTGATGATTCAAGGGCTGCCCGGGGGGTAAATACGCACTGGTACCATGAGATGGCAAAGTTCAACCGGTGTAGGCCCACTAGGCAGTGCTTGGGTTCCCCAGTAGCTTGGGCCTTCAGCTACTGGGGTCGTCGATTTCCCTGCGGCAAGCGCTTTTCTGGACAGTAGAGGCACAAGTTCCCCTCCCAACGACGAGTCTTTTCTGTGTGAGAGAGGCGCAGCCGTGCCGCCCCAAGCTGCATTGGCTCCTCCTTCGACTCAGCCGCTGCCGTGGACCCGCAGGGGATGGCTGGAGCTGGGAGCACGGGGTGCCCGCGGTTACAGGCCTGGCGATGATCCTCCAGATGGTCATCTATCTGCATGCTCCATTGGATGAGGGTGTCCAGTGTGGCTGGGCATTTGGTCCAGTATCTCATCCGAGAGCCCCTCGAGAAACTGGTCCTGGCGTGCGGAGTCGTTCCAAGTCAGGTTCTGAGCCAACAGCCGAAACTCCGTGGCATAAGCGGCCACTGTGGACTTGCCTTGTCTCACCTTCTGAGGGTTGGCGAATGCCGCCTCCAGGTGATTGCAGAACCTGGTATAGTCTGTCAACAGGGGTGAGTCTTGCTGGAGCAGTGGCAGAGCCCATCTGGCCGTCCGGTCCTTCAGCAGGCTGATCAGAAAATGTACCTTGGTGCGGTCGTCGGGGAAGTTCCGGGCACACCCCTGGATTTACAGCTTGGCCTGGGCGAGAAACATAGGGAAGTTTGCCGGGGTTCCATTAAATTTCTCCGGCAGAACCGCTGGGTACTTGCTGGTAGCCAGAGCGTCGGCACCAGGACCCAGCAGGGTGTCCAAAGGCTGTTGTAACGCCGTGAAAGCATCACTTAACTGCTGGATGGTACTGGCCATGGTTTGGTTGTCATGGGCCAATGCCGCCAGCGCAGCCACCGGGTCAGCCATGGCTTCCAAATTTGCCCAAACGCACCCCCAGGAGGGGGGGGGGGAGTGCAGGTTTGGTGGGTGCAAACTGTGCTGGGTCCAGGAGTAACTCAAGTAACACAGTCCAGGTCCAGTCCCGAATCCAAGGTTTCCATGAGGAGTCAGTCCGGCAGGGCCAAGGCAGGAAACCAGGCAAGGTCAGGCACAGGATCACAGACAGGTTCTGGCAAACAGCAACGTTGCTCCCGCAACCTGGGGTGGGGTCCAGCAGCCTTTTATCTCTGTCGGGGTAACGGCTGGTCCTGATCCCCCAGTTACTCACCTCCCTGTCTCGCCCAAAGGCAAGCACTCCTCCTGTGAGTACTCAGGTCTCTCCTTCTCTCAGACCTCAGTTTCTGCACCTCGGGAGATGTCGGTGGGTTACTAGACCCAGAGGCCGCCTCAGCCTCTCCTGACCCAACTGGTAGTGGAGCAGCTTTAAGTGATTGCCCTGCTGAAGGCAACGAGGTAATCCCTGCATCTGGAGCCAGGGCAGGCTCAGGCCCCTGACTCGGCATAGCTGGTGTTTGTTGCAGGGAACCTGTGCAGACTGGGGCTCTTCAGAATCAGGCCCCAGACTAGGTTCAGATGCCGCCTGAGGCAAAGGATCCAGTGCGGACTGAGACTCCTCTGGCACTGAGCCCCAGGCCATCACAGCGGTAATCAACCGTTACCAGGAGACACAACCAGGAAGAGCAAGGGCAAGGGCAAGCCGGCCAACTAAGGATCCCAGGATTCTCAAGGGATGTTCCTAGAACATGAGTATGGTTGAAAGCAGTGCACTGTGACGAGCGCAGGGGGGGGGGTGTCTCCGCGGCAACTGAAAAAGAAAATTCTTTCCTTTCTTTTATGTTAGCTCCCCAACACGATCCGTCGGAGTCTGCCCAGAAAGGGTTGTGGGGCTCGACTTTCTTTCTCTCCCTCTCCACCTCAACATACTATATCTCCCAAGTGCAGCTGCACCTCCTTCATGGCGACTGTTGTTGAGGATGACCCGTGAACGTGAGAACGCAAGGGCGCTTGTTCAGCTCCTCGACCCGATCCATCGGAGCCTGCCCAGAGAGGGTCACAAGAGCTCTTTGTTCCCCTCTTCCTCAATTTCCTCTGTCAAACTCATCAAACAAAGCTGCACCTCCTTCATGGTGACTCATGTTGAGGATGACCAGATTGTTTGTTCCTTTCCAAATTCTTATTTCCAGGTCCTAATCTGGCATTGCACTGTGCAAGCGTCCAGTACGAAATTCCGAACCTAGGAGGGAGGGAGGCCGGGAATAGCCAGCCCCAAAACGCGAAGGCTCGAAAGGGCCACCCAACCGTTAGGGGTGGAGGTGGTGGGGCACAAGGAGACAATGAGGTTCCATATCACTAAGTTAGTGACACACCTCACAGTCCTAGGAATGACGTGGCTCATGAAACACGATCCTGTTGTGGCCTGGGGTCAACGCTCCTTAACGTTCGCGTCAGCCTTTTGCCAAGCGAACTGCTTGAGGCTTGAAGTACCTAGAGAGGAGACTTCCGGGTTAGTGCCATCGGCAATGGTGGAATTCCTCTGACTCAGAGGAACCCGCTCCGCGAAAAATCCCAGGCGGAGGAAGCCTGGGAACATGGGATTCGGGGTTCCGAAGTGACGTGGGGTGAGTAGCGCGGTGTTTCGAATTGACTGCTATTTTTACGGAGTGAAGCCGCACAGCCATTGCTGGAGAGCGCTGACTTTTTCCTGTGGACAATTGGATTTCAAACAACAACCCATGAGTAGAACGGAAATTGGACTCTTAAAATATCTTTAAATTCGGTACCAATCAGGGAAGGTCCAAACAGGAAGTTCGCCTCCCCTTTCTGTAAATAAACTAAAGCAAAGAACCTGTCAACTAAGGTCATGGAGAGTTTAATGTAAAGGATCTTAATTCTACTGATTGAAACTATCAGAATTTTTTTTTTTTTGGAAGCAGGGGAGCCTGCAGGAGAAGAACAAAATTTGGGATTTGATGTGCCACCCCCCTGGACCCGGGAGTGGTCCGTGAGAGCCCGTTGATGATGAATAGATCAATTTGACAGCTGTCAAGCTAGCTGTCAAGATACAAAAGAGGACTTTGTTTCTATTGTCTATCTTTGTTACGAGCTTATGTTTAAAACGAAGGAAGGACTGTTACAATTTAACGTATGGGACTTTTGGGTCTGTGCTGAAAGGAGTGAAAAGGAACTTAAATCCCTCTAGAGGGAGTTTTGGGACATTGTTTTAAGGACCAGCTGAGAAACTGTTTTCTGACCTTGGATAAGAATGGCGCTCGGGAAGGAAATTGAGCTTGAACTGAACAGGACATTCTTTCTCTTGGGAAAGCTGCAAGGCCAGATAAATGTTTTGACTACTAATGTTACAACTTTGGGAACAAGAGTGAGCACTACTAAAGAACTTGATAAGAACTCAGCACAGGAACTGAAGGAGAATTATGCTGTGATTGAACCGAAGAAAGGGGGAGCCGTAACTCTACAGATGCAAATGGTGAATTACAATTTGAAGCCTGACATGATGGCAATAAGGAGAAGCAAATTTTTGAAGATGGAAGCCCGGCCTGAATTAGAAAATGAAAGATGGAGAGATCACCTTATGAGGAGATCAAGATGGCGACGGAGACAGCAGCCTAGTCAGGCTCCTCTGCTTTTAGTTAAGCTTTTAAGTAGTTTTAAGTAGCTTTTAAGTATTTTTTAGCCACTTCCTGGTTTTAAACTCTCAGTTTTAACGTCTTACCAGCTGTTTTACTACCTCCTCGCTTCTCTCTGTTTTTAGTTTATTGTTTTATTGTCTTACTGGAGAACGGCGGGGCGGAGCAGTGGGTCGAGCGAAGCAACTTTTGGTTTATGCTCCAGATTTCTTTAACTTGAGAGCGAAGCCACTTTCTACCTTCGAATAGTGAAGCCCCAGGCTTGCAGAGAAAGCACCTCGCTCTCAAGTTAAAGAAATCTGGAGCATAAACCGAAGTTTGGGAGCAACAAGGAGAACCCGGTGAGAGAAAAAACTTTCGTGGAGTACAGAGCTGCAATTCCCTGAGTCCTGGTGGGAGAAGGACTTCAAAGGAATGGTCTGTGTTGCTTACCGGTAGTCTCCTTGTAGATCTAAATTGACCTAAATTGCCGGCCGTGAGGGTGAGGGTGAAGACGCCGACTTTCATATGAACAGGCAGCGTAATATACCCCCATTGCAAGTACTGGTAGGCTAGAAGGAAATATTTACAACCTGAGTTGATGTTGAAATACTATCCCCCCTCTTCTCGATATCTGAACCATGGGATATGGGAAACGTCTTAGAGATCCCGAGGAGATAGTCCCCGTTCCCTTTCCGAGATCAAAGCAAACAAGGGTCGAACCATGTCACTTTAAAGAAGGGAGTAATTTACTGGATTGTTCCTACATGGTAGAAACGCAAAACCGTTTCAACCCACTGATTGATTGCGCGTCAGCACTTAAAGACGAAGAGCGAATAATTCCACAAACAACAAGCGATGTGGCCAACAGTAAGAGTGTAGTCTCTCCTCAGAAGGAGGAACTGGTCCTTGGCACGATCAATCATATGACATTTGAACAGTCCCATTTAATAATCAAAACCTTGCACTGTATATTCAAAGACTAGATGATCTTTCGTCCCAGCTGCACAGCCTCCAACAAAAGCTAGTTACCACTTCCCCAGCGTCAGCCGATGTTAAGTCCCTTGAAGAGAGGAAGGGGACGAGGAGTTTGTCCTTAAATAACAAACGTACTGACAAATTTAAATACAACCTTAACCTTCAATTAGGACATCAATCCTTGATCTTAACACCAAGGAAAGTGTGCCTAACTATACAAAATGGGGACCCAAGATGGAGAACTCTGGGGGGTGCCAAGGATCTCCTAAAGGTGCTTTTAAATATGGAGGCAACACAAATTGACCTCTGCGCAGTCCTCCCTCTTGTCCATCATCATAAATCCCAGAGAGTCCTGCTTGCATTTCAATCCACAAAAATTCCCACTATCATATTACGCAACAAAGCATTTTTGTTTCGCTGTGGGATAGCACCGAGAGCCTTTATAGATCCTACGCCTAAACCCCTATTGTTGGAGGCAATAACCAAAGAGGGCTCAAAATCTGCTAAACCCGACCCACCAGTGGACACCGGAGTGGGTGTTCTACCCCAGGAGAAGAGCTATGTGGCCTCCACTCCCCTAGCAAAGAACAATGACCATCCGGAAAGTGGCCTGACACCTCCAGAAGAGATCGAACTCATTGCCTCCTTTGCAGATTTACCAGTGGTGGAACAAAAATTATTAAAAGACTGGAATCGCTTAAAACCCAACTTACTAGGAAGCTCAGCACCAGAATACTCACGCACAGCGAATATGACTCTCTAGAAGAACCAGATCATATGGATCTCTCAATATCTAATGCTAAATGTATGTCGGCAATGGAGGAGAAGATACAACCCCAAGTAGCAACTACCAGTCCTTCCCTCCAAGCAGAACAATCCTCTGCGCTCTTAATAGACTTACATGACCGTCCATCGAAAAACATACCTGAAGAAAGCAGCACACAACAGGAAAAATCCCCTTCTACACATTCATCGATGCCAGATCTGGAACCTTCTTATAGCATTGACCAATCAAGAGAAGAGGTGCCTTTGCCAACCTTCCCAAATAGCTCTCTCGCCCAGCCTCATCCCTCTTTGCGGAGTATTATGGATTCAACAGCAAGACCTGTGATGGAACTGACTGAAGACCCAACAGGCCACATAAATCATGTAGCCCAAAAGACCAGTAGCAGGCTACAGAGAGACCAAACTTCCTACGAGATAGCTGGTCCACCTCGGGTGGCCCACCAATCTCTTTTGGAAAAGGGGTCCACCCCTGTTCAAGGTCCTACTCTTAGTAGCTCGAGTGGCCAAGCTCAACAGTCAGATGACCTTCTAAATCCCACTCAGCCTTTACGAGAGGTTTTTCATCAGAGGAAGATAACTGATTTTTTTTATTGGCTCCCCTCTTCCCGTATTAAAGTTGAGCCAATTTCCCGAATGACAGTCAATTGGAGGAACGGGGAAACCCCAGCCTTCAATATTAAGTTGGAACATTGCTGGATGGAAAAGTAAAAAATTAGATCCAGAATTCCAAAAATATATTAATTCCTTTCTTATCATACTATTACAAGAAACTTGGGTGGAGGAGGAAATTGAGTTAAATGGTTTTGAGTTTATATGTCTGCCTGCTAGCCCGTCAACGAATGGTGGCCGCCCTTCACTAGTGCATGCATTTCCGCCTTATGCTATTACCGGACTGATCTCTGGTGGTAACTTCTCTTTATTGGTTACAAATGTCTATTTCCCTCTGGGAGGGTTAGCAGCTGATCTTACTTCTAGATGGGAAGCCCTAGAGGATTTTTTACTTTCTTGTTCTCTTAAATATCCCAATGTCCCCTCCATTACTGGAGGCGATTTTAACGCTCGGATAGCCTCAAATTGGGAGGCCCTTAAAAAGTCTAAGTGGTGGATTGACCCTGGTGCTCAAACTTACGATCTAGCATACACCCCCACTAGAATATCAAAGGATGTAAAAGTCAACAAGGCGGGAGTGATGCTTTATCAGATGACTCTACGCCTTAATTTAATTATATTAAATGGCAGATGTCCTCCAGACATACCAGGAGAGTTCACCCACCTGGGGTTAAAATCAAACAGTGTTCTCGACTATGGTTTGGTTTCCCGGGATTTATTTTTGGAAGTCACCTCTTTTAAAATTGATAATGCCCAATTTAGTGACCATCTTCCCCTGACAACCAAGTTATGTGTTGACTGGCAGTTGCTCGACCGCTCCCACCCAATCCCGGTGACTGTGGAGTCGTCCACTAAAATAAAGGAGACTAGATGGTCCCCTGCCCTTGCTCATAGATATATGGATTTTATCAGAGAAAAGTTTCCTGGTGATCAGCTGGACGTAGGAATAGTCCCGCGTGATCCTATTACCTGTATGAACTTTTTTTTCTTGCTTGATAGAAGTTTTAACTCGCCTTTTTACTTCTCCTACCTATGGAGTTAAAAACGATTATTAAATTTGGCGCCCCTTGGTTCAACTCTGCTTGCAAACTAGCCAGACTCCACCTACATACAATATATAATGACTATAAACTTTCCGGCGCTCCGGCCTTACCTCCATCTTACTCCCTGGCTAAAAAAGCATACAAGCAGGCCCAGAAATCGGCCAAACGGGAATGGCATTTAAATCGTTGGCAGACTATAATTTCTGCCTCAAAATCTCATAACTCCCGGAAATTTTGGTCCTTAATAAAGGGAAGAAACACGAAATATCCCTTAACGGTGATCCCGGCCCCTATATGGGAGCAGTTCCTGAGAAAATATTTCTCAGTGGCAGAAGCTCCGGCCACTCATTGGAGACCCTCTAATCCCCTTCCCGTCTGGCCCAATACCGACCCTGCTGAAATCCTAGAATTGATAGCTGAGTTGAAAACTGGTAAGGCCCCTGGGCCAGATTTGGTCCCTGTTGAGGCTATAAAGCTTCATTCTGCATGGTGGGCAGGGATTTTAGCTAAAACGTTCGACGCAATAAATGCCACGGGCTTAATTCCAGGAATGTGGAAGGAGGCCATTATAATTCCTATCTATAAAAAAGGCCCTCCCGGTGACCCAGGGAATTATCGGAATATCAGTCTGCTATCGTCCATTGGGAAAATATATGCCCGTTTTTTGCTGGCAAGGTTGATGAAGTGGTCAGTTGAGGCGGACCTGATTGGACATGAGCAAGCTGGATTTAGATTAAACCGATCCACAACAGACCAGGCAATTATTCTTTATCACTTAGCCCGGAAATACTCGACACCTCGACGGGGCCAACTTTGCGCAGCTTTCATAGATTTGAAAGCTGCGTTTGATAGTATTCCGAGGAAATTACTATGGGATAAACTTGCCAGTTGGGGAATAGATAGAAGGCTCCTGTGGCTTATCTCCCAACTCCATGCCGGGTCCGTGGCCAGGGTGAGATTATCCCCTGCTGGAGACCTGACTAACCCAGTGCCAATAAATAAGGGTGTACGCCAGGGTTGTATTTTAGCGCCACTTCTTTTTAACTTATTTATCAGTGATATGAGGAACCCATTAGCCGTCTCACAAAAATTTATCCATTCCCCACGTATAGCAGAGTACCGTTGTCCTTTACTTCTTTACGCAGATGATGCGGTACTACTCTCTTACTCCAGAGTGGGCTTAAGGAGGGCACTAAAGATTTTTGCGACATATTGCCATTCTAATCATCTGTCTATCAACCACACCAAGTCCAAAGTACTGATATTTTCAAGGAGTCGCAAACTTTATTCATGGAAACTGGAGGGCACGAAAATCGAACAAGTACACAAATTCAAATATTTAGGAATTTATTTTCAATATAATTTAGGGTGGAAAGCGCACATTGAATATCTTCAAAACAAGACAAAAGCCCTTTCACACTCCCTCCTTCGTTTTTTCTACTCTGAGGGGGCCTTATTCATCCCTGCGGCCTTGAAAGTATATAGCATCAAAGTGATGGCCACAATGGCCTATGCTGCACCTTTATGGGCTGCCTTTGCAAACCTCTCACCTTTAGAGTCACTTCAAAGCCAATTCTTACGCCGACTTTTAAAATTACCAACATGCGTAAGTAATGCGGCTATTCGCTTAGAAATGAAGATCCCCTCAGTGGAGTTAGTTATATGGAGGAGAGTTTTGATTTATTGGATATCTCTATGGCATAAACTCCCGAACCACTATCTCATTCAATGCATGTGGCGAGATAACTTCACAAATTTGTGGTCAAGAAAAATCCATGCCAAATTGCTGTCCTATGAGATCTCGCCCACTGAATTGCTCAAACTGGATCTAAATGTGGCAAAAAGGTGTATAAATCAAAGGCTGGATGATGCGGAGCTATACCAAAATTTCGTAGCTGGTGGTGGAGCCTGCTCGCCGTTAAATTTCGGCATAACCCCTATCTACCGCGCTCCGTCCTACTTAACATCGCTTATGGCTGCGTCACACCAATATGCCTTCATTAGAGCTAGGTTCAATGTCTTTCCAACAAATGTGCTGAGACATAGATTCACTAAGGGCCAAGTCCCTTCAATGTGTGCTTGTGAAATGAAAACATCTGAATCTCTACATCATGTTATGTTTATCTGCCCCTTGTACAGTTCAGCCCGTGCTAGTATACTAAACCCCATAATCCAGCCTATGGCTGACAAACCAGTAGACCTACAGCTTGCCTGGGTTCTTCAAGATGTGGATCCTTATATTACCCTACAGGTTGCTAAATTCCTAACAGCCGTCCTCTCGTACAAGAGACGGAATGGAATGTTGGCTGATTATTGATAGTTGTAAGGGTTTTCTGTGTTGACAGCAGATGTTGATTTTGGTGTGGTGCCAGAATCTTAGTCTTAATCTTGAGCTTTTCTTGTGAATGGCTAATGTCTGTCCTTGTGAGTTGTGAACTGTGTTGTATTGCTTGTGGCTTGTACGAGTCCGCTGTTATATTTTATTTGTTTTGTTTTGTTGTGCTGTGTGTCATGATGGGCGTAAAGCCGAATAAACATTTTGGTTTGGTTTGGATTACAAATTTGACCCAGGTGGAGGTTGGAGTTTTGGGGACCTTTGGATTTGAAAGGAGTGTGAAACAAGATTTGGAATATTTTATAGGCCCTATTTTCAACCAAGGAGGTTTGGCAGGAAGGAATGTGGATGCTGTTGGGTTGGAGCTTCCCCGAGATCTGGCTTTTAATACTAAAGACTATCAAAAAGACTGGCAGAGGGGACATGAAAGAGATTTAAGAGCCTCGGATTTAAGATCTCCGGGTTGATGGCTTTATGAGATTGATGGACTTATGCTGGGGACCGAAACCGGGGAGGGGATCTGGTGGAATGGAAATTGGGAACTCAAAGTGTATAAAACATATTTTTTTTTTTGTTTTGTTTTTTTTAATGAGAGTTGGGAAATTTGTGGAATGGAATCTTTTTTTTACCTTAAGGAAACGTCTTAAGAACAAGTACAGATATTTAGGCTTGGACGAGAGTTAAGATTGGATAAAGTAAAAGTGGTCTTTAAAAACATTGTAAAATTAAGGACTTTGTTAGATGTTTGAAAAAGAAAATTATGTGGTTTTGGCAGAAATGACATAAAGGATTAAGTAAAAATGAATTGATGAAAGAGAGAATGTAAAATTACAGTATTTTAAAACCAACTAATTAAGATAAAAACAAGGTTGGAAGGATTTGCTGAATTAACAATTTGAATTAGAATACAAAAACGGGAGGTGTGAGGAGGTCAAGGAAATAAGTTAAAGAAAGAAAAATATGTAAAGGTTTGATTTGTTCTTTTTTATCTTTTTTTTAAATGATTGTATTTTTTTCTGTGTCTTTTTTCTTTTTCTTTTTTCTCTTCTTGCTTTTTGTAACCTTTAAAATTCTGAATAAATATTATTATTTTTTTTTTAAAAAAGAAGTACCTAGAGAGGTGGGAGCAAAGGGGGCGGAGGTAGGAGGGAAACTCACGGGAGAAGAGAGTTCCATACCCCGGCAGTATAAGGCCTTCAGAGACGTGTTCTGCGAGAAGGAGACAGACCAGTTACCCCCACACCGCCCTTATGACTGCAAAATAGACTTAGTGCCAGGGGCCCAGATACCCACCAGTCGCCTCTATTCCATGTCAGAGACGGAGCTAGCCAAGCTGAGGGAGTTCTTGTAGAAGAATTTGGCAAGGGGTTTTATCTGACCAACGAAGGCACCAGGGGGAGCCCCAGTTTTCTTTGTAAGCAAGAAGGACACCCTGGAAAAAAGGCTCATTGTAGACTATAGGAAGACCAACAAGCTCATGATTCCCAGCCGATACCCCTTGCCACGTGTTGGGGATCTGCTGGAGAGGCTGAGATCAGCGAAATTTTTTACCAAGTTGGACCTGAGGGGGGCCTGCAATCTGATACGTGTGAGGGAAGGCAACGAGTGGAAGACGGCCTTTAATACAAGATATGGGACCTTTGAGTACCTAGTGATGCCGTTTGGGTTGCAATCAGGCACAGCCACCTTCCAGGCCTTCATCAATCATGTTTTGGCAGACTTGCTAGACAGGAATGTGCTATCTTACCTCGATGACCTTTTGATATACCAGAAAGTCCTGAAGAGCACATGCGACATGTAAGGGAGGTGTTGCAACGGCTGAGGACACATAGACTCTATGCCAAGTTGGAGAAGTGCCAGTTCCACATGACAGAAGTGGAATTTTTGGGGTATCGCGTGTCTCCTGGTGGGGTGCATATGGATCCGGCAAAGGTGAAGGCGGTGTTGGAATGGCAGAAGCTTAAGACGAAGAAGGACTTGCAGAGGTTCCTGGGCTTCACCAACTACTACAGGAAGTTTGTGCCTAACTACTCGCAACTCACCACACCCCTCACTGACTGCTTGAGGGGCAAGAAGCCGTTCGTCTGGATGGAGGAGGCGCAGTGTGCGTTTGAGAGGCTCAAAGAGATATTCGCCGCGGAGGAGTACCTGCACCACATAAATCCATACAGACCGATGGTAGTGGAGATGGATGAACGGCTCTGAAGGATTCACTGAAAGGGAAGGCCTCTTGTTTAAGGGTGAGGTGCTCTACGTGCCAGAAGGGGACTTGCGGGCACGAGTCATGCAGCAGTGCCACGACAACCTGACTGTGGGTCACTTTGGGCAGTACAAGACTGTAGATCAACTAAGGAGACGGTTTTGGTGGCCCAGGATGAGAGAAGAGGCCCAGGAGTATGTCGGTGCATGTGACACTTGCCAATGAGCAAAAACACCTAGAGCAGCACCAGCGGGACTTCTGCAACCGCTTCCGACTCTGCAAGGACCTTGGGAGGCGATTGAGATGGATTTTATCACAGACTTGTCGTCTTCTCGAAAGCAGACAGTGATCTGGGTCGTGGTGGACTTGTTCACGAAAATGGCACACTTCGTGCCATGCCCAAAGCTGCCGTCAGCACAGGAAACAGCACAGATGTTTGTAGACCATGTGTTCAAACTGCACGGGCTGCCGACGCCAGTGATTTCAGACAGAGGAACAGAATTTACCTCACAGTTTTAGAGGAAGTTGATGCAGCTTTTGGAAGTCGAAGTGTGTCTGACATCAGTGAGACACCCTCAAACCAACGGAGAGTCAGAGAGGACCAATGCCACATTGCAGCAATACCTTCATTGTTACGTGAACTACCAGCAAGAGGACTGGGTGGACAAATTGGGACTAGCAGAATTCGCGTACAACAACACGGTACACGCATCTACCCAACAAACACCGTTTTTGGCCAACTATGGACGACATCCGAGGGCGTTTCCAGAACCAGAGGACACCTTGTTGGTGCCAGCGGCAGAACAGTTCGTAGGGGAGATGCAGGTGTTACATGAACTACTGAGAGAAAAGCTGGACGCAGCTAAAAACGTGTATAAGAGGAATGCTGATGAACGTAGACAGCAGGGAGAAGAGATCAAGGTGGGGGACAAGGTGTGGTTGTTGGCCAAGGACTTACCAACAAAGGGGAGGTGCAAGAAGTTAGAGGCAAGGCGGTTGGGGCCATTTGAAGTGGTAGAACAGGTAAACCCTGTAGCGTTCAAACTGAGATTGCCTGCCTCGATGAAAATACATCCAGTATTTCACAGGCCTCTCCTGTCACCATACGTTCCTGCACATCCCTACCAGGAACCTAAACAGGCACCTCCTCCCCCAGTCATGGTGGAAGATCAGGAGGAGTTTGAGATCCAACAGATTTTAGACTTGAGACTGTGTAGAAGACAGTTACAGTATTTCGTGTCATGGAAAGATTATGGACCTGAAGAAAACTCCTGGGTATGATTTACATGCCCCAGACTTGCAGCGGCAGTTCCACCGTAGGTTCCCCACAAGCCCAAGCCCAGAGGGTGGAAGGAAGAAGACGACCTTAGCAAAGAAGAAGCTGAGGAGAGTGGCACATGGTGGGCACCAGAGCAGAGAGAGCCCTCTGAGACAGGCAGAGAAGCCGAGGAAGAGGAGGGGGGGCTTAGAGGAGGGGGTGGTGTCAGCTTCGTTCCGGAGCTGACAGAGGCTGGGAATGAGGCCAGATAAAGAGAGATAAGAACACTGGAATGTGGGAAGGAGGAGGGACAGCCTAGCTGCCTGACAGAGAACAGATAGCAGGCAGCAGATGGCTACAGTAACCTGATCCCTGAGCATAGTGGACAAGGAAAGGGTGGCTAGAGCAGAGATACACAAACTAGCAGTTTGAGCTCAGAAACAGAGGGATGGAGGCCAGGAATAGCCAGCCCAAAAACTCGAAGGCACCAAAAGGTCAGTGAGAGGAGGGAAAAAGAGCGAAAGTGAAAGGGCTTTTTCCCCTGTTGGAGGAAGAGGAAGGGGCTGAGTTTAGACTCGGCAACTGTGAACTTGGAGTCAGACACGAAGTGAAGGAGCTCCAGTGTGATTTTTGTGTTTGAGCAATAAACCTGAGATAATTACTATCAGTGTTTCACTTCTGTGGGAGAGCCAAGCCATTACAGCTGTCAAAGCGACAAGTTGCCAAAGTGGCGAGCTGTCAAAGCGAGTCGCTTTCCGGAATCGTAGGCAGATTGGAGGTCTCCTCTGGACGTCCGAGCCAGGAAGTATTTTGGATGTCCAGTGAGTTGTAGTTGGAGGTGTATCCAGTCCGGTCTGTTGGGCCTGATCCGCGCCCAGAACTGGTCTGGTCTGTTGGGCCCAATCCATGCCCCGAACTGGTCCATTCTGTTGGGCATCCTCAAAGTCACTGTCGTCGTCCCTGGGCTGTGCTGGGGTGGCGTACACCACTGGGGTATCGTCGGCGTCAGACACGTCAGCAGGTGGACGTGCAGCTTTACAATGTGTGTGATGAAGCCAAGAAGACTTTTCTGCTACCCTAAGAGAAGTGGGGGTAGTCAGTAATACCTGATAGGGTCCCTCCCATGTGGGTTGTAGCGGCACCTTGTGATAGGTCTTCGTCAGTACCCAGTCTCCTGGATGGAAAGAGTGGATATTCTCGTCCAAGGGTATGTTTTGGCTTCCAGCTGCATACCTATGGAGCGTAATCAATTGCTTCTGGAGCTGGATTACATATTGGGTTAATTCAGATTCCCCTACCTCTAGTTCCGAAGGGGGGAATTGAGTGTGGTATACTGGAGGTGGTCTCCCAAACAGCAGTTCATAAGGGGAAAGGTTCAGCCTGCCCCTGGGGCATCCCCATATATTGTGCAGTACTAGAGGGAGAGCATTTACCCATTTCATTCCGGCGGATTTGCAGAGTTTTCCTAGTTGTGCTTTGAGTTGTTGGTTGACCCTTTCAACCTGGCCAGAGGAAGGCGGGTGGTATGGGGTATATAATTTCCATTTAATCCCCAGCGCCGTGGCTATTTTTTGAACAACATCTGAGGTAAAATGGGATCCTCTGTCACTGTTTATATGTCTTGGTGTCCCAAAGCGTGGTATGATTTCATGCAACAAGGCTTTTGCCACAACTTGTGCAGTAGCATGGCGACATGGGAAACACTCAACCCACCCAGATAACTGGTCAATGACGACCAAGACACGCTTGTAGCCTTGGCAAGGGGTAAATCTATAAAATCTACTTGCAAGCTTTCAAAGGGAATGAAGGCCCATGGTCTAGCTCCTGGTGGGTTTCTTTCTTTTTTTTTTTTTTAATAATTTTTATTGGGTTTTTACATTTTATAACAACAGACACACACACAAAGACAAAAACACACAGATACAATTTCATACCCTAATTTTCTTTACCCACTTTCATTGACTTCCCCCCACCCCCTCCTCTTACATCACAGTTCCAATAATTAATTCAGCAAGTTCTTACCTAACCTCTTAAACATATTCTTATTGCTTTTAAAAATTTAATTCTTTTTGTTTATCTATATTCAACTTATCCAAGCTCCTGGTGGGTTTCTAGCCATGTGCTTTGGGTTGAAGGTTTGGCAGATGTGACAGTTTTTTTAAAAAAAATAATATTTTTTATTAATTTTAACATATAAATTATAAAATGTACCACAAAACTTATCACTTATACAATCTTTTTAGACTTCCATCAGCACCTCTGATGATCCACCTTTTTTAACCACTTTCTTAACTTTATATTGCCTTTACATCTCTTAACAAATCATCCTTCCCCTTCTCCATTTTTGCAATACTTCCAATAATACTCCTCACAAAAACGTCTTGCAAACCTACAAACCTTGTCTGATCTTCACAAATACTTTTCAAGTAGTCCGTAAATTTACTCCAGTCTTCCGTGAATTTCTGGTCCCGCCGGTTTTGAATCCTTTCTGTTAGTTTATCTAGTTCTGCATAGTCCATTAACTTCATTCTCCATTCTTCAATCGTCGGTAATTCTTCTTTCTTCCATTTTTGGGCCAATAATATTCTTGCTGCTGTTATTGCATATAAAAAGAGCTTACATTCCTTTCTATTTATGTCACTCCCCACAATGCCCAATAGAAATGCTTCTGGTTTCTTTAGAAATGTATATTTCAACATTTTTTTCAACTCATTATATATCATCTCCCAGAACCATTTCACCTTTTTACATTCCCACCACACGTGATAAAATGTTCCCTCTTTTCTTTTAGGGCGGCAGATGTGACAGTTTTTAACAGCAGCCTTTGTGGCTAGGGCTAGTCCAGGTGCATACCAACAGTGCATACCAGCAGTTTGATACATCTGCTCAAAATCTACATCAGCAGGGAATTGTTCCCCTTGAAATTCATTATCCGGTAGTAGGGGCATTAGAGCAGCTTTCTGCGCTGTCTGATCAGCAAAATGGTTCCCCTTCGATATTGGATCTTTCCCTTTGGTGTGTGCTGACAGAAGACCAGCCGTCATTAAATGGTGCTTAGCATAGCGTAGAAAAAAGACACAAAGAGGCAGCAAGTATTTTCAGGATGGAGGGGTAGCTCCTTCGACTTCCCTCTTCCCGGTAACTTTTTATTATCCTTTGTCTCTCTCAGCCTGCATGGCCGTGTGCTAATGTCTCACGTTACATCCTGGTAATAGCTTTACACTCCCATCACCATATAAGTTTATACTGCTGCATCACTGAGCTCAGTGAGGGACTGCGTAGCGTTACAAGCTACTACAGTGACTGCATGGCTCCCACATGCCCTCTTTCTTTATTTTATTAATCAGAGTCATATATTTCATTACCAATACGGTTATACCGAGCGCGATAGCGACTCTTGTGAGGCCGGAAGCAGGCCGCTGAAGGGAGAACCATGCAGTACATACAGAGATTAAAGAAGGAATACATTGTATACAGCTACACAAAATAATGCAAATAACTACTATAATGATCACTAAAATCAATAAATGTCGAAGTCAACTTCCATCCGGAAGCCAAGAATATAACCATGCCCATGGATCCGCCACAAAGCAACCATAACTCTCTTTGGAGTAAATAGCTGATATTACTACTCTGTTGGGACCAATTAAAGGCTGCAGTAAATAAAGAACTGATATGAAATTGCTCATCTGTGGCATTTGCTAAACCAGGGATAGAAGAATTCAGATTCCAATTTGCATGGTAGGTTTCTTTTCTAATTTTTAGCCATGCACTGGTATCGCTCCTATAGCACTGAGATTGGTCACTGTATGTTCCTGTAAGAGAACAAGAGCTATTAAAAGTGAAATTCAATGTATATTGACAGTTTGGATATATGCCCCATGATTCTTTCCCCTCTTTAATTTGAAAACAAATGGGGGCAGGCTCATGGAGGGTCAATTGTACTGGAGGCCAAAAAGTTTGGTTAGGGGATATAACATTTGTAAATTGAAAGGATCCATTAATAGGCACACCATGAAGCATTATGCCTGAATGACGGGCAAAAGGGGGCATGTGCATACACAACCACCATCTAGAAGCATGCAATAAACATAATCATATCTTGTACAAAAATATTATCCCTCCAAATCTTATGATAATTTTCTCCCCTAAAAGTCTTATTCAACAACGCAGTTCTTCTAGTTCGAGAGTGGCTGAGCCGTGGATACTGCCAGCCAGAGTAGGATTCTGACGGCTGCGGCTTGCCAGCTGATAAGGTGAAATATGGTGGTTTCAACTGGACTGGGTCGTCTGCTTCTCTTCCTTGTATAACGGTGCAACAAAGGATGGCAAGGCAAATGGTTAGGAAGGTGCTTCCGTGGTTGAAGGGACTCACCATGGCCGTATGCATCGAGCTGGAACCCACAAAGGCTTGTCCTCTAGGTGGCGCATGCAGAAAGGTTTCAATGCTTCACCCACAAAATGTTGACAAAGTGTAGGGGAGTTCCGCATGCCCTGAGGCAGGACAACCCACTGATATCGCTGGGTGGGCTGCGAATTGTTATATACTGGCAATGTAAAAGCAAACCATTCCCTGTCTGCTGGGGCCAGTGGGATAGAAAAGAAACAGTCCTTTAAATCAATCACCGCCAACTGATATTCTCGTGGGAGCATATTTGGATTTGGCATGCCAGGTTGTAAAGTTCCCATTGGCTGTATTTGTTCCTTGACTTTTCTCATTGCTTGTTTAGCAGCAAGGGCAGTATCCCTCAATAAGATTTGCGACAGTGTGGCTTGCACTGAAGCCTGAACAAAGGGACCACGCCCCATCATGGCGTCTAGGACGTCTGCGAGGGTAACGTTAGGATTATTCCCCCTGATTTGTTGTAATAAAGCCGGAGCATAGGCACGGCAGGCAGTTTCCCATTCGTGGGCAAACAATACGCCTGCTGATGGCGGTAACATTGTACTGGCCAGAAGCCTTATGTCATCTGGAACCAAAAGCTGGGCTAATGTGGCTTCCAAAAGTGCTTGCGTATATGGGGCTTGGAGTCCATTGGTCTTTACTGACTGCTGCAGCTCTTTCAAAATCTTAAAGTCAAAAGGTTGATGTTGGGCTTGAGTTCCTGCTGGAGCGCCAGCAGATGGCACTATAACAGGAAATACCACAGTATCCTGAAATAAGGAACAGGCAAGGACTGCATGTTGAAAAGGGGTGGCTGGTTCTGTTGGTGAGAGAGTAGGATCATTGCCAGCCAGGCCACGGTATTTTTGCAGGATTGGATCCTCTGGTGAGGAACTATAGTCCGGAGGCTTGAGGTCTGGTGGTGCTGGCAAGGCAAGTGCCGGAACTGATGGCAACACGGCAGGCTGGATTAAAGAAGCCGGAGGTGATGTTGGCAATACTGCCATGGAGATATTTTTTGGTGATAAAGAGCCCATGGCATAACGAACCTTGCACCATGCATTCAAAATGCGAACACCAATGCTGGGGTGTCCATGAAAATGTGCTCCAATCTTATCCCAATGTTTTAATTCCCAAGTCCCATCTTCAGGAAACCAGGGGCAATGCTCATCGATGGCCTGAATAAGCTGTATCAGATCACCCTCAGGAACTTCCAATTTGTTGGAGGAGAGGAGAAATTTTAAGTCTTTTAAAAATTTCTGTTGGGGAATAGACAAAGGGCTGCCCATTTTTCTAAAATCAATATAAAAGGGATCGACTCACCGGGATCCTAAGATGATTAGCGCTTTGCAACCCTTGCCGGGCATGGCGAGTCGATGATATCCGTAACTTGGATCAAGAAGCCTCACACAGTTTCCTTTGAAGTCAGCCTCACACTGTTTTCTTTAGTTAGCCTCTTTTCTTTTAAGTTTGCCTCTTCTTTTAAGTTTGCCTCAGAGAGGGCACCACTTGACGGAAGACCAGCCGTCATTAAATGGTGCTTAGCATAGCGTAGAAAAAAGACACAAAGAGGCAGCAAGTATTTTCAGGATGGAGGGGCAGCTCCTTCGACTTCCCTCTTCCCGGTAACTTTTTATTATCCTTTGTCTCTCTCAGCCTGCATGGCCGTGTGCTAATGTCTCATGTTACATCCTGGTAATAGCTTTACACTCCCATCACCATATAAGGTTATACTGCTGCATCACTGAGCTCAGTGAGGGACTGCGTAGCGTTACAAGCTACTACAGTGACTGCATGGCTCCCACAGTGTGCCTTACAATGAACTACGGCTATCACTTCTGTTCATTAAACACTCTACCAAGGTTGCATGTGCAATGTGCATGCCTGCTGCCTTCAAATACCCTCTCTGGAGCCAGATTTGTCCGGTGGCATGCACTAGCCCAAAACAGTATTTTGAGTCTGTGAAGATGTAATCCGTTGTCCCGTCCCCAGCTCACAAGCTCAAATGAGAGCGATTAATTCTGCTGCCTGTGTGCTATAGTGGCCGTTGATGGGGCATGCTTCTAAAATGTCAAAATCTGTTACCACAGCATACCCACTCCTACATTCCCCTTCTACCACCTTAGAGCTCCCATTGGTATATATGATTAAATCTGGATTTTCTAGAGGTAGATGGTCTAGATCTTCCCGTGGTTTTTCGGTATGCCTAACTATTTGGGAGCAGTCATGATGTGGTGTCCCATTGTCTGGGAGGGGTAGCAGAGTAGCAGGGTTGAGAGAGTTTACTCTCTTAATTGTCACATTTGATGGCCCAAGGAGTATGGCTTCGTATCTATGCAATCTTTGTATGGTGAATCGTTGGCAGCCACGCATGTTGAGGAGGGTAGCTACCACAGGGGGAACATTCAGAATCATGTCATGTCCTAGTACAATTTCTTGTGCCTTTTCTAATAGTAGTACAGCTGCAGCCACTGCCCTGAGACATCCTACGTTCCCCATAGCTGATGTATCTAATTGGAGACTGTAGTATGCCACTACATATTCCTCCCTTGGAAAGGTTGTGTGAGGACTCCCGAAGCCACCCCCTTATTTCCATGTACAAAGAGGGGGAAAGGCAATCTGTAGCCAGGGAGTCATAGAGCGGGGGATGACCTGAGTTCCCGTTTAATTGATTCAAAGCACTCTAATGCCTCCGCTGTCCACACAAGTTGGTCTGGAGCATCTTCATGTGTCATGGCAGTGAGTGGGCAGATAAACTCCCCGTATCTAGAGATCCAGGTACGGCAGAACCCACTCATCCCAATAAAGCCTCGAAGTTGTCTTTTTGTTTTGGAAGTGGTAATTTCGATATGGCTTCCATTCTGTCGGTTGTCAGTGCTCGGGTTCCCTCTCCCAGGATGTGACCAAGGTATTTTACTTCCTTCCGACAATACTTAATCTTTTTTGGAGAGACTTTGTGACCCTTGTAGGCTAGGGATGTAAGTGTTGGGATATAGTTCCATTCCACCTTAAAAAGAACAGGCATGATTGTTGTGTGTCACATGCCTGTTTATTTCCAGCACAGGCTTGCTGGGAACTTCCGTTTGTATATTGCTTTTGCTATACTGCTGTTGTGCTTGGACACAAAGGGAAGCAGACATGTTTTTTCCTTTGTTCCTGAACTATGCTGAATAAATGCCTGTAAATAATGCCTACACATGTCTCTGTCCGCCACTTCCATTGTGAGAAGTTATTCACTCTGCTGATAAGAGCGTGCCAAGTCTCTAAACGTATCTGAGGCTCGTGTCGCTGATTGATGCTGTACCGGAGATTGCCTGGCTGCTGGCCGGTGGCTGGAGCCAGATGGGGGCCTGCCTGATGCCCCCATCTCCCCAGCAGTATCCCAACAGTAATAAGGCTTTTTGTGTCTAGTTTGCAGGATTCTAAAGTCTTTGAAGCTATCAAGATATTATCAACGTACAGCAAGATGGTGGAGCCCCCTGGGAGGGTGACATCCAGTAAAGCTTGATAGAGTATGGAGGGGAAAATTGCTGGGGATTCTACATAACCCTGGGGTAGTCTAGTACAAGTTAACTGTCTGGTCTGCCAGGTAAAAGCAAACAGGAACTGACTTTCAACATCCACAGGGATACTAAAAAATGCCAAGCATAGATCAATAACTGAGTAAACAACAGTTCCCTCTGGTATTGAATTCAATAGGTGGTGTGGATTTGCCATGACGGCATGGCGCGGTACCACAAAGGAGTTGATGAGCCTTAGATCTTAGATCAAGTGGTCAAGGCACCACTTGACAGGGTTTGTATTGGGTGTTTTTACTGGGAGCAAAGGGGTATTACAAGGGGAGGCACAAGGAACTAGGACTCTCATTCGTAAGAACTCTTCAATCATTGGGGTCAGTCCCTCTATCACTTCCTTCGGCAGAGGGTATTGTATGGTACATGGGTAAGGTAGGTCCTTCCTGTAGTTTATCTTTACCGGGGTGGCGGATTTTAGTAAGCCTACTGATGTGGACTCTGTGCCCCACAACCAAGGAGGAATTTCATCTACAAGCTCAAGTGGAAGGTCGGGGTTATTTCCTTTCTCCTCCCGCAATACCCCTTGGAACAGAAAAATGGATTCTTCAGGCATATCTAAATATATTCCTTCCTGACTACATTGAATAGTGGCGTTCAGTTTACAGAGCAGATCCCTTCCCAAAAGATTGACTGGGCTTGAGAAAAGTGTGCTGGACAGATAAAGGTCTGACAGACACATTGGCAGATTGGGAGAGAGGACAGTTTCGAGGAATTCCATCCAGTCCCATTACGGTTCTGGTTTCCTTCCCTGGTGATAGGTGACTATCAGTGAGTGTAGAATAGGTTGTTCCTGTATCCAATAGGCATTCATAAGATTGTCCATCTATCTGCATGGTACATATTGGATCGGTGGGCGAGAGTTGTAGGACAGGGCAGAGGTACGGGAAAGGGATGGGATCTGCTTCTGGTTGTCAATAGACATCGTATTCCCCTACTTGCATTACATGAGAAGAGTTGTTAGGTTGACTGGGTTGTCCAAAAGGATTTGAGTTATTCACATAGTGTCTAGGCTTTGGTAATGGGGGGGAGGGATGGTTCTTGAGCCTGCGTCTGGGTAGGTCTGTAATCGGCTGGCACTTCTCTAGGTCTGGAGGCTACTGGTTCTCTGTGCTCTGGTCTAAAATTTCTTGTTTCTCTGTGTTCCTGTCTCCCAGTCTCTGATTTTTGGTATCGTGACAATCGCGGACAATATCTTTTAATATGTCCCTCCTCCAGACAGTGGTAGCTGGTACAGCTGTCTGATTGCTCATACCTTCTCCCCCTTTGTCTCTCCCGGTGTGGGGGGATCCCAGCAGAGTAAGCTAACACTCATGGGGACTCCCCTTTTTGCTCTTTTTGTTTCTGTTCATCTCTTGAGTTGAAGACTGATTTGGCTATGGATAAGATCGCATTGATGGTTTTTCCATCATATCCGAGATGGGCATTTAATGCCTTTTGTATATCGGCGGTAGCCTGGTCCTTAAAGAACCCTTTAACAATTACTTTGTGCTGTGCACTCTCAGGGTCAATCCCTCCCCAAGTCTTAATTGCTGACACAACCGAGCATAGTAGTCTGAAGGGTGTTCTTCAGGACCTTGTAAGACGGATTGGACTTTAGTCCAGTTTACTGTTCGCTGTCCTGCAGCTTGGAGACCATCTAAAATAGCCTTTTTAAAGATTTTCAAGCTCCACATTCCCCCTACTGTATTATAATCCCAGGACGGCTCATTTAGGAGATTTGAGGTTGTTAAAGTGGTGGTTCCTGCTGGTCTGTCTGCTTGGTAGTCAGGTCTGCTTAGGGCTTGTTCTGCTTTTGCTAGAATTTCCCTCTTCTCTGCATCATTGAAAAGGGCATTTAACAACACATATATGTCAGGCCACGTTGGATTATGCGTGGAAAAAATAGTGGCGACTTGCCGATGGCATTTATCTGAATCATCTCGAAGGGAAGGTGTCAAGTGCTGTTGTGGTTGCTCGAGAGCAAACAGGCAAGACTCCAACCTCTATTTTCCAGGCTTTATTGTTAAAACAGACTTTTTACAGTGCAGAGCGTCGCAAATCCATGTCTTCTCAGTCGCTAGCAGATTCTGGGCGTGGCCAGTCCTTGTACCTCCCCCAGCATAACAGTCATGTGACCCCCATCCTTCTCCTACTCTCTCTGCGCCAAAACCTACTACGCAGAGTGGGCGCTGGCAAAGGGGTGCTTCCCTCCTCTCTGGTTTGCTCAGGCTCAGTGTTGGGGCTCTCCCTAGCATCTCCTGGCCCTTGCACCCCCTTCCCACTGGAGGCGGGGCTTTTCTCCTCGCCCGAGGAAGAACTGCTTCGCAAGATCTTCGGAGGCTCCCTGTAACACAACTGCCCTTCCACCTCTCGTCTCTGAGCTGATGGCAGTTCCCTGACATCCACCCCCCCCCCTCAAGACCCCCCTCCCCGCTGGTGGGGTCTTTAACACAGTCCCCCTCCTGGGCGTTGATAGGAGACGGGGGAAACTTCGGAGAGAAAAATCGTTTTCCTCCGTGGATTCAAAAACTGCTTCCCATTCTCCAGTGTCCCCCCTTGCCGGCGGGAAGTCCCAGTCAGGTTCTTCCCCCTCAGACAACTCAACGACTTCGTACGGGAGCCCCTCCTCCTCCTCTGAGGTTGGAAATCCTACGAAGTCCTCCTCGCCTTCCGTGGGTCCAAACACTTCCTCCAAGAACCTCCCCTGGGGTTTTGGATTGTGTGGGAAAAGAGCATGGAATTCCTCCACCAGATACTCCTCCGTGATGGAGTCTGTGGGAAACCACGCGTTTTTGGAACTGGGCTCCCCCTCCCAGGCCACCAAGTTCTCTATCTGGTGCCCTTTCCACCTGGAATCGAATATTTCCGTTACTTCATTACAGCGTTCCCTCTCCTCTACGTGTGGATGGGTGGACACCCCTTCCTGCCTTCCCGGGGAGCCGTGTCCCTCCCTATAAAGCGAAAGTAAGGACCTATGAAACACCGGATGTATTCTCATGCTCTCCGGCAATTTTAGCCTGAACGTCACTGGGTTGACCTGATGGATTCCCTCAAAGGGCCCCAGCCGTCTAGGCTGCAGTTTTTTGCAACCCCCTCTTAAGGGCAACCCCTGGGATGACAACCACACTCTGTCCCCCACCTGTATGACCTCCCCTGGCCTGCGATGCTTGTCTGCCTGCTTTTTATATACCTCTTTGGCTCTTTTCAGGTTCAGTTGGAGCTGCTGGTGCAAAGCCTCCATCTCTTCTGCAAACTGCTCTGCTGCCGGAACACTCCATTCCTCCTCCCTCCGTCCTGGGAAGGCCCTGGGGTGACACCCGTAGTTGGCCATAAAGGGGCTCACCCCCGTGGACACATGTTCAGCATTATTATATGCAAACTCAGCTAGTGCTAATTTCTCCACCCAATCATTCTGCCTCTGACTGACGTAGCAGCGTAAGTACTGCTGCAATATGGTTTTCACTTTCTCGGCCTGTCCGTTGGTTTCTGGGTGTCTTGCCGTCGAGAAGCTCACCTCTACCTGCAACGAGCTCATGAGTTTACGCCAGAACCGCGAGGTGAACTCTCTTCCGCGATTGGAGATTACCCTCAATGGGGTCCCATGCAGCCGAAAAACGTGGTCCACAAACAGCGTGGCTGTTTCCTCAGCCGTCACTACATGAAATCTATGGACACCACCTCCCAGGGCCTCCCCGGTTTCAGTAAGGATTCCAGTAACCCTGCCGGTGCTGCTCTTGGCCCTTTGGCCCTCTGACACCTGTCACACCCTCGGACATATTCCCATATACATAACCCCAGCTGTGGGGTTGTCATGGAGCTGTTTGAGGATTTTGGCTCTCAATGGTTCTCCTGGTACATACAGTGCCCCTTTGTAGAACAAGAGCCCTCCTTTCTCCTCAAAACCCCCATTTTCTCCCTGACCATCTCTCAATTCCCTAATTTTAGTTTGAGCAAACTCATCGTCTCTGGTGAGCCCAACCAGTTCCTCCTCCCCTGTCAGTGCTCTTCCACATGGCCATTTGTCCTCTTGGAACATTTTCCTGGCCACGGGTGGCCCTTCCTCTTCCATGTACTCTGGCTTCCTGAAAAGTGCGTCCGCCCTCATGTTCTGCCCCCCAGGGATGTATTGTATCTTAAAGTTAAACTGAGAAAATGTCTCCGCCCATCTGATCTGTCTCTGGTTGAGCACTCACGCTGTGTGCCAGTATTCCAGGTTCTTGTGGTCCGTTCATACCTGGATCTGGTGCTGCGCCCCAAACAAAAAGTGTCTCCACTGCTTAAAAGCTGCATAAATGGCCAGCAATTCCTTGTCATAAATAGTGTAATTTTGCTCTGATTTGCTCAACTTCCTGGAGAAAAAGGCACAAGGCCTCCAATTCTCCCCCGGACCTTGCTGCAACAGCACTGCTCCAATGTCTCGGTCTGAAGCATCCATCTCTACCCTCAAAGGCTTCCCAGGATCCATGTGCAGGAGCTGCTCCTCTGATGCGAAGGCCTTTTTCAAATTTTCAAAGGCCTGCTGCGCTTCCCTTGTCCACAAAAACTTCTTATTGCCACTGAGACAATCAGTTATTGGTGCTGACAAGCATGCAAAGTTCTTGATAAACTTTCTGTAGAAGTTGCTGAAGCCCAGGAACCGTTGCACATCTTTGTTAGTCTTGGGGCTCTTCCAATCCAGTACTGCTTTCACCTTCTCCGGATCCATGGCCAGCCCCTTGTCCAACAGCCGGTACCCCAGGAACTCGACCTCCCTAGCATGGAACTGGCATTTCTCCAGCTTGACCCACAACTGATGCCCCTTCAATCTCTCCAACACTTGCTTGACGTCGCTCACGTGCTGTGCTTCATTTTCCGAGAAGATTAAAACTTCATCCAAAAAGGCCACACAATTCTTGTACAGCAGGGGGTCCAACACATGGTGCATAAAGGCTCGAAAGCAGGCAGAGCCCGCTTGTAATCCAAATGGCATAATGAGATATTCAAATGCCCCAAGAGGGGTGAACATGGTCGTCTTCCATTCATCTCCCTCCCGCATCCTAATCAGGTTGTACACCCCCCTGAGGTCCAGCTTGGTAAAAAAATTTCCTTGCCTCACTCACACCAAAACACCGTCAATTCTGGGCATGGGGAAGGCTATGGGTTCCATCAAACTGTTCAGGAGCCTGAAGTCTATGACCAAACAATGTTCTTTTGTCCCTCGCTTGTCCACAAAGAACACTGGACTGCCCCCCACTGCCTTGGATTCCCTCATGAAAGCCCTCTTTAAATTTTTGTCAATAAACTGCATCAACTCTTGTATCTCTTGGTCGGACATCGAATACAGCTTACCCACCGGCAGCTTGGCCCCTGGGACCAGGTTGTTCTGGCAGTCACAGGGCCTGGGGGGGCAGCTTGTTAGCCTCCCTCTCACTGAACACCTCCTTCAAATCCGCATATCGTTGTGGAACGCTCTCTCTCTCCTCCAGAGTCACCCCAGCAACCTTGGCCATAGCCACCCATTGCTACTCCTCCCCCAAACAGTGTTCCACGCAGTGAGCCGACCCAAAGGTAAGGGATCGTGGATACCACGACACCACCGGGTCATGGAGTGCCAACCAACTCATTCCCAGAATAATGGGTGGCCCCGCCAAGGTGGCCACATGAAAGGCAATGGTTTCTGTGTGCCTGGAAACCCTCATCCTCATCGGGAGTGTCTGGTGCGTCACTTCCCCTCCCAGTAGCTCTCTCCCATCAAGGGTGGTCACTTGCAAGGGGAAATCTAGTGGCAACAGGTGCAGCTGGTGTTTTAAAGCAAAGTCTCTGCTGCAAAAGTTCGCCGACGCACCAGAACCTAGAAGGGCATGGACTGCTATTGGGTGCCCATTAGGAAGCACCACCACTTGAACTGGTATGCCCGCCTTGGAAGGGTCTGGTCGGGACTTTTCTACTGGTCGCCCACCTGGCTGCTGCCCCTGTTGGTCTGCAGCCAGGCTCTTTTGTTTCCCTGCACCTGAGGCTCCTCTCCCTCCTCCTCTTTGCCTGCTGCACCCATCATGCCTTGCCAGGCTTTTCTCTGGGGACAGGCCTTGGTGAAATGCCCAGGACGCTGACAGATGAAGCACTTTTTGGCTGACTTCCAGTCCGTTCCCTCTTTCTTCTTGAGACCATCGGCGTTTGAAAACTCCCATGCACAGGCTCCATTGATTTCCATAGGTTCTGCTGGCGGCAGAATGCGGTTCCCATGGAAATGCTCCCCTCTGGCCTCCCGCCTCTCCTGTGCGTGCGCCTCTTGTCGAACCCGAATGACTAACGCTGCTTTCGCTAACTCATCCATGGAACGTGGACGAGGACCTCTCGACAATTCATCTTTCACCTCTGGATTCAAGCCTGCCTCAAACAGCCTTGCAGGGGTTCAGAGTCTAAATCCCAGTTTAACTTGTGCACTAGCATCGCAAAGAGCGACCAATAACTCTGGACTGTCAGAGATCCCTGTCTGAGACCCAGCAACTCCTGTTGCATCACATTTCCCTCCCCTTCACTGGAAAACATTGCATCCATCGCTTGATAAAACTTTGCTAGGTCCTTCAGGGCGTCGTTCCCCGCTGCTATGAGGGGTCTCACCCATTCCTGAGCACCCCCCTCCAGGTGTCCAATTACGAAAGCAACTTTCTCCTTGTCACTAGCAAACTCCCCTTCTTCCAAGTCCAACACATACTGTATCTCCGTTCTAAAAGCATTCTAGTCCTGAGGCTTCCCCCAAAACTTGCACTGGGACCTTTCTCCCAATTGCAGTGACTCTGACCTGGCTGTCTTGTGCTCGCCGCTCCTCCAACCGGGCTGAGAGAGTAGCGACATGAGCCTCCAGGTCTCTGTTCCTCTCCATCAGGGCTTTCATGGCTTTCTCCTGCTCTGTCTCAGCAGCTGTCCCTGGCTTGCTCATCGTGCTGCCTTTTCGCTGCTACCTCCAAGCAACCTCAGATTTGCCCAGATTGCTGTTAAGTCCTGTTGTGGTTGCTCGAGAGCAAACAGGCAAGACTCCAACCTCTATTTTCCAGGCTTTATTGTTAAAACAGACTTTTTACAGTGCAGAGCGTCGCAAATCCATGCCTTCTCAGTCGCTAGCAGATTCTGGGCGTGGCCAGTCCTTGTACCTCCCCCAGCATAACAGTCATGTGACCCCCATCCTTCTCCTACCCTCTCTGCGCAGAGTGGGCGGTGGCAAAGGGGTGCTTTCCTCCTCTCTGGTTTGCTCAGGCTCAGTGTTGGGGCTCTTCCTAGCATCTCCTGGCCCTTGCACCCCCTCCCCATTGGAGGCGGGGCTTTTCTCCTCTCCCGAGGAAGAACTGCTTCGCAAGATCTTCGGAGGCTCCCTGTAACACAACTGCCCTTCCACCTCTCGTCCCTGAGCTGACAGCAATTCCCTGACAGAAGGCATCTTATCTGACCAGTTCATTAGATCACTTGTGAGAAAAGGTTGATGAGTAAAGTGTTGGGATTTCAGCCCCCACCAGTTGCCAAGCTGTCAGGAAACAGCAGGAGCTGTCTCACAGCATGGGAAAGGAAGTGAGACTCTGTTCACAGCCAATCTCACTGTGTGCTGGGAGGAGTTTCTCTCAGTCTCTTCCACTCTTGAGATAGAGCAGGGTTGTGTGGTAAAACCCAGAGCTTGGCTGCTCAGACATGCAGTCCATTGTGTTGTTATTCTTTTGCAGTGAATAAATGTAGTTAAGAAACTACAGACTGCCTTTTCCCTTTTGTCTCTGTACAAGGGAAATTGGTATGCTTCCTCATAAGAGAGAGGCTGCCTATTTTGGCTGATCGCCCTGGACTGAGAGGAGGAGGAAGATTCCTGAACGGCAGCCAGGGATGATCACTGAAGCTTCGCCTTTGAAGGATGTTCGGAAGGCTGGCTGGAGGCTGGCACGGCTCCTGGGCTGGCGACGTTTCAACAATTGGTAGCAGAGTTTGGTTAACGATCTATGCTCTCTGAAGTTTTTGCCAAGTTTGCAGTTAAGAAGCCGGAGCAGTCGTAAGTCAAGCAGGAGGTTTGACTGTGAGACGCTGATCGGATTTCTAAAGGTCTGCAACGCCGCTGTTTGTTTTCAGAGAAAAACACAGCCAAGGTTCCTTTGTTCTGGGGGAGCGGAGAAAACGAAAGCAGTTTGCAGCTGTTTTCTGTTTCCACTGCCAGAGAGGTCGATGAGCCAGGGAGAGCTCTGCAACGCTGAAAAGGGAACCGTGAGTAAAACATTGTGCTAAATGATTTATAGGGCAATTAACCTCAGAGAAGCAAGTCGCGTTTGAGCTGTGATTTACGCTCAGAGACTGCCGGAGGTTTTTACAGCTCACTGAAGAAGCTGTTTACGTCCTGCTAAAATGGACGCTTGGCAAGGAGACCAAAAGTTGTTGTGCCCCCTATTGACTGATGAGAATTATCAGAGTTGGGTCATTAAAATGGAAGCTGTTTTACAGAAGCAGCGGTGCTGGGACGTTGTTGACAATCCCATTCCTTTGGCCCCAGGCAGACTTTGGAGAGACAGAGACACTCAGGCGAAGTCTGCAATAATTCTCAGCTTATCTGATACACAGTTAATTCATGTTCAGAATTGCCCCCATGCTAGACAGATGTGGGAATCTCTGAGAAGAGTCCACATGAGAGTAGCTGCCGGGACTGCGCTTTTACATTTTCAGCGGCTGACAAATATCAGGCTGAAAGAGGGTGGTAACCTGAGAGAGCATCTGATGACAATGATGTAATTGTGCCACCAACTGGCGGAAAGAAATTTTCCACTGAATGAAGCTGTTATTTGCTTTATGGTTCTCAACAGTCTAGACAAGAGTTTTAATACGGTTGCGAGTCAGCTTGGTTGCCTTCCTGCCGCGGATTTGAATGTGGCAAGGGTTACTGCTGCTCTTATGAATGAACATGACAGGCTTGCAGCTGTTGCAGTGGCTGAGGGGGAGAGTGGAGCGACATCAACCCCCCCCTACAATAGCTCAGGAGGAGTGTGCAACAGCCCTAAATGTTCGTTGCCACAAATGTGGGCTTTTGGGCCATTTGCAGAGAAACTGCAAGTCCCGTGTTCCCAAAGGAGCCAAGAAGAGCTCAGGGACAACAGAGGCCAGGGTCGGGCCAAGCCTCAGGCAAAGCCAGCAAAGGCTTTGTTTTCTCCAAAAGCCTCATCATCAACGTGAAACGCTTTTGTAGCAGATGCAGGAGCGACGCATCACCTGACTGGGAGGCGTGGCCTATTCTCCAAGTTTGAGAAAGACTCTCCTCCCTGGAAGAGAGGGGAGTGGTTGTGGGCGGGAGCCCGAGCTCTGCCCCTAGCAGGGGGCAGTAGCCCCCTGCCTCCCCCACTCACCTGGCTGGCGCCCACGCCCATCGGCAGGCACCCAACCAGGTGCCTCCGAGGGGGCGTTTACAGCAGCCTATATGCTGTGGCGCCAGCCCCTCCTCGGCCTCATTCTCCTCTCCGTCGTCTCGTCGCGATTCAACAGGATCGACAACAGGACCGTCTTCGCAGCTGCAGGAACCAGGGAAGTATTTTGCAAGGGCTGGGTTTGTGGTAGCGTGCCCGAGTCGTGTATTGGTGTAGCTTACTGGCTAGCTGCTTATTCTCATTTGAGCTTATTGTATTGTTATCAGAGTACTGGCTTGCATTACTTTGGTTTGCCCACGTTTGCTTTAGTCGCCATCCGTTCGCATTATTTTCTTTAGACTACAACCCCCCCCCCCTTCGCTTGTTTTCACCACTGTATGTGAGCGGTGAGTGTGTGTTCTTCCCCGCGCTCTACTGCAGCAGCGCTAGCAGAGCGATCCTCTATTCGCCACTGTGTGTGTGAGTGTAGAGTGTGTGGAACTGCCCGAGCTCAGGCACAGCCGTGCCAGTAAGCCCATTCCCATTCCCGTTTCGGTGCGGTCCAATCGCAGGACCGTCACGCCGAGTGTGTGCTAGGTGTGTGTGTAATTATTATTTTTTGAAAGTCACTGGGCTTGCTGTCTCTTTTTCCTTGCCTTTGTGTGTTCTCCCTGTCTTTCTTGCCAGTTTGCGTCTTCCCTGCTTGGCGAGGGTTCAAAAGCTCTGATTCTCCCCAGCCGTTTTAAAAAGACCGCTTGCAGAAGGGGAGGAGCTCGCATACCCTGCTGCCCATTATCTAATAAAATTAACAGTCACAGGTTATCTAATAAAATACACAGCCGTGTCAGCATCGCCCTTGAGCCAGTGTCACCAACTGGACTCATGCACTTCAACCCTGACTGGGCTAGGCGAGCTGGGCAGCACTTCCAGAGACCACCTTTTTAACAGGAACAGGTCAAAGTGCTGTGGACTCACAGCTTAGAGATGTGAGCACCAGATTCACTTCCACAATATAGTCGTCGCACAGCAGAGTACAGCAGAGTCTGGCAGTGTATAAACGACTCGGAGAGCAGCTCTGTAGAATATCTTCTTTTATTCTATAACTATAACTATAATACAAAACTATATACAGAGCTAAATAGGTCTAAGCATAAATGAATGCTGCACTGAGTGTCTGCAGCTGCTCTTAGCAGCAACCTTATCTCTACACACGATCTCTAACACTCAGTCTCTCTCTCTCTCCGACACACCGACTGACTGACTGACTGACTTGCTGCTGGGGCTGAATAAGTAGAAAGCAGAACACTGCTCCTCCTCTCTGGAAAATCAGCAGACTCGACAGAAGATTCTTGGATATGGGAGGGGTGAAATCTCCTCATCCTCCCCCATTTCATCCGACCATTTCAAGAATCTTTAATATAACTGCAATTTATACACACACTCCAAAACTGGTTCTCTGCTTACAACCTTGGTTTACATATGCAGGTATCTATCTCCCCCTTTATCTAAGACACTTTTATCAATACCATTTAACAGTTACTGCAACCACTCTGTGTCCATTAGGAACGAGTTAAAACATAAATCTCAATCTGCTGTTTACACAAAATACACATTGTGAACACACAAATGAATAAGCAGCTTCTAGAAAAATCTTCACACACATTTCTTCCTCTCAAATACAAATTGACATATCTAATTAGGCAGATTTGAACAAACCACTTTCAGTACTCAAACACATGTTTGCTCCTTCAATCCTGATCCTTCAAATGTACTTCATGCTAGATTTAAAAACCCCACCAGAGTTGCTCGTGACCGCAGCCTTAGCGAACTCTTCAGAAAACCTTTTCGGTGGTACACCCTTGGTTGTTCTCTCGGATCTGCGCAAAACTCTTTGATCCTCTTGTTCTGATGCTTCCTCCTCTCTGGGAGAATGGGGAGCTAAAGTATATGAAGCTGCTAAGTCTGAATCAGCGTCAGACTCATCTGAGGCTTTGGGGCTCTGATAATCTGTGCCATCATCTGGATCTACATTGGCATCAGGATTATCAATCACATCAGAACTTGCCTCCCTCTTAACTTTCTTTGCCCCTTTTGCACCATCATCACAAATGGGATGGCACTGAAAAACGCCAACTCTGTCCCATTGTGGATTCTCGTCAATACTCCTGGTCAGCCTTATGGTTTTCGTGTCTGTGATCAGGACACGATAAGACCCTTTCTCATATCCTAGGAAAACACCATGTTCTCCACGCTTGCTCAGTTTGTCACCCTGCGAGGTGTGCACCCAAACCTCCGACCCAAAAATTTTAAAGTGCTTCACACATGGCTTCCTTCCGTGAAGCATCTCATACGGGGTGCAATTTATTGCGGACTGGTACCTCCTGTTATACACGTGACAGAAAAACGAAAGAGCTTCGGCCCAAAAAGGATTGGGCAGCCCCGAATCATGTAATAGTGTTCTGATTCCTTGCTGCAGGGTCTGGCTTATTCTCTCACATAAACCATTCTGCCAGGGTGATCTGGGCGTGGCCGTCCTATGCTCAATGCCCTGTTCAGAAAGAAAAGCCTCAAACTCTTCTGAACAAAACTCTCCACCCCTGTCTGTGAAAATACAACATACATTCTCATTATGTACATTCCTGAGCCATTTACAAAACTGACAAAACTTAGTAAAGGCTTCAGACTTTTTCTGCAACTTATAGACCCAAACATACCTCGAATAGGAGTCTATCAAAACCATGAAAAACCTTGAATTGCCTCTAGAGAGCGCTAGGGGCCCCACTAAGTCTGCATGAATGACTTCGTATGGTTTCTTGGCCTCTCTCCCAGACTCTGTACCTTTGGGAGCTTGCCTTGCCTTACTCTCAGCACAAGAAACACATTTCATGTGGTAGGGACATTCTTTCAACTTCATACCCTGAACCATATCAGGCATTTTTGCCACAGCCTGGAAATTCAAATGACCATAAACACGGTGGTAATAATGAATACATTGGTCATGCATCTTCTCATTCTTATCAATAGACAAATTGCAACACTCTTTCTCAGTTGCTTCAGCAGTACCTGTACCTGAAACAAAAGGCAATTGGTACAAACCATTAACACATTTTGCATATAGAATGAGCTTGCCATCTCGACGAATTTCACAACGAGATTTAGCAAACACCACCTTAAACCCTTGACGATCAAGCTGGGAAACACTCAACAAATTGTCCTGAATATCAGGAGCATACAGGACATTCTTAATTGTTGCATTCAGGCTCTTTAAGAACACAGTTCCCTTTGCCAAACTCGTGAGAACAGTCCCATCTGCTTGATGAATTTCTTTCTCTTGCTTCTCAAGCTGAACAAAGAGATCCTTATCTTTGGCCACGTGGTTGGTACAGCCAGAGTCGATCACGAAGAAACTCTGCCCACATTGATTGGAACAGCGAGAGATCAAGGCCTTTGAAGTAGCAGGTGCTTGGGGATTTCGTCCTCCTCCCCCTCTGCCTCTGAAGTTTCCCTTCTTCTTTGAAGTTTTCCTGCAGCACTGAAAACTCAAATGGCTTTGTGCTCCACACGAAAAGCACCGCCTCAACTTTAGTGCTTTAACAGGAGCAGTTTCACTTTCACTTTCCCCTGCTGAAGACTCAGGCACATTTTCAAGCACCCTTTTAACAGCACAGTCCCGGCTTTCTCTAACAGCCTGTCTGTGATCCCACTCATTCAAGAGCACGCTAGACACATAATCTTCTGTTAGCCGGTCAGCAGGCATTGTTGAAATCTGGGCAGCTACTCCATCGTAAGTATCGTCTAGGCTATTTATCATCAGCATTGCAAACACAGCCTCTGAAATAGCCAGGTCTCGCTGAACAAGGTCCTGTCTGAGACGCTTTAACTGAGATAGATGGCTAGGCAAATCACCACCTTTCTCCAACTGCAGCCTGCACAGCTTCTTGAAGAAAATCACACTGGAACCAGCATTTTGTCTCAGATGCATATCTCTCAACTTATGCCAAACAGCTCGTGCAATCTCTTGACCCTCTAAGTTCACCAGCAAGTGGTCTGAAACACTCAAAACAATTGTCCCTCAGGCTTTCATATCTGCAGCATGCCACTCAGCCCAATCATCATCATCCTTATCTGGAGGGTCATCTTCTATCGTGTGAAATAGCTTTTCCCTCTGTAAAAGCGCTTTCATCTTTACTTGCCAAACTGCGTAGGTTTCAGGCATGAGGAGAGGAAAGGACAGAGCCATCTGGCCAGAATGTGCACAGGCCATGTCTGCTATTACTTAGAGCAAGACACTTCCCTCATGCAACACAGATAAAGCCTTGGATCCTTCAGCCACTCTCTCTCCCACTCAGAGCGCAATTAACAGGCAAACAGGGATGCTATCTTCTTTCTTTGGCAGTCAGCAACATACCTCCATAAATCAAGCAGCAGCAACAGCAACAGCGGCAGCTTGAACACTCTGCTCCAAAACAGCTCTGCTTCTAGGCACCACAAATCAGTCCAGCATGCAGCCTCCGTTCCGCCATCCAGCGATCAGCAACAGAAACCTCTGGCGACTGGGATGACTGGAACAACGACTGGTCAGACGACTGGGCCCATAACCGATGTCAGCATCGCCCTTGAGCCAGTGTCACCAACTGGACTCATGCACTTCAACCCCGACTGGGCTAGGCGAGCTGGGCAGCACTTCCAGAGACCACCTTTTTAACAGGAACAGGTCAAAGTGCTGTGGACTCACAGCTTAGAGATGTGAGCACCAGATTCACTTCCACAATATAGTCGTCGCACAGCAGAGTACAGCAGTCTGGCAGTGTATAAACAACTCGGAGAGGTGCTCTGCAGAATATCTTCTTTTATTCTATAACTATACCTATAATACGAAACTATATACAGAGCTAAATAGGTCTAAGCATAAATGAATGCTGCACTGAGTGTCTGCAGCTGCTCTTAGCAGCAACTTTATCTCTACACACGATCTCTAACACTCAGTCTCTCTCTCTCAGTCTCTCTCTCTCTCCAACACACCGACTGACTGACTGACTGACTTGCTGCTGGGGCTGAATAAGTAGAAAGCAGAACACTGCTCCTCCTCTCTGGAGAATCAGCAGACTCGTCAGGAGATTCTTGGATATGGGAGGGGTGAAATCTCCTCAGTCGCGTATCTGCCTGAGTCGCGTATTGGTGTAGCTTACTGGCTAGCTGCTTATTCTCATTTGAGCTTATTGTATTGTTATCAGAGTACTGGCTTGCATTACTTTGGTTTGCCCACGTTCGCTTTAGTCGCCATCCGTTCGTGTTATTTTCTTTAGACTACAACCCCCCCTCCTTCGCTTGTTTTCACCACTGTATGTGAGCAGTGAGTGTATGTTCTTCCCCGCGCTCTACTGCAGCAGCGCTAGCAGAGCGATCTTCTATTCACCACTGTGTGTGTGAGCGTAGAGTGTGTGGAACTGCCCGAGCTCAGGTACAGCCGTGCCAGTAAGCCCCTTCCCGTTTCGGTGCGGTCCGATCGCAGGACCGTCACGCCGAGTGTGTGCTAGGTGTGTGTGTAATTATTTTTTTTTGAAAGTCACTGGGCTTGCTGTCTCTTTTTCCTTGCCTTTGTGTGTTCTCCCTGTCTTTCTTGCCAGTTTGCGTCTTCCCTGCTTGGCGAGGGCTCAAAAGCTCTGATTCTCCCCAGCCGTTTTAAAAAGACCGCTTGCAAAAGGGGAGGAGCTCGCATACCCTGCTGCCCATTATCTAATAAAATACACAGTCACGGGTTATCTAATAAAATACACAGCTGCGGGCGTCCTTTTGGTTGGATATTTAATGGCGCCATTACTAAGCTCCCATATCCTTGCCAGCTGCCGCTTGTCGGCTGCCGCTTTTCATTCTTTTAAGCTCACCCCCCCCCCCGTGGTTTCCGTGCTTGGCAGCTGGGATCTTTTGAGCTGGGGATAATCTTGGGGACGGCTGCGGTTTGTGCTGGTTAATTACACTAAGAGCAGCTGCGTTTGTTTTTTGGGATCCTTTTTAAGGAGCATACTTCTAGGAATAGTTATTTTCCACTCCAGTTTGTCGTACGTGTTCTGCTGCTTGTGATACTTTAGCCATTAGCCCAGCTCTCCACGTGCTTGTCTGCTCCCCCTGTTGTTGAATTGTCCTCCCTCCCCCTCCGCTAGCCGGCTCTGTGTCCTCCCTCCCCCTCCGCTAGCCAGCTCTGTGTCCTTCCTCCCCCTCTGCTGGCCAGCTCTGTGCGTTTAAACCACCAGCCTCTCCTTTTTTGCTGTGCTGTTTAAATCGTATTGTGTTGAGGGAGAGCATTCTCTTTATTTTTTGGCTAGCCGCGTGTCTTTGTCCTTCCCCCCCCTCCACCTCACTTTTCGTCGTCTCCACTCCCGTACACCGACTGCTCCTCCTCCCCCATCGCTGGCCGGCTCTGTGCGTTGAAAACCACCAGCCTCTCTCTTGCTGTTAAAATTGTATTTGGTTGAGGGGATTTCGTATAGACAGGCTGCTTCTGCCCCTCGGAGCTTATTTTATTTGAAAATCCTGTTATTCCCCCCCCCCCATCGACATTCCCTCCCCCTTCCTTACTCATTTATTTCGTTCGTAGAATCACATTCTGTTGCCTTAGAAATACTGTCTGTTTGCAAGTGACTCATTCAGTTGCCATAGAAGCGGTTGCTGCCTAAGGGCAGAAACATAGTAGTTAACGAGTGGTAGTTAAGGGCTTTGTGCTTCAGCCTTCTCATTTGTAAGAGGCAGCGTTTCCTGAAGCTGCATCCCCAGGGTTATTTGTCCCTTGGGGCTTAAGTGATCGCCAGGCTAATTTACATTGTTGCTCGGCAGCTGCACCATTCATAGCCCCCTGGTTTGAAGAACAGCAGGAAGCTTTGCATTGTGGCCGGGAAGCCAGCATTTATTGCGTCTTTGGCTGCCTTTTGTTTGGGGGGCTTAAGGGGCAACTTGCTTTGACTTTACCATTATCGCCGGAGCCCCTTGTTTTCCTATTGCCTACTTATTGCCGCTGCTCACTTTACTCCAGTGTTGTGCAGCTGTGGGTATTATTTAATAACCACTCAGCAATTGATTATCATACAGTGACAGTATAATTAATTAATTGCACAGTGACATTAAATTGATGAGTTTACAGAGGTTGGGTAGTTGATCGTTGTGCCAGCACCTATTAAGCAACAACTGTGATATCAATTTTATCACAATTCTGATACTGCTGCCACCACAATTTAATTGATATAATTTCACATAGTATAATTGATTTATTGCGCAGAATAATTGATTTATTGATAGTACAATTGATTTATTGCACAGTGACAATATAACTGATATAATTTCACAGTGCTTAGACAGTTGATTGTTTTGATAGCACCTATTGCGCAGCGACAGCGATATCAATTTCATCATAAGTTTGATTAATAGCACCATTAATAATTAACTAAGTAAGGGACAAATAATAACAGCAATAATTGTTTGGATCAACAGCTGTTAATTATAATCAAATTAATTTGAAATTTAAACAATTTTATTATAAACAATAGTGACAAATAAATAATAATAATAATATTATTTATTTATTTATTACTAATAATAATAATAATAAATTATTTTTAAATTATAATAATAATATTTTTTTTAAAAAAATATAAATAAAATAAATAAATAAATAAAATATAGTATATTAAAAAAAACTTGCAGATTCAGATAACCCAAACCAATTAGCAGCAGTTACACTTTATTGTACGAAGCGTATCTCATGGCGCCTAAGAGAAAGCGCGTGTCTGAAGAAGCACGCAATGCAGGTGGGAACACATCCCGGGGACAACAGGGTAGGAGTAATAATCAGAAGCCCATTTCTCATTTTCTCAAAGCATTTAGGTCATTTATAGACGATTATGAGCAATGCTTTCCCGATGAAAACCCCAGCCCTCCCCCTTCTCCCGACGTCATTCCGGATACGCAGGTGGTTCCGGAGAGTCCGCGATCTTCCTAATGGGACGAACTACGTAGCACCTCGGCCGCCCTCTTTAATGATTCCCAATTGACAAGGGCGGGTGCAAATCTTAGGTCAGAACCAGTTCGGACTAGGTCACAGTCTCAGTCTTCAGGCATCCGCGTCTCGTGATCGGGGGGGAGGAGGCGACATCTAAGTCTGCCCGTATTAATAACCTTGTCGCTTCTAGCTCTTCCAATCGTTTGCAGGATAAACGGCCCAGGGTGCAGCTACCAGAATCAGCCTCTTCATCTGCAGCAGAGGACAAGCAGCAGGAGTTGGAGGAGGCCCCCAGTGCAGTGTCAGAGGAAAAGCCTTCGGGGAAGAGGCGTGAGAAGAAGAAACACACTTGCAAGAAAAGGAAGTCAAGGAAGAATGACACAGACGAGGAGACAGGTAGTTCTTCAGAGTATGATAGTGATGTGTCCTTGGGCTCCTACTGGGGTAAAGGAGAGGAAATATCTGGTCTTCCGGACTGGGCTCTCTCAAGGAGGGCCAATTGCCATCGGAAAAAGTTTGGGGGGACCCAGGAGTGGAAGGATGGGCTTTGGTAAAAGAGTCAACCACATCCACCTACTCAACTTCAGATGTGATCCCAGGGGATCATCTCTCCCCCAAATTGTGTGCAAAAAATTTAAATGGTGAGTTCGTTGATATGTTTAAGTTAGTTCTTCCTGCAGAGGAGTTAGGTAGGGGTGAAAAGAGGCCTTCCCATGGGAAGCGGAAGAGCAAGTACCCCACCGTGCCTAGGACATTTGAAAACTGGTTAAATGGGTTCCAGGCTTTTATGGGGACGATAGTGGCGGCCTATCCCAAGCGAGCAGTTCATTTGGTTGCTTATCTTTCGCACATTCGCACGGCATGCGCCCTCTCAGGGGAAGCCGCCGCCATAAGCTATGATAAGAAGTTCCGCAGGAAGGCTTCTAGGATCCCGTTAGCACGCTGGGATCAGATGGAAAACGGCATCTGGTCGATAGCAGTGGGTCCGTATGTAGAGAAGAAACCGGTTGATTCATACCGATCGGCCAGGACTGACCCATGAAGGGACTTCAGGCGCAGGGTATGCTGGGAGTACAATAAAGGCTCATGCCAAAGGTCATCGTGCAAATGCCCACATGAATGCGATAGGTGCGCCGGGGCTCACCCTGTAGCAACTTGCTTTAAGGGGGGAAAACAGCCCTTTCGTGGATGCCGGGGGTTCCATCACTCCAGTTCCAGGGGAGCCCCCGCGGCTGGGAACAGAAGATGAGGTAGTTTTGGAACTGGCTCCCCCCCTATCAAGCTAGCCCCACTTTGCGAGCTTCTGTCCTTTTACCCAGATAAAAACGCAGCTTCCTATCTTCGGGAGGGATTTTCCAGCGGGTTTCGAATCCCAGTAGCAGGTTCTTTAATAGCAAAATATTCCCCCAATCAGAAGTCCGTTAGGGAGAGACCGGAATTTGCCGAGAGAAAGATAGCCAAAGAAGTGAGCGCAGGCAGGGTAGCAGGCCTGTTTGACAGCCCCCCCATCCCAAATTTACACGTATCACCATTAGGCATCGTTCCCAAGAAGACCCCTGGGGAATTTAGGCTCATTCACAATCTCTCTTATCCGAAAGGCGGCTCGGTAAATGATGCCATCCCACCAGAGTTATGCACGGTAAAATACGCCTCCTTCGATCAGGCAGTTAAACTAATTAGGAATTTTGGTCACAGGGCACTTTTAGCAAAGTGAGATATTGAATCGGCCTTCCGCCTTTTGCCAGTGCACCCTAATGACTTTTGGTTGCTGGGCTTCAGATTTCAAGGGAAATATTATGTTGATAGGGCCATGCCAATGGGCTGTTCAGTAGCCTGTTCGGCATTCGAAACATTCAGCACCTTTTTGGATTGGGCCTTGCGTTTTAGGACTAATTCCACTGGGGTCACGCACTATCTGGATGATTTTCTTTTCGTGGGAAAGTCCAACACTGGGGAATGTGCCTCCTTGCTTGGGGCCTTCTCAGCTCTGGCCCAGGACCTGGGTGTTCCCCTCGCAGCAGAAAAAACGGAGGGCCCGGCCACGCGCATCACATACTTGGGCATCGAGTTGGATACAATTGCCCAATCATCCCGCTTACCAAAGGAAAAAATTGACGCCCTTATGGAGATAATCCGAACTACCCTTACGCTAAGAAAGATCACTCTTAGGCAAATTCAATCCCTGTTAGGTCATTTTAATTTCGCTTGCAGAGACTTCCGGAGGCGACGCGAAACGGCAATGGCGGTCCTCTTTACGCTGTGAAGAGGGGCTCCGCGGAAAAGGGTCGTCCGCTGCGGCAAAGCAGAGACCCATCAAGAAAAACCGCAGGCAGAGTGAGCCTGTGGCCGTGGGACTCGGCGGGTGCCAGAAGCGCAGAAGGGACCCCGTAAGGGGCTCCGGAACGTGAAAGGGGGAGCGGCACTGTGAGTTCATCGCTCTTTCCGTGGATGCAAAGCCGCGCAGCTGCTGCCGATGAGCGCCGACCTTTCTTCCTGAAAAACATCGGATTGGCTGTAATTTACCCGTGAGTAAGGGGTATTAAAATCTGGATCCAAAATTTAAAACTTGGAAATTCGGCCGAAAACGGGAGGCGAGTAACAGGAAGTCCGTCTCCCGATCTTGCTAAACAGATCAAAGCAAAGACTCTGAGGAATGCTGAGGAGTTTAAAGGAGATCGTAAAAGTGGAACTATTGTGCATTTACAGACTTAGTTAAAGGATAAAGGAGAAATTATTCTTAAATCTGTGGGATCTGCTTTTGGAACTTTCTTCTTGTTTTTCCTTTGCTTTTGGATTTAAAAGGGACAACCAAGCCGTCGAGCTGCCAGCGCGCAAGAGAGCTGTCAAACTGCGGATTACTGTTGCAAGAGTTTAAACTGTTACACACATTGAGGTCTCAACACTTAAACATTGTTGCTGTCACCTTTCTTGTTACCTTGTGGCTTTCCTTTAAGAAATAGAAGGCTTTTGGGAACTTTCCTTTTGTCTCGGAACTATAAGGATTTAACATAGGGAATATAGGAACTTTAATGGCGGAAAAATTATTCCCTTCCTTGAAACTGTGAGATACCCCCCCTAGTGGATTGTGGAGATATAGAGGCCTGGGAACTACACTTTGTTTGGACTTTCTGAGGTTTAATTGTTTACATTCTGGACTTGTCTATCCCATGGAATAAAAGATAATTTGACCTTGAACAGAGGCAGGTGGGGAATGAGCGGCACAGGGAAAACAAGAGCAGCTAAAGCTAAAGAAAAAGAAAAAAAAGCTGTGCAACTCGTTCAAACAACTTTAACTCATCAACGGAGATCATCTGTCCCAACTGTGCTGACAGCACAGGAGGTGGAAGCTGAACAGCCTGCTGCAGAAGATATGGCAGCAGGAGGGTCTGAAGCAGTTTTGAAACAAATTTTGGAGCAATTAGCAATTTTGAACCAAAAGGTGGACAATCAATCAACAAAAATTGACCAAGCAACAACCTCTATTAGTAAACTGTCTGAAAAGGTTTCCCAGCATACCCAAGCAATTGAGAATTTGCAAGGAGCAACAGCTGAAAATCATAAATTAGCTGAGGAAGCCTTTCAAAAAGCAGAGCAAGTGAATAAAAAGGTTGATGAGATTAAGGGAGAAGTTAGGCCTCTGCAAAGACAGGTAGGGGAACAGCAAGCCTACCTGTCAATGGTTGAACTGAAAAATAAGGAGAATAACCTCAGGCTGAGGGCCATCCCAGAATCGGAGGAAGGTAATTTGGAGGGATTTTTGACACTTTTATTTTCCAAGTTCTGGGGAATAGAAGAAGATAAAGACTTTAAAATTGTGACGGCATTCAGACTGGGTAGATCGGTAAAGAAAGACAAGGCCAGAGACTGTTTGGTCATCTTGAGATCAAGAGAAGAAAGAGACAAGATACTAGGCCTACATTTTAAAAAATCTTTGGAGATACAAGGTAAAAAGGCTGAAATTTACAGAGATATACCCAAACAGCTTTTGGATCTTAGAGCCTCATATTTAGAACTGACAAAATTGTTGAGATACAACGCAATCCCTTATAGGTGGGAGTTTCCGCAAGGACTATCATTTACCTACAAAGGAAGGAAAGTAAGAATTAAAACACCAGAGGACCAGCAGAAGTTCCTACACGACCACGGGGAAGACCTCCAAAAAGGGGCAGCAGCTTCTTGGCCACCGCCACTACCGGAACCTACACCTGGAGTTGGACCAGTATTACCACCACCGGGATCGGAGGAAAATCAAGATACCCCATTGTAAGACTTACGAATTGATCCAGGATGTCTCTGCAACTGCTTAGTTGGAACATAAATGGCGGAAACTCCCCGGAAAAAAGAAGAAAAGTGTTTCATATCTTGAAAAAAGAACAATTGGACATTATTTGCCTGCAAGAAACCCATGTGACAAGGCTCCATAGGAAAGTGTTAATTAATAAAAGGTTAGGCCAGGAATTCATTTCTTCGGATAAAGTCAAGAAAAGAGGAGTGGTGATATATGCAAAGGAGAGCCTGTCACCGAAATTTTTATTTGAAGATGAACTAGGCAGAATGAATGAATGACACATTACTAAGAGATCAGGAGATTGTTAAGAAGGCCCAAAAAACTCTAAAGGACTATTTTGAGATAAACTTAAACACTACGGTGGAAAAAAGAACAATCTGGGACGCAAGCAAAGCAGTCATGAGAGGGTTTCTAATACAACAAAATACGATAAAGAAAAGACTCTGGAATGAAAAGAAGGAGAAGATATTGGAGAAAATAAGAGAAGGAGAGAAAAAATTAAGATCTAGGCCTAAGTCGAAGGAAGTGCTGAGAGAAGTGAAATTTTTCCAAGCACAATATTCGAAATTGATAAACCAAGAAGTGGAATGGAAAATTAAGCAAATGAAACAAAGATCTTTTGAATCAGCTAACAAGTGTGGGAAACTGCTAGCATGGCAGTTGAAAAAAAGACAAAAATTAAATATAGTTACAAATCTAGAGATTGAAGGGAGAATTGTTCAGAAACCCGAGGAAATTAGAAAGTGTTTCCAGAGATATTTCAAAGAACTTTATGCACAAGGGCCGCAGAAAGAGTTTGAGGTGGATCAATATGTCAAAACCAATGGATTACAAAAAATACCCCAGGAAATGAGAACAATCCTGAATGGTAAAATTACACGGCAGGAAATCGAAAGTGTCATACAGAACCTCCAACTAGGCAAATCTCCAGGCCCTGATGGACTTACCTCCAAATATTACAAAGTTTTGAAGGACTACTTGATACAACCCTTGATGGAGGTCTGTAATCAGATTATGGAGGGGAGGAAGGCACCGGAAACGTGGAAAGAAGCTTTCATCACATTGATACCTAAACTAGAAACTGAAAAGACCCAACTTAAGAACTACCGTCCCATCTCACTCCTAAATGTGGATTATAAAATCTTTGCGGACATTTTGGCAAATAGATTTTAAAAAGTCCTTAATGAAGTGATCCATAAGGACCAGGCAGGCTTTCTCCCTGGTAGGCATTTGTTTGATAACACAAGAAACATCATCGACATTTTGGAACTTTTACAAACAAATCTTAACACTAGAGCGGTGTTAATATTTATTGATGCGGAGAAAGCCTTTGACAACATTTATTGGATGTTTATGAAGAAAAATTTGGAAGGGATGGGAGTGGGACGGGGGTTTGAAAATGGAATAGAAGCAATTTATTCAGAGCAAAAAGCTAAATTGATTGTTAACAATGTGGTGACAGAGGAGTTCAAAATAGAAAAAGGGACACGACAGGGGTGCCCCCTATCCCCTCTATTATTTATTTCAGTCCTGGAGGTGCTATTGAACATGATCAGAAAGGACCGGTTGGTACAAGGAATCGAGGTCGGAGTGAAACAATACAAACTGAAAGCATTTGCAGATGACTTGGTATTAACATTACAGGAGCCAGTCTCTAGTTCTAAAAGAGTTTTAGAATTAATTTCTGATTTTGGTCGAGTGGCGGGATTCAAGTTGAACAAGCAAAAGACTAAGGTTTTAGCAAAAAATTTGACATCTACAGAAACAGATGAGTTCCTGAAAGAGACAGAATTAAATGTGGTTAAAAAAGTGAAATACCTAGGGGTGTATCTGACCTCCAAAAATTTGAATTTGTTTAAAGATAATTATGAGAAATGTTGGTCAGAAATTAAACGAGACATGGAAATTTGGTCAAGATTGAAACTTTCCTTGTTAGGTCGAATAGCAGCTATAAAGATGAATGTATTGCCGAAAATGTTATTTTTGTTTCAGACCCTACAGATTGTGGACAAGGTGGAATGTTTTGGAAAGTGGCAGAAGGATATTTCTAAGTTTGTTTGGCAGGGCAAAAAGCCCCGAATAAAGTTTAAAATTTTAACTGATGCGAAAGAAAGAGGGGGATTTGCCCTGCCAGACTTGAGGTTATATTATGAATCTGCAGCCTTCTGCTGGATGAAAGATTGGATTTTGCTGGAGAACACTGATGTCCTAGATCTGGAAGGGTTTGATAATGCTTTTGGGTGGCATGCATATTTGTGGTATGACAAGGTTAAAGTTCATAAACTGTTTAAAAACCATATTGTTAGAAGAGCAATTTTTATGGTCTGGACAAAATACAAAGACTTATTGGAAAGTAAGACCCCGAGGTGGCTTTCACCGGTGGAGGCCAAGGCACGTAAGAGACTCAATATGGAGGCCTATTGGCCAAAATACTGGGAAATAATTGAAAAAATTGGAGACAATTGGAGGTTACAGAGCTTGGAAAAATTAAAAAACAAGGTGCGAGATTGGTTGCATTATGCCCAAATTCAGGAGGTTTTTAAAGTGGACAAAAAGGTGGGATTCCAGGTGGAAAAATCGAAATTAGAGACAGAATTGTTAGAACCAAAAAATAAACTGCTCTCCAGAATGTACAACTTGCTGCTTAAATGGAACACACAGGACGAGATAGTCAAATCCGCCATGATAAAGTGGGCACAGGATATTGGACACAACATTATGTTTGAAGACTGGGAAAGGTTATGGAACACCAGAATGAAATTCACGGCATGTAGTGCCTTGAAGGAAAATATTATGAAAATGATATACCGGTGGTACATGACCCCAGTCAAGCTTGCTAAGATATATCACCTGTCTGATAATAAATGTTGGAAGTGTAAGGAGGCGGAAGGGACATTCTTTCACCTCTGGTGGACATGTCCGAAAGTGAGGGCCTTCTGGGAGATGATTTATAATGAGCTAAAAAAGGTATTTAGATATACCTTACCTAAGAAACCGGAGGCCTTTCTTCTGGGCATTGTAGACCAGAATGTGTTAAAGAAGGATAGAACCTTTTTTATGTATGCTACTACTGCAGCAAGAATTCTCATCGCAAAGCATTGGAAGACACAAGATTTACCCACGCTGGAGGAATGGCAGACGCAGTTGATGGACTATATGGAATTGGCTGAAATGACTGGCAGAATCCGAGACTTGGGAGAAGAAGCAATGGAAGAGGACTGGAAAAAATTTAAGGACTATCTACAAAAATATTATAAGTTGTATGAATGCTAAGAAAATGCACCATTTAGGAAATCTTAGCCCCAGCAATAGCAATTAGGTGAAATGAAAATTAAGGTACAAGAAATTTGAGGTGGAATTAGGAAATAATTTTATTGTGTTTTAATTAAAATATATAAGAATTGGTGTACAATATTTGGAATTTGATAACATGATAAATTGAAAGATACAATAAGTTATGAAATAAGATGACAAATTGCTGAAGTTTGTATTATAAATAATGCAAGGTCTGGAGGATGTGGGGAAGTCCAGTAGATTTGATAAAAGGATTACGGAAATTTGAAACTTTTATATTCTTTTTCTTTTATCTGTTTTTCTTTTCTGTATCTCTGTATCCTGTAAAATTAATAAAAACATAAAAAAAAAAATAATAATTTCGCTTGCAGGGTAGTTTCCCCTGGTCGCCCCTTCTGCACCCGCCTGGCCAGGCTTTCGGTTGGTCTCAGGCACCCACACCACAGGGTCCGACTTTCCAAGTCAGTTAAGGCAGACCTGGAGGTTTGGTTGACATTTTTGGAACACTACAACGGAGTATCCCTATGGCAGGATGCTCTAAATTTGTCCTCAGAGTTCCAGGTCCAATCAGATGCGGCAGGGTCCCTGGGCTTTGGCTTGTACTTCAGGGGACGATGGTGCGCTCAACGATGGCCAACGGGGTGGCAGGGCCAGGCCATCACGCAGGATCTCACTTTCCTTGAGTTTTTTCCAATAATAGTGGCCGTACATATCTGGACGGAGGAGTTTCGAAATCGCCGTGTGTGCTTCAGAACCGACAACCTGGCAGCGGTGAACATACTGGCTAGGCAGTCATCTCGATCTGCGAGGGTCTCCTCCCTTCTGCGGTCGTTTGTTCTCCGGTGCCTTGAGTACAACATAATTTTTTCAGCCAAATTCATACCAGGGACCAATAATGATATAGCCAATGCCTTGTCTCGCTTTCAGATATCTCGCTTCCGGTCGCTAGCACCTGGAGCGCAACTGTTGCCCGAACCCTTTCTGGAGCACCTGTGGAACGTTGGAGACGCAAAGTGATGAAGGGAGTATTAGCGTCTGTCGCACCCTCCACTCTCAGGTCTTACAAGAAGGCCTGGTGCGATTTCTTGGGTTTCAGGTCTGGCCACCCACCACTGACGATGTTCTGCAGTACCTTTCCCATCTTGACGATTTGGGACGGGCTCCCAAAACCTTAAAGATACACATAGCCACCATCAGCTTCTTTGCTAAAGCCACATTTTCCTTTGATCCGTGCTGTGACTTCCTTATCCGCAGAGCTATTGAGGGTTGGGGCAGGCTTCAACCCCCTAGGGCCGAGGGCCATAAGCCAATTTCTTATGGGTTGCTAGCTCAGATACGCATAAAGCTTAGGTCAATTTGCTGGACCAAGTTTGAGGCTCACCTCTTTTCCGCGGCGTATGCTATCGCCTTTTTTGGCCTCTGAGAGTTGGCGAAGTTGTGGTTGAGGTTAGTGCAGGCGGTTCAACGCATGGCCTCCTTATGGAGGACGTGCAGTTGTCCGAATCTAGCTTGACAGTGCGGATACGTCAATCCAAAACTGATCAGGCCGGTAGGGGTGTTCTAGTTAAACTTACAGCGTCGGCGCAGCAGGGCCCATGCCCGGTCAAGGACACTAGGCGGTACCTCTACCTCAGACCACCCGGCCCGGGTCCACTTCTGGTTCACGAAGATGGGTCACCCTTACTGAGACACCAATTCCCAAGGGTACTCCGCAAAGCTATTGATGCTTGTGGTTTATCTTCCCAGGAGTATGCTGCGCACTCATTCAGGATTGGCGCCGCAATAACAGCTGCGCGCTTGGGTCTGCCTGCAGATAAGATTAAGGAAATGGGCCGGTGGAAATCCAATGCTTATAAGGGTTATATTCGCTAGAATGCGCTCTGCTACATTACCCCTACTTACCTGTTTTCCCTTCCTTTCATTCTCAGCTGTGTTCAGGAGAAGTGTGTGGATCTGCGGCCACAGTATAGTCCATTGGGCCCACGTACGGGCGGTCAGCTGCGGCCTCACGCCTAATCTTGGTTTGCCACCTGGAGTTCGAGTTTCCTGGTTTTCGAGACGAGGCATGCGTTGGGAAGAGCTTATGCCATTGCTGGTGGAGAAAGTAGCCACGTTCAGCTCTCCCGACATCCTTGTCATTCAATTAGGGGGAAATGACCTTGTTAACAGTAGAAGTGCGGACTTGTCGTGGAACATAAAAAGAGACTTGGATACGATTGCTGCCTTGTGTCCCGGAACAACGGTGTTCTGGTCCTCCTTCCTGAAGAGAATTGTTTGGCGTGGTGCACAGAACTGTATGGCCATTGAAAAAACCAGGAAACTCGTAAATCGGGCAGTGGCCCGTTGGGTGCGATTTATGAATGGCCGAGTCATTTTTCATGACCGTATCCGGATTGGCGACCAGGCCTTATACCGGAATGATGGGGTGCATCTCTCAGACCCGGGGAACAACATTTGGCTAGATAGCGTCAGCAGCAGCATTTGGGATTGGTTGCAGCAGTGAGGGTATTGGCGGCGAGCCTTTTTTGGCTCGGGTGGCGGTTAGGCATTGGAATAATGTGTTGTGGTGTGTCGAAGGGCTAGGTGTGGCCATCGCCTATGCCTTCAATTTTTGGGTATTCCGTTAAAGGAATCTGGCGGTCGTGTACTCTGTCCGATGCCTGCTTGGCGGGAGGCCATGGCACGACCCTCGGTGACATCAGGGGAGAGCCTATAGTTGGATTAGCATCAACAGGCTCCACCTACTGGTGAATAAACACCCTCGTTTTAGACATCCAATGCCTAAGCCAATACCTTTTCACTGCTGTAATCAATAAAGTTGTGGCCTTTTCTTGCCCATTAACCTTATATCACGTGTCCTTGTGTATTCATTCCAAATTGCGGGGGTCGGGTCCTCGAACCACAATCGGCATTTTACAGTCAAGCAAGCCAACGGGCAGGTGCTCAAAGCTACAGGATTCAGGAACTGTGTTCCTGGAGAGTCTTAATTTGACTATAAACAATGTTTATTTCATGTCAGGTATGGAGTTTAACCTTCTCAGCGTGTCTCAGCTGACAAAGCAAGGACTGGTGGTGTCCTTCAACAGGAGAAGGTGCATGATCTACAAAGACAAGAAGCCATTTCTTACTGTGAAAGAAGAAGATGGACTTTACTTGTTCTCTTTTGATGATTCTGGTTGTAAAAGTTGTACTGGTGTGTGTAAAACCAATGTTTCTTGTTTTACAGGTACAGCAAAGGAAGAAGCCAAAAGCCAGAAGGTTTCTGGAAAGGTTTCTAAGGTGTTTCAGCGTGTGTATGCTGACGTAATTGGTCCTCTACCGCTCTCTAGAGGCAATGCAAGGTTTTACCTTATAATTGTGTATGGTTATTCGCAATATGTCTGGATTTACATGTTGCAAAAGCCACAACAGACCTTAGCGAAATTCAAAGAGTTTTGTTAAAAGGTAAAATTTGTTCATGATGCCAAAATTGAAAGTCTTTTCACAGATGAAAAGCCGGTGTTTGTTTCCAAGGATTTCCAGGATTTCCTAGACAAACACAACATTGAGCACAAACTTGCTGTGTCAGAGGCTTCATGGAACAAAAGTGTGTGTGTCAAGGTGAACACAGAGTTGTGCAAAGGCATGAAAGCACAACTGCATTGCTCACAATTGCCCCAAGAGTTCTGGGCTGAATCGCTGAACGCGTATTCTTACACGTGGGTAAGACAGGTTTCAGCAGGTATGGAAAATTCTCCATTTGAGAAACTGTTCCACGGAAAGCCTTCAGTGAAACACTTTAAGGTTTTTGGATCCAGAGTGTGTGCAGAGACACCACAGGGAATCAAAGATGCAAAAGACATTTTTGTGGGTTACGAAAAGGGATACTACAGAGTAGTCCTTCCCGAGTCTGATGCAGTGATTCTGACTAAAAATGTCGAATGCACTAGCAGGCGAGAGAAAGAATTTCTCCACTGTTTCCCCACTGATGCCGATGCAGATGAGGATTCTGATAGTGACGATGACAGTGAGCGCTTTACAACGAGTTCTGACGACACAGTCATTGAGGTAGGTTCACACACAATGTCCAGGCCTTCACAGGTTCAGGCTGAACTGGAATTGCAGGAACCACTGTTCACTGTTGGGCGTGTTTCTCCCAAAAGTCCCAAGGAGGATCCAGCCAGCAAGGAGGATTTGCACCTCATTCACAGATCTGAGAGAGTCACAAAGGGTGTGCCACCCAAGAGGTATTCTCAGGAGTTTGCTAACTCAGCTGTGGCATTTATAGATGGTCATATTTTATTACACCAGTCACAGAAAATTGCTGATGTGTTAAGCAAACTAAACCTGATGGATGCTAACCCTGTAGACACACCAATGACAACAGGTTATCAGGTAGATGATACTGAAGAAGCATTTTCTGACACTACACTGTACAGAAGTGTGCTAGGCAAACTAAACTTCATTGCCAGATGTTCAAGACCTGACATTGCAGTTAGCTGTAACTTGCTAAGCAGACAATTCAACAATCCTACTGTTAAGGACTGGAAAGCTCTGAAAACGCACAGCATGCTATTTGAAAGGCACTATGCACTACAGACTGAGATTTAACAATCAGAAGTCTGGCGGTCTTGAGATATTTGCTGATGCGAGTTTGGGAAGTGACACTACAGACAGGAAAAGCACATCTGGAGTTTGCTACATATACAACCAGGGTCTATTTGATTGGTCATGCAAGAAGCAAACAACAGTAAGTTTATGTTCTTGTGAAGCTGAACTGAATGCACTGTCTTATTCACTTGTGGGTTGTGAATGGTTGTTACAATTGTGTAAAGACATGAGAATTCCTGTCAAATGTCCAATCCTGGTTTATCAGGACAACAAAGCATGTTTGGCTTTGCTGACTTCTGAAGGTTGTAAGCAAAACACGAAGCACTTGCAATTGAAGCTGCAACATGCTAGAGAATGTGTTCAGAAAGGACTCGTAACAGTGTCCTACATGCCAGGTAATGAAATTCCTGCTGATTTATTGTCCAAGGTTGTTCCGAAGGATCAACACTGTACCTATGTACAGAAATTGGGTTTGTACTGAGAGTGTACATGACACGCTGCCCAGTGGTGTTCACAGAAAGGGGGAGGATGTTAGTTTCTGTGTGTGCCACTGTGCAGCTGCTTGGAGTCACAGGACTCTGTTTACATTCCAGAAACCTTCCAGGCTGTTGGAAGTCTCACGGAGGCAGGAGACGGATGTGATGTTTACTGGTTTCCTGTTCCTTTGTTCAGTTGCTCTCTGCTTTCATAGAGAGAGGATGTATTTTTCTTTTTCTGCGTAGCGAGAAATAAAACCCTTTAGCCATGTAGCCATAAATCTCATCACTTCCACATGCTGCTGGAAACTCTGCTGAATGGGGGATGTGCCTGGAGCCTTATCAGAGGCTCAGATCGTCAATCACGTCAAGGGTGATTCCGAAAGATGAGCTTTATCAGCTCGGTCGAACGGAGATCCCGACAGGTTATTGGTTTGTTTTTTTGTTTTTCTAATGTATTTTGTGTTCTCATTTTGTATTTTTATGTTGTGAATTGCCAAGAGATTTTCAGATGAAGGATGATATACAAATGCTATTATATTATTATTATTACTACTACTACTACTACTACAACTCTTTCCCCCCCCAAATGATTTTTATTAAGATTTAAGAACACCAACACCAACCAATAAAAACATCAGGTCTTATTACATATATCCTACTTTATGCTCCATAGAGCCGTTGACTTCCGTCCTTCCCTTCCACAAGTTTTCCTGTTCCAATCTATAATTCACACTTTCATTAATTAAAAATTACACCGTGACATAAGATTTACTTCAATCCTGCCAACGTTTTCATATTTGTACAGTTCTCACTTATATAAACCATAAATTTACTCCATTCTTTTTGGTACTTCGTCTCCTCCTGATTGCGAATTCTGTGTGTCAATTTGGCCATTTCAGCATATTTGACCAGCTTTATCTGCCATTCTCTTACCGTTGGAATCTTCTATAGCTTCCACTTTTGGGCTATCAAAACTCTAGCTGCTCTTGTTGCATACAGATATAGTCTTTGGTCTGTCTTCTTGATATCCTCTCCCACCAAGCCTAGCAAAAATTCTTCCGGCTTTTTGGGGAAATTATACTTAAACATTTTTTTTTAACTCATTATAGACCAATTCCTAAAACTCTTTTCTTTTATTACATGACCACCACATGTGGTAGAAGTCGCCGTCCTTTTCCTTGCATTTCCAACAAGTTTTACTACTTGTCCAATACATTTTTGCCAATTAGGTGGGAGTGAGATACCAACGATAGAGCATCTTCATAACATTCTCTTTTAAGGCAGAGCATGCGGTGAATTTTAGACTCTCATTCCAGAGTTTGGCCCATGCATCATAGTCTATGTTATGTCCTAAATCAATAGCCCATTTTGTCATGGCCTCTTTTATGAATTCATCTTTTGTGTTCCATTCTAATAAAAGATTGTACATTTTTGAAAGTGGTTTGAACTTACTTTCTATAATATCTGTTTGGAATTTCGATTTTTTATCTTCAAATTCTAATTTTTTATCATCTTTAAGAACATCATTGACTTGATGGTATGGCAGCCATCCTGTCAATGTTCCGGCAGTACAATTATAGGGCTTCAATTTCCAACCTTTCTCAGATTTCATCAGAATCTCCTCATATGTGGTCCCTCTCCCTTCCATGTTCAGTTTTTTGACTGTTAACATATCGATTGGTGACACCCACCACGGTGTTTTCCTTTCCAACAAATTCTTATTTCTGTCCCAGACTTCAAAAAGGGCACCCCTTATCACATGGTTTGTAAACCCTCTATGCACTTTTGCCTTACCATACCAAAGGTAGGAGTGCCAACCGAATCTATTGTTGTATCCCTCCAAATCTAACAAGTCTGGGTTTTCCTGGGTTATCCAATCCTTTGTCCAACATAAACAAGCCGCTTCATAATAAAGTTTCAGGTCAGGTACTGAGAACCCCCCTCTTTCCTTCCTATCCGTCAGTATTTTAAATTTAATTCTTGGTCTTCTCCCTTGCCATATAAAGTACGAGAGAGTCTTTTGCCATTCTTTAAATTGTCTGAGACCTCTAATTATCGGGATCGTCTGGAACAAAAATAACATTTTCGGTAATAAATTCGACAGCTTTAATCTATCCAATATTTCTAAATCTCTTTTAATCTCCTTCCACACTGGTTGATAATTATCATTACCAAATTCATGACCAAATTCTTTGCCGTCATCCAAATTCCCAAATATTTTACTTTTTTGACCACCTTAATTTCTTTCTTGTTCCAACCTTTCTATCTCGCTCTTTTCCAAATTTTTGCCTAATATTTTTGTCTTTGTCTTATTCAATTTAAATCCTGCCAATTGTCCAAATTTTCCCAGTTATTCCAATGCTATTTTAACACTTTCTTGGGGTTCTTCTAGAGTTAATACCAGATCATCCGCGTAGGCCTTCAGTTTAAATTCCTTGGCACCTATTTTGACCCCTTTTATCTCTGAAGTTCCTCTCAGGCAATTTATTAATACTTCCAATACTATAATGAACAGTAATGGAGACAATGGGCACCCTTGTCTGGTACGCTTTGTATATCAAATGTGTCTGTCAAGGTGTTATTCACAATTAATTTCGCTTTCTGCTCTGAATAAATTGCCTCAATTCCTCTTAAAAAGGTGCCACAGATCCCCATCTTCTCCATACTCTTCTTCATAAACGACCAAGATACATTATTGAATGCTTTTTCAGCATCGATGAACATTAGTACGGCTGGCTTATCATTTCTTTTCTTTTTTTTGAATTTTTTTTATTAATTTTTCCACCGTAATAACACAAACCACAAAGCAAAATAATACACAAATACAGAAAAGGAAAAAGAGAAGAAGAAGAAAAAAGTGGGAGGGGGGAAAGGGGGGAACAATAAACAAACAATAATAACAAACTTAATTCTTCAAAAATCCAACTTTTTAAACATCTTGATTGACTTCCTCAAATCCCTCCCTTCTGAGTTTCCTGTCAGTGTTTGTAAAAAGCAAAAAATAAGGAAAGGGTTCTGACCTCCCTTTGTCTCCTCAGCCTGGTCCTCGGACCCTTGTCGGCACAAAAGAGTCCACGAGAATATCCTTGCAGAGTTTTATTCTTAAAAGTCTTTGTGCAAAACACGACTGACCAACTCTACGCACCAACACTAACTAACTTTCACTAACTAACCAACCAACCAACCCCAGCCACAAACTAACATTTCTCACTCTATATATACAACCTGCTGCAAGCCGCTGACTCATGCTGACCCAGCTTTTTAAGCATTAAAGAAACAGCGGCCATTTTAGCCGTGACACCCCTTCTGTTTCTTAAATGCGAAAAACCCCAACAGAAACAATACATGCATACATACATACATACGGTATATACATAAACCCAGTTTTGTCATCAATTCATTATGGCATGTTGCTGGCAAAGGCTTGGTAAACAAATCAGCAATATTATCTTGTGATTGACAATACTCCAGTTTGATTACCCCATTCTGTACACAATCTCTAACATTTGCATGACAGATAGCAATATGTTTTGATGCGGATTTCATTATTTCCGAGCCCGCTAATGCAATGCACAATTGGCTATCTTCATACACTTGGATAGGCAAATCTACTTTACAATCTAGATCTTTCAGTATCTGTATAAACCACATAATTTCATTGCATGCTAGCGACAGGCTCCCAAATTCTGCCTCACAGGATGAGGTCGCAACAAATCCTTGTTTCTTTGACCTCCATCCAATTATGGAATTGGCAAACATCATAACCATTCCGCTTGTAGATTTTCTGGTAGCTACACAGCTTCCCCAGTCCACATCAATAAATACTTCTAGTTTTTCATCTTGTGTACTAGATATCTTCAAACATACATTTAATGTCCCCTTTAGGTATCTGATAAGCCTTTTCAAAGCACACCAATCAGCAGTACTGGGTTTAGATACACGTTGGCTCAGAACATTTGTAGCACATGCAATGTCTGGCCTTGACCACTGGCTTAAATACAACAGTGATCCTATTTTTGAGTGATACAACTCAGGCTGATCAAATTCATCATCACACACTGTCTTTGGGAAATCTGGTGTCATGGGAGTCTGAACTGGCTTGCAGTTTTCCATGCCAAACTGCTCTATCAAATGAAGAATTTTCTCTTTCAGGCTTAATAGAAAGCTTCCATCAGCTTCCTGCCTTACTTCTACTCCCAAGTAATTGCTTACAGGCCCTAAGGCTTTAAACTCCCTGCTACAAGCAAATTATCAACAAAGACTAAGAGCATTAGATATTTGTTGCCTGTCCCCTTGGTGTACAGGCATGGATCAGCCACACTCCTTTTAAAACCAAGTTTTACAAGGGCTTCATTTAAACACTGGTTCCAACACCTTCCACTTTGTTTGAGACCGTAAACAGCCTTTTTCAAACGCCAGACGGCACCATTCTCCTCTTCAAACCCAGGGGGTTGTCTCATTAACACTTCATGGTCTAAATTTGCATGCAGATATGCAGCATCAACATCAAAATGGTGCACTGCTAGTTGTCTTACAGCAGCAATGGAAAGCATTAGACGAAAAGTTTCACTCTTTACAGTGGAAGGAAACACTTCATCATAACTCTCCCCTTTAATCTGAGTGAACCCTCTGGCTACTAATCTGGCTCGAAAACGTGGTTCCCCAGATGCAAGGGTTTTCCTTTTGTAAACCTACTTGCATGACACCACTCTGCCACCAGGTGGCGGCATTATGACCTCAAATACTTTGTTACGTTTAAAAGAGTCCATTTCTTCTTTCATAGCTTGTTCCCACAAAGCATGTTCCCCAGGGGGTAAGTCTAAGACTTCATTATAACTTTGTGGTTCCACACAACTCACATTGCATACTCTCACTCCTCCTAGGGTCAAACGCTGAGGAGGTACACCCTTGTTTGAACGTTGGGAGCGCCTAGGCACAACTACTTCTTCCCCCCTTATCTCTGGCTCTTCTTCCTCTTCCTCTAGAGAAGTATTATCTATTGCTACATATTTTGGGGAAATCTGTGCCTCCTCCTCATCCTGCTCCTGTGTTGCCAATGGCTGAGAAGAAGCCTCTTCTCTTACTTGCAGGGGCAGTAGGCAATCTGGGTTGGCATGGATCGCAGTCCATCTGTCCTGGTCAGCAAAGTCTGCGCTTCGTGACAGAACCACGCATCCTGGGCATAAACTGAAACGCCACCCTTTGCCATAGGACTGATATCCCACAAACCGCAGTTTCTGTGCTCTAGCGCCCCCTTTCTGGCTCTGAGCTTTGGGGATATTTACATGCGCCCAAGAACCCCAGTTATGGAGCATTGTCCACTCTGGTTCTTTCCCAAACAACACACAATAAGGAATATCTTTTATAGAGCTAGACCAGGTTCTATTAATCAAAAAGTTTGCTGTAAGGAGAGCCTCGCCCCACAGCCTATGGTTGTGACCCAATCCTGCATCCACTAGCAGGCAGTCCTTTACTGACTGTATTACAGCCCCACGTCTTTCACATAGACCATAGGGCTATAAGGGTTAGTCAAACAATGAGTGATACCCTTACATCGCAACCATGCCTCAAATTGTTTGTTCAGAAATTCTCCGCCCCTATCTGTTTGCAACTGCACAACAGGGCGAGTGAAGAGCTTTTCAGCTTGGGCAACCCATTCTCTGAATGTGGGGAAACACTCAGATTTCTGCTTTAACAAAAACAACTAAAACGTGATTTATCATCTATTACCAGAAAAGCATATCTGGCGCCCCCTTCAGTCTTCTGTGGAAAAGGGCCTATCATGTCACAATGGACAAGTTCTCAAACCTCTTTAGATACTCAGTCACTTTTAGAAGCCACAGGCTTCCTCTTAGATTTGGCCATTTTACATACATTGCAATCTAGGAAACAGTTACAGCTATTTACTTTTAGGTTCTTGCACACCTTTTGCATCTCTGAAAGCACACGGAAATTGGCGTGACCCAGTTTTCTGTGCAGTTCATGTACACACCCCTTATGAACTGGAAAATTATCCTGAACCACCTGAGCTGCTTTAACAGGCTTGTCCTGCATTACATATAACCCATTTTCCAACTTTGCATGGCCACATACCTGAGTTCCATTCTTTATCAGACAGCCATCCTTCGTGAACTTAACACTATAGCCTGCTTTAATCAAACAGCTTATAGACAATAAACAATAGTCCAAACTGCTGACAAACAGAGTCTCTGGTAGAGTAGTGTTCAAGCACTGCAGGAAACATGTTCCCTGCCCGTCAATCTTGCTTCTATGACCATCAGCAAGATAGATTGAGTCTTTGACATCAGCTGGCTTGCCCAGGGTCTTAAAGTCCTCCCGGCTGTTGCAGATAATCCTGCTGCTCCCAGAGTCCAGCAACCATGTTCCTTGAGGTATCTTCCTCTCCTCTCGAGAAAATGCAGACACAAACTGAGCAGAACGCGTGTTCTTCTTCCCTTCCAGCCATTTTTTCTCAGCAGAGTCGTCTCAAAACTTCGGTTTCAACACAGTCCCATAGTCCATCTCTCCTTAACAACTGCTGCATTTTTGTTGACCAACTCAGCCAGTTGCTCTCTGAGATAAGTTCAAAAGGGATGCCTCCCCCAGTATATACAACTTGGGAAGACTGGAAATCTGCCATCTCTGTGTTGGAAAACAAGCCCCCTCGGGAGAGGCTGCCCCCCCCCCCCGCAGGTTCCCAGCGCTTGTTTACCAGTGATCTTCCTGGCTGGCATCCCCGCTAGTCCAGGGTAGATCTTGATAGGCGACATTTCCCAGCGTGGAAAATGCACACCCCCTCCCTTCTTGCATCCCAGCAAGGGAAAAGGAGATAGTCAGAAAGTCTATTTACATCTTGTTTATTTCTGACTTTACAGCACTACAGAAAACATGTCTGATCAGTTCAGACTTCTTCTAGCAAGTGGCTCAAACTTCCTTTACATACGCAACAGGAAGGTTTCATATTACACTCTTCACAAAGCTCTGAGAAGCCTGTGAACTTCCAGGAATATTCTTTCCCACAGCTAGTCACATCATGTGATGTAAACAAGCTACCAGTTTGCAGCTGCGTTGCTCAAATATTCTGACACTCTGCTGGTGCTTGCTGAGCCCCTTTTGTGGGGCCTCCAGCAATTTCTCCTGACTCTCTCTTTAGAGTCTGACTGGACGGTCCTGGCTGGCACTCACCAGCTTCTAGCTGCTGCCTCTGTTGACCCTCAGGTCCTGCCTGGCTCTACAACTGGTGTAGCCGCTCTGTGAGTCGCCTACTGTGGTCCTCCAGCATTTCAAACTGTTCCAGTAGCTGACGCTGAGTGCTTTCCTGATCCTCAGATCCTAGCCACTCCAGCGTCACTGTAGACAGTTACAGCTTGCCACCAACTGCTCCAACGCACAGCCACTGGCTCCATACACCACCAGGACTCACCAGCTCCCTGCTCAGAGGCTGTCAGTTGTTTTGCACTCTGCACATGCTCAGAAACGCTGGGCACATAACCTGTCAGTATTTGTAAAAAGCAAAAAGAAAGGAAAGGGTTCTGACCTCCCTTTGTCTCCTCAGCCTGGTCCTCGGACCCTTGTCGGCACAAAAGAGTCTACGAGAATATCCTTGCAGAGTTTTATTCTTAAAAGTCTTTGTGCAAAACACGACTGACCAACTGTACACACCAATACTAACTAACTTTCACTAACCAACCAACCAACCCCAGCCACAAACTAACATTTCTCACTCTATATATACAACCTGCTGCAAGCCACTGACTCATGCTGACCCAGCTTTTTAAGCATTAAAGAAACAGCGGCCATTTTAGCCATGACATTTCCTTGTAATTTAAAAGTAACAGCTTTCCAATATCATTATTAAACTAAAACAATTTCTGATTATAGTCTTCTTATTCACTTTTCTTTACATTCTGAATCCCATTTATTTAATTATAACTTAATTTGTCCTAGGCCTATTTGTTTCTTTCAAGTAATTTCTATTTTTTTATATTACAATATTTGTTCAAATAGTCCTTGAATTTCCTCCAGTCCTCTTGAAACTCCTCTTCTTTCTGATCGCGGATTCTTCCAGTCAGGTCAGCTAGCTCCGAAAAGTCCATCATCTTCATCTGTCAATCTTCCACTGTTGGTAGTTCTTCTGTTTTCCAATTTTTAGCAAGTAATATTCGAGTGGCTGTTGTGGCATACAAAAATAATTTAACATCTTTCTTGGGCAATTCTAAACCTGTTATTCCAAGAAGAAAGGCCTCTGGTTTCTTAATAAATGTATATTTCAACATTTTTTCAAGTTCATTATAAATCTTCTCCCAGAAGTCTTTCACCTTGGGACAAGTCCACCACATATGGGAAAAAGTACCTTGTTTTTCTTTACATTTCCAACAAAGATTATCACTTTTGTGATAAATCTTTGCTAATTTTACAGGGGTCAATTTTACAGTAGTTTCAATCAGTGGAATTTAAATCCTTTACGTAAGACTCTCCAGGGCCTTAGTTAACAAATTCCCCTGCCAGATAAATTTAGACATTACCTTCTGCCATTCTTTAAAACATTTGACATTATCAATGATTGGTAAAACTTGAAATAAGAACAACATCTTCAGCAATACATTCATCTTAACCACCAATATTCGGCCCATCAATGACAGTTTTAGGTTTGACCATACCTCAAGATCTCTCTTGATTTCATTCCATAATTTTTCATAGTTATCTTTGTAAAGATTCAAATTCTTTACCGATAAATTCACACCCAAATATTTAACTCTTTTCACAGAAACAAGGCCTGTCCTTTCAAAAAGGGGTTTTCTTTCCTCATTATCAAAGTTTTTTTTTCCTAAAACTTTGGTTTTGCTCTTGTTTAATTTAAATCCTGCTACCTGCCCAAACTCTTGAATCAGCTCCAGTGCTTTTACTGCACTGGTTTCTGGATCTTGTAAAGTTAAAACCAAATCATCAGCAAAGGCTTTTAATTTATATTGCTTGGATCCTACTACAATGCCTTTAATCTCCTCCTCTTTCCTCAACATGTTTAACAAAACCTCCAGAACAGAAATAAATAGCAGAGGGGAAAGCGGGCACCCTTGCCTGGTTCCTTTCTCAATTCTGATTTCCTCTGAGACCACATTATTAACTATGATTTTTGCTTTTTGTTCAAAATAGATCGCATTAATACCATTTAAAAATTCCTGGCCAACCTCAATTCTTTCTAGGTTTTTCATCATAAATAACCAAGAAACATTATCAAAGGCCTTTTCAGCATCAATAAACATTAACATTGCTTTACAATTTCTTTTCGCTTCCAACCTTTCTATTATATCAATTTCTAATGTTATCTTTCATATTTCTCCCAGGCAGAAATCCTGCCTGGTCCTTATGTATATAATTTGATAGAACCTTTTTTAATCTATTGGCCAAAATGTTTGCGAAGATTTTATAATCCACATTAAGTAATGAGATTGGTCTATAATTGTTTACATTGGATCTATCTTGATCTGTTTTTGGAATCAGAGTGATAAATGCATCTTTCCAGGTTTCGGGAGCTTTGTCCCCTCTTAGAATCTTATTACACACATCTGCGAACGGTTGAATTAGCCAGTCTTTCAATATTTTATAATATTTTGCAGAAAGACCATCTGGTCCTGGGGCTTTGCCTGACTGCATCTTATTTATTGCCATCTCAACCTCCTGTCTTGTAATCATGCCATTTAGTAGGAACCTTTTTTCCTCGGGAATTTTCTGCATTTCATTCGCCACAAGAAATTGCTCAATTTTATCCTTATCTTCTTTACCCTTTTTATACAGCTGTTTAAAGTATTTCTGAAAACATTTTCTTATATCTGCAGGGTTTTCCATAGATTTTCCATCAGATACAATGTTTGTAATAGTACTTTGCTTCTGTCTCTTTTTTAATTGCCAAGCCAACAATTTCCCACATTTATTTGCAGATTCAAAATTTCTCTGTTTCATCATTTTAATTTTCCATTCTATTTCCTGGTTAATAATTTGAGAAAATTGAATCTGCAATGCTTTAATTTCTTTTGGAATCTGTTGACTCTTTGGCATTAATCTTAAACTCTTCTCTTTGTCTTTTATTTGAGACAGAATTTTCTCTTTTTTCTCATTCTGTATCTTTTTCCTTATCGAGTTCTGTTGTATGAGGAAACCTCTCATTACTGCCTTACTTGCATCCCAAATGACTCTTGTTTCAAACTCTGTGTTCATATTTAGTTCAAAATAGTCTTTTAGAGTCTTTTGGGCCTTACTAATCATCTGTTCATTCCTCAACAACTCATCATTCATCCTCCATCTAAAGGAACCCTTTAGGTATAATTTCATTTACAAAACCACTGCAATATGATCTGAGCAAGTCTTAGAGCAAATTTCTGTTTTAGTAACCTGTAATGGTTGTGAGGGGGTTACTTGTGCGTAAATTGCCTTCAGTTTAGTTAGATTGTTTGCTCAACCATGTTTAGGGTTAGAGCTCGCCCTCCGTGACCTGTTAGTCACTTGCAGAATCCGTCAGTGGGCGTTTCTTGAATCTCTTCCAGCATAAAAGCTGTTTGACCCCAAGTCTCCTCCTATGTTCCCTGCGCGGAACGCGTCTGCGCAAGTAAGGGGAAGGCAGGGGCGTGCCAGCGCTCTCTCCGCTAGTTTCGGTTGAAGGGTCTTGGAGCTCTGACACCGCTTCCTCCATCTCCCTCTCCTCTCTATTGGTGTCACGCTGAATTCCTTCCCCCCTGCTGGTTCCCTCTCCGGCATCGCTCTGAAGCCCTGCCTCCGCTTCTCTCTCTGATGTCAGTTCCCTGACATCCACCTCCCCCCCAGGACCCCCTCCACCCCCGGCCTGACCCGGTGACGTGACCTTGTCCCCATCTTCAGCCGACGATGCAGGGAACCCTCGAAAGGAGCTGCCGTCATCGTCCGAGGACTCAAACCCCGCTTCCCACCCGCTCCGATTTCTGACGGGAGGGGCTTCCCAATCTGATTCCTCCTCTCCTGACGATTCTCCTCCTTCCTCTTGGGACGCTGGAAAACCCCCAAAATCCTCCTCCTCATCATCTGTGGTGGCAAATTGCTCCTCCCAGAATCTCTCCAGGGGTTTGGGCTTCCTCGGATACCTGTTGTGGAACTCTTCCACCAGATACCCATCATCTATTTCCCCTTCTGGAACCCACGTGTTTTCTGACTCGGGTTCCCCCTCCCAAGCTACTAGGTACTCCACCTGCCGCCCCCGCCATCGCGAATCCAGGATCTCCATTACCTGGTGGTGGTGTTCCCTCTCTTCCAGTGGTGGGTGTGTGAGCCCTTCCCCTCCTACCCCCCGGACCCTCCGTTCCCCTCTGTACGGTGAGAGCAGTGACCTATGAAATACCGGGTGGATTTTCATGCTGTCTGGCAACTTGAGCCTGAATGCCACCGGGTTCACTTGGTGTGTCACCTCAAATGGTCCCAGCCTCTTCGGCCTGAGTTTCTTACACCCACCCTTGAAGGGCAATCCTTGGGTGGATAACCACACCCGGTCCCCCACCCTAATGGTCTCCCCTTCCCGGCGACGTTTATCTGCTTGCCTCTTGTACTTCTCCTTGGCCCTTTCCAGATTTATCTTAAGCTGCTGGTGCAGTGCTTCCATTTCTTCCACGAACTGCTCTGCGGCGGGCACACTCCACCCTTCCTCCCCCCTCCCGGGAAAGGCCCTGGGGTGACACCCATAATTGGCCAAGAACGGGCTCATCCCCGTGGACACATGCTCCGCATTGTTATACGCAAACTCGGCCAGTGCTAGCTTATCTACCCAATCATTCTGCCTCTCGTTGACGTAACAGCAGAGATATTGCTGTAATATGCTGTTCGCCCTCTCTGCTTGCCCGTTAGTTTCCGGGTGCCTTGCCGTCGAGAATCCCACCTCCACCTGCAATAAGTTCATAAGCCTCCTCCAGAACCTTGAGGTAAATTGTTTCCCTCGATCAGAAATAACCCTCGAAGGAGCCCCATGCAACCTGAAGATGTGAGTAACAAACAGTTGTGCGGTTTCCTCAGCTGTCACTGCATGAGAGCATGCTATAAAATGGCACATCTTGGTTAGCAGATCTACTACTACCATGACTGCTGTCTTACCTCTGGATTTGGGCAAATCTGTCATGAAATCTATCGACACCACCTCCCAGGGTCTTCCCGGCGTGGGTAAGGGTTCTAGTAGCCCTGCCGGGGCTGCCCGCTCTCCCTTGGCTCTTTGGCAGCGGTCACACCCCCGTACATACTCTCGTACATCTTCCCTCACCTTTGGCCACCAAAACTCCCTAGTGACCAGTAACATAGTTTTGTGTTGCCCAAAATGCCCCGCTGTGGGGTTGTCGTGAAGCTGTTTGAGCACCCTTTCCCGTAGGGTCCCCCCAGGCACATACATTGCTCCCTTGTAATACAGTAACCCTTCCCTTTCCTCGAAGTCTCCCCAGTCTCTCCCATTTTCCCTGAGTTCCCTGATTCTGGTTTGGGCAAATTCGTCCTGGCGAATCAGCTCGGTTAGTTCTCGTTTCCCAACCAACGCCCCCCCCCCCCACAAACCCATCGTTCCTCAGGGAACGCATGTCGAGCTTCCGGTGGTCCTTCTCCTTCCGTGTACTCCGGTTTCCGGGAAAGCGCGTCTGCTCTCATGTTCTCTTCTCCTGGCACGTACTTGATCTCAAAGAAGAACTTGGAGAACTCCTGTGCCCACCGAATCTGTTGCTGGTTGAGAACTCGCGCTGTCCTCCAGTATTCCAAGTTCTTGTGATCAGTGCAAACCTGAATCTTGTGCTGAGCCCCTATCAGGAGATGTCTCCACTGGCGAAATGCTGCATAAATAGCTAACAGTTCGCGATCATACACCATGTAGTTCTGTTCCGATTTGTTCAGCTTCCTTGAGAAGAAGGCGCACGGCCTCCATGTGTGTTGGGCCCGTCCCGGCTGGAGTAACACCGCTCCTATCGCTCTGTCCGATGCGTCAGTCTCTAGCCTCATCAGTTTCTGCAGATCCACATGCAGGAGCTGTTCCTCCGAGGCGAACGCCTTCTTTAGCCTTTCGAAGGATCGTTGGGCACTTTCCGTCCAGACGAACTTCTTTTTGCTACTGAGACAATCCGTGCTGGGTGCGGTCAAGTGGGCGAAGTTCTTGATGAACTTCCGGTAGAAGTTGCTGAACCCGAGGAACCTCTGCACATCCTTCCGGGTTTTGGGGGCCTTCCATTCCAGCACCGCCTGCACCTTGCCTGGGTCCATGGCTAGGCCTCTGTCTGACAACCTGTATCCCAGAAATTCCACTTCTTTGGCGTGAAACTGGCACTTTTCCAGCTTGACCCACAGTTGGTGCTCTTGTAGCCTCTTCAGCACTTCCCTGACGTCCTGGACATGCTGTTTTTCATTGTCCGAATAGATCAGGACGTCGTCCAGAAATGCTACGCAATTCTTGTACAGCAGGGGACCCAGCACATGGTGCATGAAGCTTTGAAAACAGGCTGAGCCCGACTGTAATCCAAATGGCATGACTAAGTACTCAAAGGCCCCTAGGGGGGTGAACATGGTGGTTTTCCATTCGCCCCCCTCTCTCATTCTAATCAAATTGTATGCTCCCCTAAGGTCCAGCTTGGTAAAAATCTTACCCTTCCTTACCCTAGTTAGAATATCATCAATTCTGGGCATTGGGAAGGTCACGGGCTCCGATAAGAGGTTTAATTTTCGATAGTCTACGACCAACCTCGGCTGATCCGTGTTTTTCTTATCCACAAAAAACACAGGGCTGCCCCCCACTGCCTTAGATTCTCTTATAAACCCTCTTTTCAGGTTCTTGTCTATAAAGTCTCGCAACTCCTGCATCTCTCGGTCCGACATGGCATACAGCTTACCCACTGGCAGCTGCGCCCCCGGGAGTAGGTTGATTTGGCAGTCGAAGGGCCTATGTGGCGGCAGCCTGTCCGCTTCCCTCTCGCTGAAGACCTCTTGTAAGTCCGCGTACTGTGGCGGCACCTCCGCTCTCTGCTTCAGTGTAGTTGCTGCCACTCTGGCCAACCTCACCCTGGGCTTCTCCCCCCCTAGACAGTGTTCCAAACAGTGCGCTGACCCGAAGGTGACCGTCCGTTGGTGCCAAGCCACCACTGGATCATGTAGCACTAGCCAGCTCATGCCCAGTATTATCGGGGGTCCCGCCAGTGTGGCCACGTGAAAGGCAATGGTCTCTGTGTGCCCGGACACACTCATTCTCATTGGCGGGGTTTGATGTGTCACCTTCCCCCCCCCCCAGCAGCTCTCTGCCATCTATCGTGGTCACTTGGAGTGGGAAATCAAGTGGCAGCAGGTGGATCTGGTGCTCCAGTGCAAACTCCTTACTAAAAAAATTACAGCAGCTGCCTGAGTCCAGCATTGCCTTCACCTTGACTGGGTGTCCATTTGGGAGTTCTAGCACCACCTCTATCACTATAGAAACCTTGGGTGGGTCCGGTTGGGGCACTTCTGTTAGTTGTTCGCTTGGCTGCTGCGCCCCCCTGTGGGCAGTCAAGCGCTGGCGTTTCCCTGCACCTTTTCCTCTGCCCCCTCCTCCTCGTTTCCAGCGGCTCCCACCATCCCTTGCCAAGCCTTTCTTTGTGGACAAACCCTGGCAAAGTGTCCTGGCCGTTGGCAGAGGAAACATTTCTTGGTGTTTCTCCCAGCCTTTCCCTCCCTTTTGACTCCTTGGTGGGCGCTCGGAACTTCGCGTGCGCGTGCCCCATCAACTTCCATTGGCACCACGTCATCGGGAGGCTGCTTTGGCATCTCAGGAATGCGGTAGTCAGGGCAACGCTCTCCTCTCCCTTCCCGCCTTTCCAAAGCGCGCGCTTCCTGGCGAGCGCCTATTGCCAGCGCAGCTTTCGTCAGCTGATCCATAGTCTCCGGGAGGGGGCGCGGCAGAGCTCATCTTTAACGGTTGGGGACAACCCCTCCTCAAACAGCATCTGTATGGGTGGGCTATCCCGCTCCCATTCGAGCCGGTGTACTAACATCGCAAAGCGGGACCAGTAGTCTCTAACGGAAAGGTCCCCCTGCTTGCATCTCATCAGCTCCCTCTGGGTCACACTCTCCCCCAATTGGCTTGAATACATAGCATCCATTGCCTGAAAAAACTTCCGGACGTCCTTCATGGCGGGGTTCTGCGCGGCCATTAGGGGTCTAACCCATTCCCTCGCACTGCCCTCAAGGTGCCCCACGATATACGCCACCTGCGCTGCCTCGTCAGCAAAGTCATCATGCTGCAGCTGCAAGGCGTACTCTATTTCTGTCCGGAATCCATTATATTCTTGGGGCTTCCCCCCAAATTTGTGTACCAGTCCGGGCACCTTCTTTGCCACTGGGGTGGGTCTCACCTGCACGTCCTGGGTGCGCCTCTCGTCCAGCCGCGCCATCAGCAGTGCTACATGCCGTTCCAGCTCCTGGTTCCTCTTCATTAAGTCCTGCGCCCCCGCAGCTGGCTCCGCTGCCCCGGCGCCTCCAGTCTGGCTCATGTTTCCACTGCTTGGGCACAAGTTGTTAGAATTCAGGCTCGGTAAGAGGTATGTGCCTATCTCTAGGCACCGGCTGAATTCCTTTGACCTCCCTCCGGCGACTCCCGGCAGGAAAAACACACAAGGTCCGTTCCGGCGATTTTCCTCAGGCTGTGAGAAAAACACACCAACTGCTTCTCCTCCTCCCTGCTCTCCAGCATATCCCCAGGGAGGGGAATCAGACTCAGACAGAAATGTATCTACATTGCTTTTATTCCTGTCTTTAGCAGTCATACAGTAAAAGATGTCTGCTCTCTTCAACAAACAGAGAGAGACTCCAAACTCCACCCATGTACATCCTGTACAGGTCATATGACACACACTGAGCTCACATCCTGTGCTCAATAAGGATGGACTGCCCCTTTGTTTCCATGGCAACAGTCACAAACTTCCTGTTTGGCTTTCCAGCCACAAGCAGCTGACTGAGCTGCTAGAGCCTTTGCTTGCTGCAGCATTGCTGCTTTAGAATAACACAAGTAACAGCAGTGACTGACGGATTGCTGTAATGGTTGTGAGGGGGTTACTTGTGCGTAAATTGCCTTCAGTTTAGTTAGATTGTTTGCTCAACCATGTTTAGGGTTAGAGCTCGCCCTCCGTGACCTGTTAGTTACTTGCAGAATCCGTCAGTGGGCGTTTCTTGAATCTCTTCCAGCATAAAAGCTGTTTGACCCCAAGTCTCCTCCTATGTTCCCTGCGCGGAACGCGTCTGCGCAAGTAAGGGGAAGGCAGGGGCGTGCCAGCGCTCTCTCCGCTAGTTTCGGTTGAAGGGTCTTGGAGCTCTGACACCGCTTCCTCCATCTCCCTCTCCTCTCTATTGGTGTCACGCTGAATTCCTTCCCCCCTGCTGGTTCCCTCTCCGGCATCGCTCTGAAGCCCTGCCTCCGCTTCTCTCTCTGATGTCAGTTCCCTGACATCACCTTAGGAACCAAATCTCTGGATATCCATAAATAGTTGATTCTCGAGAAAGATTAATTTGAATTTGAGAAAAAAGTGAAATCTCTCTCCATTGGATTTCGTAGCCTCAATATGTCTGACAAATCGTATTTATCAGTCATATCAAAGAAAATCTTTGGTAGAGTCTGCCGGATTTTTCTGACCCTGTATCCACTAATGTTGATGCTACTCCATTCAGGTCTCCCATTAAAATCAATTTGTAATCCATATAATCCATGAGTTTTAAGTCCAGATTCTTAAAGAATTCCACTTTGCCATCATTTGGTGCATAAATTCCCAGCAAAAGAAATTTATCGCCTTGTGCTGTAATTTCAACTGCAATGTACTTCCCTTCCTCATCTTTAAACAACAATTTGGGGTTCCATTTTTCTTTAATGTAAAAAACGACGTGTGATGGGATGATGAGCTGCTTGTGCGTAAAAGCTTAGTCCCTCAGAGTTTGCTCAGTTTAGCAAAGCTCTGTCTTTAGCGGAGCCCTTAAGCATGGCTCCGTCAATCGCTGGCAGAATCCGACAGTGGGCGTTTACGGAATTTACTCCAGCATAAAAGCTCCTTGACGGAAACGCGTCGTCTGGATTCACAGCGCGACAGTTTCCGGCGAGGAGTGGGTGTACCTATGGGAGGTCCTGAGACTTCTCCGCTGCTATCGCTAGAAGACTCCCTGAGCCATTCTTTCGCCTCCCTCTCTCTCTGATCTCCCATTCTCCCCCTGCTGGTGCCTTCCTCCGCTGCTGAGTCGCTCCTGACTTCTGAGAGCCCCTCCACCTCCTGCCTTTCCGATGGCAGTTCCCTGACACCATGCCTCTTTTTTTCACTTTGTCGGATGAAATAAATTCCTGCCCAAGTTTCTTATTTTGGATAATTTTCCTATGAAGTCTTATAACATGTGTTTCTTGTAAACAAATTATATCCAAATTCTGTCTTGCCAGTACGTGATAAACTTGATTCCTCTTAAAACGTGAATTTAGACCATTCACATTCCAGGAGTTGATTTTCAAAGACATTCTGATTTGTTAGGGGCCCACTGCCCCTGCCCCTGATGAAGGAGAACTTTCCAGTCCAAGCTCTTTTGCTCTTTTTTCCAAAAATCTTTCTCTCCGACAGTTGTTATTCTTTGTTTCCTTCCTTGAAATTTAAAAGATAGTCCTTCCGGACAGCTTTATTACTCTTATCCACAAACAGGGAACAGATGCCTCAAACATGGCCAATTACAGACCCATTGCACTGCTAAATAACGATTACAAGATATTTGCAGACATTCTTGCAAATAGATTAAAAATGGTGCTGAAAGATAAAGATCAAACCGGATTTCTTCCCGGGCGATTTATGCAATCCAATATTAGATGTGTGATTAATGTATTAGGATATTTGGATATTAAAATTGATAAACCAGCAGCTATTATGTTGGTGGACGCTGAAAAAGCTTTTGACAACGTGTCCTGGAAGTTTATGAAAAAATTAATGGAAGAAATTGGACTGGGAGAAAATATTTGTAAAGGAATAAATGCCATCTATTCGGAACAATATGCAAAATTGATCATCAACTGAAGAATTACTGAGGAGTGCAAAATAAACAAGGGAACCAGACAGGGCTGCCCACTGTCACCACTGATATTTATATTGGTGATGGAAGTCTTGAACAATCAGATAAGAAAGGATCAGCTTGTTAAAGGCATCACTCTGGGAAACAAAACATATAAAATTAAAGCTTTTGCGGACGATTTACTTGTTATGACTGAAAACCCTAAAGAAAGTCTGAAAAGAGTGCTGGAATTGATTAAAGAATTTGGAGAAGTGGCAGGCTTTAAGCTGAATATAACAAAAACAAAAATGGTTGTTAAAAATGTAACCACGGAAGAAAAGCACGACTTAGAAAAAATATTGGGCCTGAAAATCTCCTCAAAAGCGAAATACTTGGGTATTTGGATCACCCCCAAGAACATAAACTTATTTCAGGATAAGTACACTAAAACTTGTTTAGAGATTAGAAAAAAACTTTGTAACCTGGAGTAAACTAAAATTAACATTTCTGGGTAGGATTTACATCATAAAGATGAATGTGCTCCCAAAATTAATCTTTTTATTTCAAATGATTCCAATACTGGGTGAAGCAGGTTTTCTCAAGATATGGCAAAGAGAAATTTCCAAATTCCTGTGGGAAGGGAAGAAACCTAGGATTAAACACCTGATCTTAATAGACATAAAAGAGAGTGGAGGCTTTTCTTTACCCAACCTAAAACTTTACTATGAGGCAGCCTGTTTCACCTGGCTAAAAGAATGGTGCACGTTGCAGGATCCGGACGACCTGGAAGGTTTTGACAACTGTTGGGGATGGCACGCCTACCTGATATATGGAAAAGCGAAAATTCATAAATATTTTACCAACCATATAATAAGAAAGTCACTCTTTGCTGTATGGGAAAAATATAAAGACCTGATGGAGCCTAAAGTCCCGTGGTGGACCTCTCCAATAGAAGCCATAGCAGTAAAACGGAAAAATACTCAGGAAAACTGGCCAACATATAAAACACTTCTAAAAAATGAAGATAACCAAATAAAATTAAAAAACTTTGAGGAAATAAGAGAACACATCTCAGACTGGTTCCAATACCATCAGTTATTTGAAAAATTTAAATCTGACAAACAAAAGGGGTTCTCAACAGAAATTTCCCAATTCGAATCTGATCTTGTAAATTCTAAAAGAAAAACTCTTTCCAAAACTTATCGACTCCTCCTTGACTGGACAGTCAAGGAGGAGGAGGTAACAGTGGCAATGGTGAGGTGGTCCCAGGATTTTTGGAAGATCAATTGGAAATTCACAAATTGTTACATGATTAGAGAGAACTTTCAAAAAATGCAACATCGATGGTATCTAACACCATGGAAACTTTCAAAAATGTATAAAAATGTGTCAAGTAATTGTTGGAGATGCGGGGACTCAGGAACATTCTACCATATGTGGTGGACATGTAGGAAAATACAGGTATTCTGGGAGAGTATTCATGCAGAACTGCAAAAAATGCTAAAGATCTCTTTCAATAAAAAAACCAGAGGCCTACATCCTGGGAATAACAGATTTGGATATTCCACAAAAGAGGAAGGGTATCTTTTTATATGCGACGGCGTCAGCAAGAGTTTTGATCGCAGCAAAATGGAAGAGTAATGAAATCCCCTCTATACAAGATTGGATCCAAAAGCTGACAGAATATGCCGAATTAGATGGTTTATCAGAAAAAATAAAGAATAAATCAAAACAGGAATTTGTTTCAAAATGGGAGGTTTTTAAAGAATATCTGAAAAATAAATATAGTAGTTTAAATTCTGTTGCAGCATTCGAGGAACTTCAGTAACAGTTGCAAGGTAGATATAAGAAATTAGATTTATTGAGAATAAGTTTAATTATGAAAAAATGTGTATTGGCAATAAGTAATATGAATTTGAAATATGGAATAGACGGGAAGTTGGGTCTTTAGTGTTAAGACCAATAGATGTTTTAATGTTTGCTAAGAAAATTATGTGTCTATGTGTTCTTGTGTGTAATTTGGTATTTGTGATTTTTTTCTTTTTTCTTGTTGTATTAATAAAAAACTTTAAAAAGAAAAAAAAAAGATAGTCCTTCCGGGAACTCCCACCTGAAGAAAGTGTTCTTTCTTCTTAGGGCACTGGCCAAATCCATATAATTATTTCTCAGGGCCAAAAAGTATGTCGGAATGTCTTTAAACAGAATTATTCCCTTCTCAGCTATCTTTAAACTTTTTTTATAATGGTGGCCTAGAATAATGTCTCTCTGCTCTTTAGTTTTAAAAATCACCATACAGTCATGTGTGATCTTAGTATCTTTTTTAGGTCCAAATCTTGTCTAGATGATATTGTCGTTGTGTTCAAGTCTAGTCTTGTTGTCAGCTCCGTCAGTTTCTTAGAGTTCTCTGTAGACTGTTTAGTAAGCTCTGCAGACTGCTTAGTAAGTACTTCTAGAGATTGATTTATTCTGAGCAGAGCCTGTGTCATTGAATCCATTGATGCTGCTGTTGTTTTCTCTTGTGCAGCTGCTGCTCCTGATATAGAACCTCTTTTAGCTTGTTTTTGAGCCTGCTTTGTTTTACTTCTTGTTGAAATTTCTTCCTGCGGGTTGCTCATAACTCAAGGTCATTCACACAGGAAAGTTGCAAGTGGAAAATCCCGCTGAATACACCGTAATGCAACTGAAGCCCTCTAGAGGGAGAAATTGTGTCCAAATAGAGGTAACAGCTACAAAGAAACGGAAAGTTCCAAAGGCACAAGTCCAACCAAAAGTCCCTACTTTGTAGCACTTTATAGTATTAAAACTGTAATCCACCAAAGTCCCGTTAAAATGTTTCAGATAAATCTTATTTTGTAACCGCTATCTTTTGACAGCTCATTTGACAGTTCCTTTTCTAGGCAATCGCTGCTCCGGCAGCCTGGCCAGAAGTGTCGGCAGCAGAAGCTTCCCCGTTCGTTACTCTTTCTTTCTTTTACAGGTTAAATTAATTCTATTTTCCCCCCCCTTCCCCTGCTCTATAGGGGGGGATCCTTTCGATGTCTGGTCTGGTAAAGTTCAAAATAACTTTCCTTTTAAGTACAGCTCAGTCTTTTTATTGCTTCGTTACTCATGCAGATCCGGGAGGCTGACTTCCTTAATTTTATCTCCCGTTTTCAGCCAAATCTTCTAGATTTTAAAAGTCCCGTTTCCTTAATTTCCGTTCTTACTCACGGGTATTGTTGTTGCTAATCGTTAATTTCAGAAAGGAATCGGCGCTCTCCGTCAATGGCGACGCGGCTTCACTCCGCAAGCTGGGTAGCGATCCTCAGCACCGCGCTCGCCCCGATGCCGCTCCGGAGCCTTTAAAAAGGCTCTTTTACGATACCGGGGGGCGCAAAGGTGCCCACCGAATCTCCTTGCTCACAGGCTTCAGCGCCTGTGATTTTAGGGGTCCCCCGCTTGCCGTAGCGGGTAAGACCCGAACTCACGGAGCAGTCCTGCCTCGGAGCTCGAGGCTAGGACCGCCATTGAGCGCTGGCGCCGACCGGAAGTGACATTCCCTCTGTTTTAGCTGCAGAGACACAATTAAAATTTGAGATTGTCGCTGATTTGCCACTAAGTCAGGAATTCTCAGAGTTTCCAAATGCGCCAGTCTTGACTCATGTGCTGATACATCTGAATTAGCTTGCGTCAAATCTTGTCTTAATTGAGCAAAGTCACTTTTTTTTTTGGCAAAATTTTTATTAGTTTTTACAATATCAATGACAAACAAAAACATAAAAGAAACAAAACATAACAAACATAAATCATAACCTTATTGAAAATAACAGTTATTTACTTTGTAGAACAACTTCCTCGTTTCCCCTTAGTTGAATTTCATTGCATATCCTTATAACGGTTTTCCAAATCCCAATTTTAATACCCTTTAAATTAAACATTAACATCTTTAAATCTTCTCCTTCTTGTATTAAACATATTATTTTATCAGTTAACATAAATACAATCCTAAGCCCATTAAGTATCTGGAGGCTATTTCCAGTTATTTTAGCTTAACAAATTTAGCTAAATAATCATTAAATTTCTTCCATTCTTCGTGATGTTCCTCCTCCTTCTGGTCGCGGACTCTTCCGGTTAGATCGGCTAGCTCCATAAAATCCATCATCTTCATCTGCCATTCCTCTATTGTTGGTAATTCTTGGATTTTCCACTTTTTAGCTAACAAAATACGAGCTGCAGTTGTGGCATACAAAAATAGATTAACATCCTTCTTGGGCAATTCCGAACCTGTTATTCCAAGAAGAAAGGCCTCTGGTTTCTTTATAAATATATATTTCAACATTTTTTTTAATTCATTATAAATCTTTTCCCAGAAGTTTTTCACCTTGGAGCAGGTCCACCACATATGAAAGAATGTTCCTTCCTTTTCTTTACATTTCCAACATGTATTATCACAATTATGATATATCTTTGCTAATTTTACAGGAGTCAAATACCATCTATACATCGTTTTCATAATATTTTCCTTTAACGAAGTACGTGCGGTGAACTTCACCCCTTTCTTCCACAATCTTTCCCAGTCCTCAAACATTATGTTATGTCCTAAATCTCTTGCCCAATCTATCATCACCGATTTAACTTGTTCATCTTTCGTATTCCACTCCAGCAAAAGCTTGTACATTTTAGATAAGTTTTTACCTTCAGTGTCTAACAACGCCATCTCCAACTTAGATTTTTCCAAGGCAAAACCATTTTTCTTATCCAGTTTATACAATTCATTAATCTGGTGGTAATGTAGCCAATTTAGCTTACAGTGGTGCCCCGCAAGACGAAAAACCCGCTAGACGAAAGGGTTTTCCGTTTTGGAGGTGCTTCGCAAGACAAATTTCCCTATGGGCTTGCTTCGCAAGACGAAAATGTCTTGCGAGTTTTTCCGACTTCCCCCCCTTTCCCCCCCTTTTGCTAAGCCGCTAAGCCGCTTAGCCGCTTAGCCGCTAAGCCGCTAAAAGGCGCTAAAAGGCGCTAAGCCACTAATAGCGCTAATCCGCTAAGCCGCTAATGGGCTTGCTTCGCAAGATGAAAAAACCGCTAGACGAAGAGACTCACGGAACGGATTCTTTTCGTCTTGCGAGGCACCACTGTATCTTTAACTTGCTCAAATGGTTTTAATTTGTAACCTTCCTCTTCCTCTATTAATAAATCATAATATCTCAACCATTTGGTATCCATATTTATTTTTTTCTGGGCCTTTGCCTCCATTGGTGAGAGCCATCTGGGCATCTTTCTTTCTAAAAGATCTTTGTATTTTATCCAAACATTATACAACGATTTCCTAATTATATGATTTTTAAATGCTTTATGGGCTTTTACTTTATCATACCACAAATACGCATGCCAACCAAACACATTAGCAAATCCCTCCAAATCTAGTAAATCTGTATTTTCTAATTTCATACATTCTTTAAACCAACAAAGTGTGGCAGCTTCAAAATAGATTTTTAAGTCTGGCAGAGAGAATCCCCCTCTTTCTTTGGAATCCATAAGTAATTTGTATTTAATTCTGGGTTTCCTCCCCTGCCAGATAAATCTAGAAAGAGCTTTTTGCCATTCTTTAAAACATTTCACATTGTCTATAATTGGGAGGGCTTGAAACAAAAAAAGCATCTTTGGCAGCACATTCATCTTAATCACAGAAATCCAGCCCATTAATGACAATTTTAAGTTAGACCACACCTCTAAATCTCTTTTAATTTCATTCCATATTTTCTCATAGTTATCCTTATACGAATTCTAATTTTTCCCAGACAGGTTCACCCCCAAATATTTAACTTTTTTTCACAAACTCTAGGCCCGTTTTTTCTTGTAATATTTTCCTTTCTTCATTATCCAGATTTTTCTCTATTACTTTGGTCTTGCTCTTGTTTAATTTAAATCCTGCTACCTGACCAAACTCATGTATTAGCTCCAGTGCTTTAACTGCACTGGAGTCTGGATCTTGTAATGTCAGAACTAAATCACCAGCAAAGGCTTTTAATTTGTATTGTTTCAAACCTACTGTAATACCTTTAACGTGTTCATCTTTTCTAATCATACTTAGGAAGACCTCCAGAACCGAGATAAACAGCAGAGGGGACAGTGGACACCCTTGCCTGGTTCCCTTCTCAATTCTAATTTCCTCTGAAATCACATTATTTACAATAATTTTAGCTTTTTGTTTTTGATAGATCGCTTTAATACCATTTATAAAAGCATGACCTATCCCCATACTCTCTAAGTTATGTAACATAAAACTCCAAGAAACATTGTCGAAGGCTTTCTCTGCATCGATAAACATTAACATTGCTTTACAACTCTTTCTTGCTTCTAACTTTTCCAAAATATCCACAACATTTCTAATATTGTCTTTCATATGTCTTCCAGGCAGAAATCCTGCCTGGTATTTATGAATATACTCAGATAAAACCTTTTTCAGCCTATTAGCCAGTATATTTGCAAAAAAATTAATAATCCACATTAAGTAGGGAGATTGGTCTGTAGTTTTTAACGTTGGATCTATCCTGACCCTGTTTAGGAATCAGAGTAATGTAAGCTTGTTTCCAGGTTTCAGGTGCTCCCCCCCCCCCCCGTAAAATTGAATTAGATATTTCTACCAGAGGTTGTATAAGCCAATCTTTCACTGTCTTATAATATTTCACTGATAGACCATCAGGTCCTGGTGTCTTGCCAAGTTGCATTGAATTTATTGCATGTTCCACTTCCTGACTTGTAATTACGCCATTTAGTAGATTCTTTTTATCTTTCGGAATCCGTTGCAGTCCGTTGTTCTTTATAAATTGCTCGATTTCCCCTAGATCTTCTTTTTCTTTTTTATACAGTTGCTTATAATATTTATAAAAACATTTTCTAATGTCTGCAGGTTTCTCTACCGAGAACTCTTCTCTTCTGTAACAATGTTTGTAATAGTACCGTACTTTGTTTTTGTCTCTTTTTTAATTGCCAGGCTAATAGTTTCCCACATGTATTTGCAGATTCAACATTTCTTTGTTTCATCCTTCTTATCTTCCATTCAATTTCTTGGTTTACTAACTGTGAATATTGAACCTGTAAGGCTTTAATTTCTTTTTGGATCTGTGAATTCTTTGGGTTTCCTCTAAGCTTCTCTTTGTCTTTCAGTTGTTCCATAATTTTATCTTTTTTTAAAAAAAAAAATATTTATTAAAGTTTTTAAATATAAATGCACAAATAATAAACAATCTTACTTCTGTCACAAACATAGTTTCATCACTTCTTTGGACTCCCTCACGTCTCCCGCTCCCATTTACATCGTTAAAAGTTTTTTCCAAACAAATTATCAACTTGTTTACAAATCTCATGTCCAGTCATTCAAATATGATCTAGCAATTCTTCCAAAAAAATTTATATTTTCTTTAATCTCACTTATCATCAAATTTTAATTCTAATTTAGTGGTGGCCGATCATAATTTTATCTTTTGTCTCATTCTGTGACTTTCTCCTAATTGCATTTTGTTGTATCAGAAACCCTCTCATTACCGCTTTGCTGGCCTCCCAAATCACCCTTATCTCCATTCCTTGAATCATATTATGTTCAAAATAATCCTTTAGGTTTTTTTTGGCCTTATTTACAATTGATGAATTTCTCAACAAATTGTCATTCATTCGCCATCTGAAGGAACCCTGAACAAACATTTTCAAGTCCATAGAAACTGCATTATGATCCAAGCAGGTTTTAGGGCAAATTTCCGTTTTTGCCACTTTAGGAACCAAGTCTCTGGATATCCATATATAGTCGATTTGTGAAAATACTTGGTTTGCATCTGAAAAAAAGTGAAATCTCTTTCCATTGGATTTCTAACCTTTGATCTCTGAGTTCTGTCCATCAAGGTAGATGCAACTCCATTCAAATCCCCCATCAAAATAATTTTATAATCCAAGTATTCCAGCAGACTTGCTTCCAGGTGCTTAAAAAATTCCACTTTGCCATCATTAGGTACATACATTCCTAATACCAAAAATTTCTCGCCTTGTGCTGAAATTTCAACTGCGATATATCTTCCTTCCTCATCTTTGAAAGCAAATTTTGGATTCCATTTATCTTTGATGTAGAAAACCACTCCATTTATCTTTGATGTAGAAATAAATTCTTGACCCAATATTTTATTTATTAAAAATTTTTTGTGTAATCTTGTAATGTGGGTTTCCTGTAGACAAATTATGTCCAAATTTTGTTTCTCCAAAATATGATAATTTTTTCTGCTTTTTTTGTGGCAAGTTCATGCCATGAACATTCCATGAATAAATTCTCAACGCCATATTGTCTATTTACGAGGAGGCTGCCTCCGCCCCCCCGTAGCTGTGGAGATTGCAATCCAAGTTTTACCAAGTGCTTCTGCATAAATCTATCCTTCTCCTGAAGATTCTTAATCTTTTGCTTTCTTCCTTCAAATTTGAAGGATAGGCCCTCTGGAAATTCCTACCTGAAAAAAATGTTCTTTCTCCTCAGAATGTCTGTCAAATCCTTGTACTGGGATCTCAAATTAAAAAAAAACCTAGGAATTTCCTTGAAGAGAACCACCACTTTATCAGACACTTTGAGGCCTTTTTTATAGTAATGTCCCAAAATGATATCTCTTTGTTCCTTAGTCTTAAAGACCACAATACAGTCGTAAGTTATTTTAGTCTCTTTTTTAGGTCCAAATCTATAGGCTTTCTCCACCCAGTCTTCCACCTCTTCTTTTTTCAGATCCCAGAATTCAACAAAATGTTTTATCACACATTCTCTGAGTTTATCTTGATCCTGTTCCAGATTAGGAAATCCTCTCAATCTCAGATGAAATTGTTTCTGGGCCAGCTGTAAATAAGCTATAGCTGTTGCATTTTCCTGTTGCAAGCGTTCCAGGTCCTGGAGCCGAACATTCTCCAATTGTGTCCATCTTTCATCGTGTGTATTAATTTGCTCTTTAACAACTAGCAGGTCAGTGCTCAACTGGTCAAACCTTTCTTCCAATTTATTTACCGCGCCTGTATTGCGGTCCAGTCCTTCTTTAATATCATTTAATGCTGACAATACCGACTCCTCGAATTGCGTCGGTGCTTTAGAGCCACGTCTAGGCTTTTCTTTTTCTGAAGTCATAACTGAGGAATGTCAAGGTCAATCACACAGTCTCCCGGAACAATGGAGAAAAACAGTTTCTCCTTTCCACCAGCCAAATCGAAAGCAGCTTCCCCAGCCTTTAAAACTACTTCAATCACAACAAAAAATATGGCAGAGAGAAGTTTATCCAAAGCTTACTTCCTCTTGAGAGGAAGTAAGACAGTTTTTATCACTTTAGAACGTTACTAGTCAGTGCAGGACAATATAGGCTATTCAGTCGAGGTGGAAATTAAGTTTATTCACTTTCCTTCTAAAATCACCATGGAGACTAGCCTTTCCTCTCGGCTGGTCCACTGCCGAGAGAGGATATCTCAGTCTAATTAGGCAATTTTCCAATTGTAATAAATCATTCACATACCCCTATGTTCCCAAAGAAGGGAAAGGGGGGGGGGAATCGCTTCCAGTTTAAAAAGTTTTCTTTACTTTTAGGCTTTGGTCTTTGCACGCTGATTCATATTTTTGTTCAACAGAAGGGGAGCCACCTCCTTTTCCGATGTCTCCCTAATCTTCCCAGATAGCTCTAAGAATGATTTAGGAGTACTTACAGTTCCGAATTGCTTATTCTTTTTTTATGGAGGAATTGATCACTGCTGTTGCCAGTTCTCAGAGCTTCGCAGCTTTGAAGATAGAAGTCGTTTCCGCTGAGCTGCGTCTCACCCCACTCACTCTCGGTGCCCTTATGAGCTTACCGGGGACTGGGGGAGTCGCAGATAAGGCTTGCCGGATAAACCAAGTCCTCAGAACGCCCGATCTGAGGTTTTAATGGGGAACTGTGTCACTCTCACAGTCTCTCCCTTCTTCAAAGTGCTGGAATTCTTTCAGCTGAAAGACTCCATGACTGGCATACCACATGACCAACCAGGAAGTACTGCAAAGTCACTTTTTAATTCCTGTTTAGACTTTTGATTTCCTCTTACTTCTGTTTTAATTTCCTGAAGCAATTGCAACACAGAGTCCTCAAAAGATGGTGACTTAGAATCCCTCCTTGCTTTGGTTTTTGTTTTCTCTGTCCTCTCTCCTTTCTCTCCCCCATCCATAACTTGCAATTCTTTTGTTCAAGGTCAGTCTCAAACACAAAGGGGAGATAAGGAGACAGACAGTTTCTCTTCTCAAGCCTCTCCACCAGTCTTAATATACAAGTCAACAGTCTCTCTAACTTGTAATCCTTTCTTAATTCCCCAGAAGTTAATAACACAGTCACAATTTACAATTTATATCTGGGGGTAGGGGTATTGTTTAAAAGAGAAAGGGAAAAGAAAAACCTTTGAGTTTGGGCAGCTGCAGTTACTCCCCCCCCCAATAGGAAAACGAAAGTTGAACGTGTCCTTTTCTTTACGACGTCACAATGGAGTCTAGTCTTCCCGACTGAGTAGTCTGCTTCCACAAAGAAAATACCTCATAAATCCAAACTGTATGCAAGGATTTAAAAAGTCTGAAAAGTATTCCCCCCCCCCCCCCCCGCTAGAAGGAGGAATACAAAGGTTAACTTGAAAGTCTTTAGAAAGTTGTAAATTTTAGATCGCGGCTTCTTCGGCTAATGTAGCTGTTTTGTCTCTTAATCAGAGGAAGGGACTGACCTCAGTTGTTTTTTTAAGCCCCTGTCCTTTCCAAATGAATGTCCAAATTTTTAATTTATTACTTACTCTTTTCCAATCAAAGTTGCTTGGAGAAATTGGCCGCTCATGATAGCCGGACTCGGAGCTTCATGCGATGAAGTCTATTCCCAAGTGCCTCCGTCTTCAACCCCACCCGCTCTCAGAACCCTTATCAAGAGCTTACCGGGGGGTGAGGGAGTCGTTCCAGGCACCCACAGGAACACCAAGTCCTCGGAATGCTCAATCCGAGGTTTTTAAGGGGTACTGCGTCGCTCTAGCAGTTTCCCCAACCTTCAAAGCACTGGTGCTCTTTCAAGCGAAAGAGCTCACCCTTCCAGCAGAACGGGCAGCCAACACGGAAGTCTGGCTTATCATTTCTTACCTCCAGGTATTCCAATATATTGATAATATGTCTCACATCTTTTAATTGCCTGCCTGGTAGGAAACCTCCTTGGTCTTTATGAATTAAATCATTTAGTATTGTCTTCAATCTGTTGGCCATGATATCCGCAAAAAGTTTATAATCATTGTTTAACAATGATATCGGTCTGACGTTTTTAACACTCTGATGATCTGTGTCTTGTTTGGGGATCAGCGTTATATACGCTGATTTTTTCTGTTTCTGCCTCATTTTCATCAGAGCCATGTTGTCCCAGATCTGTTCTTGTACTTTACTGACCTCAACCAGTTCTTCTTTAATTCTATCTGTCTCTTTTCTCCATCAGAAAGACTTTTGAGCAATCAGCTATTAAGGCTTTAAAGCAGTTAATGGACTGAGTTGTTGAC